>NC_138514.1:10239642-11512480 GCF_964252035.2 Podarcis erhardii
ACCACAGTTCATGGATGTTCCCAGTAGTAGCCCAATCCCAAATAAGGCAGTGAACAACCCACTCAGCAACATTCCTCCAGACAGATAGTAGCGCAATGGAGGCGCTCACCAAAGACCCCGCTGTGGGAGACAGGAAGGAAGAGCGCATGAAACACAACAGCCACTTCTCAAGGATCAGTGCCCAACCAGAAATGAATGTGGAAACAGCTTAGGAGTTTAAATTAAAGGAGTAACTGCGGTGGTGACAGAAGCTGGTGTTGCTTCTTCCCACAATCTTCTGGGAAACCATCGTCAACAACACAGCTATTTCCCATGTCGCATTTCCCACACTGGCGGAGCAGCATCAGAAGCGAAGCCGTCGTGGCTGCATTGTGGTTGTGGTGCCCTTTGTCTTTGAGGAAGGACAAATTTTGCAATGCCCTGGCCTGGTCAATTAAGCTGGCCCGTGGTGATAAAAATGGCGTATACACAGCCCTGGAAATAACCCCATGGAACTGTTTAATAACTACCTACTTAGGAGACAAGAGAGCAAACAGGATCCATCATGTGGACAAGAGTCCTGTTGACGTCTCGAGACCTCCATTAGCAGATTTCTTATCTGCCTGCAGTTATTACCATGTTTATGGGAATTCTATATCTCTGATCGGTTTCCTGCGTGGTTTAAGAGGTGAGCTGATTGCTGTCGGTGCGGCTGGCACCTGCCATGCCATGCCAAAGTAATCAAATATTATGGATTTGTCCTAAGAGCACCTCTTGGGTTGTTTGAGACCTTTTAACAACAGCCGGGATACTGAAGTCCATAAGCCGGTGGTTGGTCACAGGCAGGGCCTATGGATGAGAAAGAGGCTGGGGCGATATCCGGCCCTTAAGGCCTCTCTGCCTAACCCTTGGGGATCTCATCAGACCACGCCCCCTCCCAAACCACTAGCCCTGCTTTGCATTCTCCTTGAGTGGTTATTTTTTTGCCTGGCTGGACTATGTCCTTGAACTCTGACCATGCTTCCAGCTTGCCAGGAGAGAGAACATTGCATGTTTGTAGAAACTACCAGTAACCTACTGTAGCAAAGGTCAACGTTCATTGCTTAGCACGCATTTGTCTTTGGCACTGCCCACCACTAGAATGTGGGCTAAGGAAAAAAGGTCCCCCACCTGTAGTGTAGGTAAACCAAGACCAAATCTAAATTGCAAATGCCACTGAAGGAGCTGGTGAAATTAAGATCACAAGGATTGCCTTGCTAGATCTGATTCCTACTCCCCCCCCCGGGGGGGTAGGACACATGTGTCTTGACAATTCCCATTGCCCTTAACAAACTACAGTTCCCAGGATTCTTTGAGGGAATCCATGGTTCTTTATAGCAGCATGATACTGCTTTAAATGCACAGTGCAGATAGGGCCTGAATCCCACTGTGTTCCGTGGGAATTACTCCCTATTAAATGTGCACAGGATTGCAGCATTAAGGAATGTGTCCTATGGAACCCAACAGAGCCTTTTAAGCAGGCATGCTTATGACTTTAACTGTAAGGTAAAGGTTCCCCTGACCATTAGGTCCAGTTGTGGCCGACTCTGGGGTTGCGCGCTCATCTCGCTTAATTGGCCGAGGGAGCCGGCATACAGCTTCCAGGTCACGTGGCCAGCATGATGAAGCCGCTTCTGGTGAACCAGAGCAGCGCACAGAAACGTCGTTTACCTTCCTGCTGGAGCGGTACCTATTTATCTACTTGCACTTTGACCTGCTTTCGAACTGCTAGGTTGGCAGGAGCAGGGACCGAGCAACAGGAGTTCACCCCATTGCGGGGATTTGAACCGCCGACCTTCTGATCAGCAAATCCTAGGCTTAACCCACAGCGCCACCCGCGTCCCTCTGACTTCAACAGTAGATCTATACAAACTCAGTGCACACTAGAGACCCAGGGCGGAGTAACGGTTGTTAGAGTTTTTGAGAGATCAGGGTTCGATTCCCCACTCAGCCATGAATCTCACTGGGCAACCTTGGGCCTGTCACCATTTCTTGGCCTAACCTACCTCAAAGGGTTGTTGTGAGGGTGAAATGGGGAGGAGACCCATGTACACCCCCTTGAGCTCCTTGGAAGATCAAGGTGGCATATAAATGAAATAAACTAAGTAAATGTGTCATTTCTTTCCTTCCAGCATTATGAGTACATACCTGATGTACATTCCTATAGCGTAGGCAACCAGGAACGCATTGTCCAGGGCTCCAAAGAGTTCTTTGTAGTTGTCCTGATCTGGAAGAAGGAACGGTATGGGTTAAGTTCAGTGGCAGCCGTACCCTACTGGGCAAAAGAAGTATCAAGCTCACACAGGTTCCTGTATTGAGGCAGCTGGCTCCCTCCACTTTTTTTTCCATTTTTGCAGCGGGCAAGGAAGAGCAGTTCCTGGCTGCTGATCAGCCACACAAAATTTTGGAGCAGAATATCACACGTTTTGGTCTTACGAATTTCTGACCTTCAAGGTTTCCAGGTCAGCTCCTGGGCACTGTTCTCTTAGCTGCACTCTGAAGTGGTACAGTTCCAGTAGGGCTATAAGGTAAAGGTAAAGGGACCCCTGACCATGAGGTCCAGTCATGGCTGACTCTGGGGTTGCGGCGCTCATCTCACTTTATTGGCCGAGGGAGCCGGCGTACAGCTTCCGGGTCATGTGGCCAGCATGACTAAGCCACTTCTGGCGAACCAGAGCAGCGCACAGAAACGCCGTTTACCTTCCTGCTGGAGCGGTACCTATTTATCTACTTGCACTTTGACGTCCTTTCGAACTGCTAAGTTGGCAGGAGCAGGGACCGAGCAACAGGAGCTCACCCCGTCACGGGGATTCAAACTGCCGACCTTCTGATCGGCAAGTCCTAGGCTCTGTGGTTTAACCCACAGCGCCACCCGCGTCCGCAGCAGGGCTATAGAACAGGCTTTTTAAAAATGTCAACACACGTGTGCGTTCCACCTCTCCATTTCTTTTCTGGATGCAAAGCGTGTGCTCTTAAGTGCAGGCAAATGCAGCCATGCAGGCATCAAGGTTGTGGCTGCA
The DNA here is from genome assembly GCF_964252035.2 of Podarcis erhardii. Taxonomy (NCBI): domain Eukaryota; kingdom Metazoa; phylum Chordata; class Lepidosauria; order Squamata; family Lacertidae; genus Podarcis; species Podarcis erhardii. The sequence goes on from NC_138514.1 coordinate 10,242,681, forward strand.
TAATGGGCTGTTGTACGGACAAGCCTCCCTTGCAGCCCATTCTCCTTGCTGCATCCTATAAATGGAACTTCTCTTCCAAGCATATGGATGGCAGCACCTTTCTCCCCTCCTTCAAAATGCACCTTGTCCGAAGGTGGAGACCCATTGAAATCACAAGCGGGAGAAGCTTATGAACCTGGGATTCGGCTGGCACCTTTTGCGCCTCCCCTACTCGCAAGGAAACCCTGTTTTGGGGATCTGGAGCAACGTGGGGTGAGTGACGCGGTGCTTTGAATCGACTGCTTCTTTCACGGAGTGAAGCCGCATTGCTGTTGCTGGAGAGCGCTGACTTTTTCCTGTGGACAAGTGGATTTTAAACAACTACCCGTGAGTAGAACGGAAAATTGGGTCTTTAAATACCTTAATTTGGCGCCGAAGCGGGAAGGTCATAAACAGGAAGTCCGCCTTCCGCTTTTGTAAATAGACTGAAGCAAAATGCACCTTGTCCATGTGGCTGTTTGTTTGCCTTTTTAATTCCCCATTCTCAGTATAACCTGGACGCACAATTGACTGCATTTGCTTGCACTTAAGAGCACATGCTTTGCATCCAGAAAATCTCCCGGTGCTGCAGAAGACCTTGGCCTGAGACCCACCGTCAGCCGGGTATAGGGCAATATATAAATTCAAGAAATAATAATAATGGACAGTACTGGGTCAAATGGGCACATGGTGAAAGACAGCTTAAGGCAGTTTCCCAACTCTTGGGAAATGATATACAACGAATTGAAGAAAATGTTCCATTTAACATTTTTTAAACAAATGTTCCGTTTAACATTTGTTAAAAAACCCGAGGCATTTTTGTTGGGGATTGTAGGGAAAGACCTGCCAAAAAAGTTGAAAAACATCTTCATGTATGCGACAACGGCTGCGAGAGTTCTGGTAGCACAAGGATGGAAGACTGAAGAAACCACAACTAAAGAATCATGGCAAGAAAATTGATGGATTATGCAGAACTGGCAAAACTGACATATAAGCTAAGGGACAAGGATAACTGTGACTTTAAGGATGAATGAGAACCCTTTACAAAGTATCTGAAGACGCAACAGAGCGAACTGGACTCCTTGGCAGGTTTCGAATAAACATTCACAATCTTTTAATAATCAGCTAAATAGTTTGAGGATCTATACAACTTTGTAACATGCAGAAAACAGCATTCTTAGAGAAACCAAAGACTGGAACTGAGGGAAGTCGGGGGGTGGGGGTGGGTTTTGTGGGGGGCAAGGGAGGAAAAATGGGGGGGGGGACAAGGAAGATATGTTTTTGGATAATATGTCTTGTTATAATTTTGAATATATAAAAAAGGCAGTTTCCCAACTCTCCCTCCCTCCCACTGCTGTTTCACCTATTGCCTATTCCTTGCAGACGGGGACCTGTGTCTTTTTGCCTAAGCAGCTCTGTAAAGGTAGTTTACCCTGAAATTGCACTGTATAAATAAATATATCTGTGGAAAGCCTGACTGCACAGTGGGAACCAACCGCAACCAATCTGCTAATGAGGCTCCACAATGACATTGCAAACAAACGCAGATAAGATACGCCAAGGTTGCTAATCACATCAGAATAAACTGCTGGCCCTCAAGGCATCCCGTTCCGGTTACTGCATACGAATCAGTTGGGATCAGAGAGCCTAAGTTGGCCATAAAGCTGCCTAGTCACCTGAGGTTTCCAGGAAAAGGACTCTGGATACAGCCCATAACTCAAGAGTCTGTGGAAAGCAGGAGAGTCAAAGAAGGAACAACACTCCAGCTGTTTTCCAGATGACAATTCTGAAAGCCACATGTCCAAGTTGCGGGAGTCACAAATAGCTTTTCCATATCCACCAACACAGAAAGTTGTTTTCTACCAAGCTCAGACCATCGGTCCATCGAGCTGAATACCGTCTGTACTACACTGACTCCCGAAGCTTTGCCAGTCCTACCTGGAGGTGTCAGGAACTGACCCCACGACCCTTTACATGCAAAGCAATTGCTCTGTCATGGACCTATGGTCCTTCCCTACCTTACAGCGCTGTATGCTACACAATTTTGCCCTGTCCTCCATCACTTTAAGAAGGCCAAGAGAGGGTGTATGTTTGCTCTTCTGGGGAAAGATACAGCAGAAAACCAATGCAGGCTTACCAAAAGGCTTCCAGTCACACCACGTAGTGCTGTTTGATTCATTGTGCGGATTGGGTCCCCGTGAAGAACAGTTATAGTGCAGTTCACTCTGGGGAGAAAACACACACACACACACAGAGTGAGAGAGAACAGAGTCAGAGATTCTTTATTCATTCATTAAATTTACATCCTCCCCAAAGAACCCAGGGTGAGAAAAACATTGGGCAAAATATTCCTGCATTTGGGGGGGGGGTGGACCTGACAATCCTCATGGTCCCTTCCAACTCTACAATTCTATGATTCTATGAATTTAAAACAACAGTGAACACAGTTTCAAAGCATTCTCTCCACAGGTGATTTCGGGGCTGTCAGGAGCGGCATGCTTCAGCCACCAAATGCCTGGATAAATAGGGATGTTTTAAAATATCTCATCGAAATCAATAATGAGGGAGTCAGATGCACCTCACTGAGGGGAACATTCTAGAAATGGGGAGCCACCACTGAAAAGGCCCTGTCATGGGTCAACACCAACTGGGCAGCCTCCGGTGGTGGCACTGCCAACAAGGTTTCACTTGCCAAACGTAGGGGTTGCAAATAGTGGGGATGGCACACTTTTAGGTCCTTGGTCCCAGGCCATTAAGGGCTTTAACAATTAGCACCAATGCTTTGAATTTGATCTGGTAGCTCACTGACAGCCAGGGCAGAGGTTTTGGGATCAGCAGCACATGGCCCCATCGGGCTGCCCCACTTACCAGCCCAGCAGTCATGGTTTATGTACTTACTTAAGACATTTCTATACCGCCTAATTATACACATTTCTAAGAGGTGTACATAGAAACAATCGGCAGGAAATGGAACAATTGAAAAATCACCATAAAACCATGCTGCACTAGCTGTAGCCTTCAGAATGTCTTCAACGGCAGCCCTGCCCAATGCAGTAGTCAGATGGGAGGTCACCAGAGTATGGACAATTGAGGCCAGGAATGGCCCTAGCTAAGCAGCCTAAATTGGGCTTAAGCACTCCTACCTACAAAAGCCACTCAAGATTCTAGGGGCAAGTTGGAATCCAGGAGGTCGCTGAGACTCTTCTTTAAATTAATTTATTATTTATACCCCACCCATCTGGCTGAGTTTCCCCAGCCACTCTGGGCGGCTCCCAATTGAGTATTAAAAACAATACAGCATTAAATATTAAAAACTTCCCTAAACAGGGCTGCCTTCAGATGTCTTTTAAAGATAGGATAGCTGCTTATTTCCTTCACATGTGAAGGGAGGGCGTTCCACAGGGCAGGCGCCACTACCAAGTAGGCCCTCTGTCTGGTTCCCTATAACCTCACTTCTCGCAATGAGGGAGCTGCCAGAAGGCCCTCAGAGCTGGACCTCAGTGTCCGGGCAGAACGATGGAGGTGGAGACGCTCCTTCAGGTATACAGGACCGAGGCCATTTAGGGCTTTAAAGGTCAGCACCAAAGCTTTGAATTGTGCTCAGAAATGTACTCTGAACCTGTTCCTTCAAAGGGAATGAAACCCCTCTCATGACAGGAAATGGGAGCCAACTCCTAGGGGATGTGGTCCCTTTGGACCCCCAATAAAATATTTGAGGGGGCATTGCCATTCAAACAGCATGTGCGCATCTTGTTATTATGTGGGGTGGGCTTACCTTCCCCTCCTCCCAATATTTTATTCAACTTGGCACCCTTGGGACAGGCCACACACCAATAAATTATCTTTACACACAGAGTTCTGGAAGGGATGCACATGTGAAAATGGATTTTTATACGTCTGGCAAACAACAAAGGTGCTGATTGCAAGGAAACAAGAAAGGCCAGCTATGAAAACGGATTAAAATTAATAGAAGGATGAGAAGGCAATTAAAGAAGAAGAATGAAGTGGCAACATCAGGAAGCAATGGACATATGCTTGTAACAGGAGTGGGAAACCAAATTATTATTTTTTAAAAGATTGTATTATATTTAAATAATTTGGATCAACTTGTTAAAATTTGGAAAACTAATAAAAACTAATATATAAAAAGGGACAGGCCATACACCAAATTCCCAGGCATGGTGGTTTCATATAGCACCATCAGTATGGATGCAATTTTAAAGGGCACAAGAGAACAGGTCCCTGCCCCCAGGGGCTTACAATCTAGAAAACATTACGGGGATACACCAGAGGAACAGGAGGAAAGTGGAAGAAAGGGCGAGTTCAAATATCCTGCTTACAGCTGAAGCTAGTGAATGTTTACTTGGAAGTGGATCTCACTAAAATTCAATGGGACTTCTTCCCATGGAAACCTGTATAGGATTGCATGCCCCCCCCCTTGTGTCCAAAGATACATAGCTGTCAAGCGTCCCTTATTTGGCGGGACAGTCCCTTATCCCAGTGCCATGTCCCGCTGCTGTGTCTTATTGATGATGTCCCTTAAATAAGCTACTGAAGGTAATGGAGCCCTTTCTGTGTCCAGCTGTGCTTTGTCAACAACAAATTGTTGCTAGTTTTTTGTGTTGAATATATGCTATATGGTAATTTATGGACTAATAGGTATCTAAAGCCATTTGCACGCAACAAAATATGTATGTTATCAAAGTAATTGTTGATCCCTTATTTTGGCTGCTGATCCCTTATTTTTGAGGCTGCTGGTCCCTTATTTTCAAATCTGTAAGTTGACAGCTATGAAAGATAGCCCATCACCCCTGGGGACCGATGCTACGTACCTTTACTATACTGATGGGCTTCCGTGAGAGATGGAAAGTGGTATAACACAGGAACGTCAACACCAGAATTAATCCCCGGTACCTAGAAAAGAAGACACACATGAAAGATAGAGCAAACAGAGAGAAAGATCGAAAACAGTGATAAGCTTTAACTGTTATCTCTGAAGGCTGACGGCTGAAGTCTCACCAGCTTGCTTGAGCAGTCTGCAGAAAAATAAATGTCTACCACATCCTCTGGGTGGAAGAGAACCAAAGCTGGGAGGTCATTTTACTCCCCGTTTAAGCTACAGAAACCGGTATGCTTTAACTCTACATCCAAGGGCACCATGTATCAAAAGAAAACCCTACTGCTTATTTCATTATTATTAAATTTATATCCTGCCCTTCTTCCCAAAGGAGCCCAGGGCAGCAGATGGCATGTGGTAATAATACGAACATATTTAAAACAATTCCAGTGTAGATGCAGACTGAGAACAATTTCAGCTTAATGAAAGGCTGTGTGAAAAAGTTCTTCAAGCAGGTACTGAAAAGACAGCAGAGTTGGTGCCTAACTCTGGGGAAGGCGTTCGAAAGGACCGGTGCTACAATCCTAAAAAGCCTGTTGTTCTGTTGTTACAACCATCACTGCACTACTAAATACGATAGGGCAGGTTCTTGACCCAAAGAGCTTAATGGCATATAAGCCAAAGGCTACGTGAAAAAGATCACTTGACCACACGGAAAAGATACATGATCTGCTACTACTGCAAAAATAGGGGCCAACTTTCCTGCTCGCTTTGCTCGCCAACCCCAGCTACCACCTTCCGTTTACACCTTAGCAAATCCCCTTCCTCACCCCTTTACAACTTACCAAACTGCAGCCTGACAACACCCTTACAATTTTATTATATCATTAGTAACAGAATTCCAGCACTACAGAGGGGGGAAACAGCTCAATTTCTACCCAGAAGACAACTTTAAAATATGAAGGGTTTCCAGGTTGAAATGTAAGTTTCCTTCTTCCCAAACAGTTCAATCAGATTTCCAAAAACAGGCAACTAGTATTAATCCTTTACAATTAAACCAGCAGTACTAAATGCATTTTATAAAAACCAGGGGATTTTTTTTTCTTTTGATATATAGACTATATGCATGTTTATCATCCACTTGGGTTGCAACCCTACACACTTGCATAGGAATAGGCCCTGTCGAACTCAGCAAAATTTACTTCTGAGTAAATGCCGAGGAAGGCATAGTTTGTGAAAGCCAGCCAGAAAGTGGGCAGAGAATTTACATCTTCCGTTACCATGGAAGAATAAGAAGAGGAGTTTGGATTTGATATCCCGCTGAAGGAGTCTCAAAGTGGCTAACATTCTCCTTTCCCTTCGTCCCCCACAACAAACACTCTGTGAGGTGAGTGGGGCTGAGAGACTTCAGAGAAGTGTGACTGGCCCAAGGTCACCCAACAGCTGCATGTGGAGGAGTGGAGACGTGAACCCGGTTCCCCAGATTACAAGTCTACCGCTCTTAACCACTACACCACACTGGCTCTTTGCATGCCGCAAAGTCCCTCCAGCCTCTGATCTTCTTCACCTTCAAGAGGTGAAACAGAGGCTGGAATAAATTGAGCAAGAGCCAGAAAGGTCACCTGACTCATCCTTTTTATGTCATCCTCGAAGAGCTGGCGGCATAAATCATTGCATCCTTTTTATCATTGCAGGTTGCAGTTCACTCTTCTGTTGTGTAAAGCCAAGGCCAGTTCGCACCCGCACCTTCACCTCTGGCTGACATAAGGACAGGAGTTTCTTCCCCATCCCCAGAAGAGACAATGCTGGAGTTGGTAAACCAATGGTTCCTATTCAGTATAAGGAAGGCATGTCCAAAATGGATTGGATTGGATTGATCTTTATTACGGCCATTGGCCCGTTACACGACAGTTTCCCATACCAACATATTATACTTAAACCTCCAAATTTAAAATCGCTGAAACTTACAAAAGACAAACAGGAACCAAGGCAAAACAATGACAAGGACCACCATCATACATTACAATAAATTTGTAATCTGTACATCGCCCTCTGCTCATAAATTAATCAAGGATATCAATGGTGATATCGCCTAAAACATAGATCATGGTTTAAAGGGGTTATCTGAGCCACAAAGGAGACCGTTTCTCTTCTTTAGGGATAGGACGCTGATCAAGAATCTGGCAACCATGAGTGATCTTAGGGGGTCATCATCAATTAGTAGATATCTCAGTTTGGCTTCAATCGTATCATCGGCAATTCCCTTAAGATATTGAGCAAGAAACTTGCTCCTGGCCGGTAAGTGAAATGCACAGTCAAAAATTATGTGATGCAACGATTCCGGTGCCCCACAATTACAATCACATAAGAACGATATCTGTCCATTGGAGAATCTATTTCTCAGCACGTTCGATGGGAAGGTGCTGAATCTTGCCTTTACAAAGGCATATCTATGAGCTGAGGAAGTTAAGGAATTCAAATAGTTTGGGAGCCTTAAGAGGGGTAATAAACCAAGATTTAGAGGTGAGCAGGTACCATTGCCCCAAACCATTTTCTGCTGCAAGTCCATCTCCTCTAGCTTACAGGTTACTGTTCTTTTAGCTGGGACTATGTCCTGCTCTAGTAATTTGGATGGGGAGATTCCCATTGCCGTAATTTTCAGCTGTAAATTTTTTACCCATGGGCTCTGGAAATCAACTCTCCACATACATTGTATCAAGTACAAGTTTGGGAGATTGTGCCATAGAGATAACCAGTGACAAAGTATGTGCTTCCACAGAGCATTTTCCAGGGATACAATATTAAGTTCCATGCGTAACGCTGTATTACTTACACAGTTGGGGAGTTTCAATATCCCTCTTAAAAACTGATTTTGAATGTCCAAAATCCATTTTGGGGGTCTAATCCGGCCCACTGGTTGGTTTAATCTAGCCCCTGTGGTAGTTTATTTCTAGGGGGTAAAATCCAAAAAATACCTCAACAACATCAATCCTAAAAAAAACTCAATAACTTTGGAGTAAAATCATAAATCATAAAAAGCTCAAAAACTTCAATCCTAAAAAAAAATGTCAACAACTTTGGTTGGCCTCATAGCCCTTCACTTCATCAAATCTGGCCCTCTTTGAAAAAAGTTTGGACACCACTGGTAAGGCATGGATAGGCAAACTAAGACCTGGGGGCTGGATCCAGCCCAATTGCCTTCTAAATCCGGCCCGTAGATGGTCCGGGAATCTGCGCGTTTTTTACATGAGTAGAATGTCAAAATGCATCTCTGGGTTATTTGTGGGGCATAGGAATTCGTTCCTATAGTCTGGCCCCCCACAAAGTCTGAGGGACAGTGGACCGGCCCCCTGCTGAAAAAGTTTGCTGACCCCTGGTTTAAGGGATGGCACTGTAGCTCAGTACCAGCCCTGTATTAGATATGTTTAGAGCGGCTCAGTCAGTAGAACATGAGACTCTTAATTTCAGGGTCGTAGGTTCGAGCTCTGCACTGGGCAAAAGTTTCCTGGATCGCAGGGGGTTAGACTAGATGGCCCTCGGGGCCCCTTCCAACTCTACAATTCTGTGATTCTATCCTAGCACTAGGGCTAAATGGATAAAGAGGCTGGCCTGGGACAAAGCAGTTTCCTAAGACATTTCCAAGTAAACTGTATTGAATCCGGAATATGTGAATGATATCCAGCTCTACCTCTCTTTCAAATCAGAACCAGTGAAGGTGGTGAAGGTCCTGTGTGAGAGTCTGGAGGCGGTTGGAGGATGGATGGCGGCTAACAGATTGAGGTTGAATCCTGACAAGACAGAAGTACTGTTCTTGGGGGACAGGGGGCAGGCGGGTGTGGAGGACTCCCTGGTCCCTGGGGTAACTGTGCCCCTGCAGGACTAGGAGCACAGCCTGGGAGTCATTCTGGACTCACAGCTGTCCATGGAGGCACAGGTCAATTCTGTGTCCAGGGCAGCTGTTTACCAGCTCCATCTGGCATGCAGGCTGAGACCCTACCTGCCCACAGACTGTCTTGCCAGAGTGGTGCATGCTCTAGTTATCTCTCGCTTGGATTACTGCAATGCACTCTACGTGGGGCTACCTTTGAAGGTGACCCAGAAACTACAACTAATTCAGAATGTGGCAGCTAGACTGGTGACTGGGAGCAGCCGCCGAGACTACATAACACTGGTCTTGAAAGATCTACATTGGCTCCCAGTACGTTTCCGAGCACAATTCAAAGTGTTGATGTTGACCTTTAAAGCCCTAAACGGCCTCGGCCCAGTATACCTGAAGGAGCGTCTCCACCCCCATCGTTCTGCCCGAACACTGAGGTCCAGCGCCGAGGGCCTTTTGGCAGTTCCCTCACTGAGAGAAGCCAAGTTACAGGGAACCAAGCAGAGGGCCTTTTTGGTAGTGGCGCCCTCACTGTGGAACACCCTCCCATCAGATGTCAAAGAGAAGAACAACTACCAGAGTTTTAGAAGACATCTGAAGGCAGCCCTGTTTAGGGAAGCTTTTAATGTTTTAATGCTTTTAATACAGACCACTGTATTTTAATACTTTGTTGGAAGCGGCCCAGGGTGGCTGGGGAAACCCAGCCAGATAGGCGGGGTATAAGTAATAAATTATTATTATTATTATTATTATTATTATTATTATTATTATTATTAATAATCCATGCGATTGGTTCTGGCCATCACCCCAGTGATGTAGCCACCACACCCGGACATATTAGAACCTATTCCAGCCTTTTACAAAAATAAAAATAAAAAATACTTTCACTCAAAACATTCCTGCTTGAAAACAACCCCAGCAAATATTCCAAAGGTCTCGTTCATTTTTTTATACGGCAGCTTCCTCCACCTTCCTTGGCGTTTCCCTCTTATCTGCAGCCTTTTTTTTCAGTGATCAAGGCATGTCATCCTTACAGGTAGACTTCTGAGATCCAGGAAGTTCCATTGCAGATTTGCTAACATCGTTCTGCAAGGGTCAAATGTGTTTTTCTTTGGGGCTGCCGTTCGCATGGGGAAATTCCCCTCTGCTTTTAGGATGTAGGAATCGGGGGCTGTCCAGTATCAGCCACAGCCAGCAGAAACTCCCTGCTTTGTCTTGTGGTTCCTTTGAGAGGGCAGGACAATGTTTTGCATCAAAACACTTCCTTGACTGCTGCTTCCAAGCATTTTATGCAGCACTTAAGAAAACTGCTCAGGAACTGTCCCAGTAATCGAGGTCACCCCTGAGGATGGAAAATACCAAGGGAAGCAGAGGCTTACTGGTGTTTTGTAATCGTTGCCTACAGAATATTGGCCATATGTAGGCGGAGGCACAACTGAGACACTCCCAACAACAACCAAAAGCCACTGCTTTCAAAGCAGATCTCTAGAAAGAGGCCCCAACATGCTATTAATCCAAAACCTTGGCTCTCTCTGCCTTTTCTCTGTTTGGATTATATCTTCCTTAGCCAAAGTGTTTGCGTCATTCCTATACAGAATGGTTCTTCCTATACAGAATATTCCCCCAAATGGTCCTACTCAGAGAAGCAAAGATAATTAATAATAATAATAATAATAATAATAATAATAATAATAATAATTTATTATTTATACCCCGCCCACCTGGCTGGGTTTCCCCAGCCACTCTGGGTGGCTTCCAACAGAACACTAAAATACAATAACCTATTAAAAATCACTATTTAGACCTCACTATTTATAGATCTCACTATATTTATAGATGAGATTTATAGATCTCACTATTTATAGATCTTACTATTTAGTTCCCATAGCAACACATCACCTATATTTGCATGGCAAAGGAGTGTGGCAGGCCATGCCCTCCAATCTAACTATATATACATATATAGATATATAGATATGTAAGTAAATTTTGATTTAGCTGCCTGAAATTCTGGAGACCAGCTGCCAATCAGTGTAGAAAATACTGACCTAGATGGACCAATGATCCAAATCAATATCAGGAAGCTCCCTATGTTTCCATTTAAACAGATCATTATATAGAACCTTGAGGACTACAATCTTCCTTTCGGGAAAGGAATCAAAGCTCAGTGTATACACTGTGCATGCAAAAAGTCCTGTTTTTTAATCCCCAGCATTTCCAAGTAGGAATGGGAGAGGCCGCTGCCTGGAATCCTGGAGAGCTGCTGCCAGTCTGTGTAGGCAATACTGATGGGCTCATGATCTGACTCCGTACGGCAGCTTCCTATGTAGCTGAGTTCAATTGGATTTGTTCCTAGTTAAGCTGCTAAAGGAATGAGGTGGGAAGTGAAGAATTTGAGCTGCAGGTGTAAGACAATATTAGACATAGTCAGCCAGCCTGTGGTTGCTGCTGGTTCCGTTTTTGTTAATGGAAATAACATCGGCATATTTCCATTCTCCAAAGTAAGTGAGTAGCGATGGGGAACAGCATGTTTTCATAATCACATGGGATCAGCGGTGGAAACTCAACCATGTGAGGACAGCTCTACTCAGCCTGCGGTGAGGAGAAGAAGCCAGAGACACACTCATTTTGCCTTTCAAGGAAAGAGGGATCTCAGCAACTCAACTCAAAAGAGGCAGCCTGATCAGGGAAGCTAAGCAAAGAACTACAAGGGGAAGCAAAGAACTACACAGGATCGGGAGGAATGGTTAGCACAAAGGTGGTATGTCCTTCGCCAGATTCTGTAACAAATGCCTTCAAAGTGGAAAGAAGGACAGGAGCTTTCATTCATTCACTGAAGCTGAATGTTTGGAGATCCAGATCAGACCGAAGGAAGGGCTTCTTCACATAGTGATGACTACTAACTTGGGCAGTGGGTTGGCTACATCCATGGACTGCAAGGTTCCCAACGCCTCCAGGTCTATATAATAGCTCCGGCATCAAAAGCAGTGTGACTCTGAATACCAGTCTTTCTTGTGGTCTTCCTTCCAATAGATATCTGGCCAGACCAGACAGGTCCTTGCTATGATCTAGTGGGAGTCCTTCTTAGGTTCTCTCGGTAATAATAATAATAATAATAATTTATTTATACCCAGCCCATCTGGCTGAGTTAACCCAGCCACTCTGGGCGGCTTCCAACTGAATATTAAAAACAATACAGCATCAGACATTATAAACTTCCCTAAACAGGGAAGTTGTCCCTGTTGTCCCTTCAGTTGTCTTTTAAAAGTAAAATAGTTGTTTATTGCCTTGACATCTGCTGGGAGAGTGTTCCACAGGGCGGGTGCCACTACTGAGAAGGCCCTCTGCCTGGTTCCCTGTAACTTGGCTTCTCACAGTGATGGAACCACCAGAAGGTCCTCGGCGCTGGATCTGTGTCTGGACTGGATGATGGGGGTGGAGACGCTCCTTCAGGTATACAGGACTGAGGCCGTTTAGGGCTTTAAAGGTCAGCACCAACTTTGAATTGTGCTTGGAAACATTCTGGGAGCCAGTGTGGCGTAAGTGGTTAGGATGTTGGACTAGGGCAGGCTTCCTCAGACTTGGCCCTCTAGATGTTTGAGACTACAATTCCCATCATCCCTGACCACTGGTCCTGCTAGGAGTTGTAGGCCAAAACCATCTGGAGGGCCGAGTCTGAGGAAGCCTGGACTAGGGCCTGGGATAGCAAGGTTTGAATCCCCACTCAGCCATGAAGCTCACTTGGAGTCAGTTGCCATCTCTTATCCTAACCTACCTTGCAGGGTTGTTTGTGGGGATGAAATGGGGAGGAGGAGAACAGGGCTGTCTTAAGCATATGTGGCACTGAGGTGCAAAGATCCGCCCAGCACCTCCCCCCTGGTTGCCCAGTCCCAGGCACGCAGGAGGGTGCCAGCTGGCTCGGTCACCCCCAAACTTGCGGCGCAGAGCTGCCCGCAACAGAAGAGCCTGCGGGACTCAACTCTTGGCCTGGCACCCCTGAGAACCTGGCACCCAGGTGCCCCGCACCCCTCATGCCTATGGGTAAGACGGCCCTGGAGGAGAACCTTGGAAGATAAAGGTGGTATATAAAATAAATAAATAAATAGCACAGGGATGGGGAATCTGAGGCCTTCCAGACCTTGTTGGACTCCAACTCCCCTCATCCCTAACCATTGTTCATGCTGGCTGCGACTGATGGGAATTGGATTCTATCTCGGAAGGGCTACAGCTTGCCCACCTCTGGTGTAACAGCACGTTGCCAAAAGGAGTTCAAAGAAACATATTTGGTGGTTTCCATTCACTACTCAGCATTTTCACTTAGTAATAGACATCTCAAGCCCCCTCCAAGAATTTTTCTTTTCTTTTCCCATCTATATGTTTTGTTTTTTGAATCAGCGGATCATAGAGATCACGTGTCAACTACAGTGGACGCTCGGGTTGCAAACGTGATCCGTGCAGGAGGCACGTTCGCAACCTGCAGTGTTCACAACCCGTACGTGCACAGACGCGGGTTGCGATTCAGCGCTTCTGCGCATGCGCAAAGTGCGATTCAGCGCTTCTGCGCATGTGCGACCGCTGAAACCGGAAGTAACCCTTTCCTGAAAAAACACAACCTGAAGCGGCTGTAACCCGAGGTATGACTGTACATCCATTTAGTCACTGCTGAGGTGGGAGGATCTGTCACTGTGTCCTGTCTATCCAGGACACAACAGACTGTGTGGCGATTGTTGACAAAGCTAGACTCCCTGCATGCACAGAGTGCCACGCTGCTGCTATTTCATCCTCCTCAGGAAGTAATGAAACTACTTCTTTTTTCTTCTTCTTTCTTTTCATGGCCAGTTTCACTTCTGCTTTAAAATTAGCCAAAACTGAACAGGCAAAAAGGAGCTGAAAGAGACAGAAAAAGAGAAGCAGCGAAGAGCAGGAGAATATTGTTATGCTCTGCTTTTATCTTCTGATTTTATCCTGTTAACTTTCATGAAACCTGCAGGTATAGGGCGGTATATAAATTAATTTAATTTAATTAATCAATTTAATTTAATTTAATTTAATTTAATCAATTAAATCAATTAAATTAATCAAATTAAATTAATCAAATTAAATTAATCAAATTAATTAAATTAATTAATTAAATTAAATTAAATTAAATTAAATTAAATTAATTAAATTAAATTAAATTAAATTAATAAATTAACTTAAATTAATTAAATTAAATAAATTAATTAAATTAAATTAATTAAATAAATTAATTAAATTTAATTAAATTAAATTAAATTAAATAATTAAATTATTGATTAAATTAAAAATTTGTAATATGGTTTGTTTATATAAAGCCTCCCCCCAAATCAGAGTACACAGCAGCAGCAGGTGTCAAGGTGGAGTTGGAGCTGCTTACCTGACCTTCTAGCTGCTAACCAGGAGGGGGAAAGGTGATTTGGCCGTGAGACCTGCCTAGTCTCTAGAAACATTAAAGGAGCCCATCTGGGCTTCCTGCTAGTACATTTACACTGCTCCCAGTAAGCAGCTGCAACTCAGCTGCCAGAAGGCCAGGTAAGCACCTCCTCCCCACCACCAAAGGATGGTAAAAAAGTACTGTACAATAAATGTGACCAGCCAAAATTACATAAAGCAGCGCAATCAGCAAACACCCACAAGACATTCTTGTTCTCACAACACAGAGGCCGCTTTGTAGAATTCAGTCTCTTGTTGGGAAGCCGCATTTACTCACATCAGTACCCCCCCACCCCCAATCTCTCACCTAGGAGCCTGCTAGCCCATCCAAAGATAACGGCCCTCAAAAACCCCAACGGAGGGCATGTAGTTGGTGGTATGTTAGCCAGGGCATCTGGATATCACCAGTGCTAATATGCCCAAGAACCTCACCAAAATGCTGGAGAGGATGCACCTCCACAGACACATACCTCCACATGTGATGGGAATGTCCCAAAATCCAACTCTCCTGGACAGCAATCATACAAGAAATATTCAAAATACTGCTTCTTCTAATTAGCTAAATTAACATTGAAAATTAGGCAACAGGGCAATGAAACATTTCAAGAAGAATGGGAAAAATTTATGTTGTATATAGGAAAGATAAGGTGAAATAATGAAACCAGTAGAACTGAAATAAGCCTCAGAATGTGAAATACAAAGAAATTTACCGGATAATAAAAATAATAAGAAGTAAAATGTATAACATAACTAATGTAACTAATAGTAGTTGCAAATGAATATAGATAGACAACAAGAATTGTGTAAATAGAAGGATTTATTTGTGTACAAATACTCTATGGACAAATATGGAAGAAGAACAATAATATGCAAAATGGATAAAAACAATGCGAAAATGTCAGATGCGATACAAAAAAGCCAGAAGAAGGAAGGAGGGAAGTCAGCTCTCAAGAGCAAGTAGAAATGTAAAATGTAATACAATATGTGTATGTGGAGTATGTAACTGAAAAACCAATAAAGATGATTTATTTTAAAAAAAGAAAGAAATATGCAAATTAACGAAGCAAGTATAAACCTCAAGGGAGCAACCTCCTCTGTTTGGCATCACCCCCAACAGGACTACACATTGGCAAGGTGAGGAGGGATGTTTCACGATCAATGTGATTCTAAGCTGTTGCAGCGACAGCTGGACAGGAAATACAGATGGGGCTCAGCAGCACACACACACCCAATCCCCAATGATAACTCAGCATTGAAACAGCCCATGCAGGGCTGCACTGGATTGGTGTACTTAGAATATTATTATTATTATTATTATTATTATTATTATTATTATTATTTATACCCCGCCCTCCCCAGCCAAGGCCGGGCTCAGGGCGGCTTAAAAGCAATAATAAAAACACGTTGAATGATTACAGCTTAAAAACAAAATTAAAATACAACATTAAAATAATGAAACATTAAAATATTAAAATGTAGCCTCATCGCAGGAGGAGAAGGAAAAGAAAAAAGAAAGAGAGGGAGGGAGGGAATCAAATTGGCTCCAAACCAAAGGCCAGGCAGAACAACTCTGTCTTACAGGCCCTGCGGAAAGAAATCAGATCCTGCAGGGCCCTGGTCTCATGAGGCAGAGTGTTCCACCAGGCCAGAGTTGAAAAGGCCCTGGCTCTGGTTGAGGCTAACCTAACTTCCTTAGAGTCTGGGACCTCTAGGGTGTTGCTGTTTATGGACCTTAAGGTCCTCCGTGGGGCATACTGGGAGAGGCGGTCCTGTAGGTACGAGGGTCCTAGGCCGTGAAGGGCAAAAGCAGCACCTTAAATCTGACCCTGTACTCCACCGGGAGCCAGTGCAGCTTGAAAAGCACTGGGTGAATATGCTCCCATGGCAGAGACCCCGTGAGGAGCCTCGCTGCAGCATTCTGCACCCGCTGGAGTTTCTGGGACAGCTTCAAGGGCAGCCCCGTGTAGAGCGAATTACAGTAGTCAAGCCTGGAGGTGACCGCCGCATGGATCACTGTGGCTTTACACACCCCTTGCTTTCCTAGGAAGATGCTTCTGCCCACTGGTTCGTGTAGCTCAGCACATTACCCTGCCCAGCAGCGGTTCTCGTGGTGTTTAGGTCTTCCTCTTCCCTCCTTGGAGATGTGATGGCTAAACAAAGGACCCTGCACATTGCAAACCATGCCCTCTGCCACTGAGCAATGTGCTCCTTCCTTCCTTCCATGCTAGAGGCCGACCAGGACATGACATTTTCCTGTGCTTATCAAGCATCTACATAGAGATGGACGGGGAGCATCAGAATAAGCAAGATAAGCAGAAGAAAACATGCTTAATCCAATGGTTGAAAGCGTGGGAGAAAAAAGGTACAGTGTGATCCGCTCTAAGGAACATTCCTGCACATCCTTGTCAGTCACCTGCTTTCCCCCATCACCACCCAACTATAAAGACTTATCCATCGTATTTGTTTTTCTCCAACTGCATGTTGGACTGCTGACCTTACAGTGAGCCAGATGTGAGCAATAAGTAGGAGGAGACAGACACACACAGAGTTTGGAGCAGTGATGGGGAACTTGTGGTCCTCCAGATGTTGCTGGGCTCCAGTTCCTTGGCCAATGATGGCTGGGGCTGATGGGAGTGGGAGATGCACAACATCTGGAGAAGCACAGGTTCCCTGTTCCTGTGTCTGAGCCTTCCTTGGAAAGGGACTCCCCGCACACATTCAGCGGCCAACAAATCGCTGGGGATTAAGGCAGAGCAATAAGTCTGTGGATGTTTAACCAAGAAGCGTCACAGATGCTGATAGTCAAAGGGGAGTGACGTGGGAAAAGCTCTTTTTTTTACAGAAAGGCATTCCTACTGGTATAATCTTAATATTTACGACCAGATAAAGGTTTCATTTTTGAAATAATAAATTTTCAGAGTAGTTTTTACAATTATAACAAAAATTACTGATTTAGTTATATTATTATAAATACATAGACAGATAATTATGAAATTAGTGTGAGGTTTAATAAGCTAACTTTATATTTGGACAACTTTTCTGCTGTACTTTATTGGAAGGAGAAAAATAATCATTTCCTTAATAACAATTTTAACAATTTATTTAACTAAAACAATAACATTATAGCATATGTATCCATGTTTGTTAACTGATGCGGTTAAACATTTTTTTAAAAAAAACACAAAAACAATAAAACCCTTAGACTGATTTTCAGCACACAAGTAAAACTTAAATCAAATCCTTATTTCCTGATGGCCTTTGGACTATAATGTAACTTAAACAGAAAACTATCTTTAGAACTATATTTTCCTCCAAAAGCATTTTATTTTAAAAATTCAATTTAAATTAAAAAAGTGATTTAAATTTACAAAATTGATTTAAATTTTTTAAAAAATTGATTTAAATAAAAAATATGATTTAAATAAAAAATATGATTTAAATAAAAAATATGATTTTTTTATTTTTTTTAAAAAAAATCCTTGCCCTCACCCTGCCCTCAGCTCACTTCTGCACTCACAAAATATTCCTCTTCTCCTCCAGCATCATTTGCAAAAATCATGATGCATAACATAATTCCACCCCGCCCCCAATGCTTCTTGATTGCGACTCATCAAGAGCCCAGCTTCAGTAAGAACATGGAAACTTATCCAGCTATGATTATTTCTTTGGAAGCCTGTGATTCAGTGAGGCGCCATCTATGGAAACGGCTTCGTCAGACACTGAGTTACAGGCAGGGGTGAGGGGGAAATCTGATTTAGTTCACATTTTAATGGTAACCTATCTAAATGGCCTGCAGACCTCCAGATGTCAGGGAACTTGCATCAGCCCCAGCCAACAAGGTGGTCAGTAGTCAGGGATGATGGGAGCTGCAGCCTGGAGGGCAGAAGAAGAAGAAGAAGAAGAAGAAGAAGAAGAAGAAGAAGAAGAAGAAGAAGAATTTGGATTTGATATCCCGCTTTATCACTACCCTGAGGGGTCTCAAAAAAGGGACGTGGGTTAAAACACAGAGCCTAGGGCTTGCTGATCAGAAGGTCGGCAGTTCAAATCCCCACGACAGGGTGAGCTCCCGTTGCTCGGTTCCTGCTCCTGCCAACCTAGCAGTTCGAAAGCTCATCAAAGTGCAAGTAGATAAATAGGTACCGCTCCGGCGGGAAGATAAGCAATGTTTCTGTGTGCTGCTCTGGTTTGCCAGAAGTGGCTTAGTCATGCTGGCCACATGACCTGGAAGCTGTACACCGTCTCCCTTGGCCAGTAAAGCGAGATGAGCGCCGCAACCCCAGAGTCATCCGAGACTGGACCTGGATCCGAGACGGTCAGGGGTCCCTTTACCCTTAAGGAGTCTCAAAGCGGCTAACATTCTCTTTTCCCTTCCTCCCCCACAACAAACACTCTGTGAGGTGAGTGAGGCTGAGAGACTTCAGAGAAGTGTGACTAGCCCAAGGTCACCCAGCAACTGCATGTGGAGGAGCAGAGACGCGAACCCGGTTCACCAGATTACGAGTCCACCGCTCTTAACCACTACACCACCCCTGGTTTAAACAAACAAAATAAATAAGTTTTCCTAACAGAAACACTTTCCCCAAGCTGCTGTAAGCCACAGTATGGGGTTTGTTTGTTTGTTTGCTTGTTTGTAAAACAACAACCCAGGTACAATCTGGATAGCTGCCTTTTTGTCCTCCACAGCTAATATGACCTTCAGAGGAGGAGGAAATCAAAGTGAGGACTATCACAGGGAGAGTTAATCTCCCCTCTTCTAGCAGCAAATCCCCAAATCCAGTGCCCCCTCTTCCAAGTCCTGGAGGTTGCTTTTAAAGAAAAGAGAAGCCACTGCAGATTTAATGATGGACCGACCCCAACATCACGTCTAGTTTAGGCACAATGTTCTTAGGACCTTGAGTGAAGAGGTCTCTTATCAGCAGGTGCCTTTTAAAGTCATTCCCAGATGACAGGTTGCATCTACCAAGCCACAAACCCTCTCCTGTACAAAACGAAACCTCTTGTGTACCCAAGCTGCTAAAAGGCCTGTCCTCTATTGTGCCTGCTTCCTTATAGGTAGTGGCATAATTAGACTCATAATTAGGCAGATGAGTGGGCCCTTAAGCAACCAAGCTAACTGCGTCACACTCAAGGCTTCCCTCCCTCTAATTAGGGCAGTAGGTTAATGGGAAGATGCAAAGCAGGTCAGGTCTCCAAGGAGCCAAAGCCCAGGATAATTGAGACGATCTGGACTGGGGAAAACAAAGGTGGCCATACATGATAAACAGAAGAGAAATAGAGCCAGGCTAGTCGGTCACCAAGGAACACGGGTGGCGCTGTGGGTTAAACCACAGAGCCTAGGACTTGCCGATCAGAAGGTCGGTGGTTCAAATCCCCACGACGGGGTGACCTCCCGTTGCTCAGTCCCTGCTCCTGCCAACCTAGCAGTTCAAAAGCACACAGTGCAAGTAGATAAATAGGTACCACTCTGGCGGGAAGGTAAACAGCATTTCCGTGCACTGCTCTGGTTCGCCAGAAGCGGCTTAGTCATGCTGGCCACATGACCCAGAAGCTGTACGCCGGCTCCCTCAGCCAATAAGCGAGATGAGCACCGCAACCCCAGAATCGTCTGCGACTGGACCTTACGGTCAGGGGTCCCTTTACCTTTACCTATAGTCGGTCACCAAAGCTACTGGTCCATTTCATTCCTCCGCATTAAAGTAAGTTCTTTATTTCTCATGTACAATTGGAGAAATCCTCTGGTGGTGAACCCAACTCTGAGCAACCATTGCCTATCTGAGCCTTTGTCCAGCTGCTTCAAAACAGAGATGGGAAACGTTATTTCAGTCCAAGGGCCAAAGGGCAATGGCAGGAGGAGCTGGAGGCAAATGTGGGCAGACCAATGCATGTATTTTTTTTTACCTTTGTGCAGTAGTGTAGTTTACACACACACACACACACACACACACACACACACCTCCCTGTCCTCCGTGCAGAGCAAGAGGCAATATGGGAGGTTAAGGACATATTCCAGCCAGGCCAACGCATTGGGGATGCAATGAAGGCTTTGCCCTGAAGGCTGCGCTCGGTCCCTGGATCTGAATCCCATCACCACCGCTTTAAAATGAACCAACTGGTTATACGGAGGATGTCCTAACAAATCACTTTAAAGGATTCTGAAATGAAGGAGCGGCAGACAAGGAGGAGAGCGGCCAGCCGCCATGTGTACAGGCAAAGAATGCCGGAAGGAAATAAAGTCTTGGAAAGCACTGCTTGGCAAGCAAGAGGTCATGGCAGAAAACATCTGCAAGATGATCTTCATTACCTGAGGGGAGGAATGTGTGCGTTTGTGTGCATGTGTTAATAATGCATTTGGACTTTGTGGAATTCTGTGTTTGTCAGTTCTCTGCCAGTCTGCCTTTAGACATCAGAATAAAGCAAACAGTGGGTACTGGGCATGATGGCAATGTGCTCTTTCTAGGACTGGGGGGGTGAACCATGCTTCTGAATAACCACAGTAGAATCCAACCAAAAGGTCAAGGTCAAGGACCCCTGGATGGTTAGATCCAGTCAAAGCTGACTATGGGGTTGTGGCGCTCATCTCGCTTTCACGCCAAGGGAGCTGGCATTTGTCCACAGACAGCTTTCCAGGTCATGTGGCCAGCATGACTAAACCGCTTCTGGCACAACAGAACACCGTGACAGAAACCAGAGCGCACAGAAGCACCATTTACCTTCCCACCACAGTGGTACCTATTTATCTACTTGCACTGGCATGCTTTCGAACTGCTAGGTTGGCAGGAGCTGGGACAAAGCAACGGGAGCTTGACCCGTCGCGGGGATTCGAACAGCCGATCTGCTGATCGGCAAGCCCAAGAGGCTCAGAGGTTTAGACCACAGCGCCACCCGCATACTTCCAAGTACTTCCCTTAGCAGAAGGATTCCCACTGGCATGATGGAGAATGGAACTTCCTTTCTCTCTCTCTCTCCTTCCTCTCTGCACACCATCTACAAATCTGCTCTAGAGGGGTAGGGTGTAACCCCAAAACAGATTTAATGGGTGCAGGCGAAGGGGAAGGGGAAGGGAAGTCTTGTTGCAGAGACAAAAGTTCTTGCACCAGCCAAACTCCTTTTCTTGGCTACTGCCCTCAGCTGCTGGGGAGCACTAGCAGAGCTCTTGTGTCCTGCTCCTAGGCTTTGCATAAATGTCTGGTTGGCCACTATAGAAAACAGAACCCTGAGCTAAATGGGCTTTTGGTCTGATGCAAGAGGCCTCTACTCACATTTTTTTATTTAACATGCCTTTGGCCTAGCTTGTAAAGTTTTGTTTTAGTTGTCTTCTTTGGGATTTTGTTTTTGTTTTTCTTACTTCCTTCTAGAATTTTTGCTTGAATTGCCTTTTTTTCCTTTTCTTCTCAAGAGTTGCCTTCCTTCATATAAGCTTGATTGGCAATTTCACTCACCATTGGAGGCCCTGCGAAAGATTTCTCTGCTGCCAGAACCATGGCGGGGGAAGCACCCAAGATTTGGAATAGCTTTACTTTTGCAAAAGCAGCAAAGAATAATTTACTTAAGGGAGTCTTTGACTGATACTCCCTCTTAATATGATTGTTTCTACCAATGCCTTTTTTAAAAAAACAATCATTTAGTCTTGGTGAGGGAAGAGCAATGAGAGCTTACCCCATCAGGGGGGATTTGAACCGCCGACCTTCCGATCAACAAGCCCGAGAGGTTCAGTGGTTTAGACCACAGTGCCACCTGCATCCCCTCACTAGCCAGGATGAATCTGCTCTGCCTCCACAGTCAGAGAGAGGCAGGGATGCTTCTGAATGCCAGTTGTTGGGAGTCACAAGATGGGAGAGGGCTCTTGTGCTTGAATCCTGCAGGCATCTGGTTGGCCACTGTGATGAAGAATGCCAGATTAGATGGGTCACTAGCCTGACCCAACAAGCTTCTCTTATATTCTTGACTAACTTGAAGACTGCTGGAATCAACCACAAGTATAGTTCAGGGCATGGGCAGCTGCTTTTACATTGATGAACAAGAGGGGAAAGAGGGCACTGATTTCCATAAAACCTGGACATGCTAATATAGATGCAAATTTAAAGGTGGCTGTTAGGTCCAGTTGCAGATGACTCTGGGGTTGCGGCGCTCATCTCGCTTTATTGGCTGAGGGAGCCGGGGTACAGCTTCCGGGTCATGTGGCCAGCATGACTAAGCCGCTTCTGGCGAACCAGAGCAGCACACGGAAATGCCGTTTATCTTCCCGCCAGAATGGTACCTATTTATCTACTTGCACTTTGATGTGCTTTCGAACTGCTAGGTTGGCAGGCTCTGGGACCGAACAATGGGAACTCACCCCGTCGCGGGGATTTGAACCGCCGACCTTCTGACTGGCAAGCCCTAGGCTCTGCGGTTTAGACCACAGTGCCACCTGCGTCCCTTTTAGATGCAAATTTAGAGAGGAATAATCTGAATCAAAAAGCAGGGGAGGCTGGGATTAGGTGATCCATGTTTCTGCTCAGTCTGGTGTCCAGCTGCTGATTGTGGATGGGCAATTTAAAGAGCCCATCCTCCTTGTGATGTGTTATCTTTAAACCAGATGAGGACCTGATGACAATTCAAATAGAGGACTTCCCTCTAACAGCCCTTCAGATAAAGGTAAAGGACTATCCTCTGTAAGGTAGGGCACAGGGCCACCCCAACTGGGGTCTAGCATTCGAAAGCAACACAAGCGCAACTTGCTCTCTTGTAGATTAGCGTGCAACCCCCCCCCCCCCCCGAAAAACAGTGTCTGGTATGGAATGGATGGAGTCGGGTGTGTTTCCCCCGAAGAGATTCGTTAACAAATGCAAGTTACTGCTTTGACCCTGCAAGCATCAAGAAATGAATATCCACGTAGAAATTAGAAGAAAGTTACGTACTTACAAAAAAACAAAACCCCAAAAGTATGCAAAATGCCTTGGCTAGTCCCAAAGTGTTCTGCTTGTGTATATTCATTGGAAGCTTATTCTATTCATTTTGTAAAACGGGGCTGCAGTGAGATGACCTGGTTACTGAACAATGGCATACAGAAGCATGTGGGGGTGGAACTATTCAGTGTTGCAAACACACGACTGAAAACTGAATCATGTGGGTCACACAGTGTAGCAATTGGACATCAAAAGATCGAAGTGTAATTTCTGTTAGGAAATGTCTGCAACTGCTTCCCAAGAAAGGCAGTATAACCCCTGTGGTTGGAGTAATTAAACTGAGATTTAGATAGTCTCTTGCAGGTGATGTGATATCCTCTCAAGATTAAGTGAAGCCAGGTAAACATAAGAGCCTCTTCCAGCACCATGCAATCAGCCTGAACTTATTTTCCTTTCAACACCTGTGTGAACGAGATAAAATGTAGCTGACTCAAGCACAGCAGGCAAAGTTTACTTTGCATCAGCTCCTTCAGTTCTGGGCCCAACTTAAAGTGGTGATGGTTCAAAGCTCTAAACCAGGAACAGAGAACCTGTGGCTCTCCAGATGTGGCTGGACTCTTAACTTCTATGAGCCCCAGTCAGCATGACCAGTGGTTGGTATGAAAGTGAGTTGTAGTCCAACAACATCAGGACAACCACAGGTCCCCCAACCCTGCCTTAAAATACTTGAAAGACTATTTGTATAAACCTGCCCAAGTCTTAGGCTTAGCCTCTGAGGCCCTGTTTCTTGGTTTGACACCATGAAGCATTATAATGGCTGCCACAGAAGACAGGGCCTTTTTCGTGATTGCCCCATGCCCATGGAACTCCCTGCTTAAGAATTTTTTAAAAAACCAAACTGCTTTAAATTCATTTTTATGTTGGTATTTTTCTGTCCCCAATTTTTTCTGTTTGCTTTTACACTTGTATTATTTGAGCCTACTGATAATTGTTTTTTTATAATATTGCTTTGAGGATTGTTAGGTTTGTTGCTGTGTTTTTTATTGTTATGTTTTTATTACTTAGATTGTTTGTAACATGCTGGGAGCTAGCGTGAGAGGGGCAGCCTCAAAAGACCATCTATAATACGGAAAATAAATTACAAAAAAGTGAAAATGCAAGCCCTGGGTACTCCGTATAAACTAGCAATGAGAGACTTTGACAATGTACTTCTGAAACCAGCAAGAAGCTGATACAACGCGGACCAATCTGCAAAATGATAACTTTGAAGTGTAAATGGATGGAGTAACAGCAGCATACCGCTCAGTTTTAAGGCTCAGTTTTAAGAATAATTTAGGATTGTAGATCTAAATGCTTCCAAAATTAACTCTGTCACAACTCTGGGCTGGTTCCACTGCTACGTTTTGCATCTACTTTAGAAAAATTCCTGTGGAGAAATATATCTGGAAAAATGTTGCAGAAGAATGGAAATCCCATTTGGATTGCAAATGGAAAACCCTCATGCAGAAGTCTTCCAGAATTTAGTATCTTGATAGCAGATCTTTCCTACAAAAGCCAGTCAAACATTTTGGGGAACCTGGGATTTGCTAGACTACAACTCCCATCCCTGCACAGCCAGTGGTCAGGGATGATGGGAGTTATAGTCCAGCAACATCTGGGGGGCCACAGGTTTCCTATCTCTCCACAAATCATTATATTTATAGCCCAGGGAGCTCAAGGCAGCATACAGGGTGTTCCTTCTCTCAACAACCTTGTGAGGCAGGTGAGCCTTAGTGCCTGTAACTCATCCACTTTAGCAGCCCACTTTACAGAATAAATGTGCCACCAAGTGCACTGCAACCTTGATTTCAACACTGTGGCACCAGTTCTCCAAAATTCTCTTTCTAGAAAGAAATGCAAGCCCCAACATTATGTTTTTGCTGTTGGTTGGTTGAAAACGCTTCTTTCCCCTCAAGCCACCCCAAGTTATTAGTCCATTTTATTCCTGCAGTTTTTAATTCCTGCCAGTTTCATGTTCTTAACATAATGTTCTGAACATTATCTTCTATTTTCTTACACTGCGTTCTCTCTCTCTCTCTCTCTCTCTACACACACACTTAATGCAGAGCTGTTCAAATTCTGAAACGAACAAAATACAATAAGAACAGATAGGAAAACCATATCGTCAGCATCTGCCCTGCACTGCCACTCTGTAAGGGGTAAACAGCAGCACCCAGAATTCTTTTGAGGGAAAAGAGAGGCTTCAAAGGGCCTTGTGTGTCTGCAAATGAACCCAGCCAGGCCCCATCTCGCACGCTATTGTCTGCACCTCCTGTCCTTTCCAACGCTACCTGGAGATGCTGGCGCTGAACCCTGAAGCCTTTTTGCATGCAGGGCACGTGCTGCGCGCCGCTGAGCTGCAGCCAGCCAGAAGCCTCTCTGCGGCATTTCTCTACACACAGCTGGGCTTTGTTTCTCTGAGTCAGCGTGCTCTTTTTCCCACCAGTTTGAGATAAACTACCACCACCGCCACACACACACAAAGGAAAAAGAAAAGGAAGAAAGCAAAAACCAAACCCTTGTATCAGGAGGAGGATGCAGCAAACACTTTTCCCCCCTCTCCAGGCCGGCTCAATTCCAAGCCTAAACCCAGATCCCCAAACCCATTGTGGGGGGGGGGGGTTGTCACCCCAGCAGCAATATAAAGCCCCCTCTCTCTCCACCCTCCGTCGCTGAGCCAATCGAGGGAGGCGAGAGAGGATCAGGGAAAGCGCTCTCGCCGGAGCAGACAGGGGACCTCTCCAAGCCCAGCCTAGGCGCGTCGCGTCGCGTCGCCAGCCCCGAGGGCGCCCCAAGCAGCAGCCGGCCCGGCGAGGCCCGGATCGCCCTTTCTTACCAGCTGTCCCTGGAGAAGGAGCGCAGGAAGCGGATCCCGGGCGCGGGGATGGCTCTCATGGCGAGCGGTCTCGGCGAGGGCGCACAGCGCGGCGACGGACGCGAAGCAGGACCCGGACGAGGAGCGCGCAATCGTCGTCTCTCTCCGGGCGAGATGGATCAGGCCGGGCGTCTGCTTCGGGCCGGCGGCGGAGATGGTGGCGGAAGCTGGCGCTGCTCCGGGCCCGGCGCCCGCTGGCATTTAAATGCCCCGCTGGAGCCCGGGCATCGGGCACATGATGCCCGTGATTCAGGCAGCCTCCCCGCCCCGGCGCGGGCAGGGCTAAGCGGGAGAAGGAAGAGGCCGCCCCGGCAGCCCCTCCCCTGGCTCTGGCCGGCCCGGAATCACATGCTGCGCGCCCGAGCGCAGAGCCAAGACGGGGAGGCGGCAACTGCGCCACCGGGAATGGCTGTCAGGTTTTCACGCTGCTCGGATGCTTTGGAGCACCACCAGCCGCCTCGCCTCGGAAAAGCGAGAGCTTTTTTTGGTGTTGTCCTCAGCGTCAGAAATCGACGCTGGCAACTTTTATTCCTTGCTTCATTTGCTAAGCAATCTAATTTTGCCTGCAGCGGAACACGCTTGTTCTCGTTTTGTTTGCTTAGGAATTTGTTCATAGGATCATAGAATTGGAGAGTTGGAAGGAAGTCGAACCCCCTTCAATGCAGGCAACGCAGCTAAAGAATCCCTGACAGATGGTAGTGCCAGACCTTGTTGTTGTTTAGTCGTTTCCGACTCTTCGTGACCCCATGGACCAGAGCACGCCAGGCACTCCTGTCTTCCACTGCCTCCCGCAGTTTGGTCAAACTCACGTTCGTAGCTTCAAGAACACTGTCCAACCATCTCGTCCTCTGTAGTCCCCTTCTCCTTGTGCCCTCAATCTTTCCCAGCATCAGGGTCTTTCCAGGGTCTTCTCATGAGGTGGCCAAAGTATTGCAGCTTCAGGATCTGTCCTTCCAGTGAGCACTCAGGGCTGATTTCCTTAAGAATTGATAGGTTTGGTCTTCTTGCAGTCCATGGGACTCTCAAGGGTCTCCTCCAGCACCATAATTCAAAAGCTTAGCATCTCGAATTTCAGTGGTGCCCTGGGCAATGCAAATGTCCGGTGCCTCCCCACCTCCTTCTCACGCTCCATTGGACTTCATAGTTGCGGTGCTTGCTGCAGCACCCCAGAAGATCTCCACCCAGGGTGACCAAATTGGTTATGCTCCCCTAGATCCACTTTTGCAGATGGCCACCCAAACTCCAATGAAGGAGAACCCACCACTTCTCGAAGGAGCCCATTCCACTGGGGAACGGCTCTTTCTGAGCCTCTCTGGGGAGAGCATTCCACAGATGGGAAGCCACCTAGGCTTGTTCTCATGTTGTCAAACTTGGAACCTCTCAAGTTTGAGAGGTTGAGAGAGCCTCGGATGCCAAGCACAGGGTCTGGGTAATTTGAGGTACCAAGCAGTGTAATGCTACTGTTTGATGCATTGTTTTTCAAACCATCTCCACACCCATAGGAGGGATGCCATTTTTGAGGAGCAGAAAAGAGGACACATTTGCCGACTTTTACTTTTAATAAACACACAAGACGTAACCGGCTTTACGTTTGAAAAAATAATATATACTATTCATTATATTGAATAAGTTTATCAGTTTATGCATAAGGTCCATATATGTGAAACTACTATGTGAGACTACTATGCTATAAGATCCACTGTCCTGTAATATCATATATGAGTCTGTACTACTGATGAAGCCTAGGATGGCGAAACAAGGCTAATATTCCGGAAATCCTTGTCTTAGACTCTGTGAAAGGATTCTGTGGAACTGCAACAACCTTTCGTGTGGATTGCTGGACTCTATGAACAGACAGGTGGAATAGACACTTTCACATATAGGGACCTTATGCATAAACTGATTAGAGAATGAACTGATCCACTGGGTCTTCTACTTTGTTTGTTGAACTTTATGAACTACCTCTGTTGAAATCTACAATTCAATACAATGAATAGTATATATTATTTTTTCAAACACACAGCCGGTTACATCTTGTGTGTTTATTGAATATGTTTCATGTAACCAGAGGTTTGTTGTTGTTTTGCGACTTTTACTTTTAACCATGGGTCGCTATGACGACTCTCATTTTCCATACCCACGAGAAAGAGGACACATGGCAACCCATCTCTAGCCAATAGGTGAAGAGCTTCGCACATGCTAAAAGCATTCTTGCCTGTCAGCACCCCCTGGTGTGCACACAAACAGAAATGATTCTGACATGTTTATTTTATTTTTATTTATTTATTCATTAAATTTGTATACCGCCCTATACCCGTAGATCTCGGGGCAGTTCACAACATATGATTACAATATTAAAAACCACCAAATACATAATAAAATATAAGAACAAGAAACCAAACCAATAACCCCCTCTTCCACAACACATTTAAGAGAACATTGGGTGTCAATTGACCAAAGGCCAGGTTAAAGAGGAATGTTTTTGACTGGCGCCTCAATGAAGGCGCCAGATGAACCTCCCTAGGGAGAGCATTCCACAAATGGAGCCACCACAGAAAAGGCCCGTTCTCGTGTTGCCACCCTCTGGACTGTTTGTGGAGGAGGCACACAAAGATTATGATCTCAGGGTCCGGGTAGGTTCCTATGGAGAGAGGCAGTCCTCGAAGACATGTTTATGAAAACAGCTAGGAAAAAGCTGTGAAACACATGGGGGGGGGGCAACTTTACTGTGTTTTAGTGTGAGCACATCCTTATTATTTCACCCAGAAACACAAACGGAGGATAGCAAATAAAATTTCCCACAAGTACAGAGCAACTACCTCCAGGTCTCCCCATGGCTATTCCCAAAGGCCTGGTTCCAATGCTGATGTCTTTTCCACACCAGACCAAGACTTTTCTCTGCATCTGAATGCTACTCCTCTTCTTATCTCTCTCCTGTTGTGGCTGCTTTTGGTTCAGTCTGGTATTTTATATAGCAATCACTTCTTTCATGCGAACTTGGATTGAGGTTTGAGGTTTACATTTGAGGTTTGAATGTGTGATCGTTTTCAGTTAACTGTTGATGTGTGGCATTAATACTGACTTGTCTGTTAAGTAAGTCACCTTGAGACCTTCAGGTATAAGATAATAATAATAATAATAATAATAATAATAATAATAATAATAATTTTATACCCCACCCTTCCTGGTTCAGAAAACCGGGCTTAGCACTTAATTGATGCAACAAAAAACAGCATAAAACACAGTATAAAACATGAATAACAATAAATTCAGAATTCAAAAATCAATTTGGGGGGGGACCATCCAATAAACATTAGATAATGAAGCAGCAGCAGTAGAAGCAACAACAGAATTGCATTCCATTCCCATTTAACTCTAATCTCCTCCTCTTTGCTTCTTTACACTATTCACTTGACAAATGAGGATCATACTCCCTGCAAGATGAACTGAGCATTAGTCTATAAAAACTTATGCCGTAATGCATTTTAAGGTAACACAAGACTCTTTCTTGTTTTTGCTGCAAATGACTAAATACCGTACAGCCAGCCCTCTGGGATATATATATTTTGTATTCCTAAGAACATAGGAAACAGCCTTATTCCAAGTCAGACCCACTGGCCAGTTTAGTTTCCCATCCCTACCTGGATATGCCAGGAATTTGGCATCTGATGCCAAAATCCAGCATCGCCTGAGCTCTGCAAGTTCAGCTTTCTCCCAATTGAAGTGCAGAGTGTTTGAGATCCGGGACACTCGCAGGGAAACCAAAATGCAAGTTTACAAAGTTATTGTACTACCAACCTTACTGTATGCTTGTGAAACATGGACCACTTATAAATGCCACCACCAACTCCTCAAAAGATTCCATCAATGGTGTCTCTGAAAAGTTTTACACGTCACTTGGGAAGACAGGTGAACTAATGCCAGTGTACTGGAAGAAGCAAAGATCACCAGTGTCGAAGCAATGATTCTTCAACATCAACTTCGTTGGACTGGTCATGTTGTTCGGATGCCTGATTATCACCCAAAGCAACTAATCTATGACAAACTTAAAAATGGAAAGTGTAATGCTGGTGGTCAACAAAAGAGGTTTAAAGACTCCCAAGGCAAATCTAAAAAAATGTAGTATAAACACAGACAACTGGGAAACACTGGCCTGCGAGTGCTCCAATTGGAGAGCAGCCTCTACCAAAGGTGTCATGGGCTTTGAAGATGCTTGAACTCAAGACGAAAGGGAGAAACCTGCTAAGAGGAAAGCATGCTTGGTAAATCCTCACTGTGATCAACTACCGCCCAGAAACCTATGTCCCCACTATGGAAGGACGTGTGGATCCAGAATTAGCCTTGGCTCACTGTTAAAACCGTGTTCATGGAAGACAATCTTACTCAGCTATGAGATTGCCAAATAAGAAGATGCCAGGATTTCAAGCTGGGACCCTTCTGCATGCAAGGCAGATAGAGGTTCTGCTACTGAGATCTGACCCTTCCCTACTTTTCAGCCTTGCATAGAAATGCCTCCTAATTTCATGCATGTATATATGAAGACCACTATAAAATCACTATAAAATATAAAATATATTTGCAAATATAATGCATTGTGCATATGCCTAGTGAGAACTTATTTTACTGATTTATTATTATAATAAGCAATACATAACACTCAAGCAAATAATCCCTGATTCACAATGCTGTCATATCAGAATATTGTAATTATTTGCTGGCCTTACCTCCCCAAATGATAGACATGAATTTAAGAATTCTTTGTTCTAGATTCAGAGATCCATAATTGTTCATCCAACTTTATATCCCCGAAAATGAATGTCACTGGAGCTGTTGTAATTTACGTGCAGCTTTGGGAGATAGCCATGCTGCCGCCACCCATCCTGAACCCTTTTTTTTAGAAAGAATTGCTTTGGTATTCTATTTCTTTTCCAGTATTTATATCCTTAATTCACATGCTTCTTCCGGTGTCCTGACATCTCCTCTGTTATACCAATAGACACTCCATTTGAATATTGATAACATTATCCAAAGATAAAACGGGTGCTCTCCATTCTGTTCTTGATAAGCTATCTGCAAATATTTGTCCTGTTCTGTAGGAAGGTGGGACTAAAGGACAGTATTTGACACTTGCTCCATGGTCACCTTGGAGGACCTGCAGCTGGAGCTGAAAGAAGTCTATGCTGCTGCACAGAGATCACTTAACACCATATCTGTGTTTTGAATGGTGGTACCCCATTTTGATCATCAGTATGGATAGTGAAGACAATGGAAGAGATTTGGTATGTCTTATTTGGTATGTCTTAGGGTGACCATGCACCTGACTTTATAGATAGCATTGTTTGAAGAGTGTTGGAGAATGGTCCCACTTGGACTACTGCAATGCACTCTATGTGGGGCTACCTTTGAATGTGACCCGGAAACTACAACTAATCAAGAATGCAGAAGCTAGACTCGGCCACCGATACCATATAATACTGGTCCTGGAAGACCTACATTGGCTCCCAGTATGTTTCTGAGCACAAGTGTTGGTGCTGACCTTTAAAGCCCTAAATGGCCATGGCCAAGTATACCTGAAGGAACGTCTCCACCCCCATCATTCAGCTTGGACATTGAGGTTTAGCTCCAAGGGAACCAGGGAGAGGACCTTTTTGGTCATGGCGCCCACCCTCTGGAACACCTTCCCATCAGAGGTCAAGGAAATAAAGAACTGTCTGACTTTTAGAAGACATCTGGAGGCAGCCCTGTTTAGGGAAGTTTTTAATGTTTGATGTTTTGTTGTGTTTTTAAATATTCTCTTGGGAGCTGCCCAGAGTGGCTGGGGAAACCCAGCCAGATGGGTGGGGTATAAATAATAAATTGTTGTTGTACAGCTGCCTCCGGAACAAATTAAGTACTTAACCTGAGGTACCACTGTACAGAACCATTGAAAGGATCAGCAGAGGCCCTGAAGTTGCTTACTGGCAGATAGCAGACAACCTGCTCATGGTCTTCACCCCTATGTTGATATGAATGCCAGTTTAAATTATAGCATTTCTCACTTTGCCACCATGCATGTATTAGCATGTGCAGATTGTATGCAAAATGGTGCTTTCTTTTTTCTTTTTCCTTGGCACATCCCTGCTCTATCAGATGCTGAAATCAGCTTTGCCTTGGCTGGTCTCAGGTGTATGGAAGTACAGAGATTTCCCACCTTTGGACAGTGGGAAAGAAAACTGGTTGCGACTGGGATTGCTATGCAAGGTAACACAGCACAGCAGAGTTAGGAACTCAAGTACTGTGGCTGTGAATGGTCACTAGTTTACCTTAAACACAGCTGATCCTTACACACACGTGTCCTGCTTTGCAGAAGTCTGTCCCAGGCTGGGAGGTGTCCTGTGTTTGTGGGCTGTCTAGACCAAGTCTGGTTTAAGAATAAGGAACCACAAAAAGGGAAAGCAAAAACCTTGCAAGTGGCTCATCAGTTGTTAGCAGTACCTGCTCAGCAGACTGAGCAGGAAACCTCTCACATGCTGTCTTCCCTGCTATGGAGAGATGTATTGAATTTATATTTGAATTATGGTAATTATTTATAAATTTGCACACATATGCTGATTTTATGGAACTTGTAATGGAAATTGGAGGTACACTTTTCTCTTTGCAAATCCTGTTTTGGGCCGTGCATATACTAGCAAAGCTAATGTACGAGAATGCATTCAGTTGGGGGAAATTGCTTGCAACCATACATATATTTGTCAAAATTGCATTACAAATGTGTTTCTTAGGAGAGAATCATTCTGGAATGTTGGTGGATTTCTTCAAAGCAACAACAACCTGGAAACTCCTGCAGAAATGTGGAGCTCTCAGTTTAAGAAAACGAGAAACCAAGAGGACCAAAACGAACAGATTCACCCATTCCTATGATTATGTCTGTGTCCTCTTTGGAGGTAGATACTATAACATACAAACACTTCCTGTGGATTTAAAATACCCATACATTTTGATGTGTGCATGTCTGTTGCAGTTTTGGCCATCTTTAAATTGCTTGTCAGAGGTTGATACAATAATACTTCTAAAACTGTGAGAAAGCAAAGGCATGTACAGTGGTACCTCGGGTTAAGAACTTAATTTCTTTTGGAGGTCTGTTCTTAACCTGAAACTGTTCTTAACCTGAGATACCACTTTAGCTAATGGAGCCTCCCGCTGCCGCTGTGTCGCTGCTGCGTAATTTCTGTTCTCATCCTGAAGCAAAGTTCTTAACCCGAGGTACTATTTCTGGGTTAGCAGAGTCTGTAACCTGAAGCATCTGTAACCTGAGGTACCACTGTACAGTAATCTGCGAGCAATTCTACAATGGAAGCATGAGCTGGAGAGGTGGCAGACTGTCCCTCACTGGAAGTGTTATGTACTGAAGTTCTCACCCTGGGCCAGCAGGGGGATACTGTAGATAGTTTTCACTCAGGTCCACATATGCAAATAAGGAATTGAAAGTGACGTACAGTGACTGGATAGTTACAGAAAGTTGTTACAGTTACGTTGTAGTTGAGCTCTATATAAGCAGACTGGCTGAACCCTTCAGTTCAGTTCTGTTCTGCCCTGTGAATAAACAAGAGCTGTTTGAAGAATCACTGTGTCGTCTGATATGTTCACCCACAACTTAACAGGAAGTTTTAAAGCACACGCAGGACAACAAACTGTTGGGAATCCTCTTGCTTCAGGTTGCCTGCATCAAGCGGTGTGTCTGTGTGAGAGAGGGAGTGATTGAGACAGACAGACAGACAGACAGACAGAGACATACAAGGACCTCTCCAACTCTCTGACACCCTCCAAGCCATGGCATGTGTCAGGCGGTCGAGGAACCAACCCCCACGGCAGGTTGCCAGGAATAGATAAGACACGAAAAGTCCTTAACAACTGCTTTTATTCAATATTTACAGAGAGAGGCTTGGGAATGCAGCCTCTTAGAATAATGGTATTGCCCTGAGTAAATCTCCCCTCCCCTTCTCTTCCACTTCCTCATTTGTCATCCCTTCTACAGCTGGCACTGAGGGCCCTTTGCTTCTGAGCCTTTTGCTCTCCTACTTTTGAGGCTCGCCGGGTTCTGGGACATGGTGGGTCTGGAATGCTTCTAGAAGAGTTTGGATTTAATATCCCACTTTATCACTACCCTAAGGAGTCTCAAAGCATCTAACATTCTCCTTTCCTTCCCCACAACAAACACTCTGTGGGGTGAGTGGGGCTGAGAGACTTCAGAGAAGTGTGACTAGCCCAAGGTCACCCAGCAGCTGCATGTGGAGGAGCGGAGATGCGAACCCGGCTCACCAGATTACGAGTCCACCGCTCTTAACCACTACACCACACTGGCTCTCTAGTGCTAACATGTCAGCCAGCTGCTCCAATTCTGCCTCCTCCTCCTCTCCCATTACTTCCCAACTTTCCCCCCTCATCTTCCCCTGAGCTGTGATCTCCCTCAACCCCCTGTTGTAATTCTGAACTGTCTTCTTCTCTTGAAGGGTCAGGCTGGGAAGGTGGTCTCCACCATTCCTCCTCTGCCCCGTCCCTGACACCATGTATGTAAAGGAGATACTGAACTGGCACACTAGCTAATGCAAGTCCTGCTCTTTCATCATAGGCTGGCTTCACAACATGCATTTGAGGGCGACTCGAGTGCCTTTGGGATAGGAACTGGCTCATGTCCAGCAGAACAGGTAGCTGCCTTTTATCAGCACTGCCTCAAGTACTGCCATAACACAGTAAGATGATGATTATTTTTTAAAGTGCTGGTATTGCTCAATTAAATGGGCTGGGTTGGAAGAAAACTTCTCACACAGAGTTAAAGTTATGTAACTGCCATTAAAAGCTGTTTAGTAGAACCACAGGATGTATTTTTGACTCAAGCATATCTGCTGATTCTGGTATCGCTCCAAACTACAGGTGGAACAAAAAAACTGCAGGAGAAGAGAAAGTACGCATGTCTTCACACACAAAACAAGAACAGGTCAGGGCGCACAGCTGTGGTAGCATTGCATTCGCTTGTGTGTCCTGTGTCCCAACCAACCCATGGGCGTGGGACTGGGGCAGACCCTGTCTTCTGTTATTGTTAAAACAGAAAAAGACAATTAGAAAATATAGGTAGCTGTATAAAAATCTGGCAAGATGAACCTACATGAAGCCGCTGGGAGAGATCATCAGGGGGTTTGGGCTGGGTGTTCATCAGTATGCGGATGATACTCAGCTCTACCTCTCTTTTAAATCAGAACCAGTGAAGGCAGTGAAGGTCCTGTGTGAGTGCCTGGAGGCGGTTGGAGGATGGATGGCAGATAACAGATTGAGGTTGAATCCTGACAAGACAGAAGTACTGTTTTGGGGGGACAGGAGGTGGGCAGGTGCGGAGGACTCCCTGGTCCTGAATGGGGTAACTGTGCCCCTGAAGGACCAGGTGCACAGCCTGGGAGTCATTCTGGACTCACAGCTGTCCATGGAGGTGCAGGTCAATTCTGTGTTCAGGGCAGCTGTTTACCAGCTCCATCTGGTACGCAGGCTGAGACCCTTTCTGCCTGTAGAATGTCTTGCCAGAGTGGTGCATGTTAGTTATCTCTCGCTTGGACTATTGCAGTGAGCTCGACATGGGGCTAACTTTGAAGGTGACCCGGAAACTACAACTAATCCGGAATGCAGCAGCTAGACTGGTGACTGGGAGCGGCCACTGAGACCACATAACTTGAAAGACCTACATTGGCTCCCAGTATGTTTCTGAGAACAATTCAAAGTGTTGGTGCTGACCTTTAAAGCCCTAAACGGCCTCAGCCCAGTATACCTGAAGGAGCGTCTCTACCCCCATCATTCAGCCCAGACACTGAGGGCCTTCTGGCAGCTCGCTCGCTGCGAGAAGCCAAATTACAGGGAACCAGGCATGGGGCCTTCTCGGTAGTGGTGCCCGCCCCATGGAATGCTCTCCCACCAGATGTCAATGGAAAAAACAACTATCAGACTTTTAGGAGACATCTGAAGGCAGCCCTGTTTAGGAAAGCTTTTAATATCTGAAGGACTATTGTATTTTAATATTTTGTTAGAAGCCACCCAGAGTGGCTGGGGAAACCCAGCCAGATGGGTGGGGGTATAAATAACAAACTATTATTATTATTATTATTATTATTATTATTATTATTATTATTATTATTATTACCTAGCAAATGAATTTACGGGTAGAGTTCCTTGGGAGCGTGGAAGGAGGCTAGGACATTGCCTCTGTCCTTTTATTTACATGCCATGTTTTCCACAAGAAAATCTGCGCTCAGAGCTGTTCACACAAAAATCAAAGGCCAAATACAATTCATACGATAACAATGCAAAATAAGATATATAACATCACTGTGGCAGAACACTAAAATCAATAAATAACAATTAAGAGTTCATTAAATGTACATAAACATTTAAGTCAGCATATGGATTGCCAAGATGTCATTTGAGAGCATCTAAGGACATGATGCTCTCCTACCTCTAACCAGAGGTATTTTTTTCTAGAGAAAGAGGTGATGGAACTCACCACGAGCAACTCCCTCGTTCTCTTAGAATGGCAACGGAGCCCACCTTAGATGTGTCGGAACTGAGTTCCAGAGAGTTCCGGCTGAAAAAAAAAGCCCTGCCTCTAACTGTGGCATCTTCTGGTGAGATGGGAGAGCCAGGAACTTGAAGACAAGGTGAGAACCAAACGTGGACTGAAACAAGTTGAGAGCTGGAGGAAAAGCCAGCATCAGGATGCGTATTTGCTGGGCATCTGATGAGGTCACCACCTGAAATATACTCAGAGTCAAGAGTGGATTTCATGCTCTTTATTCAGCTCATAGTGGTGAGGAGGAAAAGAATGTCCCCTCAAAGTATCTGCTTTATATACATTATTTACACAATGGGCTGAACGTGATTGGCTAATTCCGGAATTCTCCTGTAGGCCAATCAGGTTGTGGATTCACTTCCATCTGGAGCTGGATTGGGTGGCTCCTGCAGACCAATCATACTGCTGCATTGTTCTAGGACCAATCAGACTGCTGCATTCTGAATCCTATTGTTCTAGGACCAATCAGACTGCTGCATTTTGGATGCTATTCAACTCAGTACATAACACCACCCAAGTAGGGGGTCCACTACTAACCCCCAGAGCCCGACCCTGTTGTCACAGTCTATTTATGGCTTCCTTTTAAGCCAGGGATGGCTTAAAAATGGATTAGAGATATCCGTAGAGGATAAGGCTGTCGATGGCTATCATGAATGATAGCTATATATATTTTTCCAGCAACCGAGACCGTCTTCCTCTGAATACTAGTTGCTATTACATGCATATCCTGCTTGTGGCATTTGGTCCTTGTGGGAACAGGAAACTGGACCTGATAGGCCTTTGCCTTGCAGGGCTCTTCTTTAACATGCCCCTAGTTTCCTCCCAAAAGCTTTTGATAAGATACTCATAAAAAAAGAACCCTATTAGGTAACTATGGGGCAAAGAGCAGAGTTCAATTACAGAGCAAAGGGTTGTTAAGCAACAGGAACATTGCTGTATCGCCTCCACCAACAGAGGCCCCTCCCAGGCATGGCCTGAAGTCTCCTCCTGTCTTCAGCTGTGCCTCACGTGCTTTTGCACTCCTGCTTTTACAAGGACGTAAAGTTAGTCCCAGCCCTTAAAGTAGTGCTTGTAAATCTAATTTAACAAAATTTAGGTGCTGGAGATGGAGGGCCAGAACCGTTTGCATGTCGAGTAACTATTTTCATCTAAATTCTCCCTGCAGGTAGATCAGAGTGATGAACCCGGTTTGTTAAGTTGAGGGTGAACATATCAAACGACACAGTGATTCTTCAGACAGCTCTTGTTTATTCACAGGCC
The DNA here is from genome assembly GCF_964252035.2 of Podarcis erhardii. Taxonomy (NCBI): domain Eukaryota; kingdom Metazoa; phylum Chordata; class Lepidosauria; order Squamata; family Lacertidae; genus Podarcis; species Podarcis erhardii. The sequence continues at coordinate 10,280,514 of NC_138514.1, forward strand.
AGGACAGAACTGAGCTGAAGGGTTCAGCCAACCTGCTTATATAGCGTTCAACTACAAAGCAACAGTAACAACTTTCTGTAACTGTCCAATCACTGAACGTCACTTTCAGTTCCTTATTTGCATATGCGGACCTGAGTGAAAACTATCTACAATATCCCCCTGCTGGCCCAGGGTGAGAACTTCAGTACATAACACGGTTCTCTCCCCAACCCCTTACAATTCTGTAAGGATGAAAGCGGTGGCAACCGGCCGAATACTTGACAGTGAACTTCTTAGCCGAGGATTTGAATCAAGGTCTACCAGGTCCTAACACAAACCACTATACACCATGCTGGCTTGCTAATAATGGCCCTCATTTCATCTAAACTAGTTTTCTGGGGTGGCCCTGACAAAAGGACACTTTCTTAGCAGAGAGAGGCCCCTCAAATATGTTTCGGGTCCCTTCCCCGAGTTTCCAGGAAAGAGAACGAGAATCACCAGCCCTTATATTTGTGAAGATGTAGGGAAATCTATGCAGAACATATTATGCCCGAAGGTTCAATAAGAAGGAAAAGCGTTCTTACCTTCCAGAGTATTGGTTGATGCATTTAAAAGCACTGGGGAGTGGACAAGCACAAAGGAAAAAAATGTTTTGTTGTCTCAGTAATGGAATGGCATAAAATAACATTATAAACATATAAGGCTGCCTTCATTTTAGTCATTCTGCATCAATTCTTCCTACCCTGGTGTACTAGTAAGAGGCTTCCTCACTACCGACCTGCCTCCTGGATAGCCTTTTTGAGAGCCTCTTGTAGAAAACACACACGGGCTGCAAAGAGATTGCATTGGCAATTAGAAACTGGCCCAATAGTGATTTATTTATTTTTTAAGTAAGTAAGTAAGTACAGTAGGGTGGGATGGATCATTGGAAGGAAAACTCACATTCATATAGGGAAGCTTTTAATGTTTGATGCATTACTGTATTTTAATATTTTGTTGGAAGTCACCCAGAGTGGGTGGGGAAGCCCAGCCAGAAGGGCGGGGTATAAATAAAGTATTGTTGTTGTTGTTGTTATTGGTATTTACTCCCTGTTTCTTGGATTTGTTGCTGAGGTTGTTTCTCTCTTTTTCTTAGAAATTCCCTATTGTTCAGTTTCTGTACAGAACATAGTGGAGTTTGCAATCCATTTAGTTGCTTCCATTTACTCACACCTTTTCTCTGTTACTGCTGTGCACATAGACTACACACTTCAAAAACAAAAATATTCATCTATAACAATTTTATGATGGAATCAGAATTATTTGTTGTGTCTAAAAGAATGGAAATGGTTTACTGAATATTAACAAACAAACTGTAAACAGATAAGGACATTGGCAGGATTATTGTAATAACCTGCAGTTTCATAAGTGCAGTGGTACCTCGTGTTACAAACGCTTTGGGTTACAGACTCTGCTAACCCAGAAATAGTATCTCGGGTTAAGAATTTTGCTTCAGGATGAGAACAGAAATCGTGTGGCAGCAGCAGTGGGAGGCCCCATTAGCTAAAGTGGTACCTCAGGTTAAGAACAGTTTCAGGTTAAAAACGGACCTCCGGAACAAATTAAGTGCTTAATCAGGGGTACCACTGTGTATTTATTTAAAGAAGATGAATAAAAGAATAAGTTAAGTTAATTTAGAATATGCAGGAAATGTAAAAATAAATTTAAGGAACCACAGAAAGAGGAGGAAGGAAGTCGAGTTGTGAAATGTCAGAATGATTGTAAAACTATTGAAATGTACATAACTGAAAATCATAATTATTATTTTTTAATTATTTGTTGTGGTACATTAATTTGCATTTGTGTTAGTTGATAATATTGCACAAAAAATAAACCTTTTGACTGCATCAAGATTCTTTCTATGTGATTTTTTAAAACTCAATGAACAGAAATGCATATCATTCCAATGCTGCCTGAAAACTCATTTATTTAAAATTTTCTACCCACACCTCCACTTTTCCAAAGCAGATAGCCTGCAAAACAACATAAAACAAAACCACTGCCACCTGATTAAACCCACCTATCTGCTCAAAATAGTAAGAGAAAAATATTCTTTTGCAATCACTTTTGCCATCAAAATTGCTTTTTGGACATCGTTTTACTGATGAACACAAATGCCCCTTCGGACATGTATTGGGGCGGGGGGGGGGGAATGATGTAAGTAAAAGCTGTAGGAGACAGCTCATGTTCCCAATTCCTGAATGACCTTTCGAAATTCTTCAAGTTACACTGGAATTCCGGAAGTGGTGATTACAGAGCAAAACCTTAAGAATAATAATAATCAAATAGAACAGCAAGCACGGTGTGACTCAGTACGCTAAAGGTTGGTTGCATAGCTGTAGAGTTCAGTATCATGCTTACAACTGCACTTTAAGGCACCAATAGAAAAAAAATCTGTTTGATAAGATAGGAGCTATAATTTCATTGATAGAGGAACAGACTTCCAACATTCCATGTTAAACAACAAGGAAGCCAGGACAACTTCATTGCAATAGGAATGAACGATAAGCACACAAAATAAGACCGGCAATACTGTATCTGTTTACTCCAGTCAGTGAATTTAAGTAACTTGATTTCAATGGATTTACTCCGAGCATGACTTAGCTGGATGCCAACCAATGTGTTTACATTTCCCCTAATGTGCTTGCATGGGAACGACATGGGCTTTGTGAAACCGGGATCTTTTTTCAGGGAAATTAATAGAGGATGAAAAATGGCAACAGGGTGGAATGAAACCCTCAAAGACTTGGAGTGCAATGACATTTATTATAGAAAGGCAGGGAAAGAGGCAGAAGCTGCTGCAAACGGATTCCAAATTTCAGATTGAAATAATAGATAATGATTTTAAAATTTTATCCAAAATGTATAAGTTGTTGTTAGAATGGAATTTAAAGGATGAGGAAGTCAAGTCGGTAATGATACATTGGACCAGAGACTTTGGCTACAACATACAATTTGAGGACTGGGAAAAACTATGGAAAGAAAATTTAAAATTTACAGCATGTATGATGTTAAAAGAAAACGTTATGAAAATGTTTTATAGATGGTATATAACACCGGTAAAATTAGCGAAAATGTATAAGACATGTAATAAGTGTTGGAAATGTAAAGATAAAGAAGGCTCTTTTTATTATATGTCGTGGGAATGGAAGAAAGTGAAAGACTTCTGGGAAAGGATATATAATGAATTGAAGAAGATTCTAAAATATACATTTATAAAGAAACCAGAGGTCTTTCTGTTAGGAATATTAGGAAATGAGATAAAGAGAAAGGATTGTAAATTTTTCCAATATGCAGTGACAGCGGCAAGAGTGCTACTGGCCCAGAAATGGAAACAACAGGAAATACCGACGGTGGAAGAATGGAGAATGAAGCTGTTAGACTATGCTGAGTTGGATAAATTGACAGGGAAGATTAGATATTTAAGAGACCAAAAGTTCATCGACGACTGGAGGAAATTTGTGGAATATCTGGAAAGTATAAGTGAGGGACAGATAACGCTAGAGGGATTTAAAGAAGCACTGTGAAAAATTGAGAAGTATTGTTTAAAGGGAATACAAAACAAAGATATAAATAATGACAATATAAACCTAAGGAATGCGTAATTTAAATAATGACTATGGATGATTTACAGAAAAGCTGAAGGAAGTCCAGAAAAGAAATAACTTGTGAAAAATTGGATGTGAAACTAATATGTGTTTTTGTTGTAAATTAATAAAAATTATTTCCAAAAAAAGAGAAGCTGCTGCTAACATCAGGGAAGCCTGGCTCTTGAAGTAGATGTACACTACAGGACCCCAAATGTACCCTCAATAGAAGAGAGATGAGGAACTTGGGAGCCCAGTGACATCTGCAGGGCCCAACTCCCACCAGGCAATGGTCAGGGATGATGGAAGTTATCCCAGCATAGCCAGTGGTCCTTACTGTCTTAGCAAATATCTTGGATGCCCATGGGTGATTGGATCATACAGGGGCTATACTTTCTGAAACTTGCTTAAGGATATGGGTTTTTTTTCTCCACACCCCAACATGCAATTATTGTAGCAATTAAATACTTTATTTTATAGGGACACGGGGGGTGCTGTGGTCTAAACCACTGAGCTTCTGGGGCTTGCCGATCAGAAGGTTGACAGTTTGAATCCCTACTCCCGTTGCTCTGTCCTGGCTCCTGCCAACCTAGCAGTTCAAAAGCATACCAGTGCAAGTAGATAAATAGGTACCACTGCAGCAGGAAGGTAAGTCGCATTTCCATGCACTCTGGTTTCCGTTGCACCAGTAGCGGTTTAGTCATGCTGGCCACATGACCCGGAAAGCTGTCTGTGGACAAACGCCATCTCCCTCGGCCTGAAAGCCAGATGAGCGCCGCAACCCCATAGTCGCCTTTGATTGGACTTAACCATCCAGGGGTCCTTTACTTTTTACCTATAGGATTTATATACCACTTAATAATAAAACACCCCCAAGCCATTTACAGGAAACAACATGAAGTATTTTTTTACGAATCAATAAAACAAAATAAACCAAGTTGACCTAAAATTTATCAAAATATAAATGAAATCAGCAATATGAATACATGTATATAATTTCACGGTGTTCCGGAGAGGAGTGCCAGCTTCAGTCAGTGCAGAGTTAGGTTTATACAGAAAACAATTTAATTCTCATATCTCAAGCCATCGAGAACATTCAGACAAATCGTTAGGCAACAATAAAATTTTATGGCCATGTTATTTCTTTAAACAAGAAAATAAACATAGGACATAAAGTTGTCCTTATTGGACTGCAGGAGCATTTGCCAGGGTGGCGCTTGGACTTCAGTGAGGCAGTTGCATGCCAATTTTCCTGTCCCAATAGCACACCTATGTGCATTGCTGCCAACACCCCAACAGAAAGGTCCTATACTGCAACTCTGTCCCAGCATAGCTACTCATTCCAGGCCTTTATGGACTTCTCTAGAACATAGGTCTTCAACCAGTGGGTGGGTTGCAGGGCCCAGCAGTGCAAGACTGCTACCACCATGTTTGATTCTAGCTTCTCCTGACCAGATCAAAGGACCACTACATGTGTGTCTGGATTAGGGTGCATTCTGATGAGACACTCATTTTGTCAGTTTCCAAATTTATTTTTATTGAAACTTTTCAGCATAGAATACAATAAAAACAGATTAATCTAAATGAAACAAGGAAATAACATAAAAAGGGGGGGGAAGGGAAAGAGGAGGAAAAAGGGGGAAAGATGCAAAGCCATATATCAGAGGTAGATCTTAACCATTGTCTCCCACAAAATGATGTGGACCCCTCCAGCTCTCATCTGAGAGCTTTCCTTTCTTCTCCCAGCCTCCCACCCTGGGAGATCTTCCTTTCTCTGCCTCTCATGAAGGGTCTTCCATTCATCCTCTTCCTGTATGTACCCTCCTTAAGCCAGAAAAGAGGACCTCAAAAAGCAAAGCAAAACATAGGCAAAAGTAAAGTAGATGGAAAGAGAAAACACAAGAAATAGAGATAATAATAAAAAAGAAAGAAGGCTTCAAATTCTCCATCTGTGAATCATGTAAAGGTAAAGGGTAAAGGGACCCCTGACCATGAGGTCCAGTCGTGGCCGACTCTGGGGTTGCAGCGCTCATCTCGCTTTATTGGCCGAGGGAGCTGGCGTACAGTTTCCGGGTCATGTGGCCAGCATGATTAAGCCGGAAACGCTGTTTACCTTCCCGCCAGAGCGGTACCTATTTATCTGCTTGCACTTTGACGTGCTTTTGAACTGCTAGGTTGGCAGGAGTAGGGACCGGGCAACGGGAGCTCACCCCGTCGCAGGGATTCAAACCCCCTACCTTCTGATCGGCAAGTCCTAGGCTAGTCCCTGTATTTCAGAAGATGGTTGATTTTGCCCGTTCATAATTTCTGGAGATGTTCAAGCAAACCTCGCCCATGCTTTGCCATATCCCAGAAAGCCCCATCGTTGTGTGAGGGGACAGCCTCCCCCAACCTGGTGCCCTCCAGATGTTTTTGACGACAACACCTATCAGTCCCAGTCATAGGTGCTGTGGTCCAACAACATCTGGAGAGCACCACATTGAGGAGGACTGTTCCAAAACCAAGCACAATATTCCCGTCATTGGTGTGCAGTTGAAATGGCTTTTATATATTTATCTATGAATGGAAAGTGCCTTTTTTTTAGGCCACAGTATTTGAAGTTTTAACTCTCCAGGCTGTGCATTGATGCACAGAAACATGTAGTGGGATTTCAGCAGAATTTGCAGCAATGCCGTTTCACCAAAAAGGAAGAAATATATAAGAAGGAAAACAGAAGCAATAGATGGGTAAATAGCTGCCCTCAGGGGCTCCTCAGGGACAAAGGCCTTGAAAATTCAAAGAGCTGTTGGATCATAGAAACATCCCATTGCAACAGTGTTTACTCTGTAAAGTAAGAGTACTTGTGTATTATCTTAACAACCCCATGCTTTCTGTAACTCAGAATTTACTAGCTCTCACAGGAGCAAAAAGTTGTGAAACGTGACCTTGTTGAGAGTGGGTCATGGGGAATGCAATATTTTGCTGCACATCCCCCCTCCCTTGTATGTATTGATTTTGGTAGTCAATACAAGTACAGCTTCTTTGGGACGCTAGAGCCAAACATTAATTTTTCAGCCTGTTCCATCTGGGTCTCCTTTGCCTGCTGTTTGGCAGGCAACCCCTAGTCAGTTCTCTTCAGCCATTACCTGGCAACTGTCTGTCCATCCTTCATTCTTTCCTGGTGACTTGTGCTTTGGTCTCATTTCTTCCCATGTTTTAGACTGGCTCAAATGCCGCCTCCCTCGGCCTGTAAAGTGAGATGAGTGCCACAACCCGCAAGTCGTCTGTGACTGGACTTAACTGTCAGGGGTCCTTTACCTTTTTACAAGCAGAAGAAAGGATACCCTCCGAGTCTCCTGGTTTTCCAAGGACAGTCCCAGAATTACAAAAGGCACCACGTTACAGATAGGTAGCCGTGTTGGTCTGCATGCACACGAAAGCTCATACCAAGAACTGACTTAGTTGGTCTTTAAGGTGCTACTGGAAGGAATTTGTTTTGTTTTGAAAAGGCACCACGGTTTCTGATTTGATCCTGGAATATCTCTGTTTCTCTGGCTACTGCCACTGAGCCCAGGGAGGGGATGAACAGTCCCTGTCCTGAGCAATGATGATGGGAGCAGCTGCTGGTGCTGCTGTGAGGGAGCCTCCTGTTGTCTCTCCATGGCTGCTGCTGCCAGCCTCCTCCCTTGGGCAGCTCATCGTGGCTGCTGGAGAGCGGGCAAAGAGGAGGAGGGGCTCCTACTGCTGGTGCCCAGTCCCTCGTGGCGCAACAGCTCTGAGGGGCAGGCAGAGGGCAGGGCCATCCTGGGCGCGAAGAAGCGAAGTGCAAGGAGTCTCAATTAAAAATAAAATAAAATGCTTTGTGTGTCTGCGTCTAATCTTACCCCTTTCAAAAACGCATTTATTGGTGTGTGTTTTGCTTTTTGTAAATCTACCAAAGAATAAAATAAAATAAAAATGGGATTAATGGGTTCTCTCGGGACAGTGGAGGGCATGTGAGCTGATAGGAATTGTTCTGCGGGGGGGGGGGGGGTGTGACATAAAAATGGGGGGGGTCAAGGTGGGTCAGTGGGGTAGGGGAGTGAGAAATTTCCCTATTTTCGTCTGAGTAACATTGGAGGGTATGAGAAAGCCCAAGTGCAGTCCAATATGAGGAAGAATCAATCAGAATCTTAATTGGTGAATACTGAAACAAACATTGTTGCCACAATTTTGTTTTATTTATTTCATAAGATTTATACACCGTTCCATATTAAAGGAAGCAGTTTACAAAAAAACACACACAATGAATTCATGACCGTGCTTTAAAATATTAAAACATTACCTCAGCTTTCTAAGCATCCTGGTAGGCTTGTCTAAACAAGAGTGTTTTTAGGAGGCCTTGAAAATAGTACAGTGAAGGTTCCTGCTTGATTTTCAATAGGCAGGGAGTTCCAAAGTTCAGGTGCTGCCAGACAGATAGCAGAACAACTGCGTTCCTTAATAACATGAATTTCAAAAATAGCACCACAAAAAAATTCAACGTATACATTATTATTTTATTATGTATTGAATTTCTATACTGCCCTATACTTGCAGTTCTCAGGCTGTTTCAGAGAATAAAATCAAAATATAAAACCACAAAATACTTAATCAAATTAAAAAGAACAACGACCCAATACCCCACCCCCCAAAAAAACATTTTAAAAGTGCATAGGGTGTCAATTAAATCAACCAAAGTCCTGGTTAAAATGGAATGTTTTTGCCTGGCACCTAAATGTGTATAATGAAGGTGCCAGGTGAATTACCCTGGGGACGGACACACACACACACACACACACACACACACACACACCATATATCTCTAAATAAGTAGGACAAAGGACAATACATTGGTTTCGGAAAATGGAGTGAGGGTGGGAATCATTTGGTGCTTGTGTGATATTGTCAATGTCTCCTCAGGGGCAAAGGTCTTGAAAATTTAAATAGCTGGTGGATTATCTAAACATCCCATTTGTAACAAGTAAGAGTACTTGTGTATTATCATAACAGCTATTCTACCCCACGCCTTCCATAACTCAGAATTTACTAGCTCTCATGGTAGCAAAAAGTGGTGAAACGTGACTGTGTTTCTGTCCAGTGAAGGCCGAATGAGACCAAACTCGTAAAATGTCTGCAAGTGTGTTTCGGTAGCTTGGCGATGTGCTTTCCCTCCTACTCTCTCATATATTCTGCAGAAGTTCGACACTTGTGAGGCATCACATGGTCTTCATCCTATGGATAGTTGGTTGTTGTCATTCCCTGCTTCTGTACCTGCTCCAGATAAAAAGTGGAGGTAAACAGCAGTACTGTATATGGTTGCATATGTCCACTCCTTGTATTTTAAGAGTGTACCTCTGCTGGCAAAGCGTGCAAGAAACAGCTGAGCCATCGAAAACTAAGGAAGATGCACATGCACATGCACATGCAAATAGGGAATAGCTCCTTCTTTCACCCCTGTGGTCCACTAGAACTGGACTGGACTGACTAGCAAGAAGTGCCTGGCAGGGGTGCCAAATGGAAGAAAAGATGGGGCATGGCAGCAAAGTCCGTCCCTACATAATCAATCACATGACATGGCACACACACGCCATTTGAATGGTAATGCCCATCAACCTTGGAGGGGGATGTCAAAGGGACCTTGGCCCCTAGGAGTTGGCTCCTATGGTGCCTGGCATTGGCTGGCAATTTGAAGGAACTCCAAAAATTGTGGTTTTTAAATGGATAGTGTAATTTGTGTGTGTGCACATGCACACATGGAAAGACCAACTCAGGGCTCTAACCCGGGTCAAATATATGTTGGGAATGTAAAGAAAAGGAAGAGACCTTTTACCATATGTGGTGGGAATGTAGAGAAATTAAAAAATTCTGGGAAATGATATATAATGAATTGAAGAAAATGTTTAAAATGACATTTATAAAAAAACCAGAAGCACTTCTGTTAGGGATTGTGGGACAAAACCTGCCAAGGAAAATAAAGAACTTATTTATGTATGCGACAACAGCGGCAAGAGTCTTGATAGCACAAGGATGGAAAAATGAGGAAGCCCCGACAAAAGAACAGTGGCAAGAGAAATTGATGAACTATGCAGAACTGGAGAAACTGACATGCAAATTGTGAGATAAGGACAACTGTGACTTTAAAGAAGAATGGGAAATTTTAACAAATTATTTAAAAAGACAACAAAATGAACTGGACTGCTTGGCAGGTTTTGAATACACATACACAAGTTTATTGAGGGTTAATATAGTAGACAGATAATAAAAGGATATACAGTATACAATTTTACAGTATGCAGAGAATAACATGAGTTGAGAAATCAGAGAGAGGAGCTGAGGGAAGTCTTGGGGGGAGGGAGGGAGGGTTCTTTGGGGAGGGAGAGGGGAAAAAGAGGGGAAATAGTGAAGATGATTTGTTTTGATAATATGCTGTGTTGAAATTGTTAATAATTTTTTTTTTAAAAAACCCAAAAATTCAGGGCTCTAACACAACCTGGGAAGCACCCAGAAGAAGAAGAAGAAGAAGAAGAAGAAGAAGAAGAAGAAGAAGGGCAGAAAACATTTCACCTTTTCTATAAACAAATAGGATAGAGGATAATAAATTGGTTTTTGAAAATGGAGTGTTGAGAAAAAAACATTTGGTGCCTTTGCGATGTTGTCAGATGGTGGAAAATCTCAGAGGCAAAGGCCTTGAAAATTTAAAGAGCTGATTTAAACATCCCATTGCAACAATGTTTACTCTGTAAAGTTTATCATCTTAACAGTCACTCTTTGCCCCATACTTTCTGTAACTCAGAATTTACTAGCTCTCACAGGAGCAAAAAGTTGTAAAACGTGACTGAGTTGAGAGAGGGTCATGGGGGATACAATATTTTGCTGCACATCTCCCCCTTGTATGTATTGATTCTGGTAGTCAATACAAGTACAGCTTCTTTGGGACGCTAGAGCCAAACATTAATTTTTCAGCCTGTTCCATCTGGGTCTCCTTTGTCTGCTGTTTGGCAGGCAATCCCTAGTCGGTTCTTTTCAGCCATTACCTGGCAACTGTCTGTCCATCCTTCATCCTTTCCTGGTGACTTGCGCTTCGGTCTCGTTTCTTCCCATGTTTTAGACTGACTCAAATAATGGGGTCACTAGCCAGATCTGGAAAGGAGGGTTTGGTATGATCTGGCCAATGGCTAGTGACCCCATGATCAAACCTATTTGGAAGTCAGGTGGACAGATGCTGAGAGGCAGAGACTGTATGAGTGGGCATGCTGGAACATCAGGTTTGGTGAGTTCCATGGATTGTGAATTGCATTTGTTGGGTGGATCATCATAGGCACCTCTGGTCCTGGATTAAGGCATTCTTATTTTTATTTTTTTCTGTGGCAGCTGCACCACCCACCAGCCTGAACCAGCATGGCCAATGGCCTGGGATGATGGAAGCTGAAGTCCAACAATATGTGCAGGGCAAGCAGCCGCCGAGACCACATAACACCGGTCTTGAAAGACCTACACTGGCTCCCAGTACGTTTCCAAGCACAATTCAAAGTGTTGGTGCTGACCTTTAAAGCCCTAAACGGCCTCGGCCCAGTATACCTGAAGGAGTGTCTCTACCCCCATCGTTCTGCCCGGACACTGAGGTCCAGCGCCAAGGGCCTTCTGGCGGTTCCCTCACTACGAGAAGCCAAGTTACAGGGAACCTGGCAGAGGGCCTTCTCGGTGGTGGCACCCACCCTGCAGAACGCCCACCCACCAGATGTCAAAGAGAACAACAACCACCAGACTTTTAGAAGACATCTGAAGGCAGTCCTGTTTAGGCAAGCTTTTAATGTTTAATGTTTGTTGGAAGCCGCCCACAGTGGCTCGGGGAAACCCAGCCAGGTGGGCGGGATATAAATAATAAATTATTATTATTATTATTATTATTACCCTCATGACATCATATAGTGGTAACACCCACTATTTGTACTTTCCAGAAACAATTGAAGATACTCTTGTTTCAATAAATTTTTCATGGGTGTTTGTTTCAATTGCTCAGAAACCTATATTTACCGTATTTTTCGCTCTATAACACGCACCTGACCATAACACGCACATAGTTTTTAGAGGAGGAAAACAAGAAAAAAATATTCTAAATGAAACAGTGGATATATGATTTTTGTGGTTCATGCTGTGGTCACAGACATGTGATCTGACGGTGAGTTTGGGGTAGCCCAATGCAAAAATCCTGAGGATCCATGTGGATCCATGCTTTGTAACCACGTTTTTGCGCCATTGCGACCCCATGAAACAGTGGGTGCGTGTGTGTTTTGGTGCAGGCTGTAGCCATGGATATGCTATGTGATCTGATGGTGAATTTGGGGTGACCTAGTGCAAAAATCCTGAGGATCCATGTGGATCCGTGCTTTGTAACCACGTTTTAAGTGGGGAGGGAAGGAAAAGAACTCAAGGGACAAGGAGCTCGCGTGGGGGGTGTGGAGAAGGATGCTGCTGATAATGCAGGAGAGGCTCCTCTCCAGCTTTGCTCCTTTAGAACAAGCAGGCTCTGCGTCTCTCCCTCCTCCCCGGCAAGGAAACCATGATAGTAACCACTCTGAGACAAATCAAGAAAAATTGCGACCAACACTCTCCCCCAACAAGCGCAGTGAGGTCAAAACACACACACAGGCAGAGAGGGAACTGGCCCTAAAGTCGCAGGGCGCTGGGGGAGTGAACGGGAAGCAAGAGAAGGAGAAGGAGCCCTCACACACAGAGAGACACACAGAGTGTCAATTCTAAAGTCGGAGGGACAGCGCAGGGAGAGTGAATGCGAAGCAGGAGGAGGAGAAGGAGCCCTCTCTCTCACTCACACAGACACAGAGTGTCAATTCTAAAGTCGGAGGGAGAGTGCAGGGGCGAAGGGGAAGCAGGAGGAGGAGAACAATAGCTCAAGCACACACACACACACAGCCCCTACAGTGGCTAATCCAAAATCGGACAGCAAAAAACTGCAGGCAGGGACAGAGAGTACGGGGTTGTTTTAAAGCAGCCAACCCCGCTCTGCTTCTCTCCCTCCTCCCGGCTAGGCTGGCTGAAAAGCTTCGCTGCTACTTAGCAGATCAGTGGGGAGGAGAGAGGAACATAGAGGACGGGGTTTTTTTAAAGCAGCCAAGCCCGCTCTGCTTCTCTCCCTCCTCCCGGCTAGGCTGGCTGAAAAGCTTCGCTGCTACTTAGCAGATCAGTGGGGAGGAGAGAGGAACATAGAGGACGGGGTTTTTTTAAAGCAGCCAAGCCCGCTCTGCTTCTCTCCCTCCTCCCCAGCTCGGCTCGCTGACAGGAGCCGCTTACACCCGCTTTGCTGTTTCAAAGCAAGCCACCGACTGCTCACAACTGCAGCAGATTCCCCCGCCATCTGTAGGCATTCGCTCCATAACACGCACAGACATTTCCCCTTACTTTCTGGGAGGAAAAATCTGCGTGTTATGGAGCGAAATTTACGGTAATTGCTTCTATTGTATGATTGACAATCACCTTGACATTTCAGTGAAAGGCGATTCATTAATATCCTCCTCATCCTTATTAAAAATAACCATTGAAGTTGTGAGATTAAAAGAAAAAGAAAAGCATTTAGTTTTCTTCTGGTGAGATTCAAAGAACAGAGGCAGCTTAAAGAGAAGCTATGTACCCTTTGCAAGGAGAAGCAACCCTTCTCTTTGCCATTTTGCTCTTGTTAAGCGATGCCTCCTGGTGGCTGCTTGGTGACTGGTATAAAACAAACACAAACGCCACTTGGGGAGATATTTTAAAAGTTGTTTATTTTTTTTAAAAAAAACTCATATCCTGTCCTGTCCCGTCCCCCGCCCAGAGCAGAAGCTGTTCTAAGTGGCAAGAACCACAAGAAAAGCAACCCACCGTAAAAACCATCAACAATTATCACAATGGGTTTTGACTGAGTGGCTTAATCTGAGCAAGATCTTCCCCACAAGGGCCCGTTAAGATGAAACATAGAATCAGAGTCGGAAGGGGGCCAAGGGTCATCTACTCCAACCCCCTGCAATGCAGGAATCTCAGCTAAATCATCCATGACAGATGGCCATCCAACCTCTGCTTAGCAGCGATACTTTTATGTTTGAAATTCCTTTTCAGCAGAGGCACTTCTATGTACTTAAAAAGACTTGCATATAAATTGCATACACTAATTTATATGTAGATATTACAATGTTAACTCCCTGAGCAAATTAAAGATGGTTGGTGGCTGGGATCCATCTAGCCCTGAGCTTTCCAGAATGGCATAGTGATAATAAAGGCAAAGGGACCCCTGACCATTAGGTCCAGTCGTGGCCGACTCTGGGGTTGCAGAGCTCATCTTGCTTTATTGGCCGAGGGAGCCGGCGTACAGCTTCCGGGTCATGTGGCCAGTATGACTAAGCTGCTTCTGGCAAACCAGAGCAGCGCATGGAAACGCCGTTTATCTACTTGCACTTTGACGTGCTTTGGAACTGTTAGGTGGGCAGGAGCAGGGACCGAGCAACGGGAGCTCACTCCATCGCAGGGATTTGAACCTATTTATCTACTTGCACTTTGACGTGCTTTGGAACTGTTAGGTGGGCAGGAGCAGGGACCGAGCAACGGGAGCTCACTCCATCGCAGGGATTTGAACCACTGACCTTCTGATCAGCAAGTCCTAGGCCACCCACGTCCCTGACCTTGTCAGTACCTCTCTTTAAAACCTGATCCAGCTGGGAACTAAAGTTCATTTCTTTGTTATCTTGTGATTGTGGGGGACTTGCCCAGGTAGCATAGCCCCCACATTTGTTTTTTTAAAAAGAATCCTCTCTGCACGTCTTACGCACTTTATTAGCAATTTGTTGCTCTTGCTGACGCAAATCGCTCAAGAGTTATCGGCTAATAAATGGCACCCACAGCCCTATTAAAGAGATAAATGATTTGTTGGTTAGCGTCGGGCAGAACACACGGGAGCAGAGCGACAGAAAATCAAACTTAAGAAAGTGCTACGAGAAAATATTGCATCTTGATTAGTGTCAAAAGAATCTATACCACCCCTCAGGACTCTTAATAATGGTGCCTTGGAAAGTCCCTATCAGCATAGCTAGTTAAAGAAAGAGCAAGTTTTTCCCCCCTTCTCCCATTTTTAAGCAAGGAGAAAATCACCATTGAGAAAAGTGGGATTCCTTTTATTGAACATTTATATACTGCTTGGTTGTGCAAAAACCTGTCAGCCGTTTTCAAACATATGAAAAAGTTAACGTAATTGACAGAAACAGTTAAAAACAGGCATTTAAATATATTCAAAAGTTGATTAAAATCAACAGTAGCTAAAAAGAAATGAAACATATGTAACTTAAAACAAAAATGGTTTAAGCAGGCAACGAAAGGAATACAGCAAACTTGCCTGCCTGGTGTCAATAAGCAGGGAGTTCTGAAGTGTCGCTGCCAAAAAGAAAGATTTCGTACAAGTGCGGAATGAGTATTATGTCGGCGCCTGTAATTCTTCAGACTGAGGTCTAGTGGGCATATATGGGGAAAGGCGGTTACTGTTTAGTACCGATGACAGGGAGATTAAAAGAAGAGTGTTCCACAAGAATCATGACGAGGCCAATGATCTGTGGGAGCTATCATATTTATCTTCGTAATCCAATTTCCACCTCACCTTTCTTCCGCACAGTGGAAACTTAGGGTGGCCAAATGCACCAAGTTCAACCCAGTTACATTAAAAAAACTTGTTAGATCCTGCTGACACAGCTTTCCAGCTGCCTCTTGGTGATTGCTGTAACTATTAGAAGTAGCATTTGAAAGAGGATACTGGAAAGACTTTGCTTTCCCTCACAACCTGCCAGATGACCACTTATCCTTGGTGATCTAAGCTTCTCCACACCAAGGCCTCCATTTTTCTGCCTTGTGTGTAAAATAAGATTAAAAATATTTCTTTATTTATTGCTCCACTCCCCCCACCCATTTCTCCCCAAAACCATTGTTTAATCAGAGAAAGCAGGCGCTAGTTTGTAAATGTTTGTCGCATTAAATCTGTTAGTCATAAAGCCACCGCAAAACTCATGTTGGCTTTAGCAGAGTTATCCCTCGATTTTGGATTTCACACTCCCAGAATTACAGGCACCTTTTTTTTTTTTTTGGCCTCAGGTCTCAGCCCAATCCTTTACCTTTTTACTTCACTATTTCAAAATAAGAACACAGACCTACAGATGTAGCAGGGGGAAATAAAACAACAGTGGTACTACAAGCTTAAATGTCAAAACTTATGTGTCTGAGAGATGGTCCCTGAAGTTTCAAGAGCACAGCAAGCTGCCTGGGTCCAGACAGCTCAGTATTGTCTGCAATGATTGGTAGTGGCTTTCCTGGATTTCATTCAGACGTATTACCAGTCCGACCTGGAGATGGCAAGGACTGAATCTGGGATCTTTACCATGCAAAGTAGATGCTCTGTTTCCCCAAGCTCTATAGTAGCTGAAGACTTCTTTGGGTTTTTGTGACATATTTAACAGCTTCCAATGTGATGTGAGTTTCATAGCAATACAGTCGTACCTTGGAAGTCAAACGGAATCCGTTTCGGAAGTCTATTCGACTTCCAAAACATTCAAAAACCAAATCACAGCTTCTGATTGGCTGCAGGAAGCTCCCTGTCAGACGTTCAGGTTCCAAAAGAACGCTCGCAAACCGGAAAAATCACTTCTGGGGTTTGCGATGTTCGGGAGCCAAAATGTCCAAATTCCAGAGCATTAGGGATCCAAGGTATGACTGTAGTTTCTGTCCCCCAGTTGTGGCTTGGAATGATTCACTCCCCAATGTTTTAATAGTCTAGTCTATTTGTTCTCAGCTCATGTCTTCCTGCAGCTGTTTACCACATATACTTTTGTCTGTTTCCTGCAAATATATATATATATTTAAAAATATATAGCAGCTTGCTAACTTGAAAACACATTTTGATGTAACAGAGGGGAAGGGGACATAGGAGCCAACTCTTAGGGGCCGTGGGGGGTTTGAACCCCCACAAAAAATATTTGAGGGGGCCGCCCCCCACAAAGTTGATGGGCATTCCTGTTCAAATGGTGTGTGTGCACTGCATCATGTGATAGATTATACAGGGCGAGGCTTACCTGGGCCCCCACAACATTTTATTCAAGTTGGCACTCCTGGAAGGGGAAATTGAGTTGTACCTACATTGAATTGTTTTTACATTGAATTGTTTTGACAAGCTTTTCCTACTGGATGAAAAGCTTTAAAATGTGGTTAAGTTTAAGTTGGGCCTGGAAATGGACTGGGAGCTACAGAAACAGATATAAACAACATGTGCCAAACCCCTGCCCTCTGTCTCTGGTCAGAGCTCATAGTGCAGAAGTTTCTGAACACTTTTCAGACAGTGGCCCCACGTAAAGTAAGCAACAGACCTCCATTCTAGATGTAACTAGAGCTATGTACAATTATAGTCAAATTTGTGTCCTTCAAGAATCACTGCAAGTGAAATCACTAGGATAAGCTGTGCAAACGCCCTGCTTCTCACAGCTGCCACCATCCAAACACTCCAAAAAGGTAAACCTAAATTGGTCCCACCAGCACTTTTCGCCATTTCCCTGAACCGCTTTTATTGTGGTTGGTTGCAACAGATACAGAGGACGATCAAATGAGAGCTGTAGGGTTCAAAACAATTGCCTCTCCACCAAAAAGAAAACAACTGCAGAAGAAATGGGCCTTCTTGTTGGATTTGCTGCGTAATTGGCAAATTCTCACCAGCAGTTTAAGGTCTAACTTTTACTAGTGTCAACTATGTGCAAATCAAGCGACCATCTACACAGAAAGAGAAAAACACAGGCCCCACCCAGCAAGGTTATCTCAGGTAAGTTGAGACAGGGGAGAGGCTAATTTCTTGGAAAAACCACGCTTGGGCAATAAATCCCACACCCTGTAGCATGAACTTTCCATATACCTCAATCCTAAACATTTATGAAGCCATATTTGCTGGCAGTGCAGGTTATTAGATGGCTCATTACACTATGCAGGCACATCCTATGCGCCGTCTGTCGCCATGTAGTCTTTTTAGTACATCTATCCGATAGTCTTCACCTGGTTTAACCGACATGGTCCCCATGTCCTCAAGGTAACTTTGATTTTCCTACACTTATCGCTTTAGCATAGCTATCAAGAAATACTCAACCAGAATCTAAGCATTTTACCATGGGCCAAGGTTAAGGATGGCCACATCTGAATCCAGACTTTGGAGTCAGCTAGATTCTGGAGTGCCACAGGTAAAACAGGAACGGAGAACCTGTCGTGTTCTAAATGCTGTTGCATTGCCCAGATCTCCGGCCGTTTGGTGATGCTGGCTGGGGCTGATGCGTCCCAATATCTAGAGGACTACAAAATCTCCTTTCCCCCACTCTGTTGACAAAGTGGGCACAGAAGACCAGGTTCTGACCATTCAATCATAATCATAGGATTGTACACTCATATTCATTTCTGACCCCAACACATCAGCCACGGCAACTCTCAGCAACTCTCAACCTGTAGCAGTGCATCTGCGCATGTGCGGGTTGCAATTTGGTGCTTCTGCGCATGCGCAAAAAGCGATATAGCGCTTCTGCGCATGCACGACTGCCGAAACCCAGATGTAACCCGTTCCGATACTTCCGGGTTTCAGCAGTCCGTAACCTGAAAAATGCAACTTGAAGTGTCTGTAACCTGAGGTATGACTGTACTGATGAGATTATTAAAGAGATTTAGTAAATGGAAGGCTCCATCTCTCACCCATTTTCTTTCTTTTTTTAAAAAAATCCAAGATAATTCAGATCATAGTAAGCAAAAGGAAAGGGCTAAGTAACGATGCAAGAGAATGCTGATGTAACATTCATGTTACTGCTATTTTTTTTTCTGGATGAAGTGTAATTGTTTGAACCAAACAGATCTACTTCTATTACTTGCATGTCTAGGCTTCACTCACATCAAGGGCACAGTTTAAGTTTAGAAAAGTGGCATTGCAGTTTGAATTTGTGATCAAGATGACAATATAAAGTACAACAATATAAAATACAGGTGACAATATAAACAAACCCATCTTTCTAAAATACATTACTTCTGTAAAGCATAATCCATGGCCAAATCTAATGGCTGTCTTTCTGCAAAAAGCTGAGAACAAAGAAGTCCTTTTTGCCCCTGAAGACAATCATCACACACCTATTGTAGATGTGTCCAGAGTAGTTATGGGAGCCATTGAACTACCACACTGAATAGAAGAAGTCTGGAATCCAAACTGGACATACTGCAAGGGGCACCAAACACAAACTTAATTCTGGGAGTAGAATAGCAAGTGATATGGCACCTGAAAAAAAAAACCCTATCCTTAGTCATTCACATATTGTGGAAAAATGACAATCCCCCCCCAAAACAACTCTGCATGCAGAGGTCAATCACACTGTACTCCTCACATATCACTGCATATGTGGTTGTTGTGTCACAGCAGAGAAGGGACCAAAAGGGACAGCCGAGAGTAGACACCAAAGGGGGGAAAATGGAAATATTTTTATTGGAATGGGTCAACACATTGGAATGGGTCAACACCAGAGTACTATCATCCTGCAAGGTAAAAAATGCTCCTTGTTACGAATACTAATATTTACAGTTGGGAAGGTAATGAATTAAAACAACCTGGCATCTTATAACAATGTTTTGGTTTTTTTTGCAAACAACAATTAAAGGCTTGACTTCAAAGTTTCACTTCTTAGAACTGTTTGAGAAGCAGAATGTGTCCAGATGTGTTCCTGCCCGAAACAGGAATTCAACTTATCAAAAAGGGAAAGGAAGCTGTACTATTTCAAGACTCTTGCCTGTCCTCTTAGTTTCTAAATCATGGACTCAAATAGAAATTCTGGTATAACAGAACCTTCAGAAACATGTGGAATCACATACTTTCACAAAATTCACATTTGCAGAAATTCTTTATTCATCAGATCTAAACATTGCTAAGAATCATCATTATCAGCACCAACTATCCTTTTGGAATTATCACCTTCTCTTAGAAACTTCCTCCATATTGAACTGGCGGAAATGACTGGCAGAATCCGAGACCAAGGTGAAGAGTCGGTGGAAGAAGATTGGAAAAAATTTAAAGTTTATCTACAGAAACATTGCAAAATTAAGGAATGTTAGAAGGTTGTTGGAATGAAGTAATGTGGTTTTAGCAGAAATGATATAAAGGATTAGGTTAAAATTGATTTTTTTAATTGGTGAAAGACGAGAATTACAATATATTAAGATAAATTATTAGGATAAAAACAAAGCTGGAAAGGATTTGCTGAAACATCTAACTGAACTAGAATACAAAAAAGGGAGGTGTGAAGAGGTCAAGGAAATAAGTAAAGGAAAGAAAGCTATGTAAAGGTTTGTTTTGTTTTTTTTAATTGTTTGTATTTCTTATGTCTTTTTTATTTTTTTGGTTTTTTGTTTTTTCTCTTTGTAATCTTTAAAATTTGAATAGATACTTTTTTTAAAAAAAGAAACTTTCTGCATATTGCAGTTTCACAATATGCATTCTGAAAGCCTGGAGTTTTTCTTTTTTAAGAAAAAAGCAAGAAAGAAGAGGCAAGCCTTGTAAAATGGGCAGAAAATAGATACAGCTTCTCCTCAGAGCCTCTCACTCAGCATCAAAAGCAAAGCTTGAACCATGGAGTGCAATAAGTTACTCTTGCATATGCCTGTATGCAGAAGTACGCAGGTCTGGGTTGGCTGATCTAAGTCCTCTTTGCACGCATTATAGGTTCCATGCATGAGGTTTTAGTGTTTGACATATTAGTAACTTGTCGGACGAGATAAACACACAGTATTGGCACGAGAATGGAAAGGAAGTACCTTGGGGAAGAACTCCTTTCCAATTTATTTTTATTAGGACCTGGGGCACACTCCAGGAGGCGGTGAGACTTGCCTACTTGCAGACAATTTGACTGAACTGCCTGGGTGTTGGGTAGAACCAATTCCGAAGTCCTCTTTCAGGAATTCTTAGCACGAGCATGTACGGTAGCAAATGTATGAGCAGCAAGTCTTGTGTTTGAACCCCCATCAATAACATTGCAAGATGAGATGACTGATTGCAGAGCCTGAGCATAAGCTGAAAAAATAATGGAACAAAATTAGCTTTTGGTATAAGCTTGGGAAAAAGAAAGAAGAGGTGGGGAGGAGGTGATGGAGAAAGCACGATAAGAGGTTTCTAAAATTATACGTAGTGTGATGGTAGATGACTTCTGTACCCTATCCCACAATATAGGACAAGGATTCAGTACCTACAGAAATATTTTTTCATGCAATCCATGATTTGAGGAGTTCATTACCACAAGATGTGACCACTGGCTTATCGAGGGCTTTAGGTAAGTTCATGGAGGGTAGGTCTGAAAAAAATGGCTATACTAAATGCCACTAGATAGATACCAGTCACTAGCAGGCAACTGTGGAGAAGTGTTGTGGCTGCTTGTGGTTAAACAGATGCAGCTGTTAGGCAATGCGAATAACAGGATGCTAAAGGGACCTTTGCTCTAATTCTCCAGGGCTGCTCTTATGTAAATGTTGTTAACTTGGATACAGTTAACTCAGAATCGGTATTGTTCTACAGCTACTTGCTGAATCAGGAATTGAGCAAAGAAGACAGCCCTTTGCTTTTGACCAAGATGTGTCTCCCAACGTGAAGAACATTCACAGGATCCATGGGAACTGCCACAGCGCCACTGAGCAGGAGGCAAGTTTTTAGCATGACTGCTCAGAGATGCAGTTGCTAGGAAGAGAACAGTTTGGGGAAATAGTTTAAAGTTTCAGAACAAGCTAAAAGGCATACGCAAGCGCTGCTACATTGCAGCCTTGGCAGAAGAGTCTTGGCTTAGAATGCATATTTGTGGATCCAGTATAGTGGTACCTTGGTTTTCAAACATAATCCGTTCTGGAAGACCGTTCGAGTTCTGAAACGTTCAAAAACCGAAGCATTTATTTATGGAAAACTCAATATGGAAGCCGTGTGGCATGTTCGACTTCCGAAAAGTGTTTGAAAACCAAAGCATTTACTTCCGGGTTTACGGCGTTCAAAAACCAAAACGTTTGTAAATGGAGATGTTTGAAAACCGAGTTACCACTGTCTATGTCCAACCACAGGCTTACTAGTAAAAACAATGTGAACGGCAACATTAGTTGCTTACCAGCCACTACAGCCTAGGCTCAAAGCCCTTCTACTCACAGAACTAAGATGTTCTGTAGCTTGAGCAGGGCTAATGGAATACCCCAAAGTATTCCCTATATGGAAACTACAAAGAGAAAAGGATAGTTGAAAAGAAAATGCCATGGGATGGATGCTTAAGCAGAGTCCTTCAGAATAATTTCCAGCTGGTATCTGATTAAATATCCACTGCCATTTCTGTCTTTCATGAGACCGCAACCTACTCTGCTAGGCACTAGGTGTTTCAAAATACGCTGGTATCCTCTTCCACATGAGGAATGCTAAACAGCTGCCGGGAGGAGCAACAGATGCCAGTGATAAAGAATGTCAGAAAACCTTGTACAGTGGTGCCTCGCAAGACGAAAAGAATCCGTTCCGCGAGTCTCTTTGTCTAGCGGTTTTTTCGTCTTGCGAAGCAAGCCCATTGACGGCTTAGCAGATTAGCGCTATTAGCGGTTTAGTGGCTTATCGGATAAGTGGATAAGCGGATAAGCGGCTTAACGGCTTAGAAAAGGGGGGGGGGAGGAAAAAAACCCTGCAGGAACTCGCAAGACATTTTCGTCTTGCGAAGCAAGCCCATAGGAAATTCGTTTTGCAAAGCACCTCCAAAACGGAAAACTCTTTCGTCTAGCGAGTTTTCCGTCTTGCGAGGCATTCGTCTTGTGGGGCACCACTGTACCTTTGTGATTTTTGTAGAACACACAATTGTTGGCGCAGCTATCAGGATGAGAGTCCCAGAAATCTGTCCCACAGAAGCACAGCAGAGGCAAGCTGATATTATACATTTTGATCTTCTCTCGCATCTGGGCTCGTAATGCTTCTACATATCTGAAACAAAATGCACACAAAAACACCCTTACTTTCGTCTATTAAAAACAGACTTTTGGCCCTAAAAAGGGCCCCCAAAGTGGTTTACCAACACAAAGCAAAGCCAGTTTAAACAATAATAGGATTGATGCATTAAAGAAAAAGAGCCAAGTCAAAACACTCAATTTTTAATGAAGAACTGTAATAAAAATGCTTTCACTGCCTGCCTAAGGGTATTCAGGGATGAGGGCAGCCTAACCTCCCTAATGGGTGTTTTGTATGTGTGTTGGTGACTGATGGCATATGAATCCCTTATGGACTGGCCAATTATTAGGCCTTGCAATTAGGTTGCCCAAATGAATATGGGGAGCAGGCACCTGGGTTCATTGAAGTCCTTGAGCACTGCATTGCCTCACATGGCCACATAGCCCTGTAACCACCACTAACTTTGGTGGTTGGCTGCGATTGGCCGCAGCCATTGCAGTGGCTTTGCTGGCTGCCAAGAGCTGCTGCAATTGCTCTGATGACTTGTGGGGATGTTGGCTGATGTTGCAATGTGACTGACCACATAGTACCTAGCTCTCAGGAACACCTGGGGTCTACTGGAGTTCAGCTATCTTTGCTGGTGGTGGTCCTTGTCAGTACGGCCTCCCTCTGAATATAGCTGCTGGGGACAAACAAGGGAAGGAAGGGTTCTTGTCAGCACATTGTACTGGTTTCCCATTGTGGGGAAAGAGATGCAGAACTAGATGGGCATTTGGTCTGTAGAATGTGCTCTCAGTTGCTGCAGCTGGGATTTTAGGAAGAGAAACAAAGCCCCCCTCGAATATTTCAGCTCACCTTGAATATTCTTTATTTCTCTGTTGCCTTTCTGCTACCTTTTTCTTCTCCAGCATATCCCCTAGTTTAAGATGTTCCAGTTTTTCATAAGCTTTCCCTTTGGCATTAACATCTCCTTGGGAGGCCTTCTCTTGTATCTTCAGTTCCCCTGCCTGGTATGTCTCCTGTATCCTCGGTTCATTGTCATAGTGCCTCTCTTGTACTCTCTGTCTCTCCTGCATCCTCTGTTCCTCTGCATGGCGTCGAAGCTCCTTTTCCTTCTTTATTCTATGGGCAAGACATGTAATTCTATTTATTCTTTCACAAGATCACACGCTATATAGCGCAGGCATAAGAATTAGAACAGGCACCCCCAAACTCGGCCCTCCAGATGTTTTGGGACTACAATTCCCATCATCCCTGACCACTGGTCCTGATAGCTAAGGATGATGGGAGTTGTAGTCCCAAAACATCTGGAGGGCCGAGTTTGGGTATGCCAGAATTAGAACAACATTCTCAGTTCTGCTGTTACATTCCTGTGTGGAATAATTATAAGATGGTAAACACTGGTTAAAATTCATCCAGACTTTCCTTTGGCTCCAGCATAGTCCAGGCTTGGTAAACTCTAAAAAAATTAACTGTCCCTAATGTGTTTCCGTACTGTGAGCTGCATGACACATTACCTGTTACTACCATCTTCTTACTTCGCCTGTCTACATTCAACCTCTACCAGGTGTACTCCAGAGCAAAAACATGGGCCATGTATGGTAGCATCCAGGAGTGACCAAGTCCTTGCTTCAAAACTTAGCCATGAACTCACTAGGCGGTCTTAGGAAAGACACACACAGAGCACCTAAAATCTGCAAAATAGGAAGACTAATGGTCTAACCCAGGGTTTCCCAAACTTGGGTCTCTAGCTGTTTTTAGACTACGATTCCCATCATCCCTGGCCACTGGTCCTGCCAGCTATGGATGATGTGAGTTGTCCAAAAACAGCTAGAGACCTAAGTTTGGGAAATTCTGGTCTAACCTTACAGGACTGGTTTAAGGTTGACTGTGATGTTTTTGAATCCTGAGAAAGAGCAATAAGCAAGTAATATTAATAAACCTGCACAAGTCGATTTTTGAAATAATTATTTGTTTAATTCATAAATAACATTTATATTATGCATATCTTCAATAAATCACCAGTGGCAAATAACCCTCAAAAAACCTATGACAAAAACCCCCAAAAGGTGACCGAAAAACAAACATTTTCAAGCAAGCTGGATTACTTGCAAACAGGGAGCCAATGTAATCTCCCATAGCAGGGTGTTCTGTATAGGAGCTGCTACTTTATTCACTTTAAATTATAAACGACTTTAAAAGCTCCATTAAAGTAGTTATGATCCATAAGTGCTAAATGGAACTTCCACATTCAGAGGGAGTATGCTGGGGACAAGTGGATGAGGTCTAATGCCCTGCTTGTGGACTTCCCAGAGACACCTGGATGGCAACTGAAAACAGCAGGCTGAACTATATGGACCTTTGTCTGAATGAGCAGGGTCTTTCCAATGAAGTGCACAATACGGATTTGTTGCAATCGCTGCCAACTCGCTAAATCAAAGCTATCCAAATAGAGAGGATAGGCACAAGAAAGTAAAAATATTTACTTAACAAAGTCATGCTGCTGAAGGAAAATAATCTCATTTGACACGTCTCTCCCCACTGCAGCAATTTCCTTAATATTCAATACAGTGGTGCCCCGCAAGACAAACGCCTCGCAAGACGGAAAACCTGCTAGACGAAAGGGTTTTCCGTTTTGGAGGCGCTTCGCAAAACGAATTTCCCTATGGGCTTGCTTTGCAAGACAAAATGTCTTGCGAGTTCCTGCGGGTTTTTCCCCATTTCCCCCCCCCTTTTCCTAAGCCGCTAAGCCGCTTTTCAGCTGATCCACTGATAAGCCACTTATCAGCTGATCCGCTAAAAGCCGCTAAACCACTAATAGCGCTAATCCGCTAAGCTGTCAATGGGCTTGCTTCGCAAGACGAAAAAACCGCTATACGAAGAGCCTCACGGAACGGATTAATTTCGTCTTGCGAGGCACCACTGTATTTGAACGAACTTTACTGCATCATAGTAAAATTTTCATCTATAAAAGCCATGGGAGTAACGGCAGGCCAACCTTATCCTAAATAATTATAAACAAGATAACTAACTCCTCCCCACCCAGTTAGCAAACTGAAACAAATAAACATAAATCTGTCATGGAAATACAAGATTCTTCATGTGTTATCGAAAACACAGCTGACTCAAGGTGCATTTTCCTTGCGTGATCTCTATACTATGAGGAGACTGAAGGAATCCACCTGGATGCATTCGAAGAGGCTCTAATTAATTATAAAAATTATTTTATCTTTTGGCACTTTCACCCTTTTTATCTTAACAGCAAAAAGAGGTTTATGGTTTCCAGTGACTTCATGGCTGCCATGATATGGCCCTAATAAACTGAGAGCAAAAAGATGGTCATGTGTGGAACACGTACTTCTCCATTTTTCTCTGCCACTCCTTCTGCCTTTGCTGCTCCTTTACTTGTTCTCTTTCAATATCCATGAAGAGGCGCCTGTATCTCAGGTACTGGCCTTGGCGCTACAGAAAAAAGACGCATTTCAGAGCAGTAGTGGACGCGGCACACTTAGCATGCCCCAGCTGCTATACAGAGAACTATCAGCAACCATTCCACCTGGCTGCAACCAAGAGAGAGGATTGGTCTCACTGCCATTTAGCTCCCTCTCTGCCTGAATTCTCTCCGTCAGTAGCTATTCCGTCTACTCACAGAACGTTTACATCAGTGAAGAATTCATTCTTTTTAATGCACTTATTTTCACAGTGTCCTCCCTTTCTCTTTGTGCTTTCGAGTCACATCTACTAGGTTGCCCATCTGCTAGCGGGAACTGTGTTTGTTCCTTCATTTTTGCAGTGACAAGGAAGCACCGGGTACTTTATCATTACTTTAACAAAGAAAACCGAGATTCCAGAAAGTAGGGATTCACTTTTTCTGGATTAAATAATCTAGAATTTAGGAGTACATGTTGCGAATACCCCAGGATCTTAAAAGGGCAGAATGCCAATCTAGAGAAGCGGCTGCCAGGGCTCTTCCTATACAAGATCTATCATAACACATACTCTTATTTTTTTAATAAGAATTTTTTGGTGTGTGTCCCCACAAGTGGATTTACAGAGCTCAATAAAGTGGCAGCATTCTGCAAATACAGTCATGGTATTACAATTTATTGAAGTGGTTCAGTTACAAGACACAAAGACCTCCTGAACCAGGTTTCCCTCTGCTGGCCAGCATTTAAATCACAACTCCGTATTTTGCTCTGACTCCCCATTTATGAAAGTGTAATGTTCTAATGCCTGGTTTATTCTCAATTTTACCCTTGGGTTTTAAAGAACACACACTCTGCCAGTTGCTCATATCTCACTTGAAGTCCCAAACCAGAAATGCATCTCTATTTATCTATATTGCCTGCTCTGGAGATGTTTTATAAAAGAGGTAGTACCAAAACTGCCTTTTAAAAGGTTTGGGTACGTTAAGTGCAGGAGGCAGCACTTAAGCAACTCCATGTTTGAATTCTGGCAGCACTAGAGATTTATTATAGTGAATCCAGCTAGGAAATTTTACCATTTGTCTGCTAACCAGCTGCTAGAAAATAGCAGAAGTGTGAACTGTCCTTGCCCCTCCCTTTCTCCCTACTTACACCTCTTTAGAACGATCCTTGGCCTAAGTCCCAACAATTTAGGATGTGGCAACAGGGCTTATTGAAGCAGCATAGCCACACCACCACCGAAAGCCCACCGATAGGAAGGGTGGGGGAGGGAGAGGAAATGAATGGGGGGGGGGTGTCTCTTTGCTAAGCCAGCTCCCAGGCTGGTGCAGCAAAGAGGCACAGATTGGGCTGTCTACCATCACCTGAGAGCAGCTGGAACATTTCTGAATCCAACAGAAAGTGTGTTGGCCCAGATCAGCTCCCTCACCTCCCCCAAAACACCCCATTTCAGTGGTTTCCGCTTGCTACCACAGCAACAAGCTTCTGCCTTTGGGGCAGGGGCAATGGGACTCTCTCCTGCCATCAATAGAACTCCCCTGCCTAAGAAGGCAAGCAGAGGGATACCTCCATCTCCTCCCAGAACAGTAAATTGGGGGGCTTGATTTCTCTGCCCAGCTATAACCAGTGGCAGCCATATTTTTATAATGATGGCATGTGTGTGTGCATGTGCACACGCACACAATTGACTCTCAGCATTAAAATATCCCATATCCCTTAAAACGTAAGCAGAGAAGCAGAGGATCACAACTGCCGTCACCACAGCCTTGCATTGTTTCCTCATGAAAATTCATTTGCAAGGTGAATACAAGACTATATACCTGCTTCTTTGATTCTTCTTTCTCTGTTCCAGACCAGAGTATCCTGGCATCTCGAGGTTCATTGCCAGCTGTGGGATAGGTACTTTTCAGTATCTCATTATTAACCTACAAGGAAATCAGAGCAAGTAGCTAACTTCTCACCTTTTGACACACATACAATAAATAATAAATAATTATTGTTAATAATAATAATAATAATAATAATAATAATAATAATAAATTTGTTTATACCAACAAAATATTAAAATACATAAAAGGCTTCCTCTGAAGTTTTAACATATAGCCCTTCTCCTCTTTTAGACTTTGTATTTATCTAGAAAGATATTGATATAAAACCCAGCAATGGACACAATCCAGCCACAGCAAAGCAGTTTTTTGTTTCACTGGTGTTCACTGGAAAGGTTCATGCATCTGCTTAATTTTCTCATGGATGTCAATGGCACTTTAAACTGTTCAGCTTTGGGGAAAAAAATATCCCATGTTTGATGTAGCATTCTAAATTTCTGGTGCAGTATTTTAGGTTTTTTTGAGTCCAGTAAGTAGTCTGGAAGAAGGCATGAATCTTATTGGTCCATTTTATGAGCAACCCATAAAAGAATGGGGCATTAATATTATAAACATAGTTTAGTAGACTGTAAATGTTTAAAGAACCATTGCAATGTATCAAGTATATGTGGGAATGTTAAGGAAGGTGGGAGAAAATATATTGTTTTGATATTATCCCTCCTCACTCATGCTATTGAGTAAGCAGCAGAGCACATTCACTTTGCAACTTATTGGAAGCAAGCTGATGATTCGTTAGAATCCTTTAATTAAGCAATTCAGTCTGGCTTGTCCAGTCTGGATTGTTCCTGGTAAGTTTCCCCTTTATTTCCCTCTTAAAATAATAATACAACAACACAGTCTTATTTAAAAATAAGAATAAAGTTTTTCTTACATTTACCAGTAGTTCACAGTAGTAATCTGAAGACAGGCTTTTTCTTGTGGTTACAGTGAAAAGAAGTCTGAGCTACATCTCAGATTTTGGCTTGTGGGCTCCATCCTATGTGAAGGTTGAGCCATGCGCTGGCTGAGAGTCCAAGAGTAAGAGAATAAGAGTCCCAAAGAGAGATGGTTGCATGGTCAACCCTTTTATCTGGTCAGCTAGGGTCACACCTATCTACCTGGTCACACACAGGGGGAAGAAGCTCCAGAGCAGGTAGGACAGGATGTCCTCCCTGTCTGGAGCCACATTCCCCTGTGTGTCCATTCTAGGCAGCAAGAAAATGTTGTAGTTGACTGCTCTAGTAATAATACATCCCACAGTATATACCCAACCCAATATTCCAGGGTTTTTATTGTTACACTGTCCTATAAAGAAGGGGTGAGAAAATTGTGTCCTCCTGATGTTGGGACTCCAATCCCCAGCATCCCTTTCTACGAGCCATGCTGGCTGGGGCTGGTGGGACTTGGAATCAAGCTACACCTGGATGGCCACAGGTTCCTCATCCCTGCGATAAAGAGCGGTTCAAAATTAGTTTAGCAAACTATAGGAAAGCAAGCAGCTAGGAAGACATAGGAAATCTCATGCATGCCATGAGAACGAGTTCAATTGCCTTCCTCTCCTTCAATGTCACAGGCTCTCACACAAGGAAATAGGAGAACGGCAAGGGCAATACTCTCCTAAAGCAAGTGTTTCTTCTGAACACACAACTAGTACAGCTAACATCAGCTGCAAGACCGGCATTGGAGAAATCTTACTTTCTGAAACTGCACTGTATAGTATGAGTCTTTGTTCCGCTGTCCTTGTTCCTGCCCTTGAAGTTCAGCTGGAAGGTCGTGGTGTCCCACAAGAAGAAACTCGCCTCTGTCACCCTCTTCTGCATTGCCTGGAATTGTCTTGGGAGACGCTGGCTTCTAAACAAAGTTGAAGACCTTATTTCAAAAGCCTGTTACATGAGCCTGCCGAAACTGAATGGCTTTACTAAACGTGTAAGTCATTTTGCACTGCGTTAGCTACTTAAGAGAGTTTTTATTTGAAGATTGGTACATGTAATATTCAAAATAAATACACAAACCAAACAGGGGAGATGGTTTACTCTTCAGAAATCCTGCCCCGGTCTTGAGACACAGTAGCTTGGTTCACATGTCACATTAAACCAGTGTAGTGAGAGAGCAGCATGCTCAAAACGTTCCTGCAGTACTCTCCCCTGCTCCTGCTGTGCCACAGACGAAGCAAGCCAGAGTCCAAGGAAATCAACCACTAATTCCAATTCAGATGACCCAACAAGCCAGACAGGCTTGTTTTGTTTAATGTGGTATGTGAACTGAACCGGGATATTGGCAGATCCATGTGTCAGGGACACGTAAATCATTTGCCCCACCTCCAACCCCCCCCCCCGCAAAACAGTCTTAAGAGAACAAAGTCCCCCCCACCCCACCCCAGCTGAAATCTGAAGGGGAAATAATGCTACAGGAGAAATCTGCCGTTAAGAAACCTGCTTGCTGGTAAAAAAAAAAAAAGGTTGGAGGAAGGGTTTAGTTCACTTTTTCGCCCATGCTGTGCCTTAAATCACAGATGAATTTCCCTTCTGATTCATAGGGATTTGGCATTGCGTAAGTTGGGTCATGCCACTGCCACACAGACATTTTCACAAAATGGCAAAACATCACTTTTACAGGGCAAGTTGCCCACATAAGAGCTACAACTTTCACCTGATTGATGTTGTAAACAGCTAGATAAGCTATCATAAGATCATGTTCTCATCACTTCAGGCAATTACCTAATAGGAGATAAGGCTAAACACACATTTGGTATCACATTAAGTGGACTGTGTGAACTCACCTAGCTAAAGTCACCCAATAGCAAGCTTTAAATACATCTCTTTGTCTGAATGAAAACCTGCACTCCTTGTCCTCTGGGCTGGTATTACTTTGAGATTATGAACAATTATGTTTTTAAACAGAAAATTTATTAGTGTTAGGAAAGCTACATAAGGCTTTAGAAATACTGGTCCTATGATCTTAATGCATAGTTATCCTAAATATTCAGAAGTGGTAGAATCCAACTCATTCTTCATTTATCACAAAATCAGCTTCCTCTGTTGGTATGCCTGAGGGCGCTGGAGAAGATTAGCATGGCAGAGAACCCAGAAGCATAGAGCAGGAACTGAAAAATTAAACTGGTAAGTTGAAACTCAGAGATTACATATATTTGTCTATTTACAATTACTCCCAGGTAATTGTATAAAGGACTGCAGCCTCAATCATGCTTCACAGCTAGCCAAGTAGGTAAAGACTATATTGCAAAATGTACCAAAATAGAGAATATTTTCTCTAGTTGTCACCTGTACGCTCAGATGGCTCTCCCAAGCACCTCCTGGAAGTTCTGGAGCAGGATCACTTTCTGACACAGATTTCCGGGAAGCCAGCCTGTGACGGACCTGTTGCACAGTTTTTCTTACCTATGAAACAGAAAATAGGCGCAGGTTAATTCTGTGTCCAGGGCAGCTGTCTACCAGCACCATCTGGTACGCAGGCTGAGATCCTACCTGCCCACAGACTGTCTTGCCAGAGTGGTGCATGCTCTAGTTATTTCCCGCTTGGACTACTGAAATGCGCTCTATGTGGGGCTACCTTTGAAGGTAACCAGGAAACTGCAATTAATTCAGAATGCAGCAGCTAGACTGGTGACTGGGAGTGGCTGCCGGGACCACATAACACCGGTTCTGAAAGATCTTCATTGGCTCCCAGTACGCTTCCAAGCACAATTCCAAGTGTTGGTGCTGACCTTTAAAGCCCTAAACGGCCTCGGTCCTGTATACCTGAAGGAGCGTCTCCACCCCCATCATCCAGCCCAGACACTGAGGTCCAGCGCTGAGGCCTTGTGCCGGTTCCCTCACTGCAAAAAGTGAGGTTCCAGGGAACCAGGCAGAGGGCCTTCTCAGTAGTGGCACCTGCTCTCCCATCAGATATCAAGGCAATAAGCAATTATTTTACTTTCAAAAGACAACTGAAGGCGGCCCTGTTTAGGGAAGTTTTTAGTGTCTGATGCTGTATTGTTTTTAATATTCAGTTGGAAGCCGCCTAGATGGGTGGGGTATAAATAATAAATACGTTGTTGTTGTTGTTTTTATTATTAAAAATACTACTCACATAATCAAGAATTATAAGCAGGCTGGTACTAGACTGCTCTTTTATTTTTATCTTATTCAAAAACAGATGGCCTAATAATAGAAAGTATTGATTTTTGGAAGTGCTTTTTGTTTTTTCAACAGCCTAATGAAGATTTAGTATTTTGTTTTGTTAAGTCAAGAAGAGCTAGATAGAAAATATGTACTTGCAGATTTGAGCTTGTTGTGCAGCTTGGAAGGTCTGTGTAAAAAATGGTGTCTGGGGGACAAAGCATTAAAATAATTCTGGAACAGATTCAAGCAGGCCTCTCTGAGCAGCATGCTAAAAGTATTAAAGTCCGCAACCAAGGACCCCATGTTCTACTCCCTAATGAATCTTTGTCTTGCAATGAACTGCAGAACCCCAATAACATGCTATGAAAGCACTGATAAGGCTTTCTTCTCATGGTGCATTATCAGTGCTACACAATATGTATTGACTCATGTAAATGTGCTCATCAGTGGGTGAGTAAGTAGCACAGTATGTACGCATGTGAATCTCTGCTTAGGGTTATCTCTACCAGAACTTTCATTTCATTTTGAATGTTTTCAATCATGTAGCCTGTAGCCACAAAAGCCAAGATCCTGTACTTCATGTGTCTGTTGTGCAAGTATGAATTGTCTTCCCTGAGCAATACAAGTATTTCTGCATATATCTCACATTCTGGGCAAAAATCAGAACACACATGATATTTTAAAGGACTGCTATTTTTATTATGTTTTTAGATATGTTGTAAGGCGCCCAGAGTGGCTGGGGAAATCCAGCCAGATGGGCATTGTATAAATAACAAAATTAATTAATTGATAATTTATTATTATTATTATTATTATTATTATTATTATTATTATTATCCAGGTGCAAATAAAAGTTATGTATATATCAGTTTTGCATCAGTAAAATACATTTGCTGACTATTTATCGGATACTTAAGATCTGAGGCATCATATACCAATGAGACTTAAGGTTAAAATGCCCACAAAACTCAACAGAGCGAATGGTTGATATGGCGAGAAAACACTCACGGTTTCAGCATGCTCTGAAAACTGAACATTTAGGACCTTTTCTTCCAAGTCCCCCTCGTAATCAGGCCTCTGCACAGAGTTGATTTTATTACCAGTACTACAGATAGCAGAATCAGTGTTATGTCTGTAGAGACACGTGCTTTTCTTGGGGGTCAATTGTAATGCGGAATCTGAAAATCGTATCACAACAGAGCTTTCTTTAAGAGCCTGCAGAAGAAAAAGGTAAAGAACAACAGAGTAATAAGAAGACGGTAGACACATCCTAGCTTACTGCTGTTATGAGGAATGATAGTCATTTAAAGGGTTTGAAGTGATAAAACTGACCTCAGAGGTCATACCTCTTTATCTTTTTCATTTACAGTGGATTCTAGTGATTCTAAGACTGATATCAACTTGTTATTTTCCTATCTGGTGATAAAGTAAAATGGGAAACCAGAAGTGAGCATACTTGAGAGATGTTCCAAGGTGTGGTCTGAAGGCAAATAAGGCCAAAAAATGCTGAAGCTGAGCAGGTCTGCACAGGGGCAACCTGTGTCCCCAAACTCTTTTTATGTGGTCTCCAATACCCCCTGAAGCTGTCCCATTATTTCATGCCATAAAAATCCCTTCCTGTTTGCTCCTTATTTTTATCAACCTTTAAAAATATTTTCCACCTCTTCCTATGTTGTTTTGGAGCAATTTGGAAGGACAGCACTTTATTTTATTTTCTGTAAGTTATTTATATTTAACTTTGTACTGACTACATGGCTAGGAGAAAAAATTGTCTGGAAGCCAGAAAGAAATTACTTCTACTTGCTTTTCTGACCAGTAGCCGCATTAGTTTGCTGTACTTTTATAAAAATCCTCCTTGTGCTCATTTATGAATGATTCCATTCAGGGTAGTCTTTATTCTGGATTATTTAATCCAGAACACTTTTGTCTCTGGCTCCTCTCATCAGCAATGCCATACAGCCCTTGATAGATGGCACCTGAGGGAATGTGGTCCTTGACAGGAAAAAAGGTTGCGCTCCTCTGATGTCAGGGGCTATGGGTCCTAGATTAATGGAACGCCACAGCTTGGAACATCATGATGCAAGTTATCACCACAAATCCTAAAACCAAATTAATACAGTGGTGCCTCGCAAGACGAAATTAATCCGTTCCGCGAGTCTCTTCGTCTTGCGGTTTTTTCGTCTTGCGA
The DNA here is from genome assembly GCF_964252035.2 of Podarcis erhardii. Taxonomy (NCBI): domain Eukaryota; kingdom Metazoa; phylum Chordata; class Lepidosauria; order Squamata; family Lacertidae; genus Podarcis; species Podarcis erhardii. Next base: position 10,314,691 of record NC_138514.1, read on the forward strand.
AGCACCCCTATTAGCGGTTTAGCGGATTAGCGCTATTAGCGGCTTAGAAAAAGGGGGGGGGGAAACTCGCAAGACTCGCAAGACGTTTTCGTCTTGCGAAGCAAGCCCATAGGGAAATTCGTCTTGCGAAGCACCTCGAAAAACGGAAAACCCTTTCGTCTAGCGAATTTTTCGTCTTGCGAGGCATTCGTCTTGCGGGGCACCACTGTACTCTTTTCCATTGGACATGGGCTTCTACTTATAAAACAATGTTACTTGCAAGGAAAGGGCCTACACGTGTAGTTAACAAAAGAAACAGATATAAGGAGACACTGTCTTACTGCTTCATAGGACTTCTGAAGCTGGTGTTTTCTCCTCATCTTGATGTGCTGGTTCACCCTGTGCTTCACCTCCTCTTGAAAGCGTTTCAGAAGCCTCTCTTTTTCTTTTCTTTGTTCTTTGTATGCTTCTTCAATTTGAGCTGCTGCAGTCTAAAGAAGATTGAAGATTGTTGAAACCAAGAGTGGGTGGAAGGTAAACTAAAGTTCATCCATGAACCACTAGCCAATTTTGCATAGAGAATCTAGTTGGTGGGATTCTTGCAAATAATGCTGAATTAGATAGAAACTGGTCTGATCCCACAATGCACTTCTTATGGTTTTAACAAAAAATGGAGTCTTAGCATCACCTTGCACAGATTAGGTATTCCTTAAATGTTACTAGATCCCAAGAATTCAGTCTTGCTTGGAACTTTTAATACACTGGCCCAGATCCCATGTTAATGCTAAGGCAATCTATGGCTTAGCTGCAGGTAGCATGGCCAAGGAAAGAGTGAAGAAGTCACAATTTTTGCTCTTGCTTGTTCATACTAAGCAATGGTTTGGCTTAGCATTACATGTAAACCAGGCCACTGGCAGACAGTAGGATGTGTGTGTGTGTGTGTGTGTGTGTGTGTGTGTGTTTAAAGGGAGACCATGATCACACAAGACTCAAATATGCCTGCCTCTGGTTTAAGAAAATTATTCAGAAAGGGAATGGCATATCACCAACAAGTTATGGAAGAATAGAAGCTGGGTTTGTAACATAATTATATAACCTAGATTTCAAGAAAAGTTTTTTTAAAAAAACAAACACAGACATTACAAATTATTTTACAAATATGAGGCTTTGTTAACATTCTCAGATAGCAAATACAATCCTGACAATCTGTAGTTCCTCATTCAACACCCCCACCAGACTCTAGAGAGTTTGCCAGCTGGAGAAGATAGCATTGGGCTAGATGGCCACTGATCCTGCTCAGTAGAAAATATTGTATTTCAGAAAAAGATGCTTTGGAAAGTTCAAAAATACTGTTGCATATGGGGTTTCCTTTCTTAGTACTTACAAAAACTGTGTTCTCTTCTTGCTCTGCATCATCTTGGGCACTCTCCACCCAAGCTCCAACAGCTACCACACACTGCGTCCTCTCTGCTAACACGTTCCAGTTCACTGCTGCTGACTGAGGCCTCACTTTTTCCTCAGTAGATCTCCAGGGATGCTGCTGCTGCTGCTGCTTCTTGGAAGGTAGCATCTCAGCAACAGAGTAACTTCAAATCAGGGATGTCTGGAAGGAGTCTCTGTTGAAATACAAGATTGGGCTCAAGATCAGCTTTTAGTTGCACTAACACACCACTACCAAGTCAAGATGTTCAAATAGGGCAGGGGAGATAGACCTGTGGCCCTCCATATGTTGTTGGACTTTTAACTACCACCAAAACCCAGAGACCATGGCAGTTTTATATATGCAACTCCCCATTTGCATGGGGGGGGGGTCACGTCCCGGGTCACCCATTGAAAAAGCCTGCAAACACCCTGTTCCATCCCTGCCCTGCCCCTTTTGTGACGTTTTCAGGTCACTTCCATCTTTGGAGCAATGCGTGAGTGTGCAGTCGTGCCTATATTGGACGTACCTAAAACGGTCTAGAAGGTCATGCATTCTTCATCCCTCAATTGGGGTCACCAACTGGGATGAAAAAAAACAACCCAGCCTAGCCCAGCTTGTGTTTCTTTAACAGAGTTTTGATCTTCAAAAAATCAACTGGTGAAGCTTCTCCAGATTTTGATTTAAGCAATTTATATGCAATTGTTTATGAACAATGTATAAGTTTATAAACAAGTTAACTACAATCGCTAAGCAATGTGGGGTTGAGATCACCTGATCCTTACTGAAGATCAAACTGCTGTTAAGGGAAAAGCTTATAGGAGCAAGCACAAGAAGTGGTCAACTCTCCCGAAGAGACAAGGTAATTTTGCTACCTTAAATAATAATAAAAACCTATTGCTTTTAATAAGTTGATTTCTTCTCTCGCAAAAAGTTCTTAAGAGTTTTTCGTGATGACAGGCAACTTTAGAGGTAAGGCTGATCTGCTGCTAGGGGTTGCCAACTAGCTAGATCACAAAAGCGAAAAGACGAAAATGGGAGGGGAAAAGGCACGTTAGCTTACTCCTGCTTCCTTCGGCGGAGGCTTCTTCAACACTAGCAGCTTTTCCACAGAACGGAACTAAAACAGGGTCCTTATGTCTGCCAGGGTTAAGCCTATGCTTTCAGCATCTTTATATACAAAACTGCTTTAAATTTTCTTTTTTAAAAGAAGAAGAAGAAGAAGAAAAGTAGCTTTAAGCTCTTCCCATCTCCAAGGAAATCGCGTTCCCAGAGCTTCGCCCGGGGACCGAGGCTCCTTGCGGGACGTTTTGCGCCCCCTCCGCTTCTCCCCACAGCATCCCGGAAAACTGCCTCCGCCGTTGTCATAGCAACTCCCTCCGTCCCCACCCGCGTACCTGCCCTCACCGCCGCCCGCCGCGACGGGTGGCGGCTGTCGCCATGGCAACTGCTTCAGGCCTCGCCTCTCCTTCCGGCCGGCCCCCGAGCAAAACTCTTCCCCAACCGGAAGCGGGCTGCCAGAACTCCGTGCCTTCTTCTTCCCCTCCCAAACCGTCCTTTTTTTAAAAACGCCGCTTCCGCCCCGGCAGAGTTCTGGCCCCGCCTGCCCCTTTTACAGGCAACCAATCCGGTAGCAGAAGCGGCTCCGACGTCATGGTTGCGACGCGCCCCATTTAGAACTTTGGAATTTCGACGCGCCTCTTTAGAATTGGCCCCGCCCCTTAAGGGGTGGTCGCGTCCGTCTGGCACTTGGTCCTTCAGTGTGAGGTGCCTTGGGGCCTTGCTGGTTGCTTGGTGGAGGGAAGTTGGCATGGGCCGTTCCGTTTTCAGGACGGCTTACCATACCAATGCACCATTTATTTTATTTTATTTTATTTTATTTTATTTTATTTTATTTTATTTTATTATTTTATTTTATTTTATTTTATTTTATTTTATTTTATTTTATTTTATTTTTTATTTTGAAATTTTAATTTAATTTATTTGCCGCCCTATACCCGCAGGTCTCAGGGCAGTTCACAGAATAATAAAACTGGGTTGGGGTGGAAATAAGAGGAACCTAGAAATGAAAAAATAAAAATAAAAAGCCAATACATGGTTTGCGTAAGCTCCAGGACTTCTTTCTTCAGTCTCAACCACACCCCAAGGGATTATGTGGAAATTACAAATTAAGGAATATTGAAGGAATATTATTATGGCCCAAGGAATAAATTAAGGAATATGGAATCCCTCAGTTAACGGTACCAAATTGGAAATTTTATCAGTCAAATGCATATAAAAGAGATATTAGGATACCTTGACACTTTTGAATTGCTGGACTCTGCCAGGAAGGCGGCTGGTGTCTAGTGGTGGACATGTTGTGAACTGCCCTGAGATCAATGGGTTATAATAAATAATAATACTAAATTTTAGGAGCCTGACAGAAAAGAAGTTTGCATGTGCTCAGAGGCACTTTTGTTATTGGAGCAGAGCTTTATGTGTTACATTTATTATTATTACCTGCCCTTCACCCAAAGGTTGGAGGGCAGCTTGCAGAACAGTTAAAACACAATATTAAAAAGAATTTAAAGCAATTTGCAGTCACAGAAATAAGGTGGGTTGTAGAAAAATACATCCCAAGTGCCAAAGGCCAGGACGAAGAGGTGTGTCTTCGGCGTTTGCTGAAAGCTGTGTGACAAAGCTTCCAGACTCACCTCTGCTGCACTTACTAGAGCTCAGGCTTTCTCCAGCAGGCTCCAGGTGGCATGCTGGCTTCCCCTCCACCCATTCTGTTTTCACAACAACCTTGTGGGCTTCATCAGGTTGAGACTGCCATTGCTAAAGCCCCCCCCCCCCAGTGAATTTTATGGAAGAGGGAGAGTTTGAACTTTGGTTTCCCCAATCCTAGTCCCTTGCTACACTACACCACATTGGCTCTCCTAACACTTGAAAAGTGTGTTCTGGGTCTTGGCTCTGGTTCAAATTACAGCATCTTAAAAAGCAGAGACATCACCTTGCCAACAAAGTTCTGTATAGTTAAAGCTATGGTTTTCCCAGTAGTGATGTATGGAAGTGAGAGCTGGACCATAAAGAAGGCTGATCGCCGAAGAATTGATGCTTTTGAATTATGGTGCTGGAGAAGACTCTTGAGAGTCCCATGGACTACAAGAAGAACAAACCTCTCCATTCTTAAGGAAATCAGTCCTGAGTGCTAACTGGAAGGACAGATCCTGAAGCTGAGGCTCCAATACTTTGGCCACCTCATGAGAAGAGAAGACTCCCTGGAAAAGACCCTGATGTTGGGAAAGATGGAGGGCACAAGGAGAAGGGGACGACAGAGGACGAGATGGCTGGAAAGTGTTCTTGAAACTACAAACATGAGTTTGACCAAACTGTGGGAGGCAGTGGAAGACAGGAGTGCCTGGCATGCTCTGGTCCATGGGGTCACGAAGAGCTGGACATGACTAAACAACAACAACAGAATCAATGCGTGGAGGGTAGGGCTGGGTCATTGGTTCTATCCTCCATTTATTTGCTTATTCCATTTTATGTATATCTTGCTTTTCAGCCAAGCTTTGCCGTCGAAACAGCTCACAACAATTCAGCAAAAAGATGTTAGACATGAAGGATGCGGGGACTTCCCTATAGGGAAGGGACCAGGACTGTGGCTACTGGCAACGCTTCCCAGTACTGATGTCCAGTGGCTATGCTTAATGGAAAAACACCCTACAGGTGTGCAGGTGAACATTAATGCTTCTGGAGAGGTGTGGCCAGCAGGCACATTTGCTCTTATTAGGTTTTGGATTAGCTATTATTCTCCATGCATTAGGATGTCTTGAAGTATCTATAAAAGGCTCCAAAATAATCATCTAAAGTCATCTGACCATATCACAAATACGTCGTTGAAAGGGTAGACAGGCTCTGAAAGATTTGAGTTTTGCCATGAATCACTTACATTTCTAATTAAAAGCTAAAGGTTTAATTTCAGCTGGCTAAAGTTCTTTTGTTAAGGCTTAATTCTTTTGTTACAAGTAAAAGCAATCTAGTCACCATTAAATTCTATGGAGCCTGCTAGTCCCAGGAAACTATGCATAAGGTTGCAGTCATGCTGATCCTAATAAACTGGGTATTGTGCTATTTACTACTGTTCTTTTGTGTGGGTGTGTGATAATGGATCAACACAGCTGCCTGAATTTTTGGGCTCTCCTTTGGGGGCTGTCAGAATGGATGCCTTCACATCAACATTTACCACTACACCTCTGCTACAAAGATGCATCACAGTAGCAGGCTGGGTGTCATGAGGGTTTTATCTGACTATATAAGCAAAACGTCACCAAAAGGGTAGACAGGCCAGCTGGAACAAAGGCCTGCAGCATTCAGCAATATATTGGCTTGCCTTGCTGAAAACAAAGCTTTTGTTTGTGACTTTGCATTGTGTGGAGGCCAAGAACTCCAGCAGCAGAAAAGAGTGTGGAGAGATTAGCTGTTTCAATTTAAAAACAGAACGGGAAAACTTATGGGAGGGGGAAAAAACCCTACCTGCTCCTTGGAAAAGAAATATTTCACAGGAATAGCTCAAAACACTGAAATGCACTCGCCAGCCTCCAAAGTCCCTGGCCCTGTGGATAGATTCAAAGCACAGGGTTTTAATTGCTAGTATTTGGAAGACACAGACAATAAACAGGATCAAATGAGCATTTTGGGGACCACCACTTCTTACTTTAATCGGCCTTTTTGGAACAATTGGCATGTTCCACTTGATAGTAAATAATGAATTTTATCGACGACAACAGAGCTGGAATAAAAGTGTTTAGTTAATTTCTGCTATTGGCTGTGCCTGGTGACTGTGTCTGAGGCTCTGTACAGATTACCAGCTTAAAACACAGCTAGGTTGCTATTTTTCTCAGTTTGGATCGAGTGTGGTCTGGAAGGGAGGGGACACAGTACAGTTATTCATAAGAAATGATAGGATAGACACACTGTTACCAACATTGTGTAGGTATAGATTGTGGCTAAGGCTGTGTGTGCACCCCTTAACAAGCTAGCAGTGGGGGCACACAGGATTCTGAGTAAAGGGGAATGTGTACACAGCCTTGTTCAGAAGATTTGGGATGACAAAAGGAGACTAATTGGTACTTCAAGCCTGGAATGCTGTCCTAGTTAAGAGGGTGTAGGAAGGACAGCAGAGCCAATGCTGAAGCTCAAAGCAGAGTTTTGACTCGGTAACCGTGGAAGCTTAACATGGTCACATTCCGTATTGTTTCTGTTCCACTACAGTTTGGTTTCTGCTAAAACCTATCTTATTTGTCTCGCTATACTCCATGGCTGAAACTTATGTAATCAGTTACCTAATTCATTGCAATGCATTTCAGTAGAAGAGAAACGTTTTGTTTGTTTTTTAATGCAGAAAAGAACAGTTATTTATGTAACTTTGCAGACTAAAACAGCAACTCTAGCAAACACAACTTGTATTCACTTGTGTGATTTCTGTTCCTGCTATGTTGGACGAACATGCAGATTGTGGGGATTTCTGCTCCCATTGTTGTTTCTGGTATAATTTTCTAACAGCCTTGTGGTCTATCATTGTACTATGGCCCATCCTCTTAAGAATCATTTGACTGAAAGGTGGAGTAGAAATCTTCAGAATAAACACACCCATTGACCAGGGTTAAGGGTTGCTAGGCTGTGTGGGTTTTGGTTTGGGGTATGTGATGTTTTTGTATTTTTGGCATGTGTGTTTTATTACAATCTAAGCCACCATGAAGATCATTCAGTTGAAAGGTGGAACGTATGTCTTATCAATAAATGAAAAACCAGTGTTTTTGAACTAAGAGTGGCTCCCTAATTTGAACAGGGCAAAGACTATTGGTCTAACAAGCCTTTGCTGGATCCACTGTGTTAAGTTGTGGGTTGACATAGCAGACGACACAGCGATTTCTCCAAAGCAGCTCTTTATTTTGTAAGCTGGAATAGAACTGACTAGCAAACAGCTCAGCCGGCCTGCTTTTATAGGCAGCCGGCTGTCAACATTGTAGCAACAACAACCCAGAGTTTCCCGCCTAAAATAACTGACGTGGACCTGAGTGAAAACTATCTACAGACCTGAGTGAAAACTATCTACAGTATCCCCCTGCTGGCCCAGGGTGAAACTTCACTACATAACACATTGTTATGAAGCTATCCTGCCTGCAAATGTCACAGCCTCTCCAGAAATCCTCCCTCCAGCCTGCCAACTGATGCGACTCCTTGGGGCAGATTTGCCAGCTGATAGCCAAATCCCAGGAAGCTACATAGAACTGCTGCCACAAGGAGCACAATCTCACAGAGTACCTTTTCAAGGCCAGGGCATGCAAATGGCTCCCAGAATTCCCCTCTGTCACCTGCCAGAACGTGCTTTTCAGAGAGTTGTGGGTACAGCGTGGCATGTGTCAAGCTCCCTAGAAACTGTAGGAGTGAGGCTGCAGACAGTGATCTGGAATTCTGAGCCACCTCCTTGTTCCAAGAAACTCTGAAAAACAAATCAGGCTTTTGCTGCGATATTATCTTTGCAAGTTTGGGAATATTGGTCATGTGTTGTTGTTTTTTAATGCATGGTCAGCTAATCCCTTGAATCCGAGGATGTAAGGCTCACGAAATTGGAAAACATCAGGTCTGACCAAAAGAGAAGAAAAGGGGGAGAGAGGGGAAAAAAACCAACACCCCACAACAACACACAGAGGCTCTGTCTATTGAAAGAGGACTTGGCAGAGTTCAGTGGTGGCAGAACAACTCCAAGCGGTACTAAGGGACGTGCCCAGAGTGGACAAATCATGCTAATTGTGTGCGAGAAGGACCTAAAACCAAACCCAAAATGAAGAGAGAAAGAGAAGTCTTGTCCAGAGTTCTCAGCGTGTCGGGTTTTGTGCACGTAGCTTGCCTTCTTATAATCAACTGCACAGGTAGGAGAGCAGCACTCTTGAAAGCCTTTGGGGGAAAGGGCTGTGCGGTTTGGCGGATGCTCTTGTGAGGGGATGAGGGTTTGGTTCAGAGGTGCTGAATGCTCAGGCACAGAGGTGAGAGTCAGTCAAGTGACAGCCCTAAACACCTTTTTGTTGCCTCACATAACAGGGTCTCTGGCACTGGGGGAACGATTTCCCTCGCATTTCAGTGTCGTGAGAAAAGACTTCATCAAAGCATTCTTTACAGAGGAGATTACTGAACTGTGCACCTCTAAAATTGGGGCAGCACTTTGAACCATGTGCCCTCTGAATTGGATGACTTTTATTTTTTTAAATAACAACAACAACTTTGCTGTGGCATGTTTGTGGCAGAGAGAACCCAGTTCCAACAGTGCTTCTCTGAAAAATACTGTAATGCTCAGACAAAATGTCATAGAGAGCCCATGCTTTGAACTCTCCATCCTCAATTTTAGCTTAGGCTAAATATATTGTGTGGGCTCAGAAAGCAAATTGTGTCTTTGTGGTTTTTTTAAAAAATGTTTTTCCATCTATGCTGTGGACCTTATTTAACTTCCATTTATGCAACAACAACAAAATCAGCAGAACTGTTGTGTTGTATGGAGGATCCATGCCATACATTTAAATGCATATTTCAAGCGCATGACTTTCTCCAAATAATTTTGGGAACTGTAGTTTCCCCCCTACATAGCAACAATTCCCAGTACCCTTAACCAGCTACAATTCCAGCATTCTTTGAAGGAAGTCATGTATTTTAAATATGCATACTTTAAATGTATGGTGTGGATCTTGCCATAGTGCCAAAGAGACTGTAGCTACAAACTAGGAAGTCCTCAATTCGAAATTCAGCACTGCTATGAACTCAGCAGGTGATTCACTCAGTTTTACTCCTCTCCCCCATATCTTCAATTCAGGGGAAATAACTGACTTGCCTTTTGAGGTTATTGGAAGGACATATGTGTCAATTGTTTTACAACCTCTCAATCAGTAAATAAATGCCTTGATAATATGTTAATTTCCATTACCCTGATCCTAAACATATGGGGCATATTTCAATAAGTTAGTTCTGATATCATAGAATTGGAGAGTTGGAAGGAACCATGAGGGTCCTTTAGCCCAACCCTCTGCAATGCAGGTATCTTTTGACCATTTCATTAAGTTAGTTCTGATGTTGTTGCCATTGAAAACCATGGAGTGGGACTTAGCTGCGTTACTGTCATAACAATGCAAGCCTATGCATGTTTACATTCAAGTAAGGGGTACACAGAATTGGAACCTTAGTTTCCATTTATTCCACTGTGACTTCAGCTGCAATCCTATACAATTGTACTTGAGTGTAAGGGTTATTGAACTCCTATAGATCTGCTTCTGACTCAGCATGTATACTATAATATTGTTAGTTGTGACCTCTTGCTAGCTTATGCCCAGAATGTAATATGTCCTGTTCACACTGTTAAGTGATGCGGTGCCTGCATGCCTCCCTGTTGTGCGGTGGTTGAAATACACATTTCAGCTGTATGGAACTGAATGAAGCCTTGTTTCTTCCAAGTGATGTGCTCAGAACTTGAATGTATATGAAGCTTACATGTAGATAGGTATAGCACATCTCTAAATGACTACATAAAATCTATTGTACACCTCCAGTAGAATTATCGAGATTCCTCTCAGGTTGCTATTGCCATGATTATGATTTAGAAAGCTGTCCTGTTGTTTTCACTGCTGCTTGTGCCATGGGCTCTTGTACTAGACCATTGGTTAATGCATACTTCGTGTGGACTGTATCCTCCCATTATATTGCTTGAATGGGAGCCAGATCTAACTGCGTGTATGAGGTGCTGATGGGTTTTGAATTTTGTACCTAATTCTCACACAGATTGTCTGATTGTCTGTTTTGTGACTGGTGAAACACCAGCCTTCTTGTTTGGTTACTGGATCAATGATCCTATTATACATAGAACTTTGTAATTCTTCAGCTAGCATGGCTTGAGTGCAAAAAACAGAGAGAAAGTGACTTGAAACAATGCAACAACAACAACAACAACAACAACAACAACAACAACAACAACAGCCAGATCTGTGATACCAGAAGCATATGTCACTTAAGAGGTAGGGAATGACTCATTTTACAGTTACGTAAAACAACAAACAAACAACAACAGCAACAACCACCACCACCACCACCACCTACAAATTCTACTCCCACTGCAATTCTACTCAGCAGCAAATTGTGGTACAATGGTACCTCAGGTTACATACGCTTCAGGTTACAGACTCCGCTAACCCAGAAATAGTGCTTCAGGTTAAGAACTTTGCTTCAGGATGAGAACAGAAATCATGCTTCAGTGGTGCAGCGGCAGCAGGAGGCCCCATTAGCTAAAGTGGTGCTTCAGGTTAAGAACAGTTTCAGGTTAAGAATGGACCTCCGGAACGAATTAAGTACTTAACCTGAGGTACCCCTGTATATTCAGCAGGGTTCACTCTCTAACAGGGATGAGCAACCTATGGCCCACCAGATGTTGTTGGACTACAAATCCCATGATACATGATCATTGGCCATTCTGAATGGGACTGAAGAGAGTTGGAGTCCCACGATATCTGGAGGGCCAGACCTAGTAAATGCATTTAATCTTGTAGTTTTAGGCAGCCTGGGTAGGAATGCTCATTGAACACAGTGCAACTTCCTTCCAAATGAATGTGCACCAGAGTTTGCAGTGATGTAGCTTGAAACTTCCCATGCAACATGGCTTTCCCCACCCTATCTTCTTTACAAATATCTGCTTTCCCCACAAAATGTTGTTACGAACCTATGTCTTAATATAACTGGAGTAATATAAATGGTAATGTATTCATTTTACAAAAAACAAAAACCAACCTTGTGGTTTAACTTGTTGTGTTAAGGGCTTTCCATATTCACTCAAAATGTTAAGGCGTTGCAACAGTTAAGGGTGATAATAGATGTGTTATGCAGGTAATATTGATAACCTGTGATTAGTCCCAGTTTCACTACCCGCTTGGAGGTGGGTGTCTCTTAGTGGTAGAGGTGTGGATCTAAGTTCCAGATTTGTCTGTTCACTGGAAAAGATATATAGAATCTATACAAATGAAGCTACTATGTATTTCAAGCCCCATAAATATCCTTTCCCCATGCCCTCCCCAAAGTCTCTCGTGTATTCAAAAGCTGCCCATCAGAAATTAGTTTCCCTTCCCTCATTCCAATCAAATGATTTTTAATCATCTCCTGTGATTATTTCCCACCATCTCCTTTCACACATAACTTCTAAACATCTTGGCCTACCAGGACTGTAAACCCTTTAAAACTTAGGCCTGATTTGTGATCATTATCACATCCCTCTCTCGTCATCGGATAAGGTCCTTTTTAAATTCCTACCATAGCCTCACTGTGATTTTTCCAACCTACATCCATTTGAAATCCCACTAGCTAACATTGGCTACAAACATGTTACACAACACTTGAGCAATGGCACATATTAGATGCCCCTCTTGAGCTAACACAACAAACAGCTTCCTAAAATATGCAATATAAACAAAGATATTTCCTCAAAAACCACCCTAGCGAAGACTACGGAAGAAAAACACACGTCACCTGTCAACTTTCAGAAGTCACCTATCACACATTTAACTCATTCAAATATAAATACTTTCCTTTCCATTCTATCCAGATTTTGGCATAGAGCATCCTCAAACCTACCTCTTTTACAAAGCCAAGTTCCATAGAATTTTGTACGGTTGGAAGGGACCTCAAGGGTCACCTGGTCCAACTTGCATCAGATCAGTCTGTTGGACCATTTTCAGACTACGAGCCAGAAGTGGAGAACCTCTGACTCATGGGCCAAACTGTGCCGGAGAGGCAGTTCTCTCCAAACCATGCCCACCTGTCCCACAGGTATAAGGATGGGTATGGCTATGGCTTCAAAGCAACAAATGGAAGCTGAAAGTGAGCACTCAGTTGCTCCTTTGCTTGGAGCAAGGTGCCCTCTCACAACCCAGCAACTGGGGAGGGGGTGCCTTGCTCAGAAGTGGATTCCACTGAAATCACTGCTAAATCAGAGGTTCCACTGAAACTGCTGCTCAAACCTCTGGACTGCTCCCCAATAAGGCGTGCCCTGGGCAGTGAGGGCATACCTTGCTCTGGGAGCATTTTGCCAGCATTGGTTGGATGAAGGAGAATTCCCTCATGCAGATGATGCCTGCCAAAATCAGGTTTCTTTTCCCTCCACTCCATTTGGGCTCTGGCTTTCAGTGCCAAAAACGCCCCCCTCTTCTATAAACCATAGAACAGGCTTCCTTGGCCCTCCAGATGTTTTTGGCCTACAACTCCCATGATCCCTAGCTATCAGGACCAGTGGTCAGGGATGATGGGAATTGTAGTCTCAAAACATCTGGAGGGCCGAGGTTGAGGAAGCCTGCCATATAAGTGGGGACCACCCCCCCCCAGCAGAAGCCCCAGTTTGGCCCAACAAGGACATTTCCCTCAAACCCGGCCACCTGCCCCACGTCGGACACCATATATGATGTCAGGTGTGGAGCAGATAAGGATGTGGCTATAAAGGACCCATTGGGAGCTTCAAATGAGCTCCTCATTGTTCCTTTGCTAGCTGATATCACCTGTCAACAAGCCCTACTCGGGTCGCCTGCAGCAATGACGGCTGCAGGGGTTTGCAATCAGCACTGATCACCTTGAAAGCTATGCTTTCCTTGGATTCAAGGTGCACATGGAAACAGAATTCAAAACACCTTGTCGTACCAGTTACAGCATATTGGCAGTTACAGAAAGCCCCTTTGAACGATGTCAGGTGTGTAGGTCTGCCCACCTGTCAAAGGTGGCCCGTGGGGAGTAGGAGAATTAATTCACTACCCCTGCCATCCTGGCTCCCACCCTAGTTCCTCATTATACCGGCAAGATGAGATTGAGTGCTACAATTGTGGCCTTATAATAAATATTATTATCCAGGGAAACAGAGAGTATGATGAAATCCATGTATTGCTCAGAGCCTGGGATATGTCCCCATTTTCCACCCACTCATTTAATTTACCTTTGAAGGTGCTCCTCTTAGAACTATGTAACACTTGTGCTATTTCCCCCCTCGCTGCTTAAGACTGTATGCACCCCCCCCCGACCTTCATCAGTTGTGCTGAAAGCATACTTGGAACACTGTGTCCCTGGCTTTGAAGCTGGACAAAGCTGAATGAAGAAGTGTTTCTCTAGAGCGCGCAAGACTTTCATGCCTGCTTTGATCTGAAAGTGGTTCTAAATGCACACTTACTCAGGGGGCTGTGTTACATAGTTCAGAATCCCTAAGCAGATGGTGCTTCTGTACAGAACAGTTGAGAAATCTGCAGGTCGATTGCAACATGACCATCACATGGTTGTGTGTCCGTTTACATGACGTGCGGTGTTGCGACATGGGTGAGGCAGTTTGCTAGCATGTATGCAGTATAAAATGCAGTCATCATATACATCCTGATCTGAAAGCTGGTATCGTGTTCGTTTTTACACCGAAGTGCGATTTGTGCAGGAATTTTGTAGTATGTCAGGCAGCATATGCAATACATTAATACCAAATGCAATACAGTGGTACCTCAGGTTAAGTACTTAATTCGTTCCGGAGGTCTGTTCTTAACCTGAAACTGTTCTTAACCTGAAGCACCACTTTAGCTAATGGGGCCTCCTGCTGCTGCCACGCCGTTGGAACACGATTACTGTTCTCATCCTGAAGCAAAGTTCTTAACCCGAGGTAATATTTCTGGGTTAGCAGAGTCTGTAACCTGAAGCGTATGTAACCCGAGGTACCACTGTACATCAATAGCTCAAGCAATAGTTCAAGAAGTTTTTAATGACTGATGTTTTAATGTATTTTTAATCTTTTGTTGCAAGCCGCCCAGAGTGGCTTGGAAAACCCAGCCAGATGGGTGGGGTAACAACAACAACAACAACAACAATAATAATATTTTTCCTTCGCAGCTCTTCCTGTGCATACCAAACAGCATCTGAGAGCTGGTTCTGCTATTACTTTTATCCATGCAGGGACTAGCAAGTTTGACGTGAGACTGGGAGACGTGGGTTCAAGTCCTACCAGTGCTATTTTTCTAGAGGTGCCAGAACTCACCATAAACACCTCCCTCGTCCTCTTAGAATGGCAGTGGCACCCACCAGAGAGGTGCTAGAACTGAGTTCCTGTGAGTTCCCCCTGAAAAAACCCACACCTGAGTAATACCATTACCCATTGTTTGGCCTTGGGCAATCTGAAATGACTGACGAACCTTCAGCCTTACAAATCTTGTTGAACTCCAATTCCCATCAGTTTCAGCTGGCGTAGAGAACATACAATTTTAATCCCCTCTCTTAAAAATACCCCTCTTTCCCAAAATAAAATACCTATTTGAAGTCAGTCTACTGTGCTGGTTCCGTAGGTGTCGGGAATTCTTTTTCTTCTAGAATCAAAGGGAGGCGTAACCTGACCTCTGCCACCAGGCAGGACACTGAGACATTGCACCCCCTACTTTGCAGGAAAATCGTCAGGACACAGAGGAGACCAACTTGACCCCATTCATTAGCTGCTGAAGGACCAGCTTCTCTAATATTTGCTTTCCCCTTCTCTCCTCATTTCATCCCTCCCTCTCTTGCCTATCATATTGCAAGCTGGCAGACAGAGACTGTCATAGCTTTTAAATATGCGCAGTACTTAGAACTTTAAGGTGCTATATAAATTGTAATAGGCTAAGTCATATCATTCAACCCAGTGTGAATTACCGTATTTTTTGCTCCATAACACTCACTTTTTTCCTCCTAGAAAGTAAGGGGAAATGTCTGTGCGTGTTATGGAGTGAATGCCTACAGATGGCGGGGGGATCCCCTTCCTTCCCTCCTCCGTGGCCCGCTTTGCTCGCTTTGAAACAGCAAAGCGGGAGAAGAGCCGCTGAGTGGGGAGAAGAGAGGAACAGAGAGCCTGGTTACAAAGCACGGATCCACATGGATCCTCAGGATTTTTGCACTGGGTCACCCCAAATTCACCATCAGATCACATAGCATGTCCATGGCTACAGCTTGCACCAAAAAAATCACGCACCCACTGTTGCCTGGGGCCGCAGTGGTGCAAAAACGTGGTTACAAAGCACAGATCCACATGGATCCTCAGGATTTTTGCATTGGGCTACCCCAAACTCACTGTCAGATCACATGTCTGTGGCCACAGCATGAACCACAAAAATCATACATCCACTGTTTCGTTTAAAATATTTTTTTTCTTGTTTTCCTCCTCTAAAAACTATGTGCGTGTTATGGTCGGGTGCGTATTATAGAGCGAAAAATACGGTAATTCATAATTGCAACCTATTTTTCCTAATATGATTCGCAAACATATTGCAGTTTTCAACTCACGTTCAATAGTCCCTTAACTGCAGATGGATGCCTCTGTTTCAGGACTTGTCAGTCAGTCAATCATTTCCCCTTTCTAAGCTCTGCTACATGCTGTTTTCCAAAACCAGTTTATGACATGTTCCGCCTTCCAGAGCTTATTGTTACCTAGGTAACGCCTGGCCATTTGCTATTCAAGGTGCTAGCCTTGCTTGTTCGTTCCCATGAAGTCATGAATAGGTGCGGCTGGATGCGTTATGGCTGCCACTCAGTATTAAGAACCCTTGGACCCGCGGTAAAGACATATACAGTGGAATGCCTTCTTGCTGAATAGAGCCATTCATCCACTGGGGTGGCAGTTCGTTGTACACAGATTTAGAAAACAGACATGTGCCATCATCTAATTTGCAGCTCATAGATGATATTTATGTAAGGTATTTGGTGGAAGAGTTAAGGCTGGGAAATGGTAAGGCAAGACTCCAATTTGATTGCACATGCATTTTAAGAACTGTGGGACTGTGCTTCCGGTGCAATTATTTAATCAGCCTAGAAAACAAATTCTGGCCTTCAGCCAGATGGCTTCCAGGGTGTTTCATTATGATTGACAGTCATTAAGTCCAGGCAAGAAAAGGAATACAGCAAAACAAGTCAATCTTAATACACCTTAGGTGGTGACCAGAGAGAGACTTTGTGGTGGTTTCAAATCCTACCTTACAGAACTCTCTTTCTTGGAAAGCTTGCCTGATGCCTACAAAGGCACCCAGAGGTTGATATATCTGGGACTTTAAAATGCACTCATAAAGACTCTCCTCCCTGAAAGAGAGGGGAGTGGTTGTGGGCGGGAGACCGAGCACCGCCCAGCAGGGGGGCATTTGCCCCCTGCCTCCAGCTCACCTGGCTGGTGCTCACGCCCCCCTCCTGTGGCCATCCAACCAGGAGCCATGGAGGGGGCGTGTTCAGCAGCCTTTTGCTGCAGCACTAGCCTCTCCCTGGCCTCATTCCTCATCGTCGTCCCGTGGCGAGTCACCCACCCTCCACTCCCTTTGAGTTAGGGCCTAGGTCATTGGCCTTGCTATGGACCTTAGGTTGGTCGCCCTGGTTGTCCGGGGGGCCTGGTAGGAGTTTTTCCATTTGGCATTAGGCTTTTTGGTTTTTTCGCCTACCTCGTAGCAATCGTCACAACTTTTTGTGGTATTGGTGGGTAGGTTAGGCATTGGAATAATGTGTTGTGGTGTGTCGAAGTGCTAGGTGTGGCCATCGCCTATGCCTTCAATGTTTAGGGGTATTCCGTTAAAGGAATCTGGCGGTCGTGTATTCTGTCCGATGCCTGCTTGGCGGGAGGCCATGGCACGACCCTCGGTGACAGCAGGAGGTGAGCCTATAGTTGGATCAGCATCAACAGGCTCCACCTACTGGTGAATAAACCCACTTGTTTCGATCCAATGCCTAAGCCAATACCTTTTCATTGCTGTAATCAATAAAGTTGTGGCCTTTTCTAGCCCATTAACCTTATATCACGTGTCCTTGTGTCTTCATTTCACTTCGCGGGGTCGGGTCCTCGAACCACAACTGGAGAAATAGCATGATGGATATTCACGGGAGGTTTCCTCCCAATGCAAAATCAACTTTGGAGGAACACTGTTTAAAGCATTCATCCTAATTTGCTTGCGCAAAGCTTACTCAGTGGCTAGAATTCAGGGGTCAGCAAACTTTTTCAGCAGGGGGCCAGTCCACTGTCCCTCAGACCTTGTGGGGGGCCAGACTAAATGGCCTCGGTCCAGTATACCTGAAGGAGCGTCTCCACCCCCATCATTCTGCCCGGACACTGAGGTCCAGTGCCGAGGGCCTTCTGGCAGTTCCCTCGCTGCGAGAAGCCAAGTTACAGGGAACCAGGCAGAAGGCCTTCTTGGTAGTGGCACCCGCCCTGGGGAACACCCTCCCATCAGATGCCAAAGAGAAAAACAACTACCAGACTTTAAGAAGACATCTGAAGGCAGCCCTGTTCAGGGAAGCTTTTAATGTTTAATAGGTTATTGTATTTTAATATTTTTTTGTAAGCCACCCAGAGTGGCTGGGGAAACCCGGCGAGATGGGCAGGGTATAAATAAATTATTATTATTATTATTATTATTATTATTATTATTATTATTATTATTACACCTCCTTGCCAAGGACGCAAGGGACCCTAGGTAGGGTGGGTCCGCCTCTTCCTCCTCTTAGAGTCATCAGGTATCAACGTGGAGGGTGGATCCTCACCATTGAAATCAGGCATTGCCATTCAAATTGTCTGCGTGCCCCACATCATGTGATGGATTATGTGGGGCGGGGGCTCCCCCGCATATTTTATTCAACTTGGCACCCCTGGGCATGACAAGACTAGGCAAAACTGCATACAAAAATGAGTGCATTAGGAGAAATGTGCATTGAAACACTGGCAAATTTTCAGGAGGGCAAATTTTAAGGTGGGCAACATGAGAAAGGAAAAGAAACAAGAATTGATCCTCTATTCTTCCTTGTCCAGAGGGCTTTTTGCCCCCTCATTCCCCTCTGGCACCACATCCGAAGGGCGATATCAACTTGAGGGTCCGAGACGGTGCATTAAGTGGCCCCGAGAGTCCAAAAATGTACAATTGCCTCCCACGCTGAAAATGGGGGATAAAAGAAAAAAGCAAAACAAATCAGGTGCGTTTCTAAGGAGAAGGCCATAATGAAGGTCTCTTCTGGGGTTTGCTCAGGCTGTTCCAGGCAAGAAAAAAAGAAGAAGTGCCGCTATCGGGGGTCAAGAATGTATAACTTGTTGCTGAGATGGAACACTCAGGATGAAATGGTGAAATCAGTTATGATTAAATGGGCACAAGATGTTGGACATAACATAATGATGGCTGACTGGGAACAGTTATGGACCACAGGTATGAAATTTACGGCATGTAATGCCCTAAGAGAAAACTTAATGAAAATGATTTACAGGTGGTACATGACACCAGTCAAGCTTGCAAAAATTTACCATTTGCCCGAAAATAAATGTTGGAAATGTAATGAGATTGAAGGTACATTCTTTCACCTTTGGTGGACATGCCCAAGGATTAAGACATTCTGGGAGATGATTTATAACGAAATGAAAAAGGTATTTAAATATACCTTCCTGAAGAAACCAGAGGCCTTTCTGCTGGGCATGGTCGGCCAACTGGTGCCAAAGAAGGATAGAACATTTTTTATGTATGCAACAACAGCAGCAAGAATACTCATCGCAAAATATTGGAAGACACAAGATCTACCCACCCGGGAAGAATGGCAGATGAAGTTGATGGACTACATGGAATTGGCAGAAATGACTGGCAGAATCCGAGACCAGGGAGAAGAGTCGGTGGAAGAAGACTGGAAAAAGTTTAAAGACTATTTATGGAAATACTGTAAAATTAATGAATGTTAGAAAAATGTTGGAATGAAGTTATATGGCTTTAGTAGAAATGTTATAAGGAATTAAGGATAAATAGATTAATAGAGTATTAAAGGGAAAATAAGGTTAGAATGTGTTTAGATAATTATAGGATTAAAAATAGGGGAAGATGGAAAGGAATTGCTGAAAAAATTAATAGAAGTGGAATACAAAAAGGGAGGTGTGAGGAGGTCGCGGAAATAAGGGAATGAAAGATAAGATATTGAAATTATTTGATGTGTTTTAAATTGTGTTTGTTTTGTTTTGTTAGTTTAATGTTAGTGTTCTGTTAGTGTAATGTATAGTTTTTTTGTTTGTATTGTATTGTATTGTATTGTATTGTATTGTATTGTATTGTATGGTTTTTATTTTTTGTAGTGTTTAAATTGTTGGAAAAGGTAATAAATATTATTTTTTTTTAAAAAAAAAAGAAGTGCCGCTATCGGGGTTCTGGGGAGACTCAGCTGTCTCCGCCGCCTTTGTTCAGCTGCTGATTATTACATTTGCCAGGTCCTTGATGCAGCCTAGTGAATCACAAATGCTGATCTTCCTTACACTGCAGGCTTTTAAACTTGGGCCAGGAAGGAACTAAAGCCCAACAACCACAAGCTTTGTCCTCGGCTCCTGGCAGTCTCATTTCTGCCCCCCATAAGCTGGAGCTGGTGCCTAGGAGACCAGCCTGCCCCCACCTCCCCTCTTCCTGCAGGGAGGTACTAGGCTCAGGATACAAAATGTACTGAAAGAAGAAGCCAGTCTTCCAAAACAGTCATCCTAAACAGTTTGCCAACACTTAATTCCCTCACTCCCTTGGTTTAAAGGAAATAATACATCGGATTCTCTTCCCGGTATCCAAGCAGTGGAAGAGTTCCCCAAAAGAAACATCTAGTCTAACCCACCTGCTGTGTGAGGCAAGACCACCCAGACAATTCTTCCCTCATCACCATCATAAGGGGTCGAAGCAGGATTCGCACCAGCATCTGGCGCCTTTGGGCAGCTGCTGCGACTGATGCACTTTCCATTGCATTCCCCCTTCACTTTCCTAATCACGAAAAAGTCTGATCTTTTGAGGAAGTGGATTTGTTGCATGACGCTTAATCAGCTCTAGTTGTGCAACCTGAATTTACCGGTATGTGATTTGATGCCACGCCAAAACACGGACATTCTGGAAGATCATTACAGTGGATTCTCAGGTTGCGAACGTGATCTGTGCGGGAGGCATGTTTGCAACCCGCAGCGCCGCATCTGCACACATGTGGGTCCTGATTTGGTGCTTCTGTGCATGCACAAAGTGTGATTTAGCACTTCTGCACATGTGCGAGTGCTGAAACCCGGAAGTAACCCGTTCCGGTACTCCCGGGTTTGGTGCAGTGCTCAACCCAAAAATGCGCAACCTGAAGCATACCTCTGTAACCCGAGGTATGACTGTAAATGGATCTGGGTTTGCGTTTAGCAAAGGTAGCTTCTCTGGAATAGGAAGAAAATGTCAGTTCTGTTAAGCGTTCCATGTTTAGTCTCTAAAGAATATGAACTGGGTGCTTCATTTGTTTTCATTCATTGTACAGTAGCTGGTTTCCACTGTGTCTTTTCTCCATCAAGTGGTAGCTCTGAATGTATTAGTTGGGTAGTTCTGAATGCAAACTGCATAGATTACAGATTCAGGTAGGTAGCCGGGTTGGTCTGACGCAGTTGAAATATATATAAAAAATGTCCAGTAGCCCCTTAGAGACCAACTAAGTTATTTCTTGGTATAAGCTTTCTTGTGCATGCACATTTCTTCCGATACAGATTACAGAAGTGTTCATAACCTTTTGGTAATCTGAAACAGCAACGTTTTCCAGACTAGGCCACTTTGAAATGAATGTTTTTCTCTAGGGTTGGAATGCATGTTCTGGTTTGTCTTGGCTATATTCAGTAGCTATCAGTGGTGTTGATATGTTGTTTAAAAGTGGGCCATGTGGGTTATTCTGCCTCAGTATTTTCTTAGCAGGGTATCCTCTTTCGGCTTCCCTGATTGCTTGGGGGCAGCAATATGGTCATGTGGGGACAGCTATAAGATACAGTGGTACCTCGGGTTACAGACGCTTCAGGTTACAGACCAGAAATAGTACCTCGGGTTAAGAACTTTGCTTCAGGATGAGAACAGAAATCGTGTGGCGGCGGTGGCGGCACAGCAGCAGAGGGAGGCCCCATTAGCTAAAGTGGTGCTTCAGGTTAAGAACAGTTTCAGGTTAAGAACGGACCTCCAGAACGAATTAAGTTCTTAACCTGAGGTACCACTGTATATGGAATGACTAGGATTCTGCAGCCCTAATAAATAATAATAATAATAATAATAATAATAATAATAATAATAATAATAATTTATTTATACCCCGCCCATCTGGCTGGGTTTCCCCAGCCACTCTGGGCAGCTTCCAACAAACACTAAAATACAGTAACCTATTAAACATTAAAAGCTTCCCTAAACAGGGCTGCTTTTAGATGTCGTCTAAAAGTTTGATAGTTATTTTTCTCTTTGACATCTGGTGGGAGGGTGTTCCACAGGGCAGGTAGCACTCAGAAGGCCCTCTGCCTGGTTCCCTGTAATTCCCTAAATTAGGTTCATTGTCATTCTTCTGTAAGTTCATCTGGAATGTGAAAGCAAATAAGTGCATTCTTCAGTTGAGCAAATTCAATAGGCAATATCAGGCAAGAAGGATATCTGTATATTCGTTTGCTTGCACTGGCTCAGCCTCTCCTGCATTTAATACTTCCCTTTCAATATGCCCATATTTCATTGGATGTCAGGACTGGCCACCCATCTCTCATCCATTCAGGAAAGATGAGATGTGCAAAGAGCTTCTGTCTGTGAGCAAGCATAGTGATAGCTAATGTAGGTGATTTCTCCCCTCCCAACTGTGAAGGGGGCATAGCTATACCAATCTGTGGTCCTGTCTCCTTTTCCCCCTCTCTAAGACTTAGCAGTCATTTAGTGTTAAGTCACACCTCCATAGCAGCCATTTTGTGCCTGGCAGCCATGACACTTTCTAAAAATTCCAAATGCCCCCAAAGTGTCCGCAACTCCTGATCTGTTGGCTAAAGATGTAGCGGTTAGAGGTGTCTTCCAATTGGCAATGCCCTATATCAGTCATACTCAGACCAGACCCATTAAAATCAATGGACTTAAGGAACTTAATACCATTTATTTCAATTGGTTTAGCCTGTGTATTATTTTGTTGAAGATAACCCATTCAGTTGATCTGTTTCTCCTGCCATTGTTACAGTATAAGAATTTGCTCCTTATGTCATTTCCAATGCTGCTCAGGTCCATTAATTTCAATGTGTTCGCTCTGAAGAGAAGTTAATTTGATATAACCCAAGAGTGTCTGCTTGGCTTATTTGCTGGATTTCATTTGAACTTCATGTTCTTGGTGAATACAGTCTTGGATTTCCATCCTCAAGGACTGTGGTGCAACAATAAACTTCCCTTTTGTTATTAGATCTTCCAGTTCACTGAGTTGTTCATGGTCAGGAAAGTATTTTTACTCTTCTCTGAAGCATTTCTGTATCCCAATATGATATTCTGTATATCTTGTTCTGCTAATGGACAGAAATCAGGACCACGGAAAGCTCTCAGTCAACCTCGTGGGCTGTTGTTCTCCCAGCTATTACACATGATGAAGATATATTGTCTCAGCAGAGAACTAACTCTGGGGATGCTGCTGGGGGAAGGCCCAGTTTTAGGCAATTCCCCCATCTCCCAATAGCCACCATTGTTCAGGAAGGACCCTGACCCTTCAGAGAAGCCCTTTGGTCACTGGTAGGGAAGGGCGACAGGAAACATTCCTTCCATGAACTTCTTTAAGTTACCTTGGGGCCCAAGTCAATATATTTTAAGTAATTAATTTAAGGTTCATGACACCATCCCTCCCCTCAAGCTTCTTGTTTTTACCTCACATATGCAGCCGGTAGAACTTGGAAACTGTTTTTTCCCAGGAAGTAAAAGCTAGAATTTACAACTGAAACCAATGCATGGCATTGTTTAAATATCATGTCCACTCTGATAAATGAGATCTGGCCACAGACACTCTGTGCCTGCTCTACTGGGGAAACTGAATGCAGTTTCTTCATAGCCACTGCCAACACTTCCATAATAGGGGTGGGAAGAGCTTTAAAAAAACAAAAACAAACCCAGTGCCTGAGACTAAGGGACCTCTCAGAGCGCAAGCTGCATTAATACAGAGTGTGAAGGGGCTGCATTAACAGCTGAAAAAGAAGATTGAGAGGTAATTGCATTAGAGTCTATAGATCCTCTGACCTTTTGCAGAAGTAAATGGATACATTTGCTGTAACATCTCATGTGACAATAAAAGAAGGACAGAGTTCTTCCATTGATTTCAATAGGCCTGCCTTTGAAAGGCCTTACCAGGCAATAAGAGTAGAGAGCCTTCAAACCCTGATTCTGCAGCTGATTGGCCAATGTGGAAACGTGATTCTGGAAAAGATCAACCTTTCTTTTGATGAAGCAGGGCTCTTCTTATGTTCTTAACTTATTTATTACATTTATATCCCACCTTTCTGCCAAGGAGCTCAAGAGGATGGAGACTGTTCTTCCTGTTTAATCCATACAGCAACACTGTGAGCTTATTTAGGCTGAGAGTGATGTCTGGTCCAAAGTCACCCAGAGACTTTCCTAGTGGATCTGTCACACTTCCATCCAAAAACACAATGCCAGCAGCACTTGTTTGAAAGTAAGGAGAAGATATTTATTCAGGCTAATAGCAAGCACAAGGTCCAGAAGTCAAGAATCCTATGAGTGAAGCAATGGATTAATAGCCAAGTGGAAGCTACAAAGATGTCCCAACAGCTGGGGCACCTCTCCCACCAAGCTTTTAAATTCAAGGTGGAGTCCTCTTGTGCATCAGATGATGCCATCAGTGATGTCACCTGATAGGTGGGTTGTTGTGGTTTACGGGAAATGGCCTTGTAGGCCAAGATTGGCTTGCCAGCCAGAGGGTCTCCAACCCTGCATTCCTTGAACATCTCTTCCCAAAAGCCCAGGTAAAGTGATTCCTTCTTATTATAAACAGGATCTGTCAGCCACAAAGGGCTCCCTTCCCATCCTGGTGTTTTTCTTATATGCAAGCTGGGGGATGGGGGAGAGATTGGAATTTTTGCAGACATGCCGTCTGCAGTTCTGTTTGAATCTGCGTTTCCATTTCACTCACAAGAAGACCCAGATTCAATTTGGAGCAATTCTAATGGAGCCCACTTCCCGAATCTCTCCAAATCAGCCCAGTTTGACTTGAGATTCTTCTGAATCCAGTGCACACCTCTGGTTTGTTCTACTACCAGTGTGCCGTGTCCCTGGATTCTGGGGTGGGGATTTCTCCTGGCAAACCAGCCCTGCAAGATGGTCTTTTACCATAAAGCATCAAAAATTGGCTATGGAAGAATGGGCTGAAATACATGACAATGGCAAAAAGAAGCAAATCAGCCCTCCGGCACCATATTGTAGAAGACATTTGTGGGTGATTTTCTCCAGCTGTGATACTGCAAAAGCAACCATAACTAGTCCAACTGCATGTCATTGGAGGTGGAACAGTTCAGTTGCATGTGAGCACCGTGTGTGGCTGGCTGAATCTGCCTGGCCCTGCATGTTGATGGTGTATCTCTACATCCTCCAAAAGCAAAACAAAGATGCACTCTCTGCAGGTGATCAGAGATCACAATGGTTGCTTGGCAGACATTCCCTGGCAGCCCTCCTTACAGAACATCCTGATGCCCAGTATACCACATTCCCTTGGCTTTGCTTCTGTTCTCACACTTTCTTTGTATATGGTGCTGGGAGGTGAATACAGGGCCAGTGTTTGCCTAGTTACGAATTAGACAGGGAATGGAGAGTTCAGTGTCTCTTTAACCCAGTGATTTATATCTTTTTAAGGAAAAGCAGCCTTGGAAGGCTGAGCCTGGTAGCAGAGAAACTGTTTAAAGCAATAGGATACTGCATTAATTGTACAGTGGTACCTCGGGTGACATATGCTTCAGGTTACAGACTCCGCTAACCCAGAAATAGTACCTCGGGTTAAGAACTTTGCTTCAGGATGAGAACAGAAATTGCAGGGCGGCAGCAGGAGGCCCCATTAGCTAAAGTGGTGCTTCAGGTTAAGAACAGTTTCAGGTTAAGAACAGACCTCCGGAACGAATTAAGTACTTAACCCGAGGTATCACTGTATAGTGCAAATGTTTCTGCCAATTGCATTCCAACTCACTGGGGAGTGGGGAGCAAAGAAATGGCAGGAAGGATTAAGAAGTCTTCACCTGCTCTCAGTGTTCAAAATTAGCCAGGTGCCATCCGGGCTAGAAATATTTTTTGTTTGTTTTCTGGACATTTGTCTAGGAAGGGACAGAAACCGGGGCAGGGGGGGGGAGAGAATAGAATTATAAAATGTTATGTTTTGTTTTACTTGGTCAATGTGACCTATAATTAATATAATAAAGGGAAAATTTGTGAAGGGGAAGTTAGATCGACCTTAAAAAAAAAAAAGAAATTAATGATTATAAGAGAATTGGATAGTTGAATACAGATAAACAAAAGATTTTAATTTTTAAAAGTAATGTGAATATCTTTAAGAGGTTAGTTAAGAACTTGCTGAATTAATTCTGGAATTGGGATGTAAGAGGAGGGGGTGGGGGGAAGTCAATGAAAGTGGGTAAAGAAACTTAGGGTATGTAATTGTTTGTGTGTTTGTTTGTCTTTGTCTTTGTGTGTGTGTCTGTTGTTATAAAATGTAAAAACCCAATAAAAATTATTTAAAAAAAAAACAAAATTAGCCAGGTGCCAGGCACATTTTGCACCTGGCTATTGGCCATTTGCGACCAAGAGAAGAAGTTGCCCAGGCACCAGGATGGAGCCTGATGTCTGCATCATTTGGAGGTGCATGTTTTCACACACTAGTAACCAGTGCTATTTTTGTAGAAAAAAGGGTGCCAGAACTGACAATGAACACCTCCCTCCCTCTGGCTGAAACCCCCCCCCAGCTAGCAACACATCCTGTAGAGTTCTGTCCATTATATTTTATCTGCCCAATCAGAATGAATTTCTGGAACCCAAAAGTCGTATTGAAAAAAATGACTTTTGAGCCGCTTGGCCCCAAAATAGCAACTAGGCATTCTGCTTCGGTGACTGTCACCCTGGTTTAAGGAGCCATTTGGTGCCTAACTTACATATCTGAGTTTCTAACACTGCCTGCTCTCACTGAGCTACAATTCTCAGAGTTCCCTGAGAAAGACAGGTGGACTGTTAAATTGCTTTGGAAATTGCTGCTCTGTGTAGGGAACAGAGGTCTCCATACTGTGGGATGTAAAACACAGGAGCAGTCAATTACAACATTCCTAGAGTGTACATGTTAAGACATGGGGAGGGATGTCTGTCCAGCCAGCAGGTAAACTTCCTGGGACAGACTTCCTCCGCATGTGACCAGAGGTGGGTGTGGCCTCACCTGTGCAGGTAAATGATAAAAGCACAGTGCAGGACAGCCATCTCTCTCTTGCCTCTTGCTCTCTTGCCTCTCTCTCATCTTCATCTTTCGAAGAAGCAACATGCCCTCTTGGCTCCCAGCCAAGAGAGGAGAAAAGGACTATCTTCTTAAAAGATAGATTCTAAATGTATTTTACCTTTTTAAGCCTGTCTGCCTTCTGGGATCATATTGTGAACAGAACGAGAGTAAACTCTTTTATACTTTTACAAAGACTGTGTTGTGTCTTCTATTTTAAGAGGGAACAAAGGGGAAATTACCAGAGTAATTATTATAGAGGTTCTAGCGAACCTGAGCACAAGTTACAGTTGGAAACTTAAAAAGGGAATGTCTATTAACTCTGCTGATATTTTGGGAACTTGTTAGCACAAGTTGGATAAGGATATAATCTCACAATATATCCTCTCCTGCATCCCTGAACATTCCCACACATACAACTCTAATCACACCCTTAATTAACTGCAGTCCTCAGGATGCTTTGGAGGAAGCCGTAAGTGTTAAAGTGGTATGATATTGGCTTAAATGTATAGTGCAGATGGGACCTTACTTCAATACTGGGAACAGGAAGCCCTTCCACCACATCCAACGACAGCAGGCTAGCTTTCAGGGTGCAGGGTATGCTATCTTAGGATACTCAAGAGGAATGGCTGCCATACCAACCAGCATATGCCACCTGAGTTAACCACCTCCCTCTGCCTAATAGTAGGGCTGACCTGCTCCCATCTCCTGCTTCCCAATCCTTTTAACTGTAGGAGGTGCCGGAACTGAGTTTTGGCAAGTTGTGGCTGGTAAAAAGCCCTGGGTTTCCCCTTCTGTTTGCATCAGGCAAAGGGAAAGAGAGAGCGAGAGAGAGGTTTGCATACTAATAGATCTCATGACTTCGGGACTTGTTTAAGCTCTTTCTTGTGCTTCTGCTCGCAGCTCCTAATCTAGCAGTTAATTGTCACCCGGATGATTCATGTTCCCCTCCACTGCATATCAATACTGGTTTTGTTTTGACCTCAGCACCCAGGCTGCAGGCTGAAGCCATTTTGGAAGCAGCTCGTCTGATACTGAGCATCTGCTGTGTCCTCTTTTGCCCCTGGCTGCATTCACTGAACCTCAGTGGTGGCCGGTGCCCATTGGGCCTGGTAGGGCAGGTAAGGCAGGGAGGCTAACCATAGGTGGAGCCAGAAGCAATGGCAAGAAGAGTCAACTAATTTGGTTTCCATCCAATGTTGAAACGAAGAAGAAGGAAAGCACCCAAGGGCCTGGGCAGACTTCCAAGGGCCACATGCATGTTAGTGACATGTGGGGCTAGAGGCAGAAGTGGGTGGAAAAACTAAATTCTACCTAAGTGTAAATTTTACCTTTGTACTGTTACAGATCTGGGGTCATCTGGGAGCGAATGTTAGAAATCCATAAAGATTTCTGTTCAGATAATACTGGGAGTTTTGAAGGGAAGGTGCCAGGCAGGTGAAAAATACAGCTAAGCCCCCCCCCCCCCAGGCCAGGGCTTCACCTGAGATAGAAGTCACTAAGAATGACAAAAGGTGCTGGAAGCAAGTCATTAACAATCAACCAGGCAGGAGGCTGTGTTGGTGCTGGGAGGAGGCTGCCAAGGGGAAGCGTGATATCACACAGGAAAAATATGTCCTTTAGGAAAACAGAGGTCTGGATAAGAGGAATGAGCAGATAGATGGAAAGGAGTTACCTGGAGCAGGGCTTTTTTTTTGTGAAGCGGAAAGGAAGCGGGCAGAACTCCATGAGCAGCCATGAAGGCCAGAACCACCTTGGCAGGCCGGGGCAGAGTCACAGAAATGGCAGGCAGGATGTCTCAGACTCCAGTGCTGCTTTGGGAACAAGCCCCTCTGGAGATGTAATGCTCTGAACTCTTTCTGGACAAGACCTAGGTGTAAATATATGTACAATAAACCATATATATTTCATTGGAACTGAGTGAAGATGGCGGCTGCCAGCAGCGAAAATACCTTTGGATTGATTTGGCAGAAACACCAGCATGTGAGGAGATGCTGCAAACTTATAGAGGGGAATCATAGACATAGAATCCACACAGAAATGCATCATTGTTTGCTTCAACTTGCTTGTGGGAACAACTCAGAGGCCATGAAAGAAGAAAGGTTAACAACAGGAAAAATTAGAGGGACTATCGGAAATGACTATGAAAAGCAGTAGAGATATGAGATGATTAGAACCCTCCAAACTTGAAGCATGGGAAGTCCCATTTAAAAAAGTATAATTTGGCAGAATATTTGGATTATTTGATATGCATATGTATAATTTGGAATATTTAATGTGATTGGATTGGATTGTTAAAGTGGAAAATTTAATAAAAATGAATTAAAAAACAACAACAAACCATATATATTTTTAGAGACACTAATTTCTGCTGTGCCTTGATGTCCCAGCAGAAACACACCCCATAGGGAGTGCCTGGAACCCCCTGGAAACTTGCTGCTGCTCAGCAGAGACTGGGGGTGCCTCACAACCTTTTAAACAGGCACATTAGGCTAGTGTCTGTAAAGATTCACACACCCTTCTCTACCCTTCTTCCCGGCAAAGCAGGAGTCACTGAGAGCATTCAAGGACACATTCCAGCCAGGGGAAAATACTCCAGGAGAGCAGAGCCAGTCTCGGGTGCAGCAATTGGGAAGGGGACCAAGGGCCAGAGAGAGGGGCTTGGAAGGCCACATTTTGCACCAGATCCCAAGGTTCCCCCAGACCCTCCAAGTGTCCCTATTTTCCAGGGACAGTCCTGGATTTTACAGAAGCGATCCCAGTTTCTGGTTTGATCCCAGAATGTCCCTCTTTCCCTTCGGACGTCCCTTTTTTCATCGGAGAAATGTTGGAAGGTATGGTGCGAACCCTGTGCCAAGGAGATAAGTAACAATGCAATCTTTGGAAGACAGCTGAAGGCAGCCCTGTATAGGGAAGGGTTTTTTAATGTTTTATTATGTAGCAAACTAGTCCAATGTATAGATATTATTATTATGGAGTAAAGGGACCCCTGACCAGTAGGTCCAGTCATAACCGACTCTGGGGTTGTGGTGCTCATCTCGCTTTATTGGCCAAGGGAGCCGGCATACAACTTCCGGGTCATGTGGCCAGCATGACTAAGCCGCTTCTGGCGAACCAGAGCAGCGCACGGAAACGCCGTTTACCTTCCCACCAGAGTGGTACCTATTTATCTACTTGCACTTTGACGTGCTTTCGAACTGCTAGGTTGGCAGGAGCAGGGACCGAGCAACGGGAGGTCACCCCGTCGTAGGGATTCGAACCGCTGACCTTCTGATCAGCAAGTCCTAGACTCTGTGGTTTAACCCACAGCGCCACCCGTGTCTCTATTATGGAGTAGGACACCCCCTATTTTCATTAGAGAAATGTTGGAGGGGATGTTCTCCTTACCTGCTATACACACTTATAGTTCCTTATCTATCTCCTTATCTATCCAGGCAAGAATTCAAGTGCACTTTCCTGCCAGGCAAAAATAATCAACGAGAGCATGGGTAAAAAGCAGGGGTCGTGGAGAACATAGCCTGTGAAGAGTGGGTATGGCTTGTGGGGAGGATGTGGGGGTACATAATGAGTATTGTGGGTCCACATTCCCCCCACCCTCCAACCTGAGATTCTACACCCTTGCTTCTGATTAAGTTTCACCCCTTTTTGAGTTTAATTATGATAAAAGTGTGTATTGGCAATATGTAATATGAAATCGAAATATGGAATAGATGGGAGGTTGGGTTTTTAGTTTTAAGACCAATATATGTTTGATTGTTTGTTAAGAAAATTATGTATCTATGGTTATTGCTGTGTGTAATTTGGTATTTGTGTTTTTTCTTTTTTCTTGCTATATCAATAAAAAGTAAAAAGTAAAAAAAAAGTTTCACCCCTTTTTGGCATCGGTTGCTCCATTTGCAAACTGAAACCTTTCTTTCTGCGTTCTCGTTTGTTTTTTCAGCACCACCCCGGCGTTAGCCCAAATGCCGACGAGTTCATTCCTATGCACAGGAGCACATTTCTGAATCAACAACGTGAAGGCATAGCAGTCCTTCAGACATTCTTGCTCTTCTGGGTGCTAAGGAGAGGAAAGGGCACGTGAGCTGTGCCTCCCTCCGCTGTGTTGCCTGGGTCCCAGTGAAATGTCAGGGCAAGGATTTGAGGTTGTTTCCAGGTTAACCATTGTGAGGCCTAGATCACCATCCGCCTTGCCTCATGCCATTGAGAGCCAGGGCTGGGAGCATTAACTGCTTGACTGCTGTGCTGTACTCAGACACAGTGAATTAACTGTGTCCTGTCCTTACAAGCACAGTCAGCCTCCGCTGCTTATTCCTGTCAATTCAATCCAATATTTAGACGATTAAAAGTGTGTTGCTGTTGTTCTTAAAAAACCAACATCTTTATTTTTGTTGTAATCGTTTGCTGTTGGTCATCAAGAGACTTGATCATCTAAACCAGGCATGTCCAAAGTCCATTTCGGGGGCAGTTTATTTCCTGGGGTAAAATCCTAAAAAACCTCAACAACTTCAAACCCTAAAAAAAGCTCAACCTTCACTTCATCAAATCCGTTTGGACACCACTGATGAATCATAGTCATGCTTAGTACTTAATAGTTTGCCAGTGTGGTGTAGTTAGAACAGACTTAGGGCCCAGCTACATGAATAAAAAATAGCGTTTTAAATGTGTTATAAACATGGAACACCAGATGGCACTGTAGAGCACAAAACTTTTCTATGCAATTTTACATACAGTTCCCCCCTTTTGTTATAGTGATTTAATTTATGACTTATTCATAGTGTTTCCCCCCTTTGTGTAGATCCACCCTTAGAGTGTCGGACTAGGATCTCGTTTGAAATCCTCTCTCAGCCTTGAAGCTCACTGGGCGCTGTTGGGTAGATCACTGCCTCTTAGCCTCATCTACCTCACAGGGTTGTTGTTATAAAATGGGGGTTGGGAGAACCATGAACGCCACCTTGAGTTCATTGGAGGAAAGGTTGGACATACAATGAAGTGTTGATTTTGTTGATTCACAACGAAGATCACTTCTACTATGGGCAGTAAAAAAAATTATTAAAAAGTTGGAGGGACTCTATAGTCATAAATACTGTCACAAAAAGCACTGATGTAAGGACAGATTGTGAAGCTGAGGCTCCAATACTTTGGCCACCTCATGAGAAGAGAAGACTCCCTGGAAAAGACCCTGATGCTGGGAAAGATGGAGGGCACAAGGAGAAGGGGACGACAGAGGACGAGATGGTTGGACAGTGCTCTTGAAGCTACAAACATGAGTCTGACCAAACTGCAGGAGGCAGTGGAAGACAGGAGTGCTTGGCATGCTCTGGTCCATGGGGTCACGAAGAGTCAGACACAACTAAACGACTAAACAACAACAACAACAACAATGTGATAAATAAAAATAAATACTGTTTAAAGGTGCAATCGGAGGGTTCAGGGTGGCACCCATAGAGCCATAGGATACTGCAGACCTCCCTCTTTGTGGGTGGAGAGGAAGGTCTCATTACAGGGGGGGGGCCTGCAGTAAATATGTCATAGGATATTATTATGATCACATCCACACCAGAATTGAATTGATGGGATATTTCTATTGTTAATGTCAGCTGATGAGGTCTCAGACTCTACCCCATTCTGTTATATTTGCATATTTAAAAAAAGATATGGAGGGCCCACGCCTGATCTAGGGCCCTGCAGGACTTGACATCTTTCCACAGGGCCTGCAAGACAGAGCTGCTCCACCAGGCCTTTGGCCAAGGCACAGCCTGACCCCCTCCTTTGGTAATCCTCATAAAACTCTAGCCCAATGGTTGCCATTAATTTGATTTTGAATTGATTTTAGAATGAAATGATTTTAGAATGCTGTGTTACTTTTATTGTTGTTAGCCGCTCTGAGCCCGGCTTCGGCTGGGGAGGGCGGGATATAAATAAAATTGTTGTTGTTGTTGTTGTTGTTGTTGTTGTTGTTGTTACAGTGGTACCTCTGGTTACGTACTTAATTTGTTCCGGAGGTCTGTTCTTAACCTGAAACTGTTCTTAACCAGAAGCACCACTTTAGCTAATGGGGCCTCCCGCTGCTGCCGTGCCGCAGAAGCACAATTTCTGTTCTCATCCTGAAGCAAAGTTCTTAACCCGAGGTATTATTTCTGGGTTAGCGGAGTCTGTAACCTGAAGCGTATGTAACCTGAAGTGTAGGTAACCCGAGGTACCACTGTATTATTATCTAACCAGTAGCTCTGGTGGGGACACTTATCGCCGAGCCGACGGCTTCCGATTCTGGCTTTTCCAGCACCAGAGAGCCATGCTCATACCACCTCCTTCAAGTGATCTCTACCCCTTAATGCTAATGCTGAGTGTCCTTTGCTTCTTCTTCTTCTTCCTAGATCTGCTGGAAGGAGTCAATATCACCAGCCCGGTGCTGTTAATCCACGGTACGGTTGGCAAGTCTGCCCTGCTCTCCGTGAAATACACCAGCACCAGCCGTGACAAACCCGTGATCAAATGGCAGGTGAAGCGTGACAAGGCTGTGACAGTGGTCCAGTCCATCGGCACCGGGATCATTGGTAACCTGCGGCCGGAGTACAGGGACCGGATTAGAATCTTTGAGAATGGCTCCTTGCTGATCAACGAGCTGCAGCTCTCTGACGAGGGGACGTATGAAGTGGAAATCTCCATTACGGACGACACTTTTACAGGGGAGATGAACATCAACCTTACAGTGGATGGTAAGTGAGCCTTAGAAAAAATGAACTTTTTTAAAAAGTTCATTAAGGTAAAAGGACCCCTGACCACTAGGTCCAGTCGTGACCGACTCTGGGGTTGCAGCGCTCATCTCGCTTTATTGGCCGAGAAAGCCGGTGTAAAGCCTCCAGGTCATGTCGCCAGCATGACTATGCCGCTTCTGGCGAACCAGAGCAGCGCACGGAAATGCCATTTACCTTCCCGCCGGAGCGGTACCTATTTATCTACTTGCACTGGCGTGCTTTCGAACTGCTAGGTTGGCAGGAGCTGGGACTGAGCGACGGGAGCTCACCCTGTCACAGGGATTCGAACTGCTGACCTTCTGATCGGCAAGCCCTAGGCTCTGTGGTTTAACCCACAGCGCCACCCGCGTCCCGTAGAAAGTTCATTAGTTAAAGGTATTTATTTATTCTATTGGTGTGGGAAAAGAGACTTTCATGCAGCTTTGACATATAATAACACATGGTTTGGACTAGGAATGGGCAAATCTGTCAATTTCAGTTCCTCCTTTTCCACATATTAAAATTCATTTCCCCACCAATTTGCATGGAGAGAGAGGGAGAGAGAGAGAATCAGAAGCATTTCAGTGCAAATTTCTTTTGATACATACATTTTTAATGCAGTTTTGCCTAATCTGCACAATTGTGCAAGGCATTTTTTCCTAATTTTTGTACACTGTTTTTGTTTGTTATTTTCACTAATTTATATACAAATTTGACTCTGGTGTGTGCACATTGTTGCATGCCTTAGTGGGCTGCAGAACTGCATTTCAAAATTCAGAGAAGTGTGAATTTCAGAGGGATGGCTGAGTTTCGGTTCACATCCCGTTTCAGAAAATGAGAATCAGGTAAGTTCACTTTCAAACATGAATTGGATAAAAAAAAAAATCTCCCTCATGCCAAGCTTGGGCCTTCCTGAAAACCTTTTGCAAAACATCGTCCGCAGTTGCTACTATAAATGAAACCTCCTCCTGTATATACCCAGTAAGTTCAAATCCAGTGGAGAGCTTGGAGACACTGTGCTTCATTGTCTCATGCCAGCTGGCTTGGATTTCAGTGTCATTGTCAAAGCACAACTGCCATCATGTGACAAATGCTCTTTTCTTTTCTCTAGGCTTGCCTTGCTTGCCATTTAGCCCTCTCCTATAACTCCATTGCTTTCTACGGGACCACCTCTCCTGGTATGTCCCATGGAGGACCATACGGTCTTCAAACACAAACATCTTGGATGTCCCGGGCCACAAGGAGGTTAGGCTGGCCTCAATCAGAGCTAGGGCTTTTTCAGCTCCATAGTTTTATCATTTTCTTCACTTTCCTCTTTACTGTTAATCTTTGCTTGTTTTGTCTTTGTCTTCCTAGTTCCAATTTCAAAGCCTCATGTGGCCCTGGCCTCTTCCACTGTGCTGGAGCTCAGCGAATATTTCACTCTGAACTGCTCCCATGAAAATGGCACCAAGCCCAGCTATACATGGCTGAAGGACAGCAAGCCCCTCAGCAATGACTCCCGGCTGATCCTCTCCCATGACCAGAAGGTGCTGACCATCACCAGAGTCCTGATGTCTGATGATGACACCTACAGTTGTTTGGTGGAGAACCCCATCAGCAACGGGCGCAGCATCCCCATAAAACTTACCGTCTACAGTGAGTATGGTCAACGCAGATACCGTACACAGAAGGGACAACCAGAGACTGGGTCTGCCTTAATTATTTTATACCTTGCCATGTGAAAAATCCCAAAGCCTTCCTTTTAGGAATTCTAGGTGCCGAAATCACAAAGGAGAAGAAAAAACTGTTTATGCATGCGACCACGGCTGCACAGATGTTATTGGCCCAGAGATGGAAAGAAGATAAAGTCCCTACCAGAGAAGAATGGCACATCAAGTTGATGGATTATGCCAAAATGGCCAAAATTTTGAAGAATCAGAAACCAGGAAGGCCAAAATTTTAATAAGGAATGGGGGAAATTTATAACCTATCTTAAAAACCATTGTAAATAGTTAAAATAGTAGGATTGGAATTTCACTTGTAGTTTAATGGTGAATTTTGGGCACAATGGAGAGGCAAAAGATTTGGGATTATCATAAAAGATGCAGGAGGAAATGATTAAGAATAGGACCCACAAAGGGGAGGAGGGAAGTACAAGAGATTCCTTGGAATCTTGTTTTTATGTTGTAAGTTAGATATGTGACTGTAAAATTTTAATTTGAAAAACCAAATAAATAAATAAAATTAGTAGTAGTAGTAATAATAATACTGTAATAATAATAATAATGTTATAATAATAATATAATAATGTAATAATAATAATAATGATAATGTAATAATGATAATGTAATAATAATAATAATAATAATAATAATAATAATAATAATAATAATGGAACTGGAAACAAAGGCGGAAAATGTCCTGGCCTTGATGAAGCCAACATTCCATTACTTTCCGAAAATTTATGGATGTTCCAGATTTTTTATTCAGGTTCTTATCCAGTGCTAGAGTAGATCTATTGAAGTTAATGGACATCTTGCACTATACATTTAAAGCAGCATGTATCATTCCACTTTAAAGAGCCATGTCTTCTTCCAAAGAATCCTGGGACCTGTAAAGGTTTCTGGACGTTGTTAGGAGGCCCCTTCTTCCCCTTGCAGTGTTATAATTCCCAGAGAGGGTTAACAACCAATCCCTTTTCTCTTGGTATCTACCCATCCTTTTGACCCGTTGCCTCAGTGATGTGGGAAGAGCAGTTGACACTCTCTCACCGCTGTTAAAATAAGTGTTATGTGCTGCTTCTTATAACTAGGGGTGGGGGAGAAATACCACTCAGTTCATGTTGAAAGTGTTGGAAAATTCCATTCCACCTTTAGCTGCAGACATGGGACTGTTGCATGTCACATGTCTGTTTACATACCAGCACAGCTTGCTGGGAACTTCCGTTGTGTGTATAGCTTTTGCTTTTCCCTGTCTCTCTGAGAAGACAAAGAGAGAGACGACATGTTTATTTGTCCTGATTTATGATTAATAAATCTGTAGTTGTAGTATGCTTCCACAAGCCTCACACCTATCCTGTGTGCGCAGTTTCTATCTGCTGAGATAGTGTGCCCTGGCTTTGAAGCCTGGGTTGCTGATTTGTGTCAGAGCAGAGGCCGATGGGTCTTCGCAGCGGGACGGCTGGAAGGAGACGACCCAGCTGGGCTAGTCAGCTGGCCTTGCGACCCTCTGCATGTGGACAGAAAGATGAACCTCCCTGGTTTGCGCTTTCCGTGCCAAACAGTACATGAACACCGCCATCCGCTGAAATGAGCATATCTCCAAATCTTGCAGCAAAATAGGTGAAACTTGCCCTAACATCTGCCTTGTCTTTTGTGTCTCCGTAGGAAGGAGCTCCCTCTATATAATCCTTTCGACCGGGGGAATTTTCCTTCTGGTTACCTTAGTGACCGTCTGCGCCTGTTGGAAACCATCCAAGAAGTATGACGTTTAAAATTATATGTGTGTTTTATAACCTGAACGAAATGTTCTATGTTTATTTGGGGTAAATCAACACCAAAAGGCACCTTCAGGGTTCCCTGTGCCCCCTCCCCAAAGATTTGTGTAGCATTCTCTCTCTGTAACAAAGGCCGCAGCTGCACTACATGTTTAAAGCAGCATCATACTGTTTAAAACCATCATGGCTCCCCCCAGAGAATTCTGGGAACTGTGGTTTGCTGAGGGTGCTGATTATATTCTAATGGATTATTGAATATTACTTTATTTGATATAAATTGCTTATTTTAAAGTGATGTTTTTATTATGGCATTTTTGAATTGGATCAGATCGTTATAAGGTGTGTGATTTTGTTGTTGTTTCTTT
Source organism: Podarcis erhardii (assembly GCF_964252035.2). Taxonomy (NCBI): domain Eukaryota; kingdom Metazoa; phylum Chordata; class Lepidosauria; order Squamata; family Lacertidae; genus Podarcis; species Podarcis erhardii. The sequence goes on from NC_138514.1 coordinate 10,351,948, forward strand.
GTATAGAAAGGAGGTACACAAATTAAAAGTGAAATGAAATGAGAGTTTGACTAAGAGCTACAATTTCCAAAGTCCTCTGGGAATCATAGCTCTGTGAGGGTGAACAGGGAGTCTCCTAAGTACTCTCAGCACCCTTAACAAACCACACTTCCCCAAGATTCTCTGAGGGTGGCCATCCTGCATTCAATGTATAGTGCAGGTGGTTGAAAATTGTAGTGTAGAGCAAGCTACCTTATTGGTGCTATGCAGGGCTTGTTGCATTTGAGTCAGCCTTGGCTAAAACAGTGTCCTTACAAGCCGCTGGTCCTCTTATCATTGGCAAACTCCTTACAGCTTGTATGAACAGTTGTGTTTCAGGGCACATGTACCCAGGACATTTGCCAGTGCTCAAATTATGCCCCACCCCCACCCCCGAGCTCCTGCAGTTTTTACGTGATGATGACTCTCCATTGTCTTCTTAAAAACAGTAAGGTAAAGGTAAAGGGACCCCTGACCATTAGGTCCAGTCATGGCCGACTCTGGGGTTGCAGCGCTCATCTCGCTTTATTGGCCGAGGGAACATATGACAGCTTCCGGGTCATATGACCAGCATGACTAAGCAGCTTTCTGGCGAACCAGAGCAGCACACGGAAACACTGTTTACCTTCCCGCCAGAGCAGTACCTATTTATCTACTTGCACTTTGAGGTGCTTTCAAACTGCTAGGTTGGCAGGAGCAGGGACCGAGCAACGGGAGCTCACCCCGTCGCAGGGATTTGAACCGCCGACCTTCTGATCGGCAAACAGTAACTGACACAAAATGTTGAGAGTTTGGGGCAGCTGATTTGAGCACTGATGCTCGGTTGTATATAGTCATCCCGCCCGCCCCCTATAGTTTTCTTTTTCTGTTACAAAATGTAGCTGCAGAAATTTCCACCTGTAGCAGAAGACTAGAGTGGTGGAGGTTTTCTTAACCCATTTCACTCTGGCCATTCCCCCCTCCGCAGCTTTTGTTGTTGCTGCTCCTGATGGGAAAAGATGTGTGGCCCATGTCAGTTGGCCCTTATGTCCCAGTTGGTGTAAAGAGGAGGCACACGGACTGGTTCTGTGAAGAGTACAGTGTGTTAACAAAGCAGCCTGGGGTTGTTTTGCCTGACCTGTTTCTCGCCCTGCATTTACCGCACAACATGACAATTCAACTCTCTTTTGGGCAACTCTCCTTTGCTAGGAGAGGATCACATCTGGGGTTGATTTGCAGGCTGCCAGGACCCCTTCCATTCCTAGTGGGCTGTGAGGGAGCCTCTGAGCAAACTCATGCAAACTTTTGCACCCACAACAGCTATGTTCAGTTTCCACTGTCAGACGAATATGCTTCTGAATATGGTTGCTGGGAATTGCAGGTACTGTGGAGCTCAGGGGCAGCTTGTGGGCTTCCCACAGGCATCTGGTTGGCCATTGTAAGAACAGGATAGAATCATAGGATCATGGAACTGTAGAGTTGGCAGGGTCCACAAGGGTCATCTAGTCCAACCCCCTGCAATGCAGAAATATTTTGCCCAATGTGGGACTCAAACCCACAACCCTGAGATTAAGAGTTCTAACAACTGAGCTATCCCAGACTGCTGGACCAGATGGGCCATTGGCCTAATCCAGAAGGCTCTTCTCACTTTCTTATGGTCTTATGCCTTTTTTTGTTTTGTTTTAGAAACAAACGGAAAATGGAGAAGCAAAATTCCTCTGAATATGTGGACCAGAATGAAGAACAGTTGAAGCAGGATGGTAAACTGTGAACCTCTGTGTTTGAATTCTGACTCTCGGGCTGGTGTCTTCCAGGAACTGGCAGTGCTTTATTTGCTGAGCCTGGTTTATTGTTGTCAATGCTAAGTTGTAGGCAGTAGTCCAAAAGCAGCCAGGATCTGGGAGCCAGGGGTTATGCCAGGGGGTCAAATTTGCAATTTCAAATACAGGGGTACCTTGGTTCTAAGTGCCTTGGTACTCAAACAACTTGGAACCCAAACACTGCAAACCCAGAAGCAAGTGTTCCGGTTTGCAAACTTTTTTCGGAAGCCAAACATGCTCCGTTTTGAGTGTTAAGCCACGATTTGAGTGCCACACTTCCATTTTGAGTGTCACACTTCCGTTTTGATTGTTTAGTTGAGGTCTGTCTGTTTTTGCTATTTATTTTGCATTTTTGTTTTGGCGGCTCTTTTTTTGTTTCTGTGACTGTGTGGAACCCAGTTCAGCTACTGATTGATTGATTGTGTGACTGCAATACATTGTTTATTGCTTTCATTTTATGGATCAATGATCTTGTTAGATAGAAAAATCCATGTTAAACTGCTGTTGTATGGGTTGTTTTTAGAAGTCTGGAACAGATTAATCCATTTTGTATTACTTTCTATGGGAAAGCATGCCTTGGTTTTGGAATGCTTTGGTTTTGGAATAGGCTTCCAGAATGGATTACGTTTGAGAACCAAGATGCCACTGTATCGTAGATCATGGGGTGCCTACACTGAAAGGCTAAAGCAGGAATGTGGACACAGACCTCAACTCCCACCAGTGCAGAAGTTATATTCTTGATTTTCAGGGGGTGAGGACTCAGGAGCTGAAAAGGCATGTAGGGTCAGCCCCAGAACCATGCCCACAAGATGCCCGAGGGTGAAGCATTACCATCCTTGGAGGACTCCAGTGCCAAAGACCTAGTCAGACCAGAAACTCTCCTGCTGCATTACTGCGGGAGATTAGTGGCGCAGGATGGGGCCCTTAATGTCAGGCTGCATCTTGCAGCCCAGGTGGTGTTAACAATCTATGCCTGCTGCTACTGTTATATAAGCACTCAGTTCCCACTTGCTCCTTCCTAGAGCAAGATCAGAGCTCCGCTGTCCTATTGCACAGCCTCATGTGTGCAATGCTTTGTAAGTGGAGTGGTGGTCAGGTTTAGCAAGGACTTAGCGATGTGAGCTGAAAAATGGGGTCTCCCTCAGTGGAGACAGTGTGCCTCTGGTTGTTGGGGAACACGTAATAAGAGACGGCATTTAGCTGCCCGTTGTCGGGAACAAGGGGCTGGACTTTTGGTCTGATCCAGCAGGGCTCTTCTTAATGTTCCTCAGTCCAAAAAGACAGGATCCACAAATCTCGAAATAAATAACATTTGGTTTAATCTACCAAGGCTCTTCTGCCTGCCTGCCTCTTTCTCCCACGCTCACTTGCATAGCAGAACCCTTTCCAGACTTGATTGAAAAGGAATAACTCATTTCCATTCTCGCTTTAATGCAGTGGAGATTGTTCCCAGGAGTGGAGAACATGAGCGCAAGAATCCCGTTGCTTTGTACATCTTGAAGGACAAAGTAAGTTTCAAGTGTCGTGCTTCGGGGATGCTTCAGCCTGGTACTCTGCTAATTAAATAACTTTCAGGCCAAAGGGCAAAATGCTAAGTAACGACGAGGGAGAAAATTGATTCAGTTCACATTTCAAGGGGGAACCAACCTAATTTACACTTTCTGAAATGAAACATAAACCCAAACACATTTGTCCGTTGAAATTCACAGTTCCACGAATTTTGCAATATAGTTGTCCACCTAAATAATGTGTACAAAAAAATGCAAATACTAGAGTAATGACTTGTAAGGGAGATTATAATGTGTGGAGAATCAAGTTATTTATTTATTTTTTAAAAAATACCAACTGATATATCTACTGATAAATGGGATTTGTGTAATTTCTCTCTTCTTGCACAAGTGACAGCCTGTGGTCCTTTGGGCACTATCCTGCCTGAAGTGCATGGATAGCTCTCCATCTGTCCGTATTATTATAGTAGCTCTGTATACTTTCTGGCACGCCTGTCTGTTTGAATAGGGGGTCCTTAATCTTAGGAACTGTCTTCTCATTCGCTAAATTGCTGCCTGTTACTTTCCCATGACACACGAGCGACATCTTCTGGTAGCAATTTTTACAGCCGTCTACTGTGCTGAACGCAGGCTGACCACAAACTGTGCTGCTGCGCCACATACAAAATTGGAATAATAATAACATATTTCACTCGATGGTTATGCATGTGCATGCGGTAACATTGCCTGAGTCAAAGCGGACCAACTTTTCCTGCAAAGTGGGCCACAAGAGTGCATTGACACGAAACCTGCGGACTCCACAATGGCTTGCCATGTTGCATGGGGGCGGGGGAGAGGCCAAAATTTTATGCCCTCCTCCAGCCCTTGCACTGCTTTCCCAAAGCTGGCTAAGTGAGGCGTGAGGCTTTGGTAGGGTCCTAGAGCCCTCTTGCCTCCTTTCCCAAGCTAGGAAAGTGCTAACTAGGCTTTGGGAAGGAGACGGGAGGACTCTAGGACCCTGTCAGCATCCTCATGCCAGTGTGGTGTAGTGGTTAAGAGTGGTGGACTCATAATCTGGTGAACTGGGTTCGCATCTCCGCTCCTCCACATGCAGCTGCTGGGTGACCTTGGACCAGTCACACTTCTCTGAAGTCTCTCAGCCCCACTCACCTCACAGAGTGCTTGCTGTGGGGGAGGAAGGGAAAGGAGAATGTTAGCCGCTTTGAGACTCCTTTGGGTAGTGATAAAACGGGATATCAAATCCAAACTCCTCCTCCTCCTCCTCCTCCTCCTCCTCCTCCTCCTCCTCCTCTTCTTCTTCTTCCCCAAACCCAATGCTTTGCATGCAGCCCATGGGCCACATATTGGACCACTCTGGTCTAACCACTATATAAATAATATTACTGGGGGGGGGGAGAAAATATTTTTCAATATCTCATGGAGTTACTGCTTTTCCTTCCCAGAGTCCTAGTATTTATATTTACATATTTGCTCCACCTTCTCTCCAAGGATATCAAGGTGGCATTAACACATTTCCTCCTGGAAATTTAGGCTGGGAGACTGCGACTGGCCCAAGGTCACCCAGCGAACTTCATAGCTGGGTGGGGATTCCATCCCTTATTTCCCAAGCCCTAGCCCAGTGCCCTAACCACTACACTAGTGGTTTTCAACTAGTGTGCCTTGACACCCTGGGGTGCCTTGAAAGATGGTCAGGGGTGCCGTGGGCAACACTGGCCTCTGTCCCTCTTTCCTTCCCTCCATTCCTCTGATGCCCTCTCACGTCTCTGCTTCCCAAAGGCTTCCCAAAGGCTTGCACAGCTGTTTGTTGCAGCAGACCTAGCGACAAGCTCCCCAGGTGAATGGTGCCTCTGGGGCTGGCCAGGGATGCTTATTGTGGGGCAGTGTACTTGGTCAAGGGAGCCGTGGACCCAAAGAGGTTGAAAACCTCTGCACTACACTGTAATATGATGCTATTGCCATATTACATTTATTTATTTATTTAGACCATTTCTATACCACTTAATAGGGACGCTGATGGCGCTGTGGGTTAAACCACAGAGCCTGGGACTTGCCGATCAGAAGGTCGTTGGTTCAAATCCCCGCGACAGGGTGAGCTCCCGTTGCTCAGTCCCTGCTCCTGCCAACTTAGCAGTTCGAAAGCACGTCAAAGTGCAAGTAGATAAATAGGTACCGCTCCGACAGGAAGGTAAACAACGTTTCTGTGCGCTGCTCTGGTTCGCCAGAAGCGGCTTAGTCATGCTGGCCGCATGACCTGGAAGCTGTACGCCGGCTCCCTCAGCCAATAAAGCGAGATGAGTGCCACAACCCCAGAGTCGGTCATGACTGGACCTAATGGTCAGGGGTCCCATTACCTTTTACCTATACCACTTAAGATAGAAGAAAATCTTTGTAAGTGGTGTACAGCAAACTGAAACAACAAGCAATAATACATGCTACAAAAACACACAGTGAAAACAATTAATATTATTTACTAATAAATATAGACTGACATCCTTCTCCTTCTGGCACACCTCCTTCTGGCACACCTCCCCTCTCAGCCTCCTGGCGATCACCCAGTCCCCCCTCCCCCCCAAACCCCCCTCTGGGGCCATGCACAAGAATACAGGGCTAAACCAAGACATTTTGCTGCCTGGGGTGGAGCAGAAAATGATACTCCTATCAAGTCAAAGTGGGTAATAAACCATGGTAAAAAAACGAAAAGTATTTTTGGCCTTTAGGCAGATAATCGCACAACCACCTCTCCCCTTCCCTGGCAGTAAAAATACCATAATAACAAAGTAAAATAGCTAACACTTTGCTGCTCTTTCATGACACTCAAAATCTACTTCCTGAAGCACTCTGTCTGATGGTAGGGCTGGCCCAGTTCCAAAGTGCTTTTGAAGTTCATTGCAGTATGTTGTGGTACTACACTCATCTTCTGACCGCGGCTGCTTGCTTTTACTTGCTTCCCCAAGGACTCTCCAGAAGCTGAAGAGGAATCCCTTACCGAGTCCCGAAACGCTGCTGAGCCCTCACCGCCCAGCTACTCCAGCTCTCCTCCTCCACCTGGAAGATCACCTGGACTGCCTGTTCGGTCTGCTCGTCGATACCATCGCTCGCCAGCCAGGTCTCCGGCCACCTCCAGAACACACATATCTCCTACCAGGTCCCCAACCCCGCCAGGGCGCACCCAAAACACCACACGCTTGGTGCGGACTGCTGGAGTTCATATCATCCGAGATCAGCAGGGGGAGGCCAGCACTGTGGAAATCAATGCCTGAAGGCAGCCAGCAGTGTGCATCTGTCTTGTCTCTGTGTGTGTGCAGCGAGGAAGCCTTGCTGTGCTTGTGAATGTTTCCTGGGGTAGCAGTGAGTTTGCGCCGGGTGTTTTGGTTTTTTTTTTGCACACGCAAATGCATGTTTCCTATTCAAAAGAAGATGCCCGGGCTCTGCTTTTAGGTAAAAAAAGTGAATCACGCAGTGTTCCACAGGCTGGATGGACCCACTTTAAATGGTTTACAGTAGTTTCAACGCTCCAGCTTCCATACATACGTTTTAAAGGCACTAACATGCTATTTGTAGCACCCGGGGAGTTAGCACACTGGTGTCGCTAAAACTTTTGCTTTTGGGAACGATGCCCAACTAATTGCTTTAAAGCCTGATGTTTCCATCCAAGCCTTTGGAGACTTTTGTATGGGTGGTGATAATGTAGCCAAGGTAAAAGGTGAAGGGATGTGGGTGGTGCTGTGGTCTAAACCACTGAGCCTCTTGGGCTTGCCGATCAGAAGGTTGGCAATTCGAATCCACACAACGGGATGAGTTCCCGTTGCTCTGTCCCAACTCCTGCCTAACTAGCAGTTCGAAAGCATGCCAGTGCAAGTAGATAAATAGGTACCACTGTGGCGGGAAGGTAAACAGCGTTTCCATGAGCTCTGGTTTCTGTCATGCTTTCCCATTGCAGCAGAAGCAGTTTAGTCCTGCTGGCCACATGACCCGGACAGCTGTCTGTGGACAAAAGCCGGCTCCCTCGGCCTGAAAGTGAGATGAGCACTGCAACCCCATAGTCACCTTAGACTGGACTTAACTGCCCAGGGGTCCTTTACCTTTTTTACCCTAATGCAGCCAATGGGAATGTATCCACCTGATGGGAACGTATCCACGTGATGCCAGCCCTGGTAGGTAATGCCAGGCTAAATGCTTACAGGGTTCCAGGCAGCTTCATGTACTTAAATAAATCCAGGCTAGTCCATGAGTCTCAGAACTCAGCAGCGAGGAAAATGGAGACAAATCTGGAACGACTCGGCTCTGCCTCTCATTGGCTCTGAATCCACCCACTATAGGGCTCTTTGCCTTCTGCCCTGTCAGCTCCAATGGGCACCAGCCACCACTGTCTAGCCGGTCTCTTCATATCTATTTCATGGTACACTGGGTTTGTCTGTAGTGAAGGGGAAGAAGGCATCGCTCTGCAGGAGTCAGTTTGTGCTCGCAAGCCTGGGGTGCAGGAATCAAGAGCAGGTTTGACCCTAGAGCCATGCAGTGGCCGGTGTAGCAAACCACACAGCAGTGCTCATTTTCCCCAACTCCACTCTGGGAGGAAGCACCCTGGGACATGCATTAGCTTGAATGAAATATCAAGCAGACACGGGCTTTGCAGTATTATGTCAGATGGAAATAAGTTGTCCATTGCATTAAACCTTAGTGAAGAAAGTTCCTGTGAGATCTCATTTTTGTGACTGAAAGATGCACACAGGAGAAATGTCTTAGAATCACAGAATGGTAGAGCTGGAAGGGACCCTGAGGGTCATCTAGGCCAACCCCTGCAATGCAAGAATCTCTGAATCGTACATGACAGGTGGGCATCCAACCTCTGCTTAAAAACCTCCACCACCTCTCATGGGAGTTTATTCCATTGTCGAGCAGCTCTTACTGTCAGAAAGTTCTTCCTGATGTTAAGTCAGAAACTCCTTTCTTGGAACTTGAATCCATCGGTATGGGCCCTAATCTCAAGAGCATGAGAAAACAAGCTTGCTCCATCTTCCAAGTGACAGCCCTTGAGATACTTGAAGATGGCTATAGTAGCATCTGCTCTCACTCTGCTCATTTCCAGGCTGTCGCAGTCCGGTCTACGGGCAATCAAAGTCCTGGCTGAGGACATCAGGACCAGGGGCGAGATGGCGGGGTGGAAGCAGGAATGAGAGTCCAGAAGCCAGGGGTCCGAGGGTCAGGAAGCAGGGAGTCACGAAGTCAGGGGTCCGAGGATCAAGAAGCAAGGAGTCACAAAATCAAGGGTCCGAGGATCAAGGAGTCAAGGAGCCCAACACAGCAAGGCAGGGAACATGTTGCTGTGGCAAAGAGCCGAAGGGAAAGGCTGACCTTATATCCCTTCCTGGCCCTTGCCACCAGGTGCTGTGAGTTACCAATCGGCCTCACCTGTGCGGCCGCGCCTTGCCTCTTCAGAACAAACGTAGGAAGTGCTGCAAAGTCCTACTGGTCACATGGCCTGGCTCCTGCACGCACTCCTGACACAGGCTAAACATACTCACTTCCCTCAACCGTTCCTCATAAGGCTTGGTTTCTGCTTCCTTGATCATATTGGTCCTCCTTCTCTGCACATGTCCCAGTTTATCCATCCTTAAGTTGTCTTGGTGTGAAGTGGCTGTAAGGGCCGAACTAGGCATGTAACCTTTCCTTGAGAAACTTATTAAAATTGAAAAGTAACCTTGGGAGGCTAGGACCAGGAGTGTAAAAGCAGCAGAGGAGAGAGGGAGATGCTTAACCCTGTCCCCATTGTCCATATTTTCTCATTGAAAGTTGCCCAAACCAGCTGCCTTCAGACCTGTGGTGCAAAAGGCTCTAGTGTATCCTTATGGTGTAGTTGGTGTATCAAGACTCTAGGTTGATTGGATCTGTGCCGACTTCAGCATGTAATGAAAAGGTCAAGCGATTCCCTTTGCTTCGTTTGAGGGATTGCTCTGCTAGCGAGCCTTGGCAGTAAGTGCCAAATCCCAAAGTGGTAGCCATCTGCTGTATGAAGATCAGGAACACAAGAACAGCCTGCTGAATCAGGCCAATGGCCCATCTGTCCCAGCATCCTGTTCTCACAGTGGCCAAGCCTTGGGAAACCTGCAAGCAAAATCTGCACACAATAACACGCTTTCCTCCTGCAGTTTCCAGCCACTGATATTCAGAAGCATCGCTGCCTCCGACTGTGGAGATAGGTACCTTTTGTGGCACCTTAGAAGTGAACGAATGCACAGGTGAAAAATTAGAATATCGTGGAAAAGTTCATTTATTTCAGTAATTCAACTTAAAAGGTGAAACTAATACGTGAGATAGACTCATGACATGTAAAGCAAGATATGTCAAGCCTTTATTTGTTATAATTGTGATGATTATGGCGTTTCACCTTTTAAGTTGAATTTTACTGAAATAAATGAATTTTCCCACAATATTCTAATTTTTCGAGTTTCACCTGTATTGTGGTGTAACCATTTTGTGAACCTGAGTCTTCTTTATCAGGTGCATTCAATATTATCCCCCATTCACTATATATGTGTGTTTGTGCAGCACTCGATTTCTCTCTGCTCTGAACACGCACACACACTTGCCCATTCACCACAGTCATTGCTGGTCAACAGTAGGTGGCAATGTTGCACAAATTAATGGGCAGTGCTGTCCAACCTCTAGGGATTAAGGCAGCATGCTTCTGAATACTAGTTGCTGCAGGCTTCCCAGGAGGCGTCTGATTGGCCACTGGGAAACTGGATGTTAGAATATGTGGACGTTTGCTTTGTTCATACATTCGTATGTGCTAAATTCATGGCACTTACCATGAATCAGGGGCTCACAGTGGCTCACAGTTATAGGAGCAGGTGGGCCAGGGAGTGTTAAAGCTTTTTGCCAAGCTGTGCCTTGCACATATCTGTTAGAATTCCTGGCTGCGTGATTGAAATCATGGTGTTGTTGTCTTTCACAGGATGGTATATGTTTTGGCTCCACAGAGTGGGAAGTGACGGAGACAGGATGTTTGTGTTACTGTGTTCTGTGAAGTTGGACTATTGTCCTTTGTTCTTTTTCTCTTTGCTGTCTGATGCTAGAGAGAGAGGGAGCCATGTTGCAGTGCTCCATGTGTGTTTATATGTAAATAAAGTAGATTAGCCAAAATGCTGAGTTGCTGAGGTTCTGTTATGCAAGTTGCGCAAACTCTGCGGATCCCTAAGTGTGCTGGTGTTGGTTGACATCGGTCACTGTGATGTTCGGCCTGAAGAAAGCTCCTGAAGCTCCTGAATGATCAACCAGGAGGGAGAGAACATGCCAGTCAGGCATGTGTCTCTGCTAGGGTCCTACTCGAGTGTAGGCTGAACTCCTGACAATATCAAGCCCAAAGTATTCAGTAGTGCAAATCTAGCTTGCACGGTATCACATGTTAGGAATGGAGGATAAATTAGGTTGTTAGGATTTTAATGCAACCTTACCTAATTTGCATTTTCTGAAATGTTATCATTATTATTAATAATGCATATATTTTAAAGTTGTGCAAATGTTTTCACAGATGTTTAAAGGACACCCCACCCCCGCCCAAAACAAGATCTTGGTATTGTTACCAGGCACAGTGCAGGTCTTGTTGCTTTTATTAGCATCCTTGAAGTAGGATCAAGATAATTTGCAATCCATGCTAATGCACAATAGAGAGAGAAGAAACAAATAAACATGACTGGTACTTATTTTATTTATGCATTTGAATCGTGGCTCCTTTTTTTAGCACATTCAAGGTGGATAATAATAAAGCAAAGCAAAACCACACAATAAAACAAATGGAAGGGGCAAAGCTCAGTGGCAGAGGGCAGGTTTTTGTGCCATCTCAAAGTAGGGCAGGAGGACCTCTGTCTGAAGCCTTAGAGCACCCTGCCTTGAATGGTAGATATATACACAAATGGGGGGGGGGGCAGGGGTTCAGGCCAGCATACAAAGACACAATATATGGCAAGCAAAGTACAATGAATTGTATTCGTCACAATTACAAGAAACAGCCCAATTTCTTGTCTCAAGAGTACCTTCTCAGTGTTAATTCTGTTGTATGGGTCTGAGAAGGTGCTCTTGAGACAAGAAATTAATCTTCTCAATAGAATTACACTGCATGGGTTTAACACACCTTTTGATTTGGGCTGTTTCTTATAATACCTCTTTAAGAAACCTTTGGTGTTTCACATTTTCTTCTCATAAATGTCCACTGGTGGGCTTCCTCTGTGCTCTGCTAGCCAGCATGCAGCAGGTACCTCAACTGGTACCCGATTTGGGACCTTGTTAACTTCACAGGGTGAGTCAGCCTGCTCACGGTCTGGAAAAGTTTACATTACACTGTATATTATTTGACTTGCATTGCTACCATTTTCTTTTATATTGTTATCTGAAGAAGGAGTTTCTCTTTGAAACTGGGATCACTGGGCTCCAGTCCTGTTTACTACAGCTGCTCCGCCACTTCCAATAATTTTCTTGTATCAGAAATGAAAATATATAATTAATCGTAATATTGTACTTATTTTGATCATTCTGGAGTACCGCTTATATGTACTGCATGCTTTGCAGGTACATTGCGGATACATTGCGGATAGTACAATTCATTGTACTATGCTTGCCATATACAGTTGTACCTCAGGTTAAGAACTTAATTTGTTCCGGAGGTCCATTCTTAACCTGAAACTGTTCTTAACCTGAAGCACCACTTTAGCTAATGGGAGCTCCTGCTGCTGCCACGCTGCCGGAGCACGATTTCTGTTCTCATCCTGAAGCAAAGTTCTTAACCTGAGATACTATTTCTGGGTTAGCGGAGTCTGTAACCTGAAGCATATGTAACCTGAAGCATTTGTAACCCGAGGTACCACTGTATTGTGTCTTTGCATGCTGGCCTGAACCCCTATTTTTTTTTATTTGTGTATGTTTTTATATAGCGGGTTCCTTATTTTTGTGTTTAATGGTAGATAGATCCTGACCTAGATGGGCCACCATAAAGCACAGACAGATCAGTACAAGGCAGTTTCTGAAGGCAACAGAATAAAACAAACAAACCAGGAGGCAGTAAAAAAACTCAAACACAGAAACAGAAGCAAATGTTCTGAAAGGCAGATCTAATGCCATTCAAAGTGCAATGGAAGGGGTCAACTTCCACATAGCACCTAAAGAATGGAGAGCACAGATGCTTAAGAAGAGAATTTCATCATTTGGCTGATCAAATCTATGAAAAGCAAGAAAATGCAGGGCAAATAAGAAAAACTTGGTACATTTACCATAATGGCGAATGCCTCATCTACCAGTAAAATCCACTAAAACTTGCATTGGCCGCTGAGACATTCACAAAATCTATGGACAATTCTACAAATGATTATCCAAAGCAATTCCAGAAACCCATTCATTTTCTTCCAGAGAAACATTCGAGATCATACAAACCTGGAACGGATATTTGTAAATGCTTTTAGACTTCCCTGTTATTACTTTTCCTTTCGCATTTTGAATTTGGAAAGCATAAAGTATGAATTGGCATAAGCTTTCAGCTGCCAAACACTGTCAAAAACTGCATACCATTGCACATTGTATGTCAGAGACAAAACACCATTGCATGCCAATAATATTTGACAATTTACATTAAATTCTAATACAGTGGTACCTCGGGCTACATACGCTTCAGGTTACACACTCCGCTAACCCAGAAATAGTGCTTCAGGTTAAGAACTTTGCTTCAGGATGAGAACAGAAATCGTGCTCTGGCGGCGCGGCAGCAGCTGGAGGCCCCATTAGCTAAAGTGGTGCTTCAGGTTAAGAACAGTTTCAGGTTAAGTACGGACCTCCGGAACAAATTAAATACTTAACCCGAGGTGCCACTGTAATCAAATACGGCATGCCATGGCATGCCATTCCTCAAACCGTAACTGCCCGTGCAACTCTGAAACTACCTTTAGATCTTGAACTGAAATATCATTAGATATCAGAGAAAGATAATTTCTGGAGCAAATGCTGGAGTTTCTTTTTTTTAAGCAAATACCAGGTGGACATTGTCTATCCACATTTATGGAGGGGAATTTTGGGGAACAAATTGTTTCAGTTCCACCCTGGTCGTAGCTGGAGAGGTTTCCAACAGCTCGGTTTTGCTTTGTGTAGATGCTGAGCTCCGCAGCCAACACCTCACCTGCTGTTCGTCTCATTAGAATTTCCTGCCTGCCTTACAAAATGTTTCGCTGTGAAGAGCGTGGACAACAAAAGGATTTTAAGACTACATATGAAAAGGCTGTTGTGTGAGAGAAGGGGGAGTATCAGGGTAGGAGGGGGAAGGAGGGGGGAATGCGGTATTTAATCTTTTCCTAACCCCCCCCCCATGCAAACTTGAGTACCTCCTTTCCTGAGCCTCAGCTTGAGGAGTGTATTGCTATTCACATTAGCTCATTGCATTTCTTAATCCATGATAAATGTTGGGAAAGATGGTGTTACGTGTGGTGGAAATCCAACCAGACCACATGAAAGGAAATTAATGAAACAGAGTCAATCCTATTAGTTCCGGCCTGTATGGCTTTGAGGTAGAGACGGAGGGATGGAGGAGAGGAGGAGGCCTTTACCAGCGCTGCAGAGGAATGGGGAGAGGGGCAGGGGCTCACGGAGCTGAGCCATCGCTCAGTGCCATGTGCTGGAAAGGCAGCATGATCCACTGAGAAGTGGAGTACAGGATCAGGTTTAAGGTGCTGGTTTTAAGCCTAGGACCCTCGTACCTAAGGGACCGCCTCTCCTGGTATGCCCCACAGAGGACCTTACAGTCTTCAAACAAAAACATCTTGGAGGTCCCGGGCCACAGAGAGGTTAGGCTGGCCTCAACCAGAGCCAGGGCTTTTTGGCTGTGGCTCTGATCTGCTGGAACGCTCTGTCACAAGAGACTAGGGCCCTGCGGGACTTGACATCTTTCTGCAGGGCCTGCAAGACAGAGCTGTTCCACCAGGCCTTTGGCCAAGGCACAGCCTGACCCCCTCCTTTGGCAATCCTCACAGAACTCTAGCCCAATGGTTGCCATTAATCTGATTTGAATTAATTTTATAATGAAATGATTTTAGAATGTTGTATCATTTTAATGTTGTTAGCCTCTCTGAGCCCTCCCTTTGGGGAGGGCAGGATATAAATAAAATTTCATTATTATTATTATTATTATTATTATTATTATTATTATTATTGAGAAAGGCATTGGTCCTGTTCTCTGACACTGAGTTGATGAGTGGCCTTTGACAACTCACATAGCCCTTCACATTCCTCTCTAATGCTCCTATTTAGCTTTGGACCAGAGGGAGGGAACCTCTGGCCCTTCAGGTGTTGCTGGACCCCGGCTCCCATCAGCTCTAGCCAGCCTGGCCTGTAGTCAGGAAGGATGGGTGTTGTCCAGTAACTTCTGGAGAGTTGCTGTTTCTCCATCCCTGCTTCAAAGTGTATGTTGGTGTCTGTATGTGCAAGAGACTGTGGGGTGATCGCCCAACTAGTAGACAGCCCCAGGAGGGATTGCAAAATGGCAATATGGGCTCCCTGTCTGAAAAAAGATTAGCTATCCATGCTTTAAATCACACCAAGAGAGCAGTTTCCCACGCTCTCAGTGCTGCAGCATGGTGAATTCCAAGCTTCTTGTCTTCATGGAATCTTTATCACCGTTATTTGTTTGCCGAGGAATATCTCTGCACTGGGGTTCAGGAACAGGGGTTAGCAAACCTGCCAAGGTTTGTGCTTCAGCAAGGGGCCCATTGCCCCTCCTGGAGCTCCCTGGCTTCCTTCCTGCGGCATCTCCTAACTCTTTCTCTTTGCTTTCATCTGTCCACAGCAAGAGAGAGCAAGAAACAAGGACATAAGAAAACATTTCCCCCTGTCCCACCATGTCTTTGTTGCATGCAGCGTTGTTTCCATTCTGCTGCAGTTCATCCTCTGCCAAAAATTAGCAAGTTCTCTTCCCATCTCTGTTTTCTTCAGACATTCCTAGCAAGAGAGCAAAGATGGAGAATTTCCATCGCCCTAGACTGACCTAGGACACTTTGGTACCCGAGGCAAACCACAAAATGGCAACCCCCTCCCCCCGCCAGAGTGGCTGGAAACCAAAACAGATCCACCTCGTGCTGCAACATTTTGTCGCAGGTGCTGCTTGTGGAAACAAAATCCTGGAAGACAATGGAATTTGTCTGATCTTTGGGCTAGATCCAGGCTGAGTTAGCTGAAATTAGTGGGGCCATCCTTCTTCCCTCTGGATAAATCCCAAAGAATCTTGGGGTGTTGCTGACCAGCTTTTTATCTGCAAAGAGCAATAAATTTCCGTGACAGCTGGGTGGTCTGATCAAGGATGCCAAGAGGAACATTCACTGGAGTCGTATTTAATGGCAGTGGTGATAGGAAAAGACAGGCATGTCCAATCTCACAGGCACATATTCCCTCACCCACCCCCTGGGATCTGGCTAGGAGAGGCACGTCTGTCGGCAACAAAACCCTGGCACCACCCAAAGAATGTCTGTGTGGCAGCTTCTGCAGCCACAAAATATCACTGGATTGGGACAACAGTGCCACAGAGAAATAATAGAAGCATAGTGCATGTTGACAGGAGATATGGACAAATCTGTCAATTTCCATTAGTCTCATCTTTAGAGTAGATCCAGTGAAATTTATGGACCTGTTCATTTCAATGGCTCTATTCTGGGTAGGATTGTTATTGGATACAATTCTCAATTTCTAGACCAATTCGTGGAGGGTATGATTGTCGCTAGTCATGATGGCGATGCTCTTCTTCCACTGCTGGAAAAGTGGAGAATTATTCCCCATCCATCGCTGGGAACATTAAGTGGGGTAAGTGCTGTTTCACTCAGGCACAACTTATGGGCTTCCCATAGGCATCTGCTTGGTCGCCCTGAGGACAGAAGATTGGACTCAGTGGGCCTTTGGCCTGATTCAGTGGGGCTCTGCTGACATTCTCACACATAGCCAGCTGAAGCCCGGCATTATAGCCAGCATTATATCCATTTACTTAGGTGCACCATCCATGAAGGGAAATTCAAAATGGTGGCCCTTGGCCACTTGCCACTGCCTGATGTCTGGACCCATTACTAAGCCCATAGCCGGAGCCCACTGATGTAGGAGGCAACCCCACAAACCCAGAGCAGTTCCTAATCGGGATGGAGTATATAAAGGCTACATGGACCTGAAAGGGTTTCAAATATACTTCCTGTTCAACTGTAAGGGAACAGTTTAGGAGACCACCTCTCTCCGTACAGTATGAACCTACCTGGACCCTGAGACCATCGCCTGAGGCCCTTCTTCGTCTGCCTCCTCCACAAGCGGTCTGGAGGGTGGCAACATGAGAATGGACCTTTTCTGTGGTGGCTCCCCATCTGTGGGAATGCTCTCCCATCTGGGAATGCTCCCCCATCTGTGGGAATGCTCTCCCCTGGGAGGTTCGCCTGGTGCCTTCACTATACACCTTTAGGCACCACGCGACAATATTCCTGTTCAACTAGGCCTTGGGCTGATTAATATTCCATGGCTTTTTAAATGTGTTGTGGGAGGGTTTATTGGTTTGTGTTTGTTCATATTTTTATTATGCATTTTGTGTGCTTTATATTGTAATTTTATTTTGTGAACTGCCCTGAGATCTAACAGATGAAGGATAGTAATGCAAGACCCTTACAAAAGCAAGTGGTTCAAAACTGTGCATCAAAAACTTCTTACATGCGGTCTGCATTCACAGTCCCTATTATCAATGGGCCTCATTAAAGCAAAGAGTCTAATAGGCCAGCGCCTGAAAGACATTGAACGGCAAAACAACCTGACTATCTTAAAGAAACTGTGCCCATGGTATACCTATTTTCCCCCTTCTCATTTTGATTCTCCAGTTTCATATTTGTTTAAACTAACCATCCCAAAATACAGACGTGCCTTTACATTGGCTAGATGGGATGTTCTCCCTTCTGCCGTACTCGAAGGTCGCTACCAAAAGACTCCATTTGAAAAACGACTCTGCCCATGTGGAGATGGTAACACGGAAACAATGTCCCACGTTCTCCTATCCTGCCCCCTTTACAAAGACCTAAGGAATGAGATTATTACTCCACTCATTCTCGCCAACCCCGGCCGTTCACCAGACATCACACTGTATTTCCTCTTATCTGATACGGATAGTCAGATAACAGAGAAGGTCGCGAGGTACATCGAGAGAGCTATGAAACTGAGGGCCACCATCTGAGTGACAGACTTGTTCATCTGACGGACCTCCTTTTGCTTGTTCTTTTCTCTCTTTTATCCTTATTTCTATTTTTAATTCCTGTATAGCTGTGGCCTGTTGGCTTTGCTAATAAAGTTTTGATTTGATTTGAGATGAAGGATAGGGTACAAATTTAATAATCATTACCATCATCATCAACAAGTCACAGCAGGCTTTAGGGTCGCACAGAACATCTCTGAAAGTGGGGAGGCTTCCACGTAGCTCGAACTACACAAATGGTGCTGTGCTACTTTCATATCTTGAGGGGGCGGCTTAGCAAAAAGCAGGATAACTTTGGTTTCCTTTCGGTCATCCAGCCACCTTGCGGCCAGGGCCACGAGAGCCCCTTGCTAATGTCTGCTTCTTCTTCCTCTGAATGTGCTGAAAAGCAGCCTTTGGCTGCTCCTCCCTTTTCTCCCCCTCTCCCCCCAAAAAATCATTCCTCACAGAGTGGGAAAATAACTGGAACAAAGCAGAGCTGGATCAGTATTAGACCTGGGGTTCTGAGCTGCCCCCCTTTTGTTCAGTGCCAGCTGGGAATGAGTCACAAAACAGAAGCCCCTTCCCCTCGTAGCCCGGGCCACCTCCATTGAGCGGCAGTGAAGCAGAAGCCGGCTCTGTCCTCAGCACTTTTCTTTTCTTCTCCCCCTCCCCTCATCCCCCCCCCAGCTCCCCACAATGCAGCACAACAAAAACCTCCCCCCCAGGCCGGCTTTCTCCTCAGACGCGTTTCCCTTTTATTGGGCCTGCCCTGCAAATGAGATGTACTTTCTGCTTTAACTAACTCAGGGAAACATTTGCAGACTCTATCTTTCTTTTCAGAGGGTTAGGGCTTGGCAGCCAAGAGGTTGAGGAAGCCGGAGGAGGGACAGGGGTAGCCAGGGGGTGATGGGGAAGCGGTTGCTATAGGGATGGTGTGCAGGCTGCCAAGAGGTGCTGTGGGGGACCACCACCAGGTCCCAGAGAATGCCAGGCCTTCCTCGACACTGCTCACCTGCAGGGAGGAGGTGGGGGGTGGTGGACAGGGGCACAGAGGCCTTCTTTTTCTTTTATTTCCACCCCCCCTTTGGATACAGACCTTGATGTGCTCCGCTTCCCACTTTGTTGGCTTCGGAGCCTCTCGGAATGCAAACCAGGCCCGAAGACAAAGGTCTCCGTGGCGGAGAGGGGTGGGTGGGAAACGGCTTCTCCTCAGGAGGCATTTAAAAAGCCCCGTCCTCCTGTTGGGATGATTAGGGACCAATTTAAAGGTCACTTTGGGAGAAAAAAGGCCCACGCTGCTCGCGGTTGTGTTGGGACTACCTGCCTGCTAGGCAGGAGTGTGTCTCCGTAGCCCCCACTGGGCTGCGGGTTCACAGGTGAAAACAAGGTGGGGGGGAGAGAGGCAAGCAAAAACCATTGCACACGACCACAGGGACGGCAGGCACCAGGAAGGGCGGGAACTGGCTCCCCGAAAGGCTCTGCTCTAGCAGATGTAGGCATTTCAACTGTCTGCATTTTTCATGGCAAATTATTGTGCCTGCTGCTGGTAAATAGGGGTGGGGGGGGGAGAAAGTCAACTCAGTTTGCATTGCATTTAAAGGCAAGCCTGCCTATTTGGCAGTGCCTGAAACAATATGTGGACCGACACTCAACCGTCTTTTGAATTTTGCATTTCTCTGAATTTTGCAATGCGATTATTCCAGCCGAGTGGTGTGTACAAAAATTCATATACTTCAGTAAAGTGTGCATAAGAATTCATATATTTATAAAAGCAACATTTAACAATGCATTAGATTGGGGGATTCTTTTTTTTTTTTTTTTGCAAATATATGCATATTAGGCACAAGTGCATAAAAATGTATGTGTGTCCGGAAAAAATTTACATACCGCTGAACAAAAATTCATATACGAGGGTAAATGTATATTCTCAGTGAACGCGTCATACAAAACTGCATTATGCTAGGGGAAATTGCTTTGCAAAATTGTGTATATTAGGCAAAATTGTGTGCAAATGCATATAGCACTAAAAGGCTAATGCATTTTCATGAGAACTTTAACAAAAATGCAAACTGATGTGAAAATGTGGAAAACTGAACTTAAGATTGGAAAAATGAGAAATCACAAGAAACAGAAATTGCAAGAGTCACCCATCCCTATTGGTAAAGCACTGCTTGGTGAATGTGTGTTGAAGCTTTTGTCCAGGTGTATAAATATGTACTCCCTCTTGTCTCATTCTGCCTGCCCTATCCTAGGATGTATTGAATTTGTACATGTGCTGTTTCTGGCATTCTGAATCTGAATATGTGCTTTCTGTCTTGCAAGGAAATACACAGTTTGAGAGAAAGATAACAAAAGTTCTTTGGCAAAACATGCCATGGAAGTGGCAGATTTGGGAATAGCTACTCTCATGCTTGCATAATGTAAACAAGAGTATTTATGTCAAACGTTGAGAAGAAATTGAACGTGCTGAGGCGGTGCTTGTGTTTAATCTGCCTGGGGGGTTGGGAGAGAAATGCAAAATGTCTAGCAGGTGAGACTGTCAGGAAGTAAGCAAAAAAATGGGGGGTGGGGTGGGGAGGAAGAGTCTGTGGATTTAAAAAGGGAAACAAATATAAGGAACAGCCCAGTACCAAATTGGAGGCCAAAGAAATGTAAATGCTTTTGTCAACAGTGCGCAAAAGCAGGAAAACTCCCACAAAGGACTATAAATCCTTCAGGGGACTGACCTCTTTTTGCTACAGAAAATGGCCGTATTGTGCATTATTAAAAGAGGCCCTGCGTTGGGCGAAGGAACAGAACTTTTGTGAGCTTCAGGACACTTGGCAAAACTGAACAGGAGCAAAACAGACTAAGCAGAAGGACCTTTTTTATGTATGCAACAACAGCAGCAAGAATCCTTTTGGCGAAGTATTGGAAGACTAAAGAATTACCTACTCTGGAAGAATGGCAGACCAAGGTGACTGAATTTATGGGACTGGCAGAGATGACCGGCAGAATCCGTGACCAGAGGAAAGAGACAGTGGAGGAGGACTGGAAAAAATTTAAAATCTATCTTAAAAATTGTTGTAAAATTTCGGAATGTTAAGATGTCAAGGGATTGGATACAAAGAATTACAGCTATAAATTGAAATTTATAAAATAGAATTTTTTTTTTTTTTTTAAAGAGAATTAAATATAAAAATGGGATGAAGAATTGCTAAAAATTTTAAAATATGGATGCAGTGAAGGGGAGGTTTGGGGAAGTCATGTTATGTTTATTTGTTTTTTGTTTAAAAAAAAAAAAAAAAAAACAGACTAAGCAGAGTTCCCCTCCTGCCCCCCAAAAATATTGCCTCAAATATATTGCCAAGGACTGGAAAGTGGGCTCCCACCCCACAGAGTCCCCCACGCCACGAGGAACGAGCTTTAAGCTTTCTTGTTAATGTGCACGTAGCCTAACAGCCAATCCAACACAGCCATCGGTTGGCTGGTTTGTTGCCACGGTCTTCTCTCAACTCTCCTCCCGTTGAGGAGCAAAGCAGAGGAGGAGGTTGCCAATGGAGGGCGCTTGGTGTTTCAGTAGCAGCAGCAGCAACAGGAAACTAAGCAATAGCAAGGAGGGGCCTGTGCAAATAGGTAAGTGAGCTACTTGTGTGCTCCTCTTCCCTCACACACTGGGAACCCACTTGCCTGCTCCCTTCCGTCTGCTGCCACCACCTCCTTCTCCCTTGTGGCAGTGAAAGGACCCTGTAGCTGAATGCAGTGTGACCTCCATTGAGCTGGGCCTGCTAGGCTGTGGGATCTGGCCTCGGACCGGAGCATTTTATCACTTGCAACCTCACGAGTGCCTTCTGGTGAATATTCCCAAGCAGAAAACAAGACTTTTTGTGAAGTGCACCAAATTGTACCGCAGGTATGGTGGTGACCCTCCAAATGACGGTTATTCCACAAGTGCATTTGATGCAATAAAGCTGGGAGATGAATTTAATTTCCTCTGTGGCAAAATGCTGCAAATGAAGGGTGGATGAATTCTTGTGGTGCATGGGGGTTTCCTCAGAAGCACTCCCACTGGCTTCAACAGACTTGCTCCCAAGTAAACTCGCGGATTATCGCAGTCTCAATTTCATTCAATATGTGGAACGCAGCGGTTTAATAAAGTTTCAAAGTCAAAGCCTGAAGGGTTTGTTACTCTAGCACCATTGTATCCATTGGCCAGGACACTGGAAGAATGCTACACAATGAAGCAACAACAGCAAATAAAACTGAGGGATCTGGGTAGCAGGGAGGAAGAGAGAGTCTCACAAAACTTCTCTTACCTCAAAACAACCATCAACATTTAAATACTTTCCTGATGAGCAGCACTTCTTACTGAGAAGTTGTGTAAAATGTTACATGCCTGCCTTTTCTTCTGTTGTCACCAATAAAGGGGTCCAAAGATTGCTTTAAATTAGAGCTGAAAATTCAGCTGAGGGGCCTTGGGTTTCTGTGACAGGGCCAATTTCCCACAGGCCCCACCAGGCCCATGGTTGGCAGCGGGAAATGATTTCCGTACCCCTTAGCTTCTCAACCTTATGGTTACTTCTCCACATTTCCACACAAGTTTGTGAATATCGTTTTTAAAAAGTCCTCATGAAAATTCATTGACCTTCAAATCCCTCCTAACATGCACCTGGGCTCGTATGCCATTTTGCCTATTTATTTTATCATTATTTATTAAATTTATATACCGCCATTCATTTGAGGATCATGGGGGTAGTTTACAACACAAAAATGCACGACATAATAATAAAAGTAAAACAATAAACCCCAACCCCCACAGTTTAAATATACACATATTTGCAAAACCATTTCCCCCTAAATATAATGCATCTTTAAAAATTGTTTTCATAAATATATGCATTCCAATGCACAGTTTACTCAAATATAGGCATTTTTGTACGCACTAATTGGCAGGAGAACAGCCCTGTGGGATTCAGAGAAGTGTAGATTTCTAGGATCTATGTGTTTCAGTTACCATATTGTTTCTGATAGGGTGAATTAGGCAAGTTCGCCTTTCAATGCAAAGCGAAATGAATTTTGCCTTAATCCCCAGCTAAGTCCCTGCCTTGCTACCTACACCATATCTGGGCTAGCCTCAACATTGTGCTTAAAGGGAAAATCTACAGAGGCATGCAGAAAGAAAATCTAGACTAAGGGCAACCTTCTATTGCTGTCATTACACTGACCTCGACACAACCCCAAGGAACACAAGGGCTAAAGCACTTAATCTTTATTGGGGTTTATGGGTGCCTCTTTGAAATGCCTGCATCCTGACTGGTCTCCAGGGATGACCAGGAGTGGCTGAAACTTGCCCTTTGTGTTGACCTTTCTACTTGACACCCCCCAGCTGGCCTGGGGAGGAAAGCGCTGAGGTCATCGCATGTCTAAGACCGCGATCCCAGTTCCCACATCTATCTGGCAGTCGGAGTCTGTAAGGAGAGAGCAAGGCCTTGGATTTGAGCACATGTAGTCTGTAAAGACATGGCAGCAGAGCCACACTAACAACAACCTTGTCCACCAATGAGAATCCATGCTTCACTTTGTTGTTGGTGGTTTAGCTCATCGGAAACATGACTTTCTCTTACTTCTAAGGACTTTACAAATTATTATTATTATTATTATTATTATTACTACTATTACTAAGTCATATCCAACTAACGTCTACTTGGAGTAGATCCACTGAAATTAATGGACCTAAGTAAGCCATTTCTATTGATTTCAATGGGTCTCCTCTATGCAGGATTAGATTCAACCCATTGTTATTTTAGATATATGCCTAAAATATAATAGCCAGCCCACTGACCATCCAGTCAACCGCCAGCAGCTTGCCTGAGGCCAAGAATGAGTACATCTGTCATTTTTTGTTTCTTTCAGTTTCTCATATTTCCACGTCAGTTTGCATTTCTTTAATTTCTTTAAAAAATCCCTCCTGAAATTCACCAGCATTTTAATACAAATTTCTCCCAATACACAATTCTGTTTGCAATTTTGCCTAATATAACATTTTTGCAAAGCAATCTCCAGTAATAGAATGTCTGTTTCATAAGTTGTTTTCATTAATGTGCACATTTATGTGCAAACTTTGCCCTAGTATATGCATTTTTTTGGTGCCCAATACCTTCCTAGAAAACGGCATTGAAAAATTCAGAGGCTTTCAAAGTAAAGCTGTGTTTCGGTTTGTGCATTGTTTCAGAAGTGCGAATTAGGTAAGGTTGCCTTGAAATGCAAACTGAATCAAAGTTCTTCCCTACCCCTACCTGAGACACAGAGGCTGCACTTGGCTCTCCCTCCCTGTCCTTGGATGGTGAAAAAACCTGTAGTCTCAAGAGGAAGATAATGCGAGCAGCACCATCAGGTAACTCTCCACCCAATCACAAGTAATCCTTGGCGTGAAATGGAATGAGAGGCAGTGGCAATGGCCATAATAACCCGAGAATAACTTGACTATTGCTATTATTTTGGAGGGGCAGGGAGCAGTCAACCGCAGAGCAATGCTATGTACTGGAGAGAGAGAAGTAACCCCAATGTTACTTTGTGAAAGCTATCTTGGGGATCTTTCTCGACTGAAAGTGGGATGGAAACAGAGCCAAGAAAAGGAAAAAAAGGATGGGGAAGTATAGGAAGGTGAGAAAATGGAAGGACACAGAGAGATGAAGGATCCCCTATAGGCAAGGTGAGGGATCCATCAGTTTCTGCCCGATGACACCACAAACACATGCAAGTCCTTTGAGCAGAAGAACCTAGTGGACACACAGTGGGCAAATGGGGCCTTTATCCTAACCCTTGAAGCAAGAACACTGCTTTCTGGCTCTCCAGCCTCGGATGAACACAAGATCCAATGCCAGAAGATTTGGTAGCCATTTATCTCAGGTATTTGCAATCCATGACTGACCTTGAATGCAAAGAGAAAAATGCAATAGTGAAATTAGAAGGAAGAGTAAGAAAGGACAGATGTGCAGGAGGTGCAGGTTCACGCTTCTGTTTTAAGAACAAATCTATGAATATTGGTATCCATGGAAGAGTCTCTATGAGCTTTGCAGAGAAAGAGAAGTCACATCCTTTGGCTCCTGGTAGATCTCTTCTTCTTCTTTGGTGATCACTCATAGCCGAGTAAGATTGTCTTCCATAAACACGGTTTTAACAATGAGTCCGTAAGTGACTGTGGAGGCCAATTCTGGATCCACGCGTCCTTCCACAGTGGGGACATTGGTTTCCGGGCGGGAGTTGATGATGGTGTCGATTTGCCAAGCGTGCCTTCCTCCTAGCACATTTCTCCCTTGCATCCTGAATTTGAGTGTCTTCAAAGCCCATGACACCTTTGGTAAAGGCTGTTCTCCAACTGGTGTGCTTGCAAGCCAGTGTTTCCCAGTTGTCAGTGTTCATACTACATTTTTTTTTAGATTTGCCTTGAGAAAGTCTTTACACCTCTTTTGTTGACCACCAGCATTACGCTTGCCATTTTTAATTTCGAAATAGAGTATGCTCTGGAAGACGATCATCAGGCATCCACACAACATGACCAGTCCAACGAAGTTGATGTTGAAGAATCATTGCTTCTACACTGGTGATCTTTGCTACTTCCAGTACACTGGCATTAGTTTGCCTGTCTTCCCAAGTGATGTGTAATTTTTTTCGGAGACACCATTGATGGAATCTTTCAAGGAGTTGGAGATAGCGAGTAGGACCTGGTAGATCTACTCAGATGCTTATTACAAAATAAGGCTTGCTACCTTTCTGGCAAAGCTACAAAGCCAAAAAGTTCCATGGTCAAAGCGCAATGGTGAGACAAGAGGCAAATGATCCAAAGTTTGAACTGTGTTAGGAACTTTGTGGTGGTGGGTCCGGGGCACAGGAGAGGACAATGACCTCCATGGCTTGCTTGTGAGCTTCCCGGAGGTGCCTGTTTGGCCAATGGTGGGGGAAAGGATGCTGCACTAGACAGATCTTTGGTCCAATCCATAGAGGCTCTTCGTACATTTCTGTATATGCAACAAACAGCATGAAATCAGATAGGAAAGAGCCACATTTGCTTGCTTGGCACTGGGAACGGGAGCCCTCAGCTCAGCTCCTGGTAAAACACAACCAGGCAGCTTGGATTGTTGTGTTGGTAGCTCGGCCAGGAATGGGAGAGAAAGACCTTCCACACTTGGGAGGTGCTAAGTTGGGCATGAGGCAGGAGAGCAGCATAGTTAATAAGGAGTAAGAGTGATTGATGGTTTGTGCATTTGGGAGTTAAATGGGTATTAATTTCTTTAGGCTAATTTAGTTTGTTGAATGTGTTCGAGTCCATTAAAAAAAACCCAGAACCTCCCAGGAAACGAGTGGTTGTTTTTCTTTTTTTTAAGGAGAAGGGTGCAAAATCAGCAACGGTGATAACAATTGAGATGTTTGGATTCTCAGCAATGGAATGATGAAATAATTGGCCCTAGTGCAATAAATGTAATTGTAACTGTCTCGGGCATGTTGTGCCTCTCGTGACAAATGAAAATGTTTCAGGCTCCCTTCAAGAAGCCCAGTTCCCCAGCCAGGTTGACAAAGGAGCAGCCGACAAGCGGTTAAATCTATCAGAGGATGGTCAATTTTGTTTGAAAACACTCCTTCCACCCCCCCCCCGACAAAGCACTGAGCCTTCTTTTATGTAGTCAATCTCCCCTCGCCAGGATGGCTGGAACTCAACTTTTCCTTGCCTTCTCCCAAAGGGGGGTGGGAGATAGAAGGCATTTTGCACGGAGGTTTAAAAAAAAAAGAGAGGGAGGGAGGGAGGGAGGGAAGGAAGGAAAGAAGGTTGGGGATGGGTTTTTTTTTTTAAAAATGAGAAATGTCTGGCCTTCAAGAAGGAAGCCACAAAGAATGTTTCCCTTTTCTTCGTTGATCATTTAATTTAGTTCTTCACAATATTGTGTAAGGGGGAGAAGAGAAAAGTGTGTGAGAGGGATCCCAGTGGAGATGCCCCCTCCCCACTTTCTGATGTCACAGATGGTTCAGGGGACCAGCCCGCTCACAGCATGGTGCCTATATGCTTTCCTTCCCCCATTGTTCCCCCAGTTAAAAAAGAAGGGGGGAAATACAAAAGCAGTTGGAAAACATGCTTAATAACTAATTCCAAATAATTTCCCAAACAGAGGGCTCAGGCTAAGCAGAAGGGAGAGCTGTGCAGGCGCAAGCAGAGAGAGAGAGGGAGAGAGAAGGGGAAGGAGGGGGGGCACAACTTGCCCCCAAGGCTTCTTGGGCATCTGGACAAGAGTTTCTTTGGATTCCTTGCATGCTACTAGAGGGGACTTTGTTTCCCCCCCTGGAGCCAGCATCTTCCCCCCTTGTTGCCTTCTCCTCCGCAGGATGCTGCCTGAAGTTCTCCTGCTGGGTTTCGCCTTCCTCCCCTGGGTTTGGGGGGCTCAGACATGCCAATGCCGGTGCACCTGCCTGGCAGAGCAAGCGAGGAAGGCCCCGCAGGTGCCCAGCAGGCAGACGCGGCAGCTTCGCCACAGCCGCCAGCCTAGGCAGAGGCACAGGCTAAGAGGTAAGAGAACACCCCTCCCCACCTTTCTTTTCAGGGGGAAACAAAAAAACAAACAAACCACCAAGTTATAGGTTATAGGCCTGCGCTGACTTGCCAGTGGGCATTGCGGCCCACCTGTTTGAGTTCAGCTCTGGGGCTGGCGATCGGCACCTCCTAGGAAGCGCGCCATGGGGAAATAATGACAGCTGTAGGGTTGCTGCAATAAACGTCAGTCAAAGCCGCGGTCGCTGGGAACGGTGGCGCGGTTGGTGCGCAGGCTATCGCGGCACCACGGATGTGTACACTTGCGAAAGGAGACCACATGTGCTTTTG
Organism: Podarcis erhardii; assembly: GCF_964252035.2. Lineage (NCBI taxonomy): Eukaryota > Metazoa > Chordata > Lepidosauria > Squamata > Lacertidae > Podarcis > Podarcis erhardii. The sequence continues at coordinate 10,379,338 of NC_138514.1, forward strand.
TAGCACGCAAGCAGTTTTGTATCGAAACCCAAGGAAGACCAGAATGAGAGAGAGCGGCCAAAGATGACTGGAGGAGGAGAAGGTGGTGTTTTTCTTTTATTATGTCACTTATGGGTATGTCATCGTCCACCCATTTCCTGCATCATTTGGGATGGATTATAAGGCCTTTGGGGGCAGAGACTAAGGAAATAAGACGGGGAAACAGGGAGAGAGATGGGGGGGAAGCATGCAAAGGAAGAATGGTGAAATATTGGGGATCCAGCAGAAAGCTCTCCTGTGGAAGAGCTTTTGTTCAGCCCCCTATTAGTTTCCGTGGAGTTTAGTGGAGGTGATTTTCCCAGTGAAATGGTGCCCAGCCCAGTGGGATTTATGCCATGTGATGGGATAGGGATAGAGAAATCCTCTGAAATGTTTGTGTTGACTCCCAGCTCATAAGGGCTTTTGATAGAGTGCTTGGTCATTATGCTTTTTTTTTTTTTGCAGAAAACCCAATATTCTCTTAACTGCTTCTTACCTGCCCGGGCAAAAGACCAAATGTGAATACTGCTGCCTGCATTTCAAACTTCAGTGCAGTTTTACAAAAGTGTCGTACTACTTTCAAACATGTTTTAGAAATGATTTCTCAGTAGCACAGCTACAGAACGAATAATCTGTGACTGCAGAACATTAATGTAAAAGGTTGTATCATTATAACAGTGTTCAAAATAAAGCTACACTATGTGGACTGGACCTATGTTTTAGGTCTTGGGAAGACTTTTTACAGGGAGGGAGGGAGGACCTCGTATTCACTATTCAGTAGCACAGAGGTCATGGCTCTGCTCTGAACGTCAGTGAAAAGACAGTTGCATCTCTCTGTTGTCTTTGGACATTGATGCTGATCTCTCAAATGAACTGATTTCTTTTCTGTTTTGCCATTGTTTATTCCTATCTTGGAAGCCCCTGAAAAGTGTGGGGTGCATCCCAACTAAGTTTGTTGAGCGTAGTTCCCATTGCAATAAATGGGACTTATCCTAATCCAAGGCTAACTGATTTCAATCAGAACTAAGTTCAGCTAACTTAGTCTGGATCCAACCCTAGGATTAGAAGAAAGAAAGAAATTACCTGGGTGTTTTAATGGTGCTGCAAATTACACTGAGGCTAAAACAACCTAACTGTAGGCTGATCATGATAAGCAAAATGAAGGGCTGAACTCTTTGTGTGAACGATGATAGTTGTCCACTGCTTAGAGAATCTTTTTATATTAAGAGGCACGAGTTGACATGAGTAAACAGTCAAACACCACCATCTATGTGCATGCTCAATTGCTGCCGTAACACTTTAGTTTCCAAAGGAAATGTATGGAGCGCTTTGTTTATTTTCATTTTATGTTCAGCCTTTCCCCATCCTGAGATCCCCCAGATGTTTTCGACTGCAACTCACATCAGTCCCAGTCACCGTGGCCAACACATGCTGGGTGTGAACAAGGGGAGTTGTGCTTCAAAACCTTTAAGGGGGCACCGGGATGGGGAAGGCTGCTTTATTGATTTTATCCCCAGTGGAACAAATTTGCGTAATAGTTTGGCTCTAGCAGATGTGATAATTGTTAATCAGAGAAGCATGTGTCACAATTGCTGCATGACACACACCATGTTCGCAAGGTGCACGGAGTGATATTCATGTGCAAAATCTTGAAATCTTGTAATAACAAGTTTATAGCCATATATTAATTAATTAATTAATTAATTTGGTGAAATTATCAATTATATGATGCTTGATAAAATGCATCTTTGTCTGTTATTGCCACTAATATATGCAATTTCATGCACACTACTCTTTTATATGCATTTCTGTACACATTCCTTGGCCAGAAATCTGCATTGCAAAATTCAGAGAAATGCACATTTCAAAGGATGGCTCTGTTTTTGTTTCAGAAAGTGCGAATTAGGTTGGTTTGCTTTTAAATGTGAATTGAGCCATATTTTTACCCCCCCATCCCTAGTCGTCTGAATACAATAATTGGCCTTTGCAAAGTACAGGTTGGAATGGAACCGCCTCAATGGAGTGATCACGTGACTTTCGGGGAAGAAATGTGATTCTCTCACATTTGACTTCTTCTGGAATCAATGGGAGGTTGTTGTGTCACGTGTATCGAGGGTCGCAGGCCATCGCAATGCGCCATCGCAATGCACGCTATGCCCTGTGCCTCATGTAGCACTTTGTTGCTGATACTAGGCCATCGTGCCAGTGTTTGATAACAGAATACAACAAAGCCCAGAGCATTGCTTATAGAGTGCAGGGGCCTTAATTTGCAAGCCTAATACATGGGAAAGAGGCCATTCCTATGCACAAGGGATTGTAGGATTAGCTGCATCTCAGCTTGGCGGAACAAAGTTGGGGTGATTTACAGTGTCTAACCACTTCACAGTTGGCCTGTGTTTCCTAAGAGGGGTCTCATGTTCACACAAGTTTTCTGTATGCATGCACCTTCCAAAGCTACCATAGGCTGAACACACTCTATACCTTCAAAGCACATTCAATGCCGATTCCTCTGCACCAAAAGAATTCTGGGCACTGTAGTTTGTTAAGCGTTGCTGTGAATTGTAACTCTGTGAGGGGTAAACTACAGTGCCCAGAATTCTTTGAGAGGGGAAAACATGATTTGAAGGTGCTTTAAAGGAATAGGATGCATGCAATCCTCAGAGAATTATGGGTTAACAAATTAGAGGGCCCAGAATTCTTTCAGGGAAAGAATGTGATTTGAAGGTGTCATGTGTATACAGCCTTACATGGCAGCAGTACATGTCAACATGCATCTTTAAATGGCAACTGCTACCCCAAAGCAATTGAAAGACTATGAATGATCACGTGAATGCTAACTGAGGCTTTTAAATTTAAGATGCATGACCAGCTTTCACTTGGTCACCTCAGTATTTTTGGGCCAGGATGGTAATTTTGTAGTTATATTAATTGTGGGAATTTGCACAAATGCATAGCAAGTATATGCATGCTTTGGGTATGGCTCACACATGCTTCCTATATTTTACTCCCCCTTGCAGCATTTGGGAGCAGACAGGCCACATTTTTACCAGGTATGTAGACAGGAGGCATCTTTAGGATATGTTTCCAGGATCATATGAAGGGGCTGCAGTAGTTTCTGGGCTAATTTCAAAGTGCCATCTAATGGATCCCTGGACAAACTGCAGCCTGGAACAGCCCATGTCTCAATAACGGTAACAAAATCCTGCACTGTGCATTTCATTCATTATACCACAGCCATGGTTTCTCCCAAGAAACCCAGGAACAGTATTTATTAAAGGGTGCTGGTAGTGGTTAGGAGATCTTTGCCCCCTGACCGGTGAACTACAGTTTTGAGAATGGTTTAACCATCAATCTCTCTTCCCAGAGAACCTGGGGGAATTGGATATTGAGTCACCAATATTGGGTTGTATCCAACATTAGTCCTACTCATAGACTCATTGAGGTTAGTGAAACTAAGCTAGGCCCCATTTATAGCAGTATCCTGCCACTCTAAACAGCCATGGCATCCCTCAAAGAAAAATGGTGTAGTTTGTTAAAGTTCCTGAGAGTTGCTAGGAGATCTCTGATCTCCTCCCAGAACTACAAATTCCAGATTTCCCTGGGAAGAGGGATTGTTGTTAAACCACTCTGAGGATTGTAATCTCCTGATTAGGGATCTTCTAGCAACTCTCAGGAACTTTATCAAACTACATTTCCCATGTTTCTTTGAGAGAAGCCATGGCTGTTTAGGGTGCTGAGGGTTGTTATGGGACCCCTGTTCCCACCCCAGAGCTACAGTTCTCAGACTGGTTTGACAACAATCCTTCTTTCCAGGGATTTATATGGGATATAATTTTTTTTTGGGGGGGAGGGGATGTCTCCCTGTAATGTGGACTCCCTCTTTAATGACTTGAAAGTGCTGCAGTCGAAAGTATAGGTGAACATGCCTCATACTGAGACAGACCCTTAGTCTATCTGGGGATCTCCAGAGGTTTTGGACCATAACTCTCAGCATCCCCAGTTAGTGGCCATGCTGGATGAGGCTGATGCAAGATGTGGCCAACAACATCTGGAGGACAGCAGCTTGGATAAGGCTGGACTTCAATTAGCAGAAACTCTCCAGAGTATCAGGCACTTGACCTCCTACCTTAGTTGGAGATGCTAGAGATTAAACATGGGTCCTTCTGCATGCAAAGCACTTATCTCATGGTGCGGAAGGGGGCAGAAGTCATTGTATATCACCAATCAGCATAACATTTGTACAGTACATGCTAATTTATATCTATAGATACACATTTAGAATCAATTACAGTGGTACCTCGGGTTACAGACGCTTCAGGTTACAGACTCTGCTAACCCACAAATAGTACCTCGGGTTAAGAACTTTGCTTCAGGATGAGAACAGAAATCGTGCAGCGGCAGTGGGAGGCTCCATTAGCTAAAGTGGTGCTTCAGATTAAGAACAGTTTCAGGTTAAGAACGGACCTCTGGAACGAATTAAGTTCTTAACCCGAGGTACCACTGTACTAACATTCCTCTCAGTCTGTGCCTTTATTAGACCCAGAATTGTTTTTATTATAAGGTTGCTCTTGTTTTTCCTGATGATGTATTCCTTGTTAAATTGCTTCAGGGTGTTTTGCGGGAAGCAGTTCATAATTTAAGTGTATTTACACAAATAATTATTTGTGTATTTACACAAATAATTCAAGCAGAAATGCCAGCCATCTCACCACAGTGGGGAAGATTGCTCTGACCATGCGGCCTGCATGCTTGTTTTATCTGCTGCCCAGGTGCTCACTGTTGATGGGCAACGTCAAGGTCTATTGTCTCCCTTCTTACGGTCCTTTCTCTTTCAACCAAAATCTGACTCTTCAAATAGAGGACTCTTTGAAAAAGAGGACTAGCCTCTGTAAAACAGGACACATGACTGCCTCAGAGCTGTGGCTGCTCCCCAAACATAACAGGAACCATTTCTCATGGAAGCTTTGCCTCCGCAGGAGTGGAAAGTGCTAAATCAGGATGAGTAATTCAGATAGGCCTTTTGGGAAGCCCCCAAAATAAACTTAACCTCTTCCATGCTTTTAGGTTCCAAAACAGCACACCTTCTGGAAAAGAGTTATATTAGCTTTCTGGAAACATCAGTGGGCGGCAGGGAAATAAAGCTGTTTCAACTTGATTAGTTAACAGTGATGTAATCCTGCTGAAAACAAGGCATGCTATATACCGTATTGGTCTGAATACAGGCCATCCCCCAATTTATTTATTTTTTACTGTTGTTATGGTTGTATAAAACCAAATTGTGGCCTATAACCATGCTCTTATAGGGGCAGGATGCTAGCAGTGGGTGTGGCTATCTCACACTCTTTAAATTGCCCTTCCCACTCACTCATGCACAATCTTGCATGTGCACATGCACACAGCTCTTCCTCAGCGGATCAGTGCAAACTAGCTGAGCAGGGGAGCTACCTTCCCCCTGTCCATTCATCAAATGATTGATGTGATGAGAGAGGGCGGAATGATTTAAATCCACATCAGGGTGTTGGACTCTGTCCAGCCCTGCACTGTGTCCAAAGAGGACCAAGTTAGCTCACTGGCTACAAAACTCCAAGTTTTTATTGGCAGAGGAAATGGAAAATTGTGGGAATGGAATGGTGGGGTCTGGAAAAGTGTGCGGCTAACTCTGTGGAACCTTCAGCAGAAGCACTCTGCAGTGCAATTATTATTATTTTTAATTTCATACTCTCACCTTAGTCCCACTAACATCAATGAGAAGGACTAGCACAGGATACAACCCAATGATGGCACTCAATATACAATTCCCCTAGTTCCCTGGGAAGAGAGATTGATGGTTAAGCCATTCTGGAAACTGGAACTTTCTGATGGGAATAGCGGTTTCCTAACCACTCTCAGCATCCTTAACAAGCCACTATTCCCAGGATTTTGTGTGGATGTATTTATAACAGTTTAAAAGGTAGCGATTAAAAAAATGAAGTTAGGGAAAGCCCCGGGACCGGATGGTTTATCGGCAAAATACTATAAAGTTTTGGAAAGTCAACTGACACCAGCGCTTTGTAAGACATTGAATAATATCCTGAAAGGAGGAAAAATACCTGAGTCTTGGAGGGAGGCATTTATAACGCTAATTCCAAAACCGGACACAGATAAATTGAACATTAAAAATTACAGGCCAATATCTCTATTAAATAACGACTATAAAATATACGCAGACATCATGGCAAGCAGACTAAAAAAGTGCCTAGCAAATTTAATCCATAAAGACCAGGCGGGTTTCCTCCCGAACAGGTTTTTGAAAGATAATGTAAGACACGTTATAAACATAATTGAATATTTGGAGATTAACAACGAGATACCGGCGGCACTGATTTTCATAGACGCCGAAAAGGCGTTTGATAATGTCTCTTGGGCGTTTTTAATAAAATCTATGGAAAAGGCTGGGATAGAGGGAGAATTCCTAAAAGGAATACAGGCAATATATTCAACACAATTGGCAAAATTGGTAATAAATAATAATCTTACAAATACATTTAAAATAGAGAAGGGAACAAGGCAGGGGTGCCCTCTCTCCCCGCTCTTATTCATCATGGTGCTTGAAGTCCTGGCGAACAAATTAAGATCGATACCAGAAATACAAGGAATTAAAATAGGGCTGAAGGAATACAAGCTAAAAGCCTATGCGGACGATCTGATGTTATCTCTGGAAGAGCCGCAAAGAAGTATTGGTAAAGCGCTGGAGGTTTTAGAAGAATACGGTAAATCATCAGGCTTTATATTGAATAAAATAAAGACAAAGATGCTAATAAAGAATTTAGGAAAGGTGGAAAAAGAAAAATTAGAGAGAAAATATGGCATATTGGTAGCAAAAAAAATAAAATATTTAGGAATATGGCTTACATCAAAAAATATAAATTTAATTGAAGACAATTATTCGACAACATGGAAAGAAATCAAAAAAGATATGGATGTCTGGAATAGAGTCAATCTCTCATGGATGGGTAGGATGGAGGCAATAAAGATGAATGTCCTTCCAAAAATGCTGTTTTTATTCCAAAACATTCCTGTAATTAGAGGGTCTAAATTATTCAAAGACTGGCAGAAAACCCTTTCAAGATTCATATGGCAGGGAAGGAGGCCAAGGATCAGATTTAAATTACTCACGGACCGAAAGGAGAGAGGAGGGCTCGCAGTCCCTAACCTAAAATTGTATTATGAAGCCGCCTGCCTATGTTGGGTTAAGGACTGGATAACATTGGAAGATTCTGACCTATTGGACTTGGAAGGGGCAGACAATAGGTTTGGCTGGCATGCCTACCTATGGTCAAACAAGGAGAAAGCCCACAAGGGGTTCTCAAATCACATTATCAGGGGCCCACTATATGAAGCCTGGGAAAAAAACAAAAAGTTGTTGGAATGGAGAACACCTTGGTGGTTGTCCCCAACAAACATCCTAATAATTAAAAAAATTAACATGGAAGAGCCAAAATTAACATATGAAGATTTACTGGTAAGATCAGAAGACAGTTGGAAACTAAGACCATATGAGGAGCTGAAGGGGAAGTTGACAAGTTGGCTACAATATCATCAAATCAACGCAATATGGACAGAAGACAAAAAAATTGGAATGAATGATAAGAAATCGAAATTTCAGACAGAAATAATAGAAAGTAAATCTAAGTTACTATCCAAAATGTACAATATATTACTAGATTGGGATACAAAAGACGAAGAAATTAAAGAAGTTATGGTGAAGTGGGCGATAGATCTGGGGCACAACATAGAATTGGAAAAATGGTCAAAGCTGTGGAATGAGGGAATAAAATTTACGGCGAGTGTTGCAATTAGAGAAAATTTAGAGAAGATGATATATAGATGGTATATAACACCAGAGAAACTAAATAGGATGTACAAGACTGGTAATAAGGCCTGCTGGAAATGCAAAATAAAAGAAGGTAATTTTATACACATGTGGTGGACATGTGAGGAAATTAAAAAATTTTGGAACATGATATATAATGAGTTAAAAAAAATATTTAGATACACGTTCCCTAAAAAACCAGAGGCCTTTTTATTAGGTATGATTGGGGAGGAAATTAGGAAAGAAGATAAAACTTTATTCCAATATTCAACAGCAGCGGCCAGAATGTTAATCGCTCAAAACTGGAAAAGTACCCATATACCAACCGTAAGGGAGTGGCAAACAAAACTATACGATTTTGTTGAATTGGCAAGAATGACGCAGAGAATTAGAGACCAAAAGAATACAAAGTTGAATAATGATTGGTCTAAATTCATGGCATATATAGAAATTAACTTTAAAAACCTACCAACTATAGCAGGTTTAATATAAAACTTCCGATGTGTAAACTAACAATCAATATCAGCGGTAAAAATGATATTTTAAAAAAAAAAATTAGAAACCCGAAATCAATAGGGAAGGAAGTCAGATAGTGTGTGATCTGTATTGGTCTAATGTTTATTTTTTATTTTTATCTTTTTTATTTTTTCTCCTTTTTGACCTGTCCCCTTTTTTTCTTTTTGTGATGGTGCCCTTACTTTTTTTTTTTTTATTTAATGTTTTGTGTTTTACTTTTTTGTGAGTATGTGAAGAACGAAACTTAATAAAGAGAATTAAAAAAAAAAAAAAAAAAAACAGTTTAAAAGGTAAAGGTAAAGGGACCCCTGACCATTAGGTCCAGTCGTGACCGACTCTGGGGTTGCGGTGCTCATCTCGCTTTATTGGCCAAGGGAGCTGGTGTACAGCTTCCAGGTCATGTGGCCAGCATGACTAAGCCACTTCTGGCGAACCAGAGCAGCGCACAGAAATGCCGTTTACCTTCCCGCCACAGTGGTACCTATTTATCTACTTGCACTTTGATGTGCTTTCGAACTGCTAGGTTGGCAGGAGCAGGGACTGAGCAACGGGAGCTCACCCTCTCGCGGGGATTCAAACTGCTGACCTTCTGATCAGCAAGTCTTAGGCGCCACTTGCGTCCCTTATAACAGTTTAGGCTGTTCCAATAAGCTTATATTATGGAACATTAAAAACAGAATAGGAAAAAAAGACAACAAAAACCAGATAGGAATTCCTAACACTATGTCAGCTGACAAAAAAAAAAACTGCCTTCAGATATCTGAAGGGCTGTTGTGCAGAAGATAGAAGTGATTTGTTCTCGCCATCAGGCAAGAGTATAACCAATGACTGGAAATTGCAGGGAAGAAATGTTTTAACAATCAAAACTCTTTGACAGTGCAGCAGCAGCAGCCTATATTGGAGATGGGATGGCCTCTTCTTCATCAAAAGTATAGGCAATGGCCATTTTGTGTGTGGGTCCCGTTCCTGACCCCCATGTGTGTCAGTTTGCATTTAAAGGCCAACCTACCTAATTCACATTTTCTGAAACAATACATGAACGGAAAGACAGACATCCTTCAAAATTTGCAGTTCTCTAAATTTTGCAATGCAGTTTTCCAGCCAAGTAAAGTGTACTAAAAGTGTACTATTGGGACAAACTGCATAGAAATACATATATTAATGGGTGGGGGAACATTCTTAAGAAGCATCATGTTAGGGAAAATACACTTTGCGGAAATTAGGCAAAATGGCATACAAAAATGTTTATTTCGGGAGAAGTTCGTACTGAAATCCTGATGAATTTTCAGGAGGGCTTTATTATTATTATTATTAAAAAGAAAATCACCAACAGATGTTGAAATATGGAGAACTGGGCTTAAGATTGTAAAGATGAGAAGCAGAAATTGCCAAATCTACTCGTTCCTAGTTGCTGCTCTTCATTTCAGGGTCAGGGTGAATGACCTTGAGCCAAAGACAAGCTGGAATAAGATAAGTGCTTGTTATTTGATCACACCTGCCTAGATTTTGTCTTGGCTGCTCCAGATAGTTTCTTTACAAAACAATGCTAAATTAGTAAGGTGTATCCGATTGTGTTGGCTTTCCCTCCCATCGCAAGAGGGAGCACACGTTTTCTGTGATTTATGCAGACTTCCGACCTTTGTCCTCATGCCTTTATGATTCTGGCCTTTTGTGGCTCAGTTTGCTTCTCCTTAAACATGTTATTATTATTATTATTTAGGTTTATCATTCATAACACTTCCTGCCACTTGCCTGCAACATCCTGCCATTGTCTGTTCAGAGGACCTTGGCAAATTCCAGCTGGTTGCAAGATTTTGTATGACAATAAGGTGCACAATCTATGAATAGGAATGTATTGCATCTGAATGATTATTGCATCTACCTCCCCACCTTTCCCCTTAGCAGCTTAATGTGATTAGCTTGGGTTCTCTCCTTCTCCATATTATGTTCACAACAAGTCTATCAGTGATAGCCAAGTGAGCTTCATGGTCAAGTGGGGTTTTGAACCCTTGCTCTTCCAGCCCCAAAACTGACACCCTAACCACCATACCACAGCGACTTTCTTCTGAGGACCGCAGAATTAGTTCTACATTCCTAAAGCACGGTGGGTGGAGCATGGACAAGTGATTCTCAAACAGCAGCCCCATGTGTTAGGTGGCAAACAGCTGTTGGAATTGAAAGGGTGTCTAAAAGCCGTGTGTTTGTCCTGTGCCATGAGCAACTGCTGTTGAAAAAAATAAATCTCAAACTCACAGTTGATATGCCATAACACAGTGTTCCCCAAACTTGGGTCTCCAGTTGTTTTCAGACTACAATTCCCATCATCCCTGACCACTGGTCCTGCTAGCTGGGGCTGATGGGAGTTGTAGTCCAAAAACAGCAGGAGACCCAAGTTTAGGAAACGTTGCCATAGCTCTTTGGTACAGAGATCCTATCACAGTGATTAGAAATAACACTCAAAAGTTATGGGGAAATTGGGTGCATACATTGGAAAGTCGCACCACCCGTGCTAATAGCGAGCTCGTTCTCTGAACACTGATTCTTATGTAAAAAGGTAAAGATAAAGGACCCCATGACAATTAAGTCCAGTCAAAGGTGACTATGGGGTTGCAGAGCTCATTTTGCTTTCAGGTTGAGGGAGCTGGCGTTTGTCCACAGGCAGCTTTATGGGTCATGTGGCCAGCAGGACTAAACCACTTCTGGCGCAATGGAACACCATGATAGAAGCCAGAGTGCATGGAAATGCCGTTTACCTTCCCACCACAGCAGTACCTATTTATCTACTTGGGCTGGTGTGCTTTCAAGCTGCTAGGTTGGCAGGAGCTGGGACAGAGCAAAGGTGAGCTCACCCCGTCACGGGGATTTGAACTGCTGACCTTACGATCTGCAAGCCCAAGAGGCTCAGTGGTTTAGACCACAGCGCCACCTGCATCCAAAATAGCCCAAACAGCACCATCAGCAGGCATTGAGAAAACCCATGGTTTGCAGAATTAACCCACAAAAGAACTTTAGATAAAAAGAAAAACACCTAAAAAAGGGGTAAATCGAAAACCAGCCCCATAAGGACTGGGCCTGCTCAGTGGGCATGGAGTGCTGACTCTTGGGGTGGGGGAAGTTCAGAAAGCAGGGACCAGGAATGAAATGAAGTCTCTTACACAGGAAGCAGGTTATTCTTCTATGTTAGTATGCAGGGAATTTTGAAATGTGATGAAATTTAATACGTGAAGAGTGAAATGTTGCACAGCAAGCTCAGTTGGTTAGAGCGTGGTGCGGATTATGCCAAAGTTGCAGTATGGGACAGCTACATATTCCTGCATTGCAAGGGGGGTTGGACGAGATGATCCTCAGGGTCCCTTCCAACTCTATGAAACTTTGCTACAAATAGTGCACATTTATACTGCTTAAAATGTACCATTTGCTTTTAACTGGAGGGGAATTATATTTTGATACAAAGCTTTTTCAAGTGGCCGAGAAAGTTCTTGCTAAGACAATTAGGGATTCTCACAAGAATCCATCAGAGGAATCCATGGACAATTTGATCAAGCGTAGCTGGAATATAAGAGTCTGCTTAAAAACAAGAAAGCGGAATATTCAAAACAAAGCTTTCAAACATTATTTGCATTTTGGGAAGTGGTGTTCATATTTTGTGGACTCCTTAGGATTCTTTCTTATTGTAAAGCAAGAATGTGTGTGTGTGTGGGGGGGTGTTTTTTACCCCTCTGCCAGTTTTTGAAATGTATGCCTTCATAGTTTGGCCAACCCTTTCTTAGATTATTATTATTATTCACTCACAAATTGCATTGCTTGTTGGATAGCTAAATAAAACCCATTAGCTTCACTCCCATTCTGGGGAGAACTTCATATTTTCAGAGCATTGTCTATGCACAAGAAAGGCTGAAGTAGATATAATTGAAGGAAAAGAGGCGGGGAGGGGAGGGGAGGGGAACTTTTTAAAGACAGAGAGCAATTCCTTGACTTAGGAGCCAGCAGATTCCAGGTCCTACGGGGGGGGGGGGTAGGAAAGTTGGTGCAAACAGTCCTTTTTCTGGTGTGGGGTCTTCCAGCAGCTGTAGTTTTGACAATAACTTGGAGGAGAGGAGGTGATGAAATTCACACCCACCCCTTTCCGTATCCTGTGAACAGTCCGGGAAAATAAGCACTGATACTAAGAGGGGAGGAAGTGGCTTGATGAAACGTTTGGAGCTGACAATCTTGTTTGTGTCAGCGTCCCTGTGCTTGTGCGTCTTGGAGCAGAGAGACAACAAAAGCCCCCAGTGGAACTGACCGGCGGAAAAGGAGGCAAGTGAGTGCAGGGTCCAGCCAGTCTCCCTGGCTGCCCAGTTCCATCAAGAAGAAGTTTCTGCAACTAGACAATCATGGCAGGAGGGGTGTGCCCTGTGCTACAGAAGCTCATAGTTTGGGCAGCGTTTCTGCTGATGCAAGGTGAGTGATCAGGATCTGTCCGGACTAGGGGAAGCTTTTACTTATGCAGTCAAAGGGGTTTAGAATCTGAGGGCAGATCTCTCTCCCCCCCCCCCCAGTCCAATGGAAAGGAGAGAATCTTTGATTGACTTCCTGGGCATACTTGGAAAACTATGATGAAGGCTGTGTTCCTGCACACACTTATGGGGGAGTAAGGTCTATTGAAGCAAGAAGGCTGTGCTTTTCAGTTAAAATGTTTCGGATTGCCCTGTAAGACTAGCCTGAAGGGGGGGGGTGTCGCTTCCCCAACACTCTTCATTGCTGCAACAACCCCCCTGAATTTATAGGAGAAGGAACCCCGAATTTCCCAGTAACACGATTCAGCCTCCCAATAAAATATTTGAGGGGGCTGCCCCCCAAGTTGAAGCGCATCGCCATTCAAATGGTGTGCATGCACCACATCATGTGATCGATTATGCAGGGCGGGGCTTAACCTGGGCCCCCCTCCTGACATTTTTTTCATGTTGGCACCCCGCCGTAAAATGTGAGATGTTTTGCAAATGTCATCTGGATCCTGAGTCGTGTTCCTCTCGTTTCCTGTCGTTTTGCAAAACAAAAACAGAAACCTATCATCAAACTGATTGATTAAAAAGAAATCTCTGCATTTTAAAAACCTGGAATGGAATGCACTGCCAGATCTTAGCTATGTTCACTCACAGTGAAAACTCTGGCATATTTACTTGAGTCAGAAGTCAGTCCCTCTGCAAGTGTTTAGTGGGGTTTGTCCTAGGTAAATGTGCAAATTTCGCTGTGTTCAGTGGCCTTACTGCTATGGCTGTGGTCCTAATAATAATAATAATATTAATAATTAATAATATATTTCTTCCCCAGCCACTCTGGGCGGCTTTCAACAGAAGGTTAAAAATACATTAAAACACAATCATTTAAAACTTCCCTAAACAGGGCTTAACTTGTAAGTCAGAAATAAGCCACACTTGACATACTGGGGCTTCCTTCCAAATTTTGAATAAATTTCCTTAAAATTGTACCATAGGTAAGGCAAATATAAAGTGAGCCCACTGAATCCTAACTTTCCCCTGAGCACTATTGGCTTGATTTAGGAAATTTGGGTTGCTAGGTTATCCCCCAGGAGCTGTGATAAAAAAAACACTTGTCTTCTTAACTTTGCCTTCAGAATTCTGTCCCGTGATATGCTTAATATTACTGCACTACTGTTGTGCAAGTAGTTACAACACATCTGGAGCTCAAAACAAAATATTTAATTTGCCATTGGTACACAGTGAGATCTAAGAACATGTGATCTTTTGATCTGGATTTGCTTTGTTTGGCGTTCTGGGATGTTTGGAGACTAAGAATATAAGGAGGCAGTGATTTTCATCCTGTCCTGAGCCCATCATAATCAGCACTGTTTCTGTTCTGCTACAGTTCAGCTTCTGCTATTTTACTATGTGCTGTGGCCAAAACTAATATAATTATGCCAATAATTATGTAATTAACTTCCATGCATTTCAATGGAAAGAAATGTCGAAACAATGCATAAAACAGCACACTTATTCATGTAACATTTACAGACTAAAATGATAGCAAATACCACATGTAGTCACCTGGGTGGTTTTTGTTTCTGACCTTAGATGGACAAGCGAACTGTAGCAATTCAAGGTGTTAGGTAAGGTAAAGGTAAAGGGACCCCTGACCATTAGGTCCAGTCTTGGCCGACTCTGGGGTTGCGGAGCTCATCTCGCTTTATTGGCCGAGGGAGACAGCGTACAGCTTCTGGGTCATGTGGCCAGCGTGACTAAGCCGCTTCTGGCAAACCAGAGCAGCACACGGAAACGCTGTTTACCTTCCCACCGGAGCGGTACCTATTTATCTACTTGCACTTTGACGTGCTTTTGAACTGCTAGGTTGGCAGGAGCTGGGACCAAGCAACGGGAGCTCACCCCGTTGCGGGGATTCAAACCGCCGACCTTCTGATTGGCAAGCCCTAGGCTCTGTGGTTTAACCCACACTGCCACCCGCGATTGATATATTGCTTTCCATTACAAAAATTCCCAAAGCAATTTGCCAAGTAAAAATGCAATAGTGAGAATCACATAAGCATGTTGAAAACATAGAATCAGTGATGGGGGGAAAATTCAGTACAGTTTACATTTAAGGGTGAACCTAATTCACATTTTCTGAAGCAATATTATTATTTTTACTTGTTGAATTTCTGCCCTATACCCGCACGTCTGAGGACGGTTCACAGAATAAAATAAAAATATACTGATACCTCTGGTTATGAACTTAATTTGTTCCAGAGGTGCGTTCTTAACCTGAAACCGTTCTTAACCTGAGGTACTATTTTAGCTAATGGGGCCTCCTGCTGCCGCCGCGTCGCCAGCATGCGATTTCAGTTCTCATCCTGAGGTAAAGTACTTAACCCGAGGTATTACTTCTGGGTTAGCAGAGTCTGTAACCTGAAGTGTTTGTAACCCGAGGTGTTTGTAACCTGAGGCACCACTGTATAAAACCACAAAATACACAATCAAAACAAAAACAACACCCCCCGAAAAAAACACATTTCAAAAGGGCATAGGATGTTGACAAACACATCCTTTGAAATTCACACTTCTCCAGATTTTGCAATGCAGCAAACTAATGTGTGGGAAAATGCACATAGTGTATAACATATGCATTAAAATGCAAGTATTCATGAAAATAACATAGAACAATTAATTATACAGTGAACACTCGGGTTGTGAACGTGATCCGTGTGGGAGGCACATTCGCAACCCACAGCACCTCGTCTGTGCATGAGCGGGTTGCAATTTGGTGGTATTGCGCATGCGCAAGCGCCGAAACCCAGAAGTCACACGTTCTGGTACTTCCAGGTTCGGCGTGGTGTGCAACCTGAAAACACACAACCTGAAGCGTCTGTAACCCGAGGTCTGACTGTATTAGGAAAATCTGCTTTGCCAGATTGTGTACAGGCAGCGACTATTTTAGGTGTGTCCAAATGATGCTTGATCGCCAACATGCGGTTCCTTTTGGATTTGCAAGAGGGCGGAATGGGGTGGGGCAGGGCATAATGGAGCGTAACAGGGCGGGGCACACAAATATGTAATTACTGATACACACGGGGTCCAGGAATGGAAGCCCCATGCGAAATGGTCGTCGTCTGTATACAGTATTAGGCAAAATTCTATGTAATAAATGAATGCATTAGCACTCAAATGCTGATGATTTTTCATGAGGACTTAAAAAACTAAATTGTAAACTGATGTGGAAATGTGGAGAACCAAACTTAGGACTAGAAAAACGAGGAACTGGACAGATTTCCTCATCCCTAATAGATTTCAGTGTCATAAAATGGTCCATCTCCATGAGAACCACCCCACCCAGCTTCAAATGAACACCAAAACAAACATTCGGTTGTTGGCACTGCCCAAATGCCTGGGAAAACAAAGACGTCTCTGGCTTCAAAACAATTCCAATGTTTGTGGCAGGCCAACCTTCTTGGGCAGAGCATCCCGTAGACAGGGCGCTATTACAGAAAAGGCCCATTCTCTCGTTTGCACCCTCCAGGCCTTCCTCGAAGGAGGCTTGCACAGCAGGGCCTCAGATGATGATCTCAGGGTCTGGGCAGGTTCATAGGCAGAATGGCAGCCCTTTCAATATAGGGGTCCTGAACTGCGTAGGTCAAAAACAACCATTGCTTTTCTTACTAATTCACATTAGTTTGCTGAGATGATCAGCAATAATGGGAGAGCTGTTTATTTTAGATGCTGCCTGCTCCCTTCTTTGTGTTTATTTCATGGAAATGATGAAATTCTTTCTTTCTTATTTTGAAAAGCTTTGCAGTGTGATGATGGGGACTTTGGTTCTAGAACTCTAAAAGGGAGCAACACTGCCACTTTTACAAAGTTGTTGCTAATGCACATCCCCTTTTGAAGAAAGCCCCCACCCCCAGCTGTGTTGATTCACTCCGGGGGTCAAAACCTGCAGCTACTGTACCAAGTGATGAATACTTCCCAGTCTTCTCTTTTCCTCCACCTAGCCCAAATCCTGTTGCCCAGTGCTCTCATTTCCTGCTGTTTGTTGGGATGGTAATACGGAATCTGAATGGTTTAAGATGAAAAAGTAGTGGGGTGGAATGCTTAGATGTTTCTTTAGAAACGAATAATGAAAAGCAGGAAATTCCTGAAATGTTACACACCGGTCCGTCGTCATGCTCGGTAAATGTGGGAAAGATGGGGAATCAGGAAGCTTCAGTGGTAGCACCGGGGGGGGGGGGGGAGGACGTTTTCGCAGATCTACAAAGAAAGGAAAAACAACCTTTCTGGGTGGGTTGAACTTGGGGAAGGTCCCTTTACTTCAAGTAGCCGAGTCCAGCAACAAAAGACAGGGGGAGAGGGGGAATTAAAGTATTTTTCTGGGCCTCCGTCTGCACTACACATTCAAAGCAGTATCATAGCACTTTAAGCAGGGATTGGTTCCTCCAAAGAATCTTGGGAATTGTAGTTTGCTAAGGGCACTGAGTATTGTTAGGAGCAGGGGCTTAGCGCGGGTGAGCCATGGACCTGGGCATGGATTTTTGAGGGGGTACGAAGGCCCCCTGTGAGGTGCTCCTCTTCGGGTTTTGGAGGAACCGAGGCTCATTGAGAGGAGCAGCAGGCAGTGCTGTCCTGGGGGTGCTGGCTTGGGGGCACCTGGTTGGGCCCACCAAGTGCCACGTTGTTTGGCCAGACTCCCCCTCCTGGCATGGGCAGGCAGGTGGAGCAGCGCAGCCCTGCTTGGCACCGGTGCAGGGCAGAGTCACTCCGGTGGTGTCGGTGGTGAGGGCTGGGGTGCTGTGCCTGGTTCCTTCACCCTCCATTCCTCTGCCCCCCCAGCACACATGTGCCTACCCCAGGAGCTGTGAACTCACACAATGCAGCTGGTTAGGAGACCCCCATTCTCCTCACATAGCTACAATTCCTGGAGTGGTTTAATAGTCAACCTCTCTTCTCAGGGAAGTCTGGGAATTGTAGCTCTGTGAGGAGAATAGGGGTTGCATGATAATAGTGGCAGAGGGTGGGTCTTGTGCAACACAACTACTTCTAGAAAATACTGGACTTGGAGGACTTCCGGGAGATGATGGCGCCAGGTCAAGTCTCCCAAGTGTGTTTTATAAGCTGGTCTCCGACCGTAATAAATTATATCTATCTATCTATCTATCTATCTATCTATCTATCTATCTATCTATCCAATCTATCTACTGTATTTTTCGCCCCATAGGACGCACTTTTTCCCCTCCAAAAATGAAGGGGAAATGTGTGTGGGTCCTATGGGGCGAATGCAGGCTTTTGCTGAAGCCTGGAGAGCGAGAGGGGTCGGTGCGCACCAACCCCTCTCGCTCTCCAGGCTTCGCGCAGATCTCCGCAAGCCATGGGAGCCCGCACTGGGCTCCCACGGCTTGCGAAGAGTTGCCTGCATGCCGAAGGCTGGGCGCGCTGAGCTCAGCGCCCCCAGACTTCGCGCAGCTCTCCGCAAGGCGCGGGAGCCTGGCACTGGGCTCCCATGGCTTGTGGAGAGTTGCCTGTTCTGGGGGCTGGGGTCGGGGGGAAGCTCGGGCTTTCCCCGCCCCAGCCCCACGCCTGGGGAAAAAATATTTTTTTCCCCTTTATTTCCCCCCCAAAAAACTAGGTGTGCCTTATGGGACGGTGCGTCCTATAGGGCGAAAAATATGGTATCTATCTATCTATCTATCTATCTATCTATCTATCTATCTATCTATCTACTGGACTTGGAGATTTGCATGAGAGAGGTTGCAGAAAGCAGAGTTTTTGACTGGGAAATAGGGGGAGGAGAAGGGTTATTGTATCTCAAAGGGTGCCTAGAGGCCCACCAGTCCATTCTTTGTGGCTGAAGGTCCTTGACTTTCTGCTGCTTCCGAGGGGACAATGTTAGGAAATTCTGCACAGGAAGCTCTGAGGGGATTACTATGTATTGCCACAATAACAATGAGTTTGCTTCTCGGAGGCTGTGGATCAGCAGAGTGCCATTCTACAGAAAGCTTAAATCAAGGGCTGGGGCTTTCTCCATCTTCTAAATTTTAGAAGTTTGAAAGGCTGGGAAAATTGTACCTCACATTAAACAGAGAGGCTAGAAAACGGACGGCGGTTACTAACAGGCACTGAGATAAGGAGACCAAGCGTGCCATACTGTACTTGTCTACCCAGTCTAATGGGATCAATTCCAGGAGTATGTATAGGTTTGCCATCCAAGGGGACCAATTTATGTTGTTGATTCTGACAGTGATGTTATTTAGAGCATTGAAATGTCCAAGGCACATTCATGTTCTCAGCAAGCCTCACAATGTATCATTGCCATTTTGATATTTTTGGATGGAGAGCTGATTCTAAAGGAGAGGCAGAGCAATTCAAACTTCCTTATGGGGGGTAGGGATTGGATTGAATCTGACCCACCAGCAGGGCGGCACTAACACCATGCCATTGGCACTGAAATCCTCCTTTGGGTGAGCAGGAAGTAAGGTGGCAAGTCCTTCAATAGCCAAGCCCAGGCTGAAGCCCCCGAAGTGGAACATTCTGAGGCAGTCCGGGATCTGCTGAACCCCATATTGGTCTTGCTGTCATCACACAATGCCACTGGGCCCATTGCATAGCCTGCAGCTACCACAGGGATCGGGCTCATTCATCCTTCTGCCATAGCTGGTACAGTGATCAGGTTGGCCTGAAAATTCAGACTTTTTCCTTGCTTGCCGAAGCAGCAGTAGCAGCTGGTGTAGGGTTGAGGAAGGGAGAAAGGCTTTCTTTCCTTTGTTAGTCCACTTCCACACCCGCCAGTGGAGGAAGAAAGTGGCCAGTAGAGGCACTGACCTCTCGTCATACTGTCGTTTGCAGCAGCACCTGCTGGTGGCGGTGTGAACTACAGCATGACGACAGCCTTACACAAATATTATGTGTAAAGACTGACAAGGGTATCTGATTCTCCAATGAGGCTGTATTCACAATATCCCTGCTGTTATCATCCGAATATCCCTGTAGGTTAGGCACACAGTGACTCACCCAACATCCGTACATTTTGCGGCTTAGCAGGGACTTGAAACCAAGTATTCTAGTCTATGTCCAACAATATAGATTCTGCAGAGCACTGGCATGATGCAAGGTGCAAAATTATGACATAGGTTACTTTGCTACTGGTTTGTTTGGAACTTTTGAGTCAACCCAGTGCTATGTTACTGTAGGTGGCAAATAGTCCAGCAAAGGAATGGAAAGACAAAAAAGTGTTTGATGGGGGAGAATGAAGTTTATTATTTTTCTGTCCCTCTCTCCCCGTTTCTTATTTTCCCAGGTTCGAAGTCTCGTTCAGAGGAGGTTGTACCATATATCATCGATCACCCCTCTGACCTCGTGGTACGCTGGGACCAGGCTGCGACCTTGAACTGCCGTGCGGCCGGGAACCCGACACCCACTATTGAGTGGTATCGCAATGGCGAGTATGTGAAGACAAACAAAGACGATGGACCCTCCCAACGCACCCTCCTGCCGGGTGGGTCCCTCTTCTTCTTACGTCTCAGCCAGAGGAAGGGGAAATCGGACGAGGGGGTGTACAACTGCGTGGCCAGAAACCACCTGGGTGCAGCCGTTAGCAAGAATGCTTCTCTTTATGTGGAAGGTAAGGCATTGGGATCAGCTTAGAGAGTTGCATATTGGGCAAGCGACTTCTATTGCAGCATGGTGGGGCTGTCTGGGTGGGACTGGGGGCTCACCCACATTAATCAAAAACAGCATTTTAAATACGTTATAAATACAGTGGTGCCCCGCAAGACGAACGCCTCGCAAGACAGAAAACCCGCTAGACGAAAGGGTTTTCCGTTTTGGAGGCGCTTCGCAAAACAAATTTCCCTATAGGCTTGCTTCACAAGACAAAATGTCTTGCGAGTTCCTGCGGGTTTCCCCCCATTTTTTCTCCCTTTTCCTAAGCCGCTAAGCCGCTTATCAGCTGATCCGCTAAAAGCCGCTAAACCGCTAATAGCGCTAATCCGCTAAGCTGTCAATGGGCTTGCTTCGCAAGACGAAAAAACCGCTATACGAAGAGCCTCAGGGAACGGATTAATTTCGTCTTGCGAGGCACCACTGTATGCAACACCAGATGGTGCTGTAGAGCAGAAAACTTTTCTATGCGATTTGACACAGAGTCCCCCCCCCCTTTGGTTAAAACAATTTAATTTATGGTTTATTTATAGTGCCCCCCCATATAGATCCACCCTTGAGGGGCAGCCAAATTTGTCCATTGTCATTTCTCTTGAATTTCTCATTTGTTCAATATTAAGTTCAATTCTCCACATTGTTTGATGGGTGGTGGTGGAATAAAGTCCTCCTGAAAATTTCTTCAGATTTGAGTGCAAATTTCTCCTTGTATGCACATTTTGTATCTAACTTTGCCAAATAGGCACTTCTTCTTTTTTGCAAGGCAGCTTCCCACAACATAATTCATTATTGTATTTTATTTACACTAATGGTATGCAATCCCACCCATCCCCGGTGAGATCTTGTTTTTTTGAGCCTATGAACTTTCCCCCTAGACTATGCCACCGACTGCAGGTGTGAATTCTTTGTAAAGACTGTTTAAATGCTTTTACCTTAAGAAAAAGGGCGAACAAAAGAAAGAAATTCACACAGTGCCTAGCTAAACTGTGGGATTGGCTCCCACAGGAGGCAATGATGGTGAGCAACTTAAAAGAGGCATATTGTTGGCCACTGTGATAATAGGATGCTCAGCTAGGTGTTCCACTGGCCAGATCTAGCAAGTTATTGTTGTGTTCTTATGTTCGTACAAGCAAACCTTTACCTGTGCATGGAAAGCTACCATGTAAGAGAAAAGTCCTCAGGACAAACTTTCCCCCCTGTACTCGATTTTCACTTGCAGGGAGCTTTTAACATGGGAGAACATTCAAATATACACCTCCTACCTACAAATTGAAGTGATCAACAGTCCCTGGAGAACTGTTTGTTTGAATTAGTTCTTTGATACCTACGTACGTACCAACCAACCAACCAACCAACCAATCTTTATTGTTGTGATCGGAGATCAGCCACTAAATTATTGCCAAACAGCTAGCAGTGAATGTCCGTGTTGTTAAACTCATACTAATATCACTTTCAGTGCTCCTTGCCTCACATTTTTCTCTTACAGCAGTCGTGAGCCAAGGCCTCAACTGCTCCCATTTTACAGATGAGAAAACTGAGAGAAAAGGGCTGGTTCAATGTCACCCAGTGAATTCAATGCTGTTGATCCCATCCAATTAGATACAGTAGTGTTTAGTGTGCTGAACTAGGATTGGGGATCGGGGACAACATTTTGCCTCTCATATTCAGGAAGCAGAGAGTAGTAATGCCATTCATCCATAAATAAATACAATTAAATATATGCATACTGAGAGCAACAATTAAGAAAAGTTCTGCCGTGTGTGTGTGTGTGTTTTGTGTTTATAAATACTTTGGACTTTCTAGCTACTCTCATTACTTCTATATTCCATGTTCTGCATTCCCAGGGTAGTACAGAGATATCAAATGCCCCATCTCAGGCATGCCCCTGGACCAAACCATCTCTCCCACCTTTAAGCCCACAACGTCTCTCTTGCAGGATTTTGCAGCGCTAATTATTGGCACAATTAAAAACCCTCTTTAATATTCAGGCTGGGAGACCTTCCAATTAACACTTCATTAACGATCAGGCTCCATCCGGCTCTTGTGGCCCAGTGTGAAGGTTCGCAGTGGTGTTTGGCAGCTATAAATATTCATGCAGGCGAAGATGGTTTGGGAGATGCTTCTGTTAGCAACACTAAATTAAGTGCGCCACATGGACTCGCTGTTTGAGCACGTGCAAGCAAATAGTTCCCCTCCTTGGATGTGCATTGGGTCTTGCATTGCCGTGGAGCAATGCAAAACATGCGCTCCGGCAAGCCAATTCCAGACAGGCTCCCAGTTTTTCCACTGCTCCCTGCCCCCCAACTGCCTCTGTGTGGGTCTCTGAAACAAAGTCAGTAGGAGGCTGATGTTGTTTTGGAGTTTTTGCTTTGTGTCAGTTCAGCTCATCGTGCAGAGTAAAATGCTCAGCTGTCCCATTTCAAATACAGTGGTACCTCGGGTTACATACGCTTCAGGTTACATACATTTCAGGTTACAGACTCCGCTAACCCAGAAAAAGTGCTTCAGGTTAAGAACTTTGCTTCAGGATGAGAACAGAAATTGTGCTCCGGTGGCGCGGCAGCAGTGGGAGGCCCCATTAGCTAAAGTGCGGACCTCTGGAACGAATTAAGTACTTAACCCGAGGTACCACTGTAGCAAGTTTGTGGGTTTCATACCATTTAACAAGCCAACACATTTATTTTAAAAGGGGACAAGATTTTAGCTGACTGAAACATTTTGAACTGATTAATATCATGATTGTAGCTTAGAAAAAACCTGGCACAGTGACAGAGCATCTGCTTAATGTCCCAGGTTCAGTTCCTGACATCTCCAGTTAGAAGGGTCAGGTAACAGGTAATGGGAGGACCTTTCCCTGTCTGAGTCACTGGAAAGATGCTGGCATCAGAGTAGACAACAGTGGGCTGGCTGGATATATAGTCTTATTTTTGTAGAGGGAGGTTTGTAGTCCAGTGGTTTGTACAAGGCAGTTTCCTCTGTTTGTTTGTTAAATATACAGAATAAAAAAATAATTTCTTGTGATTGAAAAGACCAGCGTTGCAGACACAAGCTTTTTTCCCAGACTGATTGACTTTAAGAAAGTACTAGCTTCTTTTCCCATACCCTATGATCACAAAGGGACGTGCGTGGCGCTGTAGGTTAAACCACAGAGCCTAGGACTTGCCGATCAAAAGGTTGGCAGTTCGAATTCCTGCGACGGGGTGAGCTCCCATTGTTCGGTCCCTGCTCCTGCGAACCTAGCAGTTTGAAAACACGTCAAAGTGCAAGTAGATAAATAGGTACCGCTCTGGCGGGAAGGTAAATGGTGTTTCCATGTGCTGCTCTGGTTCGCCAGAAGTTGCTTAGTCATGCTGGCCACATGACCTGGAAGCTGTACGTCGACTCCCTTGGCCAATAAAGCAAGATGAGCACCGCAACCCCAGAGTCGTCCACGACAGGACCTAATGGTCAGGGGTCCCTTTACCTTTATGATCACAAAAGCCAATTAAAAAGCTCAGCTTGCTCATACATATGCAGCAAAGTAGGAAGCCATCATTCACTAACCGTGATCTCAGTTCTCCCAACACCTCCAGCACAAGAGGTATTGTTACACAAAATCTTTAGGGAGCAAAACCTAAAAGGTGGTGCTGGGGAACCACCATAAACTTCCCATTGGGGACTGAAGACATGGCCATGGAATGCTGACTAACTGTTGAAAGGGAATAATGGAGAACTTGGGTGGAGGAGAAATGGGGTGGAGTATTTTGGAAGCTGGCATGGCTATTTGACTGAATCCCTAAACAAGAAGCACTCCACACTGGGACTTTTTGGAATAGGTTCCACTTATCAAAACTCCCTATAAAATATTTGTGTATTGACTTATGCACTAGGATGTCATATTTACATTCCCATATGGTCAGGGGCATAGGGATGTGGGTGGCGCTGTGGGTTAAACCACAGAGCCTAGGACTTGCTGATCAGAAGGTCGGCGGTTCGAATCCCCGCGACGGGGTGAGCTCCAGTTGCTCAGTCCCTGATCCTGCCAACCTAGCAGTTCGAAAGCACCTCAAAGTGCAAGTAGATAAATAGGAACCGCTCCGGCGGGAAGGTAAACGGCGTTTCCATGCGCTGCTCTGGTTCGCCAGAAGCGGCTTAGTCATGCTGGCCACATGACCCGGAAGCTGTCTGCGGACAAACGCTGGCTCCCTCGGCCCATAGAGCGAGATGAGTGCCGCAACCCCAGAGTCGGTCACGACTGGACCTAATGGTCAGGGGTACCTTTACCTTTATCTTTATGGTCAGGGGCAGTTAAACTTGTCTCTCTCCGAGATGTTGAGATCCTTTTCTCATTTCTACAGCAAATATAACCCCCTCCATTAGTCCTGTATGGGCACATCTGTTGATTTTGGCTTCTCTCAATTTCTCATTTTTCCCAGTTGCAAGTTCAGGTCTCTACATTTCTGCATCAGTTTGTGATTTTATTTTTAAGTGGCATTTTAGAGCAATTTTTGCATAATATGCACATTCTCGTGCACAATTTCCCCATAGTTTCTGATTATTTCCTAATATGAATTCATTTTATGTCTTATCTTCACTAATATGCATATTTTTGAACACACTTTCCCAAATAGACATCATTTTTTGGTGCATTATTTGTTTGGAGAATTTCAATGCAAAATTCAGGAAAGTGCGAATTTTCAAGAATGGCTGCTTTTTGGTTAGCAGATTGCATTGGGAAGTGTCAGTTAGGTGGGTTCCCATTTAAATGGAGATCAACCAAATTTCTCCACCATCCGTAGTCCTCTACCATCCTTCTTCAGCAGTAGAATTGACCTATTTCTTTGTTACAGCGCAGTCGCTGCAATGCAGCCTAATCTTTTCTCTTGGTCTGCGTTGGGAAACGTGGGGCGGGAGACTTTTGGAAACAATTAAGGATTATTTTGTTTAACCGTCTAAAAATATCTAGCAATAACATCCTAAGGTACGGTCTCTGCAGGTTGCTGCTTGTAAGAAGTTGGCTCATCTCCTGGACTTTTGATTATATTACAAAGGAGTCACATCCTTCAGGAGGGATGAATGCAGGAAGCAGGCAGAAGACTGGAAGGCAAGGGGAAAAGGCTGCCTCTCTCCCTGTCTGTGGGTTTCTCCCTTCTGATTGTGTTCCCAGTTCGGGTTGTCAAGGCAATTGTTATATTTGAAGCAGAAGTAGCTGCAGGAAGACGGCTTCCCATAAATAGCCACACTAGTTCTCATTTTGTTGCCACAGGATGGGGTGATGGTTGCTAGCTTAGATGGTTTCAAAAGGAGCTTGGACAAATATATGGAGGATAAGCCCATTAGTGGCTATTAGTGTTGATGGCTAAATGGAAACTCCAGGTTCAGTGGCATTGTATCTGTGAATAGTACCGGTTGATGGGCAGTAACAGCAGGCAAGGGCTTCTCCCTGTCAGCCAGCTGAGCTTTGCTGGTCCAAAGGAGGAAAAAACTTAAACATGATGAAGAGTTTCCAAAAAGTAGATCAGAGGTAATTGTACTTCATCCAGCAGAGCTTTACTGAAGGCAAATGAGCACAATGGTCACAAATCCAATACACTCATACCTTGGTTGTTGAACTTAATCTGTTCTGGGAGTCTGTTCGACTCCTGAAACAGTTCGAAAACCAAGGCACGGCTTCCGATTGGCTGCAGGATCTTCCTGCACTCAATCAGAAGCCACGGAAGTCGCATTGGATGAAAAATGTTCGCAAACAGGAAATTCACTTCTGGTTTGCAGCGTTCAGGAGCCAAAACGTCCGAGTACCAAGGCATTCGAGAACCAAGGTATGACAGTACATTCAGGATTAGCACAGTTGCAGCACTTACAATAAAACTTACAATGACTTATAATAAGACTAAACCTTAACACTATAGCGTACAGAACAGCACACCAGAACAAAGTGTCAGAAAGAGTAAGCTCAGAACCCAGGCTCCTTCTGGCCTTATTATTATAGTCAGCATGGCCTTGACAGTAAGATAAGAGAATCAGTTTAAACCAGCTGTACTCAGCTTCTCAGAAGAAATAACCCAAACAAGAACCTTCTGCCTGTTTCATTCACATGGAACAAAAACTTTCCAGAACCCTCTTGAACCAAGTAGAAAAGGAAAGATCTCTACACATCAGATCAATACTTTCTGTACTAAGAAATGAGAGCTGCAACTCCCTTCATGTTCCGCTTGTGGGTTTCTTGAAGGTATCTGCCTGGTAGGGGTGGACTTTGGTCTTTCAAAGTTCAGCGGCGCCCTGTGTGAGGCCAAAATTCAGCACCCCTGCCTCTCCCCTTCTGTTCTGTTCAATTCATGATGTCATAGTTGCAGTGCCCCCGAGGCTCAGTATGCAGTGTGGCAGAACTGGTGGCGCTGCCCTTTGTGGCTGGCCTCTTTGGGAAATGGAGGCTTATGCAATGCAAGTTTCCTGCTCAGAGTAGGCACCCTGAAGTTAACGGATGTGATTCACTTGGGTTCCTTCATTTCTATGAATCTGCTCTGAGTAGCATCAGCATCAGATGCAACCTGCAGTGTTGAAGTGGGAGGGCTTCTGGTCAACAGGCCTCTTTTTGATGGCCTTGGTGGTCTTTTGTATTGTTCAAAAGAGCAGCAGCTGATGGCGCTTTGAGTGAAGTGGGACAACAGATGGCATTAAATGGCTACTTGTACAATCCAGCAGACTGACCCTTGGAAAAATGATAATTTTGAGAAGCCTCCAAAGGCCCATCTAGTCCAGCATCTTGTTTCCAAATAGGTTTCCTTCTTTCTTTCTTTCTTTCTTTCTTTCTTTCTTTCTTTCTTTCTTTCTTTGCAAAAAGTGAGGGCAAGGAAGCATGCTTGCTAGGGTGGATTAATGAGTAGTAGTTCAGCAACATCCGAAGGATAAAAAAATTCCCCACCCCTGCCTTTTGTGCACCTGAGCATGTGAGCTAGTATGTTTTTTCTGGGCTAGCAACTGTTGTGGAATTGTGTGTGTGTGTTGCAGAGTTTTCTCAGCTGCACAGCCTCGTACCATGGTTGAAGGTGCACATTAGCTCCACACTACACACTTGCAGGCAATTGATGCTGCAATTCAATGCACATGTTCCTGGGAAGAAGTCCCACTGAGCTCAGCATTTGGGTTGCCATACGTCTGGGAAATCCAGGACATGTCCTCTTTTGGGAGGCCAACATGCCCATCCAGGGGGATTTTTACATTTTAAAGGAAATGTCAGAATTTGGAGGGGCGGGGCGGTGTTATTTATTAATTCATCGGGGGGGGGGGGCTTTTTTGCTTGGGCTTGGCCCAAGCTGGGGAAAGAGGCACGTGGGCTGGTAGAGGCTCAGGCTGTCCTCTTTTTTGCTCTTCAAGCTATGGCAACCCAACTCGGTATGGCTTCTCTGACTAGGCACGCCCAGGATGGCAATGTTAATTGAATTCCTTACATCTATATCATCATCATCATCATCATCATCATCATTGACTTGGGCGCCTGTTTAAGCTCCATCTCCTGTGTTTATGTAGCTACACTCCATCATTGAAAACGATTAAAAACACATTAACTGGATGTGTCTGTGTGTGTGTGTGTGTGTGTGTGTGTGTGTGTGTGTGTGTGTTTTAGAATCCATGAAGTAATGGTAAATACAAACCAGAATTAAGGAATTTATACTGCAGCGCTTTCTTGATGCAGTGAGAGGCAATTCAAAGGCTTTGAAGAGTGGTAAAAATCTTAGGGTACAATCATCGAGCGCAAGTGAAATAAGCACCATTGATGTTGATGGGAGAGAGTTAAACAAGTGCTCAACACACTAATTGAAATTAATGGGATGTGCTTTATTGCTGTTACAATAGAGTGGCTGCACCAAATAAACTCACTTTTAAGTTTAGTATGGTTTATGATTGATTCTGCTGGTTCAGCTTTTCCTGTTTTAAGTATCCCTACCCCTCACAACATCCAATGACTTTGTGGTTGGAATTTTGTTTGATTGATAGTTTCCTTATTGAAGTTGTTGTTTTTAGCATGTTTATCTATTATTGGCTCTTGCCCTTAATTTGTAAGGAATTAAACCGCTCAAGGAGCGATCCTTTTAACTGCATCATCATTCCTTGGTGTTAGAACATGGAAGTTTAGCCTCCAAATTGAGCAGATTAATTTTGTCAGATGGAACAGAAAGGCAGCTGGATCCGTGCTTGATTCTGCTTACGATATGCAACCTCTGGAAATGACAGAGTAATTAAAAAGCATGCTGTATGTCCTGCTCCTTTGCATAAACACAGTCGACACCAGAGGGCAAAAGAAGGATTCTTACACTTATCCCCCTTTACTGCCTAATGTACAATGAACAACTTTTTGCACCTTAGACTTCTATTTTTTCTTATTACGTGATCGGTAGTCCAGTGCGGGGCTACCCTCTACTGGTGTGGCTAATTTAGGCTGTTTCTAGACCAGACATGTCCAAAGTCCATTTTGGGGGCCTAATCTGGCTCGCCGGTCAGTTTAATCCGGCCCCTGTGGCAGTTTATTTCCTGGGGTAAATCCCCAAAATTACCTCAACAACATCAATCCTAAAAAAAGCTCAACAACTCCAATGTAAAATCATTCAAAAGCTCAAAAAGTTAACAACTTTGGTCGGCCCTTTGGTCGGCCCTCATGGCCCTTCAGTTCATCAAATCTGGCCCTCTTTGAAAAAAGTTTGGACGCCACTTTTCTAGACGGTTGTTGTTTTCAGGTGGGATTCAAACACATACAGTGGTACCTCTGGTTGCGAATGGGATCCGTTCCGGAGGCCCGTTCATAAAATGAAAAGAGCGCAACCCGCAGCAGCACATCTGCGCACACACGGGTTGTGATTCGCCACTTCTGCGCATGCGTGATGTCATTTTACGCTTCTGCGCATGCGCAAGTGACGAAACCCGGAAGTAACCCTTTCCGGTAGTTCTGGGTCACTGTGGGACATAACCTGAAAGAAAATAACATGAAACGGACGTAACATGAGGTATGACTGTACTGACAAATTCAGTTGCAAAATTGTAGGCCACATTCACATATGTGCAGTTAAATCAAATTGTTTCCCCCAAAGAATACTGGAAACTGTTGCTCACCCCATACAGGAATTTTATTTAGGATATATTTGTGTTTTCTCGTAGCTCTGCAAGAAGAGTTTCGGCTTCATCCCAGCAACTTGGTGGTGACAACTGGAGAACAATTGGTGCTGGAATGCTTGCCCCCTAGAGGACACCCTGAGCCAACCATTTCGTGGAAAAAGAACGGCGTCCCCATAAATGAGGAAAATGGTCATTATGAGGTAATAAAAAACAATACATCTAGTAGCAATGCTATTTGTGGTTTTTTAAAGAGCCGCTGTGGTGTAGTGGCTAGAGTGTTAGACTGGGAGCTGGGAGATCAAGGTTCAAATATTCACTCAGCCATGAAGCTCACTAGGTGACCTTGGGCCAGAAACTATCTCTCAGCCTAGCCGACCTAGGCACCACATTTCAAGAAGGACACTGACAAACTGGAACGTGTCCCAAGGAGGGCAACCAAAATGGTCAAAGGCCTGGAAACGATGCCTTATGAGGAACGGCTAAGGGAGCTGGGCATGTTTAGCCTGGAGAAGAGGAGGTTAAGGGGTGATATGATAGCCATGTTCAAATATATAAAAGGATGTCACATAGAGGAAGGAGAAAGGTTGTTTTCTGCTGCTCCAGAGAAGTGGACACGGAGCAATGGATCCAAACTACAAGAAAGAAGATTCCACCTAAACATTAGGAAGAACTTCCTGACAGTAAGAGCTGTTTGACAGTGGAATTTGCTGCCAAGGAGTGTGGTGGAGTCTCCTTCTTTGGAGGTCTTTAAGCAGAGGCTTGACAACCATATGTCAGGAGTGCTCTGATGGTGTTTCCTGCTTGGCAGGGGGTTGGACTCGATGGCCCTTGCGGTCTCTTCCAACTCTATGATTCTATGATTCTATGACCTCACAGGGTTGTTGTGGGGGTTATATGAGGAGGGGGAAAACCATGTGTGCCACCTTGAACTCTTTTAGGCAAGAGGGTGGAATATAAATGATATCAATCAATCAATCAATGCAGCCCATATCAGATACGGTGTATAGTTATCAAAGTCACAATTGCACCACATCTTTTAAAGCATGTGGCTTCCCCCCCCAAGAATCCCGGGAGCTATAGTTTGTTAAGGGTGCCGGGAACTGTAGCTCTGAGAACTACTGTTCCCAGGATTTGGGGGTGGAAGCCATGTGCTTTAAGATGGGAATGTAGCCACAACAACCACAGTAGAGAGGATAAAAAGGCAATATACATACACACAGATTCTGCCTTTCATTTTTAACAAAACAACAACAACAACAACCCCATTATCAAAATGAATTTTAAACTACAGACAACTTTGGCTTGGAATTCATCTTCTCTTTGACCGTTGTATCCCAGTTTCCTAGTTTTGATGGCTACACTGAGGAACTTAGCTATATTTTCTCTGAAAATAAAGCCACTAAGTGGATGTACTTAGTGGGCTTAGGAATTGTACTGTGCACTGTGTTGTCATTGCTATGTTGAAGTTATTTTGCATAATTATGTATTGTGTGATGTTGTGATGTCATATTGTGTGGGTGGGTGTATTTATGCTTTGAAGAATGTGTAGAGAAGTTGCTGAGCCATCTTGCTAAGCCAGCTGTCCTTTTTTTGGCCAGAGAAAATGCATTTCACAGACTCCCAGACAATATGACAATATTTTAATATATATTTTTATTAATACATTTATATATCCCTTCTTCCAAGGAACTCAAGGTGGGGTACACAATTTGCCTCCCCCCCATTTCATCCTCACAAGAACCCTGTGAGGAAGGTTAGGCTAAGAGTTGGTGACTGGTTCAAGGCGACTGAGCTTCAGGGCTGAGTGGGGATTTGAACTCTGGTCTCCCAGGTCATAGTCCAACACCCTAACCATTATGCCACACATACTTGTGGAGCTCCAACATATTCTTTCTCCCCTACCTCACCCCATTTCGACAGGTGACCAACTCAAAGCTTTTGGTAGCGCATGCTTTGAAGAGCGATGCAGGAGCATATGTCTGCATGGCCACCAATCAAGTAGGAGAGCGAGCGAGCAGAGCTGCCTTGGTCTCCATTTTGGGTAAGGAAGGGAACAGGGATTGCTCCTCCCATCTTTCCCCACCAGGGTGAGCTATGCCCTTGGCGGGTGTTCCATCAGCTGGTGAGAATCTCTACACCACAGATAAGTGCCACATTGGGGCTGATTGGCAAAATGTATAGACATGAGCTTCACCTAACTGCGCAGAGCACAGAAGTGCTTATGGAGAGAACAAGAGCATCGCCCAACCATAACTGTTGAATTACCGTGGTATCTGTTTCCCATCATTTCCACCACCATCAGGTATTGCATTTGTGCATTGTACTGAAGCCGGCAGGATAAAGGTATGCACTTAGCCAATGGGAAACATATTAGAAAGTCAATTTTTGAAAGGGAATGTGATTCTGAAGGCATCTGAAGGCAGCCCTGTTTAGGGAAGCTTTTAATGTTTGACAGACTGTTGTATTTTAATATTTTGTTGGAAGCCGTCCAGAGTGGCTGGGGAAACCCAGCCAGATGGGAAGGGGAATAAATAAATAAATTAATAATAATAATAATAATTAGTAGTAGTAGTATTAAGATGATGAACAACACTTTCTTTGGGGATGTGGCATCATTATAAGCAGCTGGATCATTTAGCGTATTCAGATCCAGAATATGAACTAAATATGAAGGACCATAATTCGGTTGCAGAACACCTGTCTTGCAAGCAGAAGGTCCCAGGTTCAGTCCCCAGGTGGCAGGGACCGTGCTGAGGAGGGCTGCACTGAGAAGGAATGGTGGGAGCTTCCCTCTACCCTTCCCCCTGCTCCTCACCAGGATCCTGAATCTTCCCAGGAGCAGGAGGACAGTATAGATTTGGAACAGTGGTTTGCAGAGGGACATAGTTCAGAAGGCAGAAGCTGGGAAATACTGGGTGGGAAACAGCTAGGAGAAGATGCACTGGGAGAGAGAGAATTAACAGATTCACTGTCTCTGGAAAGCGTTCATCCACTCAGCCCAAGGACAAGAAGAGCTGATAAGGTGGCAGCACAGAAGGCACAGTGGTTACGAGCTCAGGGTACAAGGGGGTACCTTTACCTTTACCTTTATGGATAGACAGACAGGTGGGTCATCTTGCTGAAAAGCAGCTATGTCTTTCAGTGTCTGGACTCCGTGTGCTGTATCCAGCGCTCGTCCTACTCAGAGTAGACCCCTTGGAATTAAGAGACATGACCGATTTAGACCCATTACTTTCAAGGGGTCTACTCTGAGTAGATGTTGGTGGGCTCTGACCCCATAAAACCCACTCTGCTACTGAGAGCTTCCATAACCCTAAGGGACTATTCGGTTTGATTAGATTGTCTGCTTCTCCTATCCAAGAAAAGCCAGTATTCACTCGGAGGCCTAATGATGTCGTGGCCAAGCTTGGCAGCACCGTCCTGTTCATGTGTGGAGTCCACGGAGACCCAACGCCCGCCATTCAGTGGCACAAGGAAACGGGAGAGCTTCCCTCCGGAAGGTGAGGAGACCTGTTAGATTCAGAGGATTTCTCTTGCTGTCACTCTCTGCTTGGCCAGCTTGTGAAAGGAAGATCAAATTGTGTGTGTTTTTAATTGATTTTTAATTGTAAATTTATTAAAGACAGAAGAAGAAAAAAGAGACAGGGGGAAAAACAACAACAGAAAAGTTTCGCCCCCGCATTCACAATATAATAAACATCCATCTTAAATTACACTTGCAGATTAATATATGTCATTCAAATGTCAGAATAGGTCTCAAAGTTGGTGTTTATAGGAAGCACATCAAAGGGTTGATGCTGCTCCCACTGTGGATTTATTCCTCAGATTTTGCTTTTAAGTCACCTAGCTATTGCCAGAGGAACAAAGGCAGAACTTAAGAAGAGCCTGGCTGCAGGATCAGACCAAAGGCCCATCTAGCACCCTGTTCTCCACAGTGGCCAACCAGATGCCCATGGGAAGCTGGCAAGCAGAAGATGAACACCATAGTTCTCTCCCCAGGAACTGGTCTTCAAAGGCATTCTGCCTCTGTGATTCCCTCAGCAGCCAACCAGCTGTCCCTAGAAAGGCTATAAGCCAAATTTGAAGACCATAGTCTTCTCCCACTAGTGATTCATATTGGGAGGCATGATGATCCTGGAGCTGTTATGGCTAGTATCCATTGAAGATTGCCTCTCCTTGATTTCCTCACCTACTCACCTACTGCTATCAGTTCAGGTGGCAAATCCTAAAGATGAGCCCAATGGTAAACTGTGGAAATAGGAGAAGCCAAACTCATTGCTGGATCCAGCTTCTGGGTCAGTTAGTGTTGGACAGATCAGTCTTTCTTTCTTCTGTGTATGGCTATGCAGACTACTCGTCTCTTAGCGGGCTAGTAATTTTTTATTGCAAGTTGGTCTTTTTAAAAAAGCATCATCATCATCATCATCATCATCATCATCATAGACTAGGAGCCTTTCACAGAAATGGAAGGGTTCATCTGGTACAACCCCCTGCAATGCAGGAATATGCATCTGTCCCATACAGGGATCGAACCTGCAACCTTGGCATTATCAGCACCACCCTCTAGCCAACTGAGCTATCCAGGGCCAATTTGCAAGGCATGGGGCAATCAAAATATTTCTGTCCTGTCCACTGGAAGTGATGCATAGGTTAATCTGGGTGGGTGGCAGTGTCCTAAGACTTACATCAAATAGGGTGACCCCTGCAGAGACCACCATCTGGGGGAGTGCCTTCGGCCCTGGCCCCCCTGGGCACGCAGACATGGCCACTCCCCCGGATCCCTTTAGCGGGATACCCCAGCATTTGGAGGGGCAGGCAGAAACAACAGCCTCCCCTCCATCCAAGACAAAGGATTGCCCCAATGCCCAACCAAGTTGTGACGATTGCTATGAGGTAGGCAAAACCACCGGGTTGGAGCCAATTGGCCTGGTGGACAAATTCCTACCTGGCCCCATAAAACGGCGACTGCCGTAGCCACAGCAAAGTCCTTAAACATCAGCTTCAACCAAGGGAGGCTGGGTGGGAAACCCGACGAGGGGAAAGCAGGTAGGGCCCCAGGTGAGGACTGTTTAGATTGCCAGGGAACGGACCCAAGGGAAGCCTTTGTCAGGAGCTCGTCCTACACTCGAGTAGGACCCTGGCAGAAACACATGCCCGACTAGCATGTTCTCTCCCTCTTGGTCAATCCTTCGGGAGCTTCAAAAGCTTTCTTCTGCCCAAACATCACAGCGACCGATGCCAACAGACATCGGCACACTTAAGGATCTGCAGAGTCTTCGCAGCTTGCGTAACAGAACTCAGCAACTCAGCACTTTGGCTAATCTACTTTATTTACATATAAACACACATGGAGCACTGCAACATGGCTCCCTCTCCCTCTAGCATCAGACAGCAAAGAGAATGAAAAAAGGACAATAGTCCCACTTCACGGAACACAGTAACACAAACATCCTGTCTCCGTCACTCCCCACTTTGTGGAGTCAAAACATACACCGTCATGTGAAAGACAACAATCCCATGACTGCAATCACGGAGCAGGAATTCTAACAGCCTTCCCACCCCGTTGACTCCTCCCCACGTTCCAGCCCGTGTCCTAGCCTGCATCCCCATTTGCCAATCTGGGATGCAGGCTAGGATCCGGCCTCTGATAGGAGGCGTGGGCTTATGCCCATGCCCCCAATCCATATGGGGCTGTGATGATGATACCCCCTCATCGGGGCCTTGGAGGAGCCTCTGCCATCCTGCAATGCCACCACACCTAAAAGGGGTGAGCGGACTTACGATGGCTCTTTCACACATGCAGGCCCTGTTCCGGACATTGCAGCTGTGTTTAGGGATGAACATGCATTTGCAAAGAAAGCCTTGGTCATTGACTGTGGGTTCCGTACCGCTTCTCCCCACAGGTATGAAGTAAACAAAGAAAACATCCTTCAGATTCAGCACTTGACGATGAACGACGCTGGGAAATATGTCTGTACTGCTCGCAACCAGGTGGGAACCATCTCTGCCAAAGCATCTTTAACTGTGCAGGGTAAGCGGCTCTTATCAATATCAATATTTGGCCCTTGGGACCCTGTCCAGGCCACACCCACTTCCCAAGCCACTCCCCCTGTGACCAGGCATGCTCCTCGAGGGCTTGACCTGGCCAGCTAGGACAATGGCTCTGGTTTGCCTGAAGGAAGAATGACCTCACCAGGAAGCTAGCCTGGCTATTCCAAGAATTAGAAGGGGAGAGACAGCCAGGCATTTGAAGGGTCTCAGGATACAGCCTCGTCCCCCACCCCCCAAGTCATAACATTATGCAGCTGTGAAGAAAGGACAGCACATGAAAACAAAATAGGAGCAGATGCCCACCTCCGGAAAGAAGAGAAAAAGTGAGAGGTGTTTTCTTTTTTTAATTTAACAATTTTTTTCTACTCCTTTTCTGTGAAACGCACAGAAGAATTGAGGGGGGGGGGAGGAAACAGCTGATGTTAAGCATGTGACAAAATCAGTTAACAAGAACATTTATGTCTTTTGCCAAATCACATTTCTTAAATTTTGCAGTTCCAAGCTGAGAGAGGGTGTCACAATTCACTTCAATGTGCATAAAAAACAAGTTGGGAAATTAACCAAATGCCAAAAAACACACACCAAGTAATGGTTACTTGGGTGTGAGGCTCTGGGGCAAATGCCCCCCCTCTTCCCCTGTGATCAGCCCTGTGTGTAGAAACCTCTGGCTTCTGTGTGACAGGAAGGTAGTCTACCATAGCAGGATGAGAATTATGCCTGTTGTTTTGCTGCCTTCACTTTTGATACTGTTGACTTTTTGCCTCTGGGCACACTTCTTACCTTTGGCTCTACATATCACTGGTGGGAGATCTTCAACAGGTTGCCCACTGTTGGAAGATGTCCATATGTCTGAAAAAGGTTCCTCACCTTTTTGCTGTAGCCTAACGCGGGTGGCGCAAGGGACGCGGGTGGCACTGTGGGTTAAACCACAGAGCCTAGGACTTGCCGATCAGAAGGTCAGTGGTTCGAATCCCCATGACGGGGTGAGCTCCCGTTGCCCGGTCCCTGCTCCTGCCAACCTAGCAGTTCAAAAGCACGTCAAAGTGCAAGTAGATAAATAGGTACCAGCGGGAACTTCCTCCAGCGGGAAGGTAAACGGCGTTTCCGTGCACTGCTCGGCTTAGTCATGCTGGCCACATGACCCAGAAGCTGTACGCTGGCTCCCTCGGCCAATAAAGCAAGATGAGCACCACAACCCCAGAATCGGACATGACTGGACCTAATGGTCAGGGGTCCCTTTACCTTTTTAAAGAACAACTAGGAGGGCACCAGGTTGGGGAAGGCCATAGAGGAAAGCCAAAATGATGTATTTTGATAATTGCTGTTGTTGACATCCCTCTGCCTTGGGAGATTATGGAGGAGTGTACCTTTGAGGGTGAAGTCAAACTATTGGAAGGTTGCAGCGCCTGCTGTGGCTGGAGAGACATGTTTTGTTGCAGCGGGGACAGATGAAGGCATAGGCAGTGAGTTGCGACCAACACTGGGTTGGCCCTTCACTTGTGCATGAAGTCAATAAGCAACGCCCCCCCCCCAACCCGGCCAGGCCAACTCAGCCCACCATCCCACCACCAGCCACCTTACCTTTGTGAAAGGAACACGTTGCCGTTGCCCTGGTGATCCTCAAATGGACAAGGCAGAGCCAAGCATCTTCATTCTGGCGTGTCCTGTTGAGGATTGCCATAAAATTGGGGGTGGGGTTCTTGAAAATATTGGAGGCTCCCTGGCCTCCATGGCCCTCCGTAGATGGCAGCTCTGGGTGAAGGCATCCAGTTGTGTTGCTGCAGATGCACCAAGCAGTTTCTTCTCTCTGAGCTCCTCCCAGCGGTCATTCCTCCTCTGGTCATTGCTATGGATGCACAACCGGACTTTCTGTCTCCAGGCACTGGGGGTCGCCTGCAAACGATTCCCACAATGGCAGGATTGATGTTGCCAGCCTTCATTTATTGTGAGCTGCGTTGGTCACCATATCCTGTAAGAAAGCAGCACAAACTTAAGCATAAAGTAAAGGAAGGGGTGACTCCAAAAGGACTGATCTTATCACCTCTCAATTTGGGTAAAGTCCAGGTTCTCCAAGGATCCACCTTTGAGTCTGTTTTTTTTGGTTTTTAGATCCCTTGGACACCGGCCAGAGCAAGCAGGACAGGCCAAAAGATGCATTGAAGGAGCCGATGGAGGCAAAGGTTTACCTGGCAAACGTCACTGCTGTCCCCTCCACGCCAGCAGCCCACCTGCACTGGAAGGTGAATTAGATATAACAAAGGTGTAACAGACCACACAGATGGGGGCAGCATGCTCTAAACCCATGAGCCATTCCAATTGGGCCCACAAGGTGATTTTGCCCAAATCATGCCCACCTCTCAATCAGCTGACGTGACTTCAGCAAGACAGGTTTTGGTTCTGCATTAGGTGTGGATGCTTGTTCCCAGGAGGATTAAACCCAGGATTTAATTCATCAGCTGACAGGTGGGAGTTAAATTCTGTTCAGGGAACAGGCGCACACAGCCAAAGGAAGCCTGTAAAATGCAGACATCTTTCTCCCACTTCCTGCAGTGGCAGAGGTGGGGATGAAAGGGAGAAAGTAGCTGTAAAATGCAGGTATTTATTGAACACTGCTGTTTTAATCTGTTCATGAATGTTGTTCAAAATCCAAATTTTGAGCTGAATTGAGCTGGCTGTTCAGAGTTGAATGGCAAAAGCTTGCAGAATTTTTATTTTATTTTATTTTGGGTGAAGATTTTGTTTGGCTCTTGTCTATTCCCACTTTGTTCCATAGCCTTTGTGTTCCTCAAGCGTCTCCAAGAGTCGCTTGACCCGAAAAATGCTGTGGTTTCTGCAGATATCACAGTTCTCTCTGATTTAGGGTTGGGAGAGAAATCTACCCACCTTGCATTTTAAGGCAAGCCTGCTTAATTCACGTTTTGTGAACCAACAAGTCAAATGAAAGGCAGCCATCCTTCAAAACCCACACATGCCTCCAAATTCTATGACATCATTCTCCAGCCAAAAAGTGTGCATGAAAAGGCACACGATATCGAAGAAAATGACATTACATTGGAGGGAAATGCTTGCAAAAAATGTGTATATTAGTCAAAATTGCATAACTAAATGCATGCATCGTGTGCAGTTTTGTGCAGATGTTTTTAAAGGAAGAAATTGCAAGCTGAAAGAGACAGGGAAAGTGAATTTAAGGTTGGAAGAATGAGAAATGGGGAGAAGCTTAAACTGGCAAATTTTCTGCATTCCTACTCTGAGCCAGAGGTTAACCCAGATTTCCCACCTATTGTCTTGAAGGTTGTCTCCTCTTCCCAGCGCATAGATGGCTATGTGGTGTTCTATCGCTCCCTGTTGCCTGTGACCACACACTGGGCTGAATGGCACGTCCAAAGCAATCACCGTACCATCGTCCCAGGGCTTGAGAGAGGCTATAAGTATGAGTTCAAGGTGCAACCATATTCAGGAAAGGTTTATGGCTTGGACAGCAACGTAAGGGACCTCTGGATCCCAGAAGAAGGTACGACCCTTCAGCACTTCCTCTTTTTGAACACTAAATATTCTGGAACATGGGTGGAGAACCAGTGGCCCTCCATACATTGTTGGACTCCAACTCCCATCAGTCCCAGTCACCACATCCTAATGGCCGGGGACAATGGAAGTTGTAGTCGAGCAGAGATGCATCTAGAGCAGGGCTACACCTAGTTGCAGTCCTTCAAGGCATCTAGGGGGCTACAAGTTCCTCAATCCTGCTCTAGAGGCAGTGATGTGGTGTGATCTGTGCCTGGCAGTTTACTTTCCTTAGGCAGTGGGGTGCATGTGAACATAAAGAAATGAGTTATATTGGGCATGGGGGATATGTGGCCCTATGTCAGGGATGGGGCAGAGGAGGAATGGCGGAGACCGCCTCCCCAGCCTGCCCCTTCCAGAGAAGAAGACAGTTCAGAATTACAACAGGGGTTTGAGGGAGATCACAGCTCAGAGGAAGATGAGGGGGAAAGCTGGGCAGTAATGGGAGACGAAGAAGGAGAAGAAGAAGAAGCACCAAAGGGGCAACAGCTGACAGATACAGTGTCTTTAGAAAGCATTCCCCAACCCCCAACCCCTTCCAGAACCCGGCAAGCATTGAAAGTAGGAGAGCAAAGAGCTGAAAGGCAGAGGGCACTTCTCAGCACCCATAGTGATGACACATGAAGGGAAAGAGGGAGGGGGGGTGGATACTCACTTGGGGAAACATCATTATTCCAAAAGGCTGCATTTCCAAGCCTCTCTCTGTCGTGGGGATTTGGATCCTCTGACGACTGACACCCTCTGGATGTGTTAGACTCCAACTGCCCCAGCCAGCATGATCTGGGGTGATATGAATTAGAATCTTAACATTTGGAGGGCCACAGGTTCCCTTGGCCATTGATCCACTTCCCCCATTATTGTCTCACCTGGCTGGACACAGTTCTCTAAGGTGCCAGGGACAGGACTTTTTCTAGCTGTGACACCTGAGGCTCCTTTAACTGAAGACTGAACCAACCCAGGACCTTCTGTCTACAAAGCATGTGGCTGAGCTTTGACCTAGCTCTTGGAGGCCAGTAGGATTCTTCTGTGCTCTTGCACCTTTGCAAAACCCAGGCAGCACTGAGCATATGAACCCTGCCTTGTTGTCATGAAATGGAATTCAGAGTACATAATTCAAATGTGAACTTTCCCCCATCCCATGCTCTCTAGTCTTCTGCTGATAGTGCCAGCCCAAGGCTAATTTCGCCACCCCTCTTGGAGAACCCTTTGAGATCCACCAGGCATGCAAAGGATTGGGATCCCTCAGTCCTGAACTCATGATCTTGAGCTGTTGAATTGTATGGAGGAGGCAGGAAGTAATAGAGTAGATAATAGCACATGGCTAGAGGCCTGTTGCACAAATAATTTTTGCTCCTTCTTTTCCTAAAAAATATCTCAGCAACCCTATCCTTTCCTTTCTTCCCAGTGCCTGGTGCTTCCCCTGAAAGCATCAGCATCACCACATTTCAAGATGTGAATGGCACGGTGATCATCCACTGGGAGCCCCCTCCACAAGACATGCACAATGGTATCATCAAAGGTTACCAGGTAAGGAGGAATGGAATTGGTGCCATTTGGGTACCACAACATCTGGTTGATGGTGATGGATAGAAGGAATCTGGAGGGAGGATGATTAAGTGGTATTCCACCAAGGTCTGGTGGAATAGAACATTTCATGGGGGTGGATCAATTAAAACTATGGTTGCAACCCTTCAGCATTATCCAGCTGTTGTCCTTGAGGAAACTGGGGAAACTAGAGATGTGCTTGAGTGGCATGCAGTTACGTTTATTTATGTTTCCTGAAATAATTACAGGCATGAGGAATCTTTGGCCCTCCAGGTGTTTCTGAACTACAGCTCCCACCAGCCCTAAGAAGCATGGTCAATGGACAGGGATGGTGGGAGATGAAGTTCAGCAGCATCTGAAGGGCCAGAGGTTACCCACACCTCATCTGGTTCTTACTTTCAAGGCTCGTTTCTTCTTTTGTGTGCTGTCATGCTCCTTGTACATTATACATGTACAGCAGGTGCGCTGACTCTGAACTTACGTTCCATGGCAGGGTAGGGAACCTCAAGCCTGGGGGTCAAATGTGGCCCTCCTGAAATCTCGACCTGGCCCTCAGAATTCTCAGCAGGCTGCACCCCTCACTGGTACTGTTTCACCCCTCAAGTGTCTTTACTTGGCTAGAATGTGTCCTTGAATTCTGACTTTGCTTCTTGCCTGTCTGGGTGGAGGCAAGGGAAAGGAGTATGTGTGTTTGTAGAAACTAGTCTACTTTACAGAGATAAAACTTTACATTCCTTGCCCTGCCCACTTTTTCCTATAGTGGGATTTTCACTGGATCCCAGTAAAAGTGCTTGACTTCCAATCCTTGCCTTCCCCCATTCTTAAACCCAGCCCTTCTTCTATGACCAAGTCCTTCGCCATACTTTCTAACTAAGGTACGGACACACAGTATGCTCTTTAGTTAGAAAGTTTGGAGAAGGACTCAGTTGGAGTAATGCTTCCCTGCTTAGAAAATGTGTCTGCGCAGGCACTGTCGAGCTGCGAGGCTGTACCACCAACCCATCCCTTTTACCCCCGTGGGTCAGAAATCATTTCAGGGTAACTGGAATTTATCCTCTTTCTAATTTGGGGATTTAAAAACAAAAGGTGGGGTTGTGAGTTTCTGTATAGTATACAGTCCTCTTCAGAGCTAGATCTGTTTATACTGAAACTCCCCGGATTCAAGCCCTAAATGGCCTCGGCCCTGTATACCTGAAGGACCATCTCCACCCCCATCATTCAGCCCGGACACTGAGGTCCAGCTCCGAGGGCCTTCCGGTGGTTCCCTCACTGCGGGAAGTGAAGCTACAGGGAATCAGGCAGAGGGCCTTCTCAGCAGTGGTACCCTCCCTGTGGAATGCCCTCCCATGAGCTGTCAAGGAGATAAATAACAATACAACTTTTAGAAGACACCTGAAGGCAGCCCTGTATTGGGAAGTTTTTAATGTTTGATGTTTTGTTATGTTTTTATATTTTGCTGGAAGCTGCTCAAAGCGGCTGCGGCAACCCAGACAGATGAGTAATAAATAATAAAATAAATAATAATAATAAATAATTTTTATAATAATAAATAATATAATATTAAATCAATAATAAAATCAATCAATCAATCAATCAATCAATCAATCAATCAATCAATCAATCAATTCCTCTGGCTTCACACACTACTGGCATGTGTGCCCTCCCCCCCGAGAAATGCTGCCCACAGACTGGAAAAAAACTTAGCCTTAGCCACCCCGTTATTTGGCATCTTTCCTCACATTGCATCTATCTCTTACTGCTTTCCTAGATGTGTGACTCTGTGCAGGATATATTTGGTTCCTCTCATGTGTGCTTCTGTTCTGCAGAAATTGCCGTCTTGTGCTGCTCTGTGTGAGACAGGCTGACGTTTTTCTTCTCTCGCCTTGTGTTTGCAGGTCTGGTTCCTGGGCAATGAAACTCACTCAGGCTCTAACAGAACAGTGGGTGGAGAAACACACAGCCTAGAAGTGACAGGCCTGGCTATTGGGCAAAAATACTGCGTCCAGGTAGCAGCAGTCAATGGAGCTGGAATTGGAGTGCCCAGTAATCCTGTTTGCAGTGCTGTAGGTCAGAGGTGCTATTTTGTAGCTGATCTCTTAGTACAAGGGTGGGGACACCTGTGGCAATCTAGATGCTGTTGGACTACAACTCCCATCATTCCTGACCATTTACTATGCTGGCTCCGGTAGATGGGACTTGTAGCAGTGCCAGTGATGGCCACCAAAAGAGGGTGCCTTTAAAAGAGGATGGTGCCAATTCATGGACGAGAGCCCAAAAATATGGTTCAGAAGCTTTACTTATATTAGTAAAGTAAAACACTTTTATATGCGTTCTAACACTGTGACCCACCAGATGGCGCTGTGGAATCCCGTCTTTTGTCAACGTGATTTCCCTTTATGAAATTTACAAAGTGTTTAACTGAAACGCTTCTTTGATGTGCCTAAATCCAGCCTTACAGAACTTCAAAACAACTTAGAACAAATAAATTTACATCCACTTAGTTGCATAATTTCGTATACTGATCACAACATAAGGCATAATATCTTAGATTATAAATATCTTGCAGTCTGAGCTAAAAACCAAAGCTCTGTCTCTTATCCATTGCAGCCTCCATTAGCCTCAGGCTGCTTTCCTGGAGTCAGAGATTCACACAACTGCAATACCGCCTCTCCCCATATGAACCTACTCAGACCCTGAAATCATCCTCTGAGGCCTTTCTTCATGTGCCTCCTCCTCAAGAGGTCCGGAGGGTGGCAGCATGAGAACGGGCCTTCTCTGCAGTGGCTCCCTGTTTGTGGAACACTCTTCCCAGGGAGACTCACCTGGTCCCTTCATTATACACCAGGCATAGGCAAACTCTGGCCCTCCAGATGTTTTGAGACTACAGTTCCCACCATCCCTGACCACTGGTCCTTTTAGCTAGGGATGATGGGAATTGTAGTTCCAAAACATCTGGAGGGCCAGAGTTTGCCTATGCCTGTTATACACCTTTAGGTGCCAGGCGAAAACATTCCATTTAACCAGGCCTTTGGACGATTAACATCTGATGCCCTTTTAAATGGACTGTGAAAGGAGGGATTATTGGCTTGTCTTTGTTTAATAATAATAATAATAATAATAATAATAATAATAATAATAATGTGTTTTTATTTTGCAATTCTATGTTGTGAACCGCCCTGAGATCTACAGGTATAGGGCAGTATACAAACAACAACAACAAAGAGAGCATCTCACCCAAGTTGAATGCCTCCAGATTAACATATGCATAGACCTGTACTACAGTCCTTTTCATGTAATTCTGAGCTAAACACCTTGTGACTGAACCAGCAGAGATACAGCCCCACTTAATGATTGACCTGTTATCAGCTTCAGTGGAAATTTTCAGCCATTCTTCACAGTACAATCCAGGCACATTATAGATTTGTTTCCCATTTCAATGTACATTAAAACAATGATACTTAACAGGGCTGTAGCTTCCTCCTCCTTAGTCTCAGTGTAGTCCTTGTAGGGAGGAGGATGGGGAGCAAAACTGGGATGAGTTGGCTCTGCCTGTCATTGGCTCTGGCTCCACCTGCTGTTGGTCCTCTTCCCCTCCAGCTGCCATGGGCATCTGGCATCACTGCAGCATGTGCCCTGCCACTCACCTGTAGCTGCGCCTCCCACTGAAGATGTCGTCCATGCAGCCAGGGCTCATCTACTGTGTGTACACATAGCCCAAACCTTCTTCATTCTTCTGTGGCTTAAGTTCACCATCACACCTTCTTCCACTGAGATTCAGTGTGGTGTAGTGGTTAAGAGCAGTAGACTCGTGATCTGGTGAACCAGGTTCGCGTCTCCGCTCCTCCACATGCAGCTGCTGGGTCACCTTGAGCTAGTCACACTTCTCTGAAGTCTCTCAGCCCCACTCACCTCACAGTGTTTGTTGTGGGGAAAGAAGGGAAAGGAGAATGTTAGCCGCTTTGAGACTCCTTCAGGTAGTGATAAAGCAGGACATCAAATCCAAACGCTTCTTCTTCTTCCTTCCAGAGCCGATAGTTGAGAAGATGGCCAAGACCCCAGACTTCCA
The DNA here is from genome assembly GCF_964252035.2 of Podarcis erhardii. NCBI lineage: Eukaryota > Metazoa > Chordata > Lepidosauria > Squamata > Lacertidae > Podarcis > Podarcis erhardii. The sequence continues at coordinate 10,424,171 of NC_138514.1, forward strand.
TTCCACCAACTACATCCTGGAAGTGGTGCGTCAACCTGTCTTCATTGCCAGTGTAGGCTCGGCACTCTGGGTCATGCTGATGGCGTTCACGGTTTACGTTTGCCAGCAGCAAGCCAGGCAGTATGGCCGGAGACGTCCATATGCCCTAGGTGAAGGTAAGGGAAACAGATAGAGTCTGGCTTTAGGCTTATAGAAAGAGCAGTGTTCTAACTCATTGCACTGGGTCTCGAGTGGGTGAATGGGCTCAGTGTAGGGTATCAGTCTGAACAGGACTCTCTGCCTGTGGTGGGAAACCTTTTTCAGTCTGAGAGCCCCATTTCCTTCTGGGCAACCTTCTGAAGCCCACGTTTCAGTGATAGGCAGAGCCGGAGACTAAAGTGGGTGCAGCTATTATGCAACCTTTACCATCGTACGATAGACTAGTTTCTACATACAGTCAACACAACCCTCTCCTATCATCTGTCCTGGCAAGCAATAGGTGTTATCAGAGACCAAGAAATGTATCCCAGCCTGTCAAAAACACTCAGGGTGCGAAGCAGGGATGTAGCCTGGGGAGAAGTGTTTTGGCCTGGAAGGTTTCCAAGAGATATACAGAGATTGCTGGGTCAGTGTAGGGAACCCTGCTCTATTCTAAGCAGGGATGCATGAAAAAAAAAAGTCACAGCATGTGCACTGCATGTGATTGTATGGGGGGGGGGCATTGCTTTCTTGAACACCGCCCCCCAAGCAACTGAATACAGTAAGCACACCAAGAGGTAACTTGATCCCAGGTCAGGAGTTAAGTTGTGGTCTTACTAGTTTGGCCCTAGGAAGAGGCTTTATGCAGTGTGGCAGGGAGTCATAAAATGAATTATCAGTGAAGACAGGTTTGCCTGTCTAATGCTATTTTGCCATGCACCTCACTCTCTCCAGGTTTGTATAGAAACGCCAGTGATGACACCATCATCAAACACAGGTATGCTGCCGTTCCTCCACTCTCTAGGGATGCATGCATATTTATATCGGGGAAAGACAGCTCTAGCAAAATAGTTAAATGTTGTGGAATGTTTGATGACAATCAGGGGGAAGTTATCACCCGCCACCACTGTGTCCCAGAATTAAATAGCAATTTCACTTCTTTATTTCCTGTCCTTGTCATGCAAAACCAGAATAAAATCACTGCAGTTCTTTATATATGTTTTGTTGTTGTTTAGTTGTTTAGTTGTGTCCGACTTTTTGTGACCCCATGGACTAAAGCATGCCAGGCACTCCTGTCTTCCACTGCCTCCCGCAGTTTGGTCAGACTCATGTTAGTAGCTTCGAGAACACTGTCTAACCATCTCGTCCTCTGTCGTGCCCTTCTCCTTGTGCCCTCCATCTTTCCCAACATCAGGGTCTTTTCCAGGGAGTCTTCTCTTCTCATGAGGTGGCCAAAGTATTGGAACCTCAGCTTGAGGATCTGTCCTTCCAGTGAGCACTCAGGGCTGATTTCCTTCAGAATGGATAGGTTTGATCTTCTTGCAGTCCATGGGACTCTCAAGAGTCTCTAAAGAGTCTCTATATATGTTTAGTCTTCTTGTAAGGGTGGGGGGTGCTGAGGTATATACTTCTGCAGCTCACTAGTCCTGTGTGTGCAAATGAAGACACCTGCCAGGTTTGAATGCCCAAGCTACTAACAGAGTCGTGTCATGTCCTTCTCTGATTTCATAGTCTTCTGTCTGTCTGTTTAGTCAGTGAGTCTGTCTGCCACACTACCGAGATTCGCATCTATGAAAGTGTGCCTATTTCCCTTCTGACTGTAGGGTAGAGTGTAGCGATTCTCCCTGGCTTTCCAACACATGGAAGTCAACTTCAGGCTCCAAGAACTACAGCACCAGCAGCAGCTTGAGCAGTCAGCTCCTGTGGACTGAACCCAAAGATAACCAGGAATCCCATAAATCGAGTAAGTGTCCCTTGTGAACAGCAGGTGGTGGATTAGTTTTGCTTAGAGCTTGCTGAAATTTTGCTGAAATTTACAATCTGATCCACTTCCTGGGAATTTTTCTGCTCCTTAAATCGTTAGAGAATTTCACATATCGACCACCCTGGAGAACATTTGGCAAGATAACCTGAGAATATTGTTCCTTACAAGTTAGGTGGATAATTTTGGGTGGAACTGTGCATCTGGTTTTAATATCGTTTATTATAATATGGTTGTTGTCCAAGTATAGGGGAGCATTTATCCTTGCTCATTTCAGCGAGTTGCCTTTTGCACTGTTAAGTGGACGATTCACCAAGCCTTGGGTTTATGAACAGTTGCATTTCTGTGGAGTTGGAGCAATAGGACCTGTTGACCCCGTTCTTCTGTACTGCAATCTGTATAGGGAGTGTAGAGAGAGCGGATGATTCTCCTTTTATTAAGCACTCTCCCAGGAAGATCTGAAGATCTGGTCTCCATCTGCTTAAGGGATGCTCACTCGTATGCTGCTGGGAAGGTTGTAAAAAATAAATAAATCTGACTTCAATACAGATCAGGAGAAATTGTCTGCTGGCTTGAGAGATGGGGGGAAAGTATAATAGTATCCCATCTGTTTTCAATTGTTTTAACAAGCTGTATGTTTTACTTCTGTAAAATATAAAAAAATATATTATTGTTGAAAGAAGCAAAGGGGTCTTTACAAACCTCCACTGTTAGCTTATTGCCACCTTCATCCACTGACAGTATTATTTCATTCATTCGTTCAGTGAGCTGGTTTGCATGCAATGTGAGCTTAGTGCAGACATGTGAATGCAAGGTTCCTTGAATTGGTTCCTCCCCTGACCCTCTTCCTGCTGCACTACTGCTGTTCTTAACCATGGTTCGGCTTAGCATGTTGTCTGAACTGGGGATCTCACTGCAGACAAACCATGTATTGTAAACCCAGGAACAAGGCATGGCTACAGCTCATGGTTTTTCTGGAGTGAAACAAACCATGATCCCTGATTTGGATGACACACTGAGCCAAACCATGGCTTATTTCAGCAGCCATACTGGAAGAATCAGGGCTGGAGAAGGAGCCAAGGTAGCTTCAGTCTTGTCTCCGGGAACCTGCCCATCCATGCCTTCTAGAGTTATTTGGATTTTGCACGTCTCTGAATTTTGAGGTACCTATCAACTGCATATAGCGCATTGGCCCGAATATAAGCCTCACTTTCTCCCCAAATTCCGACCGTGAAAAGTTAAAGCGCAGCATAAATTCATGAACTTACAAAAATCGGCTTTTACAATATCGCTGCTGAAACAGACATATGGTAAAACAGAACAAAAAAAAAGTTTTATTGCTGATTTGAGACTGTTCGTTTGTCATTTACGGGTGTGAGCACCTGAGGAATTGTATTCAACTGAACAGCGATTTGCAATTTTAGCGATTGTACGGTAACTTTTGCAGGCTTGCAAGATCAAAGGCTTAAATTGGCTTGCAATTACAATTCTATCAACCACAGCGATTTTCAACCTGTAACCCAATTTTAAGGGAGCGGCTTATATTCAGGTATTGACTCCTCCCACCAAATTTTAAAGGTGTGGCTTATTTGCGGGTATGGCTTATATTCAGGCCAATATGGTAAAATGTGTACTATAAGCATAAAATAAACTTTTGGAAATGCATACTATGAGAGACATTTAAAAATGCATTTAAGGACATTTAAGTATACATATTAAATACGATCTTTTTGTAGATTCCTTTTTTAAAAAAATCAGATTATTGCAGTAAAGGGGCAAAATGGACTTATGAATCCACACATGCAAAACGGTAATGAACTAAGTAGGTTGCTCCATCCCTGACTGGCCCCTCCTTTTTGCCTTTTCCTTGCCCCCCCCCCTCCCCACAGCAGCATCCTTCGACAGGCAGAGCCAAGGTTCCCGCATCCAAACTGTTCCTTTGGTGGCTGATAGTAGGAGCAGCAGCCTATATGGGACACTCTATGTAGATCTTCCCGTGAAGGACCTGAAAACTTTCTACAATGCCCCACCGCCTCACCTTCCCAGCCCCAGCCTGCATGCCGTGGAACTAGTGCAAAATGGGGACCAGATGTTCATGCCCCACTACAGCCCAAACCCCTGGCTGGCCAGTACTAGGGGAGCAGCACGTCAAGGGCCACGGATGGCAAAGGGCTCCCTATCTCCAAATCTTATACCTCAGGGATCCTGGGATAAAAATAGCAAGAAAGGTAAGGCATCATCATCATCATCATCATCATCATCATCATCATCATCATCTCTCTCTCTCTCTCTCTCTCTCTCTCTCTCTCTCTCGTCTGGGAGTTGCCTATGATATCATAATATATATAATATATAAAGAGTTGGGAAAGTAAGGTTGGCAATGTTTTTTCTGGCAGAACTCATGAGCTTCGAACAGCTGCATCACCATTAGTAGTTTGGCAGATGATGCTTCTTCCCATTTTAATAATAATAATAATAATAATAATAATAATAATAATAATAATTTATTTATACCCTGCCCACCTGGCTGGGTTTCCCCAGCCACTCTGGGTGGCTTCCAACAGAATATTAAAATACAATAACCTATTAAACATTAAAAGCTTCCATCCTTATCCTTATCCTTATCCTTATCCTTATCCTTATCCCTATCCTTATCCTTATCCTTATCCTTATCCTTATCCTTATCCTTATCCTTATCCTTATCCTTACTCTTACTCTTACTCTTACTCTTATTTATATACCACCCTATACCCAGAGATCTCAGGGCGGTTCACAGAAAAGATCACAACATATATAATCAGAATAAAACCAACAAATAACATGCCCCCCCGAAAAGAGCCACATTTTAAAAGGGTAAAAAGGTAAAGGGACCCCTGACCATTAGGTCCAGTTGTGACCGACTCTGGGGTTGCGGCGCTCATCTCGCTTTATTGGCCGAGGGAGCCGGCATACAGCTTCCAGGTCATGTGGCCAGCATGACTAAGCCGCTTCTGGCGAACCAGAGCAGTGCACGGAAACGCTGTTTATCTTCCCGCTGGAGTGGTACCTATTTATCTACTTCGAACTGCTAGGTTGCCTTCGAACTGCTAGGTTGGCAGGAGCAGGGACCGAGCAACAGGAGCTCACCCCGTCATGGGGATTCGAACCGCCGACCTTCTGATTGGCAAGTCCTAGGCTCTGTGGTTTAACCCACAGCGCCACCCGCGTCCCTTTTAAAAGGGTATAGGATGATCAACCAAAGGCCTGGTTAAAAAGGAACGTTTTTGCCTGGCACCCAAAGGTGTATAAGAGCCAGTGTTGTGTAGTGGTTAAGAGCGGTAGTCTCGTAATCTGGGGAACCGGGTTCGCGTCTACGCTCCTCCACATGCAGCTGCTGGGTGACCTTGGGCCAGTCACACTTCTTTGAAGTCTCTCAGCCCCACTCACGTCACAGAGTGTTTGTTGTGGGGGAGGAAGGGAAAGGAGAATGTTAGCCGCTTTGAGACTCCTGAAGGGGAGTGAAAGGCGGGATATCAAATCCAAACTCTTCTTCTTCTCTTCTATTCTATAATGAAGGTACCAGGTGAACTTCCCTGGGGAGAGCATTGCACAGACGGGGAGCCACTGCAGAGAAGGCCCGTTCTCGTGTTGCCACCCTCTGGACCTCTTGAGGAGGAGGCACACGAAGGAGGGCCTTCAGTGCATCTGCCTGCTAGGACAGCTTTGCCTGATTAATTGTGTCATGCAGCTGTTAAAAGTTGCAAGAGCCCCATCTCTTTCTGGATGAAAGAGAAGCAGTAGGTTACTTAACTGGACCCCTGGTTCTAGAGGAAGTCCCAGGCTACATAGGAAGCTGCCTTATACCAATTCTGACCATTGAGCCATCCTCTTCGCTGTTGTCTACACCAGAGACAGCTAACCTATGAGCCTGTACAATTTGTTGGGTAATAATATAAGAATAAGAATAAGAATTTTGTTATTTATACCCCATCCATCTGGCTGCGTTTCCCCTGCCACTCTGGGCAGCTTCCACAGAACATTAAAATACAATAGTCTATGAAACATTAAAAGCTCCCCTAAACAGGGCTGTCTTCAGATGTCTTCTAAAAGTCTGGTAGTTGTTGTTCTTTTTGACATCTGGTGGGAGGGCGTTCCACAGGGCGGATGCCACTACCGAGAAGGCCCTCTGCCTGGTTCCCTGTAACTTGGCTTCTCGCAGCGAGGGAACTGCCATAAGGCCATCGGCGCTGGACCTCAGTGTCCGGGCAGAACGATGGGGGTAGAGAAGCTCCTTCAGGTATACTGGACCGAGTCCAGTTAGGGCTTTCAAGGTCAGCACCAACACTTTGAATTGTGCTTGGAGCCAGTGTAGGTCTGGATGACAGCTCCCATCCTCCTAAGCCAGGCATAGGCAACCTCAGCCCTCCAAATGTTTTGGGACTACAATTCCCATCTTCCCTGACCACTGGTCCTGTTAGCTAGGGATCATGGGAGTTGTAGTCCCAAAAACATCTGGAGGCCCGAGGTTGCCTATGCCTGTCCTAAACCATTGGCTGGGATAGCTGGCATTAATGAAAGCAGAGCTGCTTGGAGATGCCTGGGAATGAACTGGGGACCTTCTACATTCAAGGGTAATGGTCTACCGTGGAGCCGTAGTCCCACATCCCTAGCAGAAACCTTTTCTTCCAAGGAACAAAAATCTACAAGTTCTCTCGGCAGTTTATTTTACTGCAAAGCTGTTCCGCTAATGTTAATTTCAGGTTTACTGCCTGAAACAAATTTCCCTGTGGAGAGGGTGTCTTGTAGAGACTATAAGATTATTTAGGGAGTTAGACGCAGGGATGACATAGAGAAAGGCATCACATCTGTGGCAGCGGGAAACCCGAAGGGTGCAGAGACGTAAGGAGGGCTGAATCTGAGATAGTGGCTTTAAATAATCACCGACAGGAGGTCTCTAGCTATCAATATTTTCACTCCAGAGGGGGAGCTCCGTGGCAGCAAATGTGAAAATGAGTTGTGGCACCTTAAAGATCACTTGTCTTTATTAAGAGCAGAGTTTTGATGGAACTTGAGCCGACTGCACTGTGCACAAAGTGTTACTGGGTCTGTGGAGTGTTAACATTGTCTCTCCTTGCATCTCATGCCATTTTGGACACCCTGCTCTTTACATCAAAAATATAGATCGATGGATATCTGGCACCTGATGATCACAGCATGTATCTCAAGTGGATTCTGGTGCACAAAAGCTTAGGTTACAATCTGTTTAGTTAGTGTAGGGTGGCGCTGTGGGTTAGGGTTAGAGCCTAGAACTTGCCAGTCAGAAGGTCAGCGGTTCGAATCCCTGCGACAGGGTGAGTTCCTGTTGCTTGGTCCCTGCTCCTGCAACCTAGCAGTTCGAAAGAATGTCAAAGTGCAAGTAGATAAATAGGTACCGCTCCAGCGGGAAGGTAAATGGTGTTTCTGTGCGCTGCTCTGGTTTGCCAGAAGCGGCTTAGTCATGCTGGCCACATGACCTGGAAGCTGTACGCCGGCTCCCTCGGCCAATAAAGCGAGATGAGCGCCGCAACCCCAGAGTTGTCCATGACTGGACCTAATGGTCAGAGGTCCCTTTACCTTTACCTTACTGTCATTATGCTTTTTATTATGTTTATATTATTTTTTTGGGAAGCCGCCCAGAGTGGTATAAATAATAATAATAATAATAATAATAATAATAATAATAATAATAATAATAATAAATAAAAATAAAAATAAATGCTCCATATTATTATTGTTGTTATTCTTTTATTATTATTATCAGTGCTTTTTTTCCTGGGGGTACGCAGGGGTACGCATACCATTTTGTGAATCTAAGTTTTGCCTCATTGAGGAGAAGTATTTCAATATGAGTAGGAGAATGACAGTACCTCTAAACATTTTTAGATAAAAAAACACATAATAATTGGTTCACAAGATAAAATTACAACATAAAAACACAAAATACACAATCAAAATATAAAGAGAAGTAGCCAAATACCACCACCACCACAAAAAACACATAAACAGTTAAAAACATTTTTTAAACACACACACACACTTGAAAAAGCAGTTGAAAATGTGTTCTTAATGTTGTACACCACCCTGGGATCTTTTGGTCAAGGGCAGTATATGAATCAAATAAATAATGACGATAGTTTTAAAAGTGTAAGGCTGGGCTTTGTGAATGTGTGATGAATGAACTGCAGAGAGGGGAAAGGGTGTGTATGTAAGCCGCCCCCCCCCCCAGTCCCCTGGCATGCTGACACCTTTCTGAATTTTGCTATTGGCCCACTCCACATTCTTCCCACTCTACACATTGTTAATGTTTCTCAGTAGAGCCCGGGGAAAGAGAACTTGTCTTCTGCCCTGGCAATGTTGTTGGAGTACAATTCCCACCCCCACCCCCGACTCTTGTTCCCCATCTCAGCCTTAGAACTTCGGCTACCATCCTATAATGACTCCCTGACTCCACTGAATTCCATGAGGGTCACATCTGAGCAGACATGCCTAGACTTGCATAGGGTTGCTCCTCGTGGGAACTCCCTGATTTGGCAATGGTAGCCACAATCATGAGCATCAGGAGTACAGTGGTACCTCGGTTTACAAACTTAATCCGTTCCGGAAGTCCATTCTTAAACTGGAACCATTCTTAAACCGAGGCATGATTTCCCTAATGAGGCCTCCCACTGCCGGTTCAGATTCCACCGTTCGGATTCCATTCTTAGATCGAGGTAAAGTTCACAAACCGGGAAGCAACTTCCGATTTTGCGGAGTTTGTAAGCCGAATTGTTCGTAAACTGGGCTGTTCTTAAACCAAGGTACCACTGTATTGCCATAGAACAGATCTTCCTAATCTGGGCCTGAAGTTTTGTACTCCAGCTACCATTATCTCCAGCCCCATGGCCCATGGTCAAGGATGATGGAAGTAGGAATCCAACGACATCTGGAGGACCACAGATTCCCCATCCCTGCCTAGAGAGACCAAACGTCAGAATAAGGCAGCTTCCAATGTCCTGAGTCTTGAGATAAGGGATTTGTCCACCTCTAAATGTCATATGTATTCCTGGGGGTGGGGGAAGAGCCTTAGTTCAGCCCCTCCTCTGCATGATGCCAGCATCTCCCTGCCCTCCCTCCAGGGAGGCTGAGGTTCTCAGGAGGCCCTAATGGAATCATCTGCAAAGTTCAGGTACAAATTGAATGCCGTGACTTTCGCGGAATCTAATAGAAAACCTAATTTGCTTGCTGAAGCTGCTAATTGCCGGGAGCGATGCAGAGACGGTGGCCTTCTCTGCTGAGGACGAGGTGGGTGGGGTTGCTGGGAAACAAGCCTGGCAGCTCTGAGGGGCACCCCCATCGCTCGGTATCCGTGTGGTCCTCCACAACTTTGGCCTTTGCATTCAAATCAGGCCTTATGCCTCCAGAACCAATTATGAAAAAACCTCTCTAGTTCCCTGGAAGGTTTCAATGTGCACTGAAGGCCCCTTCCTCATATGTCACTGGTCCATCAACTGGCCTCCTCTCCAGCCCCCTTTTTTCTCCCCTACCTTCAGCATAGGGTCGCAGGCATTGCTGTGGGTTAAACCACAGAGCCTAGGACCTGCCGATCAGAAGGCCGGTGGTTCGAATCCCCATGACAGGGTGAGCTCCCGTTGCTCGGTCCCTGCTCCTGCCAACCTAGCAGTTTGAAAGCACGTCAAAGTGCAAGTAGATAAATAGGTAAAGCTCCGGCGGGAAGGTAAACGGCGTTTCTGTGCGCTGCTCTGATTCGCCAGAAGCAGCTTAGTCATGCTGGCCACATGACCCGGAAGCTGTACGCTGGCTCCCTCTGCCAATAAAGCAAGAAGAGCGCCACAACCCCAGAGTTGGCCATGACTAGACCTAATGGTCAGGTGTCCCTTTACCTTTACCTTTACCTTCAACATACTGAGGCATCCCTGGGCCACCTCAGGCAGCAGGGGGTGGGCAGGGCACAGTGGAGAAATCATTGTCGTCAGTGGCAACATGAGGGGGGCACTAGGGTCGAGGACCAGTGGCAGCCGGGGGTGGACAGCATTTTCACTTTTGCCACAAGCAGCAAAATGTCCTGAGCCGGCCCTGCTGTCTGTTCCTACATCCTCTGTTACAAAGATGGGGAACCTTTGGCCCCCCCAGATGTCGTGGGACTCTGATTCCCATCAGCCCCAGCCAGTATGGCCAATGGTCATGGTGGATGATGGGAGTTGTAGACCTACATCGTTTGGAAGTGCCACAGGCTCCCCATCCCTTTTCTATTAGAAAGGTTTTCCGAGATAAAGAGCTGTAATAAGAGATAGCAGGGGCCGCAAAAGTGCCTGTCATCAGGTAGCTCCTGGGCAGGCAACTGACAGTTATTAATTCATACCTACGGGACCGCCTCTCCTGGTATGTCCCACGGAGGACCTTACGATCTTCAAACAAAAACATCTTGGAGGTCCCAGGCCACAGGGAGGTTAGGCTGGCCTCAACCAGAGCCAGGGCTTTTTCGGCTGTGGCTCCAATCTGGTGGAACGCTCTGTCACAAGAGACTAGGGCCCTGCGGGACTTGACATCTTTCCACAGGTCGTGCAAGATAGAGCTGTTCCACCAGGCCTTTGGCCAAGGCACAGAACTCTAGCCCAATGGTTGCCATTAATTTGATTTGAACTGATTTTATAATGAAATGATTTTAGAATGTTGTATTATTATTATTAGATATTAGAATGTTGTATTATTTTACTGCTGTTATCCGCTCTGAGCCCGACCGGCTGGGGAGGGCGGGATATAAATAAAATTTTATTATTATTATTATTTCTAAATTTGCTTCTATACATATTACATTGGCATGTGCCAATTTTATGCAAACACATACCCTCTTTTTTTTTTAATAAACAGTGTTTTTTTCTTGGAGATAAAAGTGTGACACTTACTGTACCTGCACCTTCCTTCCTTCCCTCCCTCCCTCCCTCCCTCCCTTCCTTCCTTCCTTTCTTTCTTTCTTTCTTTCTTTCTTTCTTTCTTTCTTTCTTTCTTTCTTTCTTTCTTTCTTTCTTTCTTTCCTTCTTTTAAAAAAGCACTGGTAATAATTTAAAAAACACACACCACACTTCTGAAACCGCCTTAAGTCTTCAGTAAAAATGCAGTTTTTTTCCACACACAAAGATCTCCCAACCATCAGCCCCCACCGATAAATCATCAACCAGTCATTTTGATCCATTAACATGCAATCTTCCTAGCAAAAGATGGTTGTCCAGTCATTGCAACAATACAAATGCACTAACAAAAGGATTGAAAGAAAATTTTGGATGGGAACTACTGCAGGCTCAGTTGCCTAAAACAATTTTAAAAATTGAAAGTGGCACTTCTTATCGAGAAAGAAGACGATATAGCGTGCCACAATTATCTCCTTTGTTAGCTGAAATGAGGATCAAGGCTGATCTGACTTGCACATGTCAATGTCTTTATCTCTTCCAGAGCTACAACAAGCACACAGCACTCCCACGCAGCCATCTAGCTTTTCAGCAGACTGGAGCAGCCAGGGCAGCCAGACAAGCTCTCGTATCAGCTCTGGGAAGCATCGGAGAACTCATGGTAGGAGAAGCAGCAAGGGGCAAAACAGAGCATCAGGAAGAAACTCAAATACAGGCAATGTTCTTAGAAACCTAGGGTTGGATCCAGACTAACAGTGCAGTCCTGTGCATGCTTACTTCGTGAGTTCAGTGGGACCAGCTTAGGCTGCTACCCTTCCTTCCTTCCTTCTTTCATTTTCATACAAAAAGTTCTTTCTTTTTTATTATTGAATTATGTTGCATACACAAACAATTAGAACAAAACTTACAGTTGTCAAACAGATTAAGTAAATAAAATCAAAAATTAATAAGGAAAAGTAAAATTATAATATAGAAGAAGAAAAAAGAAAGGAGAAGTATAAAAGAGAAGAAAAGGAGAAAAAAGTGTGTGTGTGTGTGTGTGTGTGTGTGTGTGTGTGTGTGTGTATAGGATAACAGTAATCACTCATTGTTAGACTAATATTTTACAAACAGATTCTTAAATTAAAACACAGAGAACTACATACAAAGCTACCTACAAAACCACAAATAAAGACTTCCGCCAATACCATAACAGTTCATTGTTCTTAGTAAAGATACTTTCCTGTATTTCCATTGGTTCCTCATCTTGGTATCAGGACACTATTGCTTTTGCAGTGTTATTCTAGGCACAACCAGATCTTAGGTGCTGAACCTTAATTCATCAGGTAGTTGTTTAAATGATCCCATTCTTTCTTAACTATTGTATTAGATTTGTGTCTTAATACATCTGTTAGCTTCGTGAGTTCCAAGTACTCGGTCAGCTTGCATAACCATTCTTTTTTGGTGGGTATATGATTTTCTTTCCAATATTTAGCCACCAAGACCCTTGCCACCAATGTCGCATAAAGGAATAATCTTATTTTATCTTTAGGGATATTGATTGTCATGATTCCCAAAAGGAATGCTTCCACTTTTTTGCAGAATGCGATTTTCAATAACTTTTTTATTTCCTCGTAAGTCATGTCCCAGAATTTTTTCCTATTTGGTTTTTACACCTCCAACAATTATTGTTGTGAGATTTGTTTATTTTAGTCAACTTAACAGGGGTTAGATACCACCTGTATTTCATTTTCATGAAATTTTCCCTTATTAAGTAGCAGGCCGTAAATTTTAAGTTTTTTGTCCAGAGCTCTTTCCATTTCTCCAATTCAATCATATAGGTCTTGGTCCCATTTTCTCATAACATCTTTAATTTCCTCATTCCTCAACTTCCAGTTTATCATCAGCTTATATATTTATAAATAGAACCATGTTCAATATGGCTTATGACAAAGAAAACATGGAGACATCTCAACATCAACCTTTGCAAGAACCATTTCTTAATAACATAATGAAATGACAACATAATAGCAAATATAACAATGTATAAAGAAACAACTTTTCAGTTCTATAAATATAACAAGATTATAATAACAACTTTGCACTTCCTGGTAGTAGCAAAAATAACAAGGGAGCTTAGCAGGTTTCCCTTGGCCATAGAAAACCTTCCATAGTGTTGCTGACAGTGGCTCTTCTGAAGCAGCTTCTTGAAAGGCTTTCAAAGGCAGGGGGCAAGGTAGCTGAAAAAACACCTCCCATGATGCACCTATTACTTTGGGAACAGTTGCATAGAAAGTAGATCAGAATCTACTGGCAGATCCCAGGGTGATTTGCTGCAGATTGGCAATGGTTTCCAACTCCCTTAACAATAGTAACAACAAAATGACTTTTCCAGTCTAAATTGGGCTGTTGAAACGGGGAAAGCTAAAATCAGTAGTGAAAGGACTGTAAGCTCAGTTCAGTTCTGGAGCTGAAAAACAAATTCCTAGGCTCAGAATGTGCTCAGACGCACCGACTTCCTTAATTCTAACAGGATGCCTTCTGTCCTTGGTTCTGGTTGATAGATCTCAGGGTTATAGTAGATCCGACACACTTGAAATCTGTCCACCTGACCTTGAGATGTAGTTCTGTCAAAAATATGGGAAAGTTATTTATAAAACAGCTGTACTTGAAAAACATAGTTTTGAGTTTGGAAAAGTCCCTGGTTTTTAAGGATGTAGTTTTAAAGGATACAGTCCTGAAAGGTGGAATACAAAGTCAATCTTGCTCCAGTTCAAAGCTCCCATTTCCTGAAAGCTGTCCACAGTAACTGTGCTTGGACGGGTTAATCTACATCAATTTCTGTGGAACCAATCCCATGAGTGGGTGTAATAGAAATGAACACTATGGAAGAGTGGAAGGAGGCAGGGAATCTCAGGTCCAGCTCAGGAGTAGGGTATATGTGCCCCTCTAGGGCTTTCTGGGATGCAGGTGGCGCTGTGGGTTAAACCACAGAGCCTAGGGCTTGCCGATCAGAAGGTCAGCGGTTTGAATCCCTGCGACGCGGTGAGCTCTGGTTGCTCGGTCCCTGCTCCTGCCAACCTAGCAGTTCGAAAGCACATCAAAGTGCAAGTAGATAAATAGGTACCGCTCCAGCAGGAAGGGGAACGGCGTTTCCGTGCGCTGCTCTGGTTCGCCAGAAGTGGCTTAGTCATGCTGGCCACATGACCCAGAAGCTGTATGCTGGCTCCCTCGGTCAATAAAGCAAGATGAGCGCCGCAACCCCAGAGTCGGCCATGACTGGACCTAATGGTCAGGGGTCCCTTTACCTTTAGGGCTTTCTATCCGGCCCTTGAAATTCCTTCCTGGCCACATCCCTCAGGGGTCCAACTTCACATCTTGGGCATTTTTTTGCCACATTCATGGAATGTGTCCATGAACTTTTGCTTCTCTGGTTGGAGGATAGCGTGTATGTGACTGTAGAAACTAGCTTAATGTACAAAGATAGACGTACACATATTGTTTTGCTTCTTGCATGTGACCCTCAAAAGATTGCCCAGAAGAAATCTGCTGGATGAAACCAAAGGTCCACCATCATCCTGTTTCTCACAGCAGACACCGGCATGTCCCTGAGAAGCCTTCTCCCAGTTCTGTTCCCCAGGAACTGCAATTCAGAGGCATGGTGCCCACGACCCGTAGCCATTGATAAAACATATCCTCCCTGAATTTGCCTATTCTCCCCTTAAAGCCATCACCACACCTTACAGAGGGGAATTTCATACTTTAACTATGGACTGAGAAATCCGTCATGAGCATAAGGCTCTTCCTGGCAGAGGTGGGCCATACCATGGGCGTTCCTGTTTAAGCCTCTACTTCAGATTGTATAGCATCTCTCTTAACATCCCAGGAGAGGGCAGCAGAGCTTCGTGTTAGCTCTGGAGTTATGGAGCTTTTCTTTGGAGAACGGTTGATTGCTAATGCTTTTGCATTCTGGTGCCCAGCTCTCATTTCGGAAGGCCTGAGGTCTCCTTGTGCTTTGGCCTGTAGTACGTTGCACCTTTTATAACGTGATGCTCATATTTTGCCATCCTGGGACCTTTGGGCAGGCTAATTTCAAAGGGCACTGCTCCAGTTTTGAACACATGTGTCATTGCATGATCCTGGTTGCTTGTGTCAAAGGGAGATTTTCCTTTAACGCTAATAAGTGTGTGTTTGTGTGTGATTTTTAATGGCACCGTGGCTTGGAAGGAAATTATTAAGCCTCTCCTCCGTTATGAATGAAAAGGACCATCACTGCCCCATGCCTGCTATGATGCATTTAGCACTGTGCTGCACCCTGGGGGAGGGGGCATTCAAAAGAGGGGTGCTCCATATGTTCCATGCAGTGCTATTTTTCTAGAAAATAAGGTGCTAGAACTCCGCATGAACACATCCCTTGTTCTCTTATAATGGCAATGGCGCCCACCCAAGAGGTGCCGGAACTGAGTTCCAGCTTAGAAAAAGTCCTGGCCCATGGACCCAGACCTGACTGATGGTCTGTTAGGGACCTGCGTCTGATAGGAACCAACATGTATGGGGAGGGCCACAACCCAGTGGCAGAGCTTCTGCCTTGCATTCTGAAGTTCCTTGGTCCCATCCTGAGCATCTTCAGGTAGGGCTGGGAACATTCCCTGTCTGAAACCCTGGAGAGCCACTTATTATACAGAGCAAGATGGGCTAATACTCTGACTTGCTATGAAGGCAGCTTCCCATGTTCCTAACCCTTTAAAAGGCCTTGTTGCACCAGGGACGTGGGTGGTGCTGTGGGTTAAACCACAGAGCCTAGGACTTGCCGATCAGAAGGTCAGCGGTTCGAATCCCCGCGACGGGGTGAGCTCCCGTTGCTCGGTCCCTGTTCCTGCCAACCTAGCAGTTAGAAAGCACGTCAAAGTGCAAGTAGATAAATAGGTACCACTCCGGCGGGAAGGTAAACTGCATTTCCGGGTGCTGCTCTGGTTTGTGGCTTAGTCATGCTGGCCACATGACCCAGAAGCTGTACACCGGCTCCCTCAGCCAATAAAGCGAGATGAGCGCCGCAACCCCAGAGTCGGCCACGACTGGACCTAATGGTCAGGGGTCCCTTTACCTTTACCATTTGGGCACCAGTCCCTGCCTTTATCTATTCCTCCCTCGCCCCCTGCCATGGCACCGTCTGCTAGGCCAGCTCCATGTGCCAAGCATGTACGAGGAGCTCTGAGCCACAGTTTCTCTCTCCTTTGATCCTCGCTGAACAGTGGTACTGAAATCGTTTAAATAAATAAAGTCAGGACTGGGAAGCATGAGGGACTGAGCTTGTACACATCGCCTAACAATTGCCCGCACCTCCTTAGGGGATGCCTGCCCCGTTCCAAGATGTTTGGCTTTCGAGGGCTCCCAGAGCTAGAGATAAGACTATTAGTCTGAGCCTGAACTGTGTGTTTATGGCTGGCTCTGGTGGTAAATCTCTGCTCTCTCCCGGATGTGCGTCTGAGCTTTGCTTGCATTGTTTTTATTAAGGGAGCCTCGTTGCCAGATGAGCCTCTAGCCGGCAAGCTGGCTCTCGAGGACAGAGACTTCTTCTTTGAAGCCCCTTTCAAAAGCTTAATGAGGCAGCGGGACTGCCGAGGACGCCTCTCCTTGCAAACTGTGTGCTCAGCCTCCACCGCACCCTCTCCCTGCCCATAAATCCTTCTCAGTTATTCATGAGGCAGGGTCTGCAAGGAAGAGGCTATGTGGGTAAACTGGACATTGTGGAGGGGGGACAGGAGAGGAATCGGAGGGTTCCTGTCAAAGTATGGATTACGACAGGGTTTTTTTGTTGCATGAACAGCTGCCTGGCCTGGAAGCCATTATTATTACAGTGGTGCCTCGCAAGATGAAATTAATCCGTTCCGTGAGGCTCTTCGTATAGCGGTTTTTTCGTCTTGCGAAACAAGCCCATTGACAGCTTAGCGGATTAGCGCTATTAGCGGTTTAGCGGCTTTTAGCGGATCAGCTGATAAGCGGCTTAGGGCTTAGGAAAACGGGGGGGGGGGGGGAGGGAAAAAACCCCGCAGGAACTCGCAAGACATTTTTGTCTTGCGAAGCAAGCCCATAGGGAAATTCGTTTTGCAAAGCGCCTCCAAAATGGAAAACCCTTTTGTCTAGCAGGTTTTCCGTCTTGCGAGGCGTTCGTCTTGCGGGGCACCACTGTATTATTATTATTATTATTATTATTATTATTATTATTATTTCACTTGTATACCACCCTCTATCAAAAGATCCCAGGGCGGTGTACAACATTAAAAATACATTACAGGGCATCAATGATAAAAATAATAATAATAAAAGCATGATAAAAAGCATACTGACTAATGCTAAAGTAGTCTAATACTAAAAATAGTCACTACAAACAACCACCCAGAGTGGCTGTGGAAACCCTACCAGATGGGTGGGGTATTAATAATAATAATAATAATAATAATAATAATAATAATAACAACATTCCTCTCCCCCACACTTTCACAGGCCATAGATTATTTCATAGCCATAGGCCTGGGTAAAGAGGAATGTATCAGGGAAGGGCATTCCACAACTGAGGAGCCACCACAGAAAAGGCCTGTTCTCTTGTTGCTGCCCTCTCTGGGATGGGGGACATAGAGAAGGGCCTCACATGACAAGCACAGGGTCCAGGTCAGTTTATATGGGGAGAGGCGATCCTGGAGGTATTGAGGTCCTGAGCTGTGTAAGGCCAGCTTATATCTTCAATTCAGGCCCTGCCGCGCTATACATTCAAAGCAGTACCATACCACTTTAAACAGTCGTGGGTCCCCCCCCCCCCAAAGGATACTGGATACTGTAGTTTGATATGGGTACCAAGAGTTGTTTGGAAGACCCCTGTTCCACTCAGAGAGCTACAGTTGCCATAGTGGTTTAACAGTCAATCAGTCTTCCTTGGGATCTAGGGACGTGGGTGGTGCTGTGGTATAAACTACTGAGCCTCTTGGGCTTGCCGATCAGAAGGTCGGTAGTTCTAATCCCCGCAACAGGTTGAGTTCCCGTTGCTCTGTCCCAGCTTCTGCCAACCTAGTAGTTTGAAAGCATACCAGCACAAGTAGATCAATAGGTACCGCTGCAGCAGGACGGTAAACAGCATTTCCGTGCGCTCCGGCTTCTGTCCTGGTGCTCTTTTGAACCAGGAGCTGTTTAGTTGCTGGGCACATGACCCAGAAAGCTGCTTGCACACAAACGCCGACTCCCTCGGCCTGAAAGCGAGATGAGCATCGCAAACCCATAGTCGCCTTTGACTGGAGTAAACCGTTCAGGGGTCCTTTACCTTTTTTAAAAAACCTTATCTGAGGAACTCTGGAAATTGTAGTTGTGTAAGAGGAATAGGGGTCTCCTAGAAACTGTCCCACGATTCCTAGGGTGTATGTGTGTCTTGACTGTTTAAAGTGGTAAGGTACTGTTTTAAATGTATGTGTAGTTGGGGACCCTAGAATCTGCAAGTGATGAAGCCTCTCGTTGATTATACCAGTTTTCAGGTTGCAGGTGGGAGCTTGCTTGTTTTGAAGATTCCTCCCTAAGTGGTGGCGGGTGAGCAGAGATGCCCCCACACAGAAAAGGAGCAGGTTGGGAATGAAAGCTAAACCGAACCTTTCTCCCCGTCCGCCCATTTTCAAGATCAATATTTTACATTACGTGGGGGAAGTATATGATTCATGCAATTTGCCCCAAGCCCATCTCCCCACTGGACTCTACAATCACTGGCCGCAGCATCGCCCAATGTTACAGTCCAGGGAGAACCGAAATATAACAAGATGCCAAAAGTTAGTTCTCTGATTGCTAGCAGTGTAGAGTTCATACATACCACTTAAAGTCTGGTTTTAAAAGCTTGCCTTCTGCTGCTGGTGAGCAAGTGTGAAAGACAAGAATGTGGTTTTAAATGTGTTTCTTTTCAGTGTTCAGATCGCTTAATGGCATGGGGCTATTTCAATTACATTTCAACCTTCTTGGTTTTTTGTGGGGGGGGGGTTGTGTGTGGTGGTGGTGGGGAGGTTTAGTCACCTGTAAACTAATTTGTTCTGATGTGCATTTTTTGGCTCCTGCTGCTGTTCTTCCCCATAGAGTTGTACAGATTTGGAAATAGCTTTTTCACAGTTTAATTTAAGCTCAGTGGTAGGGCCCTTGCTTTGCATGCAAAAGGTCCCGAGCTTAATCTTTGGGATCTGCCAGTTGGGGTAAAAAAATAGTTGCATTTGAAGCTAGTGCTGGTCATTGTTGACAATGCAGAGAGAGATGGACAAATGGTCTGAATAGAGTTGGCCCCACCATTAGGCAAAGTGAGCCAATCTCCTCTGGTGGCAGATTTTGGGGCGAAGCATTCCCCTCTATCGGAGGAGAGAGCTATTTGTGCCACACTGATTGACCTGCACCCGCTAAACTAGCCTGCTGCCCTTGGGTGGAACAGGTGGCACCATCTCGTCCCTTTGCATCAGGCAGCAAAATGTCTTGAGCCGGCTTTGGACCTGATTCAATATAAGGCGACTTCCTATGTTCTTGTCCAATTTGAGATGTGGTGGGAAAACCTCATCAGTTTAACCAGGGCTCGGCAAGGTTTACCTTGCCCGGGCTGGTTCACTCCAGCAGAGATCCCTCCATGGGCCAGACTGCGCATGTGCAGATGTGATTTCCAGCTCCGCGGAAGTGAGTCCCCGTGCTGTGCTGCGCCGGTTTAGTGCAGCATGTGGAGACTCGCCGAGTGGGCAGCTCAGTTCGGGGGCGGCTCGGGGGCCGGTTAAACAACCCCTGTGGGCCGCTTGTGGCCCATGGGCCTTAGGTTGCCAACCCCTGACTTTAACCCATCCAGTTTTCCTTTGCCATTCAGTGCCACTCCTGTCGGGTGGAATTAATAAGGCTTTCCCTTGACCTCGGGAACAACAGATGAGGAGGCAGCGAAGACAATGATAACAGGTTAAGCCTGAAGGCTTCTTGTGGAATTGCAGGACACTGTGAGTCCGCCTCTGAGGTAGGGGAGAGGCAGAATCTCTTCTGCCCCGAGTGGGGCGGGTGCTGTGGCAATTCAAGGAGGAATAGCACGACTTGTGGGTGGTGGCAACACATTGATCCAAGAAGATTTCTGAGCAATAAATAAAGTGTTTAAAATGCACCTGTGCTTGGGGGACCTTCTCATGTGAGATGAGAAGAGCATAATATGAGCTCTGCTGGAGGAGACCAAAGGCCCATCTAGTTCCAGATGTCTGTGGGAAGCTCATAAGAAGGACCAGACTGCAACAGCACTTTCCCTGTGTGTGATTCCCAGCAACTGGAACCTGATTCCTTTCAGTTAGGTGCTAGGTGCTGTACAGAACGCAAATGTTTATTTTTGACACAATATGTCTTGGAGGTGAGGTCAATAATGTGGGAAACTGATGTGACTGAGGAGTGTGTGTGTGTGTGTGTGTGTGTGTGTGAGAGAGAGAGAGAGAGAGAGAGAGAGAGCGCAGCAAAAAAATAAATTGATAATAAATTGTAGCATGGACTCCTTCTCTCTCTCCTGCCCTCCTCATGTGTCTATGAATAACATTAGCAGAACTCGCAAACAAATGTTGACCTGGACACCCTCTTTGCTGCTGTGACCTGTGAAAAAAACAGCGAAATTTGAGGGAACGTTCCTGTTGGTTGTGATAGGCGTTGGGTAGCATTATTGCTTTAATCTCCTTTCCACATCCCTGCAGCTCAGGAAACTAAGTGCCTGATCAATTTGTCCATAGAGATCCTGTCAGGCAGTTAATGTTTATCTTGGTCTTTTTTCCCTTTTCTTTCCCCCTGATGGACACATTAAGTTTTCCCTAATCTGAATTGGATCTGGCTGTCATATGCAAGGCTTGGGGGATGCTGCCTAATGAGACTTTCAAGGAGAACATTATTTCTAGTTTCCTATAAGAGGGCCAATGATGCAATTCTGCTGATGGCCTTGCTTCTGCCAGAGAGAGAGGGGGAGAGATTGCTCTTTTCTTCCCTATATTGGATCCAAGGACCGTAGAGCCTATATAGGCACAATATAGCTCCTAAGATGACAATGCCAAATGCACACTTCTGCTCAAATTAGGGATGGGATGGCTCCATTGGTACCAGTTTGCAATAAATCTGGTGGATCTAGATTTATTGCCAGACAAGAACCAGTTCCTAGGCTCAGAGGAACCCAGTTATTTTATTCTAGTATGTCTTTTGAGCTTGGTAAATCTTGGTAAAGTATGTCTTTTGAGCTTGGTAAATCTTGAGGTTCTAGTAAAAAGCGAAGTAGATCCCAAAAGCCTGAAAACTACCCACCCCTGCCCTAACCCATGAGAATAATAATAATAATAATAATAATAATAATAATAATAATAATAATTTATTAAATTTGTATACTGCCCTATACCAACAGATCTCAGGGTGGTTCACAAGACATAATCACAATGTAAAAACACAAAAGACATAATCAAAACAAAAACAACCTAATAACCCCCTGGGTGAAACATGATTTTGGCTATTTGAGGAGTCTACCTCCATGGATCTGAAAAGTGTTGTGGGGTTGTGGGCTGAGTCAGAAATGACTAACCGTTTCTTTTCCTTGTGTTCCTCCACAGGGGAGATGAAAAGGGTGCTGAAAACGTACAGCTCCCCAAAGTTCTCAAAATGCAGTGCCTCGCAGAACGGCGCCAGTTTGTTGCCTCCTCCTCCTCCTGTCCCTGCGGGTTTTCAAGCTCCCCAAGATCACAGCACCCAGCCAGTGTAAGAGCAGATCTGAAATGCCTTTGTGATTTACCTCCAGACATCCTTTTCATTTTGCATACATGATTATTTGCGCTTTTGGTGCTCTTGGGGTGGCCACATGCAATTCTGCTTCTGATACTGTTGGTGCCTGCAAAAGTTTTGAGGAGGCCACACGGCTTCGCTTCCAATCCGTGCATATCCAGTAACTTCTTGCTGAAGCCCTGTTTAGTACCACAGATGCTCTGGTTAATTTTTTTACTTGCCCCTGGCAGCAACAATGTGGCAGCGTTGGAGAAGTATAGTAGAACAACCTAAAGCAAAATAAATCCACTGCTAAGGCCCCATCTGTATTGTACAATTAGAGCAGTATCATGCCACTTTAAATACGTGTGGCTTCCACCAAGGAATCCTGGAAACTGTAGTCTGTTAAGGATGCTGGGAGTTGTTAGGAGACTGCTATTCCCCTGCTACCACAGGGACGCGGGTGGCGCTGTGGGTAAAACCTCAGCGCCTAGGGCTTGCCGATCGCATGGTCAGCGGTTCAAATCCCCGCGGCGGGGTGAGCTCCCGTCTTTCGGCCCCAGCTCCTGCCCACCTAGCAGTTCAAAAGCACCCTTAAGTGCAAGTAGATAAATAGGTACCGCTTTATAGTGGGAAGGTAAACAGAGTTTCCGTGTGCTGTGCTGGCTCACCAGAGCAGCTTCGTCACACTGGCCACGTGACCTGGAAGTGTCTCGGGACAGCGCTGGCCCCTGGCCTCTTAAGTGAGATGGGCGCACAACCCTAGAGTCGGACACGACTGGCCCGTACGGGCAGGGGTACCTTTACCTTTACCTTTATTCCCCTGCTACACAAGAGAGGGGGTTTTGTGCAGCCCTGGCTACTTGCATAATGTTTTGTTGGGGTCCAGAACTTGTTATTTGAGATCCTAAGTTCACATGGTGCCATTTGCTTTCCTCGCAATCCCATCAGTGCTTTTCTCTTTCTGTAATTGCAGATGTGGGGAGGGAGTTCATTTTATTAAGTCCACAGAAAGTAAAGAGGGGACCTTTAATCCTTCCTTGTAGCAGCCCCCATAGAGACCCCCTGTGCTGCAATTCAGTGTAGAAAAAAAGGCAGAGTTCCCATTGGCACCCATGAGCGCTTCCCCCCCCAAAACCCCTACCTGTAGCATAAGGGGGTGGAGCCTAAACTTCACATCTTGTACACTAATGTCCTGATAAAAAAGAGGGTATCTCTACCTGTAGCTGAATAAAGAAAAGCCAAAGATATGCTAGCAAGTGATGCGATTAGCATCAAGTACAGTTATGTATGGGTGGCGCTGTGGGTTAAACCACGGAGCCTAGGACTTGCCGATCAGGAGGTCGGCGGTTCGAATCCCCATGAGCTCCTGTTGCTTGGTCCCTGCTTCTGCCAACCTAGCAGTTCGAAAGCATGCCAGTGCAAGTAGATAAATAGGTACCGCTCCAGCAGGAAGGTAAACGGCGTTTCCGTGCGCTGCTCTGGTTCGCCAGAAGTGGCTTAGTCATGCTGGCCACATGACCCGGCAGCTGTACACCGGCTCCCTCTGCCAATAAAGCGAGAGGAGTGCCACAACCCCAGAGTCGGCCACGACTGGACCTAATGTTCAGGGGTCCTTTTACAGTTATGCCCTGAGCTCACAAGACTGTGACTCACACAACTTCCTGTAGTGAGGAAGCCTGGGCAGGCTCTGTCTGGCTCCAGGAATTCCTTCCTGTATCTGTGCACCTTTTGATGGGTAGAGCATTGCAGCTGTATCAAGATCTGCTCCATGCTGACTCATCTTCCAGTGCCACCAGGTGTTTCAGATAAATTTCCCAGTCCCCGCCCCCGCCAGCACCGAGAAAGGGAACCTACCTGCTTTTGCATACTATCCTCAGGCACTGGTATGATGGATCATCTTTGCTGGTGGTTCTGGTGGGAATGAATTCCAGCCATACTTTCTACCTACTTGGCACTTAAAAAGCTACAAATCATTGCTGAGAATCCATGCTTTGCTGGAAGAGAGAGTTTTCCACTTAATAGAGCGGGCCTCTCTGAACAAGTGCCCAGCTATTTAAGTAAATGGACAATTATCATTCCAGGAACGTAAATCAATCCATTAGGGCAATATCAGCTGACTCTGTCCTTTTCGCTGCCCGCTGAATCCCACATTTATGAAGAGAAAACGTTGTCCTTGGATCTGTGCATGAACTAATATCGGTGTCATTCTAAATTTATGGGCAATTACACCATAATTGGCCGCTCTATTGGAAATACATTTGGTTGCAGAGGAGATCGGGGCAGAATTTTGCAGGAGAGAAGAGGCTGCAAATACGTTTCATGCGCTGCCTCATATCACTACTGGCATGTGCCACATGCTCAAGTCGAATAAGTGCTTTTCCTCCTAGTGATGGGAGGACCTTAATGGCAGCCTTCGGACAGGGCTGGGAAACCTTGCCCGTTTCCCCATTTCCTGAAACCCTGGAAAGCAGCTGCCAGTCAGTGTAGGCAATGCTGAGGTTGAGGGACCAATGGTCTGCAGCTTCCTAGGTTCTTAGTGGTGATCCTTGACTATTTAGCCATCAGGAGCTGAGGAAGATACTTCTGCTTCTAGGCCATGTTTTCTGTAGCTGGTTAAGAACAAGATGCTAGTGTCCATGGTTGGCATCTGCATTGCTTTTTTATTTAACTCAGGGTAGGGAACATTTTTCATACCCTCCAACATTTCTGAAATGGAAATAGGGGCATCCTATTCCATACCCTCCCAACATTTCCCCAATGAAATGGGGACATCGTGTTCCATACCCTCCAACATTTCTCCAGTGAAATGGAGGCATCATGTTCCATACCCCCCAACCTTTCTCCAATAAAAATAGGGGCATCCTATTTCATATCCTCCAACATTTCCCCAATGAAAATAGGGACGTCCTATGCCATACCCTCCAACATTTATTTCTCCAATGAAATAGGGACACCCTATTTCATATCCTCCAACATTTCCCCAATGAAAATGGGGCCATCCTATTTTGTTCAGCCTCCTAGGCTCCCCATGCCAGTGGTGGGCACAGCCAGAGAGAAAAATGGGTGCAGCAGCAAATGCAAGTCTCACCTTGGTGTGATTGGCTACATTCTCAAGCACGTGAACATTCAGAGGCATCTATATCCAGATACCCCCATACCCACATCAGGCAAGCAGGAGGCATTAGTCTAGTTCAGGCATGTCCAAAGTCCATTTTGGGGGCCTAATGCGGCCCGCCGGTCAGTTTAATCAGCCCCGTGGCAGTTTATTTCCTGGGGTAAAATCCTAAAACTACCACAACACCCCCCCCCCCCAAATCAACAACTTTGGTCGGCCCTTTGGCCAGCCCTCACGGCCCTTCACTTCATCAAATCTGGCCCTCTTTGAAAAAAGTTTGGACACCACTGGTCTAGTTCAAGGACTCATTCCAGCCAGGGGAAAGCACTCAAGCAGGACTCAAAGCAGACCTGATGAGGGTTGTGACCTGATGAAAACCCTGACAGTCAGACATCCCAGCCTAGGGTTATCCGCCCTTTGCTCACAGCAAATTGCCCCTTACAGCAGAGTCAAGTTTGTTTTTTAACCCACCTGTTGGAAATGTTTGCATGTAACCACATTTCCCTTGCTGCTCAGTTAATTCAGATGTTCTCGTAATGAAACAAAGAGCAACTTAATGGCTTTATAGGAGTCCTTAAATGGCTCCTAAGAGGACAGCCTTTGTCGTACAAAGGGGAAACACAGGGGAAACACAGTTGGCCAGAGTTCTGCTGCTGGGAGTTGCAGGGAGATTAAGAACTTCTGTAAAGAACTGCTGGCATGCCAACAGCATACAAATGGACTACTTAACGCAGGAGCAAGTACTACCAAAGCAGATTCAGCATTGGTTAATCTTCTTCCTTTTTTAAAAAGCATTTGAAACAGGCCACAGCCTCTTGCATCCCCCCAAAGCTTTGTGCTCTGACTTCCAGAGCTGAAAGTCTTGTGACTGGCTCTGAGGGAAGCGAAAATGAGTATGAATGAATGAACAGATAGATGTTGAATTGAACAAAGAGCCCATGACTGGTCAACGAGAGGGAGGCACCTTTTGGCAGAGTGCCTTTGACCTTGACAAAGAGGCACTGGGGTTTGAAATAACCTCATGAATAACCCTCCAAATTGCTTGATGACTTTCGCCTTTATCAGAATGTACTCTTAGTAGCACATTAAGCCAATTTACATTAAATCAGACCACTGGTTTATCTAGTCCAAAATGGTTGAGTATCTACTCCAAGGGGTAGCCAACATGGTGTCTTCCATGTGTGGTTGGATCGTCATCCCTGACCATTGACCAAGCAGGCTAGGCAGTGGTGGCCAGTTCCCTTTTAGGACTGGTACAGTAGCCAACAGAAGGTCAAGGCAACCACAGGCAGAGCTCACACATTCGTGTCTCCATCCTGCTCTCTGCTGAGTTCTCCAAGGGACACACTGAGATGGAGGAGGAGGAGGCTGACGGCCAGGCCCAGTTGTAAGTAAGAAGGCAGGAGGACTTGGAGGAATCAAGTCCAAGGTTGGTGGGGCCATGCCCCATCTGCCTTAATGGGCCAGCTATCACTGCAGTCAGGGTTAATGGGAGTCCAGCAACCTCTAGAGGGCAACACACCAGCTCCCAAGAGTCTCCCTCGCCCAGCAGCATCTATCTAATGTGGAGTAGGGCTTTCTAGCACTAGTATTTAAAGTTAACATGTACTATTCAGGTCCACCCCCCAACCCCAGACGGTGGAGTGTTAGAGGCATATGTGGATATTATGGGTTTTCAATGAGAATTCTGTAAGTAGAGCTGTCAGTGGGGATGGAAGGACCTGTAAATTTTGCTTCTCTCGGGTTCTCATTTTCTCAGCCTCAAATGCAGTTCTCCACATTTCTGCAGCAATTAAAAAAAAAATTCTCATGGAAAGCCACCTGCATTTTAGTGTGAATTTATCCTGATGAACACTTTTTCTTTGTACAGTGGTACCTCGGGTTACATACGCTTCAGGTTACAGATGCTTCAGGTTAGAGACTGCTAACCCAGAAATAGTACCTCGGCTTAAGAACTTTGCTTCAGGATGAGAACAGAAATCATGCTCCAGTGGCGCAGCAGCAGTGGGAGGCCCCATAAGCTAAAGTGGTGCTTCAGGTTAAGAACAGTTTCAGGTTAAGAACGGACCTTCGGAACGAATTAAGTACTTAACCTGAGGTACCACTGTATGCAGTTTTGACTAATGTGTACATATTTCCCTCCAATATAAGGCACTTATGCATGTCATTTTCACTAAGATATTCATTGTTATGCATGCTTTCCTCTAGTATATACATTTTTGCAAACATTGTTTGGGTAACTGCATTGCAAAATTCACATAGGTTGAATTTTGGAGGATGGCTGCGTTTTGGTTTGTGAAAATGTTTTGGAAAATGTGAAGTTGATAGATTCACCATTGGGTTGAATTTCTCCCTCACCCCTAGCTGTCAATGTGGGTTGCCATGAATCCAGATCTCATAAAACTCACCCAAAGACTGTTGAAAGCCTGGAGTATTCAGGTGATGTGACAGTGGGAGCAAAGGTGACTCAGGAAGGTGTAATGAAGGGTAGAGATGACTCATTCTTTTTCCTTCTCACTAGACAGGGAAGGGGCAGAACCAGATGTGTGTAGAAGCAGAAATCAAAGGGAGAAAGCCAGCAGTTTTGAGAGGAATGACAGAGACATAGATACAGCTGAGTTGCCCTCTGCAGGAACCCTCTGGTGCTGTTAACCTAAATATAAGATGGGAAAACAGTACATGTTGCTCTAGCTGTATATATGTTTAAATAAACTATGTCTCACAACATATCAGCCAGGTTTGCTGGATCAGGCCAAAGGCCCATCTAGACCAGTATCCTATTCCTACAGTGGCCAATCTATAGGCACCAACTCTATGGGGCTGAGGTGTCTTCAGCCCCCTCAATGTCAAAATGCTGATGAATTTTCACGAGGACTTTTTTAAAAAATAAATAAATTGCAAACTAATGTAAGAAATGTGAAAAACTGAATTTAATATTGGAAAAAGGAGAATCCAAGAGAAACTGGGGGAAAACAACAGATTCTTCATGCTCCCAGCATCCCTATTTGTGGTAGAGGCATGCTGATGCGTGCAAGTTCACCCTTTTGCAAGTGGTAGCTTGGAACATCGTACAGAGGCTGAGCAATTTCCTCCTCCCTCCCCCTTTTCACTGCCTCCTCCTGTCTCACACCTTGTCAAAGTAGGAGAAAGTGGATCCAAAACGCAGGTGGCAGGTGGCAGACTCCATCCATTTACATGCAAGACGTGAGTGCTGTCACTAGCTGAGCAGAGGCGGGGGTGGTGTAGGAGCGGGGCTGAGGAATTGTTCTGTAGGTGATGGAGGAGCGCTCTGCACGGAAATGGGCTCGGTTCATTTATTGAAACCACTCCAGCATCCTGGCAGAGGTGTGAGAGATGGACACGACCCGGAGAGTCACTTAGAAACCTGGCGCTGTGCCAAAGAGGAGTGAGCTCCCCAGTCATAGCCTGCCTTTGCGTGCTGGGCAAACTGCAAACAGCCATAATCTAGACTGCTGTACTGGGATGCAGGCAGAGGTGAGCAGCACATGCCTGCAAACGTTTTGGGCTTCCATCAGTGTTGCCCAGAGGTAGGACCTGGATCTGACTGGTGGGTCAAATTGTTATCCTCTACACACCTCAGGGGTCAAGCTGCCCATCTACCAGTTGTCTGACATCACAATGATGTCAAGTGTCCGCAATGATGTCAAGTGCCTTGCAGAATACTTTGCAAAGAGCTTTACAACACCTGGCAGTCTGGCAGTCAGCTGGTCGCTGGGCCCTGCAAAGCCCCTTGCAACATGTCCCATGAGACCCGACTATCATCTGGAGCTCTTTGCAAGGGACTTGGCAAGACCCAATAATCAGTTGAATCCCTCTGCATGGGGCAACAGTGCCTGCAACTCCACCTTTGATGGAACCAGACCTTTACCTGCCCACATCTGATATCATGGACTGGCTGGATGTAGAGGAGTGGTGGGAGGCACCAGCTGGGGAACCTCCAAGGGAACCCCCAGGGGAAGAAGGCTCAGAGCCAGCGGATTGGTAGTGGGATGATG
Organism: Podarcis erhardii; assembly: GCF_964252035.2. Classification (NCBI taxonomy): domain Eukaryota; kingdom Metazoa; phylum Chordata; class Lepidosauria; order Squamata; family Lacertidae; genus Podarcis; species Podarcis erhardii. The sequence continues at coordinate 10,452,899 of NC_138514.1, forward strand.
ATGCATGGGCAGAGGGACAAGAGGGAGCAGACTGGAAGGAGGAGGTGTCGGACATTGAAGAGGCAACAGGGTTCAGTGAGCAGGAAGAGGCTGTGGCAGAGAACAGTCCAGAATCAGAGGTTGGAGAGGAGGAGGGCCAGGAGACAGAGGTGAGACAGGCTGCTGAAGAAGCCAGGGAGTCCCCCGCTCCTGCTGAAACCAGCTTACCTCCTCCCTGGTCTTCTACAACACAGAGAGGAATGAAGAGAGTGGAGCGATGATAGACAACAGGGCTTTAGGCTGCTGGGGAAGGAACCTGGGGAGGAGCCTTAGAGAGCAGTGGGAAGATGGGGACCTTCAGTCCTTGCAGCTGCCTCATTGGGCAAGACCTACTGGGAAGGGTTGCTGTGACCTCTAGACCTGAGCTGTTTTTTTTTTTTTTTTTAATAAAGAGTTAACTTTACAGACATGAGATGCTTTATTGTTTTATTGCTGGCCTATGCCTGATTCCAGCTCCTGACACCTGATGTCATAGTTGCTTGGCTGAATTGTCCTCCTGGGCCAGAGGTTCCCCACCCCTGATGTTCCCCCAACCCATTGGTTTTGCCAGGCATGTCTGCAGTTGAGAAGCCATCTGCTTCTCAATGACATCTAAGGGAGATGTCATTGTGGCACACTGACTGGCCATTTAAGATTTTGCTTCTAGTTCCTGGTGTTGGAATTGTCATGCAAACCCAGCATATTTTGTTTGGGGGCATAGTCTGAAGAGGGCATATGATGCAGTGACCTTGCTGAAGATAGGCAGGTCTAGAACCTCTGCCCAAATAAAGTGGTGGAAGTTGGGATTATGGGATAGGGCAGATTGGAAAGAACCCAGAGAAACAATGATTTCCCCTGGGAAATAACTCACAGATCTTTTCTGAACTTCTCAGGTTTCAGAACATGCTGCCTGTACATAGTCTTGCCATTCTCTCCTGGTCCGTTGCCAAAGGGCCTCACCAAATATCCCTTTGGTGCAACACCAGATTTATGACACCAGAGCTAGAAGAAATTTGAATCCACCTGCAGAAGGTTGCTTCAACCCTGTCCCTCCACATGTCCCTGTTGTGATGAGCAGGAAAGGGTGATCTCCTGCTTGATTTAGAATAGGATCAGGAATGGAGGATAGAGATTACACTTCTGTTTTTTTAGCGGGTCAACCAGGAACCATTCCTCTAAGCAGCACAACCGAATAACCTTTTTCTCCAGCCTCTTGCCTCCCAGTGTGCTTATATTGCAGTCAGACCAATGATGAAGATGAACTATTGTATAGCTTCAGATAATCATATATTTGTACCAAAGCCTGCATCTGGGGCATGATGGGAAAGCAGCCAAGGGATGGCTGTTTTCTGATATTTTCCATAGCTTTTATACTAGGCTAAAAACAGGAGATAGAAAAGTTCTTGGTTGGAGACACTCATATCACACCTGCTATTATTTCTGTGCTTGAACAGGTGTACCTGCACTTGCTACCTGGATCCTCCCATGGACTTGGTCCTTCAGCAACAAGACAAAGATTCCCTGCCGGCAACCAGCGAGTCCCTGGGAGAAAGCCATACCTTCCCCACACTGCCCTACAGCCGTCTTTCTGCAGCCTCAATCTCTGTATCTCTCAATGATGATGGGGAGACAGTTCTGACCCCTGAGGAGGTGGCTGAATACCTAGAGCTTAGCGAGGATGCAGAGCATCAAAGGTAAGAGCAACGCAGCCCACACAATGTAGTGTCTCAAGGACATGTAGATGGTGGCTCTGCTCCTAGTCCGTCGTTCTCTCCTTTCTCCTCCTACCCTAACATTAGCTGTTGCAAGAGACACAAGCATCCCTCTGAATACCCCAAAGAGGTAAATTAACAGCCCGGTCCTCATCACACATACTCAAAAGCTTGCTTTTGGTGGGATTTATTTCCAAGTCGGCCAGTTGATGACAGCACTCGTTGGCTCCTTCCCTTGACCTCATTGTCCCTGACCAATGTATTGACTAAGGTGTCAATGCCCCCACAGGCATGATGAATCCACTGACCCTTGGTAAGTCATTGTCTCTTAATGTGCGGTCCCTTCCTTCTGGCTACTCTGCCAAGCTATTGTGAACGTGATGGAGTTGATCTCCAGGAAGCACTGTGGAGTCTTAGAAAGAACTACAGTATAGCCATGTTGCAAGAGACTCCACTCCATTTTTCCATTTGGTTTTCCATCTCCTGCTCCAATATCCTGTTGGTGTTCAGTGGCCTCCTCATTGGGCTGTTTTAGAGAGACCCCACCCAAGACCCTCCTCTTCAAAATACTTTTTGTACTTCTGCAAACCTCGTGATTCCTCTGACTACTGACCCCTTTCTCCCGTGTGTGGGTGCTGCCATTTTGGCTACTGAAGCAACGGCACTCACACCCTGAACATTGGAAAGAGAGGGAATGGCGAGAACATGGTAAGCATGTTATGAGGAACATTGTTTCAGATTACAATTTGTGCATTATCTTGTGGTTTTCAAGAAGCTAAACTGAGCACCAAGTAATGGCCCTCAGAGTCTGAACACTGGAAACAGAAGGAAAGCTACGTTATTACTATATGTTATTGCCTAGTGGTGCAATTTTAAGGTTAATAGTTCTTGTTTGTTGGTCCTCTGTGTGCTAATAACTTTGAAAGGCTTATTCTTTTACTTACATTAGCTGTTTGAGCTGTTAAAGAGTTGACCTCTCTGCTCCACTTTGAAATAGTATGTCCATAATCAGATTTCAGGATGCATAACTTGCCTGCTCTAATGTCCAATTAAGCCAGTTTTTCTGTTCTGGATCAGAGCAAAGGTCAGTCTAATTCAGCAGTTTGTTTTGCACAGTGCTCAGCCAGAAGTCTTTGGGAAGGACGCAAACAGAGCACAAGGATGATGGCAATGATGGTGCAGTGGTTACTTTGTCTATTTTTGGTTACATGGATTAACCAGCGTTAATAGACCAGAATGGGAGCTAATGGTTCGGAGATGGTCCCTGATAGTTTGGGATAGCTCTGTTTTTGAATGAGACACCCAGCAGAGCTCAGAGAAGGTGACACACCTGCAGCTAAGAGAAGAGGGTGGATGTGTTATGCATGTAAGAAGCTGCAGTTCACAGTTTTGCAGTTGAAATGTGAAAGAGAAAGAGATGAGAGTGTTACCTAGAGGCAGCTGAAACGAGGGGTGCAATCTTGAGGAGTTGGTCCAATTCCTTGCTTGGGTATCTTCTGCCTTGTAGCAGCGCCTGCCGTTTGTCGCCACTTACAATTTGTTTGCACATTTTAAGCAAGGCAAAAATTATACAGACACCTTAAGTCTCCAGTGATCTCTCCAGGGCAATGGTTCTCAAAGTGTGCGGTGCACAACATTGTTGTGGTGGGAGAGGATGGCAATTGTGATGGGAAGGCTCAAGGAAATTCAAAGGAACATTTCAGTATATATTGCAGAATAGATACCTTTTCAAAACGAGAGCAAGAACATCAAGTGTAAGGGAATGATTTGTGTTCTTAAGTAGCTGCGTTGCTTTATACTTTCTTGAGGTCCCATGATCAGATTATAAAGTACTTCTGTTCTATGTTATAAATCAAGCATTGCTAGGAGTTGTTTATTTTTGTTTTCCAGTGTATTTCTTATATAAAAAAGAATTGGTGTGGCATGAGCACACTTTTATTCTGGAAGTGTGGCCCAGAGAAAAAAGTTTGAGAACCGCTCTAGGGCCCGAAAATTTGAAATCCTGAATTTTTAGAGTGGCAAGGAGGGCAAAAGTGGAACCTGAAACGAGGGGGATGATTTTAGAAGAGCAGTAAAATTGGAAGAAAAGTTCAGGGGTGGGTTTGCTGCTTTTCTTCTTTCTCTTCCTCTCTCTTCCTCCCTTCAAAGAAAACACAGTGTCTCTGAAACCCCAATTCAAACCACAGTGCTTGGATTATTGCACAAATATGCTGTCTAAGCCCTGTGTCCTGATTTGTTTCAACCAGCTTTTGTGTTGGTTTCTGTTTTGTCTTCCAGCCAAGCCTAATAGCCCCAGGGAGGTGGGCCCCTGCACATTCCCTGAAAACATGTAAAGGTGGTTCATGTATGCTACATGTGCTTTTCTACAAAGGAGAAAATCTCAGTTCCACAATGCACAGATGTTCTTCTGACATGGAAGAGACTTCTGCATCTCTCTGCATGGGATGTGCACAAGTTCCTCTTTGGAACAGTATCTGGAGGAGGCGGGGGAGTAATTTGAGTATCCAATTCATAGCAGAGCCTTAAAGAACTTTGCCATAAATGACTTGGGCAGATAAATGCTTTCTTAGGGCAAAATCCATTGCCTATTTCACCCATCCTTTGATGATGGGAGACCAAAAACACAAAACTATATTTTTATTCATTGTTATTCATATGAAATACCGTATTTTTTGCTCTATAAGACTCACTTTTTCCCTCCTAAAAAGTAAGGGGAAATGTGTGTGCGTCTTAAGGAGCGAATGCAGGCTGCACAGCTATCCCAGAAGCCAGAACAGCAAGAGGGATCGCTGCACAGCGATCCCTCTTGCTGTTCTGGCTTCTGAGATTCAGAATATTTTGTTTGTTTTCCTCCTCCAAAAACTAGGTGCGTCTTATGGTCTGGCGCATCTTATAGAGCGAAAAATACGGTTTTTTAAAACTCACTCTTCATTGAGTATTTTTTATCCACTTTGGGCAACAATGGAAAAAAGCAATAAGGTTACAAGGGAGTAGACAAAAATACAAAATCCTTTAAAAAAAACAAAACTAAAAAACAGATCCAGGAAATAACAGCAAATCAATAGTTCCACTATAAGACAAAGCAAATAATTGAAGTTTGCAATTTAACCAAATACCTGAATATACAGCATTCACAGGAACTACCTTTGCCTGCCCACACTGGTTCCTGCACTTGGTACAACCCCCTAAGAAATTCTCTCCCCAAGTTCTACAGAGGTGGTCTGGCCCTATGCAGGGTTACTACCCCATTGCACTGCTTGGCACAACATCCGGATATGATGGATGCACAAGCTACTCGCAGTCCCTGATTTGCTTTGATGCCTTTGGTTTGAAGGTCTCTGTCACGCAGCCCAAGCTGGCTCTGCTCTCCCCCTTGCCCCAGGGTGGCTTGAAGGACCTCCTGGGCATGTGGCCCCTTTCCCCACCCTGGTCTTGTGGGAAGTGCACTTAACAGGAAGCCTCCAGCTCCATCCTTCTGCCAGCCGAAGCCTCGCTGGCTGCAATTAGCTAATGCGCTGTAACTGCTGCCTCTGCAGTTTGGGGACGGCTCTCCCCGCAAGACCGACTCCTTACACTTTTGTAATTGGGGCTGGGACATGGAGTTGCTGATTTTACGGGAAGCTCATTGATCCCACTCAGATAATTACAGCTCCATTTGGAGCCTAGGCGGGACAACTGCCTCCCAGCTTAAGACATGTTTAACAAGCCTCAGCCGGTCTGGCTTGCCAGCTGCCTGGCCTCCCTGCTCCAAGCCACATCTCCTCTTCAGGGGCGGGGAATGGCATATACACTCTGCTTCCCTGGTATGACGGAGAGTCTAGTGTTGTTGTAGTGCAAAGCGTAAGAGGTTGCCTTAAAGGTAAAGGATCCCTGACAGTTAAGTCCAGTCACGGACGACTCTGGGGTTGCAGCGCTCATCTTGTTTTATTGGCCGAGGGAGCCAGCATGACTAAGCGACTTCTGGCAAACCAGAGCAGCGCACGGAAACACTGTTAACTTTCCCGCCAGACTGGTACCTATTTATCTACTTGCACTTTGACGTGCTTTCAAACTGCTAGGTTGGCAGGAGCTGGGACTGAGCAACGGGAGCTCACCCCGTCGCAGGGATTTGAACTGCCGACCTTCCAATCGGCAAGCCCTAGGCTCAATGGTTTAGACTACAGCGCCACCCACATCCCTAAGAAGTTGCCTTAAAGGTAAAGGTAAAGGGATCCCTGACCATTAAGTCCAGTCATGACTGACTCGGGTTGCGGCGCTCATCTCGCTTTAATCACTGAGGGAGCCGGCGTACAGCTTCCGGGTCATATGGCCAGCATGACTGAGCTGCTTCTAGCGAACCAGAGCAGTGCATGAAAATTCCATTTACCTTCCCACTGGAGTGGTACCTATTTATCTACTTGCACTTTGACGTGCTTTTGAACTGCTAGGTTGGCAGGAGCAGGGACCGAGCAATGGGAGCTCACCCCGTCATGAGGATTCGAACTGCTGACCTTCCGATCAACAAGCCCTAGGCTCAGTGGCTTAGACCACAGTGCCACCCACATCCCTAAGAAGTTGCCTTATACGTGGTCAAATCTTTGGCCCCTTCTCCATTGCCTGGCTCCTCTACCTGGGAGCACATCTCCAGAGTCTTGGTCAGTCTGCTGTCTGAGCCTCTCAAGTAGGACGTTGAACCTGAGATCATCTATGTGCACAGCATATTTTTTTGATGTTGAACTATAGCAGAGAAACCCAGGTCTGAAGCCGAAATGAGGCTTTCCAGACCTCTGGGTCTGACCCACGGGATGCCCCGCCCCCCACGACTGGCCACACACCCCTTTTCCTAGTTCTGCTCTGCCCCTTCCTGGGTATTTCTGCTTGGTTGGATAACACCACAACTGGAATAAGTGGGAGGCACAATGCAGAGACAGAAACCTCTGCACCCTAACAGTTGTTAATCTCAGAGCCAAGCAACACATTGACACTCATTTATCCCTTATCTGAGCCCGTGAGCCTGGGCACTCCAGAACATGCTCACGACTGAACATCAGAAATGAAAATGCAGCAGTGACAACAACAAACAGGGAATGAGAACAGAGGGAGGGGAGCCAGGGGAGAGGGCAGGGAAGGAAAGAAGGGTCTGCACTGTTTTATTGCGATAATGTGAGAACCCTAAGGAAGGAAGGAAAACAGTGGGTGGAAGGGGGAAAGAGAAATGGAGACGTTCCATTCTCCCCATGATTCACATTTTTTTTAAAAAAATGGGATGTGTGGGAATCAGCACAGCTACTAGCTCAAGGCTTCCCTCCCCGGCTGACATCTTGGTAAAAAAAACCCTTGCCATGGAAATTAGCATTCAAAAATAATCCCCGTTGTTGCCAATGAGACACTCCCCCCTCTCCTCTAACGCAGCACCTGATACAGTGGTACCTCGGGTTACAGATGCTTCAGGTTACAGATGCTTCATGTTACAGACTCCGCTAACCCATAAATAGTACTTCAGGTTAAGAACTCTGCTTCAGAATGAGAACAGAAATTGTGTGGCAGCGGCGTGGTGGCAGCAGGAGGCCCCATTAGCTAAAGTGGTACCTCAGGTTAAGAACAGTTTCATTTTAAGAATGGACCTCCGGAATGTATTAAGTTCTTAACCTGAGGTACCACTGTACTTATTTTGAGCAGGGAAATCTTCAATACAATTGCTAACTTGCAGTTAGGCTCTCTGCGTGATAACTCCCCAATCTTGAGGGGCTTTTCGTGCAGTCCATTTCAGGGCTCCAGGAACTGGCGTAGGCAGGATCAGCTGCTTTTGGTTCCCTCTGCCCTATCCTGCTGATCCCCTTCATTCTGAAGAGTAGCCCCAACCCAGCATGCCTGAATATGTGGTGGGTTTCACAGAGCAATTTGCCTCTCCCTCCTTTTCATGCTAGGCTGCTGTCTCCGAGGCCTCTGGGCCTTAGGGCAGGATGTGGCCTGACCACAGCTTTTGATGCTAAGTCAGTTTCATTCAGGGCTGAGTGCAAAATGTTTTCCAGCCCCTTGGGAAAGGCTCGGAATGGCACGGTGGTTATGGAGGGACAAGAAACCTGCAGTTACACACACATACATCTTTATACAAGCCATATCTAAAGGGTTGAGCACCGTAGCCACATGAATGCTCCCCTGGAATGTCACCAGGATCCACCGGCAAGCTGGCAATAAAACCCTCCATCAACAGCTGACAAATCTGCTTTCAGGTGGGATTTTCTGAGAGGCATTAGTAGAGCTGACGGTTGGCAGCTTTCAGGGCTGTGCAGTTGTGCCTTCAGGGCAGGACTTTGGGGCAGGCGTCCAGGGCTCCACTCAGTGGAATGAGCAGGGCAGCCCTTTAACAGCAGCCAAGACTGATTTTCCACGTTTTGAAGTGAGCAAAGTTGTTCTCATGACCACCCACACCGTAAAGGCCAAAATGGTCTTGCAGGCCACAGGAGGTGTGCTTGTGGGCTTCATGAAGAAGAAGAAGAAGAAGAAGAAGAAGAAGAAGAAGAAGAAGAGGAGGAGTTTGGATTTGATATCCCGCTTTATCACTACCCGAAAGAGTCTCAAAGTGACTAACATTCTCCTTTCCCTTCCTTCTCACAACAAACACTCTGTGAGGCGAGTGAGGCTGAGAGACTTCAGAGAAGTGTGACTGGCCCAAGGTCACCCAGCAGCTGCATGTGGAGGAGCAGAGACGCGAACCTGGTTCACCAGATTACGAGTCCACTGCTCTTAACCACTACACCACACCAATAAGACTGTGAGGAGGAGGTTCCCCCACCTAAAGAAGCCTCCCCTCCCAATAAGATTATTTAAGTGCAGAGTCTAAAATTATCTAAGTGCCCAGCTGGGGCTTGGTGTGTGTGTCATATAGGAATGGGCATTCAGTTCACATTTAAAGATGATGATGATAATAATAATAATAATAATAATAATAATAATAATTTATACCCCACCCATCTGGCCAGGCTTCCCCAGCCACTCTGGGCAACTCCCAGCAGAATATTAAAAATATGATAAAACATCAAACATTAAAAACTTCCCTAAGCAGGGCTGCCTTCAGATGTATTCTAAAAGTCAGATAGTTGTTTATTTCCTTGACATCTGATGGGAGGGCGTTCCACAGGGCAGGCACCACCACTGAGAAGGCCCTATGCCTGGTTCCCTGTGACCTTACTTCTCGCAGTGAGGGAACCACCAAAAGGCCCTCAGAGCTGGACCTCAGTGTCTTGGCTGAATGATGGGGGTGGAGACGCTGCTTCAGCTATACTGGGCCGAGGCCAGTAACTTAATTCACAGGTAATGGAAGTAACTTAATTCACAGGTAATGTGTACAGAAATGCATGGACCAGAACAAGCTAGCCATAGAAATGTATTCTATGTGGTGGGGGGTGGCAGATTGCTTTGCAAAAATGTGTATATGATGTGAAATTGCTGATGAATTTTCATGAAGGCTTAAAATCAATCAATCACAAACTGATGTGGAAATGTTGAGAACTGAACTTCAGATTGGAACCAGCCAGAAACCCAAAACGACTGATTTGCTCATCCCAAATGCAGAAGAATTCATCGCAAGGGTAAACAGGGCAACTGCGGAATGTAATAGACCGAGGAAAAGAAAAGCTGAGCAATGTGCCAGTGGTTGGGTTGGAGTTGACAGAAACAAGCCCGTGCCAGGAATAGCGCTCGCCTTCTTAAAGAGTTCTTTGCTGAGATTTACCTTGTAATTTAACCGGGACGATGTATCCCCGAAATGAAGAGTCGCATGAACAAGTTGCTAATTAAATCAAAACCTCTGGATTGCTGGTTTACTTTTCTGGCAGTTTCAGCTCCCCCCCCCCCCGAATGCTCTTTAAAAGCTGAGCAGCATCATTCCACTTCATCCCAAATACCAAAGAGATCCTTGGCAGAGCTCCAGCATGGGCAATTTGCCTCTGTCAGGGATTTTGTGTGGGTTTAGCAAAAAAATAAATAAAGGAAGGGCACTTAAGCGAATAATGCAGGCAGATGGACATGGGTAACACCTGGAGAATTCTGGATGTTGTGACACTGCCAGAGCTGAAGAAGACCTCAGTTGGGTCATTTCTTGGGTGGGAGGCTGCTGGCAGGATGGAATGCCCCATAGAAACATGCCAGGGAAACGGTGACCAAAATGATGAAGGGTTGGAACATCCTGAAAGGGTTAGGAAGGGGCTGTTGAGCCACGGGAGATGTCTATTTGGGGCTGCAACTGATGGCAAGTGGTGGAGGACAGAACCAGAACCAAAAGTGGCAGAGTTTGCAGTGTTGCAGGACTGTATAGCTCCCCCCTCCCTCTCTCCGTTTTTCTCTATCTTTCTCTCTGTACCACCCTATTGCTGAAATGAGACTGCATGAGACTGAGACCTAAGGCCACAGTGGATTGCCACTTCCCAGAGCCTAAAGCATTTGGGGCTATTTTTTTAAGTCTATATCAGAGATGGCTCATAGCATCCTTGAACCATAGAGGTGGAAAGGTCCAGTCCAACCTCCCTCAAGAAGCAGGCAGTCCAGTGCTAGAGCATCCCCAACCAATGGCTATCTGACCTCAGCTTGAAGTCCTCCAAGGAGGGAGAGACCACCAGCCCTCTTAGGAGGGATGGGCAAATCTGTCCCTTTTTGCTTCTCTATGTCTTCCAGTCTTCCAATCTTTTCCCAGTCTTCAGTTTAGTTCTCTGCATTTCCCGATGCAAATGCACCACTATTTTGGGTGTGCATTTCTGTAATTTGGCATGCTTGTTTGCAACTTTGCCGAATATATGCATTTTGTGCAAAGATGTTTCCCCTTATGAAGTGCATTTTTGTGTTATTTTATTTGTTTGTTTGTTTGTTTGTTTGTTTGTTATTCAATATTCACTGCCCTATACCCAGAGGTCTCAGGACGGTTCACAAACAAGACCACAACATATAAAATCAAACCAAAAACAATAACCCAATTAAAAAAAAAAATCCCAAAAGAGCCACATTCTAAAAGAGTGTTGGGTGTTAATAAAATCAACCAAAGGCCTGGTTAAAAAGGAATATTTTTGCCTGGTGCCTAAAGGTGTATATTGAAGGGGCCAGGCAAACTTCCCTGGAGAGAGCATTCCATAGACAGGGAGCCATTTTCACCGCTATGTGACTTTTTACGCTCACAGTATTTTTAACGTATGCGTTTTTATAGACATTACTTGATTGGAGGTCTGCACAGTAAAATTTGGAGAAGTGTGAATTTCAAAGGACTCTTGTGTCCTCATTCTTGTACTGTTTAAGAAATGCTAATGTGTATTTAATGCTACACATCTACTGATGCTGATATTGTTGAACCAATGTTGCTCATTTCTCCTTGTTGGACATGGCTTTAATTGCCTACTTTTATTGCCTTTCTCCTAAGGCAACAGAGCGACGGCGTTTCTGCTTCTCCGCGGGTCTTCTCCCCACCTCATACCTATGGCTACATCTGTGGTCCGCTGGCCTCCGAGCTGCTAGAGAACAGTGCCATGGACGACGACGACGACAACCCCAACATGGAGGAGGAAGGTGGCTGCCGTTCCACAAAGTTCTTCCGCAGTTTCTGCTGGACCCCCTCGTCCAGCCTGAGTGAGGACAACACCTCGCTGGGGGGCTCCCTTCTCAACGGGTGGGGATCTGTCTCGGAGGACAATGGCACCAGCACCCGCTGCAGCCTGGTCAGTTCCACTGACGGCTCCTTCCTTGTTGACGCCAGTTTTGCCCAAGCTCTGGCCGTGGCGGTGGACAGCTTCTGCTTTGGGCTGGCCCAGAGGGACATTGACAAGGCGTTGACAGGTAACAGCATCCTTTCCTGGTGAAAATGTTCACAGGGGAACAGTTAGGGCCAGAGGCTTGCAAGGGTGATGTAGGGCTGTGCTTCCCTCCCTAAGCCTGGCAGAAACTTCCCAGACTTTGGGAAGGAGGAACCAGGCTTTAATATTTTAATACTCTAATTTACCGGGAACATTTAATAGACTAGCCTAGTCCCCCTTGTCCACTGACCACACACCTCCGCTTCCCTTCCTTGTAGCAAATAACTGGTGCCCTTCTGCTTATTTATTTATTTGCTTGTTATTTTCAGGCCTTTCCATAAAAGGTGCCCAATGCGTCCAGCACCAGCTGAGTCCATCAACAAAATAAAAATAAAAATAAAAATGAATTCACAAGCGGATAAGCAATATAGGAACCAAATCAGAGGAGAGCAGATTTTAACAAAATGGCAGCTTGTTAAAAAATATAATTAAGGCAGATGGGAAGAGAAAATTTTATTGAAGAGTGGTCCATTTTTATTGCATTTTGGAGTAATAAGTAAGATAGGAATTACTGGGATCACTGTAAAACAGAAAGTGAGGTTATGACAAGATAGAAATAGGTGTGAATGTCTCTCAAATCTATCTATCATCTATCTATCTATCTATCTATCTATCATCTATCTATCTATCTATCTATCTATCTATCTATCTATCTATCTATCATCTATCTATCTATCATCTATCTATCTATCTATCTATCTATTTATCATCTGTCTATCTATCTATCTATCTATCTATCTATCTATCTATCTATCTATCTATATCTATCTATATCTATCTATCATCTATCATCTATCTATCTATCTATCTATCTATCTATCTATCATCTATCTATCTATCTATCTATCTATCTATCTATCTATCTATCTATCTATCATCTATCTATCATCTATCTATCTATCTATCTATCTATCTATCTATCATCTATCTATCATCTATCTATCTATCTATCTATCTATCTATCTATCTATCTATCTCCCCACATGTGTGCACAGTCACACACACACAGAGGGAGAAACTATTTTTAACACTTGGTAACATTTTAGACAAGTTAGCTCTGGATCCTGGTAGGGTGCAGTTAATCACTAAAAACATATATTTAGTCCAAGGACTAAGAAAACAAATTAATTTTTTATAGCAAAATGTTTTGGCTTCCTTCTTCTCCAGCTGCTCTGATGTGAATATAAAGCTAAAGCAAAATATGAGGGCTAGAGGCCATAAAATATTTGGTGGATAGCACCCGTTTTATGGAGTATAATTATGTATTAGTTCTACTGATTATATGTATTCAGTTTTATTGGATTCTTTGTTTATCTGTACATAAAGAGAATTGTGTGCTTGGGGGGGGGGGGACACAGCAAAGGCTGCCATCCTACACCGACCTTCCTGCAAGTAAATCTCACTGAACTCAGTGGGACTTACTTCTGAGTAGATTTGCAAAGGCTTGTGCTGTAGTATAGGGATACAGATTGAAACACAGAGCAAAATGGATCTGCGGAGGAGAACAAATGCTTGTTGTTGCTGCTGCTGTTTTTAAAAGGATATTAATTGTGCCTCATTATGGGGGAAAGTTCCTGCCAACGTAGCAGTTCGAAAGCACATTAAAGTGCAAGTAGATAAATAGGTAATGCTCTGGCAGGAAGGTAAACGGCGTTTCCGTCCGCTGCTCTGGTTCACCAGAAGTGGCTTAGTCATGCTGGCCACATGACCCGGAAACTGTACGCCGGCTCCCTCAGCCAATAAAGCGAAATGAGTGCTGCAACCCCAGAGTCGGTCGCGACTGGACCTAATGGTCAGGGGTCCCTTTACCTTTACCCAACCTAGGGAGCCTCGTCCCCCTGGCTCTGCCCAGCCAGCTGACAGCCGACTCTACAAGTGTGTGTGAGCAGATCCTTGCCCTCTTTTGAGATGCCCTCTGGGACAGTGGAGTTCAGTTGCACGCAGGGTGTGATCCAGCCTCTCCGGTGCAGCTGACAGCCCCATTGATTTATTCGGTATCTCCTGCTCAGGTTGTGGGTCCTTCCATTCAATCTCTGTTCCTCATAATAAGGCAGACGGCCAGGGAAGTGCGGTTTGATTTATCGCGGCAGTAATTCTCCCTTGCCGTTAGAACGAGGCTTTTGTTTCAAGTTCTTCTCTCCGTATTGCAAACTTTGAGGGCCGTAAATGACAAGATTGATGGAGCAAGCGAAAAAGAGGGGAGGCCAGGGAAGGCAGGAGGGGGAAAGAGCTTCCGGGCACAAATATGCTGAAAATCCCTGAGCGACTGGCCAGCAGGCAGCTCCCCTTCCCCTTCCCCTCAAAGGCAGAGGGAGGCTTGGTTTCGCTCCTTCCTAACGGATGCATTTGAAACTCTTCCTGCCTTTGTCCCCAGCCCCCCCCCATGCAGGCCTCCATTGTGAGATCAGGCAAGGCTTAGTGTGATTGGCCTTGGACTCAGCTACGCAGCAGCAATTCAAATGTTTTTAATGTGTTGCAAAGTGCAATATGCCAATGTGGCATTAGATGGCGACAGTGAGCTATGCAAAATTCAATGGATTTTTCCAAATGTTATGAAATAAAGTGTTTTCACAGCATTTTTTTGAGAAAAATATTTGTGTACATTCCAACCCAGACAAGCTTTTTGGTCATCCCACCAGATTTCTGTATTTGGCATCGCAGCACAATCCATTCCAAGCCAGTTGGGAGACTGGCAGCAACAGGGGCGTTGTTAGGGGGTTGACCCGGGGGGGGGGGCAAACCCGAAGTCTTTTCTGCCAAGTCTCAGTTCTCCTGCCCTTTCTCCCTCAACCCACATTTTTAAAAGGTTTAAAAAATATATATGTGATTAAAATGTAAAAACAAAACATTTGCTTACAATGCATTGCAAAGTGCAGGGCCAGTGAGACCCTAGCCACAGATTCTATGGATTTAGGCTTGCAGGATATTGGGTATGTAAAAAATATTGGGCATGTAAGGTAGCGATATCATCACCATCAGTAACATTTCTTACTCCTCCTTCTCCATAAGATCTCAGGACGGTGACACAATAGCATAAAAATTCAAAATTATGTAAAACCGAGAGGGCTTCTATAAATTTGCGGCTGTCCCTGGAAAATAGGTACACTCAGAAAGTCTGCTCTTTGCTTCTGAGATGCATTCCCTCTTTTGGGTTGATGCAAATATATGCAAATGTATCTAAATAACTTTCTCTCTCTTTTTTTAATTTGATTTCTTTGTTTCTTAGCTTTGTTTCTTCTTTATTTCTTTTTTTCTTTATAAATTTTCTATTTTATATACCGTATTTTTTTTCTTTTTCCTTTTAACCTGTTAAGAGATAATACATAATGTTTGTATAGACATGCAAATCTTTTAATCAATAAAGAATTGATAGTTCATTAAAAAATTAAAAATACAAAATAAAAAGTTGAAAATAAATGCACCCAGTGCGCATTTAAAGCTCATGGCTCCCCCCAAAGAATTCAGGGAACTGTGGTTTCCCCCCTCACAAATTCCTAGCACTCTTAACAAACTCCTGGGATTCTTTGGGAGAAGTATGCTTTAAATGTGCACTGAATATGCTTTAAATGTTCAGTGCAGATCTGTCCAAAGATAGGCTACAGAGGCGTGTCCACTAGCAGCTGGCGTGGCCGGATGGTAGTGCTCACCTGAGCTTCCAACAGCTGAGTCCCTGCTGCTTACTGGGAGGGAGAAGGTCAGCATGGGGGCAAATGCCCCTGTGGAAACACTAAATTAGCTCTCCCAGCGCTTTTGCACTGTGCTGACTACTGCCTTCCCTCTCCCCCTTTCCTCCCGGATAAGCAGCAGTCACTCAGCTTTTGGGAGGTCAGGTGAGCATTGCTGTCCACTGCTGGGAGTTCCTCTGGCTATTGAGTGGTAGCCGGGTCCTTGTAAGTACATGCAGTAGACGGGCAAAGAAGGAAAAAAATAGGTGTGTGTTTGCGTGTGCATGTCTGTGCGTGAATGTTGGACATTGAACTTGTTTTCATTGTAAAATGCACATGCACAGCAAGTTGTAGCAATAGATTATGGGCCCCATCTGCCTAAAAGGTGTTATGTACTGAAGTTCTCACCCTGGGCCAGCAGGGGGATACTGTAGATAGTTATGCAAATGAAGGACGAAAGTGATGTTCAGTGATTGGATAGTTTTAGAAAGTTGCTACAGTAACGTGGTACTGGAGCTCTATATAAGCAGGCTGACTGAGCCCTTCAGTTCAGTTCTGTTCTGGCTTCTGAATAAGCAAGAGCTGTTTGAAGAATCGCTGTGTCGCCTGATATGTTCACCCACAACTTAACAAAAGGCACCCAGATAATCCTATCAGTGGCCCATAGCTCAGAGTAAGGCCTTTGAGCAAGAGGCAGAGTTTGTTTTCACCCCTGCAAAATTCAGCCAAAATTTGCACCAGTGCATATAAATCAGTATATGCATGTTTTATGCAGATTTGTGTACCTGTGTCTTTGTAATGCCCCTGAACAGCTTCATTTTCTGAGAGGGAAAGAAAGTTCTCTCTTTCTTTACAGCAGGTATAATTCTGTATACTTCTATCACACCCTTTGCCCTGACTTAAGCTGGAATCCTATACTTGTTTACTTGGGAATAATTTCCATATGACTCAATTAGAATCGACTTCTTAGTAGATATGCATAGGATTCCATTGCTTGTCATCTTTTTTCTTTTCTTTTTTATCTTAGGAACCACCCAAAAGCCTGTTTGTTTTATCACTCATTTGTTTATACAAATTATATACAGCTTAATTTTAAAAAGAAATCTGTAAGTGATTCTCATGCGCCAGACCATGGATCATTTTAATTTCCCTTGTCCTGCTTAGACCTGCATTCATCATAACACACATACCCTACAAGGAAAAAAAAACAACAAACTTCTAAACTGGAACATATTCAGCAATCTTGCACAGGTTGCACACCCTTGAACGCTCCTAAACCCCCTTGTCAAAGGCACAGTCAGGGGGAATAAAATGATTTATGGGCCCACCATTTCATCACATATTTGTAGGTGCAAAAGAGGGGATTGGAAATTGCATTAGGGATTCCAAGAGAATGCAGAGAGTTATTCCCAATTTTATTAATGCAAAACCCTGAAATGTGGTGGTGTTGCTTTTGCCAGTAGCATTAACACACACACACACTTTTCTGTAACAGCTCTGGTGTTTTCCCTTCCCTGCACTCCCAACAAACTGCTGTGGACTTGTCTGAGCAATACTAAGGAACGGGGCAACTGAATCTGGTTGCAATGATGTCATTATTTTTGCAGTTCAACGGGATCCCCTGGAGGTGGTTCTGGACATAGGGCAGGAATAGAGCGTCTGTTTTGCATGTAGGCGGTCCCAGATTCAACAACAACAACAACAACAACAACAACAACAACAACAACAATTTATTATTTATACCCCGCCCATCTGGCTGAGTTTCCCCAGCCACTCTGGGTGGCTTCCAATCAAGTGTTAAAAACAATACAGCATTAAATATTAAAAACTTCCCTAAACAGGGCTGCCTTCAGATGTCTTTTAAAGATAAGATAGCTGCTTATTTCCTTCACATCTGAAGGGAGGGCATTCCACAGGGCGGGCGCCACTACCGAGAAGGCTCTCTGGCATTTCACTGGCATTTCCAGCTACGACTGGGTGAGAGTCCTGTCTGACATCCTGGACAGACACTGTAAGCGCTGCAATGAATCAGAAGGTGGTGGACTCTCCTTCATTGAAGGTTTCAAAAGGCCATCTGCCAGGGATTCTATAGCAAAGGGGTTGTCCTTAGTTGACCCCTGGGGGTCCCTTCCTGCTCTGTGACTGTGGTTGGTCTTTAGATGAAATCCCTGCTTCCCTTGAGTGGGTGGTGACCTGCCTGCTCTTCTCCCTTGCAGATATTTTGCCTTCAGCACCTCCTCTCCATGGACTCCTGCAACCACACGTTTCCTTGGAGAGCTCAGAGGAAGCTGAGCAGAAGCCTCCCGGATCGCAGCTCCTTCCTGCGTGGGAGTGGAGCACAGATTGGGTGGATGAGGTGGAAGCCAAGTATCCGCAACAGGCTGATAACTGGAATGCCATCCCGGAGTTGGGAAGGGGAAAGGCAGCGGGAGTAGCAGGAGAAACCCAGCCACTCACTTCTGCCTTGCAGGGCATAAAGGGCAAGTGTTTTTTTGTCTTTTATTAATTTATTTGGGAAAGTAGCCTTGGAGGCTTCAGTCTTAAACAGAAGAGCAAATGAGAGTAGAGACAAACTCTTCCCCTTACTTCTCTTTTTTTTAATATACATTTTTATTGAATTTTTAACGTATCAGTTCCAACAGTCATACAACATAACTTCTCATCTTATACAATGTTTTTAGACTTCTATCAACACCTCTGATGATTTACTGTTCTTTATCACTTATTCTGCATTTCTTAATTTCTATATTACATTTAATTATCCTTAACTAATAGTTCTCTTCATAGTCTTTCTTGCAATATTTCAAATAATCCACTTTACAAAACGTCTTGCAGTCCTACTAGCGTAATCTGTTCATCACAATTACTTTTCAAATAGTTCATATATTTACTCCAGTCTTCTAAGAATCTCTGATCCTGCAGGTTTCGATCCTTCCTGTTAATTTATCTAATTCTGCATAGTCCATCAACTTCATCCTCCATTCTTCTTTCGTCGGTTGTTCTTTTTGCTTCCATTTTTGTGCCAATAATATTCTTGCTGCTGTCATTGCATATAAAAACAACTTACAATCCTGTCTATTAATATCATCTCCTACAATGCCAAGTAAAAATGCTTCTGGTTTCAACATCTTTTTCATCTCATTATATATCATTTCCCAGACATTTTTCACTTTTTTACATTCCCACCACATATGATAAAAAGTGTTTTTTTGTCATGTTCTTAATACCTGCATGTGGAGCAGATGTGGGGTCCAGGGGCAAAAGAGGACTGGGTTCTTTGCACCTTTAACAGTTGCATTGAAGAATATATTTCACTAGATGCTGCTTGCATGACAAGCTGCACCTCCCAAGGTGATCCTCTTGTACGCAGCTACCAAAGCAGGGGGGAACACCTCTGTCCTCCTGCAAGGGATGTTTTCCAGAACCCATGCTTAGCGGCAGCTTACAGCTGATATTACAGGTGACTAGAGGTGTGGGAAAGGTAGAAATGCAGCTGGATCGAATAAATTGCAGCAATACCTGCAGCCAAGCTGGTGCCCAACGTAATGCTCTGCTTTCCTTTGGACCACATCAGTGAGGCAGAGAGGGGGGGTCTCACCATCTGGGCAGCTCAGGACCTCCATACTCTCTGTGCATGCTTGCTCCCCAGGGAGGTCACTTTGGTGTTGCTAATGCAGTGGTTTGGCTTCATCCCCTCCATTGTCTCTCGAGACAGACAGATGCCAATGACAACAATGAATTGGGGGTGATCCCTGCACTGTGGTCTAAACGACTGAGCCTCTTGGGCTTGCCGATCAGAAGATTGGCGGTTCAAATCCCCGCAACGGGGTGAGCTCCCGTTGCTCAGTCCCAGCTCCTGCCAACCTAGCAGTTCGAAAGCACACCAGTGCAAGTATATAAATAGGTACCACTCTGGCGGGAAGGTAAACAATGTTTCCATACACTGCTCTGGCTTCGCCAGAAGCGGCTTAGTCATGCTGGCCACATGACCTGGAAAAACTGTCTGCGGAAGCAGACAAACGCCGACTCCCTTGGCCTGTAAAGCGAGATGAGCGCTGCAACCCCAGTGCCATCTGCGACTGGACTTAACTGTCAGGGGTCCTTTAGCTTTACCCTGCAAAAGCCAGATTGAAATCCTATGCACCAGCTGATGCGTGGGGAGATTAATCCTCCTTGGTCACTATCTCCCCTCCCACCCACACAGGCCAATTTTAACAGGTGAGTGGATCAACCCACCTGTCAATCACCTGACATCATTATGACATCGGATGAGTGACAGGTGGGTTGTCCTCCACACCTGTCAACATTGGCCTTTGGGATGGCAGGAGATAAAGATCTGGCCAACTGGGCCAAAATTGCTCCCCACCCCTGTACTAAAGCTACAGGTGTCCTTTCCCCTTTTGCATCTGGTTAGCCTGGGAGCAGGCCCAGCATCCAGATGTGGCATTGTTGGGCAGCTGCAGAGTCCTGGTAACCTACTCCCATCATCCCTGACCACTGGCTGTGCTGGTTGGAGCTGATGGGATTTGGAGGCTGACAACATCTGGAGGGCAAAACCTGGAGGGCCCCCACCCATGTCTCCACCCCTGTCCTAGAGCGATCTTGCATTGAGAGCATGGTGGGAAATGTAAATGGTGGCTCACCCCCCCCCCCAGCACTGATTCAGAGCACCGCTGCTGCCACAGTTCATAAATTTTCTTTGTTCTGCTTGGTTGTGCCAGAGGCTTGACTTCCGACTGGGAATTGTTCATCTAAGGCGATCCCAATCCGTCAAGTCAAGCTGACAGGGTGGGGAGGTGGACTTTGCCCTCTGGACCCTCAATAATGTTGTTTGCACCCTAAAAGTCCTGACCTTCTGGAACTGAGCTGATGGAAGTCAGGCGGCAAGAAATTCAAGCTAAATAGGGAGGGCATTGTCATGTGGTTTGCTGGGGACAATAAACGGCAGAGGGAAAGAATGGTTCTCCTGATTTGCAGTGGCCTTGTCTGTACATTGCAAACAGGACATACGCAACTCTCTTGCCCAGGGTTGGCCAGCCTTTTGACACGAGAGATTCCTTTACACTTACAAGTTGGGTAGATTAAACAGCTAGTATAGGAGGGAGCTTTTCAACCCCTGGCAGCGCCGTGACTTGGTAAATCGCCACACCTGCCAAAATGCCCTTGGCCTCCTCAGCTACTCAAGATACACAGGCTTTGTTAATTGCAAGAGGTCCCCCTGCCTGACCCAGATCTGAGATGCTGCTCTGTGGGCCAACATGAGAGCATCACACATGGTGATTTGGGCCATTGCAACTCCTGTACTTCAGCAAATTTGCTGCTTGTTTTGCAGATTTTGCTGAAAGCCACCTGCTTTCGAAGGAATAGGGTGACACCCCCACCCCATTCAACGGCCTATGTGGCTCCTCTCTTTTTGGGTGGGTGGGTCTTATAAATTGCCAGAGGTGTGGTGAATTGGGGCCAGTGTCTGCAGCCCACGACTGCTCCATGGTGGGGGCAGGGGGGGGCACAGAGAAGACCTATTGATTTCCAATGCTCTGACTGACTGATGGCCTCCCACACCTTTGCGCCTCAGCAAGCAAGGAAGAGAGATTCAATTAGTGATGGAAGTATCCCGTGCACCTTGGCTCCCCCTGCCATATCAACTTTGGATCAGAGCCTCACACGGGAGAAAGCCTCACTCCCCAAGATAGCTCTGAGCGATGCCTCTTGTGGATCACAGCAAGCATCCATCAAAGGCATTCGGGGGTCGGAAGGCAGGTGCAAAAAAGAGCAGGCCAGGGCTGCTCTTGCATCTTCAAGAGTTGTGTTGTAGAGGGAAGGCGGATGAGGCTCATAGCTCAGTCCTGCAGCACCTGCTTTGCATGGCGAAGGTCCCAAATTTAATCCCTGGCATCTCCAGGTAGGGCTGGGAGAGAAGCCTGCCTGAAACCAGCCAGGATAGACAACACTGAGCAAGAGAGGCCAATTTGTCTGCCTCAGTCTAAGGCAGCTTCCTATATCCCTATGAAAGGAATCTGCTGTACCTTTAATTAGCATGGTCCATTGGAAACTCCTCCTGCACCTTTAATAATGGAGCCAAATAGGGGAGTTGAGCAGGTGACAAGCTACATCTGCAGAAACTCCCTCTTCTGCATAACTGGCAGAAGTCCTGTCCTGGTTTTTGTTTGTTTGTTTCCAGCAGGCCATTGTATTCAGAGTTCACTGAGCCTCTCTGTCGTCCTTGAAGGAGAATAGTTGGATCATCAATAGAGAGCACTTGTCATCTTACAAACCAAGTCACAGACCGTGATCTATGTACTCTGGCAAGAAGGCCGAGTACTCTGCAGTGATACGTACTTATGACAGTGCGGGTGCTATATTGCTCTGCCTTTGTTCTTGGCAGTCTATACCACCACTCATCAGAGGCAGCCGCCGATTAAGGCCAGGTTGGACAACCTCTGGTTCTCCAGCAACATCTGGAGGGACAATGCCAGTGGTTTTCAACTAGTGTGCTGTGGCACCCTGGGGTGCCTTGAATGATGGACAGGGGTGCCATGGGCAACACTGGCCTCTGTCCCTCTTTCCTTTCCTCTGATGCCCTCTTGCGTCTCTGCCTCCCAAAGGCTTGCACAGCTGTTTGTTGCAGCAGCCCTGGTGATAAGCTCTCCTGGAGAATGGTGCTTCTGGGGCTGGCTAGGGGGTGCTGGTTGCCAGGAGCTGAGCCTGCCTTGGAGTAAGCAAGCAAGTGGGTGAGGGAGTCAAGTCAGCCAGTACACCAGCCCTTGATGTTGGGAATGGAAAGACTAGTGGGAGGTTGGGCAGGCAGGCAGGCAGGCACCATGCTGGCCTTTCTTGTGCTTGCTGTGTGCAAGGCCTGCCTGGGAGCTGAGTGCCCAGTGCTGAAGTGCCCGGTGCCTTTCCAACATGCAGGCCCGGCAGCGCCTGCTGCTGCCACTGCTGTCTCCCAAGGTAAGGTGCTGGCCTCACGTTCACCTTGGGCCATTCTCCGTTGGGCCACTAAGGCTCTGGACATCCTCTTTCCAGGCCCCTGTGGGGCAGTGTGAGGAGGCAGCTCTCTGTGGGGCAGGGAGGGGGGTCAACTCAGAGACCAGGGTGGCAGCAGCAGCTGCCCAGAGGACTCCCAAGGAGAGGAGATGAGGCTGAGGGAACACTCCACAAGGGGGTGTTCGAAAAAGGGTGAGAGGCTGCCAGCTCTGCAGGCAAGGGGTGACATAACTGGGCTCCTGAGCCCCACAGGGGTGCCGCAGAAAGAATGCAGTTGGTCATGGGAGCTGTGGGCTCCAAAAGGTTGAAAACCTCTGGACAATGCAGTATTAGCACCCATGGGCCCTGGCAAGCACATGCTTAAACAGATGCTGACACATGTTTGTAGCTGCCCTCATTAACTGCCACTCTCTGGGCTGTCCTTAGCCCACTCCCTGCAAGCCTTCAGGCCCTGCAGTTCAGTCCTCAGTTCCACACTCAGCTGCACCACTGCCAAGAGGACCAGATGAAATAGTGTCCCCTTCGGTGCAGAAGCAGACATTTTGCATGGGGCAAGGAGTTCTGTTGAGGGGCCATAGCTTGGCTGAAGAGCATCTGCTCTTTATATAGATGGTCCCAGTTCAAACTCTGGCATCTCCAGCTAGGCAGAGGCGGAGCTAGCTGCTCCAACACCCAGATCGGCGCAAATGCTGTGCACCTGGGGGGGGGGGGGCTAGCCGCCCGCAGCAAGTGGCAAGCATCCCGGGGGGGGGGGTGCCCACAGCGAGCGATGAGCATCCCAGGGGGCAGCACAGTGATGTCACCCCCCTCAGGGATGACACCCAGGGCGGACTGCCCCCACCACACACCCCTTCCTCTGCAATTAGGACTGGGACAGATCCCTCTGTGGAGTGCCCTGCCAGTCAGTGTAGACAATATGGTGAACCAATTCTGCCTAAGTCAGTTTCCTAAACTAATAGGTCTCTTAACTGAGATTCTTCAGAAATTTGTTGGGGTTCACAGAAGGCGGAGGAGGAAATGAAACAGAGACTTCTCAGTAGAAGTTGTTTGAAGAGCTGTTTCCGTGGAGTTAGCCCTTGAGTTGTCAACTTTTTCTGTTTTGCTGCTCCTGCTCCTATGCTTTTGACTGCAGTTTAGATTTTAGAAAAAACTTATTAAGTTGTTGTTAAAGGCAGAGTTGCAAGGCCCATAAAAACAGGCAGTTCTGACCTTGCTTATACCAGTCAAAAGGCAGCAAGCTCTTTATTTGGACGTCTGCTTGTTGCACCGTTTGGATATTATTATTAATTTGCTTCTTTTCAGGGATGTGGGGGGAAAGAGATGGTTCTTCTAGGATATGCTGAGCAAAAGCCCTGCTGCAGGAAAAGTGCCTTTGTTTGCACCAAAGGGAGGCCTGCCGGGCACACGCTTTTGACCGGCTCCAGTATGTGCACACAGGATTTTTCCCTTGGTTGTCAAAGCAACGGCTTCTGGCTTTGCCCAAATCTTCTGTGCCCCTGCCCTGGTGCGTCAGTATTGCCTGGAACAATATCCTTTTTTGTGTTTGAGCTACAGCCCCTCCCTGCCCCTTCCCCAAAGGACAGTAATAGCAACAGACTGTTTCTTTTCAGGTGCCTGCATGTCTGACTCAAGCAGCTATCCAGACAGAGAAGCTGGGGCCATCAAGGCTCCTCTGACAGCTACCCAGGACTCTGGGTCAGGATCCTTTGCCATTCCCAAGAGAGAAGAGGAACCAGTTGTGGAAAAGCTCGCCACGCCAAACAAAGGGGGGCGCTGAGAAGCCCGGAGAGCACATCTGAGTGTGGGGACAAAGGTGCATGGAACAGATCAGGACAGGCCCCTCTTGCACTTCCTTGGAAAGGGGTCTGTCAGGATCAGAGAGGGATGGGGGAGACATTCAATTCAGTTTGCATTGAGAGGAGGATCGATCAAATTCACACTTTTCAAAATGATACACAGACCATAACACAGACCAATACACAGACCATCCTTTGAAATCCGCCCTTGTCCAGATTTTGCAATGTACTTCTCCAATCAATGTTTACAAAATATGGCTAGATTATGGGAGAGGGTGCAAGAAAAGCAATACATTAGCAAAAATAACATACCCCCCAAAAGAATTATATTAGGGGAAATTGCCTGCAAAAAATATGTACGTTAGTTAAAACTGCATTTCAAAAAGTGTTTGTTAGGAGAAATTCGCATGCCGGTGAATTTTCATGAGGAATTGCAAATCGCTGGAGAAATGTGGAAAACAGAATTTAAGACTGGGAAAAATGAGCAACCGAGGGAACCAAAATTGACGGCTCCTTCATTCCCTAGCCCTAATCAGCATCTCTTCTTGGCCAGTAGACTTTCACCAATCTTGGCCTTTGTCAACAAACCCAAGCGTATATTTGTAATCCTTCCTGGGAAGGAGAATTTCCATGGAAGTTCCTTGGGAGTCCTTGAGCCACTTCTGTCTGCATGTCGTGGACCTTTGCAAAATTTCAGAAAGTCTCTTCTCATTCCAGCATCCCTCAGGGGGAGACAAACCCCTGTCTGAAACCCTGGACTAACGACAGCACTGAATTCGAGGGATCAATGGCCTGATTCTGTGTAACCTCCTCTTCCCACCTCAACCATAGCATTGTTCGTAATATATGTGGAAGAAGGAATCTGCCCATATCGTGTTTGCAATTTTTTAGCTTTGAGACTAGTTTGGACTATTGAGCATCATGCATCCCTGTGCAAACTTAAGTGGGAGTAAGCTTCAAGGAACACAGCTAGACTTCCTTCTGAGTAAAAATGCTTAGGATTGGGATGTCAGTGAGTCAGGCCTGGGATTCACCTTCTCTCATTTTAACCTTGGTGTTCCAGTGTATGTTTTGGGGGGGATAGGGGAAAAGATTTCAGTTTACACTTTTTGAACTGGTCCTTCTATAGCCTGCCATGATGATCTGCAGTCCTGAGCAGATGATCTAGTGGTGCAATTGCGTAATTTTAGACTGTGTTCTTAACACCCCTCCCCTCTTTAGACAACATTATATATTACTTAACTTCAAAATGTGGTAAGCCAGCATTTAGGATGGATGCATTTAGGAGCCTTCCTGCTCCTGCAGCTGAATGGATCCCTGGACATCTGCCCCAAAGTCCTACTGGGATGGCACCACTGAGCTGAACATATTTAGCTTTGTAACAGGAAAACCTTCACCTGCTGATTCTTGCATATTAAATGGACAAAGCCAGACCAGTGTTTTCTTCTTCTCCTTCTTCTCCTGGCCATATTGGCAACTCTTCAGAAGTCTGATCATCGCAGGAGCCTCTGAGGTGGAGATCAGTATCAGGATAATGAAGAAAAACCCTCTGGGCCTTTTCTTCATTGGCTTGTCTCCCAGGATCCGTCAGCCTCTGCTACCATCTGGGTTGCTGACTTGCAAGGACATTTCTACTGGGCAGGGGGGGCACTTCTTCTAATCTCCTACTTAACTATTGATTGCCAACGCTGTGGATTTTTAAAGTTTGGACTGAGGTCCCCACCACCCTTGTTCCCATGCAGCCTGCAGTGGTTTCTTAGAGAAAGAAAGAAAGAAAGAAAGAAAGAAAGAAAGAAAGAAAGAATCTTCAAAGTGGAGAAAATAGCAACTTGGTAATCATTTTCAACTTGGGCAGCCCTTTGTTGTTTTCTCTGTTTTTTACCTTCTTGCAGGAGAACTGTTTACGTCGCTGCAAACATTTTCTTCCTTTCGAATGTCTACTAATTGTGCCTGATGTGGCGCAGCTACTAACTTTTTCATATGTGTGTGTGTGTGGCCTTACTGTGTAAATAAATTGAAACATTTCCAAAAGGTGCAATCCATTTCATAGCATCACAGTGTTTTAAAGAGGCCATAGGTACGTGCCAGTTGTTTCCTTGTGTACATCCTTTACCTACCGTAAGTGGTATTTACAACTGACCAGGTTGGGGGTGAGGGAAAGCAGGGGAGAAGCTTGTTCAGGGCAAGTCATCCCCAGAGGATGTGGGTGTCCATTTCCCAGACCACCCAACTGATAGGATTTGGCAAGGAGTGTACCTTAAGACATGGTAGCTGCTCAAAGAGTCCCGAAAGCTCCATACAGGGGCTGGAAACCTCAGGTACAGAGCCAAATGCAGCTCTCTGTCTGGTCCTTAGACTTCCCCCCAGTCCTACTGCTGGACTATAAAGTGTCCTTCAACTCTGCCTCTTTGCATGCATATTTGTGTGTGTGTGTGGACACACAGAAAGAGAGAGACCAAATCTGTCACCTAGTATGTCACTAAATGGATATACACTATTTTATTTTATTTTATTTTATTTTATTTTATTTTATTTTATTTTATTTTATTTTATTTTATTTTATTTTATTTTATTTTATTTTATTTTTTTTATTTACCGCCCTTCATCATAAGATCTCAGGGTGGTTCACAGAACAAAATACAGGATAAAAAACATGAAAATAAATAAAACAAATCAGCAAAACAATAACCCTCGCTTCACACATTTAACACATCTAAAAGGCTGTATAATATTAGTCAGTCAAAGGCCTGGTGGAAGAGGAACATTCAAAACCAAAAGATGATTTGGAAACTTCAGCTAGTGCACAATTCAGCAGCCAGGTTGCTCATCAGGGCACGACTGTTTGAGCATATTAAAACGATCCTGGTCTGATTGCACTGGCTACCAATTAGATTCCGGGCCCAATTGAAGGCGTTTTGACCTTTAAGCCTTCATTGGCTCAGGACCACAATACCTCAAGCATTGCCTCTTTCCATATGAATCCTGGGATCATCTTCTGAGGCCCTCCTTCGTGTGCCTCCTCCTCAAGAGGTCCAGAGGGTGGCAACATGAGAACGGGCCTTCTCTGCAGTGGCTCCCCGTCTGTGGAATGCTCTCCCCAGGAAAGTTCATCTGGTGCCTTCATTATAGACCTGTAGGTGCCAGGCAAAAACATTTCTATTTAACCAGGCTTTGGTTGTTTTGATTGACATCCTATGTTAAAATGTGTGGTGTTTTTTGGGGGGGGGTGTTATTGGGTTGTTTTTATTTTGATTATGTATTTTGTCATTTTATATTTTTATTTTCTTCTGTAAACTGCCCTGAGACCTCTGGGTATAGGGAGTAATAATAATAATAATAATAATAATAATAATAATAATAATAATAGGTAAAAGGTAACAGACCCCTCGGTAGTTATGTCCAATCAAAGGCAACTATGGGGTTGCAGCGATCATCTCACTTTCAGGCTGAGGGAGCCAGTGTTTGTCCACAGACAGCTTTCCAGGTCATGTGGCCAGCATGACTAAACTGCTTCTGGTGCAATGGAACACTGTGATGGAAAACAGAGCGCACAGAAATGCCATTTACCTTCCCACTGCAGCAGTACCTATTTATCTTCTTGCACTGGTGTGCTTTCAAACTGCTGGGTTGGCAGAAGCCAATACTGTAGAACCTCGGGTTGTGGACGTAATCCGTGACGGAGGCACATCCACAACCCGCAGCGTTCGCATCCTGAAGCGCCGCGTCTGCACAGGTGCCAGCATGATTTGGTGCTTCTGCATATGCGCAAAGCGCTATTTAGTGCTTCTGCGCATGCATGAGCGACGAAACCCAGAAGTAATCCATTCCGGTACTTCTGGGCTTCCTGCAGTCTGCAACCCGAAAACACGTAACCTGAAGCATCCGTAACATGAGGTCAACAACAACAACAACAACAACCAGCACTTTGAATTGGGCCTGGAAACTAATTGGCAGTCAGTGCAGCCAGGCCAGGATCAGTGCAAACAGGATTGGTGTAATATGTGTCATACAGATACATTTCTGCATATCAGTAAACTGTTGAGGAGAACCCTCCTTTTGTATTAAGCAGCATTAATAAAACCTCTCTGAGTAAGGGGGGGGATGACATCTCTCCCTTATCCTGCTTATATGGAAAATAAGAACATAGGAACATAAGAGGAGCCTGCTGGAGGAATCCAGCAGTCACAGTGGCCACCCAGAAACCATGAAGCAGGACCTGAGCTCTGGAGCATTCTCCCCTTTGCTCCTTTCACCTTGCCTCCAAATATATCTTGCTGGGCATCCAAATGGGGCTGTTGCACTCAGGTCCTCTGGCTGGTCATGGTGGGAGCACAGGATGTTGGGCTAGAGAGGCCCAGCAGAGCACTTAGGTTCTTACATGTCATAATTAGGAAATACGGACCAGGTGGGTTCATAGGTTCCACCCGTACAGTTGCCCTGGCACCTCGCTGCAAGCCTTGGCGCTCGCCGAGCTCAACGCAGAAACCCAGAGGCGGTTGGGCTTTCGGTATTTTTGTATTCCGGTCAGACCCACAGCCTTCAGTGAGCCAAGAAAGGGTCAGGGAGTTAAGTGCTTGTGCTCAGTTTGAGAAGAGGGATGGATAATTTTATGGCCGCAATGATAATTTTATGAGCAGAGCTTTTGCTTCTTAAGACGAGCTAATTGGATTTGGTGTTTTCGGGACATTGGCTGAGCGGCGGGAGAGCTGGGCATGAAGTTCTGCCTCTGTGAGCAGCCTGGCCTAATTACTCAACTGCATCAATTACCATTAGGGGGGAACAAGGCACCATTTGCTTGGCCCATCACTGGTCCCCTTCTGCAGCATCTTCTTGGCTTATTGATGGCTGAGGGTTTCTCCTGCTTGCTGCTCTTGCAGAAAATGATATTGCTAAACCCTGAGCTGCCCACGTTGAACCTGGATCTTGGAGAGCATTGAGGCAAAGAGACTGAGCAGGAAACGAGAATGTCCCTGGAGCAATTCTTACCTCTGCCACAGACTCAGAAGGGGGCCTCTAGCAAATATGGTTTTGCTCAATCTCAGCCTCCTCACCTGTCATACTGGGATAACAGTACTGGCCTGCATTACAGGGTTGTTGCAATGATTACTGAGATCAAGGATGTCGAAAGTGGCACAAAGGCATACCTTTCAATATTTCTTTGATGTAAATTGGGATACCCTCTTCCACAACAACAACAACAACAACAACAACAACAACAACGGCTTTATTATTTCTACCCTGCCCATCTGACTGGGTTGCTCCAACCACTCTGGGCAGTTTCCAACATATATAAAACATAATAAAACATTAAACATTAAAACATGTCCCTATACAGGGCTGAATTCATATGTCTCCTTATCTCCTTGGCTCGGGGGTCCCATAACTCCATAGCCTCCATAAATTCTCCGATGAAAATAGGGACATCTTAAGCATAAGCGTGATCAAAACAGAAATTGGGATGGCTTCTGTAAATATGGGACTGTCCCTGGAGAATAGGTCTGTAAATGCTAAGTATTAAATGGTGCATAGAGCCTAGTTAAGGCCGCCATCGCCAGAAGTTATTCCAGGTACGATGGAACTTCAGTGAGCTTCCTCCTCGCTGATTGCCCCCGTAAGGTTTGCTAGGAAACAAGCTTACAGCATAGCTGTCAACTTTTCCCTTTTCTTGAGAGGGATCCTATTCGGAATAAGGGAATTTCCCTTAAAAAAAGGAAAAAAGTTGACAGCTATGGCTTACAGTGGAGTGAGCAGCAGCCTCCTGTTCCCCCACAATGTTCTGTAGCATTAGCAAGGTCACTGTCAGGGTTAGGCATGGCTGGGCATTTGCTAAGGCCCACCCCTTTGCAGGCCGTAGACCAATGGATTAGCATACCCACATTTTATGCAAATCTGTGTGCTCTTTGCTTGTTCTTTCTTTTCTTTTTTTGGTGCTGTGCCAATGGCCCCCTACATGCATTTACTGACAAGGGCAGTGGAGATAATAATAATAATAATAATAATAATAATAATAATAATAATAATAATAATAAATTTATTTATATCCCGCCCTCCCCAGCCGAAGCCGGGCTCAGGGCGGCTAACAACACTAAAATAGTGCAACATTATAAAAACATTATAAAAATTAATTAAAATCAAAACTGATGGCAACCATAAACTAAAGTTTTGTAAAGATTGCCAAAGGAGGGAGTCAGGCTGCACCCTGACCAAAGGCCTGGTGGAACAGCTCTGTCTTTCAGGCCCTGCGGAAAGAAGTCAAGTCCTGCAGGGCCCTTGTCTCTTGTGACAGAGCGTTCCACCAGGTTGGAGCCACAGCCGAAAAAGCCCTGGCTCTAGTTGAGGCCAGCCTAACCTCTCTGTGGCCTGGGACCTTCAAGATGTTTTTATTTGATGTTCCTCTGTGGGACATACCAGGAGAGGCGGTCCCGTAGGTACGAGGGCCCTAGGCCATATAGGGCTTTGAAGGTTAAAACCAGCACCTTAAACCTGATCCTGTACTCCACCGGGAGCCAGTGCAGCTGGTACAGTGGTGCCCCGCAAGACGAATGCCTCGCAAGACGAAAAACCCGCTAGACGAAAGGGTTTTCCGTTTTTCGAGGCGCTTTGCAAGACGAATTTCCCTATGGGCTTGCTTCGCAAGATGAAAACGTCTTGCGAGTCTTGCGAGTTTTCCCCCTTTCCCCACCCCTTTTTCTAAGCAGCTAAGCCGCTAATAGCCGCTAAGCCGCTAAGCCGCTAAACCGCTAATAGCTGCTAAGCCGCTAATAGCCGCTAAGCCGCTAAGCTGCTAATAGCTGCTAAGCCGCTAAGCCGCTAATAGCGCTAATCCGCTAATCCGCTAATAGGGATGCTTCGCAAGACGAAAAACCGCTAGACGAAGAGACTCGTGGAATGGATTATTTTCGTCTTGCGAGGCACCACTGTATAGCACCAGATGAATGTGATCTCACAGCGAAGACCTCGTAAGGAGTCTCGCTGCGGCATTCTGCACCCGCTGGAGTTTCTGGGTCAGTCTCAAGGGCAGCCCCACGTAGAGCGAGTTACAATAATCCAGTCTGGAGGTGACTGTCGCGTGGATCACAGTGGCTAGGTCAGGGCGAGAGAGGTAAGGAGACAAGATGCAGCTTTCCTCCTCTTGAGAGTTACTGTATTTTTCGCTCCATAAGACGCACCTTTTTCCTCCTAAAAAGTAAGGGGGAATGTTTGTGCGTCTTATGGAGTGAATGCCTACGGATGGCGGTGGGATCCTGCTGCAGTCACGAGTGGAGGATCCATGGCTCCCCTTCCTTCCCTCTTCTGTGGCTTGCTTTGAAGCAGCAAAGTGGGAGAGGAGCCATTTACATGGGTGTAAGTGGCTCCTGTCCAGCTTTGCTGCTTTAAAGTGATCCACAGAGGAGCGAGGGACGGACGGGCTCTCCTTCTCTCCCTCCTCCCTGGCTCAGCTCACTTTAAAGCAGCAAAGCAGGAGAGGAATCGCTTACACAAGAGATTGCTGGGGTTCCTGTGTTGGGACCATCTGGGGGCATGCTGCCTCCCCACTCATCACTCCTTGAGCGCGCACGCTAAAGAAACATACAGCTCCTGTCCCTTTCCCTCTCCCTCTGATATATTGGTAGTTTATTAAATAGTTTAGTACAACATTTGATTCAGAATATTCCCCCCTCCCCCGTTTTCCTCCTCTAAAAACTAGGTGCATCTTATGGTCTGATGGAGCGAAAAATACGGTAATTCTTATTACCGTACATCTTATGGAGCGAAAAATACGGTAATTTCCAGAGACCCTGAAGAGGCATCTGAATCCAGACTTATGACAAAGGTGATCAAGAAGCGATTCAGCAACACAAACTTTAGGAAGGTGTTCCCAGAACCAGGACCGGTGCAAGGGATATGGTGCAAGGGCCATAGCTCAGCCACAGCGCAACCATTCTGCATGCAGAAGGTCTCAGATGCATTCCCCAGCATCTCCATGCAAGGCTGTGGGAGACTCCCTGTCTGAAGGAGAAGAAGGAACGTGGGGCAGGAGGAGAAGTCCCATTGTGCAGCTGGAAGTCCTTCTGTTGGCAGAGCATGCTAGGTGAATCTTGCCCATGACTCCCTTCCCCAAGAATCCTGGGAACTGTAGTTTACCCCTCACAATTCCCAGCTCTCTTAACAAGCTACAGTTCCCTGGATTCTTGGAGGGGAAGCCATGGGTGGATGTCTGTGCCCCACATTTCCAGAGACCTCTGGCATAAGAGGAAGTGGATACTCTACTGATGCAAGAGGAAGAAGGGCTATTAGCAGCCACTGACTTCCTGGTACCATTGAGATGTGGAGTCGCACAAGGCAAAACTCTCAGTGGCCTCTTGCCTTCCTTTTGCCAGGCATCCAGAGGATCTTGGCAGCATTCGGGGGGCCCATCTGGTTTAATCAGGGAACTCCAGAGGGGTTTCCTGTTGGAGAGGGGTTAAATAAACACAGGCAGCTGCTTAGCACAGAGCTTGGAAACCCAAACCTTTTGTGTTCATTAAGTGTGGCCAAGCCAACCGCCCCCCCCCCCGGCCTCCCCAGTTTCCTTCTATATATTACGTAAACATCCCTTCCATCCCAGAACAGAAGCTTAATGCAAGCGCCGATGATGAGTTTAGCATCTGCAGGCAGGAAGATCTGTGAGCTCAGGAGATTCGTCTGTAGCATTTGGGACAGCTGCCATTCCAGGATGAAGTCAGCCACCAATTTTGTTGACTCTGCAATCGGCCACATGGGATCAGAAGCTGGGGTCAGGCTGTGAGGCTGGGGTACCTTACGACTCTACAAGTCTATGATTCTATGATCTGTGTGAAGCAGCAGCCCAGGTAGAAGGGGGGGGGGGGTGCCCGCCCTGCAATGCACAGCTCACCTGGTCTCACCCCTACCATTTACGGATGCTCATGGTTAGATGAGGCAGAAAAGCCTACGTAATTGCATAGCAGTTTACACGCTTATTATATTATATTATTTACTACAGTTCTTCCAAGGAGCTCAAGGTGGTACACCTAGTTTTCCTCCTCCCCATTTTATCCTCACAGGTTAGGCTAAGAGCGAGTGACCGGCCTGAGGGTCACCAAGTGAGCTCCATGGCTCATTTGGGATTTGAACCCTGGTCAGGACAAAAATCACAAAAAAATGAATCAGAGCGGTATTTGCTACCATTCTGGGTGTGTTTGTGTGTTTAGTTCATGAATGTTACATAATTACCTTATCTTCTGCTTTGTTTTCAACATCTCCCTTCCACTGAAATTAATTGCATAATTAAAAACATGTGTGTTGGCTGTCGCAAGATGAAGAGTTGTAGGTTTTAGCAAAAACCGAACTGTAGCCGAACAGAAACAGTGTGCAGTGGCGTAGCGTGGGGGGTGCAGGGGGGCCAGTCGCACCG
Source organism: Podarcis erhardii (assembly GCF_964252035.2). Taxonomy (NCBI): domain Eukaryota; kingdom Metazoa; phylum Chordata; class Lepidosauria; order Squamata; family Lacertidae; genus Podarcis; species Podarcis erhardii. Next base: position 10,486,286 of record NC_138514.1, read on the forward strand.
GTTGCAACATCTGGGGGGGTGCGCTCGCACTCGCAGCTCTCTGCCCCTACCTGGCTCACTCAGGGTTAAGGGGCGCAAATTACTTGCCTTGCCCCGGGTGCTGATAACCCACGCTACGCCACTGACAGTGCGGATTGGAATGAACCCCAGATGGGACAGAAATCTCTGCCTCCTTACATCTCTAGCCCCAGACCAGGCTCCACCTTATATGGTGACACCAGAGATCTCATGCCCAAGGACAGCAGAAACCTGGAGCTGCCTGCAATGGTCAGGAATGGGCACCCCCCTCACTCTGTTAAGAGCCCTTCTCTCAATCACCCTCCCCAGCTTCCTCTCCCCACTCTGCAGTGCATGGCTTACTTGACCTGTATTACAGCGCTGCTTTGGCCTGGATGGTGCCTGACCTACAAATGTGGAGAGAGAGAGAGAGAGAGAGAGAGAGAGAGAGAGAGAGAGAGAGCACGCAATGCTGTTGCACTGCTTATTAAAGCAGACTTTGGTGCAAGGAAAATAATTGAAGCCATAAATCCTGCTGCTTTCCAAACACCTCTGCCCCTCTTTGCAGTAAGCTGGGGGGAAATCCTCTGCTTGCAGGGATGAAGGCTGGGATTATGAAGCTCGGGGCTGCAAAGCTTCTCGTCCAGCTTTTAGACGGTTTCTCTTGGTACCTAAGACCAGGGTTAGCAATACATGCCATTACAGAATCACATTACTGTAGCCCCAGGGGGGATTTCTGCAGCCACTCCAAGCCTCCCAGCTCCTTGGGCTATTCCTTGGCACTCATGATGGTATTCTTGGAGGGGTAGCACACTGCCTCAAAGAGCACACAAAGCTTCTTTATACAGACCTTTGGGCCATCTGGCTTAGCATTCTTCATGCTGACTGGCAGCGCCTCTCCAGGATTTGAGGCAGGGCAAAAGGAGAGGTCCCCAGCATGCCTGCCAAGGGTCTGGAGAGAATCTTGGGGACCCAAGAGCTTCATCTGGCACCCAGACCTGCTTCAGAGAAATGTTGCAACACCCTGATCTGAAAGCACGGAAGACGAACCTGGGGAATGGGTGTCCAGGGATCCAACAGGCTTGGGGGAAATAGGAACATTGGGAGCTGCTGTCCATTGAGTCGCACCATTGCTCTATCTAGGCCAGTATTGCCTACACTGAGTAGAAGTAGCTCTCCAGGATTTCAGACAGCAGACATTGCCAACCCTACCTGGACATGCTGGGGACTTAACCAGGCAGATGATCTGTCACTAAGCTATGACCCTTCTCCTCTTCCCATGGGTGTGAGAAGAGGGAAGGGGCATGTTCCACTTTCCCTTGGGGTGTGTGTGTGTGTGTGCTTTCTCTCTTTCACTCCCCTTACCCCAATAGAAACAAGCTGTGCGGTGGCTAGTGTCCTTTCCAAACAAGCCAAGTCTCCGCTGCCAGCCAGCCATCCATCTCCCTCTGCCAAAAGCAGCCATGTCATTTCCTAAGCAGAATTTCTCTTTGATTTACTGACCACAAGCCCATTTATCACTGGCTGCAGTGGAGAAGGGAGTTGGGGGGGGGCTGCACTCCCAGCGGGAGGATAAATTGCAAAAGTGTTACTTCCCTGAACAAATCAACCCTGGGCTTTTTCCACAGCCCAGTTCCCTGGCACCAGCCTCTCAAGGTGCCTTTCAGTTGCAGAAAGCTCCAACAAAAAATATATATCCTTGTTTTGCCACACCACGATCAAAAGAGGCACAGTGTGTATGCATGTGTCCCTCCCTCCTTCCCACTGCAGAATCTGGCTCAGGGTCTTGCGCAGATGGGCACTCTGCCACCCACCCTTGGTCCCCAATTGAGAGCAGCCAAAAGCTCATGCCACTTCCTGCTTTTAGAAGCCCTGCGACAGATGCATTCTTCCCTAAGCCAAGGGAGTCTCTATGGTAGGGTTGCCATATTCTGGGGATGAAAAGCCCAAACATGCCCCCCACCATGGGGCACCCCCCCTACTATCCCTCATCTCCCTCGCTCGCCTCCTCCCTGCCGCTAACCCCTTCCTCACCTGCTTGCTCCCCGCTTCTTCTCTAACCTTTGCTATCTTTGGCCTGCTCATGATGGGAGGCTGAGCGGCCCCGGGGATATTGCGCAAGGCCTGGCAGCCGCCAGGACCGGTGTGGGGCCTTGAGCGACCCCCCCAAAGGCTGCGCAAGGCCTGGCAGCCTCCAGAAACTATGCCAAGCCTAGCACAACCTCCGTCAGGCTGCTCCAGGCCACCCGGTCCGCGCTTCCTGTTTAGGAGAGCTAGAGTGGTGTAGTGGTTAAGAGCGGTAGTCTCGTAATCTGGTGGACCGGGTTCGCGTCTCCGCTCCTCCACATGCAGCTGCTGGGTGACCTTGGGCCAGTCACACTTCTCTGAAGTCTCTCAGCCCCACTCACCTGACAGAGTGTTTGTTGTGGGGGAGGAAGGGAAAGGAGAATGTTAGCTGCTTTGAGACTCCTTAAAGGGAGTGAAAGGCGGGATATCAAATCAAAACTCTTCTTCTTCTTCTTCTTCTTCTTCTTCTTCTTCTTCTGGCACAGCGCCTTCTGAGCATGCATGTGCCCCACACAAAAAAAAATTAAAATCCAAAACACAAGAATAAAAAGCCCCCAAACCCAGACCTTTAATCCAAAAGGCAAAAATCCACTCAGATAGGGTGCTGGCCCCCCAAAACAGGACATGTCCAGGAAATCCTGGACGTATGGTAACCCTATCTATGGGGAAATAAATCCAGCCAGAATTCCTGTTGCGAGCTGCCTAATAAGTAGCACAGGGGAAAAGAGGGTGCCTGCTAAGATTTCTCCCCAGCAGGCTCACCCCACTTCCCAGTAACTTCTGCACCCTTTCATTTCATGAGGGCACTGAATAGGCTGAAGGTTGCCAGTTTGCAACCTGGACACCACACATAGGCTCTTGAAATCTTTCGCCACAGTAGGCAACAAGGCACTCACAGCTTCTACTGTCCATTCAGTTTGCAATCTGCCCTCCTCACTCATCTGCTGTGTGTCTGGGACATTAAAAGGATTACATCATAGTGCTTGGGTTGAGATATAGCAACACCAGTCTATGGCAGAGAGTGAATTTTTCGAGCCATTATACTTAGTATGTTATAAAAACTGTGGGTGGCAAGCATCATCTTAAAAGAAGCATCCAACCAGGAGGAAAAGCCTCTTCTAAGGCAAAATTATTATTATTATTATTATTATTATTATTATTATTATTATTAGCCTTCCACTTATGTCCCAAGGTTCTGAACATAGTATAATAAGAACAGCTTAAAAAGTTACAAAATTGTTCCAAAAATAATAGAATATGAAGGGGCTTTTTTAAAAAATGAAAATGTCTCCTATGACATATGCATCTGCCATCTAAAAACACAGAGGATATTCTTCTGGTTTCAAAACTATTGCTTTCACATAGATGGACATTTGATTGATAGAATCATTGGCTTGTTGCAATCATACGTGGGAAATTGAGAGGGGTGGTGGGCAATGTGGCAAATCTACCACTCCTTTCAGAGTCAGCCATTTTGCATTGGCCAAAGTGGGAGGTCTGGGGGGGGGGGAAACCTAGTATTTATCCTCCAGCAATGGATTTACAGAAATGTTCCTCCCTTCAATGGGTCCAGGTGTATCATATTTATGCTACTTGCAATCTAATGTAGGAGGAAGACTCAATCCTGGTGCTTCTTCATTTGAGGAATGGAATCATAGCGGCTCCAGTATCCGTTTGAGGGTCCATCAGAAGCAGTAGAACTTAAACCATGGAGTCTTCTGTGGATGTAGTGAGGGTCTCTACATAGGAGGAGCCCTCCACACTTGTAAGTGTTCTCCACTGGTGGGGAAGGACCTCTGTGCATCCCTAACCCCCTCCAGCCAGAGGATGTGGGTCCTACAGCAGTTCTATCCAGCCGCAATCACAAAGCACACTTATACCAGGAAGCAAGCCCCACACTAGGACTTAATTTTGAGTAAACATGCAGAGGATGGCACCGTAAAAGTCACACGATTTATCAATTAAATCGTGTTCTCAATTGTGTCGTGCCTCTAATTGTTAACAGTTCACAGAGGGTTACTAGGCTTGCCAGCTTTTCTGCTGGCCCTGTTCCTGGGCCTTGAACATGCCCAAATGAAGCCAGTGGTACTTCCTCCATCATTTTATCTCCATGCCTACAGGGGGGAGCTCCACCTGCTAAAATGCTGGGCTGCTGATAAAGGCAGAAGAACAGGGAGTTGGAATCAAAGAGGTGACCATCCTCTTCAATTCAGAGGTGGAAACCCAAGTTTAAATGTATCAGCAGCAGCTCTTCCTGGTACAAGATTTGGGCACTGTTGAAATCTCTTTTGCTAGACAGCAGCAGAAGCAGTGCCAGTTGATCCTTGTTCTCTGCAAAGTCTTCTCAAAGCCCCAGTGCGGCTTGCTGTGCTCATGGTAAATTGAGCACCATTTATGGACAAGTGACCCTGAGTGACTGGGCAGGCTGTCGCCGTTTGCGCTGGGCCAAAACCCAAGGCAGTTTGGCTGCTCGGCTGCCTTTCATCAGCATCCGCCATCTGACAGGAACTGGCTTGACCACCTACTTCCATTGCACATTTTTTCTCCCTCCTGCCAGACGGCTGAAGTGCCCTATTTTTCACTCTATAGGACGCACTTTCCCCCCTCCAAAAATTAAGGGGAAATGTGTGTGCATCCTATAGAGCGAATGCAGGCTGTGCAGCTAAGCCCAAAGCCCGAACAGGGAGATGGAGCACTGCACAGCGCTCCGTCTCGCTGATCTAGCTTGGGGTTAGCTGCGCAAAGCCTCCGCAGGGAAGCGGGGGTGCCTTCCCACTGCTCCCCGACCTGGTCTTTGGGGCTGGCGGTGGGGGAAAGCAGCGGGAGTTCCCTCTGGGCTCCGGAGGCTTCGGGTGAACACACCTTGAACTCACAGAACGCACCTTGTTTTAGAGGGGGAGAACAAGAAAAAAAAATGTTTTCGCTGTTCTCCCCCTCCTATGGTCCAGTGCGTCCTATAGAGCGAAAAATACGGTAATTTCAGGCTGTTTAGCCTATCTGAAGAGCTAGAGTGCTTGATATTTAGGCAGGATTCTACATACACCCTTGGGCTCGTGTCAGTGGGCCCTTGGAGGCTTACCTGGTAGAAGCATCCAACAGCAGGTGCCTTGTCATCAGCGGCAGGTGGCTGCCATTTTGAATTCCCCACAATGCTCCTGGTCTTGCCCTAGTCCAGAGCGGAAGTGGTGAATCACGACCCGCACATGCACAGATGCGGGTTGCATTCGCTTCAGGATGCGAACGGGGCTCCGGAACGGATCCCGTTCACATCCTGAGGTTCCACTGTATTGACTTGATCTTGTAAAACCTATGGACTGAAAACAAATACTCTTGAGAAATGCATACCATCAATGGCTTAGATCAAGTATGGGGAACTTCAGGTCTGGGGGACAGCTGTGCCCCCCCAAGCTTCTCAGTCTAGCCCTTGGGTCTCTTCCTCAGGCCACACCCCTCATTGACTCTGCTTTGCACCTCAACCATTCTTTGTCTGGAATGCGTTCTTGAACCCTGATGATGCCTCTTGCTTACCTTTATGGAGGACAGAGGAAGGTGTGTGAGAAAGCAGACAATAGTACAAAGGTGAAATGTAGAATCATAGAATTGTAGAGTCAGAACGGTCATCTAGTCCAACCCTCCGCAATGCAGGAATTTTGACCAAAGTATCCATGGCAGATGGCCATCCAGATTGCTGAGTTAAGGAATGGCAACAAATTAAATTAGAAAGCGTAGAGCATGGGTAGGCAAACTAAGGCCCAGGGGTTGGATCCAGCCCAATCGCCTTCTAAATCTGGCCAGTGGATGGTCCAGGAATCAGGGTGTTTTTACATGAGTAGAATGTCTCCTTTTATTTAAAATGCATCTATCGGTTATTTGTGGGGCATAGGAATTGGTTCGTTTTGTTTTTCAAAATATAGTCTGGCCCACCACAAGGTCTGAGGGACAGTGGACTGGCCCCCTGCTGAAAAAGTCTGCTGACCCCTGGCGGAGAAGGAGTCCACCTGGAAATTGACATAGCTTTGCCAATTCCAGATGATGGCCACTTCAGTTAGTTAAGATATAACACAGAGTGCTCACGCAGTGTTCACACCCCAAGAAGGCAGGTTGCTCCAATTTCCTATTGAACTTATCTGCGTAGAACTGGCTTTTCAAAGGTGGCTGAGATAGGCAAGCTACCTGCCTTATGCAAAGAAGCTTTGCACAGGCTCTGCTCCAAGTCCTTTGTGCACCAACAGGATGAGATGCTTTGCACCGGAGGAACGAAAGGAAAGAGAACTCTGAGAGATCCAGGTTAACAAACAGCTTTATTGGTCATTTTACAAAAGGATTCATTAGCTACCAAAGAAACACCTGCTGCCCTCTGCCATGTGGCCAGCAGGACTGAGCACCTGGGCAATATCTGAGCATGTGCTTGGTGGGATGGGCTGCTCTCATTGCCCACCCTTAGCAGGATGGTGGAAGGCAAAGCCCCTTCCCCACTGCCTCCTCCCGTCCCCTCTCCCATCGGACCCAAACCCTCCAGTTGCAGAAATGCCAATGTTTCCAAAAGCAGGCCCTCCGAGGCCCAAGACTCGACTGTCCCTTTTGCCACGATTTATAAATACAGCTTCCTTGGCTCCCAGGGACTGCCAACCTCCAGGGAACAAACTTATTTACAAAGGGGCCGCCAGGTCATGCAGCTTCTTTAGAGGGATCATAAATTAGAAGCACAGAAACACCCCCCGCTTCCCGGCCCAAAGTCTGCGGCTGCCAATTCCTTCGAAGGCCTCGCTTTCCCCCCCGCTGACTTCCATCTGGTTTCATCTCTTTTCCTGAAAGCAGAAAGAGAGGGAGGGGGTGGTATCAGCAAGATCTGCCTCTGCTCTTCATTTGCCTTCCATCCTTCCCGTAGGACAGTGTTTCTCAAACTTGAGTCCCCAGCTGCTGTTGGACTACAGCTCCCATTATCGCTGACCACTGGTCTTGCTCACTAGGGATGATGGGAGCTGTAGTTCAAAAACAGCTGGAGACCCAAGCATGAGAAACACTGCCGTGGGTCATAAGAACACAAGATCCGGCCAATGGCTGGATCCGGCCAATGGCTCATAGAATCATAGAATCATAGAGTTGGAAGAGACCACAAGGGCCATCGAGTCCAACCCCCTGCCAAGCAGGAAACACCATCAGAGCACTCCTGACATATGGTTGTCAAGCCTCTGCTTAAAGACCTCCAAAGAAGGAGACTCCACCACACTCCTTGGCAGCAAATTCCACTGTCGAACAGCTCTTACTGTCAGGAAGTTCTTCCTAATGTTTAGGTGGAATCTTCTTTCTTGTAGTTTGGATCCATTGCTCCGTGTCCGCTTCTCTGGAGCAGCAGAAAACAACCTTTCTCTCTCCTCTATGTGACATCCTTTTATATATTTGAACATGGCTATCATATCACCCCTTAACCTCCTCTTCTCCAGGCTAAACATGCCCAGCTCCCTTAGCTGTTCCTCATAAGGCATCGTTTCCAGGCCTTGGACCATTTTGGTTGCCCTCCTCTGGACACGTTCCAGTTTGTCAGTGTCATCTAGACCCATAGCTGTCAACCCCCCCCCCCTTTTAAGGGAAATTCCCTTATTCCAAATAGGATTCCTCGCAAGAAAAGGGAAAAGTTGACAACTAGGTCTAGATCATCACCCTGTTTTCATAGTGTCCAACCTGATGCCTGTGGGCAGGGGTGTAGTGTGAGGGGGCCCAGGGGGACTGTAACCCTGGATGCATGTGTGCAAACCAGGCACCCCCATGCAGGGATCCCTGTCCCACCCTTACTGCCGCTACCTGTCAGTTTGCATTTCTTAGTGTAGAAAGTATTGATCTTATGTGTAGAGATCTTTCCTATTCTACTTAATTCAAGAAGGTTCTGGGAGCTTCTCTGTGTGAAAGAAGTAAGCAGAAAGTTCATGATGTTTGGGTTATTCCTTCAGAGAAGCCGAGTACAGCTGGCTTCAATTGGTTCTCTTATCTCTTCTTTCATGGTCATGCTGACTATAATAGTAAGGCCAGAAGGAGCCTGGGTTTCACTCTTTCTATCTCTCTATCCTTCTGGTGTGGTGTTCTGTATCTAGTAAGCTTAGTGTTAAGGTTTAATTATATTGTAAGTTTAAATCAAGTCTGCTGCAACTGGATTTCTTATGGACAGGGCCAATCCTGAATGTATTGGATTTGTGACCATTATGCTCATTTTCCTTCAGTAGCTGTAAAGCTCTGCTGGATGAAATATTAATTGCATCTGGTCTATTTTTTGGGAATCCTGCAACGTATTTAAGTTTTTACTCTGTTAACTAGATAGATAGATAGATAGATAGATTCTTTATTGTCATTACACAAGTGCAACATTGCACAAGTGCAACGAAATTGGATGCCATCCCTTAACTATACATTGGAGTTCTACTCAGCCTAGCCTGGTCTTGTTACCATGTCATCCCTGGGGCCCTTGCTGAATGGCCGCCCTGCATCGAGGTTGATGCACCCACCAAGGGCTGAGTTGGTCAGCCAGTCTCCACCCTGTATGGGTAAGTGGGCAGCCCTGTGGACCCTCTGTGCCCTGCGCCCACCCAGCGGCATCAGCGGCAAAGGCTGGGCTGGCACGGTGGGTTTTCTTCACCCTCTGTGCCCTGCTTCTGGGCACTGGCAAATGATGCAATGCCTCTGCCTACAGGAAGCCCTAGCAGGGCTCTCCCCTCCTGCAGTTACCAGAAACTGCTACTCAGAAGCATTACTGCCTACAACCATGAAGGAAGGGCATAGCCATCATGTGGCTAGTAGCCACAGACAGACAATTTGATTCAGGACAAAGCTAACTGTCTTTTAAAGACATCCATGCTGGTGTCCATCACTGTCTTTGGGGGTCTCGGCACCTGGGCTGGTGCCAGGCCAGTGTCAACCCATCTCCCAGAACTGGCACCCTCCACCCGTCGCCAGGCCAGGTGCCTTAACGCAAAAGATTATTTTTAAAACATCCAAAGGAAGTGCTGTCAAATCACCTCGCTGCGATCCCCTGTTGTCCGGCTGCGTCCTGACCCATGACCTCTAGATCCTGTTGACCCCTTGGAGGAAGAACTTCCTGTTGTGGAGCAGTTGCTTGACACCTGGCTTCTGGAGAGAAAGCTGGGCTTGCTGTACGGGATGATTTCCTCCTCTGCCAGCACACACAGAGAGCGAGAGAGAGAGAGTAGAAACAACAACAGCGAAAGCAGGTGGTTAGTCTTGCAAGCTCTGGCTTCACCCAGACTTGGCTGCCGTTTTGCACTCCGCACAGCCTGTGCATTGACAGAAGGGCAGGCAGGTTAAAAGAGGCAGCTTTTGTTTCTGTTCAAAATAACAGCGATCTTACAATACCAAGGGAGGGTTTTATGTCAGGCCGGGTGTCAGAAGCAGGTCAGCAATAACTCACAAGGTGTCAGTGAAGTTAACTCTTTATTCAAGGAAACAAAACAGCTCAGGCCTAGTGAGCACAGCAGCCGTTCCCAGTAGGTCTTGCCCTGATGAGGGAGTTGTGAGGACTGAAGGCCCCTGCCTTCCCATAGCTGACTAAGCCTCCTCCTCCTGCCCTGGGTCCTTCCCAAGCAATCTGAGACTCAATCAATGCGTCTGTCTCTCCCCTGCCCTCTTCATACCTCTTCTGGTCCTGGGAGGCCAGGGAGGGGGGAAGGGGAATTGGTCACAGCAAGAAAGGAAGCAGCCTTCCTGAACTCTGCCTCTTGGTCTCCCTCCTCTCTAGCCTCTGAATCAGGACTGCTCTCTGGCCCAGCCTCTTCCTGCTCACAAAACCCTGCTACCGCTTCTGAGACCTCCTCCTCCCAATCGTCTCCCTCCTCTCTCTCTGACCACTCATTGCCATCCCACCACCAATCCCCTGGCTCTGAGCCTCCTTCCCTTCGGGGTTCCCCAGTTGGTGCCTCCCACCAGTCCTCTGCATCTAGCCAGACCATGACACTTTATGGAGGCAGAAATTCAACCTAGAGTACAGGAAGCCAGGGAAGCCATTATTACTGGGGTTGGCATTACCATCCCGGTGCTGGTGATAGTGCTGTCCTGGCACTGTGCGATGGACAGCTCTCCGCTCCAGGGCCGAGGAAGCATTCAAGTTCTTCTCCAGAGAGGAAGGGTCACAGTCCAGTCGCAGGGCGCCGTCTGGAGCAGCGGTGCCGAGGTCTTCGGCGGGAGGCGGCAAGGGCGGCGGCGGGAGGTCTGTGAGCAGAACCAAGGGGGAAGTACTGTCAGTCTCCACCTTCCCCAAGATTTCCATAGGCACCTGTTGCATGTATTTAAGCTGTACCTTCACAGCTATAAGACTGGCACCCATTGCTTAAAGACAGGAAATCTGAGAGTCTTACAATGCTGAATCACAACCAGGAGTATTTGTTTTATAATTTAAAAAAAAAATCAATTTATTTTAAGCAACTGAAACAATACTCCCTTCTGGATTCGGGTAGGTAGCTGTGTTGATCTGACGCAGTAGAAATATATATATATAAAATAAAAAAATTGTCCAGTAGCACCTTAGAGACCAACTAAGTTTGTTCTTGGTATGAGTTTCCGTGTGCATGGACATGAAAATTCATTCCAAGAACAAACATAGCTGGTCTCTAAGGTGCTACTGGACAACACACACACACACACACACACACACACACACACACACACATATCGAATATTCCCTTCTGTTTGTCTCATACTACAGAGAAAGATGGGAAACAACTCTAAAAATCTATGGAAATAGACAGGAAATTAAGAGGAAGGAGGGAACCCTAGAAGGATGGAAGAATTGGGCAACCTCAGGGGCCAGGGCACAGCCACACCTACCTCCCTGCTTCTTCTCTCGACGGTAGTGGCTGGACTTGGATTTCTTCTTGCTTTTTGCTTTCTGTCCTGGAGGGAGAGGCATGTCTGCTAGGCTGGGGTGAAGTTTGCCTGTCGGTAAAAGCCCAATACCAGAGTGAGACTCTTCAGCCAGCGACCTGCTCTGTCCCACCCAACCTCAGCCCTGCGACATGTGTTCCTGTGGCTGCTAAGGAAGCTCAGAACCATTTCCTGCTAAAAGCAGAAGGGGGCATGACTTAATCGTTCCTTATATTTCTGTCCTACCCTTCCTCCAAGGAGCTCATGGCAATGCATATGGTTCCAGTCCCTCCCATTTCATCTTCACAGCAACCCTGTGAAGCAGGCCAGGCTTAGAGATGGCTAACCCCTGTGAGCTTCATGGCTAAGAGGGGACAAGAACCCATGTCCTCTTCAGTCTTGCTCTCCACTTGGAGAAGAAGAGATTTCTTATTAAAGAAGGTATGAGGAACTCCCATCATCCCAGATCAATGGCCATATTGGTTGGGGCTGATGGGAGCTGGAGTCCCACAACATCTAAAGGCCTGTGGGCTCCTCCTCCCTGTCTTAAAGGAATTAAATGCAAGGGCAATCAGCTCCAGAGATGTTCTGAATATCCCAGCTGCAGTGAATTGGTCCCGAGGGAAAGCCTCTCAAACCCGGCACTGTAAGGCCACAGACTCTCTGGTTAGAGACATCAAGGAGGTGGCCAATCCCTCCATTTCTCTGTGCCTAATACACCACATTGCCCCTCAGAAGAGGGTTGAAGAAGATGCACCCACCTATTCCCGGAGAGTCAACGTTCTCTGCACTGTGCGCCGGCGTCTGGCTCAGGTTGCGCCGATGACCTTGCCTGGGAGTGATGCCTTCGGGTCCCTCTTCAGGCATGTTGAGATTTGGGTTGGACTGGGTCAAAGGAGGACTCGAGGCTTTGGGTAATGGCCCTGAGCCATTGGGTAGCCGCCTTGAACGCAGAAAGCAACACATTAAGCTGAGAGGACAAGCCCCAGTGGGAGCAGATAAGAGGTGGGGAGACCAGCTGGGCATAAACCAGAATTCTGCATCATGGCCCCCATTCTGCACCAACAAAAGCTGAATTTTGGTTATCTGAATGATGTCATACTCACTCCCACCATGAGGACCAGAAACCTCCTTTCTTGTTTTTACAAGGCTGAGGTTGTTAAGGATGCCGAATTCTCTGCTCAGTACAAAATTGCACAGTAGGATCTAAGAGTACAAACTGCCCTGGCTTATGTTTCCTACTTCTATGCTCTAATACCATCCATTCTACAACTTCTCTCTGTTTAGATCACCTTCCTGATCAAATATGTGTGCCCAGGAAGGACAATTAGGCTCCGATATGCACTTTACTCTGCAAGGTGTGGATTGGAACAGTTTGTATCGGAACTGACAAAGAACGAATTCCCCCAAGCACCCCAGTTTTTCCAAGTCCCTGAGTGAATCATACCTGGGCAGGTGTGGGATCTCAAAGTGATGCAGCCTGGGGATATCTTCAGACGCTCTCATCTCCTCCCGGGGTGAGGGGGTCAGCGTGGCTGTGGACTGCTGGCCATAGGAATTTGCAGGAGAGGAGGCTTCTCCACGAGGTGGTGGCGGAGGACATTCCTCTTCCTGGATGTTCTCCATCAGGTAGGTCCTTTCTGGCAGGGGTGGGCACCACTCCTCCACCTCTGAACTACAAAAAGTGAGTGAGCTAGACATTTTGGGCAGTGACACGCTGCGCTCCCAATCCCTGAAATCATCCTAAGGAGAACAAGGCTCCATAACATCTAGAGGGGGCATGTAACCATGGGCGTGGAAGCTTTTTTCCAATCTTGGAGCCAGTGACACTAAAGCAAAATGGAAGTTTGTTTGTTTGTTTGTTCGTTCATTCATTCATTCATTCATTCACCATTCATTCATTGTTTTTGCCCAAGTTGCTCAGAGGTACATTGGTCCTTCTCACCTCACTTTTTACTTTCATAATAACCCTTGGGAATTAGGTTAGGCTGAGCAAATGACTAGGCTGAGCTTGGCCAATGAGCTTCATGCCTAAATGAGGGTTTGAATCCAGACTTCCCCATCCTAGTTTGATGCACTAACTCGGGAATGGGGAACCTGTAACCCTCCAGATCTTGTTGGATTACAACTTCCATTGTCCTTGATTATTGGCCAATGCGTCTGGGATTGGATTCTAAGGTCTCCCTTCAATGAAGTCAGCAATTGCATTGAAACATCTGTCTGGAACCTAAGTCCAAAAACATCTGGAGGAACCCAGGTTCCCCACCTACCCCTACTCTAACTAAAACACCACACTGGCTGTGAGCCAATATGGTGTTGGGGTTAAGAAAAAATGAGTGGGTGGTGCTGTGGTCTAAATCACTGAGCCTCTTGATTAGAATCCCAATGATGGGGTGAGCTCCCTTTGCTCTGTCCCAGCTCCTGTCAACCTAGCAGTTCAAATGCATATCAGTGCAAGTAGATAAACAGGTACCACTGCAGCAGGAAGGTAAATGGCGTTTCCATGTGCTCTGGAACTCGTCATGATATCACATCGCACCAGAAGCAGTTTAGTCATGCTGGCCACATGACCCGGAACGCTGTCTGTGGACAAATGCCAGCTCCCTCGGCCTCAAAGCGAGATGAGTGCTGCAACCCTATAGTCGCCTTTGACTAGACTTAACCCTCCACCTAGTGGTTAAGAGTGTTGGACTAAGACCTGGGAGACCAGAGTTCACATCCCCACTCAGTGATGAAGCTTACTGGGTGACCTTGAACCAGTCACAGTCAGTCTACCCTGCCTCCCAAGGTTTTTGCAAGGATAAGACGGGAAAGGGAGGAATCATGTATGCCACTTTGAGCTCCTTGAAGGAAAGGTTGGATATATATATTAAATATGCTCTGATTGACTTGCTCCAGTTACTAACCTGGCGTCCTAGACCAGCTGCAGTTTCCAAACACTCTTCAAAGGCAGCAGTTTACAGCAGAGCGCATTAGAGCACATTATAGGAATGTGCTGGCCCGATACCAGTTGGAGCTCCAACTAATTGTGAACATGTTTCCCAGATCAAAACCAGTTCCATTTCCAAGGGAAACATGGCAGTGAAAGGACGTGGTCTCTTCTGCCCTTCTTTTGTTGCTTACCTGACTTCTAGCTCCTCGTCTTCCTCCTCCTCCACATACTGGCTCAGTTCACTGGCAGATGGAGGTGGGGGAAGCACTTCTGTCCAGTTGAGGGATGGTGTTTTCACTGGTTTCCCCATGGACTTCTGTTTCCCAGGCTTAGCAACTACTGAAGAGAAACAGAGCTCAGAGACGGGACCCTCCGGCACAGCAGAGGATGAAATTGCTTTATTTAACAAAAAAACTCCAACAACTCTCTAGCAGTAGAATGGCATGCACATTTACTCTACAAATATCTACATTGGCTCCAGGTACATTTCCAAGCACAGTTCAAAGTGTTGGTGCTGACCTTTCAAGCCTTAAACGGCCTCGGCCCAGTATACCTGAAGGAGCGTCTCCACCTTCATCGTTCAGTCCAAACATTGAGGTCCAGCTCCGAGGACCTTGTGGCGGTTTCCTCCCTGAGATAAGTGAGGTTACAGGGAACCAGGCAGAGGGCCTTCTCAGTGGTGGTGCTTGCCCTGTTGGATGCCCTCCCATCAGATGTCAAGGAAATAAACAACTATCTGACTTTTAGAAGACATCTGAAGGCAGCCCTGTTTAGGGAAGTTTTTAATGTCTGATGTTTTATCATGTTTTTAATATTCTGTTGGAAGCCACCCAGCGTGGCTTCCAGGGGTATAAATAATAAATTATTGTTATTATTATTATTCAGAAACAAGTCCCCAATGACACTAAAAGCTCATTTTCTTGTTGCTGTCAGATGAGCCTTGCCAACTCGGGGGATGCTAGTGACTTAGCTAGGATAAAAGGCTTTAGGCAGACCCTTAGTACCCTGGACCTAAGCTGTTCAGGGCTTTGTAAATTAATTCATCCCTGTCAACCTGATCTCTCTCCGTGATCTTTTCCCATTAACTAATTTCCGAGCTAAATATTGTTGGGGCATTTCCTGTTTCGCTTGAGCTGTGTTGCAACATGCTATGCATGTTTACAATGCCCTATCATTAACCACGGTGATAAAATCACCATCGGACTTTCCATACACTAGAAGATTCTTCTGCAAGATGCACTAGCGGGTTCCATTTCTAGGCAGGTGACACCAATGGAACTTGAAAACATAATTCCCAGGGAGATGAGAAGAGTGCCCAGTTTCTCGTATGCTTAAGGTCCTTACCACTCTCAGCTCTGACCCGTTCGGGTTGGGCATACTGGATGCTGGGCAGCCCAGGTTGGCCGTTCCACTGGCTCTCCTCTTCATCAGGTGAGTGTAGATGTGCTGCCCCGTATGGTACCACGGGCGTGGTGGCATATGGGGTGGTGTGCTGGGAAAAGGCCCCATTGAACGTCCTCATGTCGTCGCTGGCAGGATCGATGGTGCTGTAAATGGGCCCATCGGACACCCCTGTTCCAAACTTCTCCGTCTGAGCAATGTAATTGGAAATCCCAGCATCTGCGAACGAGGGAGACCCATTGAGACCTTGCTTAACCAAACCTTCTGGTTCAGCCACAACAGATTCCATGTGCCTTAATTTGAATGACCTCTGTGATTTGTGGGCTTGGAGAACTACCACTAATCCAGGCTTGTGGGGAGGGGGAAGAAGAACAAGGGATTGATGCCACTGCTGCCCCCCTCCCAATAAACCTTGGCTCCCCTCCCCTCCTGCCAAGGTCACAACCTGCAAAGCCTGCTTTCGTTGTCTCAACAACTTCCTATTTTGCGCAAACCTAAAGGCTAAGCCTCTCACTGGAGTCTGTTGGCCTTTCCAACCCGATAATGCTCAAATTCCGTATCTGCCAACCACAAATGTTTCTCTTGGGCTTGTCAGTTCTGGGAATGGGTGAATTTGTCAATTTCAGTTTCAGCCTCAAGTTTCACATTTTTCCAAACTTACATTCCGTTTGTGCCATATCCACATCAGCTTGTGGTTGTTGTTTTTTAAAAAAGAAACATTTTGGGGTGAATTTCTCCTGATATATACATGCATTTTGACTGTTGTATCCATTTTTGCAAGCAATCCCCTCCCGCAATGTAGTTTTGCACATTATTTTCTCCGACAGATGCATCTTTATATTACTGTTCTTGCAATATTTACTAAATCTCTATACCAACCTTCACCGAAAGATCACACAAAACACAGCACAAAAATACAAAATGAGAACACAAAATTCACAATAAAACAAGAACAAAAGCTAACCAATAACCTCCCCCCCCCCAACACATTGAAAAGGCCATAGAATATTCAGACCAAGGCCTGATTACTGAGAAATGGTTTTGCCTGTCCCCTACCGATATGCAATGAAAACACCAGGCAAGCTTTTGGGTTGCAGAAGTGTATCACTAAATTCAGAAGCCTGCAACATTTGGGAGGCTAGCTGTCTTTGATTAGGATTTCTGAAGATGTGAAGTAGAGGTAGGTTCGCATTCAAATCTGAACCAGGAGAATTTCCCCCACATCCCATGCCGACTCTACCCTGGGCATCTTTCCTTATGGAGATGATGGGGTGGTAAAAGGCTTACCGTTGTAATATCTCTCGGTGGCATTGTGGTTTCCTGTGCAGCAGTTCGCCCCAGGATCCTTTGCCTTCCCGTTCCGCATCAGGTTGGGGGCTGGCCACGAATCTGCCAGCCACGGGTAGCTCGAGGCACTAGTGGCCATGGCTAGCATGCCAGGCCTACTGGAGGAGAGCCATGGAAAACAGGGTTATTTGGTTGTGCAAGTTAGTAGGTGGTTTGGGTGAGGGCTAACGCCCGATTCTCTCTCTCCCCACCCCTCACCGCCAAAGAGTATATCAAGTTTGTGAGCCATATTCTTTTAGATAATGCAAGTGTGGCCTAGTGGTTAGAGTGCTAGACTAGGAGCCAAGAGGCCAGGGTTCAGATCCCCACTCAGCCATGAAGCCCACGGGGTCTCCCAGTCTAGCCTGCTTCACAGGGTTGCTGGAAGGAGAAAACAGGGAGAGAGAGGACCATGAACATTGAGCTTGCTGGAGGAAAGGTGGGATATGCATGGAATAATAATTATGAAGTGTATGTTGCGGCAGGTTGCATTCTAGAAGAGGTATCCTATATGTGCGGCATAAAAATTATTATTATTAGTGCTTACACTAATAAATACACAAAATCTATTATTGGAGTTGTGTCGGCTTAAGCTATTTTATTTTGTTGTAGTAGTTCTTCTGTTTGCTTGCCATACTTTATAGCTAAGGAAGAAGTAGAGAGTTGCTTTCTTTATGTTGTTCTTAATGTAGTCTTAACACAATAAAAAAATTCCTTCCAGTAGTCCTAATATGTAGTCTTAATATGGTTATCGAGTTCTGATGTTTGAACAGGTTTACTTATGCATTTCTGGGCATAAGTAATGGTGGTTATCAGGTTCTTACGTGTTGCTGCTTTGTCATGAATATTCAAAACTCCTTAAGGGATTTACTTACAGGTGTTTAGAGCAGGGTTGGGCAACCTGTGGCCCTCCAGATGTTGTGGGACTCCAACTCTCATCAGCCCCAGCCAGCCTGGCCAATAGTCACAGGTGGCAGGAGTTGGGAGTCCAGCGACATCTGCCATTAAGTCCCTTATCCCTGGTTTGGAGTGATGTTGAAGTTGTGTAATATTTGTAGTATGCAATTCTTTGCGTAAAAGATTAATGCAGTTGCATTAAAAGGGGGAGATGGAGCTTCTGAGACGCTGATTCCCCCTTGCAGCTTTTGTCTCTACTTGCAAAACTGCAGACTGGGAGCACCATTTAAGCTGACCTAGACTGTGCAGACAACATGCACGGAAACCACATGACCTCCCCCAAAGAATCCTGGGAACTGTAGTTTGTTAAGTCAGTGTCGTAACTGGGGTGGGGGTGGGAGGGCTAGCTGGATTTTTTGCCCTGGGTGAAGCCTCCAGAGGGGTGCCATTGAGGCTCTCAGCCTCTGTGTATGTACATAAATGCATGCTGGGGTGTGTGTGCCAAACTGGGTCTTTGACCCAGGTAAAATAAAGCTTAGTTTCACCCCTGGTTAAGGGTGGCAGGAAGTGTAGCTCATTGAGAGGCAATCTACAGGTACCATGATTCTTTGGGGGAATGCATGTGGTATGTGGCTAAAGTCAATCTGAACATTTCATAGAATCATAGAATCATAGAGTTGGAAGAGACCACAAGGGCCATCGAGTCCAACCCCCTGCCAAGCAGGAAACACCATCAGAGCACTCCTTACATACGGTTGTCAAGCCTCTGCTTAAAGACCTCCAAAGAAGGAGACTCCACCACACTCCTTGGCAGCAAATTCCACTGTCGAACAGCTCTTACTGTCAGGAAGTTCTTCCTAATGTTTAGGTGGAATCTTCTTTCTTGTAGTTTGGAACCATTGCTCCGTGTCCGCTTCTCTGGAGCAGCAGAAAACAACCTTTCTCCCTCCTCTATGTGACATCCTTTTATATATTTGGACATGGCTATCATATCACCCCTTAACCTCCTCTTCTCCAGGCTAAACATGCCCAGCTCCCTTAGCCGTTCTTCATAAGGCATCGTTTCCAGGCCTTTGACCATTTTGGTTGCCCTCCTCTGGACACGTTCCAGTTTGTCAGTGTCCTTCTTGAACTGTGGTTTAATGCTGTGGTTCTAGTTCATGTGATTTACAGTATTTTTCGCTCCATAAGACGCACTAGTTTTTAGAGGGGGAATGCAAGGGAAAAAAATTCTTTAAAGGGAGCACTGAGCAGAGCTTGTATGCATTCCAGGCTCTGCTTAGCACTCCCTTTCACGAGCCGCGTGGAGCATGTGTGCGGTGCTTGCAGGCTTTTCCCCGAGGAAGGAGAAGGGCAGCCCGTCACTGAGCGATCCTTCTTACTGTTCTGGCTTCTGGGATAGCCGCACAGCCTGCATTCGCTCCATAAGACGCGCACACACATTTCCCCTTACTTTTTATGAGGGAAAAAGTGCATCTTATAGAGCGAAAAATATGGTACGTAGCTCAGATCAACTGGGGACAGGGAGGCCCGTATGGCATGAACTTTGACCACCAAGGAGCCGGTATTAGGGAGACGGAGGGAGGGAATCATCAATGCCAAGTGGGGGTCTCTGAACTCACCTGCCATTGCCACGTGCCGGCCCATCCGCATGGGGGAAAGAGACTGAAAGAGAGGGGACCACACAAAGTCAGAGACGCTTCCGTGAAGAACGAAGGCAAGGGCTGGGTTGGCGGAACTGGTGGGGAGCAATGTAATGGGGGGGGCGAGGAAAAAAAGCCTTACCTGCTGGCGTGTACGCAAAGGAAGCTGCAAAGAGAAGCAAGCAGAAAGTGAGGTGGCTCAGAGCAAGTTGCGTTTGTGGCAGGCAGATGGGGGGCAGGGAGCCTAAGGCAGATCGGGGGGTTGGCTGGTGGAGGATGCGCAGTTCGGTGGCAGAGCACATGCTTTGCATGCAGAATGTCAAGCACTCAAATCCCCAGCATCTCTGGTTATAAGGGATCTTGGGGAGCAGCTGAGGGGAAAGGCATTCTCTGTCTGAGGTTCTGCAGAGCTGCTGCCAGCCAGAACGGAGAGCAGTGGGATAGATGGGCAAGGAGCCTGACCCTGAGCTGCAGCCTGGGCCTGGGCTCTGACCCCACCTTATGGGTCTACTGTATGAACCAGCTCAAACTTCTGGAGTCTGTTCCCTCTGAACCTGCCCTCTGCCCCCAAAGATCCAACTCCCTCCATGCTGGGAAACCACATGCCTATGTTGGACCAGTAAGAAATCCTCAGGGAGTCCTCAGAGACGGGGAGGTGGCAGTGCCAGGCTCTCCCCATAGAGGCCCGTCTGGTGCCAATGCAACGCAACTCTATTTTCATCACCAGGTTAAGATTTCCCTCTGCTCCCAAACATTTGATGGTGTTGGATTGGCTGCTTCAGTATAAAATATTATTTGTAATTCAGTCACATGCTGGTATTTTAATAGAATGATGTGGTTTTTAATATAGTTTTGGCCATTTTTTGACCCTTCTCTATGCTTTAAAGTTGTAAATTGTCTAGACACCATTTTGTGATGCACAACACAGGGAATAATAGTAATAATAATGATGATGATGATAATAATAATAATAATAATAATAATAATAATAATAATAATGTATTATTATGGTCAAAGACCCGTTCAAGACAACACAGGGAAATGAAGAAACACAGCTCACATAACTCTGCAATTATATAGAACTTCCCAAAGATAAAATGTAAAGATAAGACATTTATATTCCACCAAGGGTCCATTTCAAAATTATGCACAAGTCCAATACGGAATGTCTCAGCTGCAGAACACACAGCTGTGTCTGCATCAGCCTTCACAGGATGAGCAAAGAGCCTTTTCAAGTTTATGGAGCTGATTTACCTCCTTGTGCATGTGTTTTACCGTTTTATCATTCCAATGTGGGCTGACTGGAGGAAGACATTCGAAACAGAGATTTGCATCCAGCGATCTTGTCGTCGGAATCTGCTTGGGATTTTCACACAGCTGGGGCACTGTGGTTTGAGTGATTGGGAGCAATGCTATAAAACTCCGGTTGATGTGGATAGGGCCCCCCTCCCCCGGTCTGTGGATTATTTTTTAGCAACAAGTATATTTGTAGAAGAGGGACTAGGGTAGCGCTGTGGGTAAAACCTCAGTGCCTAGGACTTGCCGATCGCATGGTCAGCGGTTCGAATCCCCGCGGCGGGGTGAGCTCCCGTCTTTCGGTCCCAGCTCCTGCCCACCTAGCAGTTTGAAAGCACCCCTAAGTGCAAGCAGATAAATAGGTACCGCTTTATAGCGGGAAGGTAAACGGCATTTCCATGTGCTGCCCTGGTGCTGGCTCGCCAGAGCAGCTTCGTCACACTGGCCACGTGACCCGGAAGTGTCTCCGGACAGCGCTGGCCCTCGGCCTCTTAAGTGAGATGGGCGCACAACCCTAGAGTCGGACACAACTGGCCCGTACGGGCAGGGGTACCTTTACCTTTTTATTTGTAGAAATTATTTTCTCTTTATTGAATGAGTGGACATTTGGACGGAACTTTGGTTTTGAGACCTCCCATATTGCCCTTGTACATGATTTTGGTATTGCACACCTTATGTAAAAACTATATTTAAAAAAACGGGACACTTAGTGGAATATAAATGTCTTCTCCTTACATTTTGTCCTTGGAAAGTTCTATATAATTACATACAAAATTATGTGAGCCGTGTTACTGTTTTGCATCAGGCTGCTAAGAAATTTAGTAATGATAAGTCTGAGCCAGAAGACTGACCGCCCCTTTAAGGTCTTCTGCTCCTCAAGGCTGAGCCTAGGAGGGGCGATCTGGACCTGGAGATGTTGCTGGTTCTTATAGATGCCTTGTGAGCATTTGGTCCAAGTCAAGACAGGACCTTTTATAAGGCAGTTCTTAGGCAGCCAACCCATATCCCCTGGGGAGGAGGCAGAATGCAGCCTTGCCCATCTCACCTGTGTAGTGACTCAGTTCCTTTCTCTTTTTTCTGCGACAGTAGATCCACACACTGAAGCACATGAGGATGACCCAGCAGGCCCCGCCAATGCCGGCGATGAAGGCCGGCTGCTTCACCACATCCGTGATCTGTTCTGCAAGGCTCACGCTGTCCCCGTTGCTCACAGGCACTGTGTCCTGGTCCGGCAAGGGCTCTGCAGCACACACAGCAGGCAAAAGCAACCACAGAAGAGAGGAGATGAAAGTAGCTTGAGCTACGTAGGCTGTCCCCAAAAGCGGGAAACCAGGCAGAGGCTCGTGTGACCGAACGCTCCTCTGTTACGAAAAGGCAAAACGTTCCCTACGCATAGAGAGTTAGCATGTCAAAGAAGAACCCCCATCCCTGACTTGCTAGTTTTCTACAAGCAAGGAGATGTTTTGTGTGGAGGAACACTTGATTGCATAAGCCCCCACACGCAGCCTGAAGCAGTGCAGACCTGGCCCTCCAGCTGTTTTTGGACTACAACTCCCATCATCCCTAGCTAACAGGACCAGTGGCCAAAATTGTAAAACATTAGACATTAAATTTTTTCCAATACAGGTTTTCTCCTTTTTCCAATCTTAAGTTTAATTCTTCACATTTCCAAATCATGTCTTCTCAAAAGTAAGTCCCACTGTGTTCAGTGGAGTTACTCAAGTTAAGTGGATATTGGATCACTGCCTTAATCCTACTGAGCCTAATCTTTATGACAGCACTGTCAACCTCCAAAACTCTGTGTGTGTGTGTTACACATTTTAAAGTGTACTTTGTGACCACTTAGAAAAGACTTTTTTTACTTTCAACTACCAGCTACTAAAACTTTGCACAGCATGAACACAATTTTCAGTAACACGGCTTCCACAGATTCAACTTTAAGAGCAAAACCTGAAATTTAAACTTACAATCTGTAAATGGCATACTGGAATAGTTTATTGGATCAATCCATCACCGTGGCAGTTGGCTTCTGAGTCTGAAATACTTTTGGCATCCATTTTTGAAACTGCCACGGGTGAGCCTTAGATGGGAGGAATCAATGTTCTACAACATCAGTTTCATAAATTGGGCACCACAATCAGGAAGTCCTGTTCCCATTATGGTGGCACCACAGATGTGGAAGGAACATGTTTCTGCAGTTGACTTCAGCGAATGGGCATGGCCACGCTGGAAGAGAATTATTATCTTATTATCTCATTTCGACATTTGGGAAGGAGCCTTAAGTACTCACTGATCTGTATGGTCACTGGGGCGCTCCTCACTCCAATGCCTGCGCTGGTGACTGCTGCCACCTCTGTGCGGTAGATCATCCCTGGCACCAGGCCCAGCACGACTGTCGAGTGCACTGTGCCATCCACTGTCTTATTGATGTGGTAACGAGACTCATTTCCCAGGCACCAAACCTGCCATGGAAGGAGAAGAACTGTTATGGTAAAAAGCTAAAGGTAAAGGACCCCTGGACAGTTAAGTCCAGTCAAAGGCGACTATGGGGTTGCAACGCTCCAAGATGAGCTTTCAGGCCGAGGGAGCCGGCGTTTGTCCACAGATGGCTTTCTGGGTCATGTGACCAGCATGACTAAACCACTTCTGGCGCAACAACACTGTGACGGAAGCCAGAGTGCATGGAAATGCCATTTACCTTCCCGCCGCCGTGGTACCTGCTTATCTACTTGCACCGGCCTGCTTTTGAACTGCTAGGTTGGCAGGAGCTGGAACAGAGCAATGGGAGCTCACCCCGTCGCGGGAATTCGAACCGCCAACCTTCTGATTGGCAAGCACAAGAGGCTCGGTGGTTTAGACCACAATGCCACCCGTATCCTGAACTGTTATGACCAATGGCTGAAGGGACACACTGTAGCAAATCTATTGCCTTTTAAACAGGCGTGTGTGTGTTTTGTTGTGTTTGCTTGTTACTATGAAATGTATTTTTTTTATATATTGCATTTTATATTTTATATTGTATTGTATATATACAATATATATATATTATATTTATATTGTAAACTGCCCTAGGACCCTCGGTACAGAAATTTAATAAACAAACAAACAAATAATAAATTAAAAACGTCCCATGGCTGTTTCCCAGCACCCACTGCAGCTCTTTGCTATGGCTAGACCTGCCCAGCTCCAAATCCTTCAGACCAACCTTCTAATCTCTGGGGCTAATCTTAAATTTCAGAGGTTCCCCAAGGATATTCTGAGAATGGCAGCCTTACCCTGTAATCCTGGATGATCCCATTTTGTTCTCCGGGTGGAGGTGGTTCCCAGGATATGCTGATGCTGGTGCTGTTGCTGGTCCCCACTGTGACTACAGTTACCGCCTGAGGAGGAGCACTGGGGGCTGGGCGAGACAGGATAAAATGAGTTTATTGCTCAGAGGAAGGGCTACATGGCATCTGGCGGCTGCCAACTCTGTGTTCTGGAATGCTGCAAAGCTATGCCAGGGCATGCTGAGTTACAGGCAAGGCAAGGAAAAGCCACTAGGCATTTGCCCTACAAAGCTTAACTTTCAGAACACTGCGCATGGAAACAGATTTTTATAGGCACCTAGGAAGCTGCCTTATATCATGTCAGACCTTCTGTTCCAGGAGAGACCAGAGGAGAGGGACAGAATTGTGTAACTGGCTTCATTGGCACACCCAAACTCACCATCACCCCATCACCATCCTGGAACTGAAGCCACTGCTGGGAAACTAGGTCCCCCATCCCCTGTTGGCAGATCCTGAATGTATCCATTTAGCTCAGTCTTGTTTACCTGGAGATGCCAGGGGTGGAGCCTTGCATGCAGAAAGCTGGTGAGTTACAGACAGTCCTTGAGGCAGGAGTGGGGAACCTCCAGACTCCTGCTAACCCCATCCAGCATAGCCAATGGTCAAGGATGATGGGGGGCTGTGGACCGACAACATCTACAGGGCTACAGATCTCCAGTCCTTTACTTAAGGAGAAAGCCCTTAAGAGTATAATACTAATATAGGGAGTGCCCAACAGAGCAGGCATACACACAATGGCTCTGCCTAGTCTACAGACATCAGGCCCGTTAGCATGGGGAAGAGAAGTCAATACAGTCACACCTCGGGTTACAGACGCTTCAGGTTGTGTTTTTTTCAGGTTGCAGACCGCCGAAACCCGGAAGTACAGGAATGGGTTACTTCCGGGTTTTGGCGGTCGCACATGTGCAGAATCACTAAATTGCACTTTGCGCATGCGCATAAGTGCCGAATCACATTTGGAAATCACATTTGGAAATGGTCCATGAACAAAAAGTTAGTTTTTGGGGGGAGGCTGAACTGGAGCCTAGAGGCTCACACTTCCCTGCCTTTCCACATCTACCTTCTTCCGGGGTGCGCACCAGCAGCACCTCGCTGTCCATGCCCTGGAACTCATCAAAATATGGGCGGATTTTGACCTCGTACTCCTGGCCTTTGCGCAGCTCGACTAAGACGGTGCTCCGTTCAGCAGGGGACTTCACATCCTGCACGAGCCAGGCACTGTTTTTGGGCCGGTACATCACTCGGTAGCCTTGGATGAACTGAGCCTGGCGGTCCACCTGGAAGAAGACAAACCGTTAGCCGCTTGCGCATGGTGTCCATTTCCAGAAAAGGCCAAATCAAAATGGGTCCAGCTTCTTGCCTGCTGAAGCTCCCATTTATTCTCTCTGCTTCCAAACCTCTTCCTGCTGGTTCTGCTGCCCTTCCCCAAACTTTTTTCTGCTCCCTCCCTCTTCTTGCTTGCTTTTGCCAGCACTGTGGGTAAAAGCCTCAGTGCCTAGGGCTTGCCGATCGAAAGGTCGGCGGTTCGAATCCCCGCGGCGGGGTGCGCTCCCGTTGCTCGGTCCCAGCGCCTGCCAACCTAGCAGTTCGAAAGCACCCCCGGGTGCAAGTAGATAAATAGGGACCGCTTACTAGCGGGAAGGTAAACGGCATTTCCGTGTGCGGCTCTGGCTCACCAGAGCAGCGATGTCACGCTGGCCACGTGACCCGGAAGTGTCTCCGGACAGCGCTGGCCCCCGGCCTCTTGAGTGAGATGGGTGCACAACCCTAGAGTCTGTCAAGACTGGCCCGTACGGGCAGGGGTACCTTTACCTTTACTATTATAATATCTCTTTTGCACCAACCTTGTACTCTCCCTTTCTCTAAAACCTTTATACATCACCCTAAGCCCTTTAATGCAACAACCTGACCTCTATCGACTAGGGCTGGCTATACCGAGAAGCAGCATGAAGATGTTGCTTTCAGGCTTCAAAAGGACAGTTTTCTTTTGCTCTGGTCTTCCCTTCACTGGAAAAAAACCCTTCATGCCAAAGAATGGGCAGGGTGCTATTGTGACTTTCAGCAAAGGTCAGCAAAGTTATTCACATAAGAAAGACCCCTTTGGATCCGGCCACAAACCTATGTAGCACAGTGCCCTCTTCTCCTCAGTGGTCAGTCAGATGCCCCTAGGAAGCCAATAAGGGCAAGAGTCATCTCTTGTTATTGTTCCCCTAGCAACTGATATTCAGAGCTACACAGCCTCTGGATCTGAATTTAACATCCAGCCTTTGTGACTGGTAACCATTGTCTAATCCCCATTGAAAGCCACCACCTCTGCCTAACCCATTCACAAAGTTGCCCTTTGCTTACACAGGTTGTGCCATTTCAAGGAAGGATCAGTGATGCTGCCGGTACTCACAGTCCAGGTCACTTGAATGGTGGTGGAGGTGAGGACAACAGGATCCTGGAGCTGCACCACAACTTCACCAAGCTCCTTTTGCACCTGCCGGTGATCCACCCCTTGCCTGGTAGGACTTACATCTGCCAAAGCATATAGGAAGTGAGTCCAAGGCAGTCCATGGCACAACGTTTCATCTGTATTGAGGAATGTGGTCTTGGCAAGGGTTTGGGGACTTGTTATACTCTCAGAAAACCCCATACCGCTTTGTTGTTAAGTGCAACCTGATGGCTAGGTGATAAACAGAAGTGTGGCTGTCTTGTAACCCCACTGCGTGCTGCCTTAATTTCTATGTGAGAAAGGTGGTATGTGGACTGATAAAGGGAGCCATAAACCAGGCACAGGCAAACTTGGCCATCCAGATGTTTTGGGACTACAACTCCCATCATCCCTAGCTAACAGGGCCAGTGGTCAGGGATAAGGGGAACTGTAGTCTCAAAACATCTGAAGGGCTGAGTTTGCCCATGCCTGCCATAGACCAAGGCTGCATTCCTAACTGTGTCTACTCAGATGTAAGTTCCATTCAGTTCAATGGGGTTTGTTCCCAGATAAGTGCTAGATTGCAGCCTCAAGCGGGAAGTGAGCTAGTTGGGAAGTGTGGGACACAGTTTGGGAACCCCAGATCTATAGGGATCTATCTTCAGGGTTTCAGGCAGAGCTCTCTTTCCCAGCCCTACCTGAAGATGCTAGTGATTGAACCTGAGCCCTTCTGCAAGCAAAGCAGATGTTCTATCCCTGAGCTCTGTCCCTTCCCTGTTTGCAGAGGGGATGCCTCTGTAAACAGAGTCTGATGAGTGGTCTAATGTTTTCCTAAATGTCCCTACTGTAGAATGATGTGAGATGCAAATGCCAAGCTGTTCCTATTGCCGCTCCAGCAGGTCAGCACCTGGGAATCTCACCTTGCGTACGAACCGGCTCCGAGACAGGGCTAGGGTCGCTGAGCCCATAGGCGTTGACAGCCCGTATCAAGAAGAGGTAAATGGTGTTGGGGTTCAAGCCGCTGACCGTGTGCTTCTCCATTTTCACGTTGTCTGCTACTGTCTGCCAGGTGCTGCCGGAAGACTGACTGCAACAGAACAGAGTTGCAAAAGGAAGAAGGGGAGTCCCCAAGGGCAATGGCTCAGCTTTGACTCCTGTACTACCTGGGAAGGGGGAGCCCAGAAAGGGGGAGCTCTTTTAAGTCTAAGGCCCCATCCCCTTATGGGTCATTTTCTGAGTGGCAATGATGGGCACAGGATCATAAGCAACCAGGTACACAGAAAGCAATGCACATTTTTACCTTTGCATAGAAGGCTAGTTTCTACATATGGGGACACTGGCCTTAGCAGCAGTACATGGGAAACCGATCTAGGGGGTCTTAGTGGACCACAAGCTTAACATGAGTCAACAGTAGCAGGGACACAGCAGGGGATGTGGCCTCTAAGCCATTGTGAGCCCTGGCTCTTTTTTGTATCCTTAAATACTGAATTACAGGGAAGGAAGAGGGTGCAGCGGGCACTGTCAAAAGGACTGTCCAGAGTTTTCAAAATCTGGAATTCAATGGGGCCCGGGCTAATGGGGTACTGGCTCAACTTTGGAAGTAAACAGGAATTCGGTCCTAAGCCAAATCTATTCATGCGGAAATATATTTAAACATCTCCCCTTTGAACCCTTCTGTGCTGCTTCCAGGATGTAAAATTTCCTGTGACCCATAATTGATGTTTGTGTGTGTTTGAGTGTGTGTATGTGCAAGAGAGAGAGAGAGAGAGAGAGAGAGAGAGAGAGAGAGAGAGAGAGATAGCAATGTGCCCTCATTGCAAGACTAGGGTCTGTGTCCAGCAAGGGACTGAGACACAACAATGCAATGATATGTTCTACAGTAGCTGCCGGATGTGGTTGCCCAAACAAGTATTTCTGTCCCACACTCCATTCCACCAAATTGGGCAGGAGTGAATGAATGAATGAATGTGGTGGTGATGGTGATGATGATGATGATAAACCAACGCTGAGTATTATCTGCCCAATACTGATGGGGATGCAATTTCCCCCCCATTCCTGCTTTTCAGATCAATAATTTGATGAGCAGATGGAACAATAACACCCACTGACCTCAGATGATCTACCTGGATCAGCTGGGAGAGAGAGAGCTGTGCACATGTGTCCTGAGTGTTTTGTGGTCACAGTCACATTTGGCCACATCTTTTGCTAGCATGCACCCCCCCCCAAGGGTTGGCAAAGGGTGAGTATGTCCCTCAGGGCAAAAGAAGGGTGGCCACCCCTGTTCTACAGAAATATCCAAGTCTTTGCATAGACTTGAGACATGCTTGCCAGCACCTTGCCCTTTAAGTAGGCCCCAATCCCCACTGCCAAGCACTAACCAGGCAATGGCCCCTGAGCAGGCCGTATCTGGACACCACCTGGAGGATCCAGCTGGGCTAGAAAGAGCAGAAGAGTCTGCCATATACTGAGTCAGGCATATACTGAGTCTGCCATATACCTGAGTCAGATCTATCTTGCTCAGTACTACCTACACTGGCTGGCAGCAGCTCTCCAGGGTTCCAGGCTGAGACTCACTCCCAGCCCTTCCTGGAGGTGCTGGGGGTTGAACTTGGGAACATCTGCATTCAAGGCAGATGTTCCACCGCTGAGCATGGAGATGGGTTGGGGCTCACACATTCATTCTGCAGGGCCTCGGCCTGAATGAAGGATGTGGAAACCGGGAGGTTATTAAAAGCCCCTGAGAGGGGAAAGTGGGACAGTGGAAGCCCAGCAGATTGGTTGAGCTTCCACAGAAGGCAGGGTAGCTCACCCTTACTCCGTTGCCATCTCCAGACTCTCTGCCTAAACTTCACTGGCTGGTGTCAAGGAGGGAATAGCTGCATTCTAGGTCCCCACTGCCCCCTTTCTCCTCAGGGAGACATATGAGCCCTAGACTTGAGCCTGCTAAAGCCAGCTGCATGAAAGTCAGGCACCCTAGGAGAGGAGGATGGTACTTATTCTTGAGAGTAATCTGGGGAATGGGTGCAAGCAGGCCTGAGAATAAATAATTTTTTATTTATGCCCCGCCCTTCCTGGTTCAGAAAACTGGGCTCAGGGCAGCTAACAACAAATTTAAAACACTTAAACGATGCAACAAAAAACAGCATAAAATACAGTATAAAACATGAATAACAATAAATTCAGAATTCAAAAATCAATTTAGGGGGGAAATCCATCCAATAAACATTAGATGATCACCAGGGCTAGCTGGCTAAATTAGTCCTATTTGGGCCAGCGAGGAGACCAGGGGAGAATTAGCTGTGGGATCCCAGAGCAGGTAATCTTCATAAAAAGGGGAGGTGGAGGAAAGGAAGGGGAATAAAAGATCAGGCTAAGTTCAGATTGAAAGCCAGGTGGTATAGCTCTGTCTTATAGGCCCTGCGGAAGGAAGTTAAATCTTGCAGGGCCCTGGTCTCATGGGACAGAGCATTCCACCAGGTCGGAGCCATCACTGAGAAGGCCCTGGCCCTGGTGGAGGATAATTAGGGGCAAGGTCCTTTAACCTATGATTTTCATGGACCTTAAGGTCCTCTGCAGGGCATACCAGGAGAAGCTGCAGACCTGAAAATAATGCATACTTTCAGCTGACCAGACCTGAGCCGGTGTCTTCCTTGACCCCTCAGTCAGTTGTGGGTCTGACTGAACCTCCTCCCCACCCCCATTTCAATGGGCCTCTTCCCCTGGGGCACAACTCATGTGTACAGTCCGATTTGTGAGCCTGAGGACACAGATGCAAGCCCATGTTGAAGATGCCCTGCTGCTCCCTAACTCAGCATCTCCATGCCTCTGCACGCACATCCGCGGGCACAAGCACACACTTGCAATCAGCCCTGGTGATTTACTGCGCAGCCCAGCTGCCTCCATGTTTGCAGAATTTCCTACTGCAAACTGACATCTCTCGGCCACCTGCGCTCCCCGCAAATCTCCTCCGGCTCCAGAGCAGATGGCTCCAAGGTAGAGGCCACAAGCCATGTGGGTGGGTGGGTGGGTGGGAAATAGTTTGGTCTCTGTCATGTGGCACCTTAGCAACTCAGCTGCAGGGATAAAGAATTTGAGTATGGGGTCTTTTGCTGGTGTGCTGCAGGGGAGGGGGATGACAAACAGAAGCTGAATGCGGATTCGGCAGCAGTGACCCTACTGCCCAGGAATATGCTGAAAGCGAAGCATTTACGCAGCTGTGCAGATCTGCTCCCCTGACCTCTAAAAACCCAGCTCGAGACAGACTTGGTTGAGCTGATGAATCAGGGGCAGGAGATTTGGTCCTTTACGACTGCAAAGCCCTTCCTTACTCTAGCCAGATCCGGAAATTGCTGTACTCTGAGAACAGAAGAGGGCTACCTGCCCTGCTCTCCCTGGGTTGTTTATGGGTCAGCATCTTTCTCTAGGGAACTGCAAACTCCACCCAATAAAGAAAACAACTCCATTACTGTTTATAGGAGCACATGTCCCAGGAGGAAAGAGGTGAGTGAAAAGCCTCTGGTTTTGCAAGAGGGCTGCAGAATCTCAATGCACTCCAAAGCTCTGATTCACACCTTGGATGTGCAGATGGGATTCAGGGGAGCTGTTACCTGAGCAAAATGGACTGGGCCGTGGGGCCCTGGCTCTGTGTGCCTGAGGCAGGCATTTCCAAGTCTCCAAGGCACCTTCATCAAGTGACCTGCAGCAATTGCAGGATTCTAAGGGCTTGCTGATCGGAAGGTTGGTGGTTCGAATCCCCGTGACGGGGTGAGCTCCCGTTGCTCAGTCCCTGCTCCTGCCAACCTAGCAGTTTGAAAGCACGTCAAAGTGCAAGTAGATAAATAGGTACCGCTCTAGCGGGAAGGTAAATGGCGTTTCCGTGCGCTGCTCTGGTTTGCCAGAAGCAGCTTAATCATGCTGGCCACATGACCCGGAAGCTGTATGCCGGCTCCCTTGGCCAGTAAAGCGAGATGAGCGCCACATACCCAGAGTCGGCCACGACTGGACCTAACGTCAGGGGTCCCTTTACCTTTACCTTTAAGCTACTGTCAGCTATTAAGGCAGAAGTGATGAGGTTTTTTCCCTAGTCTAAGGGCCAAAATACAGTGGACGCTCGGGTTGCGAACGTGATCCATGCGGGATGCACGTTTGCAACCCGCAGTGTTTGCAACCCACATCTGCACATGCACAGGTTGCGATTCGGTGCTTCTGCGCATGCGCAAGGTGTGATTTAGTGCTTCTGTGCATGTACGACCGCCAAAACCTGGAAGTAACCCGTTCTGGTACTTCCGGGTTTCGGCGGTCCACAACCCGAAAAAACGCAACCTGAAGCGGCTGTAAGCCGAGGTATGACTGTACTTTGTGCAGAGCCTTCTAGGGGAGCACATGACAATGGTGGATTTAGCCAGAAGCAAAACAGACAGGACTCCTACCTCTGTAGAAAGGAACACATTATTGCACAAGCAACCCTAATCCAGATGCATGCACATTTATTTAGGGTGGCTTCTGCAGCGATGTCAGGATCACACAGGCAGTGGAGCCACTTCCTGCCTTTTGTGCAACGCAACCAGCTTCAGCAGGAGAGTCCCAGAGGGACATTTTGAGAAAGAGAGATTGTTTAGGAGCTATGATTGGGAAAGGAAATGCAGCAAAAACCCGCACAGCGTGGGTTACACACTATATATGGTAAATGAGAGTTGTTGGTTTGACCTGGACATCCGCAATGAGAATTCCAATTCTTGCACAACCTGACAGCAGGGCAAGCAGCAAGCATGGTAGAGTCTTCCTTTTTTAATCCCACATTTACAACACAAACAATATGCTCTGTTTTTGCCAACCAGAGGTGTCAAGGATTCTGACTACGTAATACTCATGTTATGCTAGTGGCAGTGGCTACCAGACCAACAGAATGCATTGAAGTGATCTGCCCATCAACTAAACCAGGGTTAGAGATGTTGGAGAAAACAGAAAATGAAGAGGAAATTGTCAATGCCGGACATTCCTTACATTTCTATAATCAATAAGTATTCGCTGTTGTTGATGACAGATCCTCCCCCCCCCCGAACAAAAATTACAGCATGTTTCCCTCACATTGAAATGAATGGTGTGGCAATAATGACACCATTAGTTACATTCAATTTACATACATAATTTTATTACATTGAACAGAGGGCAACAAGACAAATAATTTAATATATAGCAGAAGCTGAACTGCAGAAAAATGGAAACATTTCTGATTGCACAAAGGCAGTTTGGAACTGCTGGCTTCTTACACTACATGCCTGGCTGGGGAGGGGAATGACCTGAAGAGTGGGAAGGTGCAGTTTTCATACCCATTGCAATGTGGGGCCGGCCATGGGAGTCCAGCTCAGCATTGTGATGGAGATGAAATTCTTCCCCTCCCTGCTCCTCAGATAATCTGAAGAAGAGGGAAGGGGCAATAAGACAACCACAGACCCAAGAGCTGATCTGCATGCTCAATGCATACAGGATGAGGTCTAACCTTTATGCACATGTTGTGCAAGCAATCAGGATGAGACCCAATAAATGAGTCATTTGAGGAGCTCTCCATGGTGCTTACATGATTGTGTTGTGTGTGTGTGTGTGTGTGTGTGTGTGTGAGAGAGAGAGAGAGAGAGAGAGAGAGAGAGAGAGAGAGAGAGAGAATGTGCCTTTGCCCACTGATGAACTTTACCTTTTTGGCCCCACCTACTGCTGGCCCTCAGAGGATTGGGAATGAGGGAATGTGGCCCTCAGGTTAAAAATGACTCCCCAACCCTGTAACAAGCTGTTCATTTTCTACCACCCCCAAACTGCCTCTCCATTTTGTGCCCAAGGCCACTGTAGGTGAGGGCAGGTAGATGGGATGACTTTTGAGTAACAACATGAGTTACCTGAATGCTTCGATTATGTATGAACTGACAGCGGCTCCCCCACTCACAGGGTTTGGCTTCCAGATCAAAGCAACACTGTTTTTGGTGACGTCCGTGACCAGAGGTGCAGAGGGTGGACCTGGGAGAAGGCTTGGCTCCGGAAGCTGAGTCTGGAGGTCAGCCCCGTTCTCTGCAGAAGCAAATGTGGAAGAAGAGAATGAGAATGGCAGAGAGCCCTAAAAGGAGGATCAGGGATCGGGTCACCTGAGCAGGGCCTTTATATAAGGGGCAAGCTGAATTCAGCCCTGCACAGCTTGCTTGCATAGTTGTCAGCCAGAAAACCTGTGGTCTATCAATGTGTTTTACCTTGACAAAGCAAGAATGCATGCTCAGAACAATTAAGATACAGTGGTGCCCCGCAAGACGAATGCCTCGCAAGATGAAAAACCCGCTAGACGAAAGGGTTTTCCGTTTTGGAGGTGCTTCGCAAGACGAATTTCCCTATGGGCTTGCTTCACAAGACAAAAATGTCTTGTGAGTTTTTCTGACTCCCCCCCTTTTTCTAAGCCGCTAAGCCGCTAATAGCGCTAATCTGCTAAGCCGCTAATGGGCTTGCTTCGCAAGACGAAAAAACCGCTAGACGAAGAGACTCGCGGAATGGATTCTTTTCGTCTTGCGAGGCACCACTGTATAAACTATGTGTTCTAACAGGACCTGAGAATGCACTGATGTGGTTTTTTGGGAACCCCTGTGTAAAGCCAAGACAACCACCTGCTGTGGGCAAGGCGAGGGAATGTCCATGCCTTTCCTGGGGAAAAGAACCTTCTCTTAATTTAGGAGGCAGAATCAGCCACTTCAAGAACTGCTAATGTTGGCTATATTTTATTTTCCCAGCACATCTGTAAATAAGCAGCAGCTCCCAAATTACTGGGCGCCGGGGGCTTGTAGTGGGACTGAGACTTTGTTTTCTTACTGGGGTGTTTGTTTTCCAAAACCAACCTTGGAGAAATGGAAGCTCTCCTTGCATGCAAGGGAAACCACCCCTCTAAAAAACCTTCTGTGAGGTCTGAGAAACCTGGCTCATCATCACATCTCCACATCAACATTTATTCCTCGAGGTGGTTTTACATTTAACAGCCTGGCATGGCTCTCCAAGGCAGGAATGTGCTTGCTGGGCTTAAAATCAGAGGGCAGTTTATTGGTTTTTAAATGAGCTGTTCCCACAGGCGAATGCAGACAGGGCTCGTGTGCTAGGAGGCAGGCAAAGTCCTCTGCTCCAGGGACACATGTGAGCCTACAATTGCAGGCCTGGAGAGATGACTGTGGCTTTGTGAGTCCAAACCCCACAACAGCTGCCTGGGCCAAAAAATTAATCCACTCATCCTTGCATGGAGTGTAGAAAGTGGTGGGTACACAGCCAACCAGGGTTAAAAGAAAATGCATTTTATACTGAATAGTGAAGCATGCTCTGAAGTTGACCCCTTTCTACTGCAGAAGAAACACAATTCAAAGCATGACATAGCTAAGGGCCAAAACTAGATGTGATGTTAAATGCATCTGTGCACTCAATGTGAAGTCTATTTTTCAAAAAATGCAAATAACATTAACTGATGGTGGGATTATCAGAATCACAGCAGGCCTGGAAGGGAACTCTTGTCGCCTTTCCTGAGTTGGAGGGTGACTGTGTGAAGCAAGGACCATCCTGGGCTCATGGAAGCTCTTCATGCATTTCAGAACCCTGGCTTTCCAGGGCTCTGAGATGCACACTCTGCAAGTTCAGGAGAGTGTCGGGATTCAGGCCTGCCAAGACCATGAACCTGAGATCTCCTGTCCCAGGGCTTGGAGATGCCACCCCAGCAGCTGGGTCTCTGGGCTGACTTTCCAACATGTCCCCACATCTCCCCCAGAGCCACAGGATGAGAGGAGATGGAAACCAGGCATTGCCCAGCAAGCTGCATGTGAAGCTACTCGGGAGGAGGGGGAAACCACGTGCAGAATCAGGGCCTGACTGACAGCCAGAAAGGGGTGGAGCCTCCAGCTCTTACATAGGTTTCCAGTCTGAGTTGCTTTCATCACAGTTCCAAGGTCCAGCCCCACGGACTTGGGGAAATGGACAGAGGGTCCCTGCTTCTAACAGTTGTCCTCCAAGTCATGGAGGGCAACGGGAACAATGGTGGGTACATCATAGGTGCCTGTAGCAACTTTTGAGGAGCAAAGTAAAACACTGAAAGTTGGGAGGAGGCTGTTTTCTCAAACTATTAATAAAAAGTGTCTGTACGTTTTGCCTCATATCTCAGGTTCTGCAAGTGCTAAAAGCTTACTCCTTATTTTAAAATAAAAGTTGGGAAACTGGGGATTGTGGTTCTTCTGTGGAGAGGCAACTGTCCCCTTGACACTGCCCCCCATCCCATGGATACCAATGCATGCTCATCTTCACTGCCTCTCCCCGAGTGCCCAGTTAATGCATTTAGAGGATGTCTGAAGAGGTCCAATAACATAAACCTCATGCATTTGAGTCCACTTCCTGCCCTTCCCTCAACATCACTGACCTTGCACTGCCAGAAACCCACTCCATCTTGTCTCGCCGGTTGAACTGGTAGCGATGCAAACGTACAACCCCGAGTCTGAAACCTGGAACATGCAGAAAAGGGAGGATGTTATTCCTTTCCACTGACAACTCGTTGCAGCCACAGCTCCTGTTCTGGAGTGCAGGCAGTAGATATTGTATAGATCTCCTTCTGTGTTTTTGTGTTGGGACATGGGGTAGGGGAATCCACATTTCATCCTAAGAAGAAGTCCTATGCATTTTCTCAGAGTACTAGGAGAAGTAGGATGTGTGAACTTAATGGAAGCAGACTGCAATACAACAAACCCCAGCACTCATGTTCATCTTCATGTTCCACTACTGTCACAGTGAGTTCCGGCACCTTTTTCTAGAAAAATAGCACTGTATATAGCCATCATAACTAGCAGTCATAACCTCCATGGATTTGTTTACGTGCTTCGCTTTTAAGCCACCCCCACGTACAGTGGTACCTCAGGTTAAGTACTTAATTCGTTCTGGAGGTCCGTTCTTAACCTGAAACTGTTTTTAACCTGAAGCACCACTTTAGCTAATGGGGCCTCCTCCTGCTACTGCTGTGCTGCTGGAGCACGATTTCTGTTCTCATCCTGAAGCAAAGTTCTTAACCCGAGGTACTATTTCTGGGTTAGCGGAGTCTGTAACCTGAAGCGTATGTAACCCGAAGCGTATGTAACCCGAGGTACCACTGTATTTGGGTTGTGAATACTATAACTTATGTATGTGCCTTGCCGCTTTCTGCACTTTCCCCAGCTCTACAATTTCCCTTCTGAGGTCCGGTAAACAGAGCTGCACACAGCATTCCAAGTATGGCTGTGCATGAAGGCCCAAGAGCTGGAACGTCCTCCATTTTTAATTGCTCCTCCAGTGCAAATTCACTGAGCTGCCCTGGCCTCACCCCTCTAATCTTTAATATGGGGATAATAAAACTACCTGCCATAAAGTAGTTATCTTTCTTAATCCCTCCCTCCCACATAGACGGTTAATGATAAAGGCTGCTTTATTTATTTTTTTAAAGTGGGTATCCTGCCAATATGAATATTTCCAGGGCAGCTAACATTTAAGATAGAAAAAGCACTACCCAATTCAAACAACGAGAATAAAAAAATACATTAAAAAGGCAGAGCTAATAAAATGCAGCAGATGAAAAAACACAACGGCACCTAAAAAATGAAGAAGTTCAGAATAACATTTTAAAAGGCCTGGGAAAATTAAACTAAAAAGGTCTTTGCCTATTGCTGAAAGGACAGAAGGAATAGGGAGAGCATCCTCCAGATTAGTAGTTTGGAAGCTGGGGTTGGGACTAATGGGAATTGGGGTCCAACAACATCTGTGGGCCACATGTTGCCCCAAACCTGCCCCATGGCCAAAAGGCCACCTCACTAAGAACCACTCACCTAACCTCAGAAGTGAGGAGCACTTGGAGAAGATCCTCTAATGGTCATCTAGGTGCATGGGAAGATAGAAATATAAGAAGCTCCCTTCTACTGGGTGAGACTGTTGGTCCATCTAGCTCAGTATTGTCTACTTTCAAGCAAAGGCCTTTCCCAGCCCTACTTGGAGCTGCTAGGAATTGTGCACAAAGTGAAGAAGAAGAAGAAGAAGAAGAAGAAGAAGAAGAAGAAGAAGAAGAGTAGGAGTAGTAGTAGGTAGTAGTAGTAGTAGTAGTTTGGATTTGATATCCCGCTTTATCACTACCCTAAGGAGTCTCAAAGCGGCTAACATTGTCTTTTTCCTTCCTCCCCCACAACAAACACTCTGTGAGGTGAGTGGGGCTGAGAGACTTCAGAGAAGTGGGACTAGCCCAAGGTCACCCAGCAGCTGCAGGTGGAGGAGCGGAGACGCGAAACCGGTTCCCCAGATTACGAATCTACCGCTCTTAACCACTACACCACACTGGCATAAACGCTTTGCCACTACACCACACCACAGTGGCGTACTTTTCCACTGAGCTGTGGCCCTTCACAACTGGGAGGAGGTGATCCCTCAGGCACCCTCAGGTCGATTCTACTTGGAAACGAACTGGCAGCCAGTGGAGGTGCTTCAGAATCAGGGATAAATGTAAAAGGTAAAAAAGGTAAAGGAGCCCTGGACGGAAACTATGGGGTGCGGCTCTCATCTCGCTTTCAGGTCAAGGGAGCCAGCTTTGGCCGCAGATAGCTTTCTGGGTCATGTGGCCAGCAGGACTAAACCGCTTCTGGCACAATGGAACACTGTGATGGAAACCAGAGCTCACAGAAATGCCGTTTACCTTCCCGCCACAGCGGTATCTATTTATCTACTTATACTGGCATGCTTTCGAACTCCTAGGTTGGCAGGAGCTGGGACAGAGCAACGGGAGCTCACTCCGTTGCAGGGATTTGAACCGCCAACCTTCTGATTGGCAAGCCCAAGAGGCTCGGTGCTTTAGACCATAGCGCCACCCGCGGAGCATAGGGATAAATGTACTCCAGGGCTGGCAGTCTAGCCACAGGATTCTGAACTAATTGATGTTTCTGAGGATTGCTCTTTTGCAGAAATCCAGTCCTATTAGGACCTCAATAACTGTGGCTGGGCTGTCACTGCCTGCGAGAGGTTGCAGCAGGCATACCAGCCTCAGCTGGAGGGAAGTTGACATGCCAAGAAATGTATGCATGTATATATGCACATATGTATGCATGTATGTATGTATGTACTGAGCTTTTAAACTGCCCTTCAGCAAGGAGATTCCAGGGCAGTTCACAATACAGTGCATAACACAGAACAATAAAACAATTATAAAATTTAAAAGCGACAAAACAAATGATTTAAAACAACCACCACCACCATCATTACAGACTACAAATCAGGGCTGACCAATCAGGCAGTGGTTGAAATTTGCCCGGCACATTTTGCACCTGGCTATTGACCACTTGCGACCAAGTGAAGATGCCCAGGAGCCAGGATGGCATCTGATGTTTCCACCATCTGGAGACGCTTGCCTGGGGATCCTTGGATCTTGACTGTTCTCACACACTAGCAACACATCCTGTAGAATTTTGTCCATTATAGTTTAACTGCATAATCAGAATGAATTGTAGGAACCAAAAATACTTATTGAAAAATACGACTTTCGAACCGTCGTGCCCCAAAATGGCGATGAATCATTCCGTTTTGGCGACTGTAACCCTGGTTTAAGGAGCTGTTTGGCGCCTAGCTTACATATCTGAGTTTCTAACACTGAATTGATGATGGAGAATTGCAAATATGATATAGAAACCTGCCTTATGGCAGCTCAGCCTATTTGTCTGTCAAGCTCAGGATCACCTACTCTGAATGGCAGCAGCTACATCTTCGTGGTCTCTGGCAGAGCCTGCCCCATTTCTTGCTACCTAATGTTTTGAGTTGCTGGTACCAGGGACCAATCCTAGAATCTTCTGCACGCATAGCACATGTTCTCCCATGGAGAATGAAAAGCAAAGGCCCTGAAATGGAGGTTGAGAATGACTTGCAGCTTGCCACTGCTATGGGGCAGTGAGTGGGAAGAGAGAGGATCGCTTTAATGTCCCCACCAGGTGGGCTCTGAAGCTGCAACTTGGGGATGGCTGCCCCACTTTTCCCCATGAATCAGAGTGGCCTGATGAGGCGGCCCGTCCTGGGGGACCATTAACTCATGCTAGTCCTCCAGTCCACCTGACAGCTCTAATTTTTTCCTGGGCAAAGAGCCACAACTGCTATAAAACGATGCTATTAGGCGCGCTGGGACCCGGCAGATGCATTAACCTTCTGACTCTGACACAATGAAGGCACAAAACTAACGTGAAATATTTCACTCCCCGCTGACTGCCGGCATCAATTTTTAAACAAATGTTTAGCGTGAGCTCTGTGTTTTGATAAGTAATTCATGAATAACCTCCACGTTACCCCATCGCCTGATCTGACTCCGGTGCAGCAAAAGGGCAAGTTGGACACACCCACCTTGAGATTCTTTGGTAGAGGGGAGAGAGAGCTATAGACTGCCCCCAAAAGCTCCACCTGAGCTCTTCGGAGTCAGGAGCCTCCTCACAGCCCAGAGCTATGTTCAAATTATGCACCAAGAAAGCAACTCTCCAGGATTTCAGCAGGGCTCTCTCCCAGCCCTACCTAGGGATTGAACCTGGGACCTTCTGCATGAAAAGCAGATGCTATAGCCTTTACCCAAAGGGCACAAGAAGAACAAAGGAGTTTGCCTTCCTTTGTGGTGTTCAGCCTCCCAAGAACGAGCCATGTGGCTTTACTGACAGCGGAACAAGGGCCAGACCAGAAACGATGTCAACTGCATGACTGTGTCCAGTGCAGTGGTGTAGCATGGGCTGCTGGTGTCCAGGGCAGGTCCACACATGCTGGGCTGGGATTACACCAGCCCATCCCTCACTGCCGCAGCAACCCCATCCTCACTGGAACATAGAGGGGTCGCACTGAGCCACCTGCCCACCAGCACAGGGGGGAGCCCGGCTGGCTGACACAACCCTTGGCGGGTGGAGAGGAGCACAGGGCCAGGCCCCCAACAGTGTGTCCACACAGTCACAACCTCATTATTACACTGCCACAACCCCATCCATGAAGATTGCAGCAATAGTGGTGATGGGAGAGCAGCTCGGTCCTACCCCATCAGTAGCTACAGGTCAGTTCTCACTCTCATAGTGGCCTCTTTCGAAAACTCATTGTGGATAGGAGATTTGCAGCAATTAGCTTTTGATGGGTCCCCAACCCCAAAGCATCCTAATAGATCAAGGTAAACTTGCACCCTGCCTAACTGCCTCATCTATAGTAAAAAAATAAAAGGGTAAAGGACCACTGGATGGTTAAGTCCAGTCAAAGGAGACTACGGTGTTGTGGAGCTCAGGCCAAGGGAGCCAAGGGTTGTGGCATTTTCAGGCCAAGGGAGCCGACCTTTGTCCAGAGACAGCTTTCTAGGTAACGTGGCCAGTAGGACTAAACCACTTCTAGCACAACGGAACACCGTGACAGAAACCAGAGCGCACAGAAACGCCATTTACCTTCCTGCCGCAGTGGTTCCTATTTATCTATTTGCACTGGTGTGCTTTCGAACTGCTAGGTTGGAAGGAGCTGGGACAGTGCAACAGGAACTCACCCTGTTGTGGGGATTTGAACTGCTGACCTTCTGATTGGCAAACCCAAGAGGCTCAATGGTTTAAGACCACAGCGCCACCCGTGTCCCAATTTATCAATAGTACTGAGCTCTAGAGGGACATCTTAATGGTGAGAAAGCAAATGTTCGGCCAATCCTACCTTAGAATAATAGAATCTAGTTCAGGCTTCCTCAACCTCGGCCCTCCAGATGTTTTTGGCCTACAACTCCCATGATCCCTAGCTAGCAGGACCAGTGGTCAGGGATGCTGGGAACTGTAGCCTCAAAACATCTGGAGGGCCGAGGTTGAGGAAGCCTGATCTAGTCCAACCCTCTGCAATGCAGGAATCTCAACAACGTGGTCCCCCATCCAATTTGAAACCCTACCTGACCCTGCTTAGCTTTGCAAATGTGCTAGCAGTTTTATTGCTGCACCGCTAGGAGGGGTTCTGAGGGCTCCATGTTTGCACAAAATGCCTTTCTCCTTGGTTATCCAACTGTTACAGAGTTCTACTTCAGGCACATTCCAATTCATTTATCGCAGCAGTATGGTTTACAACTTGGATTTCCCACTGGGATGAGAGGCACCACATTTCCCATCATCTCCTACCCCACACCCCACCCCGCTATATTGTAAATATACATAAATAAGCTTGTAGTAGGGGAGATTATGTGAAGATGTCAGGCGACGTGGTGTTGGTTGAACCCGTGGGGAATCGGAGCTGTAAAACTATGCATGACTGTAATGCATCAAAATGCATGGGATGTGTCCCACCAGGTCCCTCTGCGCATAGAGGTAAATATTGGAGCCACAGAACGATACAGTTTGCCCTTCTGACCACTAGGATGTGCCTCTTCTGGAGCCTGATGCTCCAGATGTTTCCAGAGGGCTGTTGCTGTATCACAATTCCCACCTTGCAAAACTAAAAAGCATCCTATCAAACTATGGTTGAACATCCTGCTATTTGCTGGGCTACCTTGCTTCAGGTGGTGAGGGCCATGCTGGCTCCAGGTGGGTTCATATATTTTTGGGGGGAGGGGGGGTCAAGATGCTATCTGTAGGACCCTCTCCAAGGCACAGCTGTCCATTTGCTGACCCTTTCCTTCTGGGCCCAATCCATGCAACCACCCAGAAGGAGAACTCAAAGAAGGTGGAGAATACTGCTGTATCTCCTTAACTCTCATCACTGCTTGCATGCTTGGCAATAGCCGATGAACACAAGAGGCTACGCAGCAGGAGTCTCCAGAGAGTGGGATTGAGACCCCTGTAGGGCTATGGGCTTGGGCTGGTGCCCCACAATGCCAACCCTTAAAGCTTGCCCTAACTGGGTGCACCTGGAGGAGGGCTTCAGACAACAATCATCAGTGCATGGGTAGACCGATGTGGAGGAAAGTATTGCTGATTTATTATTATTATTATTGTTGTTGTTGTTGTTGTTGTTGTTATTTACATACCACCTTTTAGCCTGACAGGGACTCAAAATGGCTTACAGCTAAGATAGAAACAGCTAAGAACATATTAAAAAGCCATCATTTAGGAACAATTAAACATTGTTAATTAAACATTAGTAGAATGTTTAGTATGATATATATAATGTCACACAAGGTCATTACAATAAAAACATCACAGTACCAGCCCTTTCATTAAAAGCATTCAGTTCCCAAAAGCCTCTTGGAACAAGAAAGTCTTCACCTGCTGGTGGAAGGACAACAAGAAGTAA
Organism: Podarcis erhardii; assembly: GCF_964252035.2. Taxonomy (NCBI): domain Eukaryota; kingdom Metazoa; phylum Chordata; class Lepidosauria; order Squamata; family Lacertidae; genus Podarcis; species Podarcis erhardii. Next base: position 10,528,715 of record NC_138514.1, read on the forward strand.
GCCAATCTATCTTCTCTACAAAAGGACTTCCAAAGTCTGGGAGCAGTCACCAAAAAGGCCCTCTCCTAGGTTTAACACCAAGGTGGCACCTAAGCCATTTACAAAACAAAATCCAATTGCATAAGTATTTCCTTACTGTATATGTACATCCATCCATTCAATTCCATCAGCCACCAAATAACAGGAGTACAAAGCAAGACAAATTAAAATCTGCAGTGACCCCGAGACAAATGAAGCAGCATCAAAGAAGAACCATAAAATCAAAACAAACCGCTTTGAGAGATCAAGAGATGAAAAGATTCCAGGGATGATCAGTTACAATAAAGTCACGGAGCTGAACAATTGTGCTGAAAGCCGCAGCGTAGCACCAAGCTGAAAAGACCTGGCAAAATACAAAAGGGATTTTCCTGGCACTAGGAAGTAGGACCTGGGAGACTAGGGTTCAAATCCCCACTCAGCCATGAAGCTGACTGTGCGACTTTGGGCCAGTCACTGCCTCTCAGCCTAACGTCACTGGGTTGTTGTGGGGATGAAATGAGGAGAGAACCATGTATGTCACCTTGAGTTTCTTGGTGATAAAGCTGGGGTACAAATGCAATGTAAGGCTGTAGAGAGAGGCACTGCTGAAAGCACCCTTTCTCTCCACTGTATCTCAGTTGGATACATCACTTGGAGAAGGGTCTCCGTTCATGATCTCAAGCTGTCTTCCCTGACCGGGTGCTCTCTAGATACAGTGGTGCCTCGCAAGACGAAAATAATCCGTTCCGCAAGTCTCTTCGTCTAGCGGTTTTTTCGTCTTGCGAAGCAACCCTATTAGCGGATTAGCGCTATTAGCGGCTATTAGCGGCTTATCGATTTAGAAAAGGGGGGGAGGGGGAAAAAGTCGGGAAAACTTGCAAGACGTTTTCGTCTTGCAAAGCAAGCCCATAGGGAAATTCATCTTGCGAAGCACCTCCAAAACGGAAAACCCTTTCGTCTAGCGGGTTTTTCGTCTTGCGAGGCATTCATCTTGTGGGGCACCACTGTATTTTGACTGGGGTTCATGGTAGGGAATCAACTTCGAGAGGGCAGGTGCCATGGCTCAGGTAGGTAACTATGGAAAGAGGTCATCCTTCAGATATCAAGGGTCCCAGGCCAAGAAGGGCTTTGAAGATCAAAACCAGCATGCTGAATTGAGCCCAGGTGTCACCACCACACCAGTTTCCTGACCCTGAGTTGGGATAGGAGACCACACACATCGCAAATGTTAACTCAGAATGTGAGAAATCTCCCCACAAATGCTGTGCAGCTTATGTCTGGGAGATACTTGGCAATACTCTGTGAGCTGACCTTGAACGTCGCTAATGGAACGGTCGGTTTATTTTTAAATGTCACCACAATGAGACATTTACAGATTTCTGAGTCTTTGGAAGAAGACGGAAGAGTCTTCAGCAGAGGAGCTGACAATTAAAGAGAATTGTGGCTGCGAGAGGTTCAGTTAAAGAGGGTTAATTATGATCGAGCTCCCAGCGACAAGTTATGTATAACTTTCCCCATAATGGAATTTGCTGCAAAGTGTGTTTTCAGACTCAGCTGTGTCGCAAAGGGACTGATTTGGCTGGCTTGGCTCTTTGTTTATTGATATTCACTTTGTTAAGAGCAAGAAAATTGCATTCAGCTGTTTTTTAGCCAGTAAAACAAAGCAATTGCTTACTGCCTGTTAACAACATTAATGTCTTAATAAGCACACAGAAGCTTATGAGTCCATTCTCTGAGCCAGCATTCAGGAGGGTTGAACAATTCCTATACAGTTTTGAATCAGGCAATTACAGGCTTTCCTTTTTTTATCAAGTAATTTCATTACTTAGCAATTTACCATGATTATGAAAGCAAGCAATTCATCCCCTAACTGCACTGTGGAATTCATTCGCTTGCTGGATGCTTGTTTGCCGGAGGGGCAGAATTCACCATGAAGTAGCAAGCCATGATCTGGACACACATCAGAGCATTCACAAGGTTGGTTCAAATGAACTCAAGGCCACTGGGTACGAGGGAGAGAACTCGTGTTGATTTTATCATATAAGAGATGGGCACATGAATTCGCCTGCTGTCACAGATATTGCCACACAGGCCATATACCACTCATGTGTTGTTGTTTTTTTTAAAAAATAATATTTATTAACAATTTAAACACTACAAAAAATAAAAACAATACAATACAACACAAAAACACTGCACAACACCAACACATTTAAACTAACAAAACAAAACAAAACAAAACATTTTAAAACACATCAAATAATTTCAGTATCTTATCTTTCATTCACTTATTTCCGCGGCCTCTTCACACCTCCCTTTTTGTATTCCACTTCTGTTAACTGTTTCAGCAATTCCTTTCCATCTTTCTCTGTTTTCTATCCTATAATTATCTTAACACATTCTAACCTTATTTTTTCCTTTAATATTCTATTAATCTATTTATACTTAATTCCTTATAACATTTCTACTAAAGCCACATAACTTCATTCCAACATTTTTCTAACATTCATTAATTTTGCAGTATTTCCGTAAATAATCTTTAAACTTTTTCCAGTCTTCTTCCACCAACTCTTCTCCCTGGTCTCGGATTCTGCCAGTCATTTCCGCCAGCTCCATATAGTCCATCAACTTCATCTGCCATTCTTCCCGGCATATACCACTGATGTACCATCCTGTGGGCATAACTGGATGTGATGCTAAATGCACCTATGTATTTAAAGATGCAAACTGCATCTGCCGGGAGGAATGATAACTAACTGCGCCAGAAAAGGGGGATAGAGTCAACCACTTGTCAATCAGCAGATGTCATCCCAATATATGTACCTGTGAACCAACTGATATCACCTCCCAGGCTATGTGCATTTGTACATGGTTCTACTCCTACCTACAGTAGGACTACAACTCCCATCATCCCTAGCTAACAGAACCAGTCATCAGGGATGATGGGATTTGCAGTCCCAAAACAGCTGGAGGGCCAAGTTTGGCCACCACTGGTCTAGATCCAGCAGGGCTTTTCTTATGTTCTTAAGCCCAACAATAAGAAATGTCAAGAACATGGATGCACTCTTTGCAATTTGTCAATTTTATGAGCATGGCAGGGATACGAAAATAAAATAGTTCTGCTGCTACAAGAAACAGAAACTTGTGTCTGCTGCTAAGGTGGAGAGAAGCAAGAAACATACCTGTAGGCTCATAATCTGTAGAGTTCCATTGTCCAATAGGCTCACTCTAGGGTCGCTGCCCACGATCCGCTGTCCATCTTTCAACCACTGGATGCTGGGAAGGGGGTTCCCAGTCACATGGCACTGCAGTTGTGCGGTAGAGTCTATGGCAAGTGTTTGATTGGTTGGTCCTCGGCGAATAATAGGCGGAATACGGTCCGAGGTCACTATAAGGTAAGGCAAGGCAAAACAAAAACAGCAGGGCACGTATGAAATTTAATGCATTTATCTCAGCTGCAGCCCAGGTGAAAAGGTTTACAGCAGGCAGACATTTCTAATAGAAGTTACCTTAGGATTTGAGGAGAGGGAAATGAGAGGGTGAAAGACAGAAAGATCATGAAGGCAAGAATTCTGAACCTGGCAGCTTGCATATGGATGCTGTGTTAAGGTACTTACCTAGGTTGTTATTCATTATTAATTAAATACTGATTCTTAATTATTTTTAATCCCAAGCTCATACAATAAAGGCAACATGTCTCTGAATACCAGTTGCTAGCAATCCACAAAGGAACAGAATTACTCTTCCTCAAGTACCATTTGTTCCTAATCTTGCCCCCCTTGGTCATCAAAATAACCCTGCAAGGTAGGTTAACCTGAGAATGGTACAAGTCACCAAGTAAATTTCATGGCCAAGGAGGAATTTGAACCCAGTTCTTCCCAGTGCTAGTTGGGCACTCTAACATTGGAAGAAAGGAAGCTGCTTTATACTGGATCTGACCATTGGTCCATCCAGTTCAGTATCATCTACTGACTTGAAGTGGCTTCCCAGGGCTTCAGTCTGGGACATTCCCAGTCCTATTTGGGGACTAAACCTAGGATCTTCTGCACGCAAAGGAGATGCTTTGCCACTGAACTAAGGCACTTCCCAGCATGAACCACTGCATCATGTTGGGAATACAAAAATGCCTTTGCAGATTAAATCAACTGCAAATCATCTGTGTGCAGATAAAATCCATGCTTCTCCATTGTGTACAAAACCACACTTTCGTGCTTCAGATTGAGCCTGAGGGCAAGGACCATCTTAGAACTTTCATAAGCCACCCTGACAGCCTTTTTGGTTAAAAGGCAGGGTACAAATGCCTGTAAATCATGGGTAGGCAAACTAAGGCCCAGGGGTCAGATCCGGCCCGATCTCCTTCTAAATCTGGCCCGCGGTTGGTCTGGGAATCAGCGTGTTTTTACATGAGTGGAATGTGTCCTTTTATTTAAAATGCATCTCTGGGTTATTTGTGGGGCATAGGAATTTGTTCATTCCCCCCCCCCCAAAAAAATATAGTCCGGCCCCCCACAAGGTCTGAGGGACAGTGGACTGGCCCCCTGCTGAAAAAGTCTGCTGACCCCTGCTGTAAATGAACAGAGTTGGGTAATTTGTTTGATTGCTGATCAGCTTCACAGCCTTTGCTGTTCCTCTTGGTTGGCCCTGCCAATAGTACAGTGGTACCTCGGGTTACATACGCTTCAGGTTACAGACTCTGCTAACCCAGAAATAAAGGGTTAAGAACTTTGCTTCAGGATGAGAACAGAAATCGTGCTCCAGCGGTGCAGCAGCAGCAGGAGGCCCCATTAGCTAAAGTGGTGCTTCAGGTTAAGAACAGTTTCAGGTTAAGAACGGACCTCCGGAACAAATTAAGTACTTAACCCCTATATTATACTGTGGTGTAACTTCCTATTATTTCCCAAACAGGACCAACACTTGTAGCATTTTTCCTTTCATGTGATGGGCTGCTCTCATTTCCGCTGGGTTGTGACATTTCTGTATTTCTGTTCTTCTCCCCCACCCCCCCACCCCCCCACAGAAGGGAAGTGATCTTTGCAGCATCTTATAAGCCTTTTATGTGACAGATTGCAATTTGCTCCTTTGCCGCCACCAAAGTTACAGGTGATGGGATTCATATCCATCAGCTTGTTTAGTAATGCGTAATTAAATAGTCAATTAAAGGCAAGTATTAATTGATTACCTGGAGATGTACTGCCTGGGAATGACAGGCAGCAGTAAATGTGTCAATGCAAACCTTTAATCTGAGCTATCACCTGCCTGCTCTGAAGGCACAGGAAAGAAATCTGCAAGTTACTAAATTATGTGTGCAAACTTTCCTCTCACAGCTAATAAGAGGGAATACACAGAAGATTCCCTCTCCCCAAAAGCAGACTAGGAAATAATAAGAGGCAGCAAGTCTAGCTGGTTCAGCCTTGTGTTTTCCACAGTGTTGAGGAGCTGGATTCTTGCATGCCAAACATGAAGGCAGTATCCTTCCCAGTGTTTGCTCCAAGCATCTTATATCAATCCCTCTAATTCCAGTGTTCACACTGTGAGTGCCACTCCTTATGTAGCTGAAATGGATTCATCCATGCATGAGAGGGAGGTATTAGCAGGCTGGGGGGAACCTCAAGATTTGCAGAACTACAAAAAATGTCTGGGAGGGAATCAACAGTGAACTCCTCCTCAAATACACACAGCACACAGTTCCAGAGGCTTAACTCTGCAGGAAAACAGCCTTCGTCTTTGCTTGCACTTTGAAAAGCATAATTCTTGCTTTCCTTTCCCATCTCTCTTCTGCCTATCTGTCATCACAAACAAAGTGAAGCCATTACTAGGCTACGTTTTACACAGAAATTGCTTGTTATGAGAGAGGAAACACGTTAAGAGATTTCTTATTCAGAGACAAGGTGCCCATGTGGAATTAACATGGGGGAAGACCATAAATCATTTCCTATGGACTTGCCTATTATTTAACACAATAAGAGAAATCCGTATCGGCGCAGTGATACAAAACACTAAGAAGTAACCTAGTAATGAGAAATCAATTTGGCTGTTATTAAATACTTCTGCCTGCTGCGTTGTTTACACTAAAGGAATTTGCCTGGCAAGACTCGGCACACAAAATTAAGGAACAAAAAGGAAGAGATGTTGGGAAACGTTTCCACTAATTTGCTAGAATCGCATTGTGCCTTTTGGGTAAAAAAGGAAATTCATTTTGCTCTGGATTGTAGTTATGTAAATATGCTTTACATACTTCGCTACTTGATTAGGCGGTGTGCTTTCCTAAAAGCGGATCAAGCAAAAGGGCGAAACTTGCCTTACAGCTTCTGTCATCTTTATTCATATACTGCACCCGTCAGTGGAGGATCAGAGCATTTCTTAAGCTCTACCCCCTTATTTGCGTGTTGCTTGCCGGATTGGGTTTCCAGACTGCATGGAAGCCTGCAAGACAGACTTGTCCTCTTCAGTCCTCACATAATGTACAGACTGGAGATGCTGAAGATGTCATGGGTAGGGACTGCATAAGTAGGTTTTGCCTGCTCCCCCCTGGTAATTTAATGGGGCCATCATTCATGCACTCATCATATCCACTCCCCTGTTGATTTCTGCTTACCTAATCTGCTGTGCTCATCCATCAGCTTTGGGGGGAAAACAGCCTTTCATTGGTTCCTACTTACTGGGAACCAAGTTCTATTTGATTTTGGATACAAAGATATTTAAGAAATTGGCTCTTGGCCTCTGCCTTGATTTTGCTTTGAGCCTTGCAATAAACAAAGCACCTTACCAACTGAAGAATGAGCACTGAAAATTACCGTATTTTTTGCGCCATAAGATGCACCTGACCATAAGACGCACCTAGTTTTTAGAGGAGGAAAACAAGAAAAAAAATATTCTGAATGAAATAATGGATGTATGGTTTTTGTGGTTCATGCTGTGGCCACAGACATGTGATTTATTGGTGTGTTTGGGGTAGCCCAATGCAAAAATCCTGAGAATCCATGCGGCCCCATGCAACAGTGGGTGCGTGATTTTTTGGGTGCAGGCTGTAGCCATGGACATGCTATGTGATCTGATGGTGAATTTGGGGTGACCTAATGCAAAAATCCTGAGGATCCATGTGGATCCATGTGCTTTGTAACCACATTTTTGCACCATTGCAGCCCCAGGAAACAGTGGATGTGTGGTTTTTGGGGGGCAGGCCGTAGCCATGGACTTCTTCTGGCAGCAAAGCATCTCCACTGTAGCAGCATCCTAGAAAGCAAGATCTGCTCATTTACATTTTGCACTCTCACTGTGTCTGTGTCTCTAGGGCTGTGGGTTTGAATCCTGACATTCCATAAGAATGTACGACTCAAACCCAAGTTCCGTCTAGCCCAGAACCTGCCTTCCCACAACATTCAGCCAGACGGCTCTGCTAAACTCATAAAAGCAAGGCATGAAGGCAAAGTCCTCTCCTGCTGCTGCTCTCAGGAACTGGTCTTCAGTGGCTTGTCTTTGAGCACAAGGATCTACATAACCACGAAGAAGCTATTGATTCATCCTCTATGAATTTGCCTAAAGCTGTCCGCCATCAATGCATCTTGTGGCCATCAATCTATCCTGTGGCAGAGACACCTCTGTCTGAGGAACCTACAATATGCTCTCTGTGACTGCACACTTGTGTACCCATAGCTAAGTGGCAGAGCACATGTACTGCAAACATAAGGTCACAGGGTCAGTCCACAGAATCTAGTTAAATGGATCTTAGCTAGCAGGCAATGGGTAAGAGCTTTGCTCAAGAACTCAGAAAGACGAGTCTAAGCTGACAAGCTGGACGAATGGTGTAACTAATCTAAGGCAACCTTGAGGTGATTGCCACTTTTTAATGTTACTAATATCATGTAGCAGTCAACTACACTGTAGTTGTAATGGGTAACTTGGGCCTTAGGGAGGACTTCTTGGTGCACTAACAGCTATCTGTCAACTCCAGAGGTCTGCACAGAAGCTTTACTGACAGCCACGCCACAAACCAGCCCTTTAAGTAGTTGCTGACATCCGTCTGTCTTGAGAGACAATGGAATGTGCCTCCAGGAGTGAACTCAAACCACTGCATTAGTAGCACCAAAGTGACCTACAGAGGCCACAAGCCTGGGCAGTGTTTATGGGGCTCCTGGGCTGCCTGGATGACAAGACTCTCCTCTTGGCCTCGCAGATGTGGTCCAAAGGAAAGCAGAGCAATACAGTTGGCACCAGCTTGGCTGCAGGAGTTGCCAGAAGAAGGCACACAGGATGCCATCCAACCATCTTAGGGACTCCACTCTGGATTTGTGTAGCCTTTTCTTCTCCCAAGGATATCACAGAAGGCAGGAGAGGTTTAGGATCAGATTTTTCCTTCTTCTAGATGGGCTACCTTCCCAGGTTGATGAGCCCCATCTGCCTCTCAATTCCCTCTACAGTATGTGCAAAAACCACCTTCTTGACCATTGGACTCACTATTGGCCTCATCCTCTCAATCTGCCAGAGCCTGTCTTTGCATGCAGGGAAAGTCCCTAACTCACTGAGGCTTTGAGACCCATTAGCTGTCCTCACCTAGTTTAGCCAGCCAGTCAAAGCCATTCTCAGGGTGTGGCCACTGTCACATGCTGACAGCTTCTAGGAGTCACAGGTGAGGCCTAAGTGCAGGTGGGGGCCAAAGGGGGACAAACTACCCAAGAAAAATAGTTGTCCCCCCCACCAGAGGTGCTACCCCGCCCCTAAAACCTCATCCACCTTTAAGTAGTGCATGTCAGCTAACATGTTAGCCCTGCTCAGCCCTGAACAATCTGTTTTCACTGAATGCACAGAGCCAGAGCAGAATCATGTCCACTGGGCTTGCCCCTAACTTCCATGTGTTCCACTGAACCTCTGAACTGAGCCCAGGTGTGTACATACAGCTTGTATATGTGATGCCTCACTCCATGTGGTCGCAGACTTGGCTTCTTGCAGAGTCTGAGGTCATATATAAAGAGCCCATACAACTTGGGTCATCTTCAACTAACTTCTACATAGAGTAGACCCACTGAAATTAATGGGCCAAAGTTAGCCATGCCTATTGATTTCAACGCATGTGCTCTGAGCAGGACCAGCACTGGACATAACCCATTGTTTGGAGGTCTGGTGGAACATATGGAGCTTGCAGCGAGGCTATTGGGCCCGCTCCTGCCTTCTCCCCTCTCTATGTTTTCAACTAAGTTCTACTTAGAGTAGACTCACTGAAATTAATGAAGCTAAGTTAGTCGTATCTATTGATTTCAGTGGGTCTACTCTAAATAGGGCTACCGCTGAATACAACGCTATTTGCCTGACCATAGATCAAGGGTAGTCATCTTGGTGCCTTCTGGATGGTGTTGGGACTGCCACTTCCATCAGTCCCACCCAGCATGACAAAGGATCAGGGATGATGGGAGCTGGAATCTAACAACATCTGTGTTGGCCACCTCTGCCATCGGCCATAACAGACTGAATCTACGATTACAGCAAAACAGTTATGGACAGTGCAATTAAACACAGGCTTCCAGACAAAAGACTTGGTTATTAATGGGACTGCCATTCATTTGTCTGAGAAAGCCAGCGGCTGTGCTAATGAACTCAGCGCCTGGCCTGCCCTAGCTAAGAAGTGCTTAGCGCTTGTGCTTCTCCGGACGCTTGACGTTGGTGCCAGTTTTATTGTGGATCAATGCCATTGATCAGATGCGCTTGGAGGGAGCTTGCTCTGACACTATGAGAAATGACACTAAATAAGAGCCCTATTGAACGGAGGCAAACCAAGTCATGCAAGCGGCGAGAGGAAAGGGAAATGGAGGAGGCGGGTGGGGGGTGGAAGGGGAGGGAGGGGGCCAGAGAGCAGGGCATGAAGGATTAAGAGGGCACCCTTGGCCTCAGCCAGCTGCAGAAGAAGTCATGAATCGAAGCTGAAATATTGTCCTTACATCCTTCGGTCAGCAAACTGACACGAACATAGACAGACAGTGAAGAGCGGCAGGAGAACTGCAAGGCAGAGGTAAGAGATGGAGAATCAAGAAAACAAGTGGAGCCTGCAACAAAATGTTGCTGTGTGGAGTGCCCCGGGGTTCCAGCCAGCCAGTTCTGCTCTATTCCAGTATACTCCATCCCATTCTGTCCTCCCGAGTTTTCCATGGGTCTCCCATTAAGAGTCAACTATCATTCCAAGGTCAGACAGTGCGCTCAATAATAATAATAATAATAATAATAATAATAATAATAATTTATTTACACCCCGCCCTCCCCAGCCAAGACTGGGCTCAGGGCTGCTAACACCAAATATAAAACAAATGATTGAAATACAACTTAAAAAAAACAAGATTAAAATACAACATTAAAATGCAGCCTCATTTCAGCAGAAACTCAAAAACTTTTTTGGGGTTGAAAACGTCAAGTCTTCACCAAGGCTAACTATACAGACTGCTCCTACGTGGACCAGAAAAAAGCCAGGGAAGTCCCAAAGTAGGAGTTCCGTCACAGAAGGAAAAAGGGAAAAAGGGAAAAAAGGAAAAAAGAAAGAGGGGGAGGGGATCAAGTTAATTCCAAACCAAAGGCCAGGCGGAACAACTCTGTCTTACAGGCCCTGCAGAAAGAAATCAGATCCTGCAGGGGCCTGGTCTCTTAAGACAGAGCATTCCACCAGGGCAGAGCCAGTGTTGAAAAGGCCCTGGCTCTGGCTGAGGCTAATCTGACTTCCTTAGACCCAGGACCACTAGAGTGTTGCTATTTATGGACCTTATTGTCCTCCGTGGGGCATACCAAAAGAGGCGGTCCCGTAGGTATGAGGGTCCTAGGCCGTGAAGGGCTTAGACTTCATGATGTTTCCCCTATCTAGGGGTTTTCCCCACCCCCCTCTCTCCACACACTGCTGCCAATCTTGAGGCTCTCCAGCTTGTGTTTGTGACCCCCAGGACTGTTGTAAGTAGGAAGGCAGGCATGTGGAGGCTGAAGGAGGGCAGAGAGAGTGACCTGTGGACCTCATGAGATGACCAGCAATGGCCACCCTAGGACCATCTGTAAATGGCTTTGAACTCTTTGGAGAAGAGCAGGGCAAGTCGTCTCCCCCGCCCCCATCTAGGATTCTGACTCACAGGGAGTTTCATGTGGTGTCGGGTTTAACATCCTTTGAACTCCTTGGGTTGTCTTGGGTTCCCCTTTTCACAGGAAGGTTTTGATGCTGTTCTGAACTGTCTGGGACTTCCAACGCTTTTGCTCGGTAAACGGATACCGTTGTGAAGCGTTGAGTCAACATAACAGCCAGGAGAGAAGTAAATCTCTTTGGTGCAGTTTTTCATTCCCTGACATGAAAGAAAACACAGAGGAGCACAGGCAGCTGCCTTCTTCCAAGTCAAGAACATTGGTCCATCTAGCTCAGCACTGTCTACACGGGCTGGCAGCATCTCTCTAGGGTTTCAGAAGGGTAGGGTTGCCAAATGTCCAGAATTTCATGGACATACCTGGACATACTTGCAGTCGGAAGCAGTGTCCAGGCAGAAATCGCTAAAATGTCTGGAAAAATCCGGATATATGGCAACCTATGTTGGCAGTGTCAGTTCTGGAGATTTTTGCAACAACTTTGCAAAAGAAAGGGGATGTGGGTGGTGCTGTGGGTTAAACCACAGAGCCTAGGACTTGCCGATCAGAAGGTTGGTGGTTCGAATCCCCGCGATGGGGTGAACTCCCGTTGCTCGGTCCCTGCTCCTGCCAACCTAGCAGTTCGAAAGCACGTCAAAGTGCAAGTAGATAAATAGGTACTGCTCTGGCGGGAAGGTAAATGGTGTTTCCGTGCGCTGCTGTGGTTCGCCAAAAGCGGCTTAGTCATGCTGGCCACATGACCTGGAAGCTGTATGCCGGCTCCCTCGGCCAATAAAGCGAGATGAGTGCCACAACCCCAGAGTCGGCCATGACTGGACCTCAAGGTCAGGGGTACCTTTACCTTTACCTTTGCAAAAGAAAAAAAAAGGCAACACAAAAACACACACAAAAGCAACAACTTTTGTGTCTGGATTTTCACTTTTTGAAATATGGCAACCCTACAAAAGGGGGTCTCTCCCACTCCTACTTGGGATTATTTTCATGCAAAGGTTATACTCTATCATGGAGCTACAGCCCTTCCTCAAGAAAGGGGCATATTTTAAGTGTACATGCCTCCTTATCTCCCAAACAGTAAAGAAAATTTATTTAACCTTATGCAATATTTAATAACAATAATATTAAATTTGTAAGGCTGAAATGCCACCTCGATTTACATCACTTCCCGATGGTTGCTACCCTCACATCTTTCACCCTGGTGATTTCTTCCATAACCTGTTGCTCTACAGATGTTGTTGGACCACAATTCCCATCATCCCTGACCACTGGCCATGCTGGCTGAGGCCTGATGGGAATAAGAGTCCAAAATATCTAGAAAGCCCCAGGCTGGGGAAAGCTGCTCTTGATCTGCTGCCCTCCTTAGCAGCAAAACTCAAGGGGAGAGGGCATCAGTGCTAGATTTTCTATGCTGCATACATGAGAGATCTGGCCCCTTCTAATCCCCTGAAACTCAAACCCCAGAGGTGGCCAAGCTTCACATCTGCCCAGCAGCCCAGCGAGCTCACAGGCTCTGCCCATTATTTACAACCCTAATTACTCTCTATCGACTGGGAAGCAGCGAACGGACAAAGGGCGCTCGAGAGTTCACACACAATTGAATTTCCCAGTAACAATCAGCAGTGAAAGCGCACGCAAGGGGGCGGAGGGGGAGGGGGACGCGAGAGAAAATCAATCAAGGCAAAGGAGCTGGCTTCAGACAGGGATCATCTGTCGCACCTGCCAAGCTTCCAGCATGAGGGCCCTGCGCCCGCCGCTCATCCGAGGAGACAGATCGCCGGCACGTCCTCCCCTCCTGCCCTGCCAAATCTCCCACGCAGCAGACAAACGGCTTGACATCATATTCGATGGCATGTGGGTGCAACCCACGAGATTGTACACAAGTCCCAGCTGCCTCTTCCCTCCTCCCTGAGTGTTAGGGGGGAGGGCGGGGGAAGATAAGGCGTGATTTAGCTCTTCTGTGCTGACGCTGAAAGGTGGCAACAGACACTTGTCCACTAGCTGATGCCTCCCTGGCAAAATCACGTGCCTGATGTGGACCCACACGCAAGAAGAAGTGTCAATGCGCAAAACACACACACACACACACACACACATGCAAACACACACAGAGCCACGTCTCCCGTGAGCTGGAGCAGTTTTGGAAAGTGTGTGCCTTTTCTTGTTGCCGTAGAAACCCAGCTGGCGATGCTGCGACTAAATGAGGATTTCAGGGTTAGAACCTCCTTTGTCTTATTAATCCCTCCCAATTGTCTGCTGCCAATGGATCAGGTGTTTCTGTTAAATAATAATAATAATAATAATAATAATGGAGAGGGTGGAAGGGAGGACTCTGTTGAGAGTAGAGGATTGCTCCCTGGGGAGAAGCTCAGAGGTAGGGAAATAAGGCAGTACAAAGCCTTTCATTTCCAGGTCACCAGTTCAACAAGGTGATGGTTCAACAAGGCCTATTTGGCACAAGAATGGATATGGCGGCTTCTGAGGCTCTCTAGACAGGGCCAGCCTTTGGAATGACTCTCTAGTCAGATCTCCCTTCTTTCCGGGGAATGACTTTGGGGATTTGGGGGGGGGGGAAACCCCTCTCGGGACATGACCAGTAATGCAAGTGTTACTACACGAGCAACACTTGTGGAAGAAGAGCTTGTAGTGCTAGTATTTCTTTGGCCTGAGGAGGCTGCATTGCTCTCCTCTGACTCACCTGGAGTACTGTGTCCAGTTCTGGGCACCACAGTTCAAGAAGGACACTGACAAACTGGAACGTGTCCAGAGGAGGGCAACCAAAATGGTCAAAGGCCTGGAAACGATGCCTTATGAGGAACGGCTAAGGGAGCTGGGCATGTTTAGCCTGGAGAAGAGGAGGTTAAGGGGTGATATGATAGCCATGTTCAAATATATAAAAGGATGTCACATAGAGGAGGGAGAAAGGTTGTTTTCTTCTGCTCCAGAGAAGTGGACACGGAGCAATGGTTCCAAACTACAAGAAAGAAGATTCCACCTAAACATTAGGAAGAACTTCCTGACAGTAAGAGCTGTTCGGCAGTGGAACTTGCTGCCAAGGAGTGTGGTGGAGTCTCCTTCTTTGGAGGTTTTTAAGCAGAGGCTTGACAACCATATGTCAGGAGTGCTCTGATGGTGTTTCCTGCTTGGCAGAGGATTGGACTCGATGGCCCTTGTGGTCTCTTCCAACTCTATGATTCTATGATTCTATGATTCTATGACTCTAAGGACTCCAGCTCAGAAGGCCATGGTCTCTCTCGTTTTAGAGAAGTCAATGACTTCTAAAGCAGGCTCAGTCCCTTTAAATGAAGGTGCTCCTCTCATGGAAGATGGAGCTAGCTACTGGGACGCTGAAGGGTCCTATTTGAGTCTCAGTCGGAGGCCGGCTGTTGCTGAAACAACATCTGAGCTCTGCTGTTATGTTAAAGCTGCAGGCTGGGCCCTGACTGGAGCTGTCCACGGTACTACTGATGCATTGCCCTGCCCCAGCTCTCTAACGCCTGCAAAATACCGGTAACTTTTCTATTCTGTCAGGATAATGCAGGCAATTAAGAATGCATCTTTTCAGAATAGCTTGTTTCTGATTTTAATTTTTTGTATGGTTTTATGTACACACGGATCTCAACTGCAAAGGAATCACATGATATTGGGCCCACAATTCTAAACACACAGCTCCTGGTGGATATGAGTCGTGCATCTGAGCCATTAACAGGGTCATCTGCAGAGACCTTAGTGGTTGGGCAGGGATATAGGGGATTGGCAGCCTCTGAGGTGTCCCAGGCTCAAATTGCTAAGGGCCTTGCAAATTAACACAAGAACCTTGAACCTTCCCCAGGAATGTATGAGCATCACGTGCGGACTTTTGAGCACTGGAGTTAATGTGCTGGCGATAGTGTATCCCCACAAAACTGGAGCCCCTGGACCAAGGGTAGCTCCACATAGAGCGCACTGAAGTAATCAAGTCTTGAGGTTACCTACACATGCCTCTTATGACATCTTGCCCTGCACCATATTGGATTTGTAGAGAAGATAGCTTCTTAATAAAGCATACCCTGCTCAGTGCAGAAAATGCCCAGCGTGACAGCAATTTGATTGTGCTGTTCTTTCCATGGCTAAGTTGTTATTTACGAATATACACCATGAAATTCCACCCACCACCCTCCTACTACTCCCACTTCTACCTGCATAACTTGACAACATTTCATTAAATAATTGTTGATTTTGATGAAGCACAGCTTGCTTGGGAGAATGGGAGGCGGGGGGCAGGGGAGAACCCCCCTCCTCAAGTCCTATTGTTAGGTGGTGGTAATGAAGGAAATTGCCTACACAGCTATTCTTTCTCTTTCCCTCTGAACCTCCCCCACCCCTCCAATTCTTTCCAGTGATTGTAATAAAAGTGAAAGGTTTTCTGATCAAGCCAAGCCCCTTCTATGCTTTCCAGGCATCTGAATATTGCCAAGGAAACATAGACAAAATGATATTAGCAGCAAAAAGAAAAAGGGGACTGCTAGGGTTAAAGACGTGGGTGGCGCTGTGGGTTAAACCACAGAGCCTAGGACTTGTGAATCAGAAGGTTGGCGGTTTGAATCCCCATGACAGGGTGAGCTCCCATTGCTCGGTCCCTGCTCCTGCCAACCTAGCAGTTCGAAAGCACGTCAATGTGCAAGTAGATAAATAGGTACCGCTCCGGCGGGAAGGTAAACGGTGTTTCCGTGCGCTGCTCTGGTTCACCAGAAGCAGCTTAGTCATGCTGGCCACATGACCAGGAAGCTGTGCGCCGGCTCCCTTGGCCAATAAAGCGAGATGAGCACTGCAACCCCAGAGTCGGCCACGACTGGACCTAATGATCAGGGGTCCCTTTACCTTTAGGGCTCAAGAAAGGTTCTTCAGTGATTTGGTGTGCAATTTCCTCTAGATAACAGCCGACGGGTGTGCAACCTGTGGATGTCCGTAACTTGGACTACGACTTCCATCATCCCTGACCAATAAGCATGCTGATGGGAGCTGGAGTCCAACAAGGTGTGGAGGGCAATTGGGTCCTTCATTCAGGTAATGGCCAAACAAACACTGAGACTAGGGGACGACAAAACTAAAGGAATGGCTGGTCACTTCCTCCCTTTTCAGAAAGCTCTGGAGGGATCAGTATTTTGGGGGGCAGATGCATATTCTTAACTAGTACTCATAGAATTGTAGAGTTGGAAGGGATCATAAGAGTCATCTAGTCCAGCCCCCTGCAGGAATCCCCCCCCAGCAGGGTTCAAACCCACAACCCAGAGATTAAGAGTCTCGTGGTCTATTGACTGAGCTACTGACAATGAACTGCACACTGGTGTCATTCTTTAGGATACACCATGTCTTTTCTCTCTTTGTTAAAAATAAAATTTAATTTTCCAAAATAATATAATAACTGTGTACAAGCCTAGTTATAAAATACAATCTCCGCAAAAACAACAACATTGCATTGAGTACGTAGTGTCATTTCAAGCATGCTCTTAAGTCATTAATGGTTAATATACCATCACCACCGACAAATTTCAGCTGATGGGGCAGAGAATTGTTATCTTCTTCCCTTCCATATAAAAGAAAGGTGTGTCAACAAAGTTATCTCTCTAAGCAACACCTTTTGCTACTCTTCTAAGCCCGGTTAGTTGCTCTGAGATAGCTACATCCCAAATGCTGTTGAACCATATCTTGAGGGGTAGCTCAGCCTGAGATTTCCAAAAACATGCTAGCACCAAACGTCTGGACATCAGTAAAAAGAACACTAAGTCAGATGGTGAGGTCAGACTCTATGTTTAATGAAAGCAGGGCTAAAGCTGGATTTGGTGAGTTCTCCATTACCCAAGAAAAACCAACAAGATCTAAGTTTGCAGAGCCTGTTGCCCCTCCTGCAAAAAATAAGAAAAATAATATCCTTGTTGTTTATATTCTAGGATTTGTCTGAGATGTTATTTTCAATGCTCACATGTAACCCAAATGGACAGACCCTATAAAGCCCAACCCTTGTAGGTCTTAGTGAAATGTCAGGAGAAAGATTATTGAGGTCATTATTGGGGTAGGGGGGCTTGCAAAGCCCATGTACCTGAGAAGTCTTTTCTTAGAATTGCAGACTTTTAGAGCTGGAAGGGATCTTTGAGGACATCACACCCAACCCACAGCCCAGCGGCCATAATATGCCTCTCTGAAATTTCTACTCATTTGTTTTAGTCTTGCCCTCTTATCCTCTCATTTCCCCCAGCTGCCTCCCCCATCATTACTTTCTCAAATATGCATTTAAAAGAAGGAGAGAAACTGTTCTAATGTAACAAAATACTTAAGATTCCATCAACTTATTTTTCAGTTTGACGCTGCGGGTCATGTTAGTAGCAGCATTTCATTATTTTCGGTTAGATACAAAGGCAAGATGTTGATTTAAATATGGGGCGATGACAGTAAAAAATAGTTGTGAATCATATGCAAAAATATGGATGGAAGAGAACGTGAACAGCAATCCTCCCCCCCCCCACAGACCCTTAGGGTAGCCTCTTACATTTTAAAAATAATAATGGCGTAACAGGTTCAAACCATAGAATGGATGGTTGTCAACACGCCAGGGGCTCATGCCATCCTCTTTGTTACAACAGCTTTCCCCACTTCCTGTTCAGCAGGAACAGAAACTTGTCAAGGTAATGTCTGAATAGGCCAATACAGTGGTACCTCGGGTTAAGAACTTAATTCGCTCGGGAGGTCTGTACTTAACCTGAAACTGTTCTTAACTTGAAGCACCACTTTAGCTAATGGGGCCTCCCGCTGCTGCCGTGCTGTCGGAGCACGATTTCTGTTCTCATCCTGAAGCAAAGTTCTTAACCTGAGGTACTATTTCTGGGTTAGCGGAGTCTGTAACCTGAAGCGTATGTAACTCGAGGTACCACCGTAATGGTTTATGCCTGCCCATCCATTTTTATTTTATTTCACAGAATTTGTATACTACTTAATTGTAAAAAAAGAATCCCCTCTAAGTACTTCACAAAAAACATACATTAAAGTTATCTATAAAAGTCAGAGTTTTAAACAAGTTAACCTTAAAAAAACCAACAGCTGTTAAAATATACGTTACAAAAAACAACAACACTTTAAAACACGTACCAGCTTTACGTATCAGGGTAAGCCTGCCTTAAGAAGAAGGTTTCTAGCAGCTGCCAAAAATAGTACATTGAAGGAGCTTTCCTAATGTCAATGGGCAGGGGGTTCCAGAGTGCAGGTGCTGCTGTGTTAAAATATTGATTGCTTACAGCAGGGGTGGCCAACTCCCAAGAGACTGTGATCTACTCACAGAGTTAAAAACTTGCAGTGATCTACCCCCTTTTGGGGGGTTCAGGTCAAAGTTGTTGAGCTTCTTTGAGGTGAGCCAATGATCTACCAGTGATCTACCACAGACATCCAGTGATCTACGATGTACCTGTTGGATGTGCCTGGCTTACAGGCGCGGAACAGACAATTTAGCAATCAGACTATGGGATCTGATTCAGGTTTTGAGGGCAAGTGCGAACCTAGTTGGCTAATTTGGACATTGCAGTTACAGATAGGTAGCCGTGTTGGTCTGCCATAGTCAAAACAAAACAAATTCCTTCCAGTAGCACCTTAAAGACCAACTAAGTCAGTTCTTGGTATGAGCTTTCGTGTGCATGCACACTTCTTCAGATACACTGAAACAGAAGTTTCCAGACCCTTCTATATAGTGAGAAGGTGGGGAGGGGTATTACTCAGAAGGGTGGTGGGAATGGGTGATTGGCACTCTCCTGGACAATGACAGTTCTCTTTCTCAAGCTCTGGGAGGAAGACCTTTCATTGCCTACAGACAGCCACCCAGTCTTAAACAACTCCTAACCCACAATAATACTACAACCAGACCTAACACGGACACTGGCACCAGAGCCTGCAATAAACCCAGATGCCAACTTTGCTGCCACATACACCCGGACAACACCATTACTGGCCCCAACAACATCACACATACCATCTCGGGACTATTTAATTGCTCATCGTCTAACATTGTGTATGCCATAAAATGCCAACAGTGTCCTTCAGCTCTCTATATTGGACAAACAGGCCAGACCTTACGCCAAAGAATAAACGGACATAAATCGGACATCAGGAATCACAAGACAGAGAAACCAGTAGGAGAACATTTCAATCTCCCAGGACATTCTATACAAGATCTCAAAGTAGCTGTTTTACTACAAAGGAATTTCAGAAATAGACTGGAAAGAGAAGCTGCTGAATTACAACTTATCACCAAACTCAAAACCATGGAAAAACCTGGTCTGAACAAAGACCTTGGATTCTTATCTCATTATACATGACAAAGCCATTTTTCACCTTTTCACCCCTTGCTTTTTCCTGTAAGACCTATTGCAGTCGTTAAGAGTCGTCAACAGGCTCATCACAGCTATCTGCCAATCACCCATTCCCACCACCCTTCTGAGTAATACCCCTCCCCACCTTCTCACTATATAGAAGGGTCTGGAAACTTCTGTTTCAGTGTATCTGAAGAAGTGTGCATGCACACGAAAGCTCATACCAAGAACTGACTTAGTTGGTCTTTAAGGTGCTACTGGAAGGAATTTGTTTTGTTTGGACATTGCAGCAAACTATGCTTATGGCTAAATGGAGAGGAAGCTGTGAGACAGAGGAAAGTGGTGAGAGGAGCTAATGCCAGAGGCTTATTTCCAATCCTCTAAACCAGCAGTTTTCAACATGGGGTGCCTTGAATGAGAGTCAGGGTGCCTTGGGCAACACCGGCCTTTGTCCCTCTTTCCTTCCCTCCCTCCTCTGATGCCCTCTCACATCTCTGCTGCCCCAAGGCTGGAGAAGTATCTGAAGAAGTGTGCATGAACACGAAAGCTCATACCAATAACAAACTTAGTTGGTCTCTAAGGTGCTACTGGAAGGAATTTTTTTATTTTGTTTCGACTACGGCAGACCAACACGGCTACCTACCTGTAGCCCCAAGGCTTGTTTGCCTCATGTCCACCTTTGGCCAGTCTCTGTCAGGCTGCTAAGGCTGGGGGGCATCCTTTTTCCAGCCCCCATGGGGCGGCATGAGGAGGCACCTCTCTTTGGGGCAGGGGGCAGCAGCTCAGAGACACCCAAAGAGAGGGGAGAGGAGGCTGAGGGAAGACTCCGCAAGGGAGGGTGTTCGAAAAGGGACGAGGGGCTGCCAGCTCTACAGGCAAGGGGTGACATAACTGGGCTTCTGAGGCTCAGAGTGTGTTTCCTCAAAGGGGAGCCGCAGAAAGAATGCAGTTGGTCAAGGGAGCCGTGGACTCAAAAAGGTTAAAGACCTCTGTTCTGAACCATGGTTTGGAGGATCATTTGAATTGAGCCACTGTGACTCTCTAACAAATTGTTTTTTGTGATTTATGACTTCACGATTCTCACCGACAACGTGATTCTAACTATCTTGCTCGGAAATGTTTTACTAAATTGATAGGAATTTACTCCCAGGTAAGGGGGGGTCAGGGCTGCAACCTCTCTCTCTCTCTCTCTCTCTCTCTCTCTCTCTCTCTCTCACACACACACACACACACACACACACTACCACCATGTTTAAGGCAGGAGTCGCTCTCACTTCCAGCTAAGTAATAAATGAAATTGGATCCAAGAATTGCTAAACTGTGAGTCATCCCCAGAGGCTGAGAAACTTTGGGATTACTCCCTGCCTCCTTAATAAGCGGCTATTTGATTTGAAGGAACATGATAAGCATGTCTGTGCATTACTTGCCTTGCCCCCCCCCCAGGATTAGGGAAGCATTTCCTCCCATTTAAATCTGTGTGGAGTCAGTGTACATCAGCGCCTCTCGCTCCAAACTGTCCCAGGCGTGAAAAATTTATCTTCCACTCGCAGATAACTTACCATCTTCCACTTCCAGGAGAGCTTTCGCCAGGATGCTCCCTGCCACACTAATGGCTTGACACATGTAGTAGCCCGAATCTGAAGTCTGCACGTCCATGATGTTCATCTCGCCGCTTGGAGACACAGAAAAACGGCCCATCGCCTGAGGGGGCTGGCTAGGAAAAAGCAGGATCTGTAGAAAATAAAATGGGGGGAAAAGCGTTTTCAAGTCCCATCCCCTGGAAGCATGCAAGAAGAATGGTCCAGGAAGTATGAATCCTGTCCAGCACAGGGGTGGTGAACTTCTAGCTCGTGGGCCTAATTTATCCTGGAAGGCCATTTCCCCCAAACTAGGTCCACTTTCCCTGCTGTCGCCACATCACAGGTGACAGCAGGTGAAGGCATGGCTGCCACTGCTTTGAAGTCCGTTTCCAAATGACCTTCATTGAAACCAATTTCAGATGTATTTCAAAGGTGAGACCGCTTCAATTTGTCACCAGTCCCCTGTTCCACCAGTCAATGTTGGCCCACGGAAGGATCGGGCTCAGTTGCCCACCCCTGCTGCAGAGGCATAACCACATCCTTTACCCTTGGTGGGCAGAACAGGAGAAAAGCTACAGCTACAGCCCCTCAGAATTCTTCTCACTACAGTGGTGCCCCGCAAGACGAATGCCTCGCAAGATGAAAAACCTGCTAGACGAAAGGGTTTTCCGTTTTTCAAGGTGCTTCGCAAGACAAATTTCCCTATGGGCTTGCTTCGCAAGACGAAAACTTCTTGCGAGTCTTGCGAGTTTTTCCCTCCCCCCCCTTTTTCTAAGCCGCTAAGCCGCTAATAGCGCTAATCCGCTAAGCCGCTAATAGGGATGCTTCGCAAGATGAAAAAACCGATAGACGAAGAGACTCGCGGAATGGATTATTTTCGTCTTGCGAGGCACCACTGTATTTCATGGCAGAGAAGCTGGGAGGAGCATGTCACCAATTTTCTCCAGGAGGAGGAGAGATTCTCCAACAGATCTTCAGGGATGGGACTCATTATTGGCAGCAGCAGTAGCACAGATCGTTCCTTTTTTTGGGGGGGGGGTGTTATCGGTTTGTTGTTTTTAAAAAATTGTCATTACACATAGTGGAACCTTGGTTTTCGAATGTAATCTGTTCCGGAAGACCATTCAACTTCCGAAATGTTCAAAAACCGAAGCAGGCATTTCCAGAAGCATTTCTATCCGGAAAACTCAATATGGAAGCTGGATGGCATGTTCGATTTCCAAAAAGTGTTCGAAAACTGAAGCAGCGACTTCTGGGTTTTCAGTGTTTGAAAGCTGACACATTCGGCTTCCGAGATGTCCGAAAACCAAGGTACCACTGTATTCTGGTTTTTATGTTGATCTTTTCTGTGAACTACACTGAGACCTCCTGGTATAGGCTGGTATATAAATTCTATTATTATTATTAATAATAATAATAATAATAATAATAATAATAATAATAATACAGTGGTACTTCGGGTTAAGAACTTAATTTGTTCTGGAGGTCCATTCTTAACCTGAAACTGTTCTTATCCTGAGGTACTACATTAGCTAATGGGGCCTCCCGCTGCTGCCGCCGCACGATTTCTGTTGTCATCCTGAAGCAAAGTTCTTAACCCGAGGTACTATTTCTGGATTAGCTGAATCTGTAACCTGAAGCGTACGTAACCTGAAGCATCTGTAACCCGAGGTACCACTGTAATAATACCACCTCTCCAACACAGAGACTCCCCCATCCATCCCTAACATTATACCCTCCCCATCATACTCCTGCATGGAATTTGACCACACGTGACAACTGCATCTCAGAACAAAAGCAAGCCGAAAGATTCAGCATGTGCACGCGGGCACATATTTACACAAAAGGAAGGCAAGAGACCATGCTGAATTGGGTAAGGCCGCACCTACCTGGCTACCTTCCTTCTGCCAAAACACGGCTGGCGGTGGGTTTCCTTTGGTCTCGCACTGAAAGGTCACGGTGCGGCCTTGGGCTACAATCTGATCCCGAGGGCGGGTCACCAACTGTGGTGGAACTGAGAGAAAAGGAGAGGCAAGACAAAGACAAACAGGTTTAAGACTTTGGGGGAGTTAAGACCTGCACCCACCCTGGAAACGTCCAGCCCTAGGTTCTTCATTTCCAAACCCAGTGCTATAACCCTGGGATTGGGAAGATGTGCTCCTCCAGATCAACCACGGCTTTCCTCATCTCTGACCTTTGGACATGCTGGCAGGGGCAGGTGCTGAAGTCCAACACCATCGTCTGGAGCAGCCTTTCTCAACCTGTGGGTCCCCAGATGTTGTTGAACTACAACTCCCATCACCCCTGGCTAGCAAGGCCAGAGCTCAGGGATGATGGGAGTTGTAGTCCAACAACATCTGGGGACCTACAGGTTGAGAACCGCTGATTCTGGAGGGACATAAATTCTCCGTTCTTGTTCCTGGTCGCTATACTCTGCTGTCCTGTCTCTGGGCTATTTGTGTGTGCTTGAAAATAAAGGTTCTGCCCCAAAGACATTGACAGCACTCGATAGCTCAGTTGGTTAGAGCTAAGGTTGCAGGTTCAATCCCTGCATGGGGCATATTCCTGCATCACAGTGGGTTGGACTAGATGATACAGTGGTACCTCGCAAGACGAATGCCTCGTAAGACGAAAAACGTGCAAGACGAAAGGGTTTTTCGTTTTTTGAGTTGCTTCGCAAGACGATTTTCCCTATGGGCTTGCTTCGCAAGATGGAAACGTCTTGCGGGTTTGTTTCCTTTTTCTTACAACCATTAATACCCAGGGAATCCGCGCTCCGCAAGACGAAAAAATCGCAAGACGAAATAACTCGCGGAACGAATTAATTTCGTCTTGCGAGGCACCACTGTACTCAGGTTCTCTTACAACTCTATGAGTCTATTAATAGATGTATTTTGTAGCTATCTTTTCACCCTCTTATAAAATAGGGAGGAAATAACTACCTATTCACTGGGAACCTCTTGTGTCATGTGAAATCTCGCCTCTGGAAAAAGAATGTCTGGACAGTCAAATATAGTGCCTTCATTACTTTCTCTCTCTTAACTGGTTTGAACTAATAATAGTTATAGCAGCAGCCAATGAGCTTCATAAGAGTTAGCATCTTTTAATCCAGATGGATTGAAAGACCTGCTGGTCCTCTTGTGGAATTGGGTTGTGAAAATTAAGTTGTATGTTGTGTGTGATTGTGTGGGTTCTGACCCTCTTCTATCTGGCTCCGACTCATTTATAGCTCATTCATTTGGGGAAGGGGTGGAGCTCACTGGTGCAGTAAACATGCTTTGAGTGCAGAAGTTGCCAGGTTCAAGCCCCACCATCTCCAGGTAGGGCTGGAAAAGACCCCTATATGAAACCCTGCAGAGATGCTGCCAGTCAGACCATAAGGAACTAGCTGGACCCGTGATCTGATTCTGAATTAGGTGGCTTCCAATGTTTCTAGATATCTGGAGCACCTGCTTTCACAGTATATGGACAGCCCAGAAGATTTTAAAGCGAGAACAGCAAGAGGCATTTAACAAAGGAAGAGATAAAAAAAGGAGAAATGCAAACCACTGGGGTATGATAAAGCAACACAAGCTATAACTTCACAGAGGAAATCAAACATATTAATGTGCTTCCATATAGGCTTGGACTTTTATTTATTTATTTATTTATTTATTTATTTATTTATTTATTTAAAACCCAGTCTATAAATGCATGCAAAGGATATCATCTTGCAATGGAAGAAAGGAAAGGAGGAGACAGAGAGAGGCAAGGAAAAAAAAAAAAGACCCTCTAAATCAGCCACCCGGCCATAAATAATGCTGCAAATTTAAATTCCTCCCTGAGCACCTCTGCCTGGTTTGGAACCTTTTCTCTCCTCTCAATGCAAGACAAATGGCACCAGGTTTTACAAATGCTAATCGCCTGCCTTATCTCCTCTTTGCCCTCCCTCCCAAACTACCTAGAGAAGGAGAGAGAGACAATGCCCCATTCCTCTTGCAGAGCTGTAAAGTATTTATAGGGCACCAGGCACCATAAGAAAGGGAGGGAAGGAGCTTCAGGTGTACTATTGTCATGCTGATCACTGCAAGCCTTACTTTAATGAAGTTGTGAGTGCTAGGTTACCCGCATGCTAATCGCAAGGGGTGTGTGACTGCTTATTAACCAGCCCTCCCCCATCTGGCAGAGTTTCCATGGAACGGGAAAAATCCTCCTGATGTTTAATAGTTATTGACTGGTGCTAGAAATGGTTCATGAGAAGGGGTGGGTATGTGTGGATCTATGCAGACAGGAGTTAAATTTGCAGCAATGCCCAGTTCCATTGCCTCCTAAAGGTAAACGTAAAGGGACCCCTGGCCATTAGGTCCAGTCATGACTGACTCTGGGGTTGCGGCGCTCATCTCGCTTTATTGGCTGAGGGAGCCGGCGTACAGCATGACTAAGTCGCTTCTGGCGAACCAGAGCAGTGCACGGAAACACCGTTTACCTTGCCGCTGGAGTGGTACCTATTTATCTACTTGCACTTTGACATGCTTTCAAACTGCTAGGTTGGCAGGAGCAGGGACCGAGCAACGGGAGATCACCCTGTCATGGGGATTTGAACCGCTGACCTTCTGATCGCCAAGCCCTAGGCTCTGTGGTTTAACCCACAGCGCCACCCACGTCCCTATATCTATGCAGACAGGATCTATGCAGACAGGAGTTAAATCTGCAGCAATGCCCAGTTCCATTGCCCCCCACGTTGCTCCTATTCCGGGTCCTGGGTTGGCTTACAAGAGGCACTGTGCTTGATAGTGGTGGGGAGAAACAGCAGTAAAGTTGGCAGCGTGAGACATGTAACTGTGATTGCTATCTCAGGAACCAGCAGTGATGAATCATGACAGCAGTTACCAAAGTTTCACTGGAATTGGGTTGGACCAAAGATATGGGTCACTGATAGTCAGAGGTGATGGAAGTCCACTGTCTGGAAGACTGCAGGTGAGTTATCCCTTGGTGTATGGTGCTCCATTCAGATGTCCAACTGAATGTGTGGATGTGGCACTTACTCAGCCTCAATGGTGTCTGAATGGGGTGCCCTCATGTTGTGCAAAGTCACTCAATTAGCATCATGGATGAGCATGAAACTCAGGCTTCTCATATCCAATCCTCCCAAACTCCAGCCAAGTTGCCACAAAGATATTTAGCACGTCTTGATTTATGATATTGGATCAGCCTTCTGTATCATTCTCCTTTGCCTCCAGATCCTAACATCTGAGAGCGCACAGTGACCCTTTGCTTCAACCCCAAGTGAACACAATCCTGTGTAGTTTTTGTCTTTCTACTTCCATGCTCATAAAATCACGTTAAGAGACCCATAAGCAAAGGCTGTTTTAAATTTTATACATATTTGAAATAAATGAAGTCACACACACAAAAGATTGAGATAGAGTCTCAGATAGGTAGCTCACTCCAAAACCTGAAAGGTTTCTGAAATCCCACCCTTCAAAGGTTGGAAAAACAATTTTTTAGGGCCATACTACCAGCACAAAATGTACAAAAGCCTTGGGGTGATCAGGTGGTTAGGATATTTCCTGCCTTGATTTTTATCATCCTGACTTTCCAATGCTTGGCGCAAGCACTGTGGGTAACCAAATCCCCCTCCCACCCAAAAAAACACACATCAAAAGTTGGAGGGTAGGGTCAGGCCCACTTCTACAAACGTCTGTGTAGGGTATTGTAACTTGAGGCTGTGGGTCAGGTTTCGTCCCAGTGTCCGGAACAACCTCATTCTCTTTCTCTCCATTTCTCTCCCTCTCCCTCCCTCCCCATGTTTAATGTCCATAAATCCTGCGAGGGAGGGAAGCGAGGAAAAGAATCTGCCAGCCTTTTCTTTGGGGCTGGCAAAGGCCACTTCTCCTTTGCTGAAGGTCAGGCTTTGTCCCCTGGAAATCACTTCACCAAATGATGTGTGTGTGTTATGAGGGAACCTGGCAGCCAGCAGCCACAGGAAGGGTCATTTGGCTGGCACTGAAATCAGAGATCAGCTGCCTTGGGCCGATTCTGCGAGAAGGGGGTGGGGATGAGCAGGGTCCTTCTTAACATGTGCCTGGATGCAAGGCAGGAGACCTCTGACCTTCCAGAGCAACAGCCTGCTGTCTTGGTGATGCCACCTGCTCCACAATCAAATAAAAATGTAAATGGGAGGGAGGGAGGGGGGTCCATTTCAGCTCTTTGGTTAATGGTTGCTGGGAAAGCCCTCTTCTCAGATTATACACACACACACACACACCCCCGGACTGCACCAGGCGCCACTTCAAAGGCTGGAGGAGTCTGGATGATGGAAAGGATATTGTGACTCAGGAAATTCATTACTGCCCCTCCAGCGATGCCTCACCCCACTTCAAAGGGAAAGATAAAAAAAAGAAACTCGGAGGGCAGGAACGACCTTGGGGCGTCTAAGGAAAATGGTCCCTGCTGCCCACAAATTCAGCATGGAGATAAGAGATGATGGCTGGCCAACCCCCCACCCCCCCTCCAGGCAGGAAATTGAACTGGGTTGCTGGCTGCCTAGCAAAGAAAGGGGGGACCAGGGCAAGCAGCGTCTCCTATCACCTGGCATCTCTTGCTCACCTGTGGGCCCTTATCTTCACAGCTACAAGAAGAGAAGCGTGCTTTGTTAGAGAGGGTGATTTATTGGCAAAAAGCAAAGGGTAGAAGGAGAAGAAGGAGAAGATAAGCCCTTGATGGGGCTGCTGTGCGTCAGAGGAAAGGGCAAAAGCAGCTATTCCCAGGGCTGTTATTAGGGATATGTAAGCCACAGATGCAGGGCAAGCCTGTCGACCTAACAAGTGATGTCACAGTACAAAAATGCATTTGAAGGCAAAGGCATGGCGCCATGGACTAGTTCACAAACAGATATCCCCTCCCCTTCCTTTTTATTGCAGCTAAGCGCTTATAGACCGGGGAAATTCATATTCTGCAATTACCTTTTCCATTATTTATGTAGGGCCAACGGTGTGAAGAGTGCTTTATGGAGGGCAAGTGGTCAGATCGCTGCCCTGAGGAGCTTACAGTCTAAAATTCACCACAGAGGAAGGAAAAAGGAACTCGAGGCAGGTAGGAAACAGGAAAGCAATATGGGGTTGTTTCAGCTGCATGTGCTTTGGGCATAGCTAAGGTAAAGGTAAAGGGACCCCTGACCATTAGGTCCAGTCGTGACCGACTCTGGGGCTGCAGCTCACATCTCACTTTATTGGCTGAGGGAGCCGGCGTACAGCTTCCAGGTCATGTGGCCAGCATGACTAAGCCACTTCTGGCAAACCAGAGCAGCTCACAGAAATGCCGTTTACCTTCCCGCCGGAGCAGTACCTATTTATCTACTTGCACTTTGACATGCTTTCAAACCGCTAGGTGGGCAGGAGCTGGGACCGAGCAACTGGAGCTCACGGGGATTCGAACCGCCGACCTTCTGATCAGCAAGTCCTAGGCTCTGTGGTTTAACCCACAGCGCCACCCGCATCCCTGGGCATAGCTAAAGGCTGAGTTAAAAGCAGGGGCAGTGCTGGGGGGGAGGGCGCAAAGGTTGTGCCAAAGGATTGGCAGAGAAGGTGGGTTTTGCAGAATACTCTGAATGAAGCAAGTGAGGTGGCATCAAACTAATGGTCTGGGAGGCAGTTCCAAGCATAAATTTTGGGGTTGCACCAGAAGGTTTCGTGTGCAAAAATGTCAAAAGTCTGGAAACTTTGTGGTATGTGTTGGGAACACTTTGGGGGGAGTGAATTTATTTTTATAATTTGTCCAGTTCTTTCACTTACTGGGAAATTGGGCAAATCCTGAAATCAGTTCATTCACTGAAAGGTACCGGTAAGTTGCAACCATCTCCAACACAATTTGTTTTATCCCATGTATGCAGCAATCACATTGCTTCAAATGGTGGTAGGAAAAACCCTTTCCCATGAGAATCATCACGGTTGACTAAAGTCTTGGCAAAGCATGGGCAAGGGAAGGAAACTTGATTGTCAGTGGGAAAGTTACATCCTTCTTAGAAGAGGGGTAGTAAATGTGGTGCCCTTCAGGTGTTCCTGGACCACAACTCCCATCATCTCTGGCCAATGGCCATGATGTCTGAGGCTCATGGGACTTTGAGTCTGACAGTGCCTGGGGGTTACCACATTGGCTGCTCTTGTTGAAGAACAGAGAAGACTCCAAGAGAGTCGGGACTGAAAAGTGCCCATTGTGGAAGACAGAAGCCAAGTACAATCCTATGTATTCTTTCCAGAAACCAACTGCTGAAAACATGGCCCAGTTCAGATGGCACTTGAATCCTGGGAGCACAAAGGAATGAAAACTCTAATGGCAGCAATCCAATATACAAGTACCAGGAAGTAAGTCTCACTATACTCAGTGGGACTTACTGTTGAGTAGAGAAACGTGGGATTACACGCAGGTCTGTAATCTTATGCATCCTTACCTGGGGTTAAGATAAGGAGTATGCCAAGTGCATAGGATTACATGGCAAATTGGGCATCTTAGCCTTATCTTAGAACAGTGGTGGCCAAACTTTGCCCTCCAGCTGTTTTGGGACTACAACTCCCATCATCCCTAGCTAACAGGACCAGTGGTTAGAAAAACAGTGCTGGAGAGTACCCAAATGCCGTACCACCTTGTTTTGTTGGAAAATGATGGAGATGGAGGGATGCACAAAGATCTAGACCAGCCTTCCACTTCCTGATGCCCTCCAATTGTTTTGGACTCCCAGCTCCCAATATCTTTGACCACTGGCCATGTTGGTTGGGGCTGATGGGAGCTGAAGTCCAACTTTTAGAGGCCACCAGGTTGGGCAAGCAAGGCTAATTAGACAACCAGGCGCAATGAGTTCCTCTTAGCACTGGGCAAACGCAACACAGAACTCACACAGCAAAAACTGCTCTCACTGTGGTTTCAAAAACAGAAATGAAAAGAAAAGCGGGGAGAAGGCACATGCACAAAACCGACCAAGGAACTCCAACCCTTAGTCATCCCAGCATGCAGCAGTGTTAATGAGATGAAATGAATACTTACGGAATGGGCCAACTGGACCAAAGAGAACATATGAAAAAAAACAAAAAAATAAAAAAGCATGAGATGAGTTGGATCAAATTAATCTGGCATGAATGTTTAAAGCGTCAACAAGTAGGGAGACCCAGAATTAGAGTGCAAGGCTAACCAAAGGCCAAATCTGAGCCGATCTCTTTGCCAAAGCGATATGAAGTACAGATGTATTCCGTGGCATGCTACAACCACAGATTTCCCTCCCTTTAGAGACATGCCAAAGCTAGAGAAGCCTCTGCTAATGCTATAAAGTCTTCTTGTTTGGACTGAGCTTTAGTGACCAGAGTTAATACTGGGAGAGGAGATGGATGTTTAGTTTAGATTTTATTCTTCTACAGTTCGCCAGAGACTTCACTGAGATTTTTATTACAAATAAAATTCAATTTCATGCTATGGGCTTTTTATAGAAGGGTGGTCTGTTTTGAACCTTTGGGACAGAGCAGAGGTAAAATGCAAAAACTGAATATGTTAAGTAGGGAAATAATGTGGCTCTAGGACACATTAATAAGCAGCTGTGCATCTTCTTAAACCCAGGCTGGGAATTAGCAGAGAATGCAAGGAACTGCAGGACCCGCAGCCAAGATGCTGCTGTTGTACCTTACAGGTGAAACAAATTCCAGTTACAATGTGTGTTCCTGTGGCCACTGATCTCAAGAGCATGAAGCAAACTGAGAAACCCATCAGGGCCAAACTTTGGGACAGAAGTCTAGGGCACAGCTAGTTCCAGAGAATGACAAGCTTGGACATTTGCTGGAGGTCTAAGACCAGCAGAGGGCCCACCCCATTAACCGTGTTACCATTTCCACTTTGCCAAGAAGATCTGATGCCACCTACAAGGGCTCTCAATTGGAACACCCCGCCTCTTCCCTGTTAACAGGGCCCACTGAGGGCCCACTCACTCCTAGAGACGGCATTGGGCCCTGCTCAGCAGATATGAACAGGAAGCTCCCCCAATGCTTCAGGAAGTGATGGGTGGTGGGGAGGGCGCCCAGAAGACTATTCAGCCCAAAGCCGAACTTTACCTTACAATGAAAACAGTGATGCACTAAGCACACCTGGGATATTTATCAGTGGAGATTTGCCATGCACTCTCAGGAGCAAGGCGTAGGCTTGGTCCCACTAGAATGGTCTTTCTACGAGCTACTTCTTATTTAATTCAGTAAGAAGCATCCGATGGGATAAGGAAAGGGGTATGCTCTGGGAGTGAGGGCCAAATCTGCCCCATTTCCTGGTTAATCCCACTTTTTGAGGGAAAGAATAGGAATGTTTTCCCCCTTCGACACTTTGCTGGTTGCAGCTCAGTTTCCCCTCTGCCTAGAACACATGGTGTCTTATTCCGTTCTTTATTTTATACACATCTCATGCAATACATCTCATGGCCAAGAGACCCATCAGTTTATAGGTCTATATGTGCTACAGCACACAATTGACTTGTATCGAGCCGTAGTTAGAAGGAACGTTTTTACAGGATGTGATTTGCAAAATTCGGAAGAAGAGGAAGGGCCTGGTTTGTAAAGTTGGATGGGTGTCCAATGTTTCTCTGTTGTTCTGTGTGCCATCTCTCTGTTCTGTGTTCCAGCCTGCCTGCATTCCAGTTTAACTTGGAAACATTTCTGCAATTCATTTTGGAATTGTCGCATGTGACATTGGCCATAGTTTTCAGCTGATGTCTCCATTTTACAGCACATAAACATCATGCACACTGAACAATCACTGCACAAAAGGGAATCCTGATATGATTATACCATTCTTTTTGTGCAGTGCTGTAATTAATGTATCTACGTGCTTGGGTGCATCAAAAACCTATCACTGGTGGGTGGCAGAGATATGGCCAACTGAAAATTGAGACCAACTGTGAATGCTTAGTAATGTGAATAAAACAGTCCTGGAAATCCAGAACAGGAGAATGACAGGTTGTCCTTTGGGAGCACTGCTCCATGGAGAAGATCAGACAATTCAGAATGTGAAGGTAACTTCAGGTGGACAGAATTATGTAAGTAGACTGCAATAAAATGACATAGAAGGTGGTTCAACCAGTTTGAAACAAGGTGTTTCAATTAATAACTTTTTCAGTGACATTGTTCTGCGGAGTGGAGGAGAAATGAATCAGAGCTCTGGAAGGATGGTGGTCACCATTTTGCTTTTCTCAGAATGCCGGGTTTTCAGGCGCACATTGAGAAATTCAAAATGGTGCCACCATTAAAAAATGGCTGCCTTCTGTGCACTTAGGCCTACCGTTATAGCGGACAGCAACTGAGTATTGATAGAAAAATGCACACTTTTAGAGCAGTGACCAAAGCAGGCTTGTTAAAAATGCATCCTTTTTTAAAAAATGAAAACACTGGGGGAAACATATTCTACATTTAGATTTCTTTTCTTGCTCTCTATAAAAAAACACACACCAAAAATGCCTTGCAAAAATGTGAAGTTGCTTTATTTGAAAGCAAACCCAAAAAGAAAAGAAAAAGAAGCCCGAGTTAGCGTGGAAGCAGAAATTGAAAGTGCAATTCTATGTGTGTCTACCCAGAGAAAACTCCACTGAGCTCAGTGGGCCTTACTTCAGGTAAAAATGTGCTGATGAAGTGGAAAAACGAATCACTGAAAAACAAAGAGGTGAGGGGCAATGTGCAAAACCACTTCTCCTTGAATTATTGGGTGATTTTTTTGCCGAATCAATGTTTCCCGACAGCCTGTGCACCTTAGTTGTGATTAGTTGACTCTGTTTGCATTAGTTTTTGATGCTGGATTTGGTGCTACTAAGCTACATACAGCAGCTGCCCTGGCAATGTGAGCTGAGTGGACATGTGTTTTTACCCTTTCTTGCATTTATCTTTTCATCACCCCACAATGCACCCTCTTCAGGAACAAACATCTTCAACCAATTGAGACATACTCACCGTGGACGCTAAGGGAGCCTGAGGCCTCAGATTTGCCCACGCTATTCTCTGCCACGCACGTGTAAGTGCCCTCATCCTCTGCACTCACCCGGCTGATGCGCAGAGTGTTGTCATTCTGGACCTCCGATCTTGGAATTAAAGGAAAGAAGCAAAAGAATGAAAGAGTTGTCACGTCACCGAAGCCCAGTTCTAACTGAAGTGGAAAACTCGTGTCTCAGCTGTACCAAAATGCCAGGGGGGAACTGGGTGTTGGTCTAGCCATGTACACAGAAAGTCAGGAAGAAGGGGTTTAGTCTAGCCTTGCATGCAGACAGCTAGCATGTCAATTTGGCTTAGCCTTGCACATATAAAGCTAGCGTGTCAGTTTAGCTCTCAGGATGCTGTCAACGACTCCCAGCTGGTTGCCCAGGAAAGACAAGGAAAACTTTCTTATTTTATTTTTTATTTCAATCTTTACAGAGAGAGGCTCTAGAAGCCAGCCTCTTGGATAATGGCATTGTCCCGAGTGAATCTCCACGCGCCATCTCTCCCTCTTCCTCATCCCTCATTCTCCTCGTCTCCTCTATGGGTACTGCTACTTGCCCTCTGTCCTGGAGCTCTTTGCTCTCCTACTTTCAAGACTCACCAGGTTCTGGGAGAGAGGGGGTCTGGAATGCTTTCTAATGGCAACGTGTCAGCTGGGTGTTGTTCCAGCTGTGCCATGATTTCCCAGCTTTTCCCCTCATCTGCCTCTGAGCTGCTACCTCCTTCAAACCCCTGTTGTAAATCTATAGACAAACTCCAGCCCTCCAGATGTTTGGGACTACAATTCCCATCATCCCTGGCCACTGGTCCTGTTAGCTAGGGATGATGGGAATTGTAGTCCCAAACATCTGGAGGGCCGGAGTTTGCCTATGCTTAATCTATACTGTCTTCCTCTTCCTTCTCCCTGGAAGGGTCAGGATGGGGGAGGCAGTCTCCACCATTCCTCCTCTGCCCAGTCTCTGACATTAGCCTAGCCTTGCTCACAGAAAGCTAGCACGTCAAGAAGAACTTTAGCTTAGCCTTGCTCACAGAAAGCTAGCATGTCAAGAAGAATTTTAGATTAGCCTTGCGCACAGAAAGCCAGCATGTCAAGAAGGGTTTTAGCCCTGCCTTTCCCCTGACACTCCAAATT
Organism: Podarcis erhardii; assembly: GCF_964252035.2. Classification (NCBI taxonomy): domain Eukaryota; kingdom Metazoa; phylum Chordata; class Lepidosauria; order Squamata; family Lacertidae; genus Podarcis; species Podarcis erhardii. Next base: position 10,562,838 of record NC_138514.1, read on the forward strand.
GCTATGTGTAAGGAAGTGCTGCTATTCTTCTATTTCATGGCTGGGGGAAGGAACATCCCGTCATCTAAACCCCCATCTACAGTCTGAACTGCGCTTGAAGTCTGTTTCTGTTTCTTTGGTGAAGAAAGTCAACACATACTCTCTCCACTCGGACGTGCTTTTAAAGATGGAGCAAAACAAGCTCACTCGCAAGACTCTTGTTGTGCAAGTCTTGCAAGTCTGTTGAGTACGCTGACACAAACTGCATCAGTGAGGATGTGTATGATGACAGTGACGGGAGGGTGCACTGCATTCTGGGTGACCAGGCTGTGCCTTCTCCTTCTGCCTCTAGTTCCTCCCCCCCTTAGCTGTCGACTGGTGCCCTTTACAGATTCTGTTGCTGTGTTCTTTTCCCCAGCTGGGGCTTCCTCAGTTGGAGCAGCCATATCCTGGGAGAAAGTAGGTACCTGCCTCTTCCAGCCTCTGATCCCCAGTCTCAGCCCTCCCCACTCCCAATATCATCCTCCTGTTCCTCCTCCTAGTCCATCTCAGCCTGCCAATCCACTCCTGAGTCCAGTGACCCCTCACGACTCAAGACACACTCAGGGATGATATGATTTATGCTCAGCCGGATGTGGGGTCACAACTTTTGAGTGCCGTTTGTATACAAACCATCAAATCTCCACTCAGCCATTAAGTTCACTGGGTGTCCTGGGGCCAGTTGCTTGTCTCTCAGCCTAACCTACCTCACAGGGTTGCTGTGACAGATACATTGGGGCAGTGTTTGTGGTGTAGTAGTTGGACCTGGGAGCAGGAACTGGGAGATGCGGGTTCAAATCTCCACTCAGCCATGAAGCTCCCTAGGTGACCTGGGGCCAGTCGCTTGTCTCTCAGCCTAACCTACCTCACAGGGTTGTTGTAATGTTAAAATAAGGAAGGGGGAAAGCATGCATGCCACCCTGAGCACTTTGGAGGAAAAGAGAGATATAAATGTAGTAATAGATACTGATAAATAAACACAACTCCATCTGCCACATTCTGAATGCTATGGGTTCCTCTCTGTGACAACTGTCAACAACTAATATACACACTTTTTTCCTTTTTCTTAACTGCAAGTGTTCACTGGAACTGGAAAAACTAAACCCACAAGATAATCCTTCCTAAATAGCCACATTCCCCAGGAACTATCAACTGAATTGAAAAAAGAGCTCTCCTCTTCATGTTCTATGCCACATTAACCATATTAACAATCTTAAGCGAATTTTTAGGGTCAGTGGTGCAGGCAACCTAATCTCTCTCCTCGCCAGCTTGGGAGCATCTTCCCTATCAGAACCCTTGTCTCAAAAAAGAAAGAAAGAAAGCGCTTCATTTTCACATTGATACATTTGGGGGCGGGGAGGAGGAAGAGCGATCAAGATGGCTCTCTCTTTAATTGCACAGCACCTTGTGCAATCGCCTGTGCTAATAGGCATTGTCAGGCTCATTGTCCGGGGAATTAAGCAGACTTGCTCATTGCCAACCAAGACAAGGGTATCCAAAACAATGTTGTGGTTTACCCTTTTGGAAGCATGAGGAAGTGACCTTTCGTCGGCTCCGCGGTGAAGCAGATCCGGCCCTCAATCTCTTCTCAGCCATTACTGCTATTGCCAGCAATTTTCATAGCTCTTCTCAAGTGCAAGGTGGTTGATAGACCTTGTTCTAGAGATGGGGAATGGCACTGAGAGATGCTGCGTGGCCCCAGGTCAGTGTGTGGCAAAGGAACAGCCAAGCCCAAACTTGCAATCTACTATCTCCCATCGGGATTGCGAGTTACCCGCCTGCCCATCCTGCAAGCCCCAACGGTGAAAAGGCAGCACTTACCTCCCTCGAGGAAGCTCCCCTTCCTCCTTACGCCACCGGGATGTGGGCACAGGGTCCCCCTGCACTTCACAGTGGAAATTCACAGTGTCCTCAGCAAGCACCACTTGGTTGATGGGCCTCTTGATGAACGTGGGTCGCTCTGTCAGGACACAGACGGGAAATGGTGTTTGAGGAAAAGGACCAGCACAGAGGCAAGCCAACCACTGCTGCCCTGCGCAAGGTCTACCAGCACTGAGGTCTGCCATTCAGCTAGGCCAGTCTTTTTTATTTTCCCACAATGCCCTGGAACAACCCCATGGCATTGTGGGAAATGACCATGATGGTTCCTAGCTGCCTCTGGAGTGCTGTTACTGTTCCTGCCCACTGTTCTTGCAGTCAGCAGGCCGTGGTCCACGAGTTATTTCCACATAGAGTGATGCCCTCTCGGATAGTAGTTCATGAAATGGTTCATGGGTGCTCATCTCAGCCTTCTCCCCTGGGGGGTCTCCACCCATTAAAGCATCCCCACCTACCTGGGAATGAACTCCATTTGATGTGGTAGGTTCTGGATTCTGGGCTCATATGGTTCTTAATTGTAAACTATATATCCGTCAGCAATTTCTAGATCAACTCTAGAAACCAGAGTTGGAAACCAGAGTTGGAGGTCATACATTTTCTATTACTGGGGAATGATCAGGAGCTCACCAAGTTAGTGGCTAAATATCTCTATTTGGTTTTTGTCGTCAAGATACACTGCAGACGTCTGATCTCCCTGGAGACCTAGAGATGTGACGATAGACTGCTCTTCCTCCTTTCTTTTAGCAAATGTTTTGTACCACTGGGGAAGTGGTAATTCTGTATTGATTTGTTTTGGATGTTTGTAGGTGATGCCAATAAAAGGTTTGATGATGATGATGTTCCTGCCCTGGGGATCCCCACCAAAATAGGAGGCCGCTTCGCACGGGGTCCCCTGGAGATGGTCCTGGCTTGATAGACAACTTTAGCCACCTCTGTATTCTATTCACATAATCATCAAAAAGCCCACAGGATGCCCCTTGGCACCAAGAAAGGGGCACCGAATCGCAATATCAGGTTTAAGCTTAAGACAGGACTTGCTCAGATAGAAGACATTTCCTGCCACAGAAACACTGGAGATGGATAGCACTGTACTTGAGTTACCCCAAAACAGCAGTGTCTGCAAAGGAACATAACTAGCCTTGCAACCCAAAAATAGCTAGCTACAATGCTGTGGAAAACTTTCAAAACCAAACAACAAATTGTAGGATGGTCCTGTGATATGGGCTTTCTGAAACAAGGCTAATTTTCATGGGGAAATGCTCAGTTTGCATGGGAAATTTTTTTGATTCCCTAGAGACTGATCTAATTTAGCATGTTCATTTTATTTGTGTTCAGTAAACAAAGCAACAAACTTGATACTATCATGCTTGCGTAATATTGTTGTTTGCAATTGGTGTCCATTCATTGTTAGTAACGACCTTATGAAACTGAAGGTTTTCCACAGAAAAATAAAAAACTGAGAAATGTTCAGCCCTTCATCACTGATTCCAGTAGTTATGAGCAATTGGGTAGAATCCAGCCTGCTCACATTTTCTTTATATTTCTACAGGACTAGAGACTTGTTTTTTGTTTTTTTGCTTTTTAAAAAAAGTAAAGTTGAAGAGTCAAGCAAGAGGTCTGGGCTTTGAGTAAAGGCATTTGCAGACTCATTTTCATTGGAAGAAAGTGCTCTCCAGATTTCCCCAGATACTAATGGTCTTGTTAGATAGTAAAATTTATGTTTAATTGCTGTTTTAGGGGTTGTTTTTAAAAGTCTGGAATGGATTAATCCATTTTGCATTACTTTTTATGGGAAAGCACACCTTGGTTTTGGAACGCTTTGGTTTTGGAACAACCTTCCGGAACGGATTAAGTTTGAGAACCAAGGTAGCACTGTAAATCTATCTTTTAAAAAAAATTCAAAAAAATAAATAAACAAAGGGGAAAAAGTAAACCGTTCTGTTCTCATTCTCACACCCCTCCCTGGCTGCTTCCAAGCTATAGAAAAAAAACTCACAGATCTTGCCCCTTCCTTTTTGACCCTGAAAACTCCACTTTGCCTTTCTCTCTCCCCTGCCAGATCCTTGCTCCTACGTACCGAAGACCACCAGCTCCGCGGGCTCGCTGTCCCGTTCTCCGACCATGTTGGTGGCCACGCAGATGTACATGCCAGCATCACTCTTCCTCGTGTTGGACATCATCAGCTTCCCACCTCGGATCTAGAGCAGAGGGGCCAAAAGGAAATCCTGCTTAGAGACAGCTGCACAAACAAGCTTCCCAGGCCAATGTATTGGTGGGACCCCACTTTCCTCAAGAAGCAGCCCTTGGGAAACTTCCTCTTGCAGAGAACTTCACTACTACTATTCCTACTACTAATTTATTTGTACCCCACCCATCTGGCTGGGTTTCCCCAGCCACTCTGTGCGGCTTCCAACAAAGATTAAAAATACATTAAAATGTCACACATTAAAAACTTCCCTGAACAGGGCTGCCTTCAGATGTCTTCTAAATGTCAGGTAGTTGTTTATCTCTTTGACATCTGATGGGAGGGCGTTCCACAGGGCAGGCACCACTGCAGAGAAGGCCCTCTGCCTGGTTCCCTGTAGCTTTGCTTCTCGCAGTGAGGGAACCATCAGAAGACCCTCGGTGCTAGACCCCAATGTCTGGGTTGAACGATGGGGGTGGAAGCGCTCCTTCAGGTATACTGGGCTGAGGCTGTTTAGGACTTTAAGGTCAGCACCAACACTTTGAATTGTGCTCGGAAACGTACTGGGAGCCAGTGTAGGTCTTTCAAGTTATGTGGTCTCGGTGGCCGCTCCCAGTCACCAGTCTAGCTGCCACATTCTGGATTAGTTGTAGTTTCCGGGTCACCTTCAAAGGTAGCCCCACGTAGAGCGCATTGCAGTAGTCCAAGCGGGAGATAACCAGAGCATGCACCACTCTGGCGAGACAGTCTGCAGGCAGATAGGGTCTCAGCCTGCGTACCAGATGGAGTTGGTAAACAGCTGCCCTGGATACAGATTTGACCTGTGCCTCCATGGACGGCTGTGAGTCCAGAATGACTCTCAGGCTACGCACCTGGTCCTTCAGGGGCACAGTTACCACATTCAGGACCAGGGAGTCCTCCACACCAGCTTGCCCCCTGTCCCCCAAGAACAGTACTTCTATCTTGTCAGGATTCAACCTCAATCCATTAGCCGCCATCCATCCTCCATAATGAGGAATACATCTCCCCAAAGATATCAGGCAGGCATCTTTGCCATACGGTTTGTTTGCTAAAGACTTCATTTTAAGCAAGCCAGTCCACACATCCAATTTCATTATGTATATCAGGTGAGGTTTTTTTTAGCCCACGGTCCATATCTCTTTCTGGGAGAACCTTCTGAGGGCCACATCAAAGTGGTAGGCAGGGCCGGAGGCAAACGTTGCTGGAGAGTAACAAATGTCAATGCTACCTTTGCACAGTAGGTTGGTTTCTACGCACCTGTCTCAATCCTCCATCCAGGTAATCCAGAGGCATCATCAGAGCTCAAGGACACATTCCAGCCAGCCAAAAACACTTAGGGTGGGAATCAAGGCCAGTGAGTGGAGCATGCTGGGAATAAATCTGAGGGCCAGATAGTGAAGACTGGAGGGCCTAATTCGTCCCCTGGGCCTGAGGGTTCCCACCCCAAGGTACACTTAATTTAAGCATTAATCAAAATGGAAGTAGCAATGGCTGGTTTCACTTACACTTTGATAAATGCTTAGGTTAACTTGCTTTTAACGTTTGATTTTAATAAATGTGTTTTAGTGGACATTTTATATTCTGTTTAAACCACTTAGAGGTTAGGGGTGATGAAGCAGCATATAAATCCCGCTAAATGAATAAAAATTGATTCAGCACCTTAAACTGGGAGCTGACCTTCTCTAGGGAGAACCGGCTGAGATTACACATTTTCCTGCAAGAGTATTTCAGACCTCAGCAGAATTTTAGACAATACTCCATCAATGCTCAAGGCTACCTGCTTGCTGCTCCTAACCATGCATTCAGTTCTACTGTGCCCTATCCAGGATATTTTGCCTGTCATGGCCTAAGCTCAGTGCTAAATGCCTTGCATGCAGAAGGTCCAAGCTCCTAGCATCTCCAGTTGAAAAGATCAGGTAGCAGGTGGTTGGAGGGGCTGTAGCATCAGCGGTAGAACACAAGCTTTGAAGGTTCAAGGTCTAATCTCTCGTCTCTCCATGTATAACTGGGAAAGACTTCTATCTGCTGCTGACAGTATGTGTAGACAATGTTGAGCTAGATGGACCAATTATTATTATGTAGATTCCTATGTTTCCTTCAAGGTTCTCAGCCTTGAACAGAACCGCAAAACCCAAAGAAATTATTTAGGTTGAAAGACGTACAGGGCTGCCTTTTTTAAGGGGGGCTTCCCTCAGTCTCACCGTAATGCGCTCATCCTTATCGCTGATGCGGATGTTGTTCTTTTTCCAGGAAATGGTGGGCTCCGGGTGTCCTCTTGGTGGAATGCATTCCATCACAGCTGGCTCGCCCGCTGCCACCACCACATCGCTGGGAGCTTGGCGGAAGTCATCTCGCAAGACTGCAAGGAAGAGAGAAGAGTTTGAGGGTCCCCTTAAGGGGAAATAACAAAAACAGAATGAGGCATCACAGAGACACTTGCAGATTTCCTTTCTTCCTTGGCTGTTCCACCACCACATTTTAAAAAGCGCCTGTTCACACTTGGAATTAATTCTCTGTTGTACACAAGGGTTCTCACGGGCCCCTTTATACCCCAGGAGAAAAGCTCTCTGTGTGCGCATGCACATGCACACTAAATCAGATGCAGACAAAACAAATTCAGATCTTCTTGCTGGAGGCACCAATCCTTGCCGTTTGCACAGCAACAGGAGAATCACACAGAAATAATGTGACAAGCTGCTGAGACTTAAGACCAAGGCTGGAGTCTTAGAAGGCTTGGTGAAGCTTGATTGGTCCTTGGAATGCTAAATGCTGCAGCATAAATGGCACCCATGAGGAGCACAGTTCAGCCAATGATGAAACAACTCCAGAGAAACCACGAAAGACCAAGCGGTAGCCTTGTCAGCCGTAGCTGAAAGGGCTCCCATTGGCCATGCATTGGCACTTTACTTCCTGTGTCACAAGGACTATATTCGGCTATAAGCCTTGCTGACTGAACCGGGTTCCTCAAGGGCACCTGTAGTGCCACACGGAGCCCCGTCAGCTGACCATTCTGTCAGCTGATTCCACAGACCAATCACACTTCACCAAAGACACTGGCTGCAACAGACATGGGGTTTATTGTGTTAGTGTTACTGGTTATGGCGTTGGCTCTTCTGCCCCAATTTCTAATATTCTTTTTACTCCGAAGCATCCCTCTCCTCCTGGTTCACATGCTGTGTTTCTCCCAGCCATCATGTGCACCAAGAAACAGCTTGCAGGGAAGGAGGAAAGAACCTTGGCAGTGGCAGTATGAAGAAGCCTGAAAGGACTGCAGTGCCGGATAATGATGGTAAAGCAGAATATGGGCATCTCAGCCAGAGACCAAAACTGGCACATTTTCCATCTAGGAGAAAACCCCTAAGATCAGGGTCACTACGGTTGTCAGGTTTACAATCCCAGGTGATTCCCCAAATTGAGAAGCCTTCCCCGTGGATACAAGACTCCCTACGCTGTTTGCAATAACTGACCCCACCATTTTACACATAGGGCACGACAGTGGTATTTTTTTTTGCTGTCCTTCAGCTCATTTCCTCTCTCGTATTTGGCCCTGGCTTTCAGGGCAGCAGGAACTTGCAACTCCTACGCAGGAAACAACACCCAGCCTGCCACCTGCTCCCTCTGCTACTCGGCCCCGATAGGGCCAGCCCTGCCATATGGTCTGGAGGGATGCGCTAAGATTCCCGGGCAACACACCTCACTTTTGCCAAGTGCAGTACGCCAACTTCCTATGCCAGCAGGCGTCATCTCTTGGGACACAGGTTCCAAACGGACGCAAGACTGCGGTAAATAGCATCGTCTCCAGTGCAGAGTTGCCTGCCGAACCAGTCAACAGTTGGTGCCACGGATGCAGATAATAAAAGCTTCAGACCCAATGAGCATCAAGAGAAAGGGTTGTAGCTCAATGGCAGGGCACAGACTTTGCAAAAAGAAGCTTCCAGGTTCAGTTCGCAGCACCTCCAAACAGGGATAGGGAAGACTGAATCCCTAGGGAGCTGCTGCCTGTCAGTGTAAAGCATACTGAGGAAGAAGGACCTATAGTTTGACTTGGTATAAGGCAGCTTCTCATGCTCCATGTTCGAATCCATCCTATCCTTTTCACCTCAGTTATAGCCAAAACTCTGAAGTGTACCAATGAACCTACAGATAGCTGAGACCGGTGTCATGTGATCAGTGCACTGGGTCCATCTCAACAACTGTGCTGCCAAATTTTGAATCAGTCAATGTTCTCTGAGCACTTTTCAAAGGTAGCCCCACTGGGCCACTGTAACCCTGATGTTAAAATGGCATGGTTCACTGTAACAAGACTGGACCCCAAAATGTTTTGGATGCACAATGCATAGAATTACTGTCTACATTTCTGAATAGACCCTTTTTGTTGGCCGCAAGGACACAGATTGCAGGACTGGAAACGAGAGGTGGGTGTGCTGCCTTTGGCTCAAGCTGGCTTGCAGGGTTTGAAATTCCCCAGGTGCCAGACGCATTTTGCACCTGGCTTTCGGCCACTTATGATCAAGTGAAGGCGCCCAGGTGCCAGGATGGCGTCTGACGTCTCCACCACCTGGAGGTACATGCCTGGGGATCCTTGGATCTCTACTGTTTTCACACACTAGCAACACTTCCTGTAGAATTCTATCCATGATATTTTATTTGCACAATCAGAATGAATTTCAGGAATGCAAAAGTGGTACTGAATAATGGCAACAAGGCATTCCGTTTTGGTGACGGTAATCCTGGTTTAAGGAGCCATTTGGCACCCAGCTTGTATATCTGAGTTTCTAACATTGTTAACTTGGCAAAGAACAGAATTACTCCCCGCACCCATATCAGAAAGTAGCTCAGTTTCCAAATCTATTGAAATATCCTTAACTCTTCCTGGGGGGAACTTTTCAAAGCACTCCTTGTGCAAAACAACAGAGTGGTTTCTCTGTTGCTTTACATAAGGGAGTGCTTTGAAGAGCTGGACATAGTAAACTGAGGTGACCCTCTGTGGGATACCTTGGGGCCAGGACATCTTGGTCCCTGTGTCCCCCCCAGTAGCAGTACCCCCAGAAGCAGCTCATCTGTGCAGGACTAAGCTGGAAAATCTTCTCCGGCTCAGGTTTCAATCAGAGCTGCAGAAGAATTCAGGGGCTTCCAATGTTCTCCCGTCCTCTGAGTTAATAATCGCCAAGTCCTCGGAGCTTGTTTCTCAGCTCAGTGAACTTTGCTGGCAACTCTACAGAAAATCCGTATTCTAGATATGATCCCAAAATCCAGTGCTGTAAATTGGGTTAGCAATGGAGAATGTCTGATAGGATTCAGGAAGATTTTCTTTTTTAAAAATAAAAATGATTGGCACTTAGGAGCATCAGCTTCTCGTGACAATCAGCACCAAACCTGCGGTTGAAAAAGATGGATGGACTGCATCTCCCCATAACTGGAGCCCTTAGAATGCACACCAGCTCAGTGCTTCGTATCTCTACTGCCCCAGGAGTGCCTCTGAATTATTAAGAACTCCCTAACTCACCACTTCTTAGGTTGCCTCCTGTATTTACCACTGCACAACTAATTATCCTGCCTCCGAGTTGCTCCCTAATCAGCCGCTCCTAGCCCAAATAATTCAGCGTTTTATAACCATTACAGGGAACCGTCAGGGCTTTATTGCACAACTGCCTGTCAGAGGCTATTTATTGCATTGGGGAGATGTCCTCGGCTTGTAAAATGCACATAAGCAGCGGATGCTGAAAGAGGGGAAGCAGCGGCAGAAACAACAATTCATTTAGCTAGACTTTACGATCCCAGAGAGTTAGCCTCTCGCTCTGGACACCTGACAAGCGGTACAGTCGTGAGGCACATGTGGAAGCGATCCTTGGAAAGAAAGCAAGGAAGAGGAAGGCGAGGAAGAGGAAGGCAAGTCAGCTGCCTGCTTTCTGATAAGGAAGTAAAAATAGCCTTCCCAGATCAAGTAAAAGGCTCATCTGATCCAGTATGCTGTTCTTACAGTGTCTCCTGCCAACCTAGCAGTTTGAAAGCACACCAGTGCAAGTAGATAAATACGTACTGCTGCGGCGGGAAGGTAAATGGTATTTCCATGCGCTCTGGTTTTCGTCACGGTGTCTCGTTGCACCAGAAGTAGTTTAGTCATGCTGGCCACATGACCCGGAAAGATGTCTATGGACAAACGCCGGCTCCCTTGGCCTGAAAGCGAGATGCGCACCACAACCCAATAGTCCCTTTTGACTGGACTTAACCATCCAGGGGTCCTTTACCTTTTACCTTCTCACGGTGTCTGGCTCAAGGGCTGCAGACAGGGCCTGAGGGCAACAGTGCTCTCCTTACTTGCAAATGTTATTCAGAGGCAGAATGCCTCTGACAGTGGAGGCAGACCATAGTAATCATGAGCTAGTAGACATTGATAGCCTTATCCCTCATGTATTTGCCTAACCCTCTTTTAAAACCATACGCGTTAATGGACATCACAGGGAGCCAAACTCCCTAGTTTAAGTATGCCCTGTACACCAGCCTGGCTGGAGTTCATCGGAGACAACTGTCAAAAGAACCCTTGACCAACTGGAGAACCGGAGACACACAAGGCATATTTGCATAGAATCACAGAAATGTAGAGTTGGAAGGGACCTTGAGGGCCATCTAGTCCAACCCCATGGAATGCAGGAATCTCAACTAAAGCATCCATGACAGCTGGTCATCCAACCTCTAATTTAAAAAGGCAGCATTTCCCAAATGTCTGACAGCCGAGGGCAGGACTGTGCCATATTCTTATTCTTATTCTTATTCTTATTCTATACCACACTTTACCCACAGATCTCAGGGTGGTTCACAACACAAAACTACAATATAAAAACACAAAATACCGTACTTAATAAAAGCAAAGGCAACTCAATAACCCCCCCCCTTTATGATTCTATGTTTCTATGAGTAGTAGTGTATTTATCAAGTTTCTATACCTGCCTTCATCAAAGATCACACCAAGGTTTACAATATATGCATACATAGTAACAAATGAAAGCAATACCCCAAGAGCATTATTATTTATCAAATTAAATGCTTGGCATCCATGTTTGCACAGTGGTCAATATGCATAGGCTCAAATCTCACCAAGGGAGGGGGCGTGTATACAGAACAGGGCTGGGGGATTTGGGGCTTAAGTGCCAGAAGCAATCTCATAGCTGTCAACGTTTCCCTTTTTTAAAGGGAAATTCCCTTATTCCGAATAGGATTCCTCGCAAGAAAAGGGAAAAGTTGACAGCTATGCAATCTTCCAAGGCACTCCATCTGACCCTAGGGACTCTCTGCAGGCAGCACCCCATGGTGGCCCTGCTTTGCTTTAAACAGTTTTTAATGTTGCAACCCTCCCTGGAACTTTAGGGTGAAGGATGCAGGCAATCAAATCTGGTCATAGACTCATAGGATTGGAAGGGACCCCAAGGGTCATTTAGTCCAACCCACTGGGCAATAAGCAAACAAACAAACAAAGTGACCCCTGAACTAATAAAGGTTTCCCCACCCTGATGAAGACTTCTGCACTACTCAAAAGCTTGCACATTATTTTGTGACAATTTGGTCAGCCTAATTAAGCTAGAGTCTGGATTATTTCTCCACCACCACCAGGTGAGCCCCAATGGGACTGGACTAGAGCGCAGTTTCCTCCCAACGTTTGCCAGCGAGAGAAAGAGAACACAAGCGCCAGGATCTTGACAGCTTCCCAAACCCGCCCCGCCCATGGGCACTTTAGCAGAAGAGGGAGCGAGAGCAAAGCGGAGCTTACCAGGCATTAATAGCGTGTCAATAAGCCATTTAACTTCGAGCCGAGTAATACACCATAAATATTCATATCTAAGAGTAATATACTGAAATAATCTTGCCAGTAATGAGCAATAAAATACGGATATATTGCTTATTAAATATTGATGTCCGCTACCCGAGAGCGCTGCCGAGGCGGCCGGCTTTGGAAACACCCGGGTGTGGAAATGCCGTAAAAAGAGAGAGAGATCATTTGCTACACACACATAAACACACACAAACACACACACACACACAGCTACACTTGCTGCTGTGGTGGCCCGATCAAGGATAGTGACAAGGTGGTGCATGCCCGTGAAGGTTGAAAGTCGCGCCCATACCCACTTCTGAACTGCCACAGGTGAGTCTCTGAACCACATGTAAATGGGTCATAAGGAGTGGAATCCCAACTTTCTGAAGATGGAGATCCTGGGGCAGTCAGGACTAGGGGGCCTGACTTTAGTGAGAAGTTCCTCTCTACCATTCGAACTAGACCTCTCCTTTCCCAGCAGACCCAAGCCTATTACTCATGTTACGTTTGCTTCATGATACGTTTTTTCAGGTTGCGTCCCTCGGCGACCCGGAAGTACCAGAAAGGGTTACTTCCGGGTTTCAACACTTGCGCATGCGCAGACACGCAAAATGATGTCATGTGCATGCGCAGAAGCGGTGAATCACTTCTATTCATGTTGCAAACGGACCTCCAGAATGGATCCCGTTCGCAACCAGAGGTACCACTGTATTTATGTATTGCATGTATTTCCTGCCTTCTTTTGCAAGGAGCTCAAGGTGGCAAGCATAGTTCTCCTCCCCATTCTTTTATCCTCACGACAACCCTGTGTGGTAGGTTAGGATTTGAGATGGTGACCGGCCCAAGTTCGCTGGGTGAGTTTCATGGCTCAGCAGGGATTTGAACCCTGGTCTTTCTGGTCCTGGACCAAAACTCTAACCACTACACCACGCTGCCGACTCTGGCAGAGTCCTGTTCCAGGAATCAGGTGCTGTAGAAAGAAGACAGGGTTCAGGCACCTTTAACAGTTGTGTAGAAGAGAACGGCAAGCTACCTCTACAGAAATGTCCTGTTGAATGGGCAACAGCCCTGTCTTCTCCTACAGCTGGCCACCCTAAAAGGAAGGAGTGAGCAAAGTGTGAGAATCCAACCCTTTAAGAAACTGAAAGACCAAATCTGACATCCGCTGCAACGGAAAGCTCAAGTGAGATTTGGCTGTTGAACAAAGATGAAGCTGCTTTACGCTGATTCAGACCATTGAGTCCATCTAGCTGAATGCTACCTGCTCTGACCGGCAACATCTCTCCAAGGATTTCTCCACCATTTCCTACCTGGTCCATTTCACTGGAGACACCAGGGATAGAAAATTGCCCCTCCTTGTGCAAAGCATGCCTTCCACCACTGGGCTACTGTCATTCCTCTTATCACCAGTTCAAAGTACCAGGCGGCAGGTGATGGGAAAGTCCCTAAAAAGTTGCTGCCACTCAGAGTAGACGATATGCTAGGATAGAAGGAGGGAAGGAAGGAGAGGTTTTCATAGTGCTGTACTATGGACCCAGTATTAATTTGTCGTTGCCGACAGAAGAGCTGTGAATCTGAGTAGGACAAAAGGGTTGACATATGGAATAGAACAGGGCTCTCATATTTTTAATAGTTGTGGGTAGAACAGGGAATTTCAACAGGTGTAGTTTGTCATGCAAGCAACACCAGGTAAATGTCCTTCTCCTACACAACGATTAAAGGTGCAGGAGTCCTATCTTTTTTGCATCTTTGTTATCTGCTTATGACCTTGAAATCCAACATCATCCCAAAGCTTTCCTATGATGCTGGCTCTGTGGGTTAAACCACAGAGCCTAGGACTTGCCGATCAGAAGGTGGCGGTTCGAATCCCCGCGACGGGGTGAGATCCCGCTGCTCAGTCCCAGCTCCTGCCAACCTAGCAGTTCGAAAGCACGGCAAAGTGCAAGTAGATAAATAGTTATCGCTCCAGTGGGAAGGTAAACGACGTTTCCGTGCGCTGCTCTGGTTCGCCAGAAGCGGCTTAGTCATGCTGGCCACATGACCCGGAAGCTGTACGCTGGCTCCCTCGGCCAATAAAGCGAGATGAGTGCCACAACCCCAGAGTCGGTCACGACTGGACCTAATGGTCAGGGGTCCCTCTACCTTTTTACTTCCTAAGAAACTCCCCTGTCTAGAGCAAAGTCCGTTCATTTCTTTTTCCCCACTGGTTATTTTTTCAAGCCACTTTCCATTTTGTGTGACAGACAGCTAAAAAAACCCCCCACCCCATTCTTAAGAGCAGCATTTTGATTTTAGCAGAGATTACCCACATTCTTGGATTTCACGCTGCCTGCTCTGGACCTACAGTCCTATAATTCCTTCTCTCCCTTCGTATTTTTTAAAGTAAAATAAAAAAGCTATTTATAGGGACTGCTATAAGTCTCCAGCGATCTCTTGAATGAAACAAACTGAGCCAGCAGAGGCTGCCTGGAACTTCCAGCTGCCTGGGGAACAGGCGATGAAATGGCCTTGATCCTTCTGCAATTGCCAAACTCTGATCTGCCCTTCCACCTACAGCTTTTCTGACTGATGTAGTGCATGATGCTGCATACAGGTAATTCTAGACTCTGGATTTAATGGTCTCACTGCTTTAGATGGCCATGTGTAATGTGTATTTACTAATTTCCTGCTCATTCTGCTGGAGGGGCCATGACCATCTGCCCTAGAGTTCTGCCCCAACAGTACCACTGCCCCTTAGGCCCTCCTAGATTAAGGGTGAGGCTTGCTGCTGTGTTCCTACTTTGCACACAGAGAATCTACACTGACCCGTCACAAGAATTGGGCTATGGCCATCGCAGATCATACATTGCAGAGAGAATGTCCACACGTCCAACGCTGTACGTTTTGTGTGTGGAGAGGTTCACATATTTGACACTGAATGATAAACACAGCTCCGTGAATTACTATTAAGGCTATGTCAGACCATGCGGAGGAAATGAGGCTAGAATGGGGTGGCCAAGTGGCTTGCACCATTTCAAACTATGTGTGGTGGACGCTAATTTTAAATGCTCCAACTGCCTTTAAAAAAAGCCTCCTCTTTGAAATATGTGTATGTGTGTGTGTGAGTGTGTGAGTGTGTGTGTGTTTGTCACACACACACACACACACACACACACACACACACACACACTTATTAGGCACAAAGGTTGATCCCTGTTTACTCTCTGTGATAGTTTTCTTTTTTCCCTTTTTATTTTATTAACATATAAAACACATACATATACATTTACACAATACACGTACACAGCACACTACCTAATTTTCATAGCATAAAACATACCTACATTACTCTATACCTACCTATACTATACATATCAACATACCTACACACCTACCCCATACGGACACCCACCAAGTGACTTCACTTACAGCCATTCTTGTTACACTACTTTATTTTTCCAACTAGCTTAAACACATTTCATTATTTCTTTATAGTGATAGTTTTCAATCTCATTAAAAAAAATAAAAAATAAAAATGTGGAATTGCATTCAGAAATGTCACACAACCCCCTCAATTTGGAGCCTGAGGTGGTACTGTCCACTCTACTGCCTTGCTCTTGTTCATCAGTCAGCCAATACAAGAAGCTGTCTTATACTGAGCTATAGCATTGGTCCATTGAGCTCAGAATCATCTACCCTGACTGGCAGCAGGTCGGAATTTGAACAAGGGGCGTTCTGTGACACAGCAAGTGCTCTGCCACTGTGCTGCAGTCCACCTTCCAGGCAGGGGTGTAGGAAGGGGGCATTTGCCCACCCCAGGTGTCATCCCTGGGGGGGGGGGTGACAAAATGGCACATCGCGGGAGGTGGCACTTACCACGGAGTCTGGCCTGCAGTGCACCCGAGCCACGCATCTCTCCTGGGAGTGACGTGGTGGTTCGGGGCCCTGCGCTGCCTGAAATGGCAGTGTGGGGCTTGCGTCCACCAGGCGGACTCTGTGGGTGGATCGCCGTGGTGCCCCCGTGGGCGATTCGCCCTGCCCCCGCCGCTCCGGGTGCCAGAGCAGCTAGCTACACCCCTAGCCCTGTGTTTTAAGAAGGAGGCTCTTCAAACTTTGCAACTAGGAACGATCCCTTTTCACAGGGTGAATGGCAGCAAAGCACCTCTACCCTGCTGTTTACAAAGACTATTGCTTCTGTTAGTTACATGAAATGGAGGGCAATCCAGGAGGAAGGCTTTGTGTACAGCGGAAGATCTATCCTAACGGTTACCTCTGGTTGAAAAGAGAGTGAGAGTGAGATATATACGGGGAGGTTTAATGGTTTACCTAGCACCAGTGAATGATCTGTTCCATAATTAGATATCTGCTGGAGATTTTTCTAAATATAGCAGACAGGCGCCGTGCACCCCTCTCTTGCTCTCCAAATATAATTAATAAGTATAGGAAGATGCAATTAGCTGGCAGTAACCCTGATAATCTAGATCAATGGCTAGCAAATCCTTAATGAAGTGTTAAATTGGGTCTGTCTCGCAACAGTACAAGTCACCCGAAGGCTGTTTCAGTGATGGATTTTGTGCCTCTCCTGCCCCAGGCTGGGATGAGATTATTCAAGGAGATGGATGAGGCTGGGGTACAGCCAGCCATGAGGAAGGCAGCTGAACAGTCTGCCTGGGCTTCTGGGAGATTCCCATTCACAACAGGGGTGTTGTTCAAACAAGTCAACCAAGGGGAAAACAAAGTCATCCGGGGCTGAACACTGCAGGGCATTCCTGTTGCCCAGAAAACATCAGAATTCTTTAGAAATCCTCTTAGGCTGCCAACCTCTGTGCCCTTGCCTGGGAGGAAGCCCCAGGAAACTCAGTGGTACTTCTGAGTTGACTGGCTGCTAGGTGCACTGAGCCAGGGAAAGGAGGACCTCTGTAACATTGGGGTGGGGATAATATAACATGGAGCTTCCCATTGGAGCATCTAGTTGGCCAGTGTGAGAACTGGATGCTGGATGAGACTGGCCATTGGCCTGAGCCATCAGACTCTCCTTATGTTCTTGTGTTAAGAGTTGGGAGGGATCTCAGTTGTCATCTAATCAAACCTCTGCTCAATGCAGGGTGCAATTCTTCTTCTTTGGCGATCACTCGTAGCCAAGTAAGATTGTCTTCTATGAACACGGTTTTAACAGTGAGTCCGTAAGGGACCGTGGAGGCTAATTCTGGATCCACACGTCCTTCCACAGTGGGGACATTTGTTTTTAGGCAGGGGTTGATCACGGTGAGGGTTTGCCAAGCGTGCCTTCCTCTTAGAACGTTTCTCCCTTTCGTCCTGAGTTTGAACATCTTCAAAGGCTGTTCTCCAACTGGAGCGCTTGCAGGCCAGTGTTTCCCAGTGGTCAGTGTTTATACTACTTTTTTATATTAGCCTTGAGAGAGTCTTTAAACCTCTTTTGTTGACCGCCAGCATTATCCTTTCCATTTTTAAGTTCAGAATAGAGTAGTTGCAATTCAGCTGTTCAATGCAGGGTGGAGTTACAACATCCCTGACAGACATCCAGCCTCTTCTTAAATACCTCCAGGAAAGGGAGCCCAGCACCTCTCGAACCAGTCTGTTCCACTACTGAACAGCTCTTATTGGTTAGGATGTTTCTCCTGATATTTAGCTGAAATCGGCTTCCTGCAATTGCTACCCATTAGTTGTAGTCCAATCTCTGGAGATCTATCTTCAGCATGACAGCCCTTCAGATATTTGAAGACAGCTATTATGTCTCCGCTTAATCTTCTCTTCTCCAGGCTAAATATACCCAGCTCTTTCCTCACAGGATTTTGTCTTCAGGCATTTCGCCATTCTGCTTTCATTGCTCTGCGAGAGGAATCTACAGAGTTTGGCGAGATTTTGCAGACAGCCAAAAGTTTTGGCCACCTTGGATCATGTCTCAAGGGGAGAGGAAGAGCTTTGCTTCTGACACTGGGCTGAGGTTTGGAGATACTTGGGAAGAAGAAAGTAGACTCACTAGTTTGGAAAGCAGAGATGGGAGCGGAAGTCTTTCACACTTCCCAATCCAACACATGAGCCAAACAGCAGCCTTTGAAACTCACACTTCTCCCAATGTTGTAATGCTGTGTTGAGGTTCTCCAACCAACCCCCCCTCAAGTGTATACCAAGGAACTGTGCACACAAAATGTGTACACTAGTGAAAATGTATTAGGGAAATGTGGACATACTATGTGCACACTAGAGAGACAAAAAGTCAAAAATATAAATTGGAGGAAATTTATATTTTTGCAAAAGGTGTGTGTTAGGCAAAACATTCAAATTTTGGTGCAGATAATTTTTTAAAATGCAAACGGATGCATTTATCAATGCCTAATCAGAAATCCAGCAGAAGGTTATCTGAGATCTGGTGCTGCAGTTGTGCTGAGCTTCCATGGTACACTGAAGAATTCTCTTTGTTTTTGAGTGCTTCTGAAGTACTTTGCAAAGTCAGAGATTAGAGTTGCCATATTTCAAAAAGTAAAATTCCAGACACCTGCAATGTTGTTGAGCTTTTTTCAGGTAGACCGCCCCACAAAAATAGTGATTTTAAGCTTTTTGGAGCTGTTTCTGCTGCTTTTTCCATCACGTTGCCATACTGTACATATGGGTTTTCCCTGACATTTTGACAATTTTGTAAAATTCCCCTGATGCCATTTTTACACCCAAAAACCAGGACAAGTCAGGAATTTTCCTGATGTATAGTAAGCCTTTCAGAGATGAGCTTCCATCCATGCATCTCTCAATCCTTGCTAAGGAAGGTGTTGTCCAGCTGAAAAGTATAGCCCTCCCATTGGCAACCTGACAAGTGCATTCATGGATCTATGTCCTGCATACGTCTTTGTTCAGCAGAATCACTTAATGGATCTTATGCCAATAAATACCCAATAGTGCAATTTCCCAATGCGCCAGAGTTCAATATTTATTGTAGCCAGATTTATTATTGGGTCACTGGCCTGTTCCAGCGGGATTCTTCTTATGTTCTGACTAGCAGAGAATGCCTGGCACTGCTCAGGAATTTTTAGAAACCAACAAATATTTTGATTTTTTAAATGGATAGCGTAATTTCTGAGTTGGCCCCAAACCTGGTGAAGTCACACCTAAGTCACATTTTGGTCAGCCATCTTGATTCAAAATGGCGCCTGGTTCTAAACATCAATGAAGACCTTCCCTCCCCTACCTCAGGAATCCTTGTGTTGAGTTTGGCAAGGGGATCTCAAGAGGTGGTCAAACCTATGGGCAAAGTCATGCCAAAGTAATGTTTTGTTCCACCATCTTGAATCAAAATAGCTGCCAGCATCCAAGTGTTGATGAAAAGCCCCCACCCCAGCTAGGGAACCCTCATGCCTAGTTTGGCAACAATATCTCAAGAGACGTCCAAACACACAGAAAACAAAGAGACCATAGGATGAACTGACAAGCCAATTTCCAAAATATACAGATGACTACAACTCCCATCAGCCTCTGACAGTATGCCAAAGAGTCAGAAGTGACAGGAGTTGCAGTCAAAACATCTGGGTACCACGATGGGGAAGGCTGAAATTGTCTAAGAAGGTATACAGCAGCTTCCTATAGTTCTAATCTAAGCAGAAAATATTATCCTGTCCTTCATAGTCCCATTGCTTGGCTAGCCATGCCCTGCTCACCTTTTTATTTTAGAAAAATAAAAAATGTATGCATTTGGAGGAATTTCCTCCACAAAGCAGCTGCTAACCTCCAATAAAAGCAAATTCCACCTGATGATAAAATATAAAACCATTGTAAGAAGCGAGGCACAGAAACAATATAGGAGACACAATAAAGGAAGCAGCCACCAGTTTCTGAGCTCTGGCTATCAAACTTCACAAAGCAAACAGCACAGGGAGTGTTCATTTCACAGAGACAGTGCTATCCAGTGTGTAGTTGATCATTTGCCCCAACCGGATGGCTCAGATTACAAAACAAACCCCCAAATACCACATAAAATAAAAAGTGTCCTACTTTAACTTAAAGGAAACCAGTTAAAAAACAAACACCTGTATACACATTATAGCTGCTTTGAAAAAAAAAAGGAGGAAAGAGACAGTCCACTGCTGGATTAACCTTTGTGCATGAAAGCCAGTCCTCGCATAAAAAGATCTTGCCCAGCTTCAGAAAAGCTGCCCTGGCTTTGTCAAGCTGCCGAAAGGGAGAGAGAATTCATAGCTGCAGGGCAGCCGTGCAGAACATCTCTGAGTGTGCCCTTGCTGCCTATTGGCACACACCACCCCTATGGGCCATTTGACAAGTGGGTGAAACTGTCAGTCATCTGACATCACTGTGATGTCAAAGAAAAAGATTCAGAGCGCATTCTAAGGGTGCTCCCAACTCTTTGCTTTCTTCCTCTGCTGCAGCCTGGCTTGAGTTCAAGCCCTCGCTGCAAAAAAATACAAGGCAAAAGCACAAATAAATGGCCAAAACGTAAACAACATAAATGTAAACAACAAAAGAAAACAAAAAAACCCCACACAAACAAATTTAAAAGGCTGTAGAATATTAATCAGCCCAAGGCCTGGTTGAAAAGGAACACTTTTGCCTGGTACCTAAAGATATATTATGAACCTCCCTGGAGAGAGAATCCCACAGACGGGGAGCCACTGCAGAAAAGGCCCTGTTCTTGTGTTGCCACCCTCTGGTCCTCACATGAAGGAGGCACACAAAGAAGAGTCTCAGGTGATGAATGCAGAGTCTAGATCGATTTATATGGTGGTCCTGAGTCGTTTAGAGCAGGCATAGGCAAACTCCGCCCCTCCAGATGTTTGGGACTACAATTCCCATCATCCCTGACCACTGGTCCTGCTAGCTAGGCTAGGGGTGATGGGAATTGTAGTCC
Organism: Podarcis erhardii; assembly: GCF_964252035.2. Lineage (NCBI taxonomy): Eukaryota > Metazoa > Chordata > Lepidosauria > Squamata > Lacertidae > Podarcis > Podarcis erhardii. Next base: position 10,583,601 of record NC_138514.1, read on the forward strand.
CAAACATCTGGAGGGCTGGAGTTTGCCTATGCCTGGTTTAGGGCTTTGTAGGTCCAAACCAGCACCCTGAAAGGATGGCTTTGCAACCCAGCTTGAACTCAAACCAAGCTGCAAAAGGAAGATCCTTGCTGAAGGTGCAACTGCCTGATCAGTTGGCCAGTGACGTCAGCAAACGTCATGTGCTAAGGAGCCATCAGGCTCCGTGAGGCTCCTGGTGCCCCTTTGCAGCCACATTTTTATTTTCCCCATATCTGTGGGTCAGGGGGACGTGGCTTGGGGGGCAACAGTCTTGCACATCAATTTAGGACCCCTTCTTAGCCTGATTTGGCTCACCGGCCAGAGCTCCCACAGGCCCTCTAATGTACTGACAGAAGCACGGATTGCAAGGTAAAAGCTACTTGGCTTAATTCAAATCAGATCTATTGGCTATTTTAGCGTTGCAAGTACAGAAGAGAGATGTGTTCTCATGAGAGTGGGGAAGTCTTTCAAACCAGCCAGTTTGGCAACAGTCGAACTTAATGTAGCCATCATGTTCCATTCAGTGCTCCTTCTTGCAAATCTGGAGAGCAGATTCTAATACCACCCACCTTAAAACATGCATCTTAACATCCATTTGAATGCACCCCCCAGCCCAACCCCCAGTTACCTTCCTTAAGTTTGAAAATGCATTTTATTCAGTTGGAACAATTGAAACTTTTTAACCACAATTTCTGGCTGGGTTGAATTCTGGAAATCGTGCATTAGCATGCAAAAAAAGCAAGAAAGAAAAAGTGCTACATTTTAAAACTGCTTAAAAAAATATATTAGTGAAATAAAATTACTTTAAACACACCTGAATCTACATTAAGGCAAAGAGCTGAATCCAGAGAGGTAGTAATTAAGGCAAAAGCTTTTGTGCCGGCAGCAATTCTGAAAGCTCTGACAGTTGGGAAGAAAGGAATGAATGCTAACATTCAAATCCATTGTAAAGAGTGGAGGAGGGGGTGGCGGTGGCACAATCATGTGGCTGGATCTTTTGCTACACATCTCCAGTTTTCTTTAAGTGTCATAGAGTCACTGACAGGTGAGTCTCTTGGTCCCCATAGCTGGAGAGGCCAAAATGAATTTTTCCTATGTTAGGGCTCAGGGCTGGCCCTAACGTTAGACAGTGTGAGGTGACTGCCTCAGGCAGCAGACACAGTAACCCCTTAGCTGTCTCTCCTAATCTCTCTGACCATTTCCTTTTGTGGGAGAACACAGCAGTCCCTTGGAACAGACTTGATTTCACATGCTGATTCTGCAAAGCGTATCTCAGAAACTCTTTATCTACAGATTGTTTGGCTGAACACTCCACCAAGCTCTGCACACTGTTGCTCAGCAGTGGAACTACGACAGCTACAACTTTTGTCATCCCTGACCACTGGCTGGGGCCGATGGGAATGCCTGTCCAACTACATCTGGAGGCCTACAGTTCCCTTGCCCTAGAAGAAGTCAGTCACTGTACAAAAAAGGCAGTGACCCTTTAAGCTGGCCTGATGCACCACAGTGGATCTTCCACACTGATGCTCTTGGATAGACCATAAAATTCTGGCAGGTTATCCTAGGTTAGGGTTGTGGTAGCTTGACTTCTTGCTTTAAACCTGGAATGGGGAAAACCTGTGGTTCTCCAGATGTTGTAGGACCCCAGCTCACATCAGCCCCAGCCAGCAAGGTCAATAGCCATGAGACGATGGGAATTATAGTACAGCAACACCTGGAGGGTCATAAATTTCCTGCCTCTGCTTTAAATGCAGGAGCGCTGGCCATGGTACTGAAACCTGACCAACTGTTCTCTGGATCAGCACCTTCAGTCCTGTCTGCTGGTGCGAATGCCTCAGGTAATATCTAACTCACAGCTTTACCTCCCGGGACCCTCTCATGTGGAGCCCTGCACTCCTGGGATTACAGAATCTGTGGTGATTGATAGAATTGTAGAGTTGGAAGGGAGCACAATGGCCATCTAGTCCAACACCCTGCAATGCAGGAATCTTTTTGCCCACTGTGGGGATCGAACCCATAACCCTAAGATTAAGAGCCTCATGCTCTACCAACTGAGCTATCCTAGAGGAGCTCAAATGCATCGTGTTCAAGCACCATCCAGTGCAGATCTTCTCGACTCAAGAGTTCCATTCCTACACTTCCCCATCTAGATTCCGGAATGGCTTTTCCCCAGGTCCACTGCAGAGAAACAGGTTCCCCCAAAGTAGCAGGCCATGTTTATCTGACCCCTTTAGCCATATATCACCCATAGCCGATCGCAGCCCCAGACTTTTAAGCCTGTCAAAATTGATTGCAAGCCTTTAGGCCATTAAAAAACCCTTTAGGGTAAACTTGCCATTACTGCAGTCAGCAAAGCAACGTGCAGCTATATAAATAGCAATATTGTCCCTATTATTTAAGAAGATTGTACTCAGAAGCAAGTGTTAAAAGATAACGAGGTGAATTTTCCAAATAACCTCTGTATTTTATCACATAATCAATTCAGCTATATGTGAGCAGGTGCTTAGGTAGTACAGATACTCCAGAGACTAACAGCTCACATGGTGAAAGAATTTATCTGACCCTTGAGACTTTCCTTAGGCCACATCCACCATACAGCCCACACCCCTCATTGGCCCTGATCCAGGCCCTCCTCCATAGATTTTGCTTGGCCTGGAATGAATCCTTAAACGAGGATACTTCTTCTTGCAGGAAGAATGGAGAGGAAAAGTGTATGTACAGAAATCTGACTTTTACACAGCTGGTGTGCAGGCTGCTGGACAAAGGCAGGAGCAACTTCTATCTCTCTGCCAGCTTTTGATGTTGTCCTGCTGAGCACGGGCAGGCAATCCCTGCAAGGCTGCCCCGAAGGGAATGTGGCCAAAAAGGGATGGATAGGGCTTTATAGGGCTTGGTGGACAGGGATCAGCCTTTGTGAGGGTCTGCTGATGGTGTCCTTGAAGCACAGAACTCTACCAGCCAGGGCTGCAGTGGAAGCAGAGGTAGTGCAGCAAATAAGGCACCTAAGCCTAATTGCCAAGAGCCCAGATTCAAAACCCCCTGTTCCCCCAGCACCTGGAATGTTTCTCAAAGGAGCACCTTTACCCTTTGAACTATGCTCCTGCAGTCCAGTCACATCTGTAGGCCCCCTAGCCTTACTGAAAGACATTGAATGCTTTGCGCCTGTCCCTCTTGGAAGCATTATTATAATTATTTAAAAGGAATCCTGTTAATAGGAGGGAGGGAGAGAGAGAGAGAGAGAGAGAGAGAGAGAGAGAGAGAAATCTTTATTAGAATCATAGAATCCTAGAGTTGGAAGAGACCACAAGGGCCATCGAGTCCAACCCCCTGCCAAGCAGGAAACACCATCAGAGCACTCCTGCTTAAAGACCTCCAAAGAAGGAGACCCCCACCACACTCCTTGGCAGCAAATTCCACTGTCGAACAGCTCTTACTGTCAGGAAGTTCTTCCTAATGTTTAGGTGGAATCTTCTTTCTTGTAGTTTGGATCCATTGCTCAAACCAGTGCAGAGTAAAAGACTGGCAAGGGTAAATAGGCACAAGATGTACCAGGCAAGGCTTCACAAGCTAAGAGGATCCAACAAGTGACATGCTCTCTGCAATTCCATTATGTAGGAATGGTGTGAGCACAAGTTAAGTGTGGCAAATGGGACTGGTCATTGGAGTGGGCAAGCAATGGGGCATTATTCCTCAGGGAGGACTGGGTTGGAACGGTCTCTTCACACCTGTGCTCACATCTCCAGGACCTAGGAGATGGAGGAGGCATTAAAAGCACCTCTGGAACTGACAGTGCTAGAAGCTGAAGTGCCCTCCGGTGACCCCAGAGGGGAGACTTGGTGCAACAGGTGGGGGTGATGTCGGTGCCATGCACTGGGGTGATTGGTGGGGGGTTGGGACAGGGCTAAGGGAAGCCACCCCACTAGGACTTTCCTGGGGTCCTCTTCCTCGAGTAGCTCCTTGGTCCTCCTGGAACCTAGCACAGTCTTTTCTAAATAATAATAATAATAATAATAATAATAATAATAATAATAATAATTTATTTATACCTCACCCATCTGGCTGGGCTTCCCCAGCCACTCTGGGTGGCTTCCAACAAGATATTAAAATGCAGTAATGCATCAAACATTAAAAGCTTCCCTAAACAGGGCTGCCTTCAGATTCCTAGCCCAGTGGGTCCCTCCCACTGGGCAACTCCTCCCACCTTCCATCTGGTCAGCCCCCACCCCACCCCCAATGTCTCCTCAGGTTCCATGACAGGTGCCATCTAGCCAATCAGACCCGACTATGTGATGATGCCCAAAAGTGAAAGCCAAGGAAGAGCAGCGCTTCCTACCCTTACTGTGGACGGGCCAACATCAGATCTCACATCCACCTCCAATTATCACTTAAAGCAGGGTGATTTGGGAAGTTCAGAAGTGACCCCCCATTTTGGTATAGGCACACCTTCTAGAAAGCAAAGCAATATTTCCAGATTAAAGATGTCTTGGCAAAGCAAACAGTTATTCCCAGCTACACCCGGCTACTCCTACAGAGCAAATAGTGGGCTGCGCTCAGGCATTTATCAGTTTAATTGCGAGATTAATCAACTAAAGCTTCACTGGGACTGCAAGTTCAGAGCATGCATGGTTAACCTTTCTAAAGGTGTAAGCAGAGCCACCACTTTGATATAGCATCTCATCCCTATCCAAACAAGGGTCGCTGCAATCATTTTCATCAAAATCCTCTGGAAAAATAATAATAATAATCTCATACTTTGTTTTCACCTGTAAGCTTGCAATGAAGGCTCCTGCCTTCCTTCTGCCCTGTTAATGTCCCCCTTTCCTTAACCTCCTCCAGCTATTTCCCTTTCATCTTATATTTAGAGTAATCACCCAAACAGTATTGAATACAGAACAGGAAATAACAGGGCATAACAGGGTCCAAAAACAATACTCCTCTGTATGTTAGGATCAGGTAGAAGCGTGGTTCTTCAGCTGGTGACAAATCTTTTGAATGCTGCTAAACTTTGTATAGCTCAGCAAGGGAAAAACAAAAACCCTCCAGCTATCAGAGAGTGGATGAGAAAAGTTTGAGAGTTAACTTTGTCATGGCAGCTAACATGTAAAAGAAGAGCTGTAAGGAACACCCAGCAAGATAGAGAGACGAGCCTAGTTTAGTCACTGAAAGATGGGTCTAGTTTATCCAATATTGGAATGAAAAAGCAACAGATACTATTTCTGCATATTATTCTCTCTGACTGGCACAGCGAACCATCATTATTTAAACTTTCCTCTCTTCCTTTTCATGCTTGTTCCTTCTTTTTCCTTGGATACACAAAATCTACAGTATATATATATATACATAAAAACTTAACACTTAAAAGCAAAAGCAAAAAAGGCATGCTCCTTTTATGAGGTGTACAAATGAACGAACTCTCCACCCCCCCCCACTCACCCCCCAAAAACACACACATGGGGAAATTTTGCAGTTTGGAGGTGCTGACAAGTTAATGATGAGATCTGAAGTCTGGAGTGTTGCAGTGGGAATGTGTGGGTGAGGATTTAATTGCCTGCATTTCAACCAGCATTTTGACTTCATGTTTTAAAAATTCAGATTGAGCTCTCTCTCTCTCTCTCTCTCTCTCTCTCTCTCTCTCTCTCTCCCCGAATGAGCTCTGGCTAAGTTGCTAGGCTATTCCCACCCATCCTGCTCTTTTCTCAATGGGCTAGTTTACAGCCTCACCTTGTGGCCTTGGCTGAGGTCAGGTGTTTCAGCTGGTCTCACACATCTGTCACAGGTCATGAGAGGTGAGGCCTTTGTTCTTCTCGCCAAGTTGACGGCAGTAAACCAGCGCCATTACACCCTTCCGAACAAGTGTCCTCTCTCAGAGTACAATGGGAACAGCGCGCCACCCAGGGAGGGCTCCTGGGTTAAGGGGGTAATCGTAGCCATTTGTTTTATTGAAAGCCCCTGGGCGGGGGCAAGGCGAGCTGGAGAGGCCCTTGGTATGCGAGCTGCACAGGCGGCAGATGAGGTTGTAAAAGTGCTCAAGGTCTGTATGGCTTCAGCTGCAGGGCAGACTGGAATGAAACCAAACTATCACTACAAAGCAAGTATGTCTAGTAGAAATCGAGGCTGGAATCCTTGTCAGTGTGTGCAAAGAGGTTTGGGTGTGTGTGTGTTTATACGACACCCTCTTGCAAAACATCAGGGCAGTACAGCAACATAAAAAAAACCTTTAAAAAGCAATACAGAATAATAATCAAAATGGCTACTCAAGAATGAACACCTATAGACACCTTAAGCCAACGGTTCTCAACCTGTGGGTCCCCAGATGTCGTTGGACTACAACTCCCATCATCCCTGACCACTGGTCATGCTGGCTAGGAATGATGGGAGTTGTAATCCAACAACATCTGGGGACCCACAGGTTGAGAAACACTGGATTCCATTGCATTCAAACCACACCTGTCAATAAGGCTGTAGGAATAAAGGATGCTGCACATTCTACTGAGTCTAGTCTATCTAGCTCAATATTGTCTACACTGACTGGCAGCAGCTCTGCAGGAATTCAGACAGGGAGTCCAGTATCTGGTGGTCAGCAGTGGCCAGATGCCTCTAGAACTGGGATACCCTCCTGATGTTGTTGAACTCCAGCTCCCATGAGCCCTGGCCAATGCAATCAATAATCAGGGGCGATGTGAGCTGTGATGCAACAATATCTGCTTAGGATTTGAAGGGCACAGAAGATTCCTGATGCAAGTACATTTTAGCCTTAATGCAACCCATAGGCTGTAACCCTCCAAAGCACCGTGCTTGGCAATCGAGATGGTCAACCTCTGAGAATGCTACAGAAAGGCACGAGTATTGGCTGAAACTCCCATTTGCTGGTAATCTGTGGTCCAGGATTCATCATATCACAGAATCAAAGAGTTGGAAGGGATCCTGAGGATCATTTAGTCCAACCCCCTGCAATGCAAGAATATGCAGCTGTCCCTTACGGGAATCGAAACTGCAGCCTTGGCATTATCATGACCATGTTCTAATCAAACATGCTATGCAGCTGATGAGAGTTCTTCTCCAGGTAGTCAAGAAATTGGAGCCGACACAGATTGATAAACTAGGCAGGACTTCCTATACGGGCAGTCTCAGATGCCGGTGTCCTGAAGGCTGGGGGCTTCCTGAATAATGGGCCTCTTCCTGGATGGGGGAGGGTTGCCCATTCAAAAACCATGAGAGATGCAGAGATCTCCATCAGCATTTGCCAATTACATTCCAGGCAGGAAGAATGAAGATTGATGCTACTGCGAAGTCCTCCGCAAATGGCTAGTCACCCATGGAAGATCTAGTCTCACGAATCCACCTGTGTTCTTTGTGTGCTGGCCACACACGGGGGGAAAGAGCCCAGCTACCACCAATCTCACTTTGAACACAAATATGCTCAGCCCAAATCCTGGGCTCAAGTTCTATATAGAAGAAAGAGACCCACGGGCCCTGACACAGCCTCCCCCACTTGCGGTGCCCTCCATGTTGTGGCCTACAGCTCCCATCAGTCCCAACCAGCACAGGCATCCTGGCTGGGGCTGCTGGAAGTTGTAGTCCAAAGCGCCAGGAGGGCACCAAGTTGGAGAAAGCTGGTCTAGAGTCCCTGAAGATGAGGAGCTAATCCACCAAGCCAGTGTTGGATGATGAGCTAATCCACCGAGCCAGCGTTGGAGTAGTGGTTAGAGCACTGGGCTAGGGCCTGGGATAGCAGGGTTCAAATCCCAGGACTCCACCATGAAACTCAGCTGTGGGTGACCTAGGGCCAGGCACAATCTCTTGGCCTAACCTACCGAACCAGTTTGTTAGGAGGATTAAAAAATGGGGAGGAGTAGGAGAACCCTGTATGCCACCTTGGAGGAAAGGTAGGATATAAATGTGAGTGATAAATAAAAAAGACCTTGCTTTGCTAGGGGAGTGGGATCTCATAGAACGACCCCCTCTAAGGTGCATCTCATCAAGACACTGGTTTTGTTTCATCCGTATGTGAAGTTGCATCTCTTGGACCAGGACTTTCAAGATGGGTAAGTTGCAATGGGAGATGAAAACTCCCGTCTACTGCTGCTGCTTTATTTTGTTGGTGGTGACGGCGGCGGTGCTTTTACTGACCTGCAATTTTATTGTGGGTTTTGCTTTATTGCATTTTGCTTAGTTTTATATTGTGTTAGTTTAGATTGCTAATCCAATTTTGTTGACTGTGTATTCCAACCCGGAGACCTTTGGGCAAAGGTTAGATTTTAAATGCTTTTAATAAGCGAATAAATAATAAATTACAGCGCTTGTAAGTGATAGCGCTGCCTGGAGAGGCCTGCCAAATAATCTGAGGTTACTTCCTGGCTTTGGGCAACTCTAGGCATAAGTTAAAAGCATCCTTGCTCATGTAGGAATGTTTGGCTTTGTTTCATTCTGAAATTTGTCTTCCTGTGGATTTATGTCATTTTTTTTAGCTGTGATTTTGCTGCGAGTCCTGCATTGTGGGGGGTTGAACTGTATTAATAATATAATCATTTATTATTTGTACCCCACCCATCTGGCTGGGCTTCACCAGCCACTCTGGGTGGCTTCCAACAAAGATTAAAAATACATTAAGATGTCACACATTAAAAACTTCCCTGAACAGAGCTGCCTTCAGATGTCTTCTAATGTCAGGTAGTTGTTTATCTCTTTGACATCTGATGGGAGGGCATTCCACAGGGTGGGTGCCACCACCGAGAAGGCCCTCTGCTTGGTTCCCTGTAACTTGATTTCTCGCAGGGAGGGAACCGCCAGAAGGCCCTCGGAGCTGGACCTCATGTCCGGGCAGAATGATGGAGATGGAGATGCTCCTTCAGGTATACTGGGCCGAGGCCAATTAGGGCTTTAAAGGTCAACACCAACACTTTGAATTGTGCTCGGAAACTAGATCAGGGTAGTCCAGCATGCGGCCCTCAATGCCTTTTTTTGTGGCCCTTGACTATCTGACACCCCCATAGCCCTCAAGCTGCCTTCCCAAGACCAGGTAAGTGAGAGGCTGGGCTTTGGGAAGGAGGTGCAATGCTCTGACAGGGTCCTAGAGTCCTGCTGCCTCCTTTCCAAAGCCTAGTTAGTGCTTTCCTAGCTTTGGATAGAAAGTGCAAGGGCTCTAGGACCCTCCCAGAGCCTCATGCTTCCTTCCAAATAATCTGAGGTTACCGGTACTTCCTGGCTTTGGGCAACTCTAGGCATAAGTTACCTCTATGGTATAACTCTAGGTGCCTCATTTCAGGAAGAGGGTGCTAGAGCTGTGGAGGAGGGCATCAAATTTTGGCCTCGCTCCCCAAACCCACGCAACAAGGCAGTGTTCCATCTTGAAGTACTCCTGTGGCCCACCTGGTATGAAAAGTTGGGCCAACCTGGACCAGATATATCTGCAAATCTGTTTACAGGCCACTTTGGATATTATTAGCAGAAAAGAAGATAAGCACAGTATGGGTTGCATCCCAAACATTGGCAGCAGGGTCACACTGCTGCAGTGGCACCTCCATTTCCTCTCCCCCCCACCCCCGTGTGCCCCACAAATCTTCTCCAGAAGGTCCCCCAACCAACCCAAGTGGATTTTGTGGGATAGAAGGAGAAGAAGAGTTTGGATTTGATATCCCACCTTTCACTCCCTTTAAGGAGTCTCAAAGCGGCTCACATTCTCCTTTCCCTTCCTCCCCCACAACAAACACTCTGTGAGGTGAGTGGGGCTGAGAGACTTCAGAGAAGTGTGACTGGCCCAAGGTCACCCAGCAGCTGCATGTGGAGGAGCGGAGACGCGAACCCGGTTCCCCAGATTACGAGACTACCACTCTTAACCACTACACCACACTGGCTCATTGCAGTGGCGTAGCGTGGGTTGTCAGCATCCGGGGCAAGACAAGTAATTTGCGCCCCCTAAGCTGTGGATTTGCACCCCCTAACCCGTGGATTTGTGCCCCCTAACCCTAACCCCCAGATGTTGCGCCCGGTGTGGCCGGCCCCCCCTGCACCCCCCCCCCGCTACGCCACTGGTAAAAGCATGAGACTCTTAATTTTGGGGTTGTTGTGAGTTTGAGCCCCATGTTGGGGCAAAAGATTCCAGCATTACAGGGAGTTGGACTAGATGACCCACACAATCTCTTCTGACTCTACAATTCTAAGATTCTATAGGGGGAGGCTGCGGGGGAGAACAGCAGAAAGTCCCATTCTGCTAGCACACGTCCTTTGCACTAGTGGAATAGGAGCAATATATTCCGTTGCCCTCAAAGGCATTTAGCAGCTCACCAGCAATGATTGCATGCTCCATTCTAGTGATTTACAGTGCACTCCTATTCATGCCTACTCAGAAGTAAGTCCTATTAAACCCAGTGGGGCTTACTTTTGGGAGGGAATGCATGGGAATGCGGTCTTAATCTGCTTTCTTCATGGATGGCGGTGTAGGCAGCCCTTTCCCATGTTACAGATTTATACCAGCAGCATCTTCTAGAAGCGTTCCACTGAAAACATCTCTCCCTATTAGAATGTCTCCAAGTGAATGCAACTTACTCTTTGCCTTCCTGCCCAGCAAGGATCAGGACTTCTGAAAAGCAAGGTCTCCCTTCTATATACAGTGGTAGCTCGGGTTAAGTACTTAATTCGTTCCAGAGGTCTGTTCTTAACCTGAAACTGTTCTTAACCCGAAGCACCACTTTAGCTAATGGGGCCTCCTGCTGCCGCCGTGCCGCCGGAGCATGATTTCTGTTCTCATCCTGAAGCAAAGTTCTTAACCCGAGGTACTATTTCTGGGTTAGCGGAGTCTGTAACCTGAAACGTATGTAACCTGAGGTACCACTGTACTTGCATAATATTAAAGGTCAAAAAGGTTGAGCAGAACAACATTTTTGCCCCACTAAGAATTAGTTCCCAGACTACTTTTGAATTTCCAAAAGGGCATGTGCAGATGGCCTTGTACAGATCAACTCGCTCCATATCTGAACTAATTAAGCTAACTTTTGCCAGAAGATCCCCTAACGAGCGATGAGGGAGGAAAACTTTTCCAAATTAGAATTTTTGTTGCTGCTTTATTTTTCCCTTCCCCTCATTCTGTAAGTAGCAATGAACGGTTGCCAGTTTGTCAGTTCCAAATATTTTTTAGCTTTGTTTACTAAATGCAAATAAAATTAATGTGCTAAACTAGATCACTTTTCTAGGGCAGGTGTGGGGAAGTTCTGGCCCCCCAGATGTTGCTGACCTACAAATCCCACCAGCCCCAGGAAACAGAATTGGCCGAGGATGGAGACTTCCGGGATAGCGCGAACGGGTAATGGCGGATTCCCTCCGAGCCCCGGAGGGAATCGGCTCCGTCGAGGACGGGTCTTGCCGTGCCGGCGACACGGGGACCCTTAAAAACCGCAAGCGCGGAAGCTTGCGGACCTGGTAACTCGGTGGGCACCTCAAGCGCCCTCCCCGACCCGCGAAGAGCCTTTTTAAAGGCTGCGGAGTGGACTGGGGAGCGGCGTGGTGCTGAGAGTTCAGCGCTACCTCGGCGGAGCGAAGCCGCGAGCCATGACCGTAGAGCGCCGTCTTTCTTCCTGAAATTGGGACTGAAAAAAGCAACCCGTGAGTAGAAGGAAATTTTGGCACTAAAAGTTTTTATTCCTGAATTCGAGTACGATCGGGGGACGTGTCAAAAAGGAAGTCCACACTCCCCCCCCCACCAAAAGACTTAAAGTAAGGAGAGGAACACTAAGTCGGAAAAACTGTGGTGTTTAAAGAAAAAGCTTTCATAAATTGGATTAAAAAGTTAATTGTGCTGGAGTGAAGAGAGGGGAATTTCAGAGGTTTTTTTCTTTTGTTTTCTCTGGCTGACCCCCCCCCCCGAACCCGGGCAGCGCCCTGTGTGTGAACCCGAGAGAAAGAATAAGGAGTTTGACAGCTGTCAAAAGAGCTGTCAAACGGATAGTTAAAACCTGGAACTGTGCTACAAATATATTTTTGGATTAAAAGTGTTACATTAAATTCACTGGAAACAAACTAATTTTGAACAACAAAGTAACGGACTGTTGGAAAAGAACCATGATGGAAATCCCCCTGGAGGGAACTAAAGACATTGCAATGGCGGCTGAAGGAAAATTACTGGCAGAGATAAAAAAAATGTTTTTTTTGGTGGGAGCTCTGCAAGAACAGAGCTCGGCTATGAGTGAACAATTGATGACCTTCAATCTTAAACTAAGCAACTCTGTTGATGGAATTAACCGGATGGAAAAAGAACCTGCAGCTGCAGAAGAAGAGATAACTTTAGAACTGGGGGAAAAAGAAGAAGGAGAAGAGGGAGTTCAGGAGGAAGAGAGTAATCAAAAGTCTGTAACTTTTGGGAACAAAAGAAATGAAGAAGACAACCAAAGGATTACAAATCTGCAAAGAAAGATGGAAGTCCCTGGAATAACTGGAATATCGAGCTATAAAAGAATGAACAAGTTTGATGGGGACTTATTCTTTAAGCTGCAACAGGGGAGATTTGTTGATCCTGGACAGAAACTGTTTCTGTTTGATTTGGAAGGAGGAAAATATGAGGAACTGGGGACAGAATTCCTCCGAGAAGAGAAGACCAACAAAAAGGACTATAAACAAAATTGGTGGAAAGAGACTAATTGGGGCCTAAGGGCCTCCGATGTGAGAAATCCGGGTTAAAAATATGGGAAGGGGCAAAAACCGGGGTAGGGGAGGGAGGGGAGTGTAGGGTGGCAAGACTCTGGGATCTAGAACTGAAATATTATGATTTTTGGTTCAATATATGATTTTTGGTTTAATATAAAGACCGAGGAATTTGTGGGAGAGAAATTAGGCCGACCTTAGAGAAAGGATTCAATGTATATAATGGGATATGATAAGTAAAAATGGAAAAATGATAAATTTTAAGAAAGATATGAACAATATTTAAGAGAAATGAACAAATAACTTGCTGAGATACTTAATGAAATTGGAAGGTGGGTAGGGGGGTGTGGGGAAGTCACTGAAAGAAGGTAATGAATGTAAGACTATGAAATTACAGATGTTTTGTTTTGTGTTTGTTTTATATGTGTGTGTTTGTCTGAAAAAAGCTGAAAACCCAATAAAAATTTTTATAAAAAAAAAAAAACAGAATTGGCCGAGGATGATGGGTGTTGCAGTTCGGCAATACCAGGAGGGCCAAGGCTTTGCCACACCTGTTGCAGGGCATCAGAAATTTTTCTGATGTCAGCTAAACATTTTCCAGTGGAAATTAGCCTAATTTGCACAGTAACATTCCCCCCCCATCCTAAATTTTCCAGAAAACCCACATGACAGCTCTGTAAACCAAGCCTTATGAGAAACAGTTGAAGGAGCTGAGTATGTTTAGTCTGGAAAAGAGAGGACTGGAAGGAGATATGGTAGCCATTTTTAAATATCTCAAGAGCTGTCACATATCTCAAGAGTATGCCCCATAGAGGACCTTAATGTCCATAAATAGCAACACTCTAGAGGTCCTGGGTCCTAAGGAAGTCAGATTAGCCTCAACCAGAGCCAGGGCCTTCTTAACACTGGCTCCACCTGGTGGAACGCTCTGTCTCATGAGTCCAGGGCCCTGCAGAATCTGATTTCTTTCCGCAGGGTCTGTAAGACAGAGTTGTTCCACCTGGCCTTCGGCTTGGAATCAATTTGATTCCCTCCCCCCTTTTCTTTCTTCCTTTCTCCTTCTGTGATGGAACTCCTATCTGGGGACTTCCCTGGCTTTTTTCTGGCCCACGTAGGACCAGTCTGGATAGTTAGCCTTGGTGAGGACTTTACGTTTTCATCTCCCAAAAAGTTTTTGATTTGAGTTTCCATTGAAATGCGGCTGTATTTTAATGTTTTAATGTTGTATTTTAATCTTGTTTTTAAGCTGTATTTCAATCAATTTGTTTTTAGATCGGGTGTTAGCCACCCTGAGCCCGGTCTTGGCTGGGGAGGGCAGGGTATAAATAAAATTTATTATTATTATTATTATTATTATTATTATTATTATTAGAAATCCTGCTCCTGCCATTGAAACAAGGAGCACAGTGGGAGAAGATTCACGGCTTCCTGTCTTTGGCCATTTCCTATCTGCAAGAAACGAATGGGCTAATGGCTAGTGCTGGCAATGCTTTTCCTGAGCTATGAAACTCCTGATCACCCACAGGAGGGAGAGAAGAGTCTCTGAAACCTACATCCAGCTGGGACGTGCCGTGCATGGTCTGTTGGTTCACTACACTGCCGACAAGTTGCCGTCCCACCTTGTTTGCGCGTGGAACCAAGAGTGGCAATTGGATTATTCAAAGCGTGAGCAATTTGTGCAGCTGCCCTATGACAGTTAAATCTTCCCCGTCAGGTTATAATTGTTCATTATCCCGAATTACAGACGATCTCGAGGGGTCGTGTCACCTCGCTGTCACAGCAAGAGGGAAGGCCCTTCCGACATGATTAATGCCAGCTTGCTCTCTGTTGAATGAATCAAAAGGCTGCCAAGAATTTTGCAGAACATGATGGAGAGAAAGAAAGAAGGAGAGGGAGAGAGAGAGAGAATCAGGGTGGTGGGGGGACTCTTTTATTTCTTTCCCAGCCACTTGGTCTGCAAATAGATTTCTGATTAATTTCCTCAACGGAAGGTGGCAAGAGGCAGCAGAAGCCGAAGGTCAGGACTTGCTGAATAAGGAGAATCAGCAACCGCTGCTGCAGCTGGACTTAATGTTTTAAAAAATAGTGAAAGAAGAGCCCTGCAGGATTTATTTTATTTTATTAAATTATAGCCTGCCTATCTTCCATCGTGGAACCTAAGAAGGTGTTCCATGTGCTTTCCATGCAGTTACAGATACAAGCACTGAGCCACAAGAACACAAGAAAAGCTACAGGTGGCATTTAATGCCAAATAAACTGGCCAAGATGTATAAAAGCATGTCAAGTAAATGCTGGAAATGTAAGCAGATAGAAGGTCATTCTTCCATATGTGATGGACATGTAACAAAAAGCTAAGGGCTTTTGGGAAATGATACAAATGAAACGAAGAAAATGTTTATATGGGCTATTCCCCCAAAGCCAGAAGTTTTCCTTACAGGCATAATGTGGCTGAAGGTTTCAAAGAAGATGGCTAAACTATTTATGTACGTGGTAATGCCAACTAGAATATTATAGGCGTAGAAATGGAAAGAAGAGCAGGTTTCACTGAAGGAAGGGTGGCTTTTGAAAGTAATGGATGATGCAGAGATGGCTAAGCTGGCAGCAAAATTAAGAGATCAAAATGACGAACTTTTTAATAGAAGAATGGAGGTCTTTAGTGACTATTTTTTTAAAAAAATTATAGTCAAATGATGTTGCAGGCAGGATTCAAGATAAAACCAGTGAAAGAAAAATGACAAAATAATTGTAATAGAGAAACATTTGGTAATATATAAAGGTATAATGCTGTAGAAAAGGTTTGAGTAAAAACATTGTGGAGGTGAGAGTGGGGAGTCTGTCTGTCTGTCTGTCTGTCTCTCTCTCTCTAATGAGAACAATAAGGAGAGCTTGCCGGATCAGGCTATCTCCTGTTCTTCCCTGTGGGGAGCTAGCAAGCAGGATCTGAGCACAAGAGAAGTCTCTCCTCTTGAGGTTTCCAGAAGCATGAGGTATTCAGAAGCCATCTCCAACTATTCTGCAAGTTGGCTTCCTGTGCCTTCGGAGCACTCCCCGGGACTAGACGACAGCACCTTTTATTTTAACATCTTCTTTCCTATGGTAGCGGCACAGGTGCAGAAAAAATGCACGTGGGTCATGAAGGCAAGAGAAGAACATTAGGAATGGCCAGCACCAAAAGCGCCCCCCCCCAAAGCCAAATGTAACACAAGGGGGATGGCTCAGTGCTACAGAGTCTGTTTGGCAAGCAGGAAAATCACCTGTTTGATCACCTGTGGCATCTTCAGGTAAGGCAGGGAGAAACATCTCAGACTGGAAGTCTGGAGAGCCCCTGCCAGTCAGTGTACCAGGGGTCAGCAAACGTTTTCAGCAGGGGGCCGGTCCTCTGTCCCTCAGACCTTATGGGGGGCCGGACTATATTTTTTGGGGGGGAGGGGGAAATGAACAAATTCCTATGCCTCTCTTCTTCTTCTTCTTCTTCTTCTTCTTCTTCTTCTTCTTCTTCTTCTTCTTCTTATTTATTTGTACCCCGCCCATCTGGCTGGGTCTCCCCAGCCACTCTGGGCAACTTCCAACAAAGATTAAAAACACATTAAAATGTCACACATTAAAAACTTCCCTGAACAGGGCTGCCTTCAGATGTCTTCTAAAAGTCTGGTAGTTGTTTTTCTCTTTGACATCTGGTGGGAGGGCATTCCACAGGGCGGGCGCCACTACCAAGAAGGCCCTCTGCCTGGTTTCCTGTAGCTTTGCTTCTCGCAGTGAGGGAACCGGCAGAAGGCCCTCGGCGCTGGACCCCAGTGTCCGGGCAGAATGATGGGGGTGGAGACGCTCCTTCAGGTATACTGGGCCGAGGCCGTTTAGGGCTTTAAAGGTCAACACCAACACTTTGAATAACCCAGAGATGCATTTTAAATAAAAGGACACATTCTACTCATGTAAAAACACGCTGATTCCCGGACCGTACATGGGTCAGATTTAGAAGGCAATTGGGCATGATCCGGCCCCTGGGCCTTAGTTTGCCTACCCATGGTGTAGACAATACTGAGCCAGATGGATCAGTGGTTTGATTCAGTATAAAAGCATCTAAGTTACAAGAAAGGAGATTCTGACTAAACGTCAGGAAGAACTTTCTGACAATAAGAGCTGTTCGGCAGCAGAACGGACTCCCTCAGAAAGTTGTTTAATATACTTTTCTGAAGAAACTAGAGGCCTTTCTCCTGGGCATGGTCGGCCAATTGGTGTCAAAGAAGGATAGAACTTTTTTATGTATGCTATAGCAGCAGCAAGAATACTTATTGCAAAGTACTGGAAGACATAAGATCTACCCACCCGGGAAGAATGGCAGATGAAGGTGATGGACTGGCGGAAATGACTGGCAGAATCCGAGACCCGGGAAGAATGGCAGATGAAGGTGATGGAACTGGCGGAAATGACTGGCAGAATCCGAGACCAGGGAGAAGAGTCGGTGGAAGAAGATTGGAAGAAATTTAAATTTTATTTACAGAAACATTGTAAAATTAAGGAATGTTAGAAGGAGGCTGGAATGAAGTTATGTGGCTTTAGCAGAAATATTATAAAGGATTAAGTAAAAATAGATTGTTAATGGATGAAAGGAGGAAAGGTAAAGTTACATTATATTAAGATAAATTATAGGATAAAAATTGGGAAAGATGGAAAGGATTTGCTGAAATAGCTAACCGAACTAGAATACAAAAAAAGGGAGGTGCGAGGAGGTCAAGGAAACAAGTAAATGAAAGATAAGTTATGGGAAGGTTTGTTGTGTTTTTTAATTGTTTCTATTTTTCTGTTTATTATTATTATTATTATTTTCTATTCTCTTCTTTTTTTACTGTGATGTGTTGTTATGTTTTTGTTTAACTTGGAATTATCTCTTTCTCTTTTTGTAACATTTAAAACTTTAATAAATATTATTATTATTATTTTTTTAAAAGAAAGTTGTGGACTCTCCTTCCTTGGAGGTTTTTAAGCAGAGGTTGGGTGGCCATCTGTCATGGATACTTGAGCTGAGATTCCTGCATTGCAGGGGTTGGACTAGATGACCCTGGGGTCTCAACTCCCAACTCTACAATTCTATGGTTTGATTATTCTTTGTTACTAGAGTAGTGAACCTGAAGATGGTGTCTGACTGATGGATTGCCAGACATGATCCAAAAAGTGTCTTCCTCGGGGGGGTTAACAACTGCATCTTGTTCTCCTATATCAAAAGCAGCTACCAGAGGGTTTGGGATGACACAACACATGCCTCCTTGCAATTAATGAAGACACATCTGATGAAAACACTTGTCGGAACAGGCTGTGCAATTAAACTGTATAAATTCTCCCGTGGCACCAGCTTGAGGCTCAGCTCTCTCTGTTGCTTCGCTGCTTCCTGGCCCCCACCCCCTGCAAGCAACTGAAGTATCTCAGGACGCAGTCTGAAGTCAGAGTACACAGCAAAGTAAAAAGTGATATAAGGGTTATTTGTAAAATAACGAAAGTAAAAAGTTAATGGAATGGATGAAGCTTTTGTGCAGTCAAAGAGCTTCACATGCATTATGGTTTTGTAATCTGCGGAGCAGGCCTGTATGGTCAGTAGGCATAATTACCCCCATTTTGCAGAAGGGGAGGCAGGAGGACTGAGGCTGGAAAACCGTAACTAGCAATGCCTCAAGCAGGGATGGGGACATCTGTGCCATTCCAGATGTGTTGGATTACAACTCCCATCAGTCCCAGCCACCATGGCTAACAGTCAAGGGGTGATGGAGATGCAGTCTGACAGAATCTGGGGAGGCTACAAAGTTCCTCATCCATAGCCTGAAACAGTCAGTGGCAGAGATGAAATTCAGCCTGGAGATTTCTGAACTTAAACAGTTGTAACCTTGTTTCCTGAACCCCCTGGAACTCGGACATATTGGCTCCCAAATGTCACAAACCCGGAAGTGATTACAGTGGTACCCTGGGTTACAAACACTTTGGGCTACAGACTCCACTAACCCAGAAGTAGTACCTCGGGTTAAGAACTTTACCTCGGCATGAGAACAGAAATCGCGCACTGGCGGCGCCAGGAGGCCCCATTAGCTAAAGTGGTACCTCAGGTTAAGAATGGTTTCAGGTTAAGAATGGACCTCTGGAACGAATTGAGTTCATAACCAGAGGTACCACTGTATTCCGGTTTGTGAATGTGCTTTTGGAACCCAAACATCCGATGGGGCTTCTGTGGCTTCTGATTGGCTGCAGGTAGCTCCTGCAGCCAATCAGAAGCCACGATTTGGTTTTCAAATGTTTTGGAAGTCGCACAGACTTCCGGAACGGATTCCGTTCAACTTCCAAGGCACAACTGTAATTCGTAAGTGACCTTAAGCCAGGTCAGAGTGTTTCGCCCGGAATTGCTTACAATGACTGCCAGGAATATTCACAGGGCTGTTAGGAAGGAAGTGGTAGAAACAGTGCCATTATGTACCCACTTTGCAGCTTTACGCACAATTTCCCAAGCTATTATACACCTGTGGTTCATTTTGCACTGTTTGTTTAAAGGGATTATTATTATATGCTTTGCCGTTTGTTTTTGTATGGATAAGAATGACAGTACACTGTATCTGCGAACTATTTGTATATCTGAAAAGCTAATAAAATTATTTATTAAAAAATATTTTTTGCGGGGGGGGGAGGTTGTAAATTCCAACCTGTTCTGTTCCCAAAGGTACAGCCTGCTTAAATTAACCCCGCTGAAGGCATTGTCACTGCACAAACACCATACATTTAACACACATGACTCCCCCCCCAAAATAATGGGAACTGTAGTTTGTTAAAAGTAACTCTGTGGAAGGTAAACTAGAGTTCCCAGGATTTGGGGGAAGAAAGTCACATGATTTAAACGTATAACACAGCCTGCTTTTGTTCCATTTTTCTGGATATGGTGAGGTGCCTTTCTGCTATTCGGGGGTAGGACTTGCCATAATTAGCTGAACTAAATGCTACACAAAGCTGCTGTTTGCCCTTAATTAGAGGGTATAAGGAAGGAGGTTCTCTCCATCATTTGTAATAGGGTCAATTATGCGAAGCACTAATCAAGTTTCCTAATGAGGTCTCTGAGTGATTAGCATGAGCTCCGTAATTGGCTATTGAAACGGAAGCTGCCCTGCCACCGGGATAGCGAGGTGGCGGTGGCAACGGTGGGGGGGGGGTGTCTTAAAGGCAGGTGGGACTGACAGCCGCCTATCGCAGTCCGCTGCAGCTGGAACAAACACTGCCACCCTATCAGGGCGCAAAGCGGTAGCAGCACTCAAGAAGCAAAGTGAACAGGGATATTTTAAACGCATTCATTTATTTCTGATTCCAATTTTTATCGCACTGTTTCAGTTTATCACAAATTGGGAGGGGGACCACTATATCTGAGAGGCCCCCATAGCTGTTTCCGCAGTGCCCCACATGGGGGGGGGGAAGCTGATTCCCATTAGCAGGGCGGAGAAACATTGAGCCCCAATGGGGGAAGCACTCCGATCTGCAACCACATAGGCCCATGGGGTGATCCATGCGACGGTCACCTCCAGGCTTGACTACTGTAATTCGCTCTACGCGGGGCTGCCCTTGAAGCTGTCCCCAAAACTCCAACAGGTGCAGAATGCTGCAGCGAGGCTCCTCACAGGGTCTCTGCCATGGGAGCATATTCACCCAGTGCTTTTCCAGCTGCACTGGCTCCCAGTGGAGTACAGGATCAGATTTAAGGTGCTGGTTTTGACCTTTAAAGCCCTTCGCGACCTAGGACCCTCGTACCTACGGGACCGCCTCTCCCGGTATGCCCCACGGAGGACCTTAAGGTCCATAAACAGCAACACCCTAGAGGTCCCAGACTCTAAGGAAGTTAGATTAGCTTCAACCAGAGCCAGGGCTTTTTCAACACTGGCTCCAGCCTGGTAGAACGCTCTGTCTCATGAGACCAGGGCCCTGCAGGATCTGATTTCTTTCCGCAGGGCCTGTAAGACAGAGTTGTTCTGCCTGGCCTTTGGCTTGGAGTCAATTTGATTCCCTCCCCTTCTTTCTTTTTTCCTTTCTCCTCCTGTGATGAGGCTGCATTTTAATGTTTTAATGTTGTATTTTAATCTTGTTTTTAAGTTCTATTCATTCAATTTGTTTTTATTATTGGTTGTTAGCCGCCCTGAGCCTGGGCTTGGCTAGGGAGGGCGGGGTATAAATAAATTTATTATTATTATTATTATTATTATTATTATTATTATTATTATTATTATTTGCAGGCTGGGGGGGTGCATGGTTGCAGGCAAAAAAAAAGTGAGTGGGGCAATGCATGCGGCTCTTCAATTTTAAAAGTAGGCTGCATGCCAATCTTACAAAAGTCAGAGGTCACCTGCCAAGCAAAAGGACTCAAAGGGGCAGCGGCTGAGGAGGAGCCTGGGGAGAGATCTGAGCACCAGGTAGCATTCTGCCCTTAGGCCTGTGGTTTCCGACTCCTACACTGTGTTGAGTTCTTATCACTGGAGAAAGGAAGAAAACAGAAAGGCATGAACCTACACAGATCCTGCATTTGTCATCTGAGGCCCCTCTTTGTGTGCCCACTCTAAGGGAGCTGCAGCAGTGGCAACCCAAGAAAGGGGCCTTTTCAGTGGTGGCTCCCAGATCATGGAATGTTCTTCCTAGAGAGATGCACATGGCACCATCACTGGCAAATATCAGGCACCAGGCAAACTCATTCCTGTTTACCCTGGCATTTGGCTCCTACCTGGGGTGATTTGGTATGATGAGACCTTTACCTGTATTGGTGTCCTCCTTTTAGCAGAGTGGGGTAGAATTCATCCTTTTTATGTTATTGTAACTTGAAAATTTTAGTCAATAATGGTTTATGTATATATATAAACCAACCTTTTTGATGTTATTTTATATTTTGTATTCTGTAGGCTTTTATAATTGCGAGACACTCTTAGACATTTTACGTAGCAAGCAGCAACCACATGCTAATAAATAATAACTACTATATGCATTACCTAAGAGTGTGTTGGAATTAAGATAGTAAACATGACACTTCCCAAGCCATAAACAGGTCTATTTAAAAACAAATAATTTTTACGAAGCTCTCTTTCAAGGATCCAGGTAACTGAGGCAGCTCAGGAGCATTGTAAAAATGTAAGCCGGGTGAAGCTTTTGAGCCCAGTTCAAAGTACAGTCGTACCTTGGAAGTCGAACGGAATCAGTTCCAAAATGTTCGGGAACCAAAATGTGACTTCTGATTGGCTGCAGTAAGCTCCTGCAGCCAATCGGAAGCAGCAGAATCCCCAATGGACGTTTGGGTTCCAAAGAACGTTTGCAAACTAGAACATTCACTTCCAGGTTTGTGGCGTTCGGGAGTCAAAACATCTGAGTACCAAGGCGTTCAGGATCCAAGATATGATTGTACTCATTAAAGACGAAGTGACTTGGGCCTCAAATATCTAACAGAGCACCTCTTTCTCTTTAAACAAACCAGAGGATTAAACCAGTGAAGGACACCCTTCTCAGAGGTTCAGCAGTGGCAGCTTATGAGAGGGACTTCTCTGGGATGGCCCCAAGAACACAGAACTTGCCTCCCATTCTCTTTACACTTTCTGTCTATTGCTAAACATGCTTCACTTCACTCTGACTTTTGAAAACTTTGGTTATTTTACGGATTCTTGTCTATTTGCTTTAGCGTAAACTGTCCTATGGTTTGTCTCAGCAACAGTGTATCAAACATCCAAATAAATAACATAAAATAAGATTTGATGTCCTCTCTGGAATGTGTTGTATGGAATGATTGTTTTAAGGTTCTGAGTGGGATTGTTGTTTATTTCTTGATTTAACTTCATTGTGTATTTATATGCTGCAATATAATACTAATGGCATTAGACTGATGGATTGATGGATAAGATTCCTTATCCACGCTTCACCAAAAGGTCCCAAAGTGAGTTACTGTAACAGAGTATACAATTATAAAAACAGAGTCTTTGGAAGGATATAAATTGAATAACTATAATAATAATAATAATAATTCTGCTTGGAGGCCAATTGTGATTTATAGGACCAAACCATCTTATGGTTGGCCCATTCCCGCTCAGCACATTTATTTGGCAACATTCATGAATATTTCAATGTTTGAACCTTGTATTCCACTATGGAATATATTTTGGACCATCCATTCTTTTTAAAGCTTTCTATTATTATGAGGATTATTATTTTGTTCTCTTGTAATTTTCTTCTTCCTGTTTTAAGTACAGAGATGGTGAACCTATACAACAAACCCTTTGGAACTTTCTTCTTTATTAGAGCTGCTGAGATGTTTTTATTCATGGGGAGGAAAACTCAGGCCTGGGGGCCGGATCCGGCCCAATCGCCTTCAAAATCCAGCCCACAGATGGTCTGGGAACCAGAATTTTTTACATGAGTAGAATGTGTGCTTTTATTTAAAATGCATCTCTGGGTTATTTGTGGGGCATAGGAATTCGTTCTTTTTTCTTCTTCATCAAAATATAGTCCAACCCCCCACAAGATCTGAGGGACAGTGGACTGGCCCCCTGCTGAAAAAGTTTGCTGACCCCTGTTTTTATTATAACAATCCATATGTGATCTTTTACATGTACAGTCATACCTCGGAAGCCGAACAAAATCTGTTCCGGAAGTCCGTTCAACTTCCAAAACGTTCAGAAAACAAGGTGTGGCTTCTGATTGGATGCAGGAAGTTCCTGCAGCCAATCGGAAGCTGTGGAAGCCGCGTTGGACGTTCGGGTTTCAAAGAACGTTTGCGTTTCAAAGAACGTTTGCAAACTGGAACACTCACTCCCGGGTTTCAATCGTTCGGGAGCCAAAACATTTGGGTAGCAAGGGTTCGTTAACCAAGGTACGACTGTATATATTTAATATTTATAATATATATTTAATATATATTTAATTCTACTAATACTTGTTTAAATAAAACGTTTGTTTGTTTGTTTGTTTGTTTGTTATTACCATAACAATTGCAAAGAGTGGTGCTGTGGTCTAAATCACTGAGCCTAGGGCTTGCCAATTGGAAGGTCAGCAGTTCGAATCCCCGCGACGGGGTGAGCTCTCGTTGCTCTGTCCCTGCTCCTGCCAACCTAGCAGTTTGAAAGCACGTCAAAGTGCAAGTAGATAAATAGCTACCACTCCGGCGGGAAGGTAAACAGCGTTTCCGTGCGCTGATCTGGTTCGCCAGAAGCGGCTTAGTCATGCTGGCCACATGACCTGGAAAAATTGTCTGCGGACAAATGTTGGCTCCCTCAGCCAGTAAAGCGAGATGGGCGCCGCAACCCCAGAATCGTTTTGTGACTGGACTTAACTGTCAGGGGTCCTTTTTAACAATTGCAAAGCATGTAAAATCCTTCCAAATGAGAGAGAATGGTATAAATTCAGCAAAAGAGGTGGGTCCCACTGATTAAAATACCTTAGCTGCCAAAGGCTGGGGTAAAGAGGCATGTCTTCAACAGGGAATAATCCTGCATTATCCCAAAGAGGTTGATCAGGTAATCTAACAAGGCTCTCACCCGCAACGCCCACTGATCCCTCAGTGGGTGTGTAAGACAAGGGGCGGTGGGAAATCGAACAGGCATGTCATCATTGGCATGATCTTCCCAAGCACATGCCGATGCTCTCCAGGCGTGCGCAAAAGCTCTTTGGAGCGGAGATGTCAGGGATGTAGTATAGTCACGGCATGTGTCCCAGAGCCGGAGCAAAGTGTACTTAAAATATTGATTAGCTGCGCGGGCTTCTCGAATGCTAGCCAGGGAACAATGCGGTAGAGTCGAGGCTGTTGGTCTTTGAAGAAGGTGGGGAAATGCTTCTTGGCTCTCGCAATCAAGCCCATTCATAGTCTCTTTGAGAAAAATTGATTGGCCAGCTGGCCTTTCAAGAAAGGGGTGGTTTTCTGCTCAACCGCTACATTTATGTGATGGAACAGCAGAGGAGGAGGTCGCAGAGAAGAGAAAGAAGTGAAGCTTTTTTAATCGCCTGGGAGCAAAACCAAGCCCTGATCCAGTTAGGGAAACGTCAGAGGAACAGAATCAACTGGCATGGGCGTGTAGCCTGTGTGAGGAAACTTTGCAATGGGACTCTCTTAATACGAGGATTCAGGATAAGTCCAGGAGTTGTATGAACAGCAAAAAAAGCAACTCAACCTAGCAGCTAGGACTTCCTACCCAGGCAAGGCTAAGGTTCCAACTATCCCCCATTGAGCTGTGGAAGGAACCACATCGAGAGAGGGGAGGCAAGTGTCCAATACAGTCATGTCTCTCACGGAGGTGTGGTGCAGTGCTTAAGAGCAGTGGACTCGTAATCTGGTGAACCGGGTTTGATTCCCCGCTCCTCCACATGCAGCTGCTGGGTGACCTTGGGCTAGTCATACTTCTCTGAAGTCTCTCAGCCTCACTCACCTCACAGAGTGTTGGTTGTGGGGGAGGAAGGGAAAGGAGAATGTTAGCCGCTTTGAGACTCCTTCAGGTAGTGATAAAGTGGAATATCAAATCCAAACTCTTCTTCCACCCCAACACACACATACACACCACCACTACCAACACCACCACCAACAATAGCAGGGAGTCTAGATCCTCAGCACCATTATCCCCAGTTGCTGCTGTTGCATCTCTTCTTTCATGCTTGCAGAAAACCAATGAACAAGCAAGCAGTGGCATCAATTATTATATTATTGTATATAATAATTTTATTATTATTATTATTATTATTATTATTATTACTACTACTACTACTACTACTACCCACCCTTTACCCTGAGGTCCAAGGGTGAGTTGTAATGCTAAAACAAAGTACAGTCATACCTTGGTTTTCGAACAGTTTCTCGAACGTTTTGGCTCCCGAACACCGCAAACCTGGAAGTGATTGTTCTGGTTTGTTAACTATTTTTGGAAGCCAAATATCCGATGGGGCTTCCACGGCTTCCAATTCACTGCAGGACCTTCCTGCAGCCAATCAGAAGCCACACTTTGGTTTCCAAACGTTTTGGAAGTCAAATGGACTTCCAGAATGGATTCCATTTGACTTCCAAGGTACGACTGTATTAAAAAAACAGTTTGAACTACCGGTAACTAACATCTACTAATCCTCCTATGTCTATTGTTCCACTGCTGTCTGGGCCAGAGTGAGAGGTGGGTGAAGGAAAGGTGACGTTCTAGGGTGCTCCTGTCAGTGGTTCCTCGGTTGGGATGTGGACCCTCAACAGATGCCTGACCATGCCAT
Organism: Podarcis erhardii; assembly: GCF_964252035.2. Lineage (NCBI taxonomy): Eukaryota > Metazoa > Chordata > Lepidosauria > Squamata > Lacertidae > Podarcis > Podarcis erhardii. Next base: position 10,609,479 of record NC_138514.1, read on the forward strand.
CCTCCATGCTGGCCCCGCACAGGATTTCTGAATTGATGCAAAACTCCTGGGTGTCTCAACACTGCACCTCCCTTTCATATTTACACGCTAGGACAAGACAACCACTTCTGGGAAGATATTTGTGGTGTCATCAAAAGCTTAGAACTTCAAGCAACATTAAATCCCAGTGTGGGTCAGGAAGCATAGCAAAACAATAATTAGCACCACCACAGATTACATTTCTAACTAGAGGCAGGAGAGATCCGAAGGGTCTGGAGGTGCATTTCCAAAACGCCCATCTTCTACGAGGGATGAATTCCCAGCTCTGCTCTTCTCATCAAAAATGTATCGCTCCCATTCCTAATTGGGTTCGGCCATTTACCCACAAGGCTTTGCATCCCCGGGCGGATTATGATTCTAACCTCTGACCACATGGAGTCCCAGAGGTCTTTTGCTACTAAATGCAAATATAAAGAGGGAGAGGTGGTTTAAGCCCCTTGCCAGAACAGCCATTTAGAATTGATTAAAACAGCCTGATGCTTCCTGATTGGGGCAGCAAGCCTCTGAAGGTGGCAGGTTTCCAAACCTTGTAAAAAACAAAACAAAATACAGGCCCGCCCTGCAAACAAGTCTCACAGGGGCCGGGATGGATAGTTAGTACCATTTTCACCAGGCTAAAACTCAGAAGGAATCAGAGCTTGATTGAAGGAGGGGGGGGGGTGGTGTACAGAAACTTAGCATTTTCTAAATATCCTTGCTGCCACACCAGCTCATGACCTCACCAGCATCATAGTAAACATTACACAGGAACAGAGGAAGCTGCCTTCTGCGGAGACAGAATGCTTGTCCATTTAGCCTAGGGTTCTCTACTCTGACTGGCAGTGGCTCTTCAGAGTCTCCAGGCCCAGCGTCAGCTCCCAAACGCAAGGGCTCACTGGGGTTGACATCAGGGCAGTGATAATTCTACAGATGTCAACAGCCCAGAATTAAAGGAGAAGTGGAAGGCTGGGTGGCAGTTATAGCTGCCCTCCCAACACAGCAACATTGCAACATGGAGGTATTTGGGGAGGAAGAAGATGGCAGCCACTGCCACCACCTGCTCCCCCTTTTGACTGCCACATAACACATTTCTTTTTATGGAGAGGTTTGCAGATATTAGGGGACGTGGGTGGTGCTGTAGGTTAAACCACAGAGCCTAGAACTTGCTGATCAGAAGGTCAGCGGTTCTAATCCCCGCAATGGGGTGAGCTCCCATTGCTCGGTCCCTGCTCCTGCCAACCTAGCAGTTCAAAAGCACGTCAAAGTGCAAGTAGATAAATAGGTACCGCTCCGGTGGGAAGGTAAACGGCGTTTCTGTGCGCTGCTCTGGTTCGCCAGAAGCAGCTTAGTCATGCTGGCCACATGACCCGGAAGCTGTATGCCAGCTCCCTCAGCCAATAAAGTGAGATGAGCGCCGCAACCCCGGAGTCGGTCACGACTGGACCTAATGTTCAGGGGTCCCTTTACCTTTGCAGATATTGCTGTACATGTAAAGCCATGGCATGACATTCTCCTATTACAGTGGTACCTCGGGTTAAGAACTTAATTTGTTCTGGAGGTCCGTTCTTAACCTGAGGTACCATTTTAGATAATGGGGCCTCCCACTGCCGCCGTGCAATTTCTATTCTCATCCTGAAGCAAAGTTCTTAACCTGAGGTACTATTTCTGGGTTAGTGGAGTCTGTAACCTGAAGCGTCTGTAACCTGAAGCATCTGTAACCCGAGGTACCGCTGTACATGCACAGCAGAGGGGAGAGTATGCCCACATATTGTTCCCCTTCACATGAATAGGATCGATGGTCCAGTGAGAGTTCAAACCAGAATTGGGGGAACTGTGGCACTCTAGACGTTGTTAGACCACATACGCACCAAATTGTTCCCAGCACTGGGGAGGCACCATTGTGTACGCATGACATCACAAGCGCAACTCCCTCCCCAAGTTTGGCCAGGCCAACTTAGCCTGTCAGCCACCCACCCACTGCCAGCCACCTTACCTTTCGATCTCTCTCTGGCAATCCTCAAATGGACATGGCAGGGCCAAGGATCTTTGTCCTGGCACATCCTTTTGAGGATCTCCACAGAATTGGGGGAGGCCAGCCCCCTTTTGAAAATATGGCTCTGGCCCCTTGATCCCCTCTAGCTGGCACTCCCCTTAGACCACAACTAGCACCCTTTACCATTGGCCATGCTCCCTTGGGCTGATGGGAGCTGGGAGTGCTGCAAACACCTGGGGAACCTCAGGTTCCCCATCCCTGGTTTAAACCACTGGGTGGAAATATTGTAGCCACACAGCTCACAAGTTTGGATGCATTTGCCTTCTGCCTTTCTCCCAAAGTCAGGACTCTCTCTCTCTCTCTCTCTCTCTCTCATGTTTCCCTCCCAGATGAATCTCCATGACCTCCTCCACATCCCTCCCCCTCCATGGAGGATATGACCCTGATGCTAATGATTTCCAGTTTCACCTTTGATGTTCCACAAAGTGATCCCTGCGGACTGAACATGCCGACAAACATCTATCTCTAGCGGTGGCTGGGGCTAGGGCTGAGCTTTGCTCAGCAGGCTCCCTCTGCCTCAGAGTCCCATTTAATCACTTTAAACCTGACCGAGTGCCAGGTGACTGCCGAGATGGACACTGGCTTTCAATTATCGGATGCACCGCTGAACTGATGGGAGCAAAGGAAAGAACTAGCACACTCCAGGGGACGGGAGGTTGGGGAGAGAGAAAGAGGATGCTTAACTCTTTTCCTCCTCATCTTTCCCCCTTTTTTAATGATGGATGACCTCAACTGCAAGGAGTGGAGTCACATTTATGAACATCTCACAACAAGGAGAAATGAAGAGCTTATTATTGAGTAGGAGACATTTAGGGCTATTTCTGTACCATGTTCAACATTCAGGACAGTAGCTGATGCACTAGATTCAATGGCAAAGGATTTTCACTTGTGCAGTTGAACTTCCCCACTTTGCTTCCCCCCCATGCCCTCCCCAAATCTCCTCTAAAGGGAGAGGAACCCCCAGAATAGATAAGGGGGGAGATTCATTGCACAAGTGTGATTCTGTGCACTAACAGAAGAAGTTATTCAGGTGACATTGGATCCAACCCTTTCTCCTAGACTTGCCAGGCTGCAACCCATTGACCCTCCCTTTATCTCTTGCCCTTCCCATCACCACTTGTGTGGCCCATCTGAACACCTGGCTACAGCAGGGATGGGGCACCTGCAACCTACTGAATGTTAGGCTTCAGTTCTCATCCGCCCCAGCCAGTGGGGCCAGCCCTCAGGGATGGTGGGAATTGCAGTCCAACAACATCTAGAAGGCCACAGGTTCTTCATCTGTGCTACAGCAGGTGTGATAGAGAAGTAGAGGACAGGGCATTCAGATGAACAGTGGGTTAAATATTGCTCAGACCCCTGCAGAGGGCAGGAACAAACTCTTTGCCCAATAGCAAATGAGCAGAGGGGCTAAATCCTCCTCTCTGCTGGAATCTGCTTCACCAGCAACTTCCCTGCAAGGAATGCACTGGCAAAGTTGATCCCTACAGAGAGCAGGAATGAGTAGCTGATTTCTATGCACCAGCAGAAAGTTTGGTCCTTTTGATTGCTGCTTGGCCAGCATATTTCCTGGCGGAACAGACCTCCCACCATCTCTGAGGGTGTCAGGGACTGGCAGAGCTCCAAAAAGTGTGTGGAGGAGGCAGGGGACCAGGGGAGTGACCCAGGAGAGGGGACCAGTGATTCATGGGGTGTCAGGCCACCTGCAAGGCAGGAGTCAGGCGAGGAGGGTGAGTCAGGGCAGTCCGAGGTGAAGGAAGGAGTGCAGGACGTAGTGGAGGAAGAAAGGATGGTTCAGGAAAGGGACAGGTCAGTAGGTTCCCCACCTTCTCCTGCCCCACTGTCTCCTAGAACCAGGAGGAGCTTAAAAAGGGAAGAGCAGTGGGAACTTCCATGCAGGAAAAGTCTCAGGTTGCATGTAGTCACTCCGTCAAATTAGGGTATATAAGCCAGAGGAGGGAAAGGGCCCCACGGCTGATGCAACTTCTCCATAGGGCGCAGACCTGTGGACAGCTGCCTAGAGGCTACATCAGGCATAGGCAAACTCTGCACCCCCCATCATCCCTAGCTATTCCCAGGACCAGTAGTCAGGGATGATGGGAATTGTAGTCCCAAACATCTGGAGGGCTGCAGTTTGCCTGTGCCTGGGCTAGATATATGTGAACATATGTATCCGCAGCAAAGAGGAAGGTGTTGTAAGTGCTTCTCTCGTCAGTAAAGAGTTAACTGCTTCTTCCTTATCTGGGGCAGCTGTGGCAGAGGGTCAACTTTGACAGGTGACCAAGACTGCTCACTATCAGTCAGCTGGCATCATGTTTTATGTCAGATGACTGGCAGGCGGGTGTCCATGCCCAGCTGCCAAAGTCAGCCCGCACAGTGGGGAATGATAAAGATTTGGGCTGTCAGGTCAAAAAAAGCCTCCTCTAGTCTACCCTCCAGATAGTGAACAACTGCACTCCATCTAAAATACACAACTGCAGACCAAATCAGGGCCCAAACTAGATGTGGTGCTAAACCCACCCCTCCTAATTTCACCAAGGTTAAAAAAAAAAAGTGAGTGTGGGTTTAACCCTGGACTTCCTCATCATAATCCCAAAGAACCTCCACCACTTGCAGCAGAAACTTTCCCCTCAGAGCTTATAGGGGCAGGGGATCAATTTTCATGAGGATCACAGCAAAGAAGCAAATGATTTAATGTCTCCTCCCTATGTGCATTGTTCTTGACAAGAATTGTGGGGCCTGCACCTGCCATTACTTAAAAACAATTCAGCATTTTATTTACTCATTTTTTTTATTACATTTATATATCACCTTTCTTCCATGAAGCTTAGTGTGGCACACATGGTAGTTTTCCCTTTATCTAATGACATATTTTAATGTTATTAGTAGTAGTAGTAGCAGTAGTAATACTTTTGCCAATCTACTAGGTGCTAAATACCATCTATATATCATTTTCATATAATTTTCTCTGCAAATTTTATATACATATTCCACAATTGTTCCCATGCTTCTATCTCTATATTATGACCAATGTCTATTGCCCAATGTATCATTGAATATTTTACTTGCTCATTCTTTGTCTCCCATTCCAAAAATATCTTGTACATTTTAGGCAGCACTTTAACATTACATTCTAAAAGGTCTCTCTCCAATTGTGATATTTGTTCACCAAACCCTCATTTCCCATGTTTCTTAAATACTTCATTTAAGTGATAATATTGTATCCATGTTGTTAACATTCCTGATAGGTCCTCAATTTCTATTATCATTATTATTATTACTTTATACCCTGCCCATCTGGCTGGGTTTCCCGAGCCACTCAGGGTGGCTTACAGAATATCTAAAAACATAATAAAAACACCAAGCATTAAAAACCTCCCAATACAGGGCTGCCTTCAGATGTCTTCTAAAAGTTGTGTAGTTCTTAATCTCCTTGACATCTGAAACAAGGACATTGCATAGGGAAGGCGCCACTACCGAGAAGGCCCTCTGCCTGGTTCCTTGTAACTTCACTTCTCGCAGTGAGGGAACCAGTAGAAGACCCTTGGAGGAGGACCTCAGTGTCAGGGCTAAGCAGACAACCCTTGACAGCCACCCTTCTTCCACCTTCTTTCCTCATTCATCCCCTTCCAATACTTTCCTTTGGGTCTCTTGCATGTAACTCTCTTCTGGCCAAGTCAAATTCCTGATCCTTTAAAATGTTAAACTTCAACACCTCTCTCAAGGATCTTCTTTCTGTGCTGGACAAGGAAGATAATATACCCTCACTATACAATTTATCCTATTTAATGACACATTCAGTGTCACATCACACCCAGCTTGGCCCCCTCTTGAGCATGCAAGTTCAATGGCCCCCAGTTGTTTCTTGTCTCTGGTACCTGCTGCCCCAGTAATAGCTACTTGTACTGTACTCCCTAAGGCAAATGCACATACATGTACCAGATCAGGCATAGGCAAACTCTGGCCCTCCAGATGTTTGGGACTACAATTCCCATCATACCTGACCACTGATCCTGTTAGCTAGGGATGATGGGAATTGTAGTCCCATACATCTGGAGGGCTGGAGTTCGCCTATGCCTGTACCAGATGAATGTCTGCCCAGGAACACTCAGCTGATGCCATCTTTACTAGAGTTTGGTGCCAAATGAAGACAATTTTATCTTCCTGAGCTTTTAGCAGATGCTTTGTGTTCCTGCCTTCATTGTCTCACTGCTTTTACTTTCTTTCTTTTTTGCACTTGTGTTAAGCGACTATTAGAATCTTTGAATATACTAAACGTTTCTTTGGAAAAGGAAAGGAAAGGAAAGGAAAGAGAGAGACGTCTTCCCGATAAGCAAATAAAATACACATTTTTGGCTTTTATTATGCTAATTAATGCCTCCAGTTGTGTTTTAAATATATTTTGCAAAACCCTGTTGAAAGGTGGAACATCCATCTTTTAAACAAGGCATGGAGAAGCTCTTCCTCATTCTCACAGTGGGGTATTGGAAGGAGGAGGTTTGCCAAAAGCTCTGTGGAAAATGTGGGATTTTGAAAGGAGTAAGAGAGGTGGATTCACAGAGGCATTCTGGGAGACAACCCAGGGAATCATGGGCAGGAAGGGAGAAAGACAAGAGTTGTCTGAGAGAGGAGGAGACCTTCTTGCTCCATCCCTCATTTCCTTTTGTACAGGCGTACCTCAGAATTCAAACGGAAGCCCGTTCGACTTCCAAAATGTTTGGGAACCAAGGCACAGCTTCCGATTGGCTGCAGGAAGCTCCTGCAGCCAATCTGAAGTCATAGACGCTGTGACGGACATTCGGGTTCACAAACCAGAACAATCACTTCCAGGTTTGCAGCGTTCGGGAGCCAAAACATTTGTCTCGCAAGGCGTTTGACTTCTGAGATACGACTGTACAGTAGTACCTCTGGTTAAGAACTTAATTCGTTTTGGAGGTCCATTCTTAACCTGAAACTGTTCTTAATCTGTGGTCCCACTTTAGCTAATGGGGCCTCCCACTGCCACTGTGCCGCCACCGCACAATTTCTGTTCTCAGCGTGAAGCAAAGTTCTTAACTCGAGGTAATATTTCTGGGTTAGCGGAGTCTGTAACCTGAAGCGTCTGTAACCTGAAGCGTCTGTAACCCGAGGTACCACTGTATATCCAGATTCTGATGGCCACACCTAACTGCTGAGTTGCCATGGTGCACCACATGGGCTCTGGCCATGAATTAGCTTGCAAGCCACTCCCTGTCAAAGGAACATCACTCAGACATTACCTTTATTCTCCTCCTATTTCTTGCTGCAAAGAGGCAGCCTCGGAGTTTGCCTGTGTTGGACAACTGGTGCCTTCCAGGAGACCTCCAGAAGGATGATGTCCCAAATATTGTCCGAGTGCAATCAATGGCATTTCCCCATTGCCTGGGGGGGCTGACATACATCACTATGTCTGAGCTTCCTTCCCACCCCCCACAACTTTGCCCTGTTGCCTAGAATGGGGTCCTTTGTAACTGGGTTGCTGCTGGGGGCAGGCAGAAGGTGGGCTGTCAGACAAAGGTCGCCTGATGTGTGAATATTACATTTGGATCAATATGTTATATTGTTGCAGAAATAGGGCTTCATTAGTGTGGAGCTTCAGCAGATGGACCCTGTTGCCCCGGGGGAACCCCGCACGCTTTTGCTCAAAAAGACAGAGGCTCAGCTCGCTTCCTTGAGGGAAGCAACACTTTAATTAGCAGCCTATCCATCAATAAATCGCACACAAACAGTGGCATTCCTTCAGAGCTAACAAACTGGAGGACAAGCCGTTGAGCTGAACTGGGGGCAGGGAAGGGGGCTGCATAGGGCAAAGAGGTTGCTTGACCCCTGTTAACGTTTGGCAGCAAAAACATGGGGAAGGGGCACGGCAATGGGTGTTCCCGGGCAAGGGGGATAGTGGCAGGGGGAGAGTCAGCTCAGAATGGTAAGGAGCCTCGAAAGCTGGGAATGTCAATGTGAGTGTGGGCTCCATAGTCAAAACCTCTTGCCTTCTGCAGAAGGGCAGGGAAAGGCATTGGACTGAATCCAATGAAACTAGTTAGGGACCGCACCAATAAGGCCATATCTGGTTTCATTAGATCACACATGGATGTCAGATTTCAGGGAATCTGCTTCCTCCCCCGTGGCAGTAGATAAGCAGAAGAAAGGAAAGGAGTCTTCTTACCAGTTAGAAACTTTAATAATCACAGCGAGAGAACAAAGAACCCATCTCCTAGAAATGGCGGTTCTCCCAATTAAGGCTTACACCCCCTCTGTCCCTATTAATCTGTGTCACTTCTACATCTTGGAATCTGAGCGTGTACCCTCTGCGCTTTCTGTTCTGCCACTTTCTGGAGAAGGGGGGTGAATGCTGTGCAGAGACTGTGAATCTGTTAACCCTCTCTCTTCCAGTCTTTCTTCTCCTGGCTGCCCCCCATCCAGTGTTTCCCAGCTTCTGCCTTCTGAACTATGCCCCTCTGCAAACCACCGTTCCAAATCTATACTGTCCTCCTGCTCCTGAGAAGATTCAGAGTCTGGATCAGGAGCAGGGGGAGGGGGAGGGGGAGGCTCCCACTATTCCTCCTCAGTGCAATCCTCCTCAGCATGGTCCCTGACAGTGGGCAACCTTTGGCCTGCCTGTGGCCTCGGAGGCCTTCATTGCGGCCCACAGTGATACCCAAGTTATCCCTCCTGCCATATTTTCCTTGTCACCAATTATGGAATATTACTGTGTTTGGAGAACACCAATTAGCTTGAGGAGAAATGTACACCATTTAAAGAGTGTGTGAGAGAGAGACTAAATGTGTGTGTAGCCAGATCCAGTCACACTCCCTGGCACCTGGTCCTTGACCACCCACTGACACATGCTGTTCTTGTGGCAAAATGTATGCCCACCCCATCATAGAGCAGTGGTTTGATGGTGGGTTCAGACTTTCACCATGGCTCAAAGTAAGTCACAATCACTGCACTGCTGCCATTTTCTTTGGCAGGGGTGGGGGACAGGGATTGGTCGGCATTTATTAAAGTTTCCAAACAAGCCGACTTCAAACCACATGTTACAAACCTGGCTTCTTTAGCTAACCATGGATTGCTTTTAAGCCACAAATTCATGATTTGTAGAACATGGAAGTAAATGCTAGCCAAGACTTTCTCCTTACTTTTTTTGCAAGCTCTTTCCTGCTTGCGTATGGCATGATAAACCATGGTTTGGCATTAAAAATAAAGATAAAGGGACCCCTGACCATTAGATCCAGTCGTGACCGACTCTGGGGTTGCGGCGCTCATCATGCTATATTGGCTGAGGAAGCCGGCGTACAGCTTCTGGGTCATGTGGCCAGCATGACTAAGCCGCTTCTGGCGAACCAGAGCAGTGCACGGAAATGCCGTTTACCTTCCCGCCAGAGCGGTACCTATTTATCTACTTGCACTTTGATGTGCTTTCGAACTGCTAGGTTGGCAGGAGCAGGGACCAAGCAATAGGAGCTCATCCCATTGTGGGGATTCGAACTGCCGACCTTCTGATTGGCAAGTCCTAGCCTAGGCTCTGTGGTTTAACCCACAGTGCCACCCGCGTCCCTTGGTTTGGCATTACCAGCCTATAAATTCTGAATCTAATCCTAAGTGGGAGGCAGCTGAAGCCCTTGGCGGAAAGAAAAGGACTGTGAAAGGGATTGCTGATGCTGCAGAAGCAACTGCAGTCCACTGACAGGTTTTCAGTCCCTCCTCAAGGCAAGGGCTGCCCTGAGTCCCCAGTGTGCTTCCTTCAGGCTGCTGGCCTTAGAAGTCTCCTCTCCTCAGTGTCCTGGATGCAATTAAACTCTCATTACTAGGAAGTGTCATTTTCGGAGGGGGAAAAATCAATTTTCCAATTAACCACAGGCAGGAGCAGACATGAATGAATGTGATGAGCAAACAGTAGAATTAGTTGGGAAAATCCAGCCCACCTGATGCCTGGAAGGACAATACGGAAATTAGCAGCATTTTTTTTTTTCCAGAGGGGTGGGTGGTGGGGGGAAAGAGACATTTCCCTCCATCTTAATAGAAACTGGTTTTTTTATAACCCTTGTTTTATATTGCATTTGTATATATTGCTGTACACCTCACTGATATTTTACACAAGTGAGTGGTATATAAATAGTTTTTTTAAAAAAAAAAATATTGCTCCCGTCATCCCTGATCACTTGCTATGCTGGGTGGGGCTGATGGGAGCTGGAGTCAGACGACAACTGGAAGGTCAAAGGTCCCCCACTCCTGGTTTACGTTACTTATAAACACTTTATTTTTCAGAGTTGGAGAGGGGAAAACGTACAATCATAGAACTGTAAAGTCAGAAGAGGCCCCAATGATCATCTAGTCTAACTCCCTGAAGTGCAGTAATCACAGCTCAAGCATCCCCGGCAACCTCTCTTTAAAAATCGTGTCCTCATCACGGAGGGAACGTGTTGCAGTGAGATCACTATGACTGACCTTACTTGTTTGTGTGGGTGGGATCGTTTGAATAGCCACAACGACCTGATAGGGTCTCTCAGTTGCTAGGGTAATTCTGGCCAATGGGGTTGAGAGAATTGGCAGCCGGGGGACCTATTTATATTGCTGCACGTTGCGTCAAGCTTCCTCTTAGCACCTCGTGCATTGGATCACCCGCCCACCCTCCTTATATTAAGGGTTTGCCATGACCTTGCTGGACGTGGGTGGTGCTGTGGGTTAAACCACAGAGCCTAGGACTTGCCAATCAGAAGGTCGGCGGTTCAAATCCCCACGACCGGGTGAGCTCCGGTTGCTCTGTCCCTGCAACTACCAACCTAGCAGTTTGAAAGCAAGTCAAAGCGCAAGTAGATAAATTGGTACCGCTCTGGTGGGAAGGTAAACGGCGTTTCCGTGTGCTGTTCTGGTTCACCAGAAGCGGCTCAGTCATGCTGGCCACATGACCCGGAAGCTGTACGCCGGCTCCCTTGGCCAATAAAGCGAGATGAGCGCCGCAACCCCAGAGTTGGCCACGACTGGACCTAATGGTCAGGGGTCCCTTTACCTTTATGACCTTGCTATGCCGTTGTGGGTTGTCTATTTTTGGGACAGGGGCCCGGTAGGATTTTTCCCATTTGGCTGATTGGCTGTTGCCACTTGGGTTTCACCTGCTGTGTAGCAAATCAACACAACTTTGTAAGGTTTGGCAGTTAGGCATCCGTTCAAAGTGGGGTGGAGGGGAGGTTGTCAAACAGCTCTTGCAGTCGGGAATTTACCGTATTTTTCACACCATAGGGCGCACCGGACCATAGGGCGCACCTAGTTTTTAGACAGGGAAATCAATAAAAAAAATCTCCCCCCCCCCCAGCCCCAAAGAGCAGCGTAAAGGCTGTGCACAACCTCTCCCTGGCGGAGGGGTTGCGCGCGGCTATGGAACAAGTCAAGGCAACGGGCGGGATGGATCCCGCTCACTGCTTTGGTTTCCTCTTTAGCCCCGCGCAACCCCTCCTGCCGGGAGAGGCTGCGCAGGGCTAAAGAAGCCATAGCCCCGTGCAGCCTCTCCCTGTAGGAGGGGTTGCGCGCGGCTATGGAACAAGCCTGCATTCGCTCCATAGGACGCACACACATTTCTCCTCCATTTTTGGAGGGGAAAAACTGTGTCCAATAGAGCGAAAAATACGGTAGTTGGAATCTCCTTTCCTGTAATTTGAATCCATTGGTCCTATTCTCTGGAGCAGCAGAAAACAAGCTTGCTCAATCTTCCATGTGACAGCCCTTCAGATATTTGAATGTGCCAATCATATCATCTCTCAGACTTCTTTTCTTGGGCTAAACATACCCAGCTCCCTGAACCTTTACTCATAAAACTTAGTTTCTAGACCTTTTATCGCTCACTGGAAAGACAGATCCTGAAGCTGAGGGTCCAATACTTTGGCCATCTCATGAGAAGAGAAGACTCCCTGGAAAAGACCCTGATGTTGGGAAGGATGGAGGGCAGAAGGAGAAGGGGACGACAGAGGACGAGATGGTTGGATAGTGTTCTCGAAGCTACCAGCATGAGTTTGACCAAACTGCGGGAAGCAGTGGAAGACAGGAGTTCCTGGCGTGCTCTGGTCCAGGGGGTCACGAAGAGTCGGACATGACTAAACGACTAAACAACAACAAGACCTTTTATCATCTTGGTCACCCTCCTTAGCACACGTTCCAGTTTGACAATATCCTTCTTAACCTGTGGCTCCCAAAACTGGACACAGTACTTCAGATGGAATCTAACCAAGGCAGAATAGTACTATGATCGGGACACTACTGTTGATGCAGCCTAGAACTGCATTAGCTTTGTTTGCTCAGTTGACGTACTACTGGGAGTTTTTGCATCTTGGGTGGCTGGGGTTGGGGGCAACATTGTTGGTCTGAGTTACTTGTAGCTCCATTCTCCCCCACGAAAAACCTGAAAGGGAGCAGGGAATGACTCTGGCTCCTGTGTAAGCAGCAATCTGCTGCAGAGAAACGAGGGACACGCTTTCCGCTGCCAAGGTGCAGATCTCTCCTGCCACCAAGAAATCAACACTCAGTTCACAACGCCAGCGTGAATGAGAAACCACGAAGCATGTCTGGAAACGATTAACTATCAGCATCAGTATGAAGGCAGTCAGCAGGCCCAGGAACAGATGCATTCATCACAGATAGGGTTTAGCTGGAAGAGGAATGGGAAGACCATAGATGAGCCTAGAACTTCAAGGTGGGCTAGGTGGGTATGGGTGTTTGTCTCCCCTCCAGCTCAAGACTGGGAGAAGGGTAGCAACCCTCTCTTGTTGATGAGGGCTATATAAAACATGGGGGACTAACCTGTGGCCTTACGGCTGTTACTGCACAGTATCACTCATTATGCCTGACTATTGGGCATGCAGTTTGAGGTGGGCAGCAGTTGGGAGTCCAGTCTCCTTAGCAAAGCCACAATTAAGCCACCCTTTTGCTGTACATCAAAGCCTGTTCTCTTTGAGCCTTTAACAGCTGCTAATTTTTGAGCTCCTTTTTACTGCTGTCTGTATCTGCTCTTTTATAAATCGTAGGCTGTTTTGCCTTTTAGTTGGCTTACTGCTATTTTACATGGTTTTCAATCAAATCTTTATTACAGTCACAGACCAGCATAAGTAGGGTGGGGTACAATCATTTAGAATCCGTCAAACGTTTTGGAAAGCTAAAAAGCATTAAAATAGAAGGTATATCTAAAAGACTGTAAGAATCTAAAAGAAACTAAAAGAATCTAAAAGAAGGGTTAGGAACATTAAATGGATATGGAAGGGCATCAAAGGTTAGTACATAAAAGACTATGACTATAAGTTTAGAGAGCACTCTGATGTGAGTGTTCATTAAATCTAGTTTGTGGCACAGGTCATCATGTGACAAATTTTGACCGCTGCTGTGCAGACTCTGGCAACATTGTATGTTGTAGCAGGATTGGTATTACATGGTTTTAACACTGACAGCTGGCTTGGAAAACCAGCGTGGTGGAAAGGTGGAAGAGGAGCGCCTTTGCCGCCACCCATCCCAAAATAAGCCTGCCTTGGAAACAGAGGGGTTGTTACATTGTCATTCCAGGAGTTGAAGAAGCTTCTACAAGCATATGTTTGTAGAGTTGGAAGGTACGACGAGGGTCATCTAGTCCAGTCCCCTGCAATGCAGGAATATGCAATACAAGAAAACGCAGCTGTCTCATACGGGGATCAGACCTGCAACCTTGGCGTAATCAGCACCACACTCTAAGCAACTGAGCTATCCAGGCTAGCTCTAGTCTAGAGGCTTTTCAGAACATGACCAGTTCAGGCTGGCATATTAAGCTACAAATGGCATGGCAACCACATCCCAGGAATAAAGAAATCACCACCTTCTTTTTGTTATACTGTTATCTTTAAGGTCCCCTTAGAGATTCTTAGTAATGCTACCTGTATTTTAAATCTGCACATGTCAAGCTCCTCTTTCCAGAAGGGAAGATTCATGAATCTACAAAGTGTGATCTTCTCTGCTGTGTCCCCAAGCGCCAGGAGCAACTTGGGATGTTGGAGAATTCGGTCAGAAGCAGAAATCGCTTTTGTTTGCATTTATGTCCCAAGTCTGGAATGGAAATCAATCTTGCAAATACAATCAGCAACAATCCAAGTTAATGCAATCAGTATTAGCTCACAACATTGTTGGGTTTTTCTAAAGCTCACAGCCGAAGCATAATTAATGACTGCGGTTTGTTTTTTGACATTGTTTTGGCACTTCCTTTACACTGAAATGACTCGGGTGGAAATAATTTTTTAAATCATATAAATGATTGTATAAATTATACTAAATAGTGAGCAGCAGGATGAATCCTGCGGTATTCGGTGGAAACTGAACTGCAGTGGAATGGAAACAGCGCTGACCGTGACAAAGACTTGTTTGAATGGAAATTGTTGCTGGCTGACCTAACAAGACCTGCTGGAGCCCATCCCTAACTTTTAGGCAAGACTGTCAAAAACCTCTCCAGATAAACATCCAGTGCAGGGAAAGTGTTTGTGCTAGAGAGTGTCTATCTAGAAATTTTTTGGATTGCATCCATCTTAATGAACATTGTTTTAGGGAGGGATACAATCTTGTGTAGAAGCAGCCTGGTTGTGAAGGGAGTTACAGCTACAGAAGTCCCTTTGAAGACTGAATTTCTTCAGGAAGCAATGTGTATTTGACCCGGTATTCCTTAGAGTCATGCATTCTACATATCAATGTTTCTGTGGTGTGTGTGCGTGCGTGTGTTAGCTGACAATCGTTTGCCAGAGTGACCACTTCAAGCAGAGGATGCCTTCAAAGAGAGGACTGTCCTCTCTTTGGACACATGGCCACCCTAACATTTGGCCAAGTTAACTCTATTAAGGCAGCAAATTCCTGTGGCCAGTTAAATACAGTGGTACCTCGAGTTACAGGCATTTCAGGTTACATACGCTTCAGGTTACAGACTCCGCTAACCCAGAAATAGTACCTCTGGTTAAGAACTTTGCTTCAGGATGAGAACAGATATTGTGCGGTGGCAGCGGGAGACCCCATTAGCTAAAGTGGTGCTTCAGGTTAAAAACAGTTTCAGATTAAGAATGGACCTCCAGAACAAATTAAGTTCTTAACCCGAGGTACCACTGTATTGACATAGGCTACATCTACAGATCCAAATGGGTGTATTATTGCTAGGACAGCAAGTTACTGGCCAGACCAATTAGGCAAGGATTCACCAAAAGGCTTTAAAACTTTGGGACAAAATAACTGCTGCAGGTTTGGGGTGTTTTTGTTTTTTAAGAGTGGGTACATATCCATCAGTAACCTACCCCAGTCCCATGCTGCTGCTGCTGCTGCTGCTGAAAGCAGAATGACACATTCCAAAGAGGAGAGTTGGGGGGCGGGGTCCCCCAGAGCAGTCGTGAAAATCCTGCTATTTGCAAAAGCAGCTTATGACCTGGCAAGCCCTCCCAAGAGCCTTAGAGGTCAGGAATTAATCGGGGTGGATCATTTGGTTTGGAAGAGAGAATGTCATCAGTCAGGTATCATTAATCTCGGAGGGTGGGAGGCAGAGAATCTGGGTTTACGACAGCATTCCCTAGAGAAGATGCAGAGAGTAGTGGCCAATGGATTTTGGGCATGTCCGAGCAGGAATACCAGGCTACCCAATAAAGCATATTTTCTGAACTGTGGGCAGCTCATCTCTATCCATCCATAATGAAACATTAAGCATTGAGTGCCTAAGTTTGCTTGTTTCTCTCTTCCCTCATCATCCTTTTTTCCTTTTCTGCCATGCCCTTTTTAGATATTCAGCCCGAGGGTCGGCGACTGCGTTATTTTTATTAATTTTGTAAGCTGCTCTGGGAGCTTTTCCGACTGAAAGCAGGGCCTAAAAGCTTTGAATGAATAAATAAATGATATATTAATAGCTTTGCTGGATACAACCAAAGGTCCATCAGATCCAGCTTACACACAGTTGCCAATTCAATGCCTCCAAGAACTCCACATTCGGGGCACAAAGGCAATAGTCTTCCGCTACTGTTTCCCATCCCCAGGCAACAGCTAAAAATCAAATGTACACTGATTCTGAGCACTGAGACTCTGTTTAGCAGTCACTGTAAATTGCTGTCAGCAAGTGGAACCTGCAACAAAATTTTGCACCATGGAACGCTCCTCTTCAATGTTCTAGCCAGCCAACCATGCCTTCTTTGGGGATACTCCATTACCCCGATCAGACCCAGACCTGCTTAGCTTCAGCAAGGTGGCAGCCTCACATGGCCCTGCTCTGGGACCTAGATAATGTGCAATCGCAACATCAAATAAGATAATACCTATGCAACACAGATACAATTTTGAAATGCTTTATCGAGGTAATGCTTCTTGCTAAAAATTGCTCGAGACAATGTTTGTACTTCAACTCGCCTAAGCAGAAGCTGTTATCAATAACAGCCTCTACAGGTGTTATTGATCCACTCTATCTGGGTCTTATCTGCAATCGCCCCTGAACAGGGCTGAGGCTAGTAAAGTGTTTGCTAAGCAAAATTACTCTGTGTTGTCACCTCGAAATACCTACAGATTCTTCACTTGTCATCTATGGGGGTCCGAACCAGCCCTGGGCCATAGAGCATGCCAGGCTATCTGTGCCTATCCCCTCCCTAGGGAAGGGACTATTGCTGCTCAGTGGCAGAGGATATGCTTTGGAGGAACAAGGTCCCACATTCAGTGCCTGCTATCTCCAGTTTAAAGCTTTGCAGGGCGAAGATGCTGGGAAAGGCCTCGGAAGAGCCACTGGGTTAAAGAGCCAAATACAGTGGTACCTCGGGTTAAGAACTTAATTCATTGCGGAGGTCTGTTTTTAACCTGAAACTGTTCTTAACCTGAAGCACCACTTTAGCTAATGGGGCCTCCTGCTGCTGCCGTGCCGCAATTTCTGTTCTCATCCTGAAGCAAAGTTCTTAACCCGAGGTACTATTTCTGGGTTAGCGGAGTCTGTAACCTGAAGCGTCTGTAACCCGAGGTACCACTGTAGTCTGGTTTAGTACAGAGGATTCTTATGTTCTGCCACTGCAGTTCCTGAGCAGCAAATGTATGATGCTTTCTGCCCTACAAGGTACACCTGGTGCACTGGTGGGGAGTCCTTGGCCTCCCCAATATTGTTGGGCTACATCTCCACCCATCCCTGACCATTAGAATCATAGAACCATAGAGCTGGAAGGGACCCTGAGGGTCATCTAGTCCAACCCCAGGCAATGCAGGAATCCTGATGGAAGTTGGAGTCCAACAGCATCTCAGGGGCCACACACACGTTCTCAATTCCTCTGTCCATTCCACAAAGCTTAACACCAGGCTGGGACTGAATCAACCAAACCCTTGTTTTAGCCAACATACAAAGCTAACCACAGGACAATGCTAGATCTACATTCATTTAAGCAGACTAGCAGGGGTGTTAGGAAACGGCTCATTTCATTCTCCTCCCCCCCCCCCCCGCAACAAGAAAATGGTGCAACCTTAACATTCCACTAGTGGAGAGGATGTCACAAAGTGTAAACCCATAGCCCTGAAATTTGGATGTTGCAGGGAGCCAATCCAAACAGTCCACAGGCAGCAACAGAGAAGTTACAATAGGTCTTTCAGCTTCTGTTTCCAAACCATTCACATCTAGGGCTTTTATGTCTGCTGTTAAATTCGATAGAGTCTTAAAAAAAAAAAACTAAAAAAAAAAAAAAACCTAAAGAAACCAGACCCTGCAGAAGGGATGGTCTCTCTCTTTTGAGAAAGGATGCCCAGCAGGGGTAAAGCTATGGAAGATTGTCTCTTTCTTCCCCTTTCTTCCCCTTGGTACAGCTCCCTCCCTCGGTCCCTGGCTGCGCACACACACTTCTCTGCAATGTGCTGAAACTGTAACCTGCTTTCCAAAAGGGATGGATTTCATCTTGGCCTGAACCGATGCACAAGGACTCCAGTTTGGCAGGGAGGTGGGGGGCAGGAATAACCTGGCAGCTGCTAACGTGGCATCCTTCTGTGGGTGGCCTGGCAGATCTTGTGCCAACAGCGTAACTGGCATAGCAGATGCCAACCCACGTCAAGAGCCTATTTTCTTTGGGGTGGGGGAGGGAAGGCAGAAAGGAAATTGCTTCTCTCACATGCATTAAGTGCAGATGCTCCTGAGAGCATCCTAATGTCCTCAAATGGAGGGTCTGTGATCGAACATTAAGCCGGGATTTGCACCTCCCCCCACCCTCCAAATGCCCTGGCCTACTGTGAATGATTTGGCAAAGGAGGTTTCCACACAGAGGGGATCAGTATGAGCTTCTCTTCTATGTTATCACCCTGAGCAGATGTTCCCTACAGGCAGTTGCTTGCACTTGGCCAGCAGCACCCTACAGACAAAGAGCCAAAGGCTACGAGGCAATGGAGGCAGAGGGAAGGAATGTGGTAGGAAAAGGCGATGGATTCTGGAAGGGAGACTGAGTTTCTCCTGGGAGGGATGCTGCGGCTGGATGTCCCTTCAAGCTCTCCAGGAAAACAGCCAGCGCTGCAAAAAGGCATTTTGCTCTGCATTTGGCAAGGAGCCCAGCTGGCAACAGTCTGCTGTCTGACACATGTGGATTCTTGACATCAGAGATACAAAATCCCTCCTGAGAGAGAGGAGGGGTGAGGATCACCAGGAATTAGTCAGCCTGGAAAATCCCTCTGTCCAAGTACACACCTGCCTTTAGGCACCCAAAAGCTGGAAGAGGATTGTGCTGCCTGCTACAGAAGCTAGTTCTCTCCTGGGCTAGGGAGAAGAATGGTCTGCAGATTCTGTCCCCTGAAAGGGAAGGGTCTGTAGTTCAGTGGCAGAGCAACTGCTCTGCATGCAAAAGGTGCTCAGTTCAATCCTGAGCACCTCCAGGAAGGATTCCTGTGTGGAACCCTGGAGAGTCATCGCCAGCTGCTGTAAACAGTACTGAGCTTGATGAGTCACTTGTCTGGCTTCATTTAAGGCAGTTTCATGTGGTCCTTAATGGATGGAATTGAAAGAATGGAATTGCTTTCCCTCTGTTGACACCTGGGGACATTAAAGGGTGATGTTCAGAGCAGAGGTGTGGGGGGCGAGGTACCCTTGTTGGACTGTAACTCACATGGATTCGTTCCCAGGTAAAAGGACCAGGGAGATGGTGAGGAGAAAAACTTCTGCCTGATCTAGGCTAAATGGACCAATGGTCTGGCTCAGCATATCTCAGCCCTATACAGTGGTACCTCGGGTTACATATTGTCAGAGCTGCCCAAGGTCCCAGCTCACAGAGGACCAACGCCAGGTCGTTGTTATATACAAAAGTCTTTATTGAAGTTCAGTCTCTATTTCAAAGCTGTGGCGCGCAGCTCTACGTCTTAAACCCTAGACCGCCGAAGCTCCGTCTGAATCTCCTCCCCTCTGACACCAGTTTAAGACTCTAGCCCTGCTCCACCTCTTCCTCTGCTCTCTCCTCCTCTGGGTCCTCCTGTCCGCTGGGGCATTCCCTTTTCTGGACTCTTCTGACGCTGAGTCCCCTGACTCCTCCCCCTGCCTCCGGCGGGCTTTAGGACCTGGTTCCCAATCCGGGTTCTCTGCTGTCCCGCGCGCCTGTACATTTGAACTTGGCTCTCGCGCCCACCCAGTGACCTTCCTCCTGACCGTGACACTGCTTCTGTCACTGCTTCCCTCTTCCGGGAGGCTAGCTGGACCTGACTTCCCCTCCGTTCCCTGACTCTCCGATGGAGGCGTGGTCAGCCCTGACTCATCTTCTCTCCCTGCTGGGGGAGACGCTGGCCCCGATACCTGGGACTCTTCCCCCCCACTACGCTCTGGTGGGGAAGCTGGTCCTGATCTCCAACTGCTGCTCTGGGAGTCCCCGCTGGCCCCTTGCTTCTGGGGTGTCCCCCTTGGGACCCCCCTTGCCCTGGCCATCGGCGCCCCCTTCTGTGAATCTTCTGATTCGCTGGAGAGGCTCATGGAATCTCTCGGGCCACTGTCATCTTCTCCTACGCTGCCCTCAGATTCTTCCCCTTCGCTCTCCATTTCCTCTCTTCCCTGTGCCTCTGCTCCTGAGCCCGACACATATGCTATAGGTTACAGACTCCGCTAACCCAGAAATAGTGCTTCAGGTTAAGAACTTTGCTTCAGGATGAGAACAGGAATCATGCTCCGGTGGCGCAGCAGCAGCAGGAGGCCCCATTAGCTAAAGTGTTGCTTCAGGGTAAGAACAGTTTCAGGTTAAGTACGGACCTCCGGAATGAATTAAGTACTTAACCCAAGGTACCACTGTATATTCATGACCACCCAGGCTCTCCTGCCCCAAGGAGCCTTCTGACTACTGATGGTGACTCACTCGCAAGCGGGCAATAGCAAAGGCAATGATCCTTTCCCAGCTAAAAGCTCTGGCAGACTGAGTGTGTACTAAAGCCCTTAGGGTAATATGGATAAGATTAAATATCTGCTGTCTGGGTTGGACAAGCCTGTAACGTTTAAAACAGCTAAATTTGCAGTAAAGGCTGCTACACTTAGGTCACGTGGCCTCCTTCGAGATTTAAGATTATGCTTTATTTATTGTATATAATTTATGTTCATATGTTTCTGTTTGGCTACAATCTGTTTTGGTTGCCTTATTTGGAGTTTGGAATACTAGAGCCCTTAGGAATGCTTATTCTTGCCACTGGGTGTTCTAGCAAGACCTGCATCCCTCTGAATGTTGTTGGACTAGAGTTCCCATCAGCCCCAGCCAGCATCACCAATGGTTAGGGAAGAGGGAAAGTGCAGTCAAGCAATATCTGAAGGAATGCAGGCTAACCACACCTGATTTGCACAAAATAATCTGCCGCAGCCTCTGCAAGGCCTTATAAACAAGAACTCCAATTACAGGAAAGAAATGCTTTTCTTTGGGCAAAGTTTTTATTCCCAGGGGAACAGGCGCACTCTTACACAAATGTGTGGCTACTCAGCGCTTGCATCATTAAGAGCAGGGCTTGAACTGCAATAGAACATCAAGTTAAAAGGCAACCCGGAGGTTATTTTACAACCTGTTTCTCTAAGACTCATGCTCTAAGTGGTCTCAAAGGACTAGTCACCAGCCCAAATTTCAGCATCTCAAAAGATGAGCCATTTTTCTGTCAAGCGAAAGTAAAACAGCAGGCTTGTCACAGTTTAAAAACAAGCTTCAGTCATTCCACAAGTTAGGAAAACAAAAAGCTGTCTCCTCCAATTAACCCTTGTAATTGCTTATATATTCTAAGCTTACTCCCTTCTGCCATCAACTACTAAAAGGTTGCGTTCAGCCGGAGGCCAAGTTTGCAAATTATTGCGACAAGGAAAGGTGAAACATTTCTGGCAGGTATGCTCAGGTGACATTGTTACAAGGACAGGCAGGTTAATGAACAGGGAAGGTAGCAAGGAGCTGTGCAGCTGAACAGCAGTCACCAGCCCTTGGCCCTAAGAAGACTTCCTGTGCCTTTCATGAGAATGTATTGCTAGATCAGACTAATGGCTAGCCCTTAGTTTGGGAGCCTGATGCCCCTCACTTGCCAGCAACACTTTCTGCCCCTGACAAGACCTCACTGATTTGTGCAGCAGCTGCAAAAAAAGAAAAATACTGTGTTTTTCGCTCTATAATACGCACCAGACCACAAGACGCACCTAGTTTTTGGAGGAGGAAAACAAGAAAAAAAATATTCTGAATCTCAGAAGCCAGAATGGCAAGAGGAATCATCCGCTGCACAGTGAAAGCAGCAATCCCTCTTGCTGTTCTGGCTTCTGGGATAGCTGCACAGCCTGCATTCGCTCTATAAGACGCACACACATTTCTCCTTACTTTTTAGGAGGGAAAAAGTGAGTCTTATAGAGCAAAAAATACGGTAATTAGAGGAGACAAAGTGCTGGGGTGGGCAGAGCCCAGCACCTTAATGAAAAAGCATCTCACCTCCTCCCTGCTCTTTGGACTGATCATTTAACATGGGGGCGGCTAATCTGGTGCCCTCTAAGTGTTGCAGGACCACAACTCCCATCATCCCTCATCACTGACCGTGCTGGCTGGGGCTGATTGGAGTTGTAGTCCAACAACATTTGAAGGGCACCCTGTTGGCCACCAGTTTTTTAATAAGCTGAGAAGGCTCTTCGGCCCTCTCCTCTGCCAACAGATGAGCTGAAGGCTGTATGCTTCTGTGTGTTTGTGTATGTGAGAGAGAGACAGAGACAGAGAGAGAGAGAGAGAGAGAGAGAGTAGGTGTGGGAGAGAGTCTGGGGTGCCCCCCCTTGCCCACCTGCCTGCAGCCCCTGGGGTGGTTGACCACAGGTAAATGTCACCCTTGAGCCAAAGGAAAGGTTAGTCATCCCTGCTTTAAAAATTGGGACATTAGACTTGGTTAGGAAAATATAGGAGTGACTGGGTGTTATAAAACTAACAAGGTTAAAAGATAGGGGGAAATATTCAGAAGGACAGATGGAACCCAGTGACGTATGATAGCAGATGACAACTAGAGATCTCAGGAAGCAGGACAGATTATATTTCAACTGATGGTAAGGACCTTTCCATTACTTTTAGGGAAAATTAAGAGAGAAAGGGAGAGAGTGATAGGGGAGGGAAGGAAGGAAGGAAGGTCAGGGATGGGGAACCAGATGATATTAGACTACAACTCCCATAATCTCTGACCACTGGTCATACCATCTGGGGCTTATGGGAGTTAAGGTCCAGCAACATCGAAAGAAAAAAAGATTTCCCCATGTCTGGCACAAGTAATATCTGGAAGCTGCTTTGTTAGACATCCCTTTTTATACTCTACAGAAGGACTCCATCAAGAAACAAGAATTACTGACGATCCACTTAGACAGTGCAATTACTGTGCATTACAAAGCACTGCTCAGAAGTATGTTGCATTGTGTTCCATGGAGCTTTCTCCCATGAAAGCTCAAGGCTGAAGTCCTAAACACACAATCAAGTAAGTGCCATTGAAATCAGTGGGACTTCCTTCTGAGTAAACATCTTTAAGGACTGTGCTACGGAGGTCTGTAATTTGGAGATATCTACAGAGAATCAAGGCAGCACAACTCTGTCTTTTTTCCAGCTAAGCCTACAGGATTTACTGAGGCCATTACTTCTTACCATTTAAAATAAAAACCTTTAGTTCACTTCAAACCAAGAACTGCCATTTCAGAGTGATGCCTCCTAAAAATTATGGTGGATGACAGACATCCAGTTCCTTTGATCCTCAAGAGCCTCAAGGAGCCACTGGACATGAATACAAGCAAGGAGAGAACAGACACAGCCTTGCGAAACGGGTCTGGCTTATTTCTATCTGTGCCCCCAAGGGATTTTGCCCGTTTATCCCTGGTCTTCACTGATGGTTCTGGGAACTGCATCAATGATGCTGTTGCACTGATACTCTTGGCCACTTATATATAAGGCCCAATGCAGAAATAAAGCCACAAAAAGATTAACTGGCTGGGCACTTGCTAGCTTGGAAGTCAGGCGCCTGTTCCTTGGTTGGTTTGATCTTAGTTGGAACTCAGATGGCAAATACATGGCATGTGCAAGGACGTGGGGAGGCAGGGATCCAACCCAGCACTTACGCCAGCAGTGTCATCCCTCTGTCGCTTCTTCAAAATCCAGGGAAGTGGAATGGAGGCAATGCTCGGTTTGGCCACACTGATTTAAGTCTGCAGTCAATTGCCTTGCCTGGCAGCGGAGGCACCATATACATAGAGTACAGGTCCGGCCCAACCATGAGGCAGGGTGAAGCAGCTGCCTCAGGCAGCAGAAGCCCCTAAGGCGGCACCAACGCAAGGGCCTTGCCCATCCCACTGCCTCCGCTGCTGGTGGAGAATCAGCACCGATTTCTGGCGAGAGCTCATGAGATCTCGTGCAGCATGTGAGATCTCACTGGAAATGGGTGCCAATGCCAGCACTGCTTCTCCGCCAGCCTTAGAGGTGGGAGGGCAGACAGTGGCACTTTTCCTGTTTCATCTCAAGTGGAGAACGGCACGTGCTGCCCCTGATATAGTACATTTGGAAGGCTCGTGGTTCCCAGTAGGGCTGGGTGATATATTGAGATATCATCCAAAACCAGTTTGAAGTCCATATTGTGAAATCATTTTCATAATTTTTGACCTGGCAATATCTCGTGAATCATGGTGTGTGGGTGTTATGCAAAAATCATGATGCAGGAAAAACTGTTAAGCCAGACAATGCCTCTACATAGCTCCATCCTTATTTCAGACATTGTGATATATTGGTATATCACGAATATTAAAGGTAAAGGTAAAAGGACCCCTGACCATTAGGTCCAGTTGTGGCCGATTCTGGGGTTGCGGCTCTCATCTCGCTTTATTGGCCAAGGGAGCTGGCGTACAGCTTCTGGGTCATGTGGCCAGCCACTTCTAGTGCACCAGAGCAGTGCACTGAAACGCCGGTAACCTTCCCGCCAGAGCGGTTCCTAATTATCTACTTGCACTTTGACGTGCTTTCAAACTGCTAGGTTGGCAGGAGCAGGGACCGAGCAATGGGAGCTCACCCTGTTGCAGGGATTCAAACCGCCAGCCTTCTGATCAGCAAGCCCTAGGCTCTGTGGTTTAACCCATAGCGCCACCCGCGTCCCATCACAAAGATTAGCTGGTGATAAATCATGATGTTGAAAACCAGATATCGCCCAGCCCTAGTTCCCAGTTATCTGAATGTATCCTATGATTGCCTTCTACCTGGCACTATTTTCATTTTCCTCTGGTCTCTTTAATCTTCTTTACATGTCTTAAGGAGATGAGAGCCTTGGAGACCGCCCCCCCCCTTGACCAACAGGCCCATCCTCTGTGTCTTCTCTACCATCTCTCATCTTCTACCATGACTTGATTTCTACTCGGAAAGTGGCCACTGTCTCATGTGGTGAGACACATAACCACAGCCTCTCCGGGGGAAAACCTTCCAGATCTGGCCTTGTTCCACCCACCCAGGCTGGCCATTTGCTACTTATGGACAGAAAGACTACCTTTTCAAGATGAGCCTTGTTTGAGAGACATCTTCCTGAGCTCTTGCATTCCTGTTCATATTTCCTGTCCCCAGCTCCTGACTTTTTCTCATACTCTGCCCCCTGGTTCGTTTCAGATCCTGGCTCCCAGTTCCGTTATTCCATTATTTAATTATTATTTAACTTTATTTATAGTTTTCATTTGTATGCATTTCAATAATTTTACAAAAATTGTAACATTTCAAACAATTCGACTTCCTTCCTCCTCTTTCTGTGGTTCCTTAACTTTGTGTTATTGTTTATTGCATATCCTCAACCTCAGCCCTCCAGATGTTTTTGGTCTACAACTCCCATGATCCTTAGCTAGCAGGACCAGTGGTCAGGGATGCTGGGAACTGTAGTCTCAAAACATCTGGGGGGCCGAGGTTGAGAAAGCCTGTTCTAGATTAACATGCCTTTATTTATTTATTTTAATTCTATATTCATTTTAAAACCACAGATTATTACAATAATCCTGCCAATGTCTTTATCTGTTTACTATTTGCTTGTAAATATTCAATAAACCATGTCCATTCTTTTATAAAATGTTTGTTATCTCTATTTCTTATGCTTCTGGTAAGTTTCGCCATTTCTGGATATTCCAAAAGTTTTTGTATCCATTCTTCTCTCATCAGGACCTCTTCTTCTTTCCATTTCTGGGCAAGTAACATTCTTGCAGCTATTGCTGCTATCATAAATAGATTTCTATAGAGTTTATGTAGTTCTACCCCTATAATTCCCAAGATGAAAGCTTCAGGGTTTTTTTGTGTGTGTTTTTTACGAATGTTATCTTAAACATCTTTTTCAGTTCATTATATCTCATTTCCCAGTAAGCTTTAACCTTGCAACAAGACCACCACATATGATAAAAAGTACCTTCCTGCTCTTTACATTTCCAGCACTTATTCCATTTTGATTTATACATTTTTGCCAATTTACTAGGTGTTAAATATCACCTATATATCATTTTCATACAATTTTCACTTAAACCATAATATGCTGCAAATTTTATATCCATATTCCACAATTGTTCCCATGCTTCTATCTCTATATTATCACCATTGTCTATTGCCCAATGTATCATTGAATATTTTACTTGCTCATCCTTTGTCTCCCATTCCAATAATATGTAGTACTGTACGTTTTAGATAGCACTTTAACATTACATTACATTCTAAAAGGTCTCTTTCCATTTGTGATATTTGTTCACCAAACCCTCATTTCCCATCTTTCTTAAATACTTCATTTAAGTGATAATATTGTATCCATGTTGTTAACATTTCTGATAGGTTCCCAAATTCTATTATTATTATTATTATTATTTTATACCCCGCCCATCTGACTTCTCAACCACCCTAACTCTAACTCCAACTCCTCCCCTTGGGTTCCCATTGGTTAGTCATTTTACAATTAGTTAACCTTTTCCTTATGAAGCCAGTATGATGTCACAAACCTAGGAGGGCAAACGCCACAGGAGGTCATCGCACAGGGAAGGCGCCACTACCGAGAAGGCCCTCTGCCTGGTTCCCTGTAACTTCGCTTCTTGCAGTGAGGGAACCAGTAGAAGACCCTTGGAGGAGGACCTCATTGTCAGGGCTAAGCAGACAACCCTTGACAGCCACCCTTCTTCCACCTTCTTTCCTCATTCATCCCCTTCCAATACTTTCATTTGTTCCTTTAGATCTCTTGCATGTAACTCTCTTCTGGCCAAGTCAAATTCCTGATTCTTTAAAATGTTAAACTTCAACTGCTTTGAGGGTGTGTGTTTTTTGCAATCAAGCAGTGTATCAAATATTTATGAAGTAAATAAATAAATGTGGGAACCGTTCCTCAAAAGGGACATGTTTCACCCACATTACTATTTGGGCTGCTATTTTCTGAACCTTTTTTTTAGCTCTACGGTATCCAGAACTGTACATACCGCTCTGTCAAGGCTGCAGATGCAGACATCACCCATAGGGTGATGACCACAGAGGAGATGACAACCATGTTGCGCCATGGTCTCGTTTGATGTGCAGTGTGGAAGGAGCCATGCCATGGTGCACAAGGAGAGTATTCTTACAAAAATAATAATAACCCCATCTGCAATACCTTTGCACATCTGAGTGGAAAGATACCAGGAGATGCAGGGACAACAAGGTAATGTATTGTTCTTCCTTGGAATGTTCTAAAATGGTTGTGCAAGAAGGTCCTCACCTGGCAAGATCACAAGTTGCCTCCATCTTGTTGGGCTGGGGATTAATACCTTCACATTCTTTAGAATATGGTAAATTGTGGGACGCGGGTGGCGCTGTGGGTTAAACCACAGAGCCTAGGACTTGCCGATCAGAAGGTCGGCGGTTCGAATCCCCACGACAGGTTGAGCTCCCGTTGCTCGGTCCCTGCTTCTGCCAACCTAGCAGTTCAAAAGCACACAGTGCAAGTAGATAAATAGGTACCACTCCGGCAGGAAGGTAAACAGTGTTTCTGTGTGCTGCTCTGGTTCGCCAGAAGCGGCTTAGTCACGCTGGCCACATGACCCGGAAGCTGTATGCCAGCTCCCTCGGCCAATAAAGCAAGATGAGTGCCACAACCCCAGAGTTGGCCACGACTGGACCTAATGGTCAGGGGTCCCTTCACCTTTACTTTAAATTGTGGGTACCCTTTCAAATGACTGCTTTGTTTGCCTCAATTTTCAAACAGCACTCTCCTTATGTTGACGTCACTGTTTCAAAGAGGTTGTGTTATGAGAGACGAAAATGTGTGGCTTTTCTTAAGTAAGATGGACAAATCAGTCTACTTCCAGTCAGTTTTGCATGACTTTATTCACCAAGTACATTCCGCCCCCATTTTCAAATCATTCCGCAATGTAAATGGCAGAATCTTTTTGCAGTTTTTGGTACAGTCGACTCACCACTTGCATGCATTTAACTTGCGCGATCGCAGCTGTACACGCCTGGCAGCAGCCAGCTGAAATCACATAAATGAAACACACACAACACAGAGAGCTTAAAAGCTCTTTTTGCACCAGCACAGAAAGAGCTTTTAAGTTCTCAGGTTTGCTTAGCAGAGTCTGGGAGGCTTTCTTATGGGCTGTGAGACAGGGCCATCAGAGATCTTGCGAGGGCCTCCCAGAGCCCCCTAAGCAAAGTGGAAAGCTTAAAAGCTCTCCAATTCATTGGGAGGGGCAGATTCCACTCAGTGCACCAGCTTCGAAAGGTAAAATGGCCACATGGGGGTGGTTCTGAAGCTGCTCTGACTATTTACACTTTCAGCTTTATGTGCAAACCCCAGAACATAATCCCCAAACAAGTAGTGAGCTGACTGTGAATTTTACCCAAATGTGTGCATTTATGAACCGCTATTATGCTAAAAGGGACGCGGGTGGCGCTGTGGGTTAAACCACAGAGCCTAGGACTTGCTGATCAGAAGGTCGGCGGTTCGAATCCCCGTGACTGGGTGAGCTCCCATTGCTTGGTCCCTGCTCCTGCCAACCTAGCAGTTCGAAAGCACGTCAAAGTGCAAGTAGATAAATAGGTACCGCTCCAGCAGGAGAAGCAGCTTAGTCATGCTGGCCACATGACCCGGAAGCTGTACGCTTGCTCCCACGACCAATAAAGCGAGATGAGCAACCCCAGAGTCAGCCACGACTGGACCTAATGGTCAGGGGTCCCTTTACTTTTACCCTTATTATGCTAAAACACTCATTTTTATAGCATTATGGTACTTTTTTCACTAAAAAGTGTATTGCAAAATTCAGAGAAGTGCAAACAGCAAATAACAGCTATATTTCCATCTGCAAGTTCAAAGTTCAAAGCAAGCTGGTTTGTATATAAAGTGAACCAAACTAACATCCCTATTTTTAAACATCAATTGGAAAATACAGGGAGGGAGGAAAGGAGGGAGGGAGAGAGAAGCAAGCATGATTTGTGAAAGGCAAGATCTTGGGGGGGGGGAGGTGGAGAGAAGCATAAAAAAGAAAAAGATGAACCTGCCAAGATGGACAGACGGACCCAGAGGGACGTAACCTGTTTTGGAGAAATGGAAATGGAGAAGGTGACATAAGGCCTAACCTAGGAAATGGGAAAATTATGCTGAATGTGAGTGAAAAATTCTTGACAGTGGTGTGCATCAGACTGTGGAATTGTCTCCCAGCTCAGGGGGAGGGGTTGCGATGGTGCAACAATGGAAGCCCCAGTGCACGGACAACTAAAATTGAACTTGACAAAAATACATGCCATAAGACAAATTGTAAAGACCTGGCATCCCCTCCCATCTCAGGGGACATGGCTGGACCATCCAGCCCCTTTTCATCATTGTCTTGATGATGAAGCTACAATGGGAGCGTGTGTCGAGATTCTCAATAGGATAACCCCTGGCTCCTCCACAAGCTCATACGTCTCCAGACAGATCTCCACTTGGAGCCTGCAGCTTTCTTCTCTCGCTGGTTCACAGCCTGACGATGAGCCTGAGATGGCAATTTGGAGCAAAATCCCAACAACCCATCTGGAACTAATGGAAAGAGCCAAGCAGCCATCATTTGTATTTATTTATGCTCCCCAAAAGGGTGCCTCTGTGAGCCTCTGCCAGGTTTGGAGAGGAGAAATGAAATGGACAAACGCGGCGCCACCCGGTTGGCATGAGCCGACGTAGCTGTGCTTTTGCAAATAAACCTGGTTTCCTGCCTTGTAATGCCTTGTCCCATCCTGCAAGGCGCAGGGCCACAGCTGGGGCAGATTGTTGGGAAGATTGTTTCAATGAGGCGGACATTACCCAACAGCGGTGCAGCTTGTCAGGGGCAAATTAAGTGTCTGGCTTCCCATTCAGGGGCAGAGCATTCAACCCTAACCGCACGGCGTGGACTCTTGTTGCATACTTAAGTGTGTAGCCTCCACACCGCGGCTGTGTAGAATCCTTCCCTATGTGGTGCCTATAAACAGGAAGCGAAGAGACGAGAAGAAAACAAAAGGACGAGCTGGCCAAGCCTTGTGTTTGAAACCCAATTAGCAGCCGCCTGTGCGAAGAAGAGCAAACAAGGGCAGCTTGACTTATTAGCACCGTAAAGGGCGGAAGCATGCGCCACAGCCCGCAGCTTCACGTGGCACAACAGCACATCTCAGCGACCCAGGCTTGCTTCAACAACAGCAGGGGTGCTTCTGCCTTGTTAGGGGGACACGTGGGGGGGGAGGTGCCTCTGGAGCTCAGAGCAAACAGGAAAGTGATTATATGCAAGCAGCACAGTGTGAAGTTGACATGGTGCACTAATGTGCTAATGCTATGTACTCTGAGGGAATGGCATCAGCCAAGTCGCCGGAGCAGAGGGGGAGAAAAGGCACCTCTGCCAACAACAGGTCTGTTAGATGGAATCAGATCCATTTGTTTAACATAGCTGCGGCTGTGTGGGATCCCAAAGCTAACACACCCTACTCAACAATTTTAGGAACATGCATCTCCCCACTGCCTGGCAGGCACATAGTTTCACATTTAGATGCCGCAGATCTCTATCTTCCAAAATGTAGTCAAGAAGAGTAATTGACCATAGTATGCCTGTTTAAGTACACTATCCTGCAACCTTAGCTTTTTAACTGGGTGTGCCAAAATTGTCTTCTCCACTGGGTAGGGCATTCAAGACAACTGGTTGCTACATGCCCAACATGGAAAACTTACCACCCAGCCAAAGAGGGCCCTGTATCCACTTAGGATAACATACAAATCTAGCTCCCAAATAATATAACAATGTGGGGTCTGGAAACCAAGACCTATGAGAAACGGTTGAAAAGCCCTGGGCATGTTTAGCTTGGAGAAGAAAAGATCAAGGAGAGATACAATCGCAGCCTCCAAATATCTGAAGCACTGCAATGCAGAAGATAGATCAGATTTGTTCTCTGTCACTTCAGTTTGGAATGAATGAGTGGAGACTGCAAAGCAGCAGGTATCAGCCAGAACATCAGGAGAAACTTCTGAACGGCAAGTGCTGTTCAACAGTGGAACAGGATGTCTCAAAAGGTGATGGGCTCTCCTTTGCTAGAGGTACTGTAGCAAAGGCTGGACAGTTATAAGTCAGGGGTGGTGTAGCTGCATGGTTCTTGTATTGAGCTGGAGTTCAGGCTATTTGAGCTCTTGAGTGCTTTCCAACTCTAAAATGCTATGATTCTATACCTTTCAGAATTTCCAATGCTAGGCCAATACATTTTGCTGCCTGAAGCAATGCCTAAATGGTGTCTCTTCTACTCTCTAATTTGGGCTGTCTAGCAGCACCAGTCAGACACCACTTCCTGCCTCCATCCATCACCCACTGCCCCTTTCATGGTGCCATCTGAAGGAGAATGCTTCACCCTACAACAAAGGGGGAGAACCTTTCTTGAACCTGAGGGCTGCACTCCCTTTTGGCAGTGGCAAAAGTGGATGCAGAAATGAAGTTAATTTTACCTTTGCACAGTGAGATAGTTTCTGCACACCCCTCACTGTTCTCCATGCAGACAGGCAAATGGTATTGTCAAGAATTTTCAGATACATTGCGGCCAGGCAAAATCACTCAGGGCAGGTGAGGGTTATTGCCTGGGGTAGAGTCCCAGCGGCCAGATAGAGAGCCCTGAAGGTTCCACATCTGGCTCCTTGGCCCTGAAGTTCCCAAACCCTGCCCTACACAGCATGGCTGGCCTTGCCTTGAGACTTTGCAAAAGGGAAAGTCACCTTGCATGGGTGTACGGCCTCATATGCAGTGCGAAGGAACAACCCTGCGTGTGAAAAACTTCTGCATCCATTTCTTCAGGAAGAGTTGCTTTAGATAAGCAGAGCTATTCCATGTGCTGAACTGAAGATGCCCACTGTGACGCAAAAACAAAAAAAAACCACACCCTGTGATCAGGCTACTCCCACAATAGCAAAATTGCCCAGTCTCGTTCTCAGTCAAGAGCTGGTCGTATCTTCCAAAACACGTTCCCGTTTGCAGCATTAAAAGCAACTGCTGAAATTATACGAACCGGGGAGCATTAAAACAAGCCAATAAAACAAATCCTGCAGGCGGGTAGAAATTAAAGTAGCTCAAAAGCTGGGAGGAGAATATCTTAACTAGCCATAGAGCTCCTGGCCATGCAAGTTATGGGGCCTACATTATTCTTTGCCTTTTGCCACATGCAATGTGGACAGGCAGAGAAAAGTTCCCTGCGGGGATCAGAATTGGATGGAGTCACGAAGAGGAGACTCAGGGGAAGATGTGACCAATGGTGGAAATTAAGTGTACACTAGCTCCCAGTTTGTACAGTGCCGGGGCACTTGTGGCCTTCCAGGTACTGCTAGACTACATCATCCCTTACTATTGCCCATGTGGGCAGATGCTGGTGGGAGCTGGAGCCCCCAAACACCTGGAGGACCACAGATTCCTCATCCCTGACCCAACCAGAGCCCAACAACATCAAGAGGTCCAGAGGTTCCCCATCCCTGATCCAGTCAAAGTCTCACTGATCTCAACAGAAGATCTTAAAAATCTGCCTGGCAGAAATGGAATTAAGATTGCAATCCTATTACTTGGGAGCAAGCACCACTGAACTCAATTTTCACTTGCTTCTGAGTAGGAGTGTCCTCTTTAACTTTGTGCTTTAACTTTGGCTGGAGTGTGTCCCTCGTAAGAATCATAGGGGACTCAACAACAAGCTGACGTATACACATCCGGCGAGCTGTTAGCACTATTTGGGCTCATAAATCTAACAAACTGTTCTGCTCCAGGGCTCTGCCAATTGCTGGCCTGAAATCTCACAGTGACATGGTAAAAAAAAGAGAGAGAGAAAGAAAGAAATACGGGGGGGGGGGGAGAGAAGTTGCCCTCCAATTGTATTCTCAAAACAAGGTCATCACTCTGCCTGCCTCGCCCTCCATCCCATAAAATACAAGCCAAGGACAGTCAACATTGCCTTTAGCAGCAGCTTCCAAATACAGCAAGGTGGTACTGGCAGGAAAAGCAAACACAGCAGGAGACATTCAAAATCGCACCACTGTGATTATCTAGTCTGAGTGTAAGAGACCTGTGGACACCCAGGTCTTGCTGGTCTGCAGCTCTCAATAAAAATCTAATGGATTGCTTTTTCACATAATGTAACAGAGCAAAGAACCAAGGTGGAATGCAGGGATCAATCCAGAAAGGGCCCAACAAACCCCCTTGTCTTCCACACCAAAATATAAGGATTGTATCCAAAGCAGTGCTGAATAATGCGTCCCATCAGTGAATGGATTTCCACTTGCAGAACAGGGCCTTCTACCTCCTCCGTGTGCCCCCTAAATCTGTTCTAGGGTTCCATCAACCCTCCAGAGCAGATGTGGGGATGGTCTGGGGCACACAGAGACAGGGAAGAGTTGGAAGCTGAGTTGCACAAGTGCAAAACCTTGCGCTAAATGGAACAATGGCATGAGATACCATGCATTGTTCCATAATTGCCCATGAGTGTACTCTGAGAGCCACTGTAGTGAAGTAGTTAAGAGTGTCAGACTAGGACCTAGAAGACCAGAGTTCAAATTCTCACTTGACCATGAAACTCACTGGTGACCTTGGGCCAGCCACTGCCTCTCAGTCTAGCCTACCTCAGTGGGTTATTGTGGGAATTAATTAAGAAGTGGGGGGGACGGACAGACCATGTACGGCAATTTGAGGGTGGGATATAAAATGCAACAAATAAATGCATCTACCCACTATGCAACACCAGTTCTGTGCTAAGTCTTTTCTTTTAAAAATCTGGGAGCTTACATACAGTCAATGAATCAAACATGCCCATGATATCCTGTCCTGTTACCACCAATCACATATAAGAATACTGAAGGCCATTTGACCTAGTGCTAATTTACTAACATGATCAGAACATAAGAAGAGCCCTGATGGATTAGACCAATAGTCTATAACCATTCCCAAGGCCCAACTGTAGCCCCCTAGACTACTCCATCTGGCCCTCAGGAGTCTTCCGAGGCCACACCCACTATACCCAGGCCACACCCCTCAATGGCACTGCTCTGCATCCTCCTCGAGTGCTTTTTTGGTAGCTGGAATGTGTCACTGAACTGTGACAACACCTCTCATTTCCCTGAATGGAAATGGTGTTAGTCTATGTTAGCATGTATCTCTCAGGAGGTCCAAAGATTCTATACTGCCTCCGAACCCGGGAGGTTGCAAATTGCCATCAGGGCTAGGAACCATTGCCAAGCACTTATCCTCCATTTGTTTAATCCCCTTTCAAAGCCATCTAAGATAGCGAGCATCATCGCATCTTGCTGCATAAATTAAAGAAGCTTGTTGAAATGTGAAACGATGAATTCCAAAAATAAAGAATGTGTCTCCGCAGAAGCCTGTCTTTTCAGGAGAAAAACATATTCATTGGAGGCAAGAGCGGTGCGTTTCCCCAGAAATCGTGAATGTGCAAGACCATATAAAAAGGATGCCTGAAAGCCCAGGAGGAGCCATCACCACTGCGGGGAAAAGACAAAATTAGACACAAAAGATCATTCCTCTCCCCCCAGCACCACCACCCGACTCCAAGAAAAACAATGGTGGTCATTTCAGCTGCAAAAGGAAGTCCCCAACCCACCCCCGCTGGCTTTTCATGCTCATGAGCTCCCCCAGCTCAAACCCAGCTGAACCTTTTTCACACTGGCAAAATTAAAAGAAAAACACACCACGATTTATCCAAGTAAATTCCCAGTACAATCAAGGGAAAAGCTGAAAAGGGTCGCCCGAAAGGACTCCCATTACTTAGGAAATGACTTAATTTCCCCCTCTTAGATATCACTCATGTCCTAGCTTTGAATGACTCAAACCTGGATGAAACCTCTCTCTTTCTGTTCTCTGTGTGGCTCAGGACTCCCCTCCTCAATGGGGGGTACACCACTAATGACTTAATCACATGACCTCCCCCTGAAATGGGTGCACTTTATCACTAGGAGGTCCCTGGTTAGAAGAAAGAGGGGGAAATAACCCATCACTGTCCAAAACGGGAGCGAAAAAAGGCTTGTAAGCAAGGAGGCCGGGCTGATTACAAGCCTCGGATAAACATCCCTGAAAGACAGCCATTCTTGCCCAAAACGTATAGCTGAAAATGGAAGGTGGGAGGGAGGAGGAAAGAGAGAGGCGACATGATTACTGGAGCGATTTGTTTATTTTTTGCACTTTTCAGGCGGCTCCCCGCAACCCACATTCCAAACTATGAAATCCACTGAAAGCTAAAATTATCTGGCAAATCCGGGGCTCGCAAATGCTATTTTGCCAATGCGGATTGCAGCTTCCTGAGCAAGAAGGAGCCCCCCCCCGAGTTGTCTGCAGGTAGAACATAACATCTCCTAGCATGGGATGGAAAGTTAATTTCTCTTCGCTTCACGGCAAAGAAGAGCAGCCCTCACCCCCAAGGGCATGTGTGTCTGGTGAGGTCTGTAGTCCTCCCCCCGCCCACCCCTAGTTTCTGCTCTCAGCAAAAGCCCATGCGGGACGTCCAGGAGCCCGGCAAAGAAATATGTTCCTGGATTGTTTACCCAGCAGCTGCCCCCTTTCCCAAATTACATAAATGCATCCTGTCTGGGTAATGGACTGAGAAGTGACACAAAAATCAATAAATAATTCCAGTTTAGAGATGGCTGGCAAGTGTTCCGAGACACTGCCCATGCTGTGGCCCGGCTCTCAACGGAGCTGTCAGCCCGTTGTCAGTGACTCAGACACATTTCTGTCTCCAAAACACCTCAGAGAGAGAGAGAGAGAGAGAGAGAGAGAGAGAGAGATGGGGTCTCGGCCCCGGCCTCATCTAGGAAGGCTTTTGTTTCCCTGGGATGTGGGGAGCGGGACAGCACCAGTGATGGAGACAGGAATATAGACCCCAGTGTGTTTCGCAGCTTAGACTAGGGCCCTACCAGTTATTCCAGAACTCTCCCTTGACTCCCTGTTCTAGAACCTGCTTCACCATGTATGCGCTGAGGTAAAACCAGCAACACTTCTGAAAAGTTGACACGGAAGACAATCACCTTCAGAAAGGCTCGGTGGTTGTTACAAAAGGTATTTCCTCATTCCCCACCACTACCCCTTCGTTTCGATGCAGTCATGCACAGTTTTCTCAAACTGTGGAATCTTCCATTGGGCAGGATGAAAATATAACTTCTAGCAGTATCCTTCAACCTTGGGTCTACAGATACTTGCTGGACTACAATTCCCATCAACCCTGACCCCTGACTAAGCTGGCTGAGGATGATGGGAGTTGTAGTGCAAAACAACAACCCCCGTTTGTGGACCCGTGGTTGAAGAACACTGACTTACGGAACTGTGTGGATGTTGTTTATGTATTTATTAGAAAAGGAAACTCATACACCTCTACCCGAAAGTCGCCAATATCCCACCATCACCTTTGTATAACAACAATTGGTCCTGTAAGTGTGTGTGGAGGATTTCGGCGTATTCAGAATTAAAATGTGCTCCCCCTTTAAGTATGTATTTAGATGTGTTACGTCTCAAAATGCACATTTAAATGCATCATTGCATGCTCTTAAACTGTGGAGAGCAGCATATTAAGTAATAGCCCCCATCTATGAAATGCTCTTCCCATCTGGCACCAACTTTGATACCATTTGGGCAGCAATGATTTTTTTAAAAAATAAGTTTATTTTCATCACTTAATTTTATTCTTGTAAATTACTTCAGGACTTGGGAAGTGATCCATAAATGTGATAACTAGCTAAGGAACATTCAGAAAAGTGTGAACTGGAAAGGGAAGTTCCAGTCCGCACAGGTGAACAGCAAGTTGTCTCATAGAGGAATTCACAAAGACCAAAAACCCTCAAGCATCTCTGGTCCATCTGGTCCAGCTTCCCACTGAAAGATTCCATCACAGCAGAGTTGGACCAGTCTTCAGCATTTCATTGCCAATATGACTTTCAGAACCTTTATCCAATAAATGACGGCGGAGGGATCCGAACTGGAAGCCACTCCAGCAAAATGGAAGTATGTCTCTCTCTGTAAAAGTCCTGCTGTGTCAAAACACTAAGGCTTTTAGATAAGGTAGCTGCAACAAGTCCAGTTATGTATCTCCACTTCCTCTAGGTCTAAAAATACCCACAATACTTTGTGTAACAGCCACTTACGGCATTTCGGTTAGGCATTAGCGTGCCAGCAGGACCATTTGGCAAATTCCCCTGAAAATGGCCTCATTCTATTCCTCACAATCATTATGAGATGTTATCTGCAGTCCACTAGACTGCAGTCCCTTCCAACCCCCCACCTTCCCCATCACTCTTCTGATGGAGGATGTTTCAACCATTTACCTGAGGCCTCATCCGTCATTTAATGGGAAGGCAACAGAAAATCCATTTGGGCCATGGGATGGACGTTCAGGGAAGGTCAGGCTGCTCACTAATTGCTACAAGCTGAGCTGTTCCCTCTGCCTTTTCTGA
Source organism: Podarcis erhardii (assembly GCF_964252035.2). Lineage (NCBI taxonomy): Eukaryota > Metazoa > Chordata > Lepidosauria > Squamata > Lacertidae > Podarcis > Podarcis erhardii. The sequence goes on from NC_138514.1 coordinate 10,646,908, forward strand.
ACCGTACAAAAGGATGCGCACGAGGGTATATCAGCCTTTTCACCGGTGCCAGAAAATCACCTCAGACCCTGACAAAAGGCAGTTCTGCTCAAGTCCCTCAGCTCCACCCTAAAGATGCTGCTCGCTCAACCCCTTCTTCCTTTCCCCATTTAAAGGTTCTTTTTCCCTGCTGGGAGCTAATCTTTGACCTCACATCCTTTAAATCTCTCATGCGGACACAACGTGATGCTTCAGAGCCTTTCATTAAAAGCAACGGCTAAGACAACGCTAAAAGATAGGGAATCTCTATGGCACCAAAGGGCCACCTGCTTGAGCAGGATACGTTGGCTTAACAATATGCCCCCCGTATAAGGCATTCCAGGGGAAAATTGCAAGCCATCAAAGGCTTTCATTCTCTTCCCCTTCCAAGGGTGAAGTGGTATGGCTTAGGTTTACCAACTAGACCCAAAAGTAAGGCACTTGGAACAGAGCCTCCATGGAAGATCACTGGGCATGGCAAGGCAAACTTTTCAAAAGTATGTAGAGCTCAGACCAGTTAGGGCCTTAAAGGCTATGATCAGCATCTTCAGTTGGACCTAGAAGCCAAATGGAAGTCAATGCAGGAAGCCACTAGATGGAAGTTATGGTTAGATCCAAGAAGGAAACTGAGATGCTCTTACGATCTCTAAACTTAGAGAATTCTTTATGTAAGAAAAGTGAGCCCTGTTGGATCAGACCAAAGGTCCATGGAGACCAGCATTCTGCTTCCCAAAGAAGCCAACAAGATGCTTGCAGGAAAGCCCACAAACAGGACATGAGCGCTATAGTCCTCTCCTGCTCTTGTTCCCCAGCCATTGGTATTCACAAAGCCACACAAATCCAGTGTGGAGTCCCAAAGACAGTTGGATGGCGCCTTGTATGCCTCCTTCCGGCAACTTCAGCAGCCAAGCTGGTGCCCAACATATTGCTCTGCTTTCCTTTGGACCACATCAGTGAGGCCAAGAGAGGGGTCTTGTCACCTGGGCAGCCCAGGACCTCCATACACACTGCCCTGGCTTGTGCCCTGGGTAGGTCACTGCAGCAGTTTGACTTCACCCCCAGAGGCACACTCCATTATCTCTTGAGACAGATGGATGATGACAATGACAACAACAACTGCTTCTAATCCCAGAGATAGCATAGGAGAATCTTGAGTTCAACTTGTGGCCATGCTAGAAAAATGAAAGACGCTCTCCAGGAATTATATAAACTTGCAGCACATAAGACAGGTAGCTTCCAGGTACAGTGGCTACTGATTTGTTTGTGGGCCCAGTTCAAGGTGTTGGTTATTACCCTAAACATTTTAGGATACCTACAGGGCCACTTCAGTTGTGGGTGCTCTTTTGCATGCCCCATCTCTATCCAGGTTATATTTTGTGAGGACATGACTATGAAACTCCCAACCCTGGGAGATGTTTTCATTCCAACAGGTGTTTAATTTGACAGGTTAATCAGTATTGTTTTATGCGCCATCTTGTTTCTATATTTTATTTTATAGTTATTGAAATTCCTTAAAGTGTTTGCCGTGGTTTTTCATATTGTGTTTTGCTTTCAACTGCTTTCCTTTCAACCTTGCACGCTTTTCAAAATGGAAAAGTGGGCCAAAAATATGTTAAATTAACAAACAAGATGAGATGTAAATCATGCTGATGTTGCTGGCTGAAAAACAAGGGCACTACAAGGCAAACTATTTGTGTTGCTGGTTTTTCTTTTTACTGATCGTTTTTGTTACATGTCTTCAGAATTGAAACTGCTGCCACTGGAGAGTTAAATCAGCCTGCACTGCCAGTAAACAGAGAGTAACTCCTGCCAGAATTATACCAACATTCAGACAAATAAGACAGATCAGCACATATGCTGGCTGAACCCTTAAGTGTGTAAACCGATTTCTCAATTAGCTAAATGCCATCTTCAAAACTGTTTAAGGGTTGCCACCACTAGAATGTGTAATTGTAACAATAAACAACAACAATAATATAGCATGCTTAGCTCTTGCCAAAGTGCCTATCAAAGCAATTGCAAACTTTATGAAAAGCGTTACGCATTAAAGCATGCAAACAAATAGTTTTCTATATATTCCCAATGTGGCTTTCACATTGAATGAGTTGCTCCCCAAGCTATGCGTTCAAGGGAATGACAGATCAGATTAGCTAGCATTTGTTGTTTCCTATCGCAGGACACTCCCAGGCACAATGAAGGAAGCTGTTTTGAACTATACTAGCTCTTTGCCTAAGAGTGGTTTTTTTCTCCTTCCATTGTAGAAAGCCTACTTGGCAGGCTAAGCTGAATATTACTGGTGAATGATCCCTTGCTGCCATGTGTGTAAGGAGCCAAACCTCAGTCTAGAGGTTTGTGTTGGAGAAAGAGAGACAGACAGACAGAAGAGCAAAGAAGAGTACATAAGTCTAAATATTTGTGAGAAATCTACACACAGCTTTGTGTTTTCTGGCTTCTCCAGAAAATCAGGATTACTCCTTGCATGCAAAATCAAGAACTATTGCCATTTAAGGCAACGCTCGCTCAGTTTTCAGGCATGAACTTCTGTAAGCAATCTCAGCCCACTTCAATAGCTACACGGAGTGGACTAAAACAGGGGCAGATAAGCTTATGGGGCAAAGCAGTAGCAGGTACCGCTGCACAGCAAAGCTGATGGTAACTCAGTTTTGCCTTGTGCACCTGGGCAGCAGTTTCAGCAGAAACACAGACCCAGTTTATACGAGATGTGAAACTGTGATTTGCTACTATGGACTCACAGGCCTTCCCCCTTCCTTTACTCCTTGCGCACTCCAGTTTCCTGTAGAAACGTATTCAGCCATTAATCCAAACTGGTACAGCACGTTAGCGACAAATATTCACACAGCTGTTCAAAAATAATTTTACACCATTTATCAAATATGTGAGAAAGAGACAATTACTTACAAAGTGCCATGAAAACTTACAAACTATCTAAAATGAACTTGCAATATCAGATTTTACTAGGTTCTTACAAATTCTTAATAATAATAATACTAATAAATTTTATTTATATCTCGCCCTCCCCAGCCAAAGCTGGGCTCAGGGCGGCTAACAACAATCAAAATAATCCAACGATTCTAAAAACATTTCATTATAAAAATTAATGACTCGGTTTTTCATTTTTTCTTGCTTTTAAAATAAGTTCAAGAAGATTCAAGAAAAGGGTAAGTTCAACGTTGTTCCCGGCAGCTGTGAGGTGCTGATGAAGTGGCCTATGAAGTAATAAAGAAGACAGGATGCCAGAGTTCTATCCCCCTTTTGCCCTAGTAGTCCATGCAGTTGAGAGGCTGCTGTTTTGCCCCCAGTGGGGTCAATTTGTTGGGATTGGCAGATAGCACACTCCCTGAGCACAGTTTTCTGGGCTTCTTCAGTTGTCCCGTGCCATTGATGCGTCTACTAGTGCTAACTGATAATAATCCAAACGGAATCTTACCAGAATCAACATACAGTGGTACCTCTGCTTATCTACTTAATTCGTTCTGGAGGTCTGTTCTTAACCTGAAACTGTTCTTAACCTGAAGCACCACTTTAGCTAATGGGGCCTCCCGCTGCTGCCATGCCGCCACCGTGTGATTTCTGTTCTCATCCTGAAGCAAAGTTCTTAACCCAAGGTAATATTTCTGGGTTAGTGGAGTCTGTAACCTGAAGCGTATGTAACCCGAGGTACCACTGTAAAAAGTAAATATAAATTCTCCCACTATATCCAAAGAATCAGTTTTGATGCAAAAGTTCATAATTATGTACTTACATATCTTTGAAGAGACAATTTCTTGGCTTAAGCACACAAGACTGAATAGCTTAGCAAGGTAGCCCTGTTTGATTACAGATATATATATACACATTCTCTCATTATATTTTAGGTAGTTTGTAAGTTTTCATGGCACTTTGTAAGTAATTGTCTCTTTCTCACATATTTGATAAATGGTGTAAAATTATTTTTGAACAACTGTGTGAATATTTGTCGCCAATGTGCTGTACGAGTTGCACTATCTTTATTAACGGCACAGGTTGCATTTTTCTAGCATTAATCCAAACTGGAGCAACTATGTTTTGTGCAAACCACAGTTTTCCTGCAAGCCAGAACTGGAAAACCAGTGGGCAGAGGGAGATGGAGAGGGAGAACCTGATGCCTGGCATTATATGTGAAACAGCACACTGTCTCTGTCTAAAACCCTATCCATATGTTCATCCAAGTGTGGAGGGGGGGCTGGGCTTTGCCCCATCATTCCTGCTGTCCCTGTCCCTAGAATCTTTGCTGGCCTCTGGAATAATTGTCTATTTTATCCCCCTCTATATACACACCCACTTCCAGCACATCAGCTTCACAGGGAGCCATTTTATAGATTTCCCTTTGATGTCTGCATTTTGACCAATTACCCTGGCTGCAGCACACTCCTTTGATAGCTTTATTTCCACCATAACCTGTTATCAATCCAGCCAATAGCCACAAATCACAGAGGGCTAGTGGTCAAAGGTCCCCCCCTTACCAGTTTTGGAGATCAACTAATGCTAAGTTCAGCTTGGGAGGTGCCTGAACATGTTAGCGACTCCAAGGGCTTAACCGAAATGGCATTTCATTTCCCCTGCTGCTGGTGTTTGGCCTTGTCTCAAGCAAGGCCATCATTCATCTTGTGTCACTTTCGGCAGGCCTGAATGCTTTTCCGCACTGTTTGTTTGTAGATCTTTGTCTCCATAAAACCATTAAGGAAGACAATGGGTGGAGAGTACCTTGGAAAGCAGCGCAGGAGATTGGTTTTGAGGTCAGGGCAGATAAATAATGAACCTGGATATCTTCCGTGCCCACAATCCACACGGCTGTTTGCTTCTCAGGGACCTTTGCTCCTTGAAAGGCACAACTAGAGAAGCCTGCCAAGAATGCAGCCAGGCTAGTTGCTAGAAAGAGTTTATAACCAGAACTCAATGGACTTATCAACAGAGTGTTTGCTTATGTCTTATAGATGTTGGAAAGTGACCTGAGCAAAATTGGGAGGAGGGGGATTAAAAACCTAGAAATAGGTAAGATTCCTTCACTCAGATGCTTGACAACCAGCAAAGAAAACAGACATACTCTTTTTCCTGAAATGTTTCCAATACCAATGAACAAGCAAACTTTTCAGAAATATATCCTACATGCATTCCAAGTGTCCCTGCTGACCTTTTCCCTGGTATTTGTACCAGATCACTCCCTTTATACCTCTGGTTCACCTGACTCACCATTGTCTACACAGCTTGGGTGGAGAACCTGCGGTCCTCCAGATTTTGCTGGCCTACAACTCCCATCAACCCCCTCCATTGGCTATACTAGTTAGAGCAAATTAGATAGAGCAAATTATACTAGCTAGAGCAAATTAGAGTTAGGCCACAGGTTTCCCACCTCTGTTCTACATTAACTGGAGGAGTCAGTTTCAAAATAGGGGTCTTTCCCTACCAAGAGATTCCATGATTTACTACTTAGATGTGTCTCTTCCCCACCAAGAGAATTCTACAGTCTTCAGTCATCGCCAGCAGTAACAGATTATACATACGGCCCTGTTATTGGCTATATGAAGGCTGATATGGTCTGCACACCTCAACAACAAATTTAGAGCCCCAATCCCTTCAAATCAGAAGGCACAAGACTTTATGCAACATTTCCAATCAAAACTCTTTTTGGCATCCTAAGCCCTTTGCTTCGTTTAAAAGGAGGGAGAGGAGAAACATAAGGAGACCTGCAAATCTATCTGAAACACTATCAGTTAATTCACAGGCAACACGCAAACACATGGGCAACACTGTGTGAGGCAGAATGTATTCTGCTCTAGGTGAAATGATCAGGTAGCAGGAATTTGAAAGCGCCCTCATCGCTCCTCCCTCCAGCTATTTGCTTAACTCATTTTGTTCAACAAACAGCAACACCCAATCCCTGTCAGTGGATGAGATTAGCAGAAACATTTCTATTCCCTTTCAGTTTGGGCATTTAATTTTTAATCAACATGGTTTGGATGTGGCTGGGAGTTTGGAGGAAACTGGGGCAGGGGAAGAGAACAAATTATAGATTGGCAGAAAGTACTTAAGGGTATATCTCCAGGGCAGCTGCTCACATCTCTTGCCATATGTTCTATAGTGCTCAACTATAATTGCAAATTCAAATGCACATGGGAAGTGGCTGTTCGCAGAATTGGGACCACACTCAAACCACATTTAATCCCAATATCATGAACCACCATTCAGGCCACACAGTTGCCCATCGTTTATGGGAGCTGATGAGCATGGCATCGCTTGCAGAGTATCACTTAAGACAAGCCAAAGTTCCATCTCACTTGTTCAGTATTCTACTTACTGGCTACCTCCAGAGATGCGTTCCTGCTGACCGCCTCACCCAGGTAGTTTCTGGCTACACAGACATACACTCCCTCATCCGGTTTGCTCCTCCGTCCATGCACGATACGCAGAAAGAAAAGGGAGCCGCTGGGCAGCAACATGCGATGGGATCGAGGGTCTTCCTTGTCCGTCTCCACCCGCTCCCCATCCTTGTACCACTCAATGATGGGGGTGGGACGCCCTTCCGCTTTGCAGTTCAACGTTGCTGGCTCCCCCTTGGACACAATGAGGTCGGAGGGATGCTCTACTATCCGCGGAGATGAATCCTCAAGGCGAGGCCGAGAGCCTGAGGTGCAAAAAGAGAGAAATGGTTATAGAGAGCAGCACAGAAGGGACTGTTGCAGAACTAAAAAAAACAAGACCAGGCACAGTTCAGACATCAAAACCATGATTTACATTACAGGTATGTGTTTTCTCCAAGGTCCACCCCCACCAGCTCCACTTCCCTCCCTCACTTACCTGGTCTGCACCAACCATTGCTTGTTGTTAACCTGAACTGAATAAATATATTTCTTGCAAACCGGAGTTTGCCTCCAAATCCAGCATTAGGAACCAAAGCAAGCCCTTGTTTCCCATTCTGATTTGGAAAACAACTTTGGTTTCTGCAAACAGTATCCAGATGCAACAGCAAACTATGGCGGTCACAAATTCAGAAGTAAGTAGGGAGTGCACAAGTCTGAGATATGCTCTGCCTCAATTTTGGCTTGACATCTGAACTGGGCTATTGTAATGGAAAAGGAAGGGCAGTGAATGGCCAAAGCCAATTCATATTCCAGAGTCATTGATAGTTACAGTGCCCAAGGCTATTACTGCTCAAACTCATACTACCACAAAATGGAAAAACTACCGTCAAAAGTGAACATTTGCCATCGTTGAAGGTCCCATACAGCTCAAAGAGAAAGAAGCAGCATGCAGTGGCCTGGGTATTGGAGAGTGATGGGAGATCGAGAGATCGATGTCAACAGCTAAAGAATGTGGAATACCGTCCCCAGGGAAGCTTGCCTGGCAACTTCATTACATATCTTTAGGTGCCAAGTGAAAAGGTTTCCTTCTTTATTATGATATGTATTTTGTATCTTCATTTCCTATGTTTATGTTATCCCTGTGAGTGATTTAAACTTTTAAAAATAATTGAATTTTAAATTGCTGTGACCTGCCTTGGGACCTCACGGTGAGGGGCAGGTAAGAAAAGGAATAGACGTTGATGAGGCTGATGTCAATGAGTAGAGAGGGTTTTTTTTAGGAGGCTACATGGTCACACAGGTTAGGAAAGCTGGTCTTCAGAAGCATAGGCGAGTGTTGTGAACCAATCAAAATGGAGTGTTCTGAGGCCGCACCATATTTGGAACAAAGGCGACAGGAATATCCCACGTGGGGAGTGGGGGGGGATGCAAATGGCCACTGATTAGGTCACTGGCAGCGTACTGACAGTCAGAAGAAAGCTTCCACCTCATCAGGGCTAATTAATGGCTGAATAGAGGTGTGTGCTTGTGTTAGCAGTTGGCAAACGATCAAGTGCATAATTAGACATTAGCATACATCCAGAGGGTCTTGCACCTCTAGATCCCAAGAGAACGAACAATCTCCTTTCAACAACAGCCGCCCTTCTCCGTCAAGAGCTGTTTCCTCTCTTGGGATTGCTAGGAAGATGCACAAGAGTCACCTGTGCAGCAAAGCTCAAGGAGCCACATAGTTCCAGGGCATGTACAGAATGCCAGCCACACCCAAGCACCTCAGCAACAACTTGTCCTTTTAAAATCCATGAAACTGAGAGGCTGCAGCCACTTTTGCCTCTGGCCCCGACCACCACTAGAATGTGGACTCCAGACACTTGCCTAGATGTGGCCCTCAAGCTGTAAAGAGTTTCCCACCTCTGATTTAAGCAGAGCTTGGACAATCATCCATTGGGGATGTTCTAATTCTTGATTAGTATTACAGGTGGCGCTGTGGGTTAAACCACAGAGCCTAGGACTTGCGGATCAGAAGGTCGGCAGTTCAAATCCCCGCGATGGGGTGAGCTCCCTTTGTTCGGTCCCTGCTCCTGCCAACCTAGCAGTTCGAAAGCACGTCAAAGTGCAAGTAGATAAATAGGTACCGCTCTGGCGGGAAGGTAAACGGCGTTTCTATGCGCTGCTCTGGTTCGCCAGAAGCGGCTTAGTCATGCTGGCCACATGATCCAGAAGCTGTACACCGGCTCCCTTGGCCAATACAGTGGTGCCCCGCAAGACGAATGCCTCGCAAGACGGAAAACTCACTAGACGAAAGAGTTTTCCATTTTGGAGGTCCTTCGCAAAACGAATTTCCTATGGGCTTGCTTTGCAAGACAAAAATGTCTTGCGAGTTCCTGCGGGTTTTTTCCCCTCCCCCCCTTTTTCTAAGCCACTAAGCCGCTTATCTGCTTATCCGCTAAGCCGCTAAAAGCCGCTAAAAGCCGCTAAAAGCCGCTAAAAGCCGCTAAAAGCCGCTAAAAGCCGCTAAAAGCCGCTAAACCGCTAATAGCGCTAATCCGCTAAGCCGTCAATGGGCTTGCTTCGCAAGACGAAAAAACCGCTAGATGAAGAGACTCGCGGAACGGATTCTTTTCGTCTTGCGAGGCACCACTGTAAAGCAAGATGAGCGCAACCCCAGAGTCGGTCACGAGCGGACCTAATGGTCAGGGGTCCCTTTACCTTTAATCAAGCAGGAACTTGGACAAGACGGCTAACAAGGCACCCTCTAACTAGGATTCTATGACCTCCCTTTCACAGTTCTTCCTATGTTTTGCCCTAACGAAATATGTGCAAGGTGTTTTTTTACTTAGGCATCTGCGCCTGAGTAGTGCTGACATTTAAAGAGGAGATGTTAAAAGCCCCAGGCGATCTGGGCAAGACCTATTCCTGTGGCCCTCCTCTCCAATATGGACACTTGGATTTTCTCCAGATATGACTGGATTGTATCAAGCGCGCATGGTGGCATTTGTGCAAAATTTCTACTTCCAAGGAAGGGACAGGTCTTAATTTCGGTGCTGCCTGCGATGAGTCCCAGCCCCTCCCTGGGGTTCTCTACGCATATAAATGATTCTCAGCTGAAGAGGCCCCTGGTAAGACAAATTGTGCTCTAGGCAGCTATATAAACTTAGAAGGTAAAGTGTCGGACAGAATTAATCCTTTTAATCATCTGCTAAAGCCTCTGGAAGCTGCCCAGAGACTTTTTTCAGCACCTTAGACAGAGCAGAACTTAAAAGTCTGCTCCTACCTGATTTAGCATATGCTCTCTTTCCTACATCTCTTACATAACTAATGGATGAAAGTGACTCGCTCGTGTCTTTTTGATCCTTGCTAGCCTTAAAGACTAAAAAATTATAATGGCATAAGCTTTTAGGGACTATTGTAAAATTCATGAGATGGGTGAAATGCTATCCTGAGTTACAGGTGTGTGTCTAGGTGTGGTGTGAGCATCATACAAAAACACACAAACACAGTTAAAGGAGGAGGATTGTAAACAGTGAGGTCAAAGGGGAACAAAAAAAACAACAACACAAAGTACAGAAACAGTACTAATTACATAATGAACAGTGGCCATTCACAAAGCAGTTATTGTTGCTAACACAGACATCCTGGCATTGGTTAGCCAATTAACATATGCAGTGTGTTGTTGTTTGTTAAAGAAACCTTTGACCCAATTCAGTCCACACAATGGCAATGAACCTCTTGACAAATTGTCATGTAGTGGTTTCACGCTGCAGCACAGTCTCTCTCTGTGGTTCCTTTGAAGCTTGAAATGCTAACGCGCAGATTTTGCACACATCAGTTTTACATCTTAAAACAGCCGCACAACCGCACAGTTCTGGGTGCAAGCACCTAACACGTTTAGTTTCTACTATGGATAGAGAAGCAAAAGCGACAGTCCTCATTGCAATCCTTTGTCGCAATTCCAGGTCCTCCCTTAGAGGAGGTACTGTTTCAATCCATTACTGTGGAGATGGGTCTCCACAAACTTTGTCCCAGTGAACTCCCCAGGAAGGTTGAAGAGGTCAATGAACCTGACCTCAGAGGCTCAAGCAGTTTTCCCAAGAGCCACAAAGAAAGCGAAGATAAGCTCAACTGGGGAGCAGGGGTGGGGGGGAGCTGGCCCAAAGCAGAGCTGCCATTTCATAAAATAAATCTTCGCCGATTTAACTATAGGTTTTAACAAGGGAAGGCATGCTTTGCTTTTAGGTTATCTGTGTGTCACAACAGACACCATCTCCTTCATGAAAGAGACGGAGGCGCTTCTCTAAGAACAAACAAGCAAGTAATTAATAATATGCACAACAACTGAGCTACAAATTTCACACTGGTCGTTCATATCCAATTCTATTCATAGCACCGCATCTTCACACAATTCCCAACAACATTTCCTTAGCATTCTAGCACAATCACACTCCACTCTGTCACCATGAGGGCAGGAAAGACTCCATCTCAAAAAACTTATGGCAAATATTGAAACCAAGCCACTACAGAGGGTCACACTGCACCTTACTTCTAATTATTAAGATAGGGGAGGCTAGATCCTTATCTCCCCCATCACAACCCCCCAAACTCTCCCCTCACCACTAAACAGTTACCAATACTGTATTAAACAGTTTTTACTAGTACCAATGGGATCTTTGCCCTATTAGTGCATGGGGGAGGTGGAGTTTGAGGGGGTCACAGAGTGGGAAGAATTAAACCTCCCCTCCTCATGTGCTGCGGTCCTGATCCAGATCCAATGCATGCTTACTTTTGAGTAAGAAGAACATAGCTGCAGACTACATTACAATGTGTGGTTTGACCCCAAAATCCTCCCCACATAAATGAGGGAGAGGCAGGGAACATATCAGTTAGCTCTAGCATGTCCCCATCAGGGGCTTCACATGGGGGGGGGGAATACCTGCCACAGGAAGCCTGCTGAACTCAGGCAGATTCCCCACCCTCTTTTTGTTTTGTCCCTGGCTCACTTTTGGCAGATGGTCTCCAGGAGGTTTGCTGTGAGGCAATGCGGCCCTTGGGCTGCAAGAATTTCCCTACCCAAATTAAGGTTCTCAGTCACGTTAGGGGGCTCCATGAATTTAGCAGGCTCCTCACTGCAGACTATCAATGAAGATAAGAGGGGGCAGCATAGAGACTTAACTGGAAAGTCAGGGCTTGCCAGCATGTTCCTGCTCTCACTCATGCAATTCTGAATGCATTGGGATGGGGAGAGACTATATGAATAGGGCTATTATCTTTCCTCCTGTAGCTGGAGTGGGGAGGAACTAGGGATATCGGAGAATTCAGAAGGAAACAGAAGCAGGCCGCTGAAACTGTCAGTGTTTGCTTATTTGTCCCATGCCTTCAACAGAAATCAATCCAGCAAATGCGATTGGTATTCACTGTTGTGGTTTTTAGTCTGTAAACAATATGGTCATTGATTATGTTTCTCCCCCCGTTTACATTGCATCTCTTTTTCAATGAAATGAATAGAATGGAATAATGTAACTCCAAAGCAGTTGCATAATAATTATGTATTTAATTACGTAACATTCCACCACAGCAGACAGCGAGATGGGGAACACAGTTTTGTCAGAAGCCGAACTGCAGTGGAATGGAAACAGCATTGCATGTTATGAACATGAGGCAGGAACAAAATCAACACTTTTTAAGATCCGTGGGAGGAACACACACCTTTCTTGCACATTCACAAATTGGGGCCAGGTTAGGGAAGGGACTGCTTCACCCAATATATCCCTGCTCGGCAGCTGTGCTCCATAGATGGGGCACTGCTGAGTGTACCACTTAGTTTTTACTAGAAAAAGGCTTTTTATTAGAAAGGTTTTTATTGTTGCAGTTCCAGTCCCTTGGAATTGGCTACCGGCTGCAATTAGACAAGCTAGATGTTTAGGTGGCTGCTGAAGACACGTTTGCTTAAGAAAGCTTTTCTTGAAAGGCTCTCCCTGCCTATTTTATAAAACATTAACCGTAGAAATGCTTTTATTGTTTTAAGGGTCTGTTATCTTTTGTATTTTATCTCATCGTACACAGCTTCGATAGCTTCTGGCTGTGAAGCAGTTTATACATCTGTAAAATAAACGAATAAATTTTAATTCCTAATCCATGCAGAAACAGGATAATGTCCCACCACCACTTGACCCTAACCACTGCCTGAAAGCCTGTATTCCAGCTAAGCCCATAAAGAACAAGGCTCTCACATGAGGTATTTGAGAAGTCTTATCTGCAGACTTCACTCAATCAATAGTGCTGAAATCCTAAACTCTGATAAGCTCCAGGGATATTGATCTGTTTACCAATCATAACAATGATGTCACTCATCCTGAGACCCTCCTCCTACCCAAGAAGAACAATGGTTTCTTTTTTATTTGACTGCTGCTGATTTTGATCTAGCCCTCTTCGCTGGAAAGGAATCTAGGGAACTTATTCTGCTACACAAGGGGCAAATGACTTGTGACCAGGGAGATCACTGCCTGGAGATATTCCCAAGGAAGCATGCTTAAAAGCAACTTCAAAATGGGGAAGGGGAGAATTGACTTCAAACAGTAGTTCAAGAGGAGGTGGGCTTAACCCACCCTCTGTCAAGGTTCAGCCTGACCAAGACTCTGGAGATACCCCATCAAAGGAGAAGTCATGGCAGTCCAACACACAGCCCAAGGGAAGGATGCGGCCCTTAAGGCCTTTTTTGCCCCCCTTGACAACATTAGATACTCCACCCCACCTTGTAGCCCTTGTCCTGCCTTCCCAAAGCCAGGTAAATGAGGGACTGGGCTCTGGGAAGAAGCTTTGTGGGATCTGACAGGGTTTTAGAGTCCTCCAGCCTCCTTCCCAGAGCCTAGTTAGCACTTTCCCAGCTTTTGGAAGGTGGTGTGAGGGCTCTAGGACCTCGCCACAGCATTGCACCTCTTTCTCAAAGCCAGGTACCTCACTTAAGTGGCTTTGGAAAGGAATCAGGAGGGCTGGTGGGGGCCAAATTATGGCCCCGCTCCCTCTCCCCGTGCAACAAGGCAATGTACGGCCCACAGGTTCCGTGTCAAAGTGCTCTTGTGACTGCCCTGCCCTAGAACAACAGGAGATTCTGGAGGGCCTGCTGAGGTACCAAGTCCCAATGACATCTTGTCAGGCCACCCCTGGATGACCCCAACACCTTGTCTTGACTCCCAAGTCTATTCTTTCATTCCCAAGGCCCATTTGGGCCCATTGGGAAACCCACTACCTTCCAAGAAGCTTCATCATCAGGAGCCTACTTAAGAGCAATGGTCTAGAGTGGAGGAGGGAGCAGCCAAAGACCAAAACGGTGTACTTTGTATCTTAGCAGGTAACCAGGAAGTGAAGGGACTGGTTGTAGCAATATGAATCTCTCAGTCCATCTTGGACCTGTGCTGGATATAAATTCCCCCTAGGTCACCCTTGTGTCCCAGGTTTTGTGAACTCCTGTCTTGGCTCCAGGGACAATTGCAGTTCTTGCCATCAACCTTAGCCAACAGTGACTGAACAACATTTTTGGCTCTCCAAATGTTGTTGGGCTCCCAGATGCAATCAGCTGCAGCCAGAATGGGGGTATTCCGGAGCACCACCACCCTCAGCCAAATCCCCCACAGCTATTTTCAAGCTCCCAAGAAAGACACCGAGAAATTGAAGCAGATGAACTCCTGCTTGCCAGGTCTTCAAGTATTAACTTGCTAGAAAGAGAGGAAGAGGCCTTGGATGAGTTGGAGTTGAGACCTGTCCCACTGGACATTGCCATGAAATATGGCAAGGGTGGGGGACTGGAGGGTGGGAGAGATAAACCAAAGATAAAGTAAATTGAATGTCATTTAAAGAGGATTTTTCAGATGAGAAGAGAGTTGCTGAGACTCCCAAAGAGAGAAATAGCAAAGAGATTTGAATTCAAGTGTGTGTGTGTGTGTTGGGGGCAGGGAGGGATTTACTTTAATACATATGGGGGAAATAGTCTTGCAGACAAGTCAATAGAACTGAGAAACAGGGCACTTGGGAACACTGGCAGGCACAGGGTAGAAATTGGCAATAATTATGGAGGCAGCGGACAGGGTAAAATGACACAATAGGAATCTCTAAATACATAAGAGCATGGGTTTCAAGGTCATGCAGAAACTACTGCAATTATGGAACATTTAGGAAACGGTTTTATACTCGGGCAGAATACCCATCTGCCGTACTCTGTACTGCCTGCTCTGACTTACAACAGCATTTTAGGCCAGAGAAGGGTTTTTTCCCCATCCCCTGCCACCTGAATCTTTTCTCCAGAGATGCTCAAGATAGAACTTGGGACCTTCTGCATGTACTGCAGGCCCTTGTCCATTGAGCTACACTCTCGTCCATATAGCGATTTCAGGTAACTCTGCTGCAGTAAGGTTCTGGAAAGCAAGCTGGATTCAGTTCAAACAATTGAGCCACTCTTTCATGTTGTAGTAATTCCTAGGAACATGGGCAACTGCCACACCAAGTTAGGCCATTGGGTTTATCCACAATGACTGGTAGCAGCTCTCCAGGGTTCAAAGGAATCCTACAGAAAACATGGGTACTTCTGCATGCAAATCAGATGCTTTATCACTGAGTTGCTGTCCTTCCCAAACCCCTAGACTTCCTGTACAGGGGGACTGCAGCATTCGTTCCTTATGAGGTGGGCCATTCCCACCCCATGAAGACACTTCTTGTTAGCAGCTGACACAGATGTTTAGGACTAGCAAGGAGACTCTCCTCACATGCAGGGAAATCTGCAAGATGAAGCTGATTTGAAATGTCAAGTGGAGGATAAGCACACACACCCCTAGCATTTCCTCCATCTTCTCAATCACCAGCCATAGTCTTCCACAAGAGGAATGAGTGCCACAGGGTGTCAGGGTCTGGGCAGAGGAGGAATGGTGGAGATTGCCTCCCCAGCCTGACCCTTCCAGAGAAGAGAGAGACAGTTTAGAATTACAACAGGGGTTTGAGGGAGGTCAAAGCTCAGAGGCAAATGGGGGGGGGAGTTAAGAAATAATGGGAGAGGAGGAGGAAGAGGAAGCACTGGGGGGGGGGTGACAGCTGACAGAAACAGTGTCTTTATAAAGCATTCCAGAACCCGGCAAGCCTTGAAAGTAGGAGAGCAAAGAGCTCAGATGGCACTTGTCAGTACCCACAGAGGAGGCGAGGAGGATGACGAATGAGGAAGTGGGAGAGATGGTGGGAGTAGAGATTCACTAGGGACAATGCCATTATCCAAGAGGCTGGGTTCTAAAACCTCTCTGTAAATACTGAATAAAAAGCAGACGGTAAAAAACATTCCTTGTCTTTGTATCTTCCTGGGCAACCGACCGTGGGAGTTGCTGGCAGCAGCCTGACACAAGGATGGGGAATCTATCAAATATTGTTGAGCTCCAGCTCCCTTGAACCCCAGGCAGAGCAGCCAACAGTCAAGGATGACAGGAATTATAGCTCATTAACATCTGGAGAGCCACAGGTTCCCCATCCTTGAAGAAGCATGTAACAGACAGAGTTCAAGGCATGTACAGCCATGTTTCCCAAACTTGGGAATCCAGCTGTTTTTGGACTGCAACTCCCATCATCCCTAGCTAGCAAGACCAGTTTTCAGGGATGATGGGAATTGTAGTCCAAAAACAGCCACAGACTCAAAGTTTGGGAAACGCTGGTCTGCAGTGAGGTGAGACACTGAAATAAGATGTCTAAATTCAAGAATGTGACAGCAAACTCACTAAAATAGACATAGCCAACGTGGTGCCCTCCAGACATTGGACTACAGTTCCCCTCCTCAGCTATGCTTGCAGTGCTCCAACAACATGTTGACTACTTCTACACTATAATTTAGAAAGTAAAAGGGTTCTTTTCTTTTTCTTTCCTTTTGAACATCTACTTGCCAAGATCTGCAAAACTAGCCTCAACTCTTTTGTTTTTAAATTCACAGGCCATTTTTTAGAAAAAATGATGTTTTAGAAAACCAACCGTACTGCTGCCATCTACTCATGGTCACAAGATGGATACAACAGCAATTCGCTGAGGGTCTCCACCCTTGAAATATTCATGATATGGCCCTTGCCATTCTGAGTTGCTTGGACCCACCCAAGAACCAGACAGGCAGGCAGAAATTAGCAATGCTGATCCCTTCGCATAAGAGGCAAAGGGAATCCTTTCCCGCTTGGTCTACACAGATCCTGTGCCATTCCTTGGTTTACTTATGGATTGCACCGGGCATTTTTCCGTTGACCTACTTCTAGGATGGAGAGGGGAATCCTCAAGATGTTTCAAAGAGGGAGGTTTGCAAATGCAAAGGAGATGGTCCCAGACTCCTTGTATTCCTGCTAACATCCTTCCACACCAATTCCACTCCTACCCCTACTCCCCCCACAACCAAAGTCGGTCCTTGGTGTGGCTATTTGGCATGCAAGTCAGGCTACTGCCTCTCGCCAGGCACCACATTTCAAGAGCTGTCAGAGAGAGGAATCCCAGCTGGTGAAAGCAGACACTGCCTGCTGCTGCTCCTTCCCTGGGGCAGAATCCGGTCATGAGCCTCCAGCTGCGAATGGTGTCACTAGCTGGCTGGGTCATTGCTCGTGAGATGCTCATGTCAGTGGGAAAGTCTGCATATTTAATCAAAGCATTTAGATTTTACTTTTTGGCTTCATGGAGTCACTGAAGCAGCATGACCCTTTCTGTAAGATCAGAGGCCCAATACAGCAAGGGAAGCCAGATGTTGCTGGATGACAGCTCCCATCAGGTCCAGAAAGCATGGCCAGTGTTCAGGCATGACAGCAACTGTCATCCAACAACATCTGGAGAGAACCACGTTGGCTACACCTGCAATAAGCCACAGGGAGCCTCAAGGAGCAACACGCCAAGAGGAGCTGGAGGAGGAGCAGCATTCAAAACATAGCAGTCACAACAGGAGAAAGAGGAACACCAATGGCCTGAGGATCACAGGTTTCCCTTGCCTGCTTTAGAACATAAGAGGTACCTTCTGGATCAGACCCATCTTGACTAGCATCCTGTTCTCACAGCAGCCAACCAGATGTCTATGGGCAACCCACAAGCAGGAGCTGTGGTTTCTAGCAACTGGTATTCAGAAGCTTTAGACTCCAACTATGGAGGTAGAACATAGCCATCATTGCTAGTAGCCATTGATAGCCCCTCTCCACCATGAATTTGTCTTTTTAAACCATGCAAATTGGTGGCCCTCACCGCCTGATGTGGATCCATAGTTCAACTATGCGCTGTTTGAATCGTTTTCAATCTGTACTGAATGGTCCAACATTCTGTTTTGTTGGATATTGATGAGTTCTAGTGTTTTATGAGAGGAAGTGTGATGGCCTGGGACTTGGGCTTGGACACGGAACCAGAGGAGTCTCAGTCTGTACTGGATCCTTTGCCTCAGGGATCATCTGAACCAAGTCTGGGGCCTGACCCTGAAGAGTCCCAGTCTGCACAGGTTCCCCTGCAACAAACACCAGCTGGGCCGAGTCGGGGGCCTGAGCCTGCCCTGGCTCCAGATGCGGGGATTACCTCGTTGCCTTCAGCTGGGTCATCACTTATAGATGCTCCACTACCAGTTGGGTCAGGGGAGGCTGAGGCAGCCCCTGGGTCTAGTAACCCACCGATGTCTCCCGAGCTGCAGAGACTAAGGTCTGAGAGAAGGAGAGACCTGAGTACAGTGGTACCTCGGGTTAAGTACTTAATTCGTTCCAGAGGGCCGTTCTTAACCTGAAACTGTTCTTAACCTGAAGCACTACTTTAGCTAATGGGGCCTCCTGCTGCTGCCGCGCTGCCAGAGCACGATTTCTGTTCTCATCCTGAAGCAAAGTTCTTAACCCAAGGTACTATTTCTGGGTTAGTGGAGTCTGTAACCTGAAGCATATGTAACCTGAAGTGTATGTAGCCCGAGGTGCCACTGTACTCGCAGGAGGAGTGCTCGCCTTTGGGCAAAACAGGGAGGTGAGAAGCTGGGGGATCAGGACCGGCCGTTACCCCGATAAAGATAAAAGGCTGTCGGCCCCCGCCCCAGGTTGCTGTATGCCAGATCCTGCCTGAGATCCTGTACCTGTCCTTGCCTGGTTTCCTGCCTCGTGTCCTACCTTGGCTCTGTCGGACTGACTCCTTCGGATTCTGGACCGGTCCTGGGCCGTGTTTCACGGGTTCCCCCAGGCCCAGCACAGGAAGAAAAACTTATCTCTATCCACTTTCTCCATGCTATGTGTACGTTTATAAACTAACATTTCACCTCTCACTTGCCTTTTCTCTAACCTGAAAAGTCCCTAACACTGCAACCTTTCTTGAAAGGGGAGTCGCTCCATCCCCTTGATCAATATCCTTTTTTGAAGTGAGGTGACCAGAGCTTTAGGCTATGACATGTTCTGCAATTGCTCAGGCACCACGTTCCCCAATGGCAGCAGACTCCAAGAGGGAGATGAAAGGAAAGCACTTGGCTTCCTGACCGCAAATGTTGACCGGCCGCAAATGTTGTTCCAACAAGTTTCTTGGCCAAACATTCCAGTCCGCAGGAGAACCATGGACCCATTACTTTCTAGGATGCTTAGCCGGGGCAAGAGCACAAAGGCAGCCGCAGCAACAGAGAAGGGCTGAATTTGTGCCGTGGGTGGGTGAACACGTGCCCACACACTAAAAGGAAAGCCATGAGTCCTCACTGAGGTGGTGAACCTGCATTTCAGGCTACAGATGAATGTGATGACATGACCAGAAAAACAAAATCTCTGCATCTAGGTCAGGCTTCCCCAACCTTGAGCCCTCCAGATGCTGTTGGAATACAACTCCCATCAGCTCCAGCCAGCATGGCCAGTTGTCAGATATGATGGGAATTGTAATCCAACAACATCTGCAGGGTTCCACCTTGGGAAGGCTCATCCAGATATTATTATTTTCTATGGCAGCATAAATATGCACAGTAATTTACCCAGAATAGGCCAGGATAGGTCCTTTCACAAAGGGACCTATCTTGTAAAAACAGGGGGGGGGGGGCAGAGGAAGAGGAAGAGGTGAGAAATGAAGGTCAGAATAAACAGAGGAGGGGAATATGCAATTATATCACAGGAAAGTGTTATGTGATTTGTTCATTCTTCATACACAGGATACCTTTTTTCATATCGGGGAGCATCCAGTCAAGTGACTCCCAATCTATAGTATGAAGTAAAGGTTTACCCCTAGGCCAGGGTATTTCAGATTCAAAAAACAGCCAAGTGAGACCAACCCATTTGGACACACACCAAATCAAAAAATCACCTCCTTTTTCAGCCAGTCCCTCTTGGAAATAGAAACATTTTGAATGATTTTCCCTTTAAAACTGGCACTCCTAGGTAAGCAAACCAGCCGCCCTGTTTAAACACTCAGCGCAGCCCTCAAATTGTTCTCCAAAAGACTCCATCCCCACTGAGTGGGCCTTTGGGAGCAGAGGTCCAGGGCCCCACTCAGCAGAATGAGCAGGAGAGCTCCCAAGACAGCATGGGGGGGGGGCTTACCACATTTTGAAATATGACATGCACATCACCATCTGAAGAGCAACCCCTCCCCTCACCACCGCAACACACACAAGACTTGCAAATTCAGAGTCTAAAAGTGCCTAAATGAACACCGCTTTCATTGCCTCTAGTTACAACGTACTAAAAGATGTCATTAGATGGGTTGTTTCAGAGTTTGTAAAAAAAAAAGAAGGAAAAAAAGGCTGTGTCAGCCATATGAAAAATTCCAAAGGTTGAGAGCCATTCTACTCATTATCCAAAATGAGATGGTATAAACGAGGTTGTAGAATTCTAGACCATACCACTTCTGTATGGTCTGTATATGTATGTGCCATAATTTTTTTGAATACTCACCCATATAACACACCTCCCTGCTGGTAATAAACTAGCACACCAGGGAGATGGCTGTTGCTAACCATACTGTACATGCTTGCTTTCAACATGCAATGAACCTTTTGCAGTGGGGAGCATTTGAAAATGGGACAATCACACCACACACACCCCGGAATCTCAATTGGCACAGCCCAAGGAAGTTTACCACCACATTCTGCCTAATGTGAACATTGGCTGCAATGGTTGTTGAGAATGGCATTTATGTGTGTGCATTTTCTGGTGATTTACAAATGCCAAGTCGTTAACAACCTCTGCTTGATAAGACTAAGGATCTACCTAGCCTAGCATTTCGTGCTCTAAACAGTGGGGAAGGGCTGCAGCTCAGTGGTAGAGCATTGCAAGCAAAAGGTCCCCGTCTCAATCGCCATCATCTGCAGGTAAAGGTGGAGGAGACACCCTGTCTGATACCCTGGAAAACTAGGTGAGGCGACATGGTTAACCAAATCAAAGTCAGAGTTCTCTGGTTCAGGTGTAACAGGGTACTCTGCCTTAAGCCAAAATCTTCATGTCAAAGGTCACTGTACAGGAGGAGAGGAGGGAGTGCCCAGCCACAGTGCTTGTTCCCTGCTTAGTAAACCATGGTTTATGAAAGCTACAAGGATTGTCCTAACAGGGGCATCTTATCCATAGAGGCTAGTAGTGCCAGGGCACCACGTTCTGGAGGGCGCCAGGGAAGAGGCAGAGGCTGGATGCGGCGCCTCCCAGAATCAGCTTGATGCCCTCACCCGCCTCTGCTATGCCGTGCCAAAGCAGCGCTGCACCCGGAGCCTCTGTCTGCCATGGCTACCATGGCATGAAGCGGCCAACTGAGCCAGGAGACGCCGCGGCCAGCCTCCACCTCTTCCCCGCCAGAGGAGCCTCCCTCCAGCCACTGCCTGCCCCTCCAGCCCCGCCGACAGTGCCGTCCTCCCTAAAAAAACTCTGGGAAACAGGGGGGGCAGAGGGAGCTTTGCACCACGGCACCAGATGTGCTGATCCCAAGGGTTAACCGTGAGGCGAGGTACTA
Organism: Podarcis erhardii; assembly: GCF_964252035.2. Taxonomy (NCBI): domain Eukaryota; kingdom Metazoa; phylum Chordata; class Lepidosauria; order Squamata; family Lacertidae; genus Podarcis; species Podarcis erhardii. Next base: position 10,668,171 of record NC_138514.1, read on the forward strand.
GTCCAGTCCAAGGTCGAGGGTGTGATATGGAGGCTGTCCGTCAAAGCTGAAGCGGGATCCAAGGCAGGGAGTCGGGTGAGGCAGAGAATCAGGACAGGGTGCAGGCAGGGACAGGCTACCAACAACTTTGCTCCCGCAACTTGGGACTGGGGCTGGCTGGCTTTTATCTGCCCCGAGGCATAGGGCGGCCCCGGTCCACAGGTGACTCACCTCTTCTGGCCTGGAGGCAAGCACTCCTTCTGCGAGAACTTAGTTCCCTCCGCCTCTCTGCCCTGAGCCTCTGCAGCTCAGGAGAGGCTGGAGGGTTACCGGACCCAGAGGCAACCTCAGCTTCCCCTGACGGGGCTGAGAGTGGAGCACCTGCAGGCAATGGGTCCTCCATCACCTCAGGAGCCAGAGCAGACTCAGCTGGTGCCTGCACCTGAGGATCCAGCACAGGTGAGGACCCTTCAAGCTCATGCCCCCAGCCCCGGCTCAGCTGGTTCTTGAGGCAGGGAATCCCGTGCAGGCTGGGATTCCTCAGGTTCAGCCTCCGAGTCCGAATCCCAGGCCATCACACCAGATATGCTTAAGATGGCCCTGTGTCCTAACCAGGCCAAGGGGTGTGCATAAGGGAAATAACGGTTAAAATTCATCAGACCTCATGCCCCTTTACTTCTCTAGATGCCTTTTTCTGGTGCATCTCAGCCTGCCAACTTGCCCCCACTCTTAGGATGCCAACCGCCCTCCATGCCCATTGCTAGTCCAGCCAAGCTATTTTGCAGCTGAGAGATCAAACAGAAATGTATCCTGCACACGCTAAAACAAGATCTCCTCACTGATCCTGCGGTGGGTTCCGCAACGACGCCACCTTCAACGTTCCTTTTACAAACCCATGGTTAAAATAGCGGCATCATGTTCAATGTGCTGGCAGGAGAGAGCACCGAAGGTACGGCACAGATGTGTGATGCTGTTATTATCAAGATCTCCTGCAGTGCTTTTTCCAGAGGCGCGCGCTTAAGCTGCCTCTAATTTCAGTGGCACGGAAAGCAGCCGTTCGCATCACAGATAATTTCTCGCCATTGAAAATATTCTGTAAATCCAGAGGAAATCTGGGGGGGGGGGGAGAGATGGAGAATTAGTGGCTGGGGCAGGGGGGGATGCCTTCCATCCTCCTAAGTGTAATTACAAACAGCAGCTTTGCAGCCAAACAGACAAAGCAGGATTAGAGTAAAAAGTGGGTAAATGCCATCAGTGTGGTGGGGAACGACTGGAGCACATTGCAGTGAGCTACACAGCAAAGCAAGAAGGAGCAAAAACCTGGTTACTTACTGAAAATGTTGGGGGGGAGACTCCCTAGGGATCATAGGCCTCTCTATCTGTGCCAGCTCTAACTGAATATGAATGATACCTATTTTCTCTGTGGCTGAACCCAATTTGAAGAAAGCAGCACACTCACAGGTCGTTGTTCTCACCATAAGCATCAAAGGATCTGTTCAGGACACCTTAACGTTCACCTGAGTCCTTATAGACCACCGGGGCCAAAATGTATGGGAAACGGCCCTACTAGAGAAGTTAACCAACAAACTTAAACTGGCATGGGGCAAACACAGGACGTCTTCAACCCGGTGTGGTTCCTCTTTATTACATACAGAGCACAACGGGACAATGACCAACCCCCCCCCCCCCACAACAGCATATAAATCAACAGAAAGTGTATCTGAAGAAGTGTTGTGCATGCACACGAAAGCTCATACCAAGAACTAACTTAGTTGGTCTTTAAGGTGCTACTGGAAGGAATTTTTTTATTTTGTTAAATCAACAGAAAGGTAAAGGTAAAGGACCCCTGGACGGTTAAGTCCAGTCAAAGGTGACTATGGGGTTGTGGCACTCATCTCGCTTTCAGGCCAAGGGAGCCAGCGTTTGTCCGCAAACAGCTTTCCGGGTCAGGTGGCCAGCAAGACTAAACCGCTTCTGGTGCAATGGAACCGTGATGGAAACCAGAGTGCACGGAAATGCCATTTACCTTCCCACCACAGCGGCACCTATTTATCTACTTGCACTGGTGTGCTTTTGAACTGCTAGGCTGGCAGGAGCTGGGACAGAGCAACGGGAGCTCACCCCGTCATGGGGATTTGAACCGCCAACCTTCTGATCAGCAAGCCCAAGAGGCTCAGTGGTTTAGACCACAGCGCCACCCGCGTCCCTATACAAATCAATATGCTAACCTAACCCAACAATGTATTCGCCCCCCCCCAACACATACATACAAGCTACACTGCAGTCAACTAAATGCAGCCAACGAAGCTCGGGATCCCCTGATCTCTAGCAATATCAATAAAAATAAATATATAGGGAAGCAAAGGACCGACCCACAAACCCCTACAGTAACACTAGGAAACAGAGCAAAAGAACAATACCCCCACCTCTCTCTCCTCCCCTGTCTTTCCCCCCAACTGCAAGGTATCTTTCACTTAAATGTAAGCAAACCGTGAAAAAGACTATGAACTGACAGTGGAGGCGATAGAGGTACCTTTCCCTGTTTATCTGTCTGTTTTGTAACACAAAAAACTTCAATAAAAACTAATTCAAAATCACATATCTCAGCTCCATCACTGAGGTCATCCAGACCAGAAGTCGCCCATTTGGGGTCACAAGTCCCATGCCCTAGAACACTCTTCCAGCAACCATTTGCTTTTGGCTTTCCTGTGTCTCTTGAAGACGTTTTTATGCTGACAGGCAGTTGTTTCGAATTTCCTTGAGTGGTTAGTCATTTTGATAATTGTTCTGCATTGCTTTTAAAAGGTTTTTAAGTGTTGCTACGGACTGCCCTGCCATTCTGTGAGAGAGCAGCGTACGAAAACTTTTATAAATAAATATGCCTCAGATCTCAAGTGCAATTTCTGGCTTCTGCAGACAAGGCTGGGACAGACTCGCTGCCTGAAACCCCGGAGAGCTGCTGCCAATCAGTGTAGGCCATACTGAGCTCAATGGACTGATAGTCTGACTCACTATAAGGCAGATTTCTGTGCTCCTAAAGTGGGCACAAACACAGCCAAGGCTCCTAAAGCCATTCAAAGATTATGGCAGGAGCAAGGGTGTACAAAGTGGGGGGTGGAGGGGGTGGGTCACCCCGGGTGCCACTCAGGGGGGTGACAAGATGGCCCCTGTATGGGCTGCAGCATATGCGTACTCCGTACAATCGCTGTGCAAGCAGCAGCCCGTACGGAGTGCGCATGTGTGGTATTCCATATGGAGTGAACACACGGGATGCCATACATGTGCAGTCCATACGGGATGCTGCACATGCGCACTCCATATGGGATGCTCTGCTGGAGAGGGTTCCTCCTCCACTGGGTAGGAGCCCCAAGTTGCAGAAGGTGACATCACAATACCTTGCTACAAAGATGGGGAACCAATAGCCCTCCAGATGTTGTTAGATTAGAACTCCCTTCATTCCCTGACCACTGCCCATGATGCCTGCAGCCAGCAGGCACTGGACTCCCAAAAACATCTGGACATCCAAAAACATGTTCTCCGCCTTTACCACATTGACTAAATGTGTGTTTTAAGAAAGACGCGCTGTTTTCTTTTCCCTTCCCCTCCTCTTGTAATTCCTGAGTCATCTGGCATCTATGCCAGCTGTCTCCAGCTTGGTGACTTCCAGATGTTTTGGACTACCACTCCCAGAAGCTCCAGCTGTCCAAAACACCTGGAGAGCGCCAGGTTGGCAATGTGGTGCTCTCCCAATGGCGCTGGACTCCGACTCCCATCATCCCTGTCCATTGACCATGCTGGCCTGGGCTGATGGGAGTTGGAGTCCTATGATGTCTGGAGGGCATCATCCTGGTTATCCCTGAGCTAAGGAATCTGTGGGGTGGGCCGCCCCTAGTATAGTCATTTCCCTGCTGCCTCAGAAATCCCTTTCCACGGGGCACGGCCTCCAATAGAGGACTCCCGGCTTTCCCTTTAAGCCAATTTCAGCACTCTGCCTCGTCATGTGATATGCATCTGGCAGGCTTGTCGCGTCTGCCCCACAAATCAGACAGAGTCATCGCATCTCAGAACGGAGAAAGGGAACAGTTTCCCGGCAGAGCGTCACTTTGTCTTCAAGAGGCGTGTGGTACAACTGCTAAGGAGATGCACACTTGCGCCTTGCCTCAACTGCAGGTGGCCCTGAAATGCAGGAAATCGCTTTACACTGTTTAATTACAATACGGTGTAGAGCAATGGTCTTCAGCTGGTGTGTTGGGAATCTCAACAGGGTCACAGCCTCCTCCACAGTGGGTCGCAACCACAGCACTACCACCATGCAAATACAGTGGTACCTCGGGTTAAGTACTTAATTTGTTCTGGAGGTGTGTTCTTAACCTGAAACTGTTCTTAACCTGAAGCACCACTTTAGCTGAAGGAGCATCTCCACCCTCATCGTTCTACCCCGACACTGAGGTCCAGCACTGAGGGCCTTCTGGCGGTTCCCTCACTGCGAGAAGCCAAATTGCAGGGAACCAGGCAGAGGGCCTTCTTGGTAGTGGCACCCTGCCTGTGCAATGCCCTCCCACCAGATGTCAAAGAGAACAACAACTACCAGACTTTTAGAAGACATCTGAAGGCAGCCCTGTTTAGGGAGGCTTTTAATGTTTGATGTAGTACAGTATTTTAATATTTTTGGGGGGAAGCCGCCCAGAGTGGAACAATTTCTGTTCTCATCCTGAAGCAAAGTTCTTAACCCGAGGTAATATTTCTGGGTTAGCGGAGTCTGTAACCTGAAGCATATGTAACCCGAGGTACCACTGTATATGGCAAAAGATTAAGAAAGGGGTCCCCAAATGCACAAGTGGGTTAAAGCGGGATGAACCTGGGTTTTAAAAGACTACTGGTGTAGAACAGTACTCCCCAACCAGATGCCCTCCAGATCTCCTGGACAACAACTCCCATCAGCTCCAGCCCACATGGCCAACAATTCCTTTAGCCCTTTCTCAGAGAAATCCAGATTTGTTTTTCAAAGAGAAGCTTGAGCTGCACTCCATATGCCAACAGCAGCCTCATCCCTGCCACGCACAGATGTTAAATGGATTGTTATTATACAGACGTGGCCTAAACACTAAGATCTACGGGACTCTGTAGTGACTTCCATGCTAGCTGAACTGCGCTCTAATGCATGGCCTTAGGGCTAATTCACACAACCGGTGTGTCAAAACCAACACCAACAGTTTCCACTCATGACAAGATGCTACAGGCCAAAATAAACCCCAGCAGCAGCCACAAGAGTCATGCTGAAAGGAAGGCTTAGAATATGAATAGGCAACTCGTGGTCCTTGTTGATTTATCTGCTGCGGCCCACTGGCTTTTCTTAGCATCCAAGCATCCCGGCATTTATTTTCCGACAGTACAGCGAGAGGTGACAGCACGAGGCTTAAATTAGCCACCTGTGAGAGCAATTAGCAGGTTCCTGTGAGGTTGACAAAAGCACCTGCAGAGGTCTGGAACTTTTTTTTTTTTTTTTTTTTACGAAGATTAATGGAAGCACAAACCCACTGCAAACAACAACGGCCGTGTGGTAACAAGGTCCCTATAACTCCCACTGACTGACTTCCAAACAGGAGCCACCATGCTCACGCTGGCGTCATGGGCTGGCATCATCAGGCAGCTGCAAAAGTCCATGCCTCAGCAGGGGACCCACAGCCAGCTCCTGGAGCAATGCTTCTCCTTCTCCTTGCTGTTGAGGGAACATGATGGGGAGCAGGAACAGAAACATGGAGTAGGCAACCTCTTAAGGATGGACTTCCATGCTAGAGCCAGAACTGGCTTCATGGCTGCAGAAACTTTTGAGGGGTGAGGAGAGTTGCTATTCAACAGCTAGATTGTCCCTGGGAGCACAGCTGCCTTGCGCCACTATTTATCCAGGAAGCCCAGTCCGGTATTGACTACTCTCCAGGGTATCCAGCAGTGGTCTTTCCTGCTGGCAGCTATCCCTGGAAATGCCAAGGATTGAACATGGGACCTTCTGCACACAAAAACTCAGCGTCTAGCATGGTGCCCTGGTTCTTCCACAAGCTGACAAGGTGCTGGGACCAATCACAGAGTTGCCAAGCCTGCACTTGGATCCAAGAGCTGGAGTATGTGCTCTCCAGTCAGGCATCCGTGAAGGTTTATTGTGGAGGAGGTAGAAAGACTCTCAAGGGCAGAAGGTACTATTCTGCTGCTCAGGCAAGAGAAAACTCTTTGTGCCTAGATCACACCCACTCAGTCCATCATACTGCCTGCCAATTGGGCAGTCTTCTTCTTCATCCTCATCTCCTCCTCCTCCTCCTCCTTCCTTGCCCATCTGGCTTGGTTGCCCTAGCCACTCTAGGTGGCTTCCAACACATGTAAAATCATAATAACATGTCAAGCATTAAAAACCTCCTGATACAGGGCTGCCTTCAGGTCTTCTAAAAGATGTGTAGTTCTTTACCTCCTTGACATCTGATAGGAGGGCATTTCACAGGGAGGGTGCCACTCCGAGAAGACTCTCTACCAGGTTCTCTGAAAGTGAGGGAACTGTCAGAAGGCCCTCAGAGGTGGACCTCAGTGTCCAGGCTGAATGGGGTGGAGATGCTCCTTCAGGTACATTGGGCAGAGGCCATTTAAGACTTTAAAGGTCAGCACCAACACTTTGAATTGTGCTTGGAAACATACTGGGAGCCAGTATAGATCCTTTAGGACTGTGTTATACGGTCCCAGCAGCCACTCGGTAAGCTTGGTCCCCCACTGGAAGGGTATTAGACAGTGACTATTAGCCATGATGATGGCTACATGGAAATCTTCAGGATAAATGAAAACCTCCAGGTTCAGAAGCAATATGTCACTGAATACCTGTTATGGGTGCATATGCAAAAAAAAACATGGAAAAGGCAATTGCTTTGAAGTCTTTCTGTGAGTTTCCTGGAGACTTCTGTTTGGCCACCATGGGACAGAAAGTACTGGGAAATGTGGACCTTTGGTTTGATCCAGAAGGTTCTCTTTATGATAAGTTTACATAAGGCAGGAGTCCATACACAGGATCTCTTAACAGTTACGGCACAATGAATCTGATCCTGAACATGTACTCATGCTTACTAATATAAGGCGTGTCTTGCTAGATTACATGAAGATCTGCTTCAGGGATGGGAGAACCTGTAATGCTGGACCACAATTCTCAACTTCCCTGACCATTCTGGCTATACTGGCCAGAAGTGATATGGGTTGTGGTCCAACAACAGCCACAGAGAAGTCCTTTGGCTGTCCCTGTCCTTGGTGACACACTAGAAATTGCTCAGTGGTCCATTGCTGGACCAGCATTTGTCTTCCATCCACTTCTGGGCTAGAGGGCCTTTATTTGCTTCTGTCTATCATCCAATGGCCACTGAATGCAACAGATGTAAATCAGTAAAGCATTATCTTTTTATGCCTTCTGCTGTGGAGATGCATCTGTACATTTAGACCCAGCTCTTCCCTGGGCATTCGGGTTTGTTTCTTAGGATCGTGACAGGTGCCAATCACATGCCAGCTAAGTTTACAGCACGGCTGGAAGTGGTCCCCTACTCACTTGAAAGCTTAACAAATATTGATCAGCAGAAGGCCACAAAGGCATATCAGCAGGTAAAGTCTTGATATGTTTGTGCAACACACACCCTCCCATATATGAGAAGCTAATGCGATAAATAGCATCTCTCCCTGAGCCTTCAAAATATTAAACCACCTTCAGGGAAAGGGAAGGTTCTGGGCTTCCCATCAAAGAGCCATTTTTTAACCCCGATCTGAGAATCTCTAACATGCAGGTATGTGAAATCCAATATCCATTCTTGCCTCTGGCTACTGGAAGGAAACAAGACCTCTCCAAGCATCATTCAGACATCTGGCTGCTGCAAAAGGCAAAGGAGAGAGTTCCTCTCATCCTCGCATCTATTTGTCTCTCTCCACCATCTGGTTGACAAGGCTGTGTGTACTCTGCATGCAAAATTTAAAAAAATAATCTGTGCCAAGAAAGCTATGGTAACAGGGAGACAAATTCTGCAGCTGGAGCTGGCCCTGTCATTCAACAGGGGGAGACAGTTAGGGCTGCAAAATTTAAGCTGCAGTGATACACACACTTACCTAAAAATAAGCCCTATGGAACTTAATGAGGCTTTCTTTTGAGTAGACATGAACAGGACCGCGCCATTTAAATGATTAAATGGCAAGAGCATTTCATTTAATTGGGTTAATTAAATTAAACCAGAGTTTCCCATTAATTGGACACCAAATTTTTAAATTATATAATACTAATGCAAGGTTCTTGTTATATAAAAAATGCAGAAGGCAAGTGACATCTTAAAATAATGTGTCCCAAGGCATGTTCTGACAGCATATGACAGTCTAAATGATAATATTGCTAAAGCTAAGCCAGTCAGTGACTGTATAGGAGTCTGCCTGGAAATCTCATGTTCACTATCTTCAGTCCTACAGAAGAGAGGTGGGATAGGTTTGCTAACTTAAGGGAGGGACTGTAGCTTACCTCACCATCTCTGCATGCACAATATATTGGGTTCAATCCTTAGCACCGCCAAAGATCCAACAGCAGGTAAAGGGTAAGACAGGGCCAGTCCTACCATTGGGCAGGAAGGGGCAACCACTTCAGGAGGAAGATGCTCCCAGATCTACCTCTGTCACTAGAGGCCCAAATAATCTCAGTGGCTTCAGCTGGTAACACAGCTATGGCCACTTCAGGATTGGGACACCCAGCCCACTGTCATCCGTGCACCGGTAACTTCAAGGCTGGGCTATGGCAAGGTACTCTGTGTGCAAAGCCCAGAAATTACAGCAAAATGCAGTGACTCACCTGCTCACTGGGGCAGACCATTGCTGTCCTCTTATGCCTGTGCTGAAAAACTGCTGCCACCTGCCAATTAGTTGACAGTCTAAATTCAAAGTGCTTGTTGTACTGATAGGCAAAGACTTATACAGCTCAGGACCAGGATACTTAAAATACAGACTCCGCCCAGTTCATTAGTGCACTCCGCAGATGCCCTCTTATTGGGAAGTCTATTCTGTATGATGTAGGAATCATACTTTCAGAGTGTGGCGCTCACCCTTTGGACCCCCCTCCCATTACATATCCAACAGGTGCCCTCTTTGCAGTATTCTGGGTGCCTATTGAAGACTTTCCTCTTCCAACAAGCCTTTTAAGTGGAGATTTTCAATCCTCTAAATACATTGGCATAGAAATTGTATTTACATGTGTTTTAATGTTAAATTGCTTTGGGATGATTCCCAGGGATCGATTCAAAAGTGAAATACAGTGGTACCTTGGGTTACAGACGCTTCAGGTTACAGATGCTTCAGGTTACAGATGCTTCAGGTTACAGACTCCAGTAACCCAGAAATAGTACCTCGGGTTAAGAACTTTGCTTCAGGATGAGAACAGAAATCGCGCGGCGGCAGCAGGAGGCCCCATTAGCTAAAGTGGTACCTTAGTTTTAGGTTAAGAATGGACCTCCAGATCGAATTAAGTTTTTACCCGAGGTACCACTGTATGTAAAATAATAAATGAAATATTAAGGGGCAGTGGTGACAGTCCCCAGCTATCCCTCATGAGCCCCCATCTGCTGGAAGATAGAGCTGCAAGCTGCCACACATTTCATCCTCCATCCCCCTAACTGTTGTGCTGGCCTCTGTCCGAGCAGCTCCATCGGTAGAGCTTGAGACTCTTTATCTCAGGGTTGTTGGTTTGAGTCTCACGTTGGGCAAAAGAATTATGCGTTACAGGGGCTTGGAATATATGACACTCATGGTCCCTTCCAATTCTACAATTCTATGGTTCTAAAAGAGAACATAATCCCACTGCTAGTATTGAAGGAAGATTCAACTTCTGTATGCAGAATTGGGGAAGCGGGGATATGTCATCACGTCCTTTGTCTTGGGCAGCAAAATATATTGTTGCAGCCATAAGAACATAAGAGCAACCTCTTGGATCAGGCCAGTAGGCCCTCTGATCCAGCATCTCACAGTGGTCAACTAGATGCCTATGGGAAGTCCCAGCAAGACTCAAAGAGACCCAAGTGCAGCAGCCCTCTCTCCATGTGGTTTCCAGCAACAATTACCGTATTTTTCGCTCTATAGGACACACTTTCTCCCCTCCAAAAATGAAGGGGAAATGTGTGTGCGTCCTATGGAGCGAATGCAGGCTCCTTGACTTCAGCGATAGCAACGGGAAGCCTCCAAAGCGCAGGGGGAGCACTCCCTCCACGCTCCAGAGGCTTCGCGTTGCTTTCGCTGAAGCCTGGAGAGTGAGAGGCATCGGTGCGCACTGACCCCTCTTGCTCTCCAGGCTTCAGGCAGCTATCCGCAAGCCTTCGGAGCACAGCAGGAGTTCCCCCCACGCTCCGAAGGCTTGCGGATAGCAGCCTGCAGCCTGAAGCCTGGGGAGCACAGCACCAACTCCCGCTGCATTCCCCGGGCTTCAGGCAGCTATCCGCAAGCCTTTGGAGCGTGCCCCCAGCCCCGCAAGCTCCCAGACCTGTTTTGGGGGCTGGGGTCAGGGGAAGCTCGGGCTTCCCCCGCCCCAGGCCCGTGGCTAGAAATGAAGCCATGACAGCCAACGGGTGTTTTCTTTATCCCCCCCCCCTAAAAACTAGGTGCGCCTTATAGCCCGGTGCGCCCTATGGAGCGAAAAATACGGTACTCAGAAGCATGCTGCCTTCATCCCCCGGAGGTTCGTAGCCATTGATAGCTTTGTCCTCCATGCATTTGTCTAACCATGTTCTAAAGCCATCCATGTTTGTGGCCATCGCTGCCTCTTGGGGGAACGCATTACATAGTTGAATTATGCACTGCGTGAAGCAGTACCTTCTTTGGCTTGTCTTCAATCTTCCAACGTTCAGCCTATGTTAAGGAAAGGCCATCCACTGGCTGAGACCCAGGAAAGACCTCTTCCCACCCAGGGCTGATCTAGATAGGCTGACCTGGTAGATCCTGGAATCACAGGAAAGAAGGCCTCTTCTAAGGTGAAGGTGTCTGGTACAACCCAAGCATTGCCTAAAAAAAGATAAATGCTTCGGAGCATCTGTTTATACGCAACCACAAATTTAAATAAATGAATTAAGAAAGAAACAAAGATCTTTGCCAATTAATTGATGAATCAGGTGACAGCTCCATTACTATTTATATTGTGCAGGGGGAGTATGCAACATTTCATTTTCTGCCTCAGGCACAGAAATTTCCTCGGCCATCATTGTCTGCAATTTGTATAAATTATGGAAATTAAGCCCATTTGCACCTTATGTATAATTTATTCTGCTTAGCCTAATTGTGGGGAGGGAACAATGTGATTGCATGTCAGGGAGGCCCCACCCACTGGAAATCTAATTTGGGCACACACCTCCCTGTGCTTTCTGAGATTTCTCCAAGTCTTTCTTATGCACTTCCATGCTTTACAAGCCATAGCAGGTAGAGACACTGAGGTCGCATCCACACCATGCATTTTAAACCAGGGGTCAGCAAACTTTTTCAGCAGGGGGCCAGTCCACTGTCCCTCAGACCTTGCAGGCAGCCGGACTATTTTTTTTTGGGGGGGATGAACAAATTTCTATGCCCCACAAATGCATTTTAAATAAAAGGACACATTCTACTCATGTAAAAACATGCTGATTCCTGGACCGTCCGTGGGCTGGATTTAGAAGGCGATTGGGCCGGATCCGGCCCCCGGGCCTTAGCTTTTCTACCCATGTTTTAAACCACTGGAAATTGTAGTTTGCTACAGGCACTGGGAATTTTAGCTCTGTGAAGAGCCTCCTAACAGCTCTCAGCATCCTTAACAAACTGCAGTACCCAGGAGTTCCTTAGTGGAAGCCAAGAATCAAAGTGGTACTGTTGTTGGCATCCGTCCGCCTCAAGAGACAATGGAGTACAGTGGTACCTCGGGTTAAGTACTTAATTCGTTCTGGAGGTCCGTTCTTAACCTGAAACTTTTCTTAACCTGAAGCACCACTTTAGCTAATGGGGCCTGCTGCTGCCGCCAGAGCACGATTTCTGTTCTCATCCTGAAGCAAAGTTCTTAACCCAAGGTAATATTTCTGGGTTAACGGAGTCTGTAACCTGAAGTGCATGTAACCTGAAGTGTATGTAACCCGAGTTACCACTATATTCCTCTAGTGGTGAAGCAAAATTGCTGTGTTAGCAGCACCAAAGTGACTTGCTCGGGGCACAAGCCTGGGCAGCGTTTATGGAGCTCCTAGGCTGCCCAGACAAAAAGACCCTCTTCTCAGCCTCGCTTGATATGGTCCAAAAGAAAGCAGAGCAATACGTTTGACACCAGCTTGGCTGCAGGAGTTGCCAGAAGGAGGTGTACCAGGTGCCATCCAACTGTCTCAGCTGAGATTTGTGTAGGGTTTGCTCCTTAGCCTTTTCTTCTCCTGAAGATATCTCGCAAGGCAGTGGATGTTTAGGACCAGAACTTTGCTTTTCCTAGATGGACCACTTTCCCAGGTTGATGAGCTCTATCTGCCCCTCACTTTCCTCTGCAGCACAAGCAGAAACCACGTTCTGGACCGTTGGACGGACTTGACCACTCAATTCACCACAGCCTGTCTTCACATGCAAAGGAGGTCTCTAACTCACTGAGGGTTTGAGACCCATCGGCTTACCTCACCTGATTTAGCCTGCCAGTCGAAGCCATTCTCCAGGATGTGGCCACTGTCACATGCTGACAGCTTCTAGGAGCCACAGGTGAGAGCTGAGTGCAGGGTAGGAACCAAAGACAGACAAACTGCCCCAGAAGGAGCATTATGTGTCTCCCTCAAGGGTACTACCCCCTCCCCTAACACCCAATGCACCCCTATCATAGTATAATAGTGCTTTAAATGTGTGGTGTGGATGTGATCTGCCTTTTCAAAATACAGTGGTACCTTGGTTCTCAAATGCCTTGGTACAATTTGGAACCCAAACACTCCAAACGCAGAAGTAAGTGTTCCAGTTTGCAAACTTTTTTCAGAAGTCAAATGTGCTCTGTTTTAAGTGTTACACTTCCATTTTGACAATTACACTGATGATTTGAGTGTTACGCTTACGATTTGAGTGCCACACTTCTATTTTGAATGTTACTCTGAAGTCTGTCTGTTTTTATTATTTATTTTGCATTTTTTGTTTTTGCAGCTCCTTTTTTGTTTTTGTGACTGTGTGGAACCCAGTTCAGCTACTGATTGATTGACTGATTATATGACTGTAGTACATTGTTTATAGCTTTCATTTTATGGATCAACGGTCTCGTTAGATAGTAAAATTCATGTTAAACTGCTGTTTTAGGGGTTGTTTTTTACAAGTCTGAACAGATTAATCCATTTTGCATTACTTTCTATGGGAAAGCACGCCTTGGTTTTGGAACACTTTAGTTTGCGAATGGATTTCCAGAATGGTTTCAGTTTGAGAACCAAGATACCACTGTAAAGGGAAAAGTAAGACAAATATGGATTGCAATTCTGAATTCTGTGCCCATTACCACATTTTCTGCACTGCTGCAGAATCCATGCCTCCCTTCCTGTCAGTAATAATAATAATAATAATAAATTTTATTTATATCCCGCCCTCCCCAGCCGAAGCCGGGCTCAGGGCGGCTAACAACAATCAAATAATCAAACAACAATCAAGTATCATGAGAACAATCTGCTGGATCATACTAAAAGCCTACTCAGTCTATAATCCTGTTTCACAGAGTGGCCAACCGGATGCCTCTTGGAAAGCCCACAAACTGGATGTGAGGGCAGTAGCCTCTTCATCCTACTGGTGTTTCCTAGTGATTAATATTCAGAGGCAGCGGGCTGTCTCCAACTAAGTTCTACACAGACCCATAAGAATGTAAGAAGAGCCTGTAGTTTCTGGTATGCATAAGTATTGCTGCCTCTGATTGTGGAGGCAGAGCAGAACCATCATGACTAGTAGCCATTGACAGCCCTCTCCCCCATGTGGCCATCGCTGCCCCTCCTGTGGAAGAGAGTTCCATTGTTTAACTATGTGTTCTGCAAATAAGTACTTTCTTTGATCTGTCCTTAATCTCCCAACCTTCAACTTCGTTGGTGTGCAGGAGTTCAGATACTGTGAGAGAGGGAGAGAAATTCCATCTCTACCTTCATTGGAAGGGGGACCCAATGAAATTAATGAATCTAAGCTAGTCCTATCTATGAACTTCAGTGGCTTTACTCTGAATTAGACTAGACCAGCAGCCGCCACTGCATATTGTGGTAGAAAATCCCACCATTTAGTGTTGTGCTGTGTGAGGCAGTTCATTGGAAGCTGCCTCATCCCACAATCTAAGCACCTGAAGATGCCAGGAATTGAACCTGGAATGTTCTGCATGTTTCCCTAGATGACCCATAGTTCTAGTATTGTGCAATGGAGTAAGAAAACAGGTCCATATCCACTTTTTCCATATGATGTACAGTGGATGCTCGGTGGAAGACACAAGATCTACCCACCCTGGAAGAGTGGCAGATGAAGGTGATGGACTATATGGAATTAGCGGAAATGACTGGCAGAATCCGAGACCTGGGAGAAGAGTCGGTAGAAGAAGACTGGAAGAAATTTAAAGATTACCTGCAGAAACACTGTAAAATTAATGAATGTTAAAATGATGTTGGATTGAAAATAAGTGGTATTAGTAACAAAGTTAAAAAGAGTATGCAAAAGTGAATTGATAATGGGTGAAAACATAGAGTTTTAACATGTTAAGATATAGAGTTAAGATAAATGAAAGAGGGCAAGGATTTGCTGATCTGATCATATTAATGGGAATACAAAAAGGGGAGGTGTGAGGAGGTCAAAGAAACAAGTTTATGAGTTTAAACTTATTTAAAAAAAGTGGATTTGGTTTAACTTCTTTTATGTTCATTTTTCTTTTTTTGTATTTTGTATTTTTTCTTTTTTTGTTGTATTATGTATTTTTGTATTTATGATTTTGGAAAATCTTAATAAACATTCTTATAAAAAAAAATACAGTGGATGCTCGGGTTGTTAACGTGATCCATGCGGGAAGCACGGTCGTAGCCCACAGCGTCCACAAACCACAGTGCTGCGTCTGCACACGCGGGTCATGATTCAGTGCTTCTGCGCATGAGCAAGCATCGAAACCTGGAAGTAACCTGTTCCGGTACTTCCAGGTTCAGCGCAGTGCGCAACCCGAAATCACGCGACCCGAAGCATCTGTAACCCGAGGTATGGCTGTACAGTGGTACCTCATGTTACGGACGGGATCCATTCCGGAGGCCCGTCCGTAATGTGAAATGCCAGCAACTTGAAACGCTGTGTCTGCGCAGGCGTGCGGCACGATTTGGTGCTTCTGCGCATGCCCGAGCAGCAAAACCCAGAAGTAACCCGTTCCGGTACTTCCAGGTTGCCGCAGGACGTAACGCAAAAAGACGCAACATGAAGCGGACGCAACACGAGGTATGACTGTATAAGTTTGCAAGCCTCTGTCATATCAAGCCCTTATGCATCTTCTCAACAAAATAGTCCCAAGCATTGCTCCAGCCCCCTTAGCATTTGGGCTGCAGCTGCAAAACACTTCTGTAAATCAGAAAACACCACATTTTGAGCAAACAGCCCTGCAAACAATTATACTGCTACCATTTGGCATTTGTTATACACCAGCCATCCAAGTATTAAGTGCTGTATGGAAGACACGAAGTGACAGGAGTCCTCCTTAAAGGCCTGATGTCTAAAGCAGAGTGACAAGGCTTCGAGGAGGATGAGACAAGGCTTGAGCAGCGAAGGATGTGGGAAGGGGAGGGCAGAAGAGAATGCTACTTTCAAGGCTTTGAGTGCATTCTTCCACCCCACCCTGCTCACTTAAACTCACTTTTTTAAAAATCAAGTTTCTAGCCCTCATCAATGTAGCTTCAGAATTGTGCAGGAAATAGCTTTAGAAGTTGCAGAAACTAGGAAAGATGGAACAAAGTTTCCCAGGGGCGGGAGAAAGAAAGAGAGACTTCACGGCTCTGCAAAACTTAAGGCTGAAGTCTGCCTCCAAATCATATCTTTTAACCAAGAAACCCTGCCCCTTCCCTAGGCTGGCCACAAATTATTCAGTGAATATGGAAAGTCACTCTTCACATGCCTAGTGGCATGTTTTACTACTACTTCATGGTTCAGACCTGAGATGCAGAAAGAGCAATGCATCCTCCTGCTCACCGCATGTCAAGGAGTCTGAAGTAGAAGATGTTAGGGTCATCGGGCTACTGTCGACTGTCATGGGCACATGGGCTGCGATACATCAATTCCCCACCCCCACCCCACCCCCGTCCTTGTACACAGGTTGCCGCATGCTGGCTAACAGCTAAATTCAGGCAGGACACTTTATGACCTGGTGAAATGAGTTTTTCCCCTTCCTCCCCCATTATCCCAGCACATTTCAAAGACCTTCAGATCCATTCTCCATCATCTCTCCAGGAGGCTGCCAGCAGGAGGAATAATTTCAAGGGTTCTGCCACTGTCAATTCTCTCCCACTTAGCGCTTCCACAGGCAGGAACTGGAGCTGGCTTCAGTCTGAAACCACTCCCAAATGCCAACTAATTCTGATGGCTAGCTAAGTGACTCTGTCCATGCGACAGCCGGTTACTCCGAGTTTATTAATCCGGGAATGAAATAAAACCCATCAGAAGCCCTTGAATCAAGGACATGCAAATCCCTCGTGAACAGAGAAAATCCAAATCTTCTACTTTTAGCAGATGTTTATAAAAATGAATCAGAATGTTAACCCATTAGCAACCAACAGCTGCTTCTACCCCCACAAACAACTGAAATGAGACTTGCCCGCAGCTCAACAACATTACAGGGCTTGGTGGCCGCAGATCTGTTAAAATTTAACTGCTATGGCCACTGCCAAGTCATTTTCACTCCACCTAGCCTTCAATTTTATTCATTTTTTTATCATTACCGTTTCTTTTATTATTCATACAGGTTATCCAGCTGTGTGACTTAGCTCTGTATCCTTTTTTTATCTGTACCTTATTGTAAGCAGCCTTGATTGCTGTTCTGGCTAGAAAGATGATGCACAACGGCTAAAAGAAAGTCATTTGCAGCTTGCAAGGATGAGTGAGGAAAAGTGCCACCTGAACTTTCCACATCTCTTGTGTGGCTCTGGAGAGGGATTTCAGTATCTGCTACCCCCAAAAAAGCACCCAATTACACATTATCAGCAACAATTCCCCCACCCAACACATTCAGTGTTGTCACCTCCCACCCCTTGGACACTTCGATTTGTTTGACGCTTCAACATTCAGGGTCCCACAGCCATTTCACATTCTGATCCTGCCTCCAACTGTTGCTATAGACGTCAGATTCAAAAGAACACCTTAAAAACAGCTAATCTGTCTTGATCCTAACAAGGCAAAGAATGAGCAGGGCCATTTTCTTCTTGCAAAGAAAAAAAAAACCCATGAAACAACAAAACCACTTCTTTCTCTTTTTTTAGTGTCCTTTAACAGTGCCTGTGAATTCAGTTGCAAATTCACCCTCCCCAAGATTACAGCAGCAGAAAGAGAGAAAAGAGTTGCACAATGGAGGCCATTTCCCCACCCCCATAACAAGGAAAGAAAGACAAAACCCAGTGTTCTTTGGTCCCTCCCCAAGTCGCTTCTGGCTACTTCTTACATCCCATAGCTTAAAGAGCCCTTTTCTCTACCCACCACCAAAGCAGGTCAGGGAGGTGACCAGAGCTTACTGGGAACATTTGTGAGTCACCCTCTTGTCTCCACAAGAGCAGCATGTAGGCTAAAATCATTTTGTTTGCCTTGGCTCCCTTAACCAGCTTCATCATTTTTCAGATTCACACCACTGACAAGAGTGGGTGGGGGGTGGTCAGCACAGCAAGTTCTGCAGCAGTGGAACAGCAGAACTTTTCCTGGCTCTGCCCCCAGCTTTTCCTTCTGATCATTTCCAATAAACAGTGGGGTGGAGCAGATAGCATGTGGGACTGCGGCCGGGGGGGGGGGGGGTAAGGTAAAGGTAAAGGGACCACAGACCATTAGGTCCAGTCGTGGCCAACTCTGGGGTTGCGGCGCTCATCTCACTTTATTGGCCGAGGGAGCCGGCGTACAGCTTCCGGGTCCTGTGGCCAGCATGACAAAGCCGCTTCTGGCGAACCAGAGCAGTGCACGGAAATACCATTTACCTTCCCGCTGGAGTGGTACCTATTTATCTACTTGCACTGCATGCTTTCGAACTGCTAGGTGGGCAGGAGCTGGGACCGAACAACAGGAGCTCACCCTGTCGTGGGGATTCAAACTGCCGACCTTCTGACTGGCAAGTCCTAGGCTCAGTGGTTTAACCCACAGCGCCACCCACGTCCCGGCTTGGGGGGGGGGTACCTAGGCTCAAATCCCTGCCCACGAGTTGTAGGTTCCTCTTCAAACAAACCATGAGCAGAAGGCAAGGTTTGTCCTGGCTTTGGCTGGTGAGAAGAAAACAGTGAGCCTTGGGGTGGGGGTGGGGCCATAGCTCAATGGTAGGACATCTGCTCTGCATGCAGAAGGTCTCATGTTCAATCCCCAGCACCTCCAGATAGAACTGGGAATTACCGTATTGGCCCAAATATAAGCCGCACTTGCAAATAAGCCACACCTTTAAAATTGATGGGGGGAGGAGGAAAAAAAGACAATACCCGGCTGCTTCCTAGGGGGGAACCAAACTGCTTTGCCAGAGGCCTTCCCCCTTCCCTCCCTTCTTTCCGGCGCTCAGGAGAGGCTTGGGACCAGTGGGCAGGCGGTGCACTGTTGCCCTGCACTCCTGGGCTGCTCTCGCGGGGGGGAGGGGCAGCGCCACTCTGCCGCTCATAAGGTTGTGAATATCAGCCACACTTTAAATTTTCACAGTCAGAATTTGGAAAAAAAAAGTGTGGCTTATATTCAGGCCAATATGGTATTCTAGAGAGCTGCTGCCTGTCCGTGTAGACAAAACTGAACTAGATGGGCCAATGCCCTGACTCATAAAATAGCATGCTATCTTTCTGAGCTGTTTAGAACATAATGCAAAGCCAGCTTAGCCTTTTGTTTCCACACCGTGTGGCAAAGGCAGGAGCAGCTGAAAAGTGAATGGAGCATTATTGAGCATCGTGCACCAGGAGGCTCCACGAGTGAGTTAAACCAGAGTTTGGTTTTAAACTCTAGTTTAACACAGGAGGAGCCTGCTGGTTCATGCTGGTTGGTTTGAAACTCTGGTTCAATGTTACATGAAAAGCAGAACAAAGAATAGCCGTGTTACGTTCAAAGCCGGGATTCTGATTTAAAACACGCCCTTCTGATTTAACAAGTCAGTTTCATAGACCATGGCTAAATATAGGTTCTAAGCTGGCTTATTATTAAACTGACCACAGTTAGTTACTTACAGATGGTTTCCCAACCTAAAACTGCAACAGCAAATATAGGGACACAGAGAACAGGAAAAGAGTCAGACCTCAGTGCCAAATCTGTTTCCATGTCTACTCTGGCAAAGTTATAACACAACCTAATAATGCCATCCATAACATCAAGGGTTTGTTCACCTGTTCCTCTTCCAATGAAATTTATGTCATTGTCCCCCAACGATGCCCTTCTGTTTTCTACATACTACAGACAGGTCAATCTCTATGCAAGAGATTAAATGGACACAAAACTGACATCCAAAATGCCAGTATCTATAAACCAGTGACCACACCCCAGGACACTTGTAAATGACCTTATGGTCGTTCTCCGGGGGGCGGGAAGGAATTGCCTGTCTTCTTCCAGCCCAGGGTCCCTGAGGTTAGTTGCTCAAACAACTTAAGACAGAGCCTTAGCTGCAGCAAGAAGGACGTTATTTGAGGTCCATTTGGTTCAATTTCTCACTTGTTATGAATCGAACACATGCCTCTCGAAGAGTGGTTCCCAACTGGTGGTCCGCAGACCCCAGGGGTCCATGTAACCCACCCAGGGGGTCCATGGCACATACCCGTCTACTGTTTGGGACATTCTGCTTTTGGGTGCCATGCTCACACGCGGTTCATGTGATCCGCACGGAAACACAGCCCAGAAGATGTGCATCCCAGTTTTACACTGGGACATGTTGGAGGATATGGTGGCACCATTTGCACAACAAAAACTACCACAGAGATATCAACATTTTCAGAAGCAGGGGGTCCATGCCTTGCCTTTTGAAAAACAGAGGGTCTGCAATAGTTAGCTAATTGGGAGCTGCTGCTCTAGCTTAAGGAGTGAAGAACTTGTGTCCTTCAAATGTTTCTTGACTACCACTCCCATCATCCCTGACTTTTGACAATGCTGGCTGTGACTGATGGGAGATGGAGCCCATCAGCATCGGAAGAGCCATAGGTTCCATGTCCTACTGGAGAAACACCAAAGGGAAGAGGGCTACCCACTGGCAAGGCTTGTATGTGGCCCAAGCCCTTTGCTACTTCACCATGAAAACCCAGAGTCCTGCTGCAACAGTTCTCTCCACTGTCGGGCCTTCATAGCAGCCCCTGTTGCGTCTTGCTCAGGCAGCTCACAGCCCAAAGGACCACAGGAAAATCATAACCTGTCAGATATCAAGTCAGTGCAATGATCCATCTAGCCCAATTTCAGGCTCTCCAGAATTTCAGGCAGAGGTTTCTCCTAGCCCTACCTGGAGATGCCAGGGAATGAAAGTGGCCATCCATAACATCTGTAGGCAAAGGAGATGCTCTGCCACTGAGCTATGGCTTTTGAGGAGAGGGATGATATGGAGCTGGTGTGCAGCCTTTCTGGAGAGCAGACCATGATTCATGGATCACACACTTATGTAACACACAACCATCTTACTCGATTTCCATTAAGTTTCATACCCTGAAGCCTAACCAAACAAGCTGTGATTTCTTGTGCACACAAAAGATGAGACCTCCTTACACCAGACAGAGAGGGGGCGGGGAGAAAAGGGGGTGGTTGTGTCTCCTTTCCAAAAGTCAAAATCGATTAAGGACCAGCTTTTGCCAAGCTGGTGCCCTCCAGATGTTTTGAACTGCAACTCCCATCAGCCCCACAAAGCCCAGCGACAAAGGCTGTTTTAGACCAACAAGTGAGGAACCAGACTTGAAAAACGTTGCTAAAAGAACACAAATCATAATCCCTCATACGCTGCACTGACATGCTCCAGAATTACTATTTTTATAACACCCACCGATGTATAGAGCCTTTTAGCATCCTTATCTCATTAATCTAAATAGCAAACACCGAAGAAAGCTATGGAAAGAGGTGAGCCAATGCTTGCTTGGTTGAGCAAGACTTTGAACTTTTGGACACATTGGCATGAACGATTTTCTCACTCTCTAACAGTTAGCATGATCCAAGGGAAACCAATGCACAACCCTTCCAATTTTATTGGACTACAGCTCTGGAATGCAAGAAGCTGCCTTACACTGGGTCAGACCATTGTGCCACCTGGCTCAGCACTGCCTGCACTGACTGGCAGCGGCTTTGTGGGATTTCAGACAGGCGTCTCTCCCAGTCCTACCCAGTCATTGAGCCAGAGACCTTCTGCATGATGCAAAGGAGATGCTCAATGATCAAATCCTTGGCCATGCTAGCTGGGGCTGGGAGGAGGTGGAGTCCAACAGCATGTGGAGGGCTACCACAGTCATTGCCCCTGCTCCATCCCCAGGGCAGATGGGTACTTGGTGTGTGGTCACTATTTAAGAGCATCCCACTCCACAGTTTCACCTGCAAGGCAAAAAGGTCGCCTGCAGGTCACGGGCTGCAAGTTGATTTGTAGCAACCTGAGGCGAAAAGAGATGCACCATCTGTGGCAACAGGGCTCAACAGTGCTGCACACCTGAACAGGGCTCAAGATGATTGATTGATTGATTGATTGATTGATTGAATGAATGAATGAATGAATGAATGAATTTATAAAGGTAAAGGTAAAGGTACCCCTGCCCATCAGGGCCAGTCGTGACCGACTCTAGGGTTGCGCGCTCATCTCGCTCAAGAGGCCGGGAGCCAGCGCTGTCTGAAGACACTTCCAGGTCACGTGGCCAGCGTGACTAAGCTGCATCTGGTGAGTCAGCACCAGCGCAACACATGGAAACGCTGTTTACCTTCCCGCTAGAAAGCGGTCCCTATTTATCTACTCGCACTTAGGGGTGCTTTCGAACTGCTAGGTAGGCAGGAGCTGGGACCGAACGACGGGAGCTCACCCCGCTGCGGGGATTCGAACCGCCGACCTTTTGATTGGCAGGTCCTAGGTTCTGTGGTTTAACCCACAGTGCCACCCATGTCCCATCCCACTCTGTGTCCCATTGAATTTATATACCGTCCCATTGAATTTATATACCGCCCTATACCCAGAGGTCTCAGGGCAGTCCACATAAAAAGATCACAGTATGTAAAATAAAAATAAAAGCAATAACCCAATAATAGCCCCCCCCCCCCAAAAAGAGCCACATTTTAAAAGGTTATGGGATGTTGATCAGGTCAACCAAAGGCCTGGTTAAAAAGAAACTTTTTGCCTGGCGCCTAAAGGTGTATAGTTAAGGCACCATGCAAACTTCCCTGGGGAGAGCATTCCACAGATGGGGAGCCACTGCAGAGAAGGCCCATTCTCATGTTGCCACCCTCCAGACCTCTTGAGGAGGAGGCACACAAAGAAGGGCCCCAGAAGGTGATCTCAGGGTCTGGGTAGATTCATGTGGAAAGAGGCGGTCTTTGAGGTATTGCGGTCCAGAGACGTTTCAGGCTTTATACGTCAAAGCCAGCAGTTTGAATGGGGCCCGGAAACTAATCGGTAGCCAGTGCAGTCGGACCAGGATCGGTATAATATGCTCAAACCGGCTTGCTCCGGTGAACAACCTGGTTGCTAAATTCTGCACCAGAATATAGGCATTTTCCTCTATTACAAAGGAGCACAGGGCACTGTCTTAACCCTTATACCAAGTCAGGTTGTAGACTCTCCTTCCTTGGAGGGTTTTAAGCAGAGGTTGGATGGCCATCTGTCATGGATCATTTAGCTGAGATTCCTGAATTGCGGGGGGTAGGGGGGTTGAACAAGATGATCCTCAGGGTCCCTTCTAACTCTACAATTCTATGATTTTTGGCCATTGGTCTATGTAGTTCAGTGCTTTGTATGTTCCAGTGGATGCGGGCGGCGCTGTGGGTTAAACTACAGAGCCTAGGACTTGCAGATCAGAAGGTCGACGGTTTGAATCCCCACGATGGGGTGAGCTCCTGTTGCTCTGTTCCAGCTGCTGCCAACCTAGCAGTTCGAAAGCACGTCAAAGTGCAAGTAGATAAATAGGTACTGCTCCGGCGGGAAGGTAAACGGCGTTTCCGTGCGCTGCTCTGGTTCGCCAGAAGCGGCTTAGTCATGCTGGCCACATGACCCGGAAGCTGTACGCTGGCCCCCTCAGCCATTAAAGCAAGATAAGCGCCGCAACCCCAGAGTCGGCCACGACTGGACCTAATGGTCAGGGGTCCCTTTACCTTTACCTTATGTTCCAGTGACACTCCAGGCAAAAGTCTCTCCCGGTCCTACTTGGAGATGCTGGGGATTGGATCAGGGACCTTTGGCACATGCACACACTAAAGAATGTGCACTCTGCCACTGAGTTATGTCCCTTTCCTCCCAGGATCTGCAAACAGGATCCGGTCTGAGTTCTGCCCATATAAGGATCCCAGGAACTCGAAACAATGACGCAAAAACAGTAGCAGTCAGCAACTGTCAAGGAATCCGCTGGTGCCATTTCCTTCTTCCCCCTCACCTCCCACCAGCATCATCTGCCACCATATGAAATTGAAAAGCCTAGAGTCTGCCAAACTCTCAGATGTTTTTAAAAAAGCCAAACCTCTTAGCGAGTGACACAGCCAAGCACTGCCTGGCCTCAATTAGCTAGACAGCTTTCCAGGGGAGGAAGGAGAAACTCTAGTATTTGGATTACGGTATATGGAAGGATATTCGCACAGAGACACAAAAATTGCACTGACTTTAGAGCTATAGGTGGAACACGGAGCATTCCGGTAACAAGAAATTCCAGAGAAAAAAAGACTTGGATTATTTTAGAAAGACCTGCCTCACTATTTTATTTTTAATTGCTGTTTCAGGATGGACAAAACTCCTTCACACAAACATCAATAAATCTTCAGTTAGC
This sequence comes from Podarcis erhardii, assembly GCF_964252035.2. Classification (NCBI taxonomy): domain Eukaryota; kingdom Metazoa; phylum Chordata; class Lepidosauria; order Squamata; family Lacertidae; genus Podarcis; species Podarcis erhardii. The sequence continues at coordinate 10,692,269 of NC_138514.1, forward strand.
CAAGGGCTACTGGCTGCATTAACTCTATCATTGAGCTGCAGTCCTTCCCCATGTCTTCCTATATACATAATCATGTAAGGCTGTCATCACACTATAGTTGTTTTGGCCACCAGTAGGTGGTGACGCCAGCTCCAGTGTGACTACAGAACAGTAGGCAGGTGAACAAACAATCAGTACAGATGGCAAATGGCCAGGCAAGCTGTTTAAGGGAGGGAGGTGCTCCAGAGAGCAGTTTGCCAGGCCCCTCTCTGAGGTGCGTCCCCCCTGCTTTAAAAGGAGGGGGTGAGGCTCGGGGAGAGCTGTGAATGAAGGGCAAGGGGAGGTTTAGGCAAACTGTGAAGGGATAGGCAAGGGGGTGGCAAGGTGTAAAGGGAGGGATGTTTGGTCAGGTGTAGAGGGAGGAGGGGTTGGCAGGTGTGGAAGATGGAGCGTTGGCAAAGGGTTTGGTGGGTAGGCAGAGATGGCAGGCGGAGTGAGCCATGGCAGCAAACCCTAACTTTACAATCTCTCTTTCTTTCTTTCTTTCTTTCTTTCTTTCTTTCTTTCTTTCTTTCTTTCTTTTTTTGCAGCACAGTACAGTACAGTCGTACCTCGGCTCCCGAATGCCTGGGGAGTCAAACGTTCCAGCTCCCGAACAATCAAAAACCAGAAGTGAGTGTTCTGGTTTTCGAACTTTTTTTGGAAGCCTAACGTCCTGCTTGGCTTCTGCTATTGTTTCCGGTGCGCCTGCACAATTGGAAAGCAATCAGAAGTCGCACCTTGTTTTCCAAACATTTCGGAAGTTGAACGGACTTCTGGAATGAATTCCATTCGACTTCCGAGGTACGACTGTAGTAGTAACCTCTGGTTACGTAAACTTTGGGATGCAACCACAGCAAACCCAGAAGTATTTTACCGGGTTTCGCCCCATGCGCAGAAGCAGTCCTCAGGTTGCGGAAACCTTGGGATCCAACCGGACCTTCGGAACGGAACCCGTCTGCAACCGGAGGTACCACTGTATAAAGCTACCTACTTGTCTCAGCGCCCTTCGTGCAATGCCACCCGAGTCAATCTCTGTCCTAGAAATGGCATTCCTAGACCACTTCAGATCCATTGCCAGCTTATGGGACCATCTTCTGTTCTGTGCTTTTTAACAGCAGCTTGATGGGCAAACATCAGCAAGTGATAATACTTATATCCATACGCTGATCATTGCTCCATATCAAGCTGATGTTTAAAGGCACGGAACCAGAGAATGTCTAACTTTTACTACTGTGCCTTTTCTTCAGTTGCTCAGGCGCTACACTGAAGATGCTCACCACATATCACTTACTACTCACTCATTTATATGATGTTTCTCAAGTGTTTCTAAGTGTTTCACAACCTTAACTGTCAATATTTGGGTAATAGCTCCAGGAGGAAACTCCCCAAGTTACAGAAGGAGAATGAAAGTTGAGAGACATGACCAAGGCTGCACAATGATTCAGTGGGAGAGGAGGAAAAAGCCAGGGTGACCAAACGCCATAGGGAAGCAACATCTTCACTCCTAGTCAAGCACTGAAAGCTACAGAGAAGCCCTGCCCTTTATGATTAGCCTAACATGAATACAGTTTCAACTCCGACTGCCTACCTTCTAGTCCACTTTGTGCTGTATTAATGGCACAGTAGTAGAGTAGATGTTTTGCATGGAGATGTTCTCAGGTTCAATATCTGGTATCTTCCAGTAAAAAAGATCCAGGTAGCGAGTGATTGGGGGGGGGGGGCAATTAACTATTTAGGACGCTAGAGAACTGTTGCCAGTCAGAGGCGGTATTGCTGGGATCCTTCATATAAGACAGCTTCCAATGTCAGATACAGACATATCAAAGGTGTGGCTTCTTCTGAAAAGCTTCAAGTTTCTCAAGAAAACTAAAAACTAGAGGGGGGGGTTAGAGGGAGGTGAAAGCACATGGAAACAAGAAAATTGACAGTGCAGAGTACAGTGGTACCTTGGTTTACGAACTTAATCCATTCTGGAAGTCCGTTCTTAAACGAAAACCATTCTTAAACCAAGGCGCACTTTCCCCAAAGAGGCCTCCCGCCGCCGGTGCCCTTCCACCGTTCGGATTCCGTTCTTAGACTGAAGTAAAGTTCTCAAACAAAGACACTCCAGTTTTGCGGAGTTTGTAAACCAAATCGTTCTTAAACCAGACTGTTCTTAAACCGAGGTACCATGTATAGCCCTAGTGGAAGCTATATCTTAGGGGATGAGCATATGTCCCAAGATTAGCCTTGAATCTGCAGCTTCTTTTTCAAAAAATGTGATCTGTTTCTGAGTAGCTCTATGTTCTCTCCACTTCAATATTTCGTGTTCTGAGCTGCTCTGTCTTTACAAAACAAACAAACAAACAGAGCCCTTGGTTCCCATTCACTATAATGGGGAATTGCAAAATGACTACCTTTTTTCTCCTTTGGGCCAGAGTGGATGAAATTTACAGGTAGGGGAATCTCTCCAGAGTGGACTAAGCCTGGAAAATTGTGGAGAAATAGATATAGGGGCCCTTTGTGAGGGGAAAAAACGTGATTCACTTCCTCCATAATCCTTTCTGGGTGTGGGGCACATGGGTTTCTCTCTTTCTCACCTTAAAATAATTAAGCAGTGACCAAGTGGTGTGCATTCTTGCTTGTACATTTTTAAAACTCTGCAGCTTCACATCCACCTTTCTTTCTGGTGGCTGTTTGTGTCTTCTGATAGGCCTTTACAGCCCTCCCTCGAGGCTTTATCAGGTCTCTGATAGGCCTTACATTGCAAGGCTGAGCAGAATGCTGCCAGCAGAGTTCTGAAGAATTCTAGGATGGCACTGTTTTTTGTTTTCTTAAAACAAAAATGATGCTTTCAACTTTTTTATATAAAAAAAACACCACTGCTGTGCTTTAACAAAGCACAATTCAGAGCTCTTCAGTGCTCTACAGGCAACATTTTGGACAGTCTCAATTCTTGCAGAACCCATGGACCTAGAGAAACACAGATATATAGACAATATAGCAAAGAAACACAGAAAAACGAGGTTTTGCAGGAGCTCCCATCTGAATTGGGGGGACCCCGCAAATCACCCTGACTTGCCTTGTTATTCAGTCTTCACACAGACCTGAAGTGCATCCTTGTTATTTACCGCTTAACCAAGGGTAGCCAACATGGCACATTCTAAATGTTGTTGGGCTACATTTTCTCATTAGCTCCAGCCAACATGGTCAACCCTCAGGAATGATGGGAGTTGTAGTCCATCATCATCTGAAGGTACCACATTGGCTACCACTGGCTTGCAAATGGAAAAAAGTCTACCAAAGTACAACCAGCAACCTAAAAACCAGTGATCATTGAATATTAAGAACTTCCAAGACTCAGTCACACCCCAATAATTCGACACCAGCATCCAACTGCATTGACAAACAAAGCACACGTACACACTGAATCCAATCCCCTTTAACCTTCTTTGGGGTCAGGATAGCGTGGCAGGCAGCATAAGAAAATCAACATGCACACACATAGCCAGTCTCAAGCGACTCATTGAAGACTTGTTCCGAAAGCCCCTGTCATAATTCTTTCCCTCTAAAGCTTTCTGACAGAGGCTTATGGGTGGAAGAAAATTCCTCGGACTTCCGGAAGGCATCCTGTTTTTCACATCTGCAAATGCACATTCCAGCCAACCTAGACCATCCTACGAGGTGCTCCAGGGTGCAATGAAGTTTCCACAGAAGAACAAGGCACACTCAGACAAAAAGGGCTGTGCAAGGTGTTAACTACAGTATGCAAAAAGGCATAGCTATGTATGTTTATTTGGAACCAAACCACACCAGGTTCAATAGGGCTGGCTCCCAAGAAAATGTGCCTAGGTTTATGGTTTTATGCTCCAAACCTACACACACTTTCCTGGAAGAAAATTCTCGTTCAATACACTACAAGCTTACTTCTGAGTAAAAGTACCTAGGATTGCACTGTGAGTTTCTGACATCCACAGTTTATCTTGCACATGCTTCCTGTGAGGCCAAAAATATCTGATTCCGATCTTACCCTAAGAATACCATACCAAAGGTCACAGAGTTCTTGGTTTAAGCCAGGGGTCAGCAACCTTCCAACAGGTTTAATTCTTTTTTTAAAAAAACCACAACCCTACACTTTATTCATTGTGGGAGTCTACTCAGCTTCCTCTCTGCACACACGAAAATATTAATGAAGCAGTATAGGCTCCTGTTTGCTGATCTAACAACAGACCCACAGTTAATCGACAGCCCTGCTTGCCGGAGCAGCATATTCCCTCCGATCCTGTTGCCAGCGCCTGCTCTCAGCTGGAAGCAACGTGCAATGAAAAACCAGTCACATTCTCCGCCCCCCCCCCAAAAAAAAACCACACACACATTGCAAATGTGAATCCATCACGCCTTTCACTTGGCATTATCCTTCAGCAGCCATTGTCATTCAGGCTAAATCATTCCTTCGATGTTCACCGTGCAGGAGATTGGGAACAGCCAGTTGCGAGGGCACTAACTGGCATGCAACATCCACAGATTTGATAGCATTCAATGTAATAAAAGGAACCTAGGTTGAGACCCTTGTCCACAGCCCCACACTCAACAAAACTCTCTGTTCCTCGCCAACAAGAATATACTGTCCGCAGTTGCTTCTTAAATTCCCACCAAGGCATGGGGTGGTCAAGTAATAATGTTTTTTTGGGGGAGGGGGTAACCTAAAAATAAAATTCCAGGAATCTCACCATTCTTGTCTTTTCCACCCCACCCTCCAGGACAGAACTAGCCTCAATCTGATCACCTTTCAAGTTTCAGTGACAAAAATCACATCTGTAAACGAAATTCAGATTGGGGTGGTCAGAGGGATGGTGAAACTCTTTTTCGTTCACTCCTAAAGAGCTGGAACTCAGATCCCAGCCCCCAACCCACCCACCAAATCTGCCTAAATTCTAAACAGAAATACTTTACAGCCCCATAATTTAAAGCACTTAAAAAAATAAAACCCTCACTTTTCCTCCATGGTAAATAAAGATGGGTTGTTATTATTATTTCCAGCGCTGCATGTTTTGCAGCTTTAGATTTTGCTTTAAAACCGACACATACAATGGTTCCAGCTCCAGCCTTGGGCTGCTGCGTCCTTTTCCAAAGTGTGTCTTTATGCCTCCTCTAGTGGACAGATTCTGGGAGAGTTTGTGGCCTGAAGATTTTTGTTTCTGCACTCACGCACAGAAAAGGGGGGGGGGGGAGACTGCTAAGGGCTTTGGTAGGAAGCAAATTAAGAGCATACAGAAAACCGTAGTGCTGTCTCTGGCCACAGAGAGAGGGACTGGTACAAATTTTGCTAAGGCAAGCTGTGTGTGAACCCCAAGCCAGGGGAGGCCTGGAGCCTTCAATTGTCAGGGATCTGAAAGGTCAGTCACCCTCCAGCTGACAGCCTCTTCTCTGAAGCTAGCCTCTACCCAGTCGCATCCCCTTGTGTGCACTTCTTTTTATCACACTTGGGCCCATCTGTTACCTCAATGGAAAGTGCAAAGCAGAAGAGCCTCTGGGTGAGGCTGGATCTCTCCGCACGCAGGCCGAGTGCTCAATTCTGGGTGACATGGAAGGGGGAGGCGACTCCACAACGTGGCAGCTGCGCACATGCACACCACATTTTTGCATCTTACACCTTTCGGGCAGGGAAAGCGCAACCACTGCAGGTGCATACATTTTGCTGTGGATCAAACGTGCACCAGAAGGAAAAATAAAAATAAACGTAGCATCCTGGCATGTTGTACAAAAATAATGGGAAACTACAAATGGGCTTTCATGAGAATCCGCACGTGTTTCACTCCAATCTTCCTACACAGACAAATGCTCTGTAAAGGGAATGATCTATAAAGTGACACGCAGTGGGTCAGGATTGGTGGCCTAACACAGACTCTGGACAAACTCACAAAGGCAAGAATGGGGCAGGGAGGAAGGGGGACACAGTGAAAAAAGAGGACCCCCTTCCCACACTGCTCAGACCCTAATGCCCTCTTGTCGGTCTCCCATTACCATCCTTTCATAGGGTCGTTATCACCAACATCAACCAGCCCCTTTTGCCTTTTCATCTAGACTTGAAACTGCCACCCCCAAAGCATGGCTCTCCATTTACTCCAGCGGGTGTCAGAGATTCGCCGGGAGCCTTGGGGCACCTCCCTCGGTGTTTCCCTGCCCCCAGATTTCCAGAGCGAAAAGATCTGATACAATTGCAACTAGAGATCCGCCAAACTCCAGAACTGTGGCGCACTGAGCTGCCCCTAGACCAACGCAGGATCCCCGGGCAACAAGGAATCCGTCTCCAAAAGAAAGGAAGCCAAACGCATCCGGATCGTGCGCCTCTGAATGCTACTTTTCTGCCCAGCTGTGCCCAGAAACTGCGCTTTCCCTTAGACGACGGGGAGCTCCGGAGCTGCGGTCTCTCCCGAGAGCTCTTTTTTGGGGGAGGGTGTAAGGGGGGGGGGTGGAGTAATAACAGGAGATCTTCAGATCAGGCGCTGGGAGCGAAGCGCATCTTACCTGCAGCGGGTCCCACCAAGGCCGGCAAGAAGCACAGGAAGCTCCGGAGCCAAAGCGGGAGCCGCCGCCGCATGGCTCAGCTCCTCCAGGGACGCATCCAGCAGAGGAAAGCGGAATCCTTTTCGCAGCGGCTCCCCAGCAGCGGGGCGGGTCGGCTCCGGGGACCTGCCCCCAGCCGTGGCGAGAGGGAAGGGAGGCGGTCCTCGGGTTCAGCAGGGGAGGGGTGGGGAGAGGGAGAGGCACGCGATCCGGGCAGGCTCCGGCACTTTGGGGAAAGCAACTCCGAGGCGCCGTTTGCTCCCGGGCGAGCGCAGCACTTCTGGAGCGACTCCTAGCCGAGCAAGCACGTTGCTGATACTGAGCTTGCTCCGGACGCCTGGCTGGTGCTTTGCTCGCCCGGGCGCGATAGCCGAGAAGCCGCCACGCCGTGGAACTTGCTTCAACTGCGTTGCCCCGGCCCCTTTGTCAGGCTGCTGGTTCCCCCAGCGGCGGCTGAAAGAGACGCCAACCCGCCTCGCCCGGAGGACGCGCGGGTCGAGAGGAGTTGGCTGCGGTCGAACGGGATGGGAGGCGGGCGAGGTTTGGCTACGGCGCCAGCAGCCACGCCGGAGGGACGCGCTTGTCGAGCTGCTCCCCGCCCCTGTCGCCCCACGGACGGGCAGGGGGGAGCGCTCTCGCTGGCTCACGCCGGATCAAGTCGCCAGCCAACGCGACTCGATTTGAATCTGGAACCCGCTCGGGGCGCAAGGGCAATTCCGCACGAAATAATCACAGCCCGTTGAGGTCCTCGGTTGCTCGCCTATTACAGTAATGTTCTTGTTACACGCGTGTATGAGAAGGGAAACGCCTCCGCTAGCGTGCACCGTCGTCATGTAAGAAGGCAGGGTGCGTGTTCTGCCCGTGTTAGAACAAACGCAGGGAGGTGGGAGGGGCAACGCGGCAGCTACGTGCGACCTACGTGCGAACCTGAGGACGAGTCCGACTAAGGGTTTGCTGCTGCTGTTCTACTCTCTCACCCATGGAGAGAACTGTTTGTAGTTCACTAATTGGAAGCTGGCAAAAAGTGAGCTTTCACCATCCAGACGTCAGTGTGCACGTGTGTGGGATAGCTAGGATCACACCTGTCATGCACCTGACCTCCACTGGTTCCCCTAAAGAACCCTTGCACATAATTGAGCTTTCTCTTCATGATACCCTGGAAAAGTGAGGGTCCTTGTCACATGTGCAGTTTGCACACACACAAGTGTATTCACACATTAAGCCAAAACATGGGGAGCAAGGCAGCAGGCTTGATCCTGCCCTCTCCTGTCCATACACCATCCACTTTTAATATTATGTCCAGAACAAGGTCCCTAACTGCCCCTGAAGAGCCCACAGGTGTACAACTTAGACGTGGGATGGACCTTGTGCACATCTTCAGCTGAAGGTGTGGAGGTGGATAGGAGGAATATGGCTGTGACCTCAATTCCACTCTCCACTTGACCCCCATTTTTCACTGTGAGCGTCTACATGGAACGATGGCAGTGTATATAGGTGTTTTCCTCCATCACTGTATGCCCATGGAGGAAAAGTGACACATGAGATGCAGCCTGAAAAGAATTGCTCCCCTTGGGTAGGTACAGAGTCTCTGAAGACATTGGGTGGATTTATTTTGCTCATTCGGTGCAACCAGTCTAAGTGGCAGACTACACTGCTTAGCATTCAGCAGAGAAAGCTGTTGTTATTATTCCCTAATGCAGCAAAGGAGAGGTGCTATGACAAGCCATGCCCTTTGATTTGGCAGCCGTGCCCTCCAATTCCAGATATGTGGCCTGTGAACTTTGCAATGGATTAAAGAAATGCACTCTATGTATATTGAAAGACTCTTTCAGTCCACAGGTGAGATAGTCTTCATTTTGCCTTAGGAAAGGGTTTCCATACTTTAGTTGCTTTTATAAATTTAACCGATGGCACTGATTCTTCCTTATTTTGCATGATCTAGGTATGCAAAAGTCGATTCTGGAGATGGGGCCTGCTTGGTGAACCCTAACTTAAACCCTCTACAGAGGTTAGCCCTGCGGCAGCATCTTGCATTTGCTATGCTTCTGGTTTAGTGCTGAATTAGCAAAACAAGGAGCAAAAAGTGGTCCTTGCAACATGAATGCTGAAGCCGTCACCGTCAGTCCACAGACAAGGATTAGGGAAGCCACGGAGAGATGCTTCTTTACACACACACACACACTCACACACACACACACACACTCCCCCAATGTAAGAAATAGAGAAATGAATTCTAGAGGTGAAGTTATATGGATGAAGTCTGCTAAAGCAAATACAAAAAAAAGCATCTTAAAAGGCTAGTGTGCAAAAAGCTTTCAAGGACAAGAGTCCTTTTCATCAGTTTACAATTGCGTAGATCAGAATAAATGCTCTGACTGTTCAGTGTCATAAGACTCTTTTTAAAGGAATATGCTTATTATAAGAAAATATCCATGAGGGCTATGGCATGGATCCAGACCAAGTCCTATTTAGAGTAGACCCACTGAAGTTAATAGGCATGAGTCAGTTAAGTTCTTTATTTTCAAAGGGTCTACTGTAGAGGCTGGTTGGCCACAGCCCAATCAGCGGCGGAGCAAGCCAAGTGGGCATCTGGGGCAGTGCGCATGCCCTGCGCCCAGGGGCAGGGCCAGCCGCCCGCGGGGCAGGGTGAACCAGGGCAGGATGCTGTGTGGGGCCTCTGAGGAGTCTGCCTGCCTTCTCCCACTCAGCTGCCCTACAGCTGAGGGGAATGTGGTGGGCAGACCGTTTGGGGCAGCATGGAGCCTGTGGGTGTCCAAAAGAGAGACGTGTGGCTCGGGCGCGGTGAGTGCCACCTGGCATTTTGTCACTCCTCTCAGTGGTAACACCCAGGCTGGGAGCCCTCCCCCCTTCCTCTGCCCCTGAGCCCAATATTAGTTGAACCTGAGTTCAGCTAACTTAGTCTGGATCCAGGCCTTATGAACCCATTCTCTCTAGCATCACAGGGAGATAGCAAGATACCTTCTGTGTCGTTGACAGCTATCATTATTATGGACACCGTAAAGACGTAACAGATGTATTATGGTACAGTCATACCTCGGGTTGAAGTAGCTTCATGTTAAGTATTTTCGGGTTACGCTACGCAGTGACCCAGAAGTAACGGAGCGTGTTACTTCTGGGTTTCACCACTCACGCATGCGCAGACGGTAAAAATGATGTCACGCACATGCGCTAAGGTGGCGAATCGTGACCTGCAGACACGCAGGCACGGGTTGTGTTCGCTTCAGGATGCGAACGGGGCTCTGGAACGGATCCCATTTACATCCAGAGGTACCACTGTATAAGCTTCAAATGGACCAAAGCCCATTTTCTCAGATGGTTGATTTTGCTGAAACCATCTGCACTATGCAGTTAAAACTGTTTCATACCACTTTCAGTAGTCATGGCCAGGGGTGCCATGTCCTTGGGGCCAAGCTCTTTTGGGTCCCCCAATGGCAACAGCAAGGGCAGGAGGAGGCCAAGCACCAGAGAGGAAGAGCTGTCAGCCGTTGAAGGCATGCTGGCACTGCATTCTGCTCTGCCGCATCTCCTCCAGACATGGTGATGTGATGTCACGTGATGTGCAACAAGCGTGTGATGTCACACACACACACACAACGCTGGCTCCCCTAATCTTTGGCACAAGTTGGTGCCTCTGGTCATGTCCTCCTCCAAGAATCCTGAGTGCTGAGAGTTGTTAAAGGTAAAGGGACCCCGACCATTAGGTCCAGTCACGGACGACTCTGGGGTTGTGGTGCTCATCCGAGGGAGCCAGCATACAGCTTCCAGGTCATGTGGCCAGCATGACTAAGCCGCTTCTGGCGAACCAGAGCAGCGCACGGAAATGCCATTTACCTGCCTGCTGGAGTGGTACCTATTTATCTACTTGCACTTTGACGTGCTTTTGAACTGCTAGGTTGGCAGGAGAGTTGTTAGGAGGCCTCAATTCCCCTCATAAAACTACAATTCCCTGAGTAGTTTAACAGTCAAACCCTCTTCCAAAGGAACTCTGGAAATTGTCACCATGTGAGGGGAATAGTTTGGTCAAATTTTGACCATGAGGTCATTTTTAAAAAGCACATCCGCCAGCCAATCACTAGACCTGTGGGGGGTTTCCTTCTGCTGGGAACAGGCTCATGACTGGGCTGAAAACCTTTTTTTTTTAACAGCTCCATGCTGCTCTTTAAACCTCCAGTTTTGAAAGGCTCAAAGAGCAGCATGGCGCTGTTAGCAAACCTGCTTGCCCCCATGCTTCTCTTTAAGTCCCTACAGTCAGTTTTTCAAGGTGCAACATCACCTGACATCACTATAAAGTCAGGTGATTGGCAAGTGGGCAACCCCACCCACCTGTCAAATTTGGCCTTCCAGGGGTGGGGAGTTAAAAGATCCAAACCCACCCAAACTGGCTCTGAGTTTCAGTGCCTAGCCCAGAGTTACATTATGATATGATACGATATGATATGATATCTTTGTTGTCATTGTCCCATACAGAACAATGAAATTGAAAAATCTGCATAAGACATTCAAAAACCCCTAAAAACCCCTAAAAACCCCTAAAACCCCCTAAAAACCCTGAAACCCCATTTTAAAATACAATACAGTGGTACCTTGGGTTACATACACTTCAGGTTACATACGCTTCAGGTTACAGGCTCTGCTAACCCAGAAAGTTAAGAACTTTGCTTCAGGATGAGAACAGAAATCATGCCCCGGCGGCGCGGCAGCAGCAGGAGGCCCCATTTGTTAAAGTGGTGCTTCAGGTTAAGAACAGTTTCAGGTTAAGTACGTGTGGGATGTAAACACAGGAGCAGTCAATGACAACATTCCTAGAGTGTACATGTTAGAACATGGGGAGGGATGTCTGTCCAGCAAGCAGGTAAACTTCCTGGGGACGGACTTCCTCCGCATGTGACCAGAGGTGGGTGTGGCCTCACCTGTGCAGGTAATGATAAAAGCACAGGGCAGGCAGCCACTCTCTCTCTTGCCTCTTGCCTCTTGCCTCTCTGCCATCTTCATCTTCTGAAGGAGCAACATGCCCTCTTGGCTCCCAGCCAAGAGAGGACCGTACTATCTTGCTACAAGATAGATTCTAACTGCATGTAACCTTTTTAAGCCTGCCTACCTTCTGGGATCATATTGTGAACAGAACGTGAGTAAACTCTTTTATACTTTTATAAAGACTGTGTCGTGTCTTGTATTTTAAGAGGGAACAAAGGGGAAATTACCAGAGTAATTATTATAGAGGTTCTAGCGAACCTGTGCAAGCGTTACCGTTGCGTACTTAAAGGGGAATGTCTATAAACTCTGCTGATATTTTGGGAACTTGTTAGTACAAGTTGGATGAGGATATAATTAGTCAATATATCCTCTCCTGCACCCCAGAACATTCCCACAAAGGGTTATGGGCCCAGTATTGCATATTTCTGCGTATTTTTGAAGGATTGCGTTGGATTGTGATTTTGAGTTGAGTAGTATTTTTCTGAGTTAACTTCCTGGTAAGCACATGGTCCTTTGTTCCATTGTGCAGTGGGGATTAAGCAACCCCCCCCTTCCCTCAGAGTTCACAGTGACCCAAGGCAGTGAAGAATTGTTTTGCATTTTTGAGATTTTTGAGATTTTGATTTTGAAATTTTGAGAAATTTTGAAATTTTGAAGAATTTTGAAATTTTTGGATTTTAAGATGGCTAGAGCAGCTTTTGATAGTGATGCAAAGCTAGGAATGCCTGTGCTGAATGAACACAATTTCATACACTGGAAGCAGCGCTTGATAGCATGTTTAGATTATAAGCACATTTTGGAAGCTTTAAACCCTCAACCTACGGGATCGTCTGAGGAAGCTTTAGCCAAGATAAGTGCTTGGAAACGCATGAACAGCAAAGCTAGACACATAATTTTGAGTGGACTTCGTGATGAGCAGCTATCATTAATAAATAGTACAGATGATGCATCTCAAATCTTAAGAGATATTGAGCGCGTGTATGGAGAATCTAGCATAAACTGCTTCAGAAACCTGGTGTGTAAATTAACCAGAGTGAGGATGAATTCAAAAGAGGAATTCACAGAGCACATCAACAAGTTTACTGAGATTATTCAAAGAATTGATCTGACTCCCAAAGCTTTTGATGAAGATACAAAGATAGCATTTTTGTTATCATCACTTGGACCACGCTTTAGCGCATTTGTAAGTTTGATGGATCATAGACAAGGTCTGACTTTTAAAGACTTGATTGGTTATTTAAAAGAAGAATGCAGAGATAGAGCTGAATCTCCAGTGAGAAATGCTAGAAGCAAAGACAGTAGTTATGCATCTAGGCAATTTACAAAGTCCAAAGAGATGCCTAAGAAAGTGATTTGTTTCAATTGTAACAAAGAAGGACACATTGCAAAGAATTGCAGGGCTCCTAAAGCCAAGAAACCCCACCCCTTTCAGCCAAAAGGAGAAAAGAAGGGGAAATGTGAATGCACATGGCTACTGCAAGAAAGGAATTTAACTGTCCAGAATCGTGAAAATAGACGTAATAAATGGATAATTGATTCAGGTGCCAGCTCACATTTTTCATATAAAAAGGACTATTTTAATGAGATAAATGATGAAGAAGGATCTGAAATTGAAATTGCAGATGGGAACATTGTTAAAGCAAAAGGTGCAGGTTCCATGAGTCTGAAATGCAATATAAACAATGAATGCATTGAGAACACAATCTCTAGAGTTTTGTATGTTCCAGAGCTGAGCTGCAATTTAATCAGCGTGTCCACTTTGGACAAGAAAGGTTTCCAGATCACATTTGGAAATGGAGAATGTAAAGTGACTAGAAATGGCAAAGTGTTTGCTCAAGCAAAGCTAATCAATGGTGTATATGAGCTTGATGTTTCAGAGAATCAGTCTGCAAAAGTGGCACATTCCAGCCAGAAGGATGAAGCAGATCTGGACCTATGGCACAGAAGGCTTGGACATAGAGACACCAACGTCATCCTGGATCTACAGAAAAGAGATCTTGTAAGAGGTTTGCAGGTAAAGCAGAGCAACAAAGCTCCAGCAAAGTGCATAAGCTGTATTACTGAGAAGGCTGTAAAACCTTCATTTCCACGTTGTGCAGAACAAAGAAGCAACAAAGTGCTTGACATAGTGCACACTGACATATGTGGACCCATGAGTGTTCCCTCACTGGGAAAGAATAGATATATTTTAATATTTCTGGATGACTTTTCAAGATTTTGTGTTGTGTATTTCCTCAAAGAGAAGAGTGAGACAGTGGACAAGCTCCAGGAATACATTGCCATGGTCAAGAATAAATTCCAAAGAGCTCCAGCTGTGCTAATGAGCGACAATGGAGGTGAGTACTGCTCAAATGAAATGCAGGCTCTCCTGGCCAAGGAAGGAATTGCACACGTAACCACAATTCCTTACACACCACAGCAGAATGCCATAGCTGAGAGAAAGTTTAGGTCCATTATGGACATGACAAGGTGCATGCTAAAGGATGCATGTTTGCCACAGAAGCTGTGGGCCGAAGGAGTGTACACGTCGGTCTATTTGCAGAATAGACTGCCAACTAAAGGTGCAGAGCGCACACCATTTGAACTTTGGCATGGGAAAGCTCCCAATCTGTCGCACATACGTGTGTTTGGAAGTCCGTGTTACTTCCACGTGCCCAAGGAACACAGACACAAGCTTGACTCCAGGGCAAAAGCAGGTATCCTTGTGGGATACGCCTCTGGAGGCAAAGGATATAGAATTATGGACTTACAAACTGGTAAGACAAATGCATACCATGCGGTTTATGTTGATGAATATGGAAAGGTAGACACTAAGAACACTGTTGTGGATTCTTCAGATGAGTCAGAAAGGACTCAAGAGTTTGTATATTTCCCTTTTGAGACCCCACAAAGTACTAATCTGCCTTCGAGTGTTACAGCGCCCCCTACAGGCGACGCACCAGAAGACGCAGAGGACCAGAACCCTGGCGGCACCAGAGACGAAGATGAGGACTCAGATGGGGACATGCCTGCGTTGGAGGAGGATGAGGAAGCTGATGCGGTCGCAGAACCAGAGGTCAGGCGCTCGTCCAGAACCAACAAAGGTGTCCCACCATTACGGTTGTCCTACTTTGCAGGGTCGGCGTTTCCACAAGAACCTTCCACTTGGGAAGAGATACAGGAGATGCCAGCTGCAGAAGCCAGTCTCTGGAGGAAGGCCGCGCAGGAGGAGATGGATGCACTGCATCAGAACAAGACCTGGACACTCACTGAGCTGCCTCCCGGTAAGAAGGCCATTGGCAGTAAATGGGTTTTCAAGGTTAAGAAGGGGTCAGAAGGAGAAGTGCAGCGCTACAAAGCTAGACTTGTAGCACAGGGATTTTCACAGCGTTTTGGTGAAGACTATGATGAAGTTTTTGCACCAACCGTGAGGTACAGCAGCGTAAGAATGCTTTTAAGCATTGCAGCCTCCAAGAAAATGAGAGTGAAACACATAGACATTGCTACCGCTTTTCTACATGGGCAGATTTCTGAAGAAATTTATATGAAACAGCCCAAAGGTTTTGTGAAACCACATGAGGCACATTTAGTGTGCAAACTGCAGAAAGGACTTTATGGACTTAAACAGGCTGCTAGAGCCTGGAACCAGAAGTTGCATAAAATGCTGACGCAACTTGGGTACAAGCAAGGCGACGCTGACAAGTGCTTGTACAGTAAGTCAAATAATGGACAATTCTCATATATCTTAGCTTTTGTTGATGACCTGATTATTGCCACAGCAAGTGAGAAAGACTATACACAGATAGTAAAACACCTTAGCAAAGAGGTGGAGGTCAAGGAGCTAGGAGATGTCCACTACTACCTCGGGATCCAGGTGGAAAGAGAAGAGGACGGCTCATTTCTTCTCAGCCAAAGACAGAAGATCCACGAGCTAATTGAGCACATGCAGATGCAAGACGCACATCCAGTTGCTACACCGATGGCTACTGACTTCCTGAAGAATCAGCAGGATTCGAAGCAGTTGCCAGACAACAATGACTACAGGTCGGCGATTGGTAAACTTTTGTATTTAGTTACCACATGTAGACCTGACTTAGCTAATGCTGTGGGGATTCTTAGCAGAAAAGTGAATTCTCCCACTGAGCATGATTGGGCAGGTGTAAAGAGGGTGGTGCGATATTTGAAGGGTACCATGAATTGTAAATTAAAGTTACCAGCCGTCAGAGACCCTAAGTTGGTTGGGTATACTGATGCGGATTGGGCTGGGGATAATGCTGATTATAAATCAACAAGTGGTCATGTTTTCATGTTTGGTGATGGACCTGTTTCATGGGGCAGTTATAAACAGAGCTGTGTAGCATTATCTTCCACAGAATCAGAATACGTTGCAGCAACAGAAGCCTGCAGAGAGATCGCCTGGCTTGATCAACTCATAAAGGACTTTGGGTTGGTGAGAAAAGGGCCTGTCAGCTTGCTAGAGGACAATCAAAGTTGCCTGAAGCTGACGCAGAGTGAGAAGTTCCTGGCCAGAACAAAACACATTGGGGTTAAATACCACTACATACGCCAGATGATCCAGGATGGACTTGTGGAACTATCCTACTGCAGCACCCAAGAGATGACTGCTGACATCCTGACGAAACCCCTACCAAGAGAGAGTTTCCAGAATCTACGTGTCAAGCTGGGACTCTGGGTGGTTGAATAAAGTTGTTTATGTTTTGTGTATGTTGTATTGCCTGAGAAGGGGTATGTGGGATGTAAACACAGGAGCAGTCAATGACAACATTCCTAGAGTGTACATGTTAGAACATGGGGAGGGATGTCTGTCCAGCAAGCAGGTAAACTTCCTGGGGACGGACTTCCTCCGCATGTGACCAGAGGTGGGTGTGGCCTCACCTGTGCAGGTAATGATAAAAGCACAGGGCAGGCAGCCACTCTCTCTCTTGCCTCTTGCCTCTCTGCCATCTTCATCTTCTGAAGGAGCAACATGCCCTCTTGGCTCCCAGCCAAGAGAGGACCGTACTATCTTGCTACAAGATAGATTCTAACTGCATGTAACCTTTTTAAGCCTGCCTACCTTCTGGGATCATATTGTGAACAGAACGTGAGTAAACTCTTTTATACTTTTATAAAGACTGTGTCGTGTCTTGTATTTTAAGAGGGAACAAAGGGGAAATTACCAGAGTAATTATTATAGAGGTTCTAGCGAACCTGTGCAAGCGTTACCGTTGCGTACTTAAAGGGGAATGTCTATAAACTCTGCTGATATTTTGGGAACTTGTTAGTACAAGTTGGATAAGGATATAATTAGTCAATATATCCTCTCCTGCACCCCAGAACATTCCCACAGTACGGACCTCCGAAATGAATTAAGTACTTAACCCGAGGTACCACTGTATACTCCTATAGAGACTCCTTATACTGCGTTTAAGTTAGGATAAAGCAGATGGAGAGGCCATAGTCCAATAATGGATACTTCATGAGCCAAAGATCCCACCCAGCTTCATCCTGTTCAGAGTCCTGTTCACCACTGAGTATTTTCCACTCAGCATTTTCCCTTCACAGAATATCAGGTACCAGGTATAAAAGTGACCTCTGCCTGAGACCTGGATAGCCTCTGTTGCCAGCAAGTACAGCTAGTTCTAAGATAGCTGGACCAATAGCCTGGTTCACCACAAGGCATCTTATTAAATTCATACCTCGGGGGAGATGAATGTACTGTCCTCGCAATGACCAATTGGCTTTACAAAACCTACATCTATGCACCTGACTTTTTTTTTCTCCCTTTGAAATTTCTGGGGGCAAGGAGAAAAGAGTTTCCCCAACTTCCTCAGATGGTTTGATAATATTGCTCCATGGATCACTTGTATAGTTCAGGAGGTCGTGGCAAATGTTTGGCCCTAAATTGACCTTCCCTGTAATATGAAGCCATTTGTTTTTATCCTTGCAGAAACAGAAACAAATCAAACCGGGACGCAGGTACCCACTTGCCCTGCAGACCTGGTGATTCTGATGAAGAGAAACCACAGGTAATGAGCTGGGAAGTGTCATCTGCTAACTTGTACAACAACTCATTAAGGGCAGGCCTGGGACCCTGCCCCACCCCCATCACCACCCAGGTAATTAAAAAGCTGCCTTCTCCTATGGTCACACATAAGATCTGCATGTCAATAAACAAGACACACACACCTTTCCCCCCCTCTTTTTTTAGTTATTATGACTGTGGTTGTGCCATGCCAGGGAGATGCACAAATTAAACACATGTATACACACCAGAGCTAAACTGTCAATTCTCAAGTCTTGGATAAATGACAGCTAAATTGGCTGGGGAGTTTCCAGAAAGAAGAGAAATCAGGTGAGAATGTGCATTTGATTTGAAAATATGCATTAATGTTCGCAGTTCGCACACTCCGGGCTGCCATCAGAATCCAGGTAGCGAGCTCCCTTGCGGCTGATTTTCCAATGCGCTCTTTTAAATGGAAGTGAAAGACTCAAAGAGGAGGGGATACCAAGCGATGTAGGAGTTTTAAGGAGGAAGCATCATTGTCTCTTTTGGACTCCGCCACCTGCACTAATTGTAGAAGCATGAAAGGATTGCATCCTCAGAAACCCTGGCACTTCAAGCTAAAGGGTGGGTAATAAATCAAATTATCGTCATCGTTTCTGAGCCTTCTCCTCCCCTTCAACATCTCCCCTGCTATCAGGACATTTCGAGGTGATGCAGTTTAATATAAACACCAAGATTTTTCCAGGTTATGACAAGTAGCCTCCTCTCTCTCACACACAATGCCTCAGGCCCTTGTGAACCTTCTGTCCTCTGTCTGTGGACTGCCCTTCTCTTCCATCTCAAGATACACTTCTTTCAACTCAAGTCTCAGCCTGTGCTAAGCTGAGGTCAGTGCTTGGTCAGCAGGTACCATTTCTCAATATATTTTTTTGGGGGGAGGGGTGTAGTTCTACACTTGATTAATCCTCTTTTAAGCAACGCTATTACTTTTTAAACGTCTCACCACTGTTCATGTGACCTTTAACCCCTCGGAAGAAGCCCGGCAGGCTTTGCCCTGGCAAATGATATATCCATCTTTTATGTACCTTTCTGTAACAGTATCTAATGCAGACTTAAGATTCCTGCCTTGTGATAAATACCAATCACCCAGGTTTTCAGTTTCTGGAAGAGCGAAAAGAAAAACAGTTTCTGCACAAATTTTCCTCCCCCCCCGCCCCCCCATCAGCCTTTTTTCCCATTTCAGATGGGGGGGAGCCTGCAAGAGTGATGGAAAGGAACAGAATAGCTGTTGATGAACGAAAGGCAAAGATGAAATCTGTTGCAATGTCGACAGACTTGAATATAAAAATGGAACTGACATTCGTCAGCTAAAGAAATCAGACAGATTATTCACCCATTCTTCTTATTCTGCCACCGAGTCGCAGGCCAGGAGCTGCTTCAGGGATCAATCCTGCTTCTTTCTTTCTTTCTTTTCTCTCTCTCCCCCCCTCCTTTCTTTTCTTCTGAAAAGTACTAAAATAGATCAAGATGGAAATTGCCATTTTTATAGCACAAGGTTCTCTCTGCAGAAGGTTTTGGCCAAATAATTAAGTATCCAGCAATTGTAGAAACTTGCAGGGAATTAATGTTCATCAGTTAAGCCAAGAAAGTGATAAAAATGCAAATCTGTTACTAAATTAACAGAGAGCACCAGCCTCCAGGTATAAAGAGGAGTGATTTCGGCATTAAATCGAGGTGCCTGGCTTATTGGAGCCCCACATGAATGAAAATTAGGGGCTTGCCAACGCTAACGATGCAGGAATGGAGGTGATTCCACCATTCCCTTGCAATTGACCTTGGGGTGGGGCAATCCACCTGAAATATGTCTTAGGAAAGAGCAGGGAAGAGTAAGATTATTTCAATCAATGGCACCATTGTATAGAATAGGAATGGAGAACCTTTGGTCCTCCAGATGTTGTTGGACTGCCAGCTCACACCAGTCCTAACCAGCATGACCAGTGATTAGGGATGGTTGGTGATGGAGCCTAGTAACACGTATTGGTGTGCGGGGGTTGAGGACAGAGATCCTTCCCCCTTTGGAAAGATGGACTCAGACTATATGGTATCAGTAATCGGATGACCACAGGTTCCCCACCTCTGAGAAAGAAACTGGTTGTGTGCAATAAGGAGCATTGCTCAAAAGTTGTCAAGGTGTTGCCTTCAGGGTTAGTTATAGAGCGCCATACAACTCAGATGCAGAAGGACATTGAAACATTTCCGGATCAGGCCAAAGGTCCATCCAGCCCAGGGGTGAGGAACTTGTGGCCTTCCAGGTATTTCTAGATTCCAGCTCCCATCATCCCACCCAGCATGTCCAATGGTTGGGGTAACGGAGCTGAACTCCAGCCACATCTGGAGAGCCACAGGATTCCTCCCCCCTCCCCGATCTAGCCCAACATGGTATTTCCCATAGTGGCCAACCACATGCCTCTGAAAAGCCCCCTTTGAATTTGAAAGGTTGGTAGACCTAACCTTGAATTTGAAGCTCCCTAAGCTACTAGACAAAGGGACACGGGTGGCGCTGTGGGTTAAACCACAGAGCCTAGGACTTGCCGATCAGAAGGTCGGCGGTTCAAATCCCCTTGACGGGGTGAGCTCCCATTGCTCGGTCCCTGCTGCTGCCAACCTAGTAGTTCGAAAGGACGTCAAAGTGCAAGTAGATAAATAGGTACCGCTCCAGTGGGAAGGTAAACGGCGTTTCCGTGCACTGCTCTGGTTCGCCAGAAGTGGCTTAGTCATGCTGGCCACATGACCCAGAAGCTGTATGGCCAATAAAGCGAGATGAGCACCACAACCCCAAAGTCGGTCACGATTGGACCTAATGGTTAGCTTTATGCTACTAGAATCTGGTGGCAACCAATTCTATAAATGCATGATGTTCTGTGTGAAGAATTTCCTTTTGCCTGCCCTAAAACTCTTACTGATCAGTTTCATTGGATGACATGCCCCCCAAAATTCTAGTATTATGAGTGGGAGAAAAACTTATCTCTATCCACTTTCACTGCACAGTGCATAATTCACACCTGACTCCTACCAGTCTGATGTGGTCGGGCCCCTCATCTAAGGCTGGTGTCAACTCTGCGCTGGCTATTGACATCCCACAGAGAAATAATCAGGATAGAAGCCACAAGGGGCGTTCTGGAAAGAGTAGGAAAGCATCATCTCACACAGTTGTGCCCTTAGGAAGGTCTGGGATTTCTCCAGGAAGTAATAATGAAGAAAATATTGCTTCTTCAGAGTGGGGATGCAGTTCACTTCATATTTTAATGAAAACCGCCTAGTTCATATTTCCCAAAACAATAGATGACCTGAAACACAACTTTGAAATCTGCAGTTCTCTTAAAAACTTTTCTCTTAAAACTTTTGTGGCACGGCTCTCCAAGCAAATAATGTACCCATTGCTATAGTATTCATGGGGAAAGTGCACAAAAATGCATATATATCTGGGAAAATAACATACAGATATGCATAAAATTAGTAAAAATTACTTACAGAAATTGTCTAGATTGCATTAAAACTGGTTCACTGGAATAAATGTTAAAATGCTAATGAATTCTTGTAAAGACTTTTTTTTTAAAGCAAACTGATGAGGAAGCCTAGCAAACTGAACTTAAAGATTGGGAAAATGAAAAACTGAAGTCAACAACTTCATCCATGCTTATCCACAAGTGAAGATCCTAGTTATCCAGAGGTCGATGAGCTTCCTATTATTTCCAAGTCCCCCAGAATTGATATCGCTGTCTTTTGCCCTCCCCATAATTGCCTGCAGCATCGCATGGAGTGTCATAGAGGTGCCAGCTAGTTCCACAGCTGTTTTTATTGCTTTGTCTCGACTCAAGTAACAAGTGAAAGAGCAAAAAAGGGGAATAGAGCGCCTTTATGCATGTGCAAACTGCTCCCCCCCCTCAGTCACAGAATAAATACAGTCATCTCCCACCACTCAGATGAGATCTGGGACAAGGTGCTGTGTGCATAGCAGAAGGTACAACATCCAGGCAAGCTTGAGCCTCATCAAACCTCACTTCATAAATTAATCACCTTCTCAGGGGTAAGTGGGTAGTGGGAGGCGGGTGGCGCTGTGGGTTAAACCACAGAGCCTAGGACTTGCCAATCAGAAGGTCGGCGGTTTGAATCCCTGCGATGGAGTGAGTGCCCGTTGTTCAATCCCTGCTCCTGCCAACCTAGCAGTTCGAAAGCACGTCAAAGTGCGAGTAGATAAATAGGTACCGCTCTGGCAGGAAGGTAAATGGCGTTTCCGTGCGCTGCTCTGGTTCGCCAGAAGCAGCTTAGTCATGCTGGCCACATGACCCAGAAGCTGTATGTCGGCTCCCTCGGCCAATAAAGCGAGATGAGACCACAACCCCAGAGTCGTCCACGACTGGACCTAATGGTCAGGGGTCCCTTTACCTTTACCTTTTACAGGGGTAAGACGGAAGCTGAACTAGCCTAACATCCTATCTCAGCTTGTAAGCTGTCTCTCTAGAGGGGAGAGGGAGCCTCTCTAGGCTTGTAAGCTGTCATAAACATGGGCTTCCATGAAGGTTGGGTGAATAAAGGGATTCATCTCAGTTTAGGGTTAGGGTGGGGCTGAGCTGCTAGATCTCATTTAGCCCAGAATGGAGGCAGGCCGAGTCCTGCAAAAGGAAGTTTTTATATCTCGTCTCCTAATATGAGCAAGTTCCAGTAAGAAGGTTATGAAAACCAGCTCCTCCAGGATCATGCTTTATCAGTTATTAGAGCCCTCTTCTGTTATGGGAATCTTCGCTCGTGATCTTACTTTCCCCAGACAGGAAGGCACCAACAAATTCTGGTGCTATTCCATTTCTGAGAAGATAGAATCATAGGAAGGTGCTGAGTACCAGGTCAGACGTTTGGTCTAGGTGGCCCAGTACTGTGACTGACAGTAGCTCTCTGGGATGTCAGATGTGTTTATGCAGAGTGGGGTGGGGTCCTCCATATCCCCTACTACCTGATCCTTTTCACATGGGAGATGCCAGGGACTGGGAGGCAATTTTGGTCTGAAAGGAGAAAAAATAATAATAGAATCGTACAATTCTAGAGTTGGACAAGGCCACAAGGCTCATCCAGTCTAACCCCCAGCAATGCAGCAATCTTTCATCCAATGTGGGATTGAACCCACAACCCTGGGATTAAGAGTCTCTTGCTCTTCTGACCGAGCTATTATCTATTAAGCAAAAAGAAAGAGGAAGAATGAACAAACTTGGGACCTTTGCATGCAGAAGACATGTGCTCATCCTCTGACCTGGGCTCCCCTCCATTTTCATGAAATAAATGCCTCTTTTCATCAAGTGTCTGAGGCCTGATCCAAGCTTCCAAACAAGCATCATGATGGGTAGCACTTAACATGAAGAATATATCATCTTAGAGGAGGAGGGGGAGAATACTGAACGTTTATATAGCACTCAAGTGTTGGAAGTCCTTCATATGCCTTACATAGTTGCGAACGTCACAATTACTATTTACCACAATTCTTATAATTATTGATTTGAATTGCTATTGTTGCTGCTGCTGCTAAACTCTTATAAAGTGCTGGATATTTTCCATGTGATATAAAGTACGTATATGGAAAACTAAAGCAGTCCTTGCCTGCAGGCTCCCAATATAATAAGATGTGATACAAAAAGAAATAAGGAACAGGTTCCTCAACAATCCAGGGCGGATCTGAGGGGGGCATGGGGAGGGTATAGAAGGGGTGTTGTTGTTTTCAGTTCTACAAGCAGAAATCCTTGTGCTGATGGAACATGTTAATTGGATACCTGCCCCGTTCTCACAGTGGCCAACCAGATGCCCACAGAAAGCCCCCAAGCAGAACCTGAGTGTAAAAACATTCTCCCCACCTGTGATTCCTAGCACCTGGTATGCAGATGCATGCCCCCATCAGAAAATACTATCCTCAGAAAAGACACACACAGTGGCAGCATAGGCTTTGGGATCTAGATGCTCCGTAAATTCCACACTGGGAGGGCTCAGACACATTCGTTTGCTGTGCACCATCAGAGAGTCCTCATGCAGGTTTCCATTTGCATTCAGAAGGCCACTGTCAGAGACCAACCTGAGGAGAGCTACTCTGATAAGGAGCCTCCCCCTCCCCCTGCTCCTGACCAGGATCATGAAGCTGACCAGGAACAGTGGAGCAGTATAGATTTGGAGCAGCGGTTTGCAGAGGGACATAGTTCAGAAGACAACAGCTGGGCAGAACTGAGTGGGGAACAGCTAGGAGTAGAAGAAGAACAGGGAGAAGAGAATTAACAGACTCCCTTTCGCTGGAAAGTGTCCAAACGATCAGTCCAAGGTCACGGAGAGCAGATAAGGTAGCTACACAGAAGGCCAAATGGTTGTGAGATCAGGTTGCCAGATGAGAAAGTGACGGGGGTGGCTCGGGGGGAAGTGGGTGGAAATCTTAATTGGGAGCACCTTTCCTCCGAGAATGGAGTCTTTGTTCTTTCTCTATGAACATTAAAAACCTCTTTAACTGGTAAGAGAATATTTTCACTTTGTTCTGCTTATCCACGGCCAACGGGAGGGAGGAAGCAGCTTCCCCAAAGCCTGACAGCCACCCCTGTTCATCTCCACCACAGGACACTGTCCCATCCATAGCTGCCATCTTCTTAACGTAATTGGAGGGCTCTGCGCACCACCCTGATGATGTTACGATGTTGGGCGGAGTGAAACATAGCAGTGACATGGCCCCAGCAGCTCCTTCTGAGCCAGGGGTCGGGGCAGCGCATGCCCAGGCAGATAGTTGGTGGTGGTATCAACAGCATGGTCAGGCTTCTTGCTCTGCCTGCCTCTCTTCCCTCCTTCCCTCATGTGCCGGCCAGGCACCTGCCTCTCCGATGCCCACTGCCAGTGCCTGCTGGCCAGGTGCTCTTGTCAGTGCTCTGGCTGCAACTATGGTATTTGGGGGGTGGCCCCCGAAGAGGCTGCTGCCCCCACCACCTTCTTTGCTGGCTTGCCCACCTGCCCACGTCCTCCTTGGCTGCTCTGTGCCAAGCCCCATGGAGGAAAGGATCAGGCAAGCAAGGGAAGAAGGGACAGGCAGGGTGGGAAAAATACTGTGGGGGTTGAGCCCCCAGAGGAATTGGGGGGGCAAGGTATCCCAGCTCCATAGAGTTGGCAGGTATGGCTGCATCTACTCATTTTGGTCTTGTGCAGTAGCCTTCAGCTAGTCTCTGCATCTTCCTTTTTGTGTGTGCCCCCCCCCCTGCAATGTGATATTGTGGCATTTGTGCTGGGTGTGCAAGCCCCCCCCCCATTCTTTTATTCATGGAGGCTGTTTTTCACCAACAGAATATTGGAGCCCTCATTACTGTCTCAAGGAATCTATTAACTAGTAGTTAACAGTGCAAAATGATCCAATTTGCCCTTCCCAAACCATGTGTGATCTAAAATACAACCATCCTTCAAATTTTGCAATTCTCCTAATTTTACAGAGCAAATCTGCAAGCAAAATAGGCACAAGGAAGCATGCATATCAAGGGAAAGTGTGCACAAAAACAGATACAGAAAATAGCATGCAAAATTGCATTATGTTAGGTGAAATTGTGTGCAAAAATGTGTAGGTTAGGCAAAATTGTGTACAAAAATGCATATATTAGGAGTAATGCCCACAAAAAATGCAAACTGAACTTAAAATGGGGGGGGGGAGAGAATGTGAGAGAAACCAAAGGTGACAGATTCATCCAGCCCTGCTTTTAACTTTTGGAGCGCAGCAGAAAGATATTCGTAACACCACACTTGTAAATGCCCTCAGACTGAGGGATGATTTCTCCTCCAGGTGGATGTTCTATATTCTGAATCATAACATTGCCTTTTTATCACAGCTTCAAACACTTTTGATTCTGCATATTTGGTTCATTTTAAGCCAATTAAAGACACTTGTGAGAACAAGCACTGAGTGATTTCTAAATTCCTCACTTAGCCGTCTAGGAAAATTTCAGCCTCATCATTCATCGTCAGTCTGCAGGGGCTGGAGCTGATCCCATCTATAATTTCCTCCTTGGTTCTGAGTTCCATGTGTCCAATGCTTTTACGCCATCTTCATAATGAAAGTATATAGCTGCCTTAGCTCATTCTGTTGAAATAGCACATCGCAATGCTACCTCTTCCCTTTTGCGCTGCCCTGTGTAAATCTTAGCCATCAATTTTTGACATTCTAATTATGGGACTCCAAACAGTTATGCTCAGTAGATCATAATCCCATCTCATAGCTTCACTACTCGAACTCTCTCGTTTCCATTCTCCTTCCTCTTCTGTATAGAAATGTAGGTAAATTAATATCCCTTTCTATTAAGTTTTTTATATTTTTTTTTGCTGCAGGATGATGTCACCATTTGGCTTATTTAGGATGCTTGGAAATCTATACTGCACTTTTCATCTCAGCTCCTTGTCCAGCCTTAACTTGAACTTCCTGATCTAATTATTTTAATCACTCATTTAAATGTTTCAATTGTTATGCTTTTTGACAAGCTTGTTTTATTGTATATTTTAATTATGGATGTTTCACTGGAGTGTGTGTATGTGTGTGTCAATTATGCACAGGTAGTTTATAATTGATTTTGTACTTGTAAACCACTTAGAAGCCATTTTGGTCACATAAGTGGCCAAACTCGGTTTGACCCCTGCTAACTTGAGCCACAGGAGCCAAGTTCCATTCACATGGTCGCTTTTGGGGATTGATCTCTAGCCATAGTAACTGGAGGGTTTTGATGGACTGAAAGTGTTTGGGGTCAAATCATTGTCTGAGATGGTAAGCCAGAGAGGGGGAGCATTTGTTCTCACACAAGTCTCATCCAGGATGGCCAAGAGTCAGGGAGGATGGGAATTGTAGTCATCTGGAAGGCCACTAGTTCCTTGCCCCCATGGGCTTGTAAACTGTCATAAACATGGGCTTCCATGAAGGTTGGGGGATTAAAGGGGGACTAAAGGGATTCTAAAATGAGGGGCACATTCCCATTCTCTTTGCTCCTATCACCCCACTGGTTCCTGCTAGTACTTTGTATGTAGCAGCTGAAGGATAATAATAATAATAATAATAATAATAATAATAATAATAATAATAATAATTTATTATTTGTACCCCGCCCATCTGGCTGGGTTTCCCCAGCCACTCTGGGCGGCTTCCATAAAAACCAGAAATACACTAAAATATCACAGATTAAAAACTTCCCTGAACAGGGCTGCCTTAAGATGTCTTCTGAATGTCAGGTAGTTATTTATCGCTTTGACATCTGATGGGAGGGCGTTCCACAAGGCGGGTGCCACTACCGAGAAGGCCCTCTGCCTGGTTCCCTGTAGCTTTGCTTCTCGTAATGAGGGAACCGCCAGAAGGCCCTCGGCGCTGGACCTCAGCGTCCGGGCAGAACGATGGGGGTGGAGACGCTCCTTCAGGTATACTGGGCCGAGGCCGTTTAGGGCTTTAAAGGTCAACACCAGCACTTTGAATTGTGCTCGGAAACGTACTGGGAGCCAATGTAGGTCTTTCAAGACCGGTGTTATGTGGTCTCGGCGGCTGCCCCCAGTCACCAGTCTAGCTGCCGCATTCTGGATTAGTTGTAGTTTCCGAGTCACCTTCAAAGGTAGCCCCACGTAGAGCGCATTGCAGTAGTCCAAGCGGGAGATAACTAGAGCATGCACCACTCTGGCGAGACAGTCCGCGGGCAGGTAGGGTCTCAGCCTGCGTACCAGGTGGAGTTGGTAGACAGCTGCCCTGGATACAGAATTGACCTGCGCCTCCATGGACAGCTGTGAGTCCAAAATGACTCCCAGGCTGCGCACCTGGTCCTTCAGGGGCACAGTTACCCCATTCAGGACCAGGGAGTCCTCCACACCAGCCCGCCCCCTGTCCCCCAAAAACAGTACTTCTGTCTTGTCAGGATTCAACCTCAATCCATTAGCCGCCATCCATCCTCCAACCGCCTCCAGGCACTCACACAGGACCTTCACCGCCTTCACTGGTTCTGATTTGAAAGAGAGGTAGAGCTGGGTATCATCTGCATATTGATGGACACCCAGTCCAAACCCCCTGATGATCTCTCCCAGCGGCTTCATATAGATGTTAAAAAGCATGGGGGAGAGGACGGAACCCTGAGGCACCCCACAAGTGAGGGCCCAGGGGTCTGAACACTCATCCCCCACCACCACTTTCTGAACACGGCCCAGGAGGAAGGAGCGAAACCACTGTATAACAGTGCCCCCAGCTCCCAGCCCCTCTAGACGGTCCAGAAGGATGTTATGGTCGATTGTATCAAAGGCCGCTGAGAGATCCAGCAGAACTAGGAAACAGCTCTCACCTTTGTCCCTAGCTCGCCGGAGATCATCAACCAGCGCGACCAAGGCAGTTTCAGTCCCATGATGAGGCCTGAATCCCGATTGGAAGGGATCCAAATGGTCCGCATCCTCCAGGCGTGCCTGGAGTTGTTCAGCAACCACGCGCTCAATCACCTTGCCCAAGAATGGAAGATTTGAGACTGGGCGATAGTTGGCCATACTGGCCGGGTCTAAAGATGGTTTTTTAAGAAGCGGTTTGATGACCGCCTCTTTCAGCGGATCTGGGAATGCTCCCTCACAGAGGGAAGCATTCACCACCCCGCAGAGCCCATCGCCCAGCCCTTCCCGGCTTGCTTTTATTAGCCAGGATGGGCAAGGATCCAGGAGACAGGTGGTTGGTTTCACGCGTCCAAGCAGCCTGTCCACATCCTCGGGGGTAATAACAAGGGATAGACGTATCCATAGACATAACAAGGGATAGACGTATCCATCAGCTTTGCTTTCTCACACTTTCTCATTTGTCCAGTATTCAGCGCGTCACATTTTCACAAGAGTTTGGGATTCTTTTAAAGTCCTCCTGAAAATTCACCAGCCTTTTAGTGTGAATTTCTCATAAGACACACATTTGTGTGTGCAATATTGCTCAATATACACATTTTTACAAATCAAGTTTCCTGTAATGCACTTTTGTATGCTGTTTTTACAAATATATGCATTTCAACACACATTTTACCCCAATATATGCAATTATGTACATTAGTTGGCTGAAGAACTGCATTGCAAAATTTGGAAAAGTGTAAATTTCACAGGGTGGTTATGTGAATTTTGGTTCATGTGTTGTTTTGGAAAGTATACATTGGGTAAGTTTGCTTCTGAATGCAAACAGAATCAAATTACTCCCAAATCCCTAAACATAATGCAGGATAGTGTCCTCCAAAGGGCTAAATTGGACAAATAGGATCTCCCACAGCTTGTAATTTGTTTATTTTAAAAAAACAGTCAATGGTGGGGGCAATTTGATTGAAGCTCTCAGCACAGGGGTAGGGGAAAATAGGAATCTGCCTTATAGCAACTTATACCATTGGTCCATCTTGCCTAGCACTGATTGGTGGTGGCTCTCTAGGGTTTCACACAGGAGCTATTTCCCAGCCATACCTAGAGATGCCAGGGACTGGACCTGGGACCTTTGGTGTGCAAAACATGTGCTCTGCCACTCAGCTACAGCTCTTCCCTGACCCATAGGAACATAGGAAGCTGCCTTTTACTGAATCAAACCACTGGTCCATCTAGGTCAGCCTTTCTCAACCTTGGGTCACCTGATGTTGTTGGACTACAATTCTAAAATGAGGGGCATTCCAACTAGCAGTACCAGTGGCCAGGGCTGGGGGGGGGGAGTCCAACAAAATCTGTGGACCCAAGATTGAGAAAGGCTGACCCAGGTCTATCTCGTATTGACTGGCAGCGCCTCTCCAGTATTTCAGGGAGGAGTCTTTCCCAGTCCTACCTGAAGATGCGGGGAAGTGAACCTGGGGATTGATACAACCCTGTCCTATGCACCATTGTCCTGATAAAAATACCCCCGCCAGTTGTTACATATCCTACACTATCAGCATCTCTCCTTCTGTTTCAGTGGGGCCAGCAGCATAGAGGCAAGTTAACTGTGCTATGTCTGCAACCTGAAGTTCACACTAGAACATACTTGACAGTTCTTTGAGGAAGGAAAGGTCACTAATGGAAGTCTAATTACAAATTTGTCTTTGGGGCGGTGTTGTCTTCAGATACCAACCACAGAACACCTGATAACGTTTGAACATCACTGGTGGGAGGGACCACAATTTGGTGGTGGGGTATACCCTTGGCATGCAGAAGGCTCCAGGGTCAGTCCCTAACACGTCAAATAAAATGATCAGGAGGCAGATGATGAGAAGGATTTCTGCCTTGAGATCTTAGAGAACTGCTGTCCATCAGAATATACAGATGGACCAGTATTCTGACCTAGTAAAAAGCAGATTCCTAGGAAATTAGCACCTTACCACAAATCTTTTGGGAAGGTACATGGTAGCATGCTGGAGTATTCCCTAGTGCAAGGATAGGAAACCTGTGGCTCTCTAGATATTTGGTTGGACTACAGCTCCCACCATCCCTGACCATTGACCATGTTGGCTGGGAGCTGATGGGGGTTGGAGTCCAACAACGTCTGGAGGGCCACAGGTTGCCCATCCCTGCCATAGGGGAATGTCCAATATATATATTTAAGGTAGTTGAAGATGGAAAACACACTCCTCCAGTAACAATGCATCCTATTGTCCCAAGGCACCCCTCCCTACATCACCTCCTCATCTCAGCACCTATCGGCTCCCACTCATGTCAAGCATCCTTTGGACTCCCTCCATTGCAGCTGGCCCTTCAGAACTCAAGATGACAAGCCTAATGTTCAGTGGGGGTTGGGGGTGGGGGGGTTGTAATAACATCTCTAATTACAGGAGAGGCATCCAGAGATCTTTCCAGATTCTTCCTTAATTGAGCCATTTTAAAAGGGAAACTGTCAAACGCTACACACTTTCGTTTGATTGCAATCGTCTTCTGAAAGCCTGGAGATGTAATTCCTCTCCCTGCTGTTTTCATCCCTTTCCATTTGACAGGCGATGCTATTTTCCCTGCTCTCCTTGGGAAGGCTGAGCCAACATTTCTCTACCTCCTTCGTTCGTTTCTTTGTGGAGGGCACCAGGACCGCAGGATAATGCCAAGATAACACTATTGTGAGCCTAGGTCCAATATACCACCTAGCTGCCTCTTTCTTCAGCAAAACACAACACCCCACCGGCCCCAAACATAAAGGCTAATTTTGGCACGGTTTAATAGCACAGTCTGGTTCAATGGCCATGTACAGTACATTGGTGAAGCTTCACTAGTTTAAAAGGGATTACACTAGTGTAAATGGATTCCCACGTAAACTGCTCAGAATAACAGAAGACCATGATCTACAATACTGATTTATATATGAAGATAGGCAAAGATGCTGGTGATGAAGAAGATAACAGACACCACTAATCCATTATACTGACACCCCACCCTGGAGACAAAGGCTCCACGTCAGTGGGGAAGGATTGAAGTATGTACAAAGCAGCCCCTGAGGTCGCAGAGACAGATTTCTCCGCTTCAGTACACTGCAAGGAATTCAAAGCTACAGTCCTGCAATGCTAGGGCTGTCCCACTGACTTCTATGGCTCTGGTCCAGAAAAACTGGTTTGAAGATCGCTGCCAAAACAGAAACCCAGAAACTGGAAATTGAAATGCCTATATCTCCCCTGGAAGCAAGGTTTTTCTCTAGCAATGCCAAGTGGCTCCTCTGCCAAGGACGTTGCTTGGGCTGATTTTACACACAGCACGAGTTATAATTACATTCTCGGGGAAACAAACAAAGTCAGTTGACAGTCCGTGTGTCAAATGAGCCCCATTAAAGAAGTCAGTTCTCTAAGCTTACAGTAATGTTACTGCACCTATAAGCCATATCTCTCTCATGCCAATATGTTCCAATGACGCAACTGACAATGGTCAAAGTTTTGACCAGTTCAGCTCAATATGAATGGAAGCCCTGGGCAGTATTCAACTAACACATGTCATCAGTGCAAGGATTTCTACATGTGCAATGGGACTTTCTCCCCCTCCTCTCCCCACATGCAACCTATATCCTCCCCAAATCTGCTCCAGAGGGTTTGGGAAACCCCTGGGACAGATTTTGGTGCGGTGTTCGGGGAAGAAAAGGGAAGAATGTTCCACTGCTCATCAGAGGCGCCATCTCACCCTCAGAGTTGTGGGTGCCCATTGCCATAACACAGTCACATGACATCACAAGCCCATGCCTGCATGTACACGCACTATGTGCAGGTGTGTGCATGTAACATTGCATATCTGTGCTGCAGCGGCGACAGTGGCACCTCTTCTTCCTCCTCTCCATAGCCAGCGAAGCACCTTTTCTGCAGGAAGGGACTTGGACACAGAGGCAGAGAGACTCTACTTCTGTATCCAAGCTCCCCCCTCCCAGAAAAAGATACCTGTCTGTCTGTCTGTGGAGGAGGGAGCTGAACTGATTCTCTCTCGGAGACAGCGCCGCTGCCACCTGCCGGCTTTCCTCATCGACTTTGTGGGTGCCCAGCCCCCACAACTGTATTATTGTAGGTGCTCAGGCACCCACGGCCCCCTGGAGTTGGCTTCTATGCTGCTCATGAAGAAATCCTTGCCCTGATGGTACGTTCATAATAACACTGTGTCGGATCTGCCAACCGCTCAGTTACACTGGCTAGAGAAAATTAGTCAAGCTATTTTCGTTTCAGTTCATGCAGTTTGATGTTTCGCAGGAATTTAAAACTTAAACAAAGAGTCCTATTGCACCTCAAAGGCTAGCCAATTTATTACGGCTTAAACTTTCATGGACCGAAGCCCACTTTTGTCAGATGAAAATAGGATGGGGGATCTTGAGAAGCTATTTGCACACAGCTCTAGTTCAAGCAGCCTGTAACATAAGCTTGCTGTGGTTTGCAAGTAACTGCGTGGATAAAAACAAGATACTCGCTCTTTGTCCAGAGCAAGCGAGAGGACCCTACACCAACAGCTTTCCGTTCAGATTCAAGGTACATCACGGCAAAGTTGGATCCACTCCTGAAAACACACTTTCCCAGCCAGCAGCACCCACCAAGTATTTAATGTTACCGAATCAGCCTTCCAGTCTAATAAGACACTCAGAACCGTGAGAAGAAAACACGTTCCCGAAGAATGAAAGTTCTCAGGCCCAACATTCATTTCCAAATTGCTTGCGACGCACGGTCATCTGTGGATATTAACCTCCCTCAAACAAAATTTCAAAATCTCTCCCTCTTTTGTGCATCTGCTATAAATCCATGATGAAAATAGGTTGTAGAAGGAGTCCGGGGGATTTAATTTAATGTGGCATCGTTCTAGGAAAGGGATTGGCAGTTTGGCCAGTTTGCAACCTGTTCCCATTAGCTGATGGCATGCTTACTTGACAAGCTGACCTTCATTAGTGCTGAACAGCTAAAAGGGATTTGAGGCTACAGTCCTAAGAACCAGGGGCATTGCTTGGTTATTAAAAGACCTGGGGCACTAGACTATGCCACAGATTTGTATAAAATTTGTGCATGCTAATTTATATGTATAGATACAAATTTGGGCCTCTGAGCAAATTAAGGTGGTGGTTGGCCTGCTAGCAGCTCCCCAGCACTACATTTTGCAGTGCGTTGAGCTGCCCTCTACACAAAGTTTCTTAAGACAATTAATAAGGGACAAGAGATGCAGCCAGCAAAACCCACCAACATGAAAACTCACCCATCCCCTAGTGCAAGAACATTTGCACTAGTGGACAAAGAATGCTGGATATAGGCCATGATGTCTTTTTCTTCTTAATTGCCTGGTGTTTACCTGCACCAAGGACAAGGCAGAAAGATTAAGATGCTGATCTGACATCAGATTGATTACACTAAACTTCAGTCCTGACACTTAGCTGTGCATGTGTGTGCTAGGGGAAAAGTAAGCCCCATTTAACTCAGTGGGAATCTTCATAAATGTGTATAATACCGGGCTGCACAGCACATTTAATAGCAAACTGTTTCCTGATTTGTGGCTGCAGCAAGGACGAAATGGAAGTCAGATCTTTGGTCCATTTAGCTCAGTGTTCTCCACATACTGACTGAGCTCCAAGATTTCAGAAAATGGTCTTCCTCCATCCCTATCTGGAGATGCCTGGGACTGAATCTGGGATCTTTTGTTTGCAAAACAGATGCCCTAACCCTTCACTAAGGCCTTTCCCCCAATTTGGCTGAGCAATAGAGAATTAACCCTAAAACTCATAAATAAGTGGTACCTAACCCCTAGGAAGTTGGCAGTGATAAATCCTGGCACCACACCAAATTGCTGGAAGAGCTACCCCACTCAGTACATATCTCCACATGTAGTGGGGATGTACAAAAATACAGCCCTTCCGGAATTGGATATTCCAGAAAACTAATAAAATAACAAAACAGCAGTTTGAAGTCAAACCAGAATTAGCTTGCAAAACTTAAAAATTGGAAAAGCAGCAGCGTCCCAACTAAAACAGACTCGTTATCTAAAATGATGGAATACTTCCATATTGCCGAACTAACAGGGAGGATAAGAGGAGATATGGTACAAAAAGTGAATAAGGAGTGGGCTATCTTTAAAGAATACATCAAAATTTATGTGGAAAAAGTAGAATTTCTGACAGATATTGAGTGAATCCAGAAAATGGTTAGAGTGAAAGGAAAGGAAAGTCAAGATAGAAGAAGAGATTTTAAAAAAAGAAAGAAATGTGTTTAAGCTAGTTGGAAAAATAAAGTTGCGTAACAAGAACGGCTGGAAGTCAAGTCGCTTGGTGGGTGTCCGTGTGGGGTAGGTGTGTAGGTATGTTGATATGTACAGTATAGGTAGGTATTATATAGAGTAATGTAGGTATGTTTTATGTTATGAAAATAAGGTAGTGTGTTGTGTACGTGTATTGTGTAAATGTACCGTATTTTTCACTCTATCAGACGCACCCGACCATAAGATGCACCTAGTTTTAGAGAAGGAGAACAATAAAAAAATATTCTCTCCCTCTCTGCTCAGCGCCTCTCCAGCAAAGCGGGAGGAGAAACAGAAGGGGCTCCATTTCCCCTCCCACTTCGCTGAAGGGGCGCTGCGCAGAGAGGGAAAGCTGTGCAGTGCGTCTCCAGCGAAGTGAAGCCAGGAGAGCAAGACGGATCAGTGCACACTGATCCCTCTTGCTTTCCTGGCTTCAGCAAAAGTTGTGCAGCCTGCATTTGCTCCATAAGACTCACACACATTTCCCCTTACTTTTTAGGAGGGGAAAAGTACGTCTTATAGAGCGAAAAATATGGTATATGTATGTGTTTTATATGTTAATAAAATTTAAATTTTTTAAAAAGAATTAGCTTGCAAAATAGATGTCCTACACCTTCGCTAAGGTCTTCCCCCCAATCAACCTTGCTAATAACTTAGCATTCGCAAATACTGACTCAAATGGGGGCATGGCCATGAAGGAAGGAATGAAGATGGCCACTTAAACTCTAAACTCTGCTCCAAGACCCAGAAAAACAGCTTGAAAGAAAAGCCCCTGTTGTCTTGAAAAACCCCAAACCTTGAAGAAAGGACTGGGGCATACAAAGGGGTTCAGAAAAGCTGAAAATAAAAGACATTGCTCAATTCTTCCTGCCCAGAGGATAGAAGGCTCACTTCAGTAAGGGCAATAATGCAGGTCACAGTCAAGATGGCACCAACCGCAGAAGAGGCCTCTCCCTCATTGGAGAAAGAAAAGGGGAACAATATGTTAATAGAAGAATCTGCAGAACAACAAGAAGCCATAAAGGAGCATATTAAAAATGCTTGGAAAGAAAACTAATGCTTCCAATGGAAACGAAACTGATAGAACTTAGCAGAAGGAAACGACTCTTTAACAGAAACAACTATGGCAACAAAAGACAGAACAGCAAAAAGCAAAAACTTCTGTGTCAGCTTCCCTGGCGAGAGGTGGGTGCCAATCTAGCTCAGACTGGTCTCTTTCCCCCTTAACGTCTTGTACCTTCTGCATTTCTGGGGAGCTAGCTAATCACAGCTAATCACAGAGTTCAGCAGTTCCTCAAATATAGAGAGGGTCGTCATTTTTGTGTAGGGTTGAAGAAGCAGAATACATATATGGCTGGACTTGTGATCCTTTCATATAGGCCAAGGGAGATTGTTAACTTCTGGCCTGGGATCATGGGATTTCAGTGTCAGTTACGTGACTTTTATAACAGAAATACACCACTATCATACAAAGAAATACAGACTAAACTAGGAAACTTGCAAACCCCTTGGCTGCTACTCCACCAAATCTGCACCATTTTTTAATATATATATATATATATAAACTGTAAACCCAATTACCCAGTAAGGCAGCCACAAGACCACCAGCCCCATTTGAAAGGCTTGTAATATCCAATGAAGGACAATACCCAGGTATATATCTGCAATCTATAAAATTCTACTCAGTGCATTGGTGGGTTCACTTGACCCTATTAAACATCAGTGGGAAAGTGATTTCAGCTATGAACTTGACCTAGGTCAATGGAATAGACTTTGGACAAAAAAATGCTTTGAGTCTATTTTGCTGAGCAATAGAGAATTAACCCTAAAACTCATATATAAGTGGAACCTAACCCCTAGGAAGTTGGCAGTGATAAATCCTGGTACCACACCACGTGGCTGGAGGGGCTGCCCCACACTCAGTACATATCTCCACATATGGTGGCAAGGTACAAAAATCCAGCCTTTCTAGAATTTGATATTCCAGAAAATTAATAAAATAACAAAACAACAATTTGAAGTCAAACCAGAAATAGTTTTATTAAATTTAAACATAAATTATTATCTTCACTTTGAATCCCCTCTCCCATGTTCATCAGTATACAAATACTTTATGTTGTTTCATTGGTAACATAAAAGGAAAAATGATTATTGCTCATACTTAATCTAAGCACAACTACAAGGTCTCCTGATTAGGCATTTTAGCTATGTGATGTTGAATGTCTGTTCTGTCCTGTTTCCCTTTTGTTTTGTTATTGCTTATATTTAAAATACTCCATGAACCAAGAACTTGAAGACTGACCACTAATAATGAACCATATGTCTTAGATGTCGCTGCAAATTTATTATGCTGTTTTTGTGATGTACAAATGACATTAGAAGACTTGATCTGCTTATTTGTCTCATTTATTATTCCTATGATCCTTGTTGATAAAATCCAGTAAAGAGTTATTTGAAAAAACAAATACTGAATCAATGCCAGAAATATTCATGAGATTGGCTTACATATCATGTGGTCTTTCCTATATCTGCATATGTACATATACACTTTTTTAAAAAACAAATCTGTTTGTTTAGCCCTGGGGTCCTCTCAGATCACATTTTTTGGTTCATGTTGAAAGATTTTTCTTTATAGCTATGAGGCTTGGAAAATGACTTTGGAGAAAATGAAATTTGAGCTTGCATGAAGTAACATAGCCCACTGAACATTAAGGATGGAAAAAACCCTAACATTTTGAGACTTGCAGTAAAAACTGCAAAAGCTGGCAACGGTGGCAGTTCAAAATGGATTAAGGGCAGAAATGTTTGGCAAGATTCCCTGTAGCCTTTGCCAGAACTTTCTTTCAAAGAATCCTTGTCCATTGTTCCCCCTCCCCACCCTCCGTGATATTCATGAGCCCATATGAGCTGACGCAGGGGAGACCATTTAAGGGTATTCATATTCCACTGGGTAACACTGGCTAGTTTGTGGTGCGCTGGTTACCGGGAGTCTTGCAAATATTCTTTTGCTTCATAAATGTAACACCCATTAGTGGAACACTGGGGTTTTAATTTCTTTTTAGAGCCTGAAGCTAGTCCACACCTTGATTACACAAATCTTAATTTGGAAGACTGGATAATTAAGCCACACCTCCTTCTTAAACACATTGGGTGGTTCTTAGGTGAACCTTTGGCTAAGCATGTGCTAAAGTTATGGGGGAAAGTTGGAGCAAGTCATGGACCTACATACTCCCCTCTCCACTTCTCCCCCATAACAGCCAAGAGAAGAGGATTGGAAGCTTTTCTTGTCTTAGATTAACCACAGTTTAGGGTTATGTATAGGTTTAGGGACGCGGGTGGCGCTGTAGGGATGCGGGTGGTGCTGTGGATTAAACCACAGAGCCTAGGGCTTGCCGATCAGAAGGTCGGCGGTTCGAGTCCCCGCGACGGGGTGAGCTCCCGTTGCTCGGTCCCTGCTTCTGTCAACCTAGCAGTTTGAAAGCCTGTCAAAGTGCAAGTAGATAAATAAGTACCGCTCCAGCAGGAAGGTAAACAGCATTTCCGTGTGCTGCTCTGGTTCGCCAGAAGCGGCTTAGTCATGCTGGCCACATGACCTGGAAACTGTACACGGCCAATAAAGCAAGATGAGCACTGCAACCCCAGAGTCGGTCATGACTGGACCTAATGGTCAGGGGTCCCTTTACCTTTAGGGTTATGTACAAACCATAAACAGTGGTTAATATTAAGTAGGACTAGTGAAAACAAGTCAGCTTCATAAATCATTCTGGACTTATTTCCATGAGCCATAGTTAAGATTAAGCACTATTTGCCCAGGTTCAGACAATGCGGCAAAGCAGCAATTAATCTAAACCAAAAGCAAACTTTTCTCAGTTCCTCCTTGCGACTATGCTGGAGAGCAGAGTTCCCCAGAATGAGGCTCACCAACAGGGGCAGCCCGAGATGTTTTGGCGCCTCACAGCTGCCCCTTTGATGGGGACATGAGACTCTGCAAGAGCTTCCTCGCAAGGAAAAGCCCTTGCGAAGCTGGGGTCCCCACCGGGATGCTGGGCTCTGCACCAAAATGCCTCCCTCTTGCCGACATTCTCATTCAGAGGGAGCCTTCAGCAAGGCTTTGCTGCATGTCACCCCTGGTGGGGTGAAGACCAACATGAAACCACTGGGTGGGGTTATCCGGAGGTTCAGAGTACGTTGTCAGCAGTATGCTTGTGACACTCAGCTCTATTTCTCCTTTACAACTACAAGTGAGGCAGTGGAATCATAGAATCATAGAATCATAGAGTTGGAAGAGACCACAAGGGCCCTCGAGTCCAACCCCCTGCCAAGCAGGAAACACCATCAGAGCACTCCTGACATATGGTTGTCAAGCCTCTGCTTAAAGACCTCCAAAGAAGGAGACTCCACCACACTCCTTGGCAGCAAATTCCACTGTCAAACAGCTCTTACTGTCAGGAAGTTCTTCCTAATGTTTAGGTGGAATCTTCTTTCTTGTAGTTTGGAACCATTGCTCCGTGTCTGCTTCTCTGGAGCAGCAGAAAACAACCTTTCTCCCTCCTCTATGTGACATCCTTTTATACATTTGAACATGGCTATCATATCACCCCTTAACCTCCTCTTCTCCAGGCTAAACATGCCCAGCTCCCTTAGCCATTCCTCATAAGGCATCGTGCTGGACCAGTGTCTTGTCTCAGTAATGGACTGGATGAGAGCCAACAAACTGAAGCTCAATCCAGATAAGATGGAGGCACTCCTAGTGGGTGGTTCCCTAGACCAGATGGGTGGGAAATCGCCTGCTCTTGATGGAGTTGCACTTCCTCTGAAGGAGCAGGTTTGTAGCTTGGGGGTCCTCCTGGATCCTTTGCTGTCGCTCGAGGCTCGAGTGGCCTCAGTGGCCCAGGATGCCTTCCATCACCTTCGGCTGGTGGCCCAGCTACGCCCCTATCTGGACAGGGATAGACTAACTATTGCTGCCTATGCTCTGGTAACCTCAAGGTTAGATTACTGCAATGCGTTACATATAGGGCTGCCTCTGAAGATGGTTCAGAAACTTCAGCTACTGCAGAATTCAGCAACCAGGTTGCTCACCAGAGCAAGACAGTTTGAGCATATTACACCGATCCTGGTCCAACTGCACTGGCTAGTTTCCAGGCTCAATTCAAAGTGCTAGTTTTGACCTATGAAGCCTTAAACGGCTCAGAACCACAGTACTGCCTCTTTTCATATAATTTACCCAGACCCTGAGATCATTTTCTGAGGTTCTTCTTTGTGTGCCTCCTCCTTGAGAGGTCCAGAGGGTGGCAATAGGAGAACAGGGCCTTCTCTGCAGTGGCTCCCTGTCTGTGGAATGTTCTCCCCAGGGAGGTTTACCTGGCGCCTTCCTTATACACCTTTAGGCACCAGGCAAAAATGTTCCTTTTCAACCAGGCCTTTGGTTGATCTGATTGACATCCTATGCCCTTTTAAAATGTGTTTTTTTTGGGGGGGGGCTATTGGGTTGTTGTTTTTATTTTTATTATGTATTTTGTTGTTTTATATCTTGACTCTATTCTGTGAACTGCCCTGGGACCCTCAGGTATAGGGCAGTATAAAATAAAATAAGCGAAACTGTGCTGTTCTGCCACTGCCACAGCCTCGCTTACCTGGAGCAGCAGTGGAAGCAATGAGGTGGGCAAGGCACCCACCTGACCTGGCTGCTTCACCCTGCCTCATGGGTGGGCTGGCTCTGCTCACTGAGGCTTAATCTTAAAACAGTAAACTATGGGTTAGCATGATGTCCACACCAGGCCATCATGTCTCAGCTTCAGCAGTCCCTTCTGAAAAATGGCAATAATGGTGGTCTACCCCAGAAGGTTGCTGTGAGAAATAAACATAATTAAGGCTATCCCACCATTAGTTCAAATGATTTGCAACAATGCTTAAGGTAAAGGGACCCCTGACCATTAGGTCCAGTTGTGGCCGACTCTGGGGTTGCGGTGCTCATCTCGCTTTCTTGGCCGAGGGAGCCGGTGTACAGCTTCCAGGTCATGTGGCCAGCATGACTAAGTCGCTTCTGACAAACTGGAGCAGCGCATGGAAACGCCGTTTACCTTCCCGCTGGAGTGGTATGTATTTATCTAATTGCACTTTGACGTGCTTCCGAACTGCTAGGTTGGCAGGAGCAGGGACCGAGCAACTGGAGCTCACCCCCTCACGGGGATTCGAACCGCCAACCTTCTGATCAGCAAGTCCTAGGCTCTGTGGTTTAACCCACAGCACCAACCGCGTCCCTTCTGCAACAATGTTTAGCCAGGTACAAATGCTATTGTCACCTTACTTTATACCATTGGATCCACATACCCAAACAAACAGAGAAAGCATAATAAGACGGAGCCCTTGGCAACATCTAAAAGAAGAAACTTCTATGGTTCCTCTCTCTCGGGTTCATGGTTTTTGGGCCACAGCTTTAAACATCTTTTCCAACTGAGCTGTAGCCAGTTGGCCTTTGAGCCACATTCTTTTCTAACACATTTGCTTTCCCTAGTTTCTTTTTTTAAAATAAAGAAATTGTCTCCAGGATATCACAGACTTGGAGCCCAGATTTTGAGTATCCTCTACAGAGAAGGCTGTGAAAGAATGAACACGGCAGCTATTTCCAGTCAAGTCCCTGAGGCCAAAGGAGCTGGCTGGCTATAATCAAGGACCCTTCGTCACCAGGTTCTTAGTGCCATAGAGAATTGTTAACTGCATTTCACCAGATCCAAAAGGGAAGAGGAGGAGACACCAGGATGGAATAATTAAGGCCCAACTAAGCAAAAGCCGATGAAAGATCGCCCTCTGCACATAGGCGGAAGAACTACTGGTGCCCAACAGTCAAGTAATCCAAGGGGTTGTAAATTACAGTGGTACCTTGGGTTACATACGCTTCAGGTTACATACGCTTCAGGTTATAGACTCCACTAACCCAGAAATAGTACCTCGGGTTAAGAACTTTGCTTCAGGATGAGAACAGAAATCATGCTCTGGCAGCACGGCAGCAGCAGGAGGCCCCATTAGCTAAAGTGGTGCTTTAGTTTAAGAACAGTTTCAGGTTAAGAACGGAACTCCGGAACGAATTAAGTCCTTAACCCGAGGTACCACTGTACTGGGTTTCTGCAAGAACTGAAAAGGGAGGTCCATACTGGAGGAGGAGCATCATGAGCAACAAGTTGTCGGTCAGTTCCAGCTCCTCCTAAAAAAATTGCTGGTGTGGTTTTAAAGAAGATGGCTGGAGCTAGACACATCAAAGAAGCATTTCAGTTCAGTGCACTGTAAACTTTGTGTGATAAATCGGGTTGGCAAAAACGGAACTCCACAGCGCCCTCTGGTGTCACAGTGTTAGAATGCATATGCAACACATATAAAGTGCTTTTTCT
Organism: Podarcis erhardii; assembly: GCF_964252035.2. Taxonomy (NCBI): domain Eukaryota; kingdom Metazoa; phylum Chordata; class Lepidosauria; order Squamata; family Lacertidae; genus Podarcis; species Podarcis erhardii. The sequence continues at coordinate 10,733,909 of NC_138514.1, forward strand.
TTGCCAATGTAGCTGAGTCCAACTTCAGTAATCAGACCAGCATCATATGTGTGGGAGTGAGGCAGATGGTTATGGCTTGCCCAAAATGCTATGATAGGCCAAGTAGGGAAGCCTGGCAGGCCAGATTAGGTTCATGGGCTGGAAGTCCACCCACCCTTCACCCCTGCCAAAAATAAAGTGTCCCCTGTAAAGCAGAGTGCATGGCAGCCATACCTGGGCTTGACATTTGCAGTGCTCCAATAAGTTTCAGGCATGCTAGAAATGCCATTTTAGGTTCCCAACACAGTCCTAGAGTGCAGGGGCGCCAAGTTATAAAAAATATTGGGGGGGCGGGGGCCTATACCGACTTATAAAAAATATTGGGGGGGGGGCCCAAGACCTCCAAACCGCTGCTGCTGGGGGAACGAAAGGGGCGAGCCCCGGGCTGCCCCAACCTTAAGTGAACCTGTGAGGGCCCGCCCTTTGCGGCAGCCGATTGGCTGCTGCCGTGGGCGGTGAATATTAATGAGCTAGGGGGAATCCCCGCTTCTCGCGGGGCTGACGCCAGCCCCGCGAAATGGTTGATGGGTCGAGAGCCCGCAACCCCACCCCCTCTCTAGATCGGGAGTGGCTTTGTTTTAACTCATTACTGAATGTATTTTAAAAGGTAACTATCGTCAAACAAGGAAAATAAAAAATACCAACATAATTTTGTGATTTTACAAAGCATAATATAACTAATAATTTTCTTAAATTATTGGGGGGGCAGAGCCCCCCCCAAACGAATTTTTGAGGGGGCTCGGGCCCCCTCAGGCCCCATGGAGTCGGCGCCTATGCTAGAGTGATGCTACATCAGGGGCACTCTGGGAAATTTTAATGGAGTCTCCAAGTGTCTGAGTGTTCACTAGAGAACAGCCACTGCTTCCCTACTCAACAGGTAGATTGATGATATAGTTCATTGGAGGGCAGAGGAGAAATTTGAGAAGAAAGTGCTGAAATGGTTTTCCGAGCAAGCAGGCTTTGGAGCTCCGCAGATAACAGGACTGTAATTAGCATTGACTGCCACTCAGGGAAGTAATTTTTCCTTTTTTACTTCTCTACTTTTTAACTTACTGAGAGTCTAACAGCACCTTCTTGTCTATGCTATGAGAAACATCCTGGGCAAGTTCTGTGAAGCATCCTGGGCAGGCCGCCAGCTGCTAGCTATTAACCGCCAACTCCCTTCTATACTTTGTCCCTGAAACTCCTGGCAGTCTCCACACAGAGAAGCTCTTAAATTGAACAAACTGAGCACTTTCTATTCTTTTCTCTCTTTTCTGGTTGGGGAAACCTCTCCTTGTTTACTCCCCACGGTGACGCTACTCAACAGGTAAGGCCCCTAACATGATAGCACCATCCTCTCAGAAGGGCCCCACCTCAGACCTGGAGCTGGCCCTGGATGGTAATTACCCTTGGTAATTACCCACCAAAGCATCACAATATAGGCCTATGAAGAGATGTGAAGGCTTCAGCTAAGTCTCCGCTGACAATAGACTGGAGAAATAAAAGTCTGCCTTTGCTGGAAGAAGTCACAGCCAGCTTTATCTCAACACAAGTTAATTAACTGCAGCAGCAAGGTCAAACGAAGCCGATGTCAGTGCTGTTGAATCGTGAGCCGTTTCGCTACATCACCTGGCGACCTTTAAATACATGCTAAATCAAAGTAATGACACAACAGCAGCCTAATCCTCAAAACAGGGCTGAGAGAGAGAGAGAGAGAGAACAAACAGGCATGTTTGTGCATTACACCAGCACACACAAGACTCCAGCTGATGCAGTCCTAGAATCTCCATCTCTCCAGTGGTGCAGTTGGGTAATTTTCGGGTCGATTTACGTTGTGCTAAATGTACAGTGTGCAGCATGGAAGGAGGGGAGTTTTAATCCCACCCCCGATTCCCCAGCCACAATCTGAATTAAACGCCCAACCCCACCCCAGCTATGAAGCTTTTTTTTTTTAAAAAAAAGTTGTCCTTGTCATCAAAGGGAATTTTGTTTGCTAAGCCTCACAGAAACATGTCCCAGTTGCTGACAGCTGGAAAGGGAAGGCATAGAGCTCTCTTCCTTGTGCACTGTGGTCCTGGCCACAATCCCCACCCCCATTAATAATAATAATAATAATAATAATAATAATAATAATAATAGAAACAGCCCACAGACATAGTTGCATGCTATGCATTTAGTGAAAAGGAGGCTTTGTAGCCTGGTGCTTCCCAGATGTTTTGGACCACACCTGCCATCAGCCCCAGCCAACTTGGGACCAGATGGGCCAAGATTGAGGCAAGAGGTAGTTTGGCCGGTATTGCTTATTTATTTCATTAAGAGATTTCTGTACTGCCCTTCATCAGGAAACAGTCAAAGGGTGCTTTACACACACACACAGCCCCGCCCCGCCCCCCCCCATAACAGAAAAATATAATACATAGCAAACACTTAAAAATAATTCTTATAAATTATATATCTAGCATCGTTAAAAACAGCATAAGAATGGCTTTACTAACTGATCAGCTCAATAAAAGCCCAGTGGAAAAAAGTACAGAGTTGGGGGCAGTGGGAATGTCATTGTGCAAACATGGAGCCACCACTGAAAAGGCTCTTCCAAAGACCCTCCACACGACACACTTCATTTAACACAGGAACTACCAGGAGAGCATCTTTTGTTGAGCTTCAGTACCCAGGCAGTTGATACAACAGAATCTGGACTTATTTGGGAGTGGGCACTTTTAAATGGAAATGTGTATTACTTCGCCTTGCTTCGAACTGTGGTATGCAGTTTTGGACCTTCCTGCTCATTCTTTGAGAGGTGCTCTGGTGTCTGCCCCCAACCCTGGCCCTGGTGATGCCTGATTGGATATCCCTTCCCTTTCAGAACTGTATTACTGTAGCAGCAGTTCGGGCTAAAGGGCAAGATGGTAGGCTATGATCCAATTCTCCCTCTGTCTTCTGGTCCTGTCTTCAGTCCCTGTCTTCTGGTATCGGTCTCTAGTAAATGAGGTTTTAGAAGAAGAAGATGAAGAGGAGGAGGAGGAGCCAGACAGGGCAGTTACAGGGGGAAACGGGAAGATAAGAAAGAACATTTGGGCAGTTCAAAAATTCAAATTGTGCAAAAGCCATATACTTTGCGATAGTGGAGGCTGGTTCATTAGGCCAAATAGGACAATGACCCATCAGTCTCAGTCTGCTTTCAGCCAACTCGCACCCACCTAACTACTTCTAGGCAGTCCCATGGTTGCCCTTACAGAACTCAGCAGGGAGGATGGTGGGGCAAAAGCAATGGCGCAGTGTAGGTGGGCATAGGGGTAGTTGCCGGGGTGCAAAATTGTTAGGGGCGCAAAATTTCAACACCCGGAGTTGCCTCAATACAGCTGTGTGTTTCCATTGCTGGGTGCATTGAAAATGGCTTCTCTATGAAAGCCAGGAAGTGACCTCTCCAGACAATGGAACGACTCTTCTTTCCTTATCTCTGCAGCTGTGATCTCCCAGGTGATGTAGACGCCATTAGACAGTTGAATGTGCATGCATATTCCATCTGGTTTCCTCCCTCCCCTCTCCCACGGCTCCGGGCACGGGTAACCCATGTTAGGCCACTGGGCAAAAGTAGCATTACTTGGCTTTGCCTGTCATTGGCTCTGGCTCCATCCATTGTTTGGGCTCCCTTCTTTCTGTCCTCCCAGCCACATTGGGCACCAGCCATGACAGATGTTAGGTCAAGGTAAAGGGACCCCTGACCATTAGGTCCAGTCGTGACCAACTCTGGGGTTGCGGCACTCATCTCGCTTTATTGGCCGAGGGAGCCAGCGTACAGCTTCCGGGTCATGTGGCCAGCATGACTAAGCCGCTTCTGGTGAACCAGAGCAACGCACGGTTTACCTTCCTGCCAGAGCGGTACCTATTTATCTATTTGCACTGGTGTGCTTTCGAACTGCTAGGTTGGCAGGAGCAGGGACCGAGCAACGGGAGCTCACCCTGTCGCAGGGATTCGAACTGCCGACCTTCTGATCGGCAAGTCCTAGGCTCTGTGGTTTAACCCACAGCACCACCCGCGTCCCATGACAGATGTTAGGTGATACTAAAAGGGACTGATAACAATGTGAAAAGTGAACCAGGTGCTACCCAACTTTCCTCCCCTTGCCAAAGACACTCCTGGCAGTCTCAGTGGTACTCGCCACAGAGCCAGTGTTTCTAATCAGAAGAAAATATGGTTCTTTTCTACATCAAATTCCTGTCAAATTCCAAGTTCTGAGGGCTTTCTCCCACTCTTTATAGGCTTCTAAATGTCATGGAATGCAACTATAAGCAAAACGGAATATATTTACCCACAAGGAAAAGGCAGAGGTGTTTTGTAGCCACATACAATTTGTGCACAAATTATCATCACATACCACTAGGCAGTTCTAGATTTTCTCTTTTTTAAAGGCCCTGTAGTAAATCACATCTATGCTATCAAATGTGGGCTGGACAATATATCTAGTTAGGTGGGTTCTCTTTAAGGATAGCACTGACACCAGCTTGGTTCTAACTGATGCCATTTTTGTAAGATCCTATATAAGTCATTCTTCTGTTACTGTGGTAATAATCAAGTTTATGATCTCCCTCACTATTTATTTAGCTGCCCACAGTCATGGACTGCGAGGGGGAAATAATCTCCCACGTACATTGAAGATGGGCAAACATTGGTCTACCGTTTTTAATAAACAAACAAACAAATAGATTTTTAAATTTGCTAACATCAAAGTAACTCATAAAGTAGCTTAACATCTATTTTGGATTTAGCAAAATCTCATCCATAATCTGTAACGCCATCATGTTAGAAGAAATGTTGCTGCAAGGTTTTAAGATTTTCTGGATGAAATAAGCGACTGGCTGGTGTGTGCTACATGTTACATTGCTGAGGTTTTAGCTCAGTGGGAAAGCATTTGTTCTGCTTGCGGAAGGTCCCGGGTTCCATCCCCAGCATCTCTAAGCTGGGTCTGAAACCCTGGAGAGCCTCAGCCAGTCAGTGTGAACATTGCTGAGGACTCAGCCACATTAGTAAAAATAAAACATTATAAATGCGTTATAACACTGTGACACCAGGTGGCACTGTAGAGCTAGGAACGCGGGTGGTGCTGTGGTCTAAACCACTAAGCCTCTGGGGCTTGCCAATCAGAAGGTTGGTGGTTCAAATCCATGTGACGGGGTGAGCTCCCGTTGCTCTGCCTCAGTTTCTGTCAACCTGGCAGTTCAAAAGCACATCAAAGTGCAAGTAGATAAATAGGTACCACTCCAGCAGGAAGGTAAACGGCGTTTCTGTGCACTGCTCTGGTTCGCCAGAAGCAGCTTAGTCATGATGGCCACATGACCCGGAAAGCTGTCTGTGGACAAACTCTGGCTCCCTCGGCCTGAAAGCGAGATGAGCACCACAACCCCATAGTCGTCTTTGACTGGACTTAACCATCCAGGGCTCCTTTACTGTCATCTTTCAACTGCAGAGCTGAAATTGGAACTCTGTGAAATTTTCCAGTGAGCTTTAAAAACATTCTTTTCATCAAGAATGTATAACTTGCTGCTAAAATGGAATACACAGGATGAAACGGTTAAAACAGGTATGATAAAATGGGCACAGGACATAGGGCATAACATTATGTTTGCTGACTGGGAAAAGTTATGGACCACCGGTATGAAGTTTACGGCATGTAATGCCTTGAAAGAAAATATTATGAAAATGATATACAGGTGGTACATGACCCCAGTCAAGCTTGCAAAGATATATCATCTGTCTGATAACAAATGTTGGAAGTGTAAAGAAGCTGAAGGAACATTCTTTCACCTCTGGTGGTCTTGTCCTAGAGTGAAGACCTTCTGGGAAATGATATATAATGAGCTGAAAAAGGTATTTAAGTATACCTTCCCTAAGAAACCAGAGGCCTTCCTTTTGGGCATTGTCGGCCAGAGTGTGCAAAAGAAGGACCGAACTTTTTTTATGTATGCCACAACAGCAGCAAGGATACTCATCGCTAAAGGCTGGAAAACCCAAGATTTGCCCACACTGGAAGAATGGCAGATGCAACTGATGGACTATATGGAACTGGCAGAAATGACGGGCAGAATCTGAGACCTCGGAGAGGAACTGGTGGAGGAGGAGTGGAAGAAATTTAAGGACTATTTACAAAAATACTGTAAATTATACGAATGTTAAGAAAGATGTAAGATTCGTAACAATATGGCTCCAATAAATTAGTAACAAGGGATATAAATTTAAATGTAATTGAAAGATAAGACAAATTTTGGATAAAAAATACCCTAGAATTAACTTTTAAAGAATAAGAGTTATTTAAACTCTAAAATTTGAGATTCAATATTGGACAATTATATAATATAAATTGAAGTAAATAATTTGCTAGAAAAATTTATGTGTTTAGAGTGCAGGAACAAGAGATGTGAGGAAGTCCAAAGATGAAAATGAAATGTGGTTAATGAAAAAGAACATGTTTTTATGTATGTTGTTGTTTATTGTTTAAAAATTTAATAAAAATTATTTTTTTAAAAAAAAATAAAAACATTATTTTCAGAGTGTTTTCAGAGCGTTTTTAAATAGCTGTGTAGCTGCAGCCTGAGTTAGATGCACGGTTCTGTGTGGCTAGAGCTAACTAAAACGGCTCTGAAATGTACTATTTGGTTTCTATTTCAGCCTTTTCAGAATGGCCTTGTGCTATAATTTTTATTGTGAGATGCCACAGATGCTTAGAGCTGAGCTCTCTCCCTTGGACCTTTAGAATTTCGGGCCCAGATCAGTGCAATGCCGCACATGTAATTAACGATTGTCTGGATGCCTTTTAAATAGGAAAACGCTGGCATAGCTGCCCTATTCCAGATAAGATCCCTGATATGGGGAGCAGAGGGCCTTAAACATTCCTGACCACTGTGGCACCAGCCTAGATCAGGGGTGGTAGCCCTGCTATTTGCCATGGGGGGGGGGGATGCTATGCAAAAAAGCAAGCCTAAGCCTTGCCAAACTGTACCAGGTCTGCAGCAGGGGGTGGGGGAGCAAAGAGTTAAAACCCTCCTACCCCTGCATCACCCAAGGTCCCAATCCAGATAACCATGCATACAGTTGCCAACTGCATCAAATCTAGTTTGCACCATTTTATTGCCAACGCAAGTGCATTGAATCTTCCGACACCATGCAGCGCATGGGCTGCTGTTTCGCCCGCCAGAGCCACTGAGGTGTGTTTTGACGTGATAATAACCTATTGGAGAGCAATTCTGGTTTTTTCCCCTGCTATAAATTTATCCAAAGGAACCATCACCCTCTTGACTTTGAAAGCAATGGGGAATGGGCGAGTGCAGAATAATGAATATGGCATTAAGATGAAGGCAAAGTAGAGCCTTCAGCAATGTGTGACAGCGGGAAAGACTAAGGTAATGATCCCTGGTATGTAGCTGGGGCATTACAAGCATGTTCCTGCTTTCACCTGTGAAATGGTGGAGGAGGCTATGTATATGAAGCTAAATGAGAGAAGTGAAGGTGTTTGCAGGAGGCATTTTTGAGTAACAGCATCACCAAGGGCTTGGCTGTAATCTTTTTACATCAGGGGCCAGAGGCATTCCCTGCATCTCTCCATTAAAGCTCATGCCTCCCAGGTGATGGGACAAGACCAGAGCAGTTTGCTTGAAGAGCCTCTGATGATTGCAATCTATTTCACCTTTCAAAGGACCTTGCAGGACAGTCTGCCAGAGGGCTTGTAGCCTGGCTGGGGGAAGGAGGGATGCTGGTAACTTGAGAGACCAGAAAGCAAATCCGTAGGTTGTATAGAGCTCTTAGAGAGCCATGAGTTGGAGCCTTAAACTGAGATCGGGGAACCTGCTGCCCTCCAGATGTTATTGCCAGTGGTATCTGGTGCCTACTGGAATTGGTGGGAGGTGGAGGCATGGAGGCCCAACAGTGGGTGGAGTGAGATTTAATGCAGATGTTGAATCCTGGTTTGTCCCCATCCACCTGCCTGCTGAGTTCTACAAGAACAATGCTGAGATTAATTTGGAGGAAGCTGACAGGCAGTGCCAGCCCCTGGGCTGGTCATAAGTAGAAGGCAGGGCCAGTACTGGCTGGCTGGGGGCAGATTGAGGTTGGTGGGTGAAATATACTCAGAGTCGAGATTTCATGCTCTTTATTCAGCTCATAGTGGTGAGGAGGAATGGAAGTTCCCCCAGAATGTCTGCTTTATATACATTCTTTACACAGTGGGCCCCATGTGGTTGGCTAATTCCGGGATTCACCTGTAGGCCAATCAGGTTGTGGATTCACTTCCACCTGGAGCTGGATTGGGTGGCTCCTGTGGACCAATCAGACTGCTGCATCCTGAATCCTATTGTTCTAGGACCAATAAGACTGCTGCCTTTTGGATCCTATTCAACTCAGTACATAACAGTGGGACAGTGCCCCCATTTGCCCAAATGGATGAGCCTCCATTGCCCATCATCCCCTACCACTGACTACCTTTGTTGGGGCTGTCAGGTGTCGGGTGGGGAAAGCATGGCTTCAAAGGAAACACCACCAGCTCAAAGTGGAGTTTTGGAGCAAGGTGCCCTCGCCCTGCCCATTCACCTTGCTCTAGGAGGGTTTCCATTGAAACTGCTACTGAATCCTCATTCATTTACCAGAGCTGGGAGAGGCTGCCAGTTAGCCTGGCACTCCAGCAGATGACATCATCACTCCTGCTCTGGAAAAAGCTATGTCCTGCTGCAATTCTCTCCCACTACATCACTCTCGAGTACGTAGCGCGCATCACACCAGCAATGCTGGAGAAGGTCAGGAAGTGGAAGGCCGGCCACATCCAAATTTCAAAAGAAAGAAGCATCTCCTGTGCGGCAGCTGATCATCCTCAAGTCAAAAGGACATTCCGCCTTGAATAAGAGACAGATGGCAACTCGGTTGTGCAAAGGATTTGCAACACTTAACTATATCCAGTCATTGGAATAATCTGGGAGCAACGGAACTGCTTTAAAGAGGTTGACAGAAGAAAATCAAAGGCAAAGAAATTACCCCTCTTTAGCTAGCAGGTGCAACTGAAAAAGAGAAGCAGGGGAGCACACCGGCCTCTGGTGTCTTGTGTCATAATCAGATCCACTTTGTGACTGAAGGTTTGTGCCTACAGTGCTAAATTCGCAAAAGGCTGCGCTTCCCATTGTGATATTGAACAGGCCCGATTTCCATTACATTGCACAGTTCATCACTCTGATTGTGCAGGGCAAATTTATGCTAGCGCAGACCCCGAAATCTTCAGCAGAGAGTTATGCAGTTCATAAACTCAAAGTCTGCATTCCTTAATTAAAACAGCTCTACTTAACGAATTGGAAGCTGTTCCAGTGGAAATTATTAATTTGGCCACTGGATCCAAGCTCTGTATTAAGAAGGTAATTCCCATAATGGCAAGGTATTTGCTCTAAGCTCAGCTCTGGAAGGTAAGGTAGAGGGCGTGGCTCTTTGTAAGCATAAAGTCCCAGCTTCTCAAGTTACTTTTCTGGGCATTGGACTAAACTGAAATGCACATTATTTGGGCACACAGACTTGCATGTTAACATGAGCCCAATGCCAGGATTGGGGAACTTGCAGCCCTCCAGATGTTGCTACCCTTCAACTGCCATCATCCCTGAAACAATGGCCTTGCTAGCTGGTGCTGATGGGGCTGGAGTTCAGAGTCTCCATTCCTGCCCTATACAGATGTTAGATTCACATATAAAATCATTGCATGATCCAGGCTATGTTGAATAGCTTCACCCTGATATCATTTGGCCTGGCTAGGCCTGCCTCCTGGCAGTGTGAATATAGGGAAGGAGCTTTCACAGAATGCACGAAGGTTCCCTTCCTCCAGATGTTCACAATCTCCATGTGGACACCCATGGCAGGGCTAGTTAGTGCATGGGACATCAGGGCCTAGTCAGTGGACATGAAGCCTGTCCGTATGTTGGTCTTTCAGCCAAGTATAAGGACTTAAGAAGAACCCTGGCAGATCAAGGCAGCATCCCATTCTCACAGTGGCCAACCAGATGTCTTTGGGAAGCCAGCAAACAGGACATGAGTGCAGTAGTCTTCTCCCTGTTGTGATCTGCGGCAACTGGTTATCAGAGGCATGCAGCCTCCAGCAATGGAGGTAGGATGGACTTCTGAGTGGGGCTGCCGAATGCCAGTGACTGATGGCTGAAGTGGGTGCATTTCTTGCATGCTAGCCTTACACAGAAATGGGCTACTGCTTATGGGATGTGCATTTAAACACCACCAGGTATATGTGGAAAGTTTACACAAGTGGCTACAGCTGTATAAAGGTAAAGGGACCCCTGACCATTAGGTACAGTCGTGGCCGATTCTGGAATTGCGGCGCTCATCTCACTTTATTGGCCGAGGGAGCCGGCGTACAGCTGGTCATGTGGCCAGCATGACTAAGCCGCTTCTGGCGAACCAGAGCAGCACATGCAAATGCCGTTTACCTTCCCCCTGGAGTGGTACCTATTTATCTACTTGCACTTTGACGTGCTTTCGAACTGCTAGGTTGGCAGGAGCAGGGACCAAGCAATGGGAGCTCACCCCGTCACAGGGATTCGAACCGCCGACCTTCTGATCAGCAAGTCCTAGGCTCTGTGGTTTAACCCACAGAGCCACTTGTGTCCCTACTAAAAGACAAATATGTGTACCAAACAATCCACCCTGCATTCCCCAAGCAAGCCTGTTGCAATGAGACTCAGCTGCCAGCCCATTCAGTTTCTGGTGTACATGGGAGAAGGTGCTATCTTACGCTTTGCCTTGGTGTCTTGGGTGGCCCAGGCATCCCTACCTTACCATAGCCCTCTTTGCATTAGTAGTGCTATGCTGATTTTATGTCAGTCTCCCTTCTGGCAAACCCAAGGCTCCAAGAATGGGGATCGCTCCACCCCTCTCCTCTTTCAACTTACAAGCTCCTTCTTAGAAAGTTGTTCGTGACCAGGCTGCTGTCTAGATAAGGTAGGGGGCTGCTCTCACAGCTGAAGGTCAGCGCCCTCCTCCCCGTTGCAGCCAAAACGCACCCTGGGTGGAAGGGAGAAGGGCTTGGATTTCATGGCTGCAGAAAGGCTTTTTGCCAGCCCAGAGAGATTTCTGGCTGTACTTAGCTAAGCCAATCATGAAACGGATAAGCTAGTGCAGGGAGAGAATGTGTGCTGCATCTCTCTCTGGAAAAGATAATAGTCTTGGAGAGACAAGACATCCCTGGCTTCTTCAAAACTCCAAGAAGTAATGAGGCCGAGTTGTGTAGAAGGATCTGAAATGGCTTTATTCTCTTGGGCAGCAATGTGCCTGTTTCCCCACTGGATGACCTGCAACAACAGCTATTGTACTATAAACACTGGGAAGGGAGAGATATATCTTTGGGGGACTGGTCCCTTCAGCGATATTCCCAAGCAGCCTCTCTGAATTTTCAGATTTTGTTAGAAATGATAATAAAATAAATCTCCAGCCATGGCTAGCTCTAGGTTTCAGGAGGCCATTGGCAAAGTGTCTTCTCCTCCATTAGCAAGTCTTCCTGGCACCACAGGCTTACTTGGCAGTTGCAAGCTGCAGAAGGGGTACAGTGGTACCTCAGGTTACAGACGCTTCAGGTTACAGACTCCACTAACCCAGAAATAGTACCTTGGGTTAAGAACTTTGCTTCAGGATGAGAAAAGAAATTGCGCAGAGGCAGCAGGAGGCCCCATTAGCTAAAGTGGTATCTCAGGTTAAGAACGGTTTCAGGTTAAGAACGGACCTCCAGAATGAATTAAGTTCTTAACCTGAGGTACCACTGTATTTAAAATGCATTTCTGGGTTATTTGTGGGGCATAGGAATTCGTTCTCTGTTTTTCTCCAAAACATAGTCCGGCCCCCCACAAGGTCTGAGGGACAGTGGACCAGCCCCCTGGTGAAAAAGTTTGCTCACCCCTGCTCTAGCATCTTTGCTTATTATGGGGGTTGGGAACTGAAGGCCCGTGAGCCAAACACAGCCCTCCAGGCCTCTCACTCCTCGTGCTAAGCGCCCTCCTCATCCTGGCTAAATTGTATCCTTGAATTGTCATGGTACTCCTTGCCTGCTTGCCTGGATGGAGGTTGGAGAGAGTTGTGTGGGTAGACTTTTGCATGGTGCAGAGGCAAGGACAACCATCCCATCTGCTGCTCCTTGCCAAGCCACTGGCATATGGCCCTGGGAAGGTTCCCTATGAGGTAATGTGGCCCCCAGGCTGAAAAAAATGCCCCCCCTCGCATCTCTGAAAGCAGCAACTTGCTCACTAAGAACTTACACAATTCAGTAACTTAGGCCTGCTGTATTTATGCTCTGGCTGCCCTGCAAATGATTTCCTACCCCCTCAGGGTCCACAGCACAGCACGTGTCTGCAGCTCTCCTTAAAATCCCACACCACAGTACAAATGGGAATACCAATTCCATAATAATGACCTTCCCCTTCCACGCTAACCTTTTTTCTTGTTCCTCTTTTTGCCAGAGATTTATTAGACACTTGAGAAGCCCGTCAGCGTATCAGATAACTTTAATAGTGTAATTTGTTTTTATGATACTTTTGGAGAATATACAAGGCTGACAACTCCTTCTGCATGCGTGCATACCAAAGAAAGCAATGTCAGGAGAAAACGACTCCCTGGAGTTTGGGCAAGCAGGTGGATCTCAGGGGATTTGTAGGAGGGAAAGGAAATGCAGGGTGGGCAAAAGCGGTAAGTGACCCACAGCAATTAAATCATTTGGTGGAAACGTTTGTAGTCAACAGTATTGCTCTGTTTTCCACGGTGACATTTGAGGTCAGAGGGGGCAGGCAGAAGGGATTGGTTTATAGGCTGCTGATGTCACAAGAGCTTCTATCTCTGCAATGAGATGAGATAGCCTTTTTCTTACTGTTGCTACTGCCAAGGTTCCCTCCCAGGGGGAAGACCTCAGATTCTCCAAACACAGGGATGTATCCCATGTTAGTCTTATGCAGAGCAAACCCACTGAAGTTAATGGGCATTACTTATCTCGGTTCATTCATTTCAATGAGTCTTCTCTGAGCAGAACGAGCTTTGATACAACTCACAACCCATAACTTTCATGCATCCTGACGATAGTCTCCTCCCCACACCCATAAAATTATTTAGGAGGAGTTCATAGACCCACCAGCTTGCCAACATCTAAAACGTCAGAAGTTCTAAAATGTAGGCAATGCTGCCTTTAAAAAGCCTAGAGAAAGACAAAGGTTGAACCACGCTATAATGAAGATGGTCTTTTCCTGTGCCCTGGCATAACAAGAGCCCTGCTGGATCAGGCCAAAGGCCCATTTAGTCCAACATTCTGTTCTCAAATTGGCCAACCAGTTGCCAACCAGTGAAGCCCATAAACAGGATTTAAGTGCAACAGCACTCTCCACACTTGTGATTCCCAACAACTGGTATTAATATGACAACACTTTGTCCAAGATGCCTTAGGGACCATCTCCTCCCATATCATCCTGCCTGCTCCCTAAGATCAGGAGAAGACCTCCTCTAGCAGGTATGGTGGGACAGCAAAAGAGCAACTTCTCAGTGGCTGCACATAGATTATGGGACATCTAGGCTCCGGCGGATACAGCGGATGACATCAATAGTGGGTCCCATGGTCAAGAAGGCAGTTTCTACACATGCTGTGGAGGGAAGTGAGGGGCCGATAGGGCTCATCAACCTGGAAAGGTGGCCTATCTAACCTCTGACCCTAAACCTCAACTGCCTTATGGTATATTTTCAAGAGAAGAAGAGGCTAAGGAGTAAACTCTACACAAATCTGAAGACAGATGGATGGCCTCCTTATATGCCTCTTTCCAGCAATGCCTGTAGCCAAGTTGTGTCATGGACAAAAGTTCTTAAGAGCAGGAACAGTAAGGCACGGCCTACACAATCATTTCAAGCCTGCTAGCTGTAACTGTTAGCAGTAGACTGCCACATCACTGTGGCTCCCGACTCATCTTGGGTTCCCTAGAGATGTAACCAGCCATCTCTCTGGGCCTCAGACTGTAATGCAGTCTCTATCAGAGTCAGTCTCAGCTCAGTATGTGAGTGTGTTGTTGCAGAAAGAGTGGCTCCAGGACTCCAGTTAACCAGTAACTAAGATCTGTGCCTCTGTGAAGACTAAGAAAGCTGTTATGAGAACTCTGTGTATGCTCTTTAAATATGCTGTTTCTGAACAAGTTTACAGTGGTACCTCTGGTTGCGAACGGGATCCGTTCCGGAGGCTCGTTCGCAACATGAGCAGAACGCAACCCGCGTCTGTGCATGTGTGGGTTGTGATTTGCCACATCTGCGCATGCGCATGTCATTTTGCACGTCTGTGCATGCGTGAGTGGCGAAACCCGGAAGTAACCCTTTCTGGTACTTCTGGGTCACCACAGAATGCAACCTGAAAACGCTCAACCTGAAGCAAACGTAACATGAGGTATGATTGTATTTTCTTCAGTAAACCTTTATTCTGTTTATAAAGAAGACTCTGCTTAATTAATTTAGCGTTGTGCGACAAGCTGGTGCCAAATGTATTGCTCTGCTTTCCTTTGGACCACATCAGTGAGGCTGAGAGAGGGGTCCTGTCATCTGGGCAGCCCAGGACTTCCATACGCACTGCCCTGGCTTGTGCCCTGGGGGTGGGGGTCACTTTGGTGCTGCTAACACAGCAGTTGACTTCACCTCCGAAGGTGCACGCCATTGTCTCTTGAGACAGATGGATGCCAACGGCAATTTATTCCTGCAGCGTTTTATTTGATGAGGTAGGCAATGCCGCTATTTTAATTCAACAGCACAGAATGATATTGTCACACATAGCAAAAGCAGACATGCCATTCCTCCATCACAGCATGAAAACTCGTCCAAAAAAGTTGGATCGAAATGAAACAACAGAGCGAATTCCAAAATTGCATCAAAATAGGGCCAAATCAAGGTCCTGTACATATGCTTCCAACACATATGCCCAGTGTGTTCTGAATATGCCTGTATCGTGGTGGAATTTACATTTTTGTTCGGTTGAATCAAAAGTAGCACTAAGTGACTCGTTCTACTAGTATGATGTTTTTTTCTTATGCAGAAATCTTCACCACCTCTTCCTGCAACATACTCCCTAAATCGGTTCTTGGGGTTCTTCCAACTGCTCTAAAGCAGATTTGGGGCACACATGTTGGGTGGAGAGGGGGAAATCCTATTGCACGAGCCCTGATCCTTGCGCTGAAAGGATGCACTTGTTGGATACCGCCCACTGTTTTGATGAAATTGTGGAAGTACTCCATGAAATTCTCATTGCAGGGGTGGTGGCCTCTAGCCTGCTCTCTTGCCCTGGCTGAAAACCATTTGCAAAGAGATGCACAGGACCCCTTCTTGTGTTATAGATATATGACCAGTCAGAGAGGTGCAATACAACCACCATTTCTCCAGAAATTTTTCTGGATGGATTTATTACCAAGACACCTTCCTGGCTAAGCAGTCCCTGATTGATTGTTGCTAAATGGATGCAATTAGTTTGTTTTTGAAATTTCTCTTCAAACATGTAGAAAATGGTTGTGCCCTGCATTGTTGTGGTTCTATTAAAGTTATTTTGTATTAAGAATTTTAAGAAATACAGAATAAATATTCATAAATGCACACATATCTAAATATACAAACCATGTGTCTGAAATAGTATGGGAGAGCAATCCTAAAGCCATTTTGACTCCCCCAATGACCTCAAATATTCCTCTGCGGTAAGGGAGGCAAATGGCGAAAGCCTTTCCATTGTCTTTTTGCTTGTGTATGAATAGAGTGAGCCTGTGACCTGGATTCAGGAACTAAAGTATTAACCATCACAAAGAATGGCTAGGCTGCCCAGGTAATGCAACCAGTGACCATTATCAGGTGTCCTGGCAGGCAGGATTTCTGCTGTAGACCGCCTCCTTCTGTGATGTATGTATGATGTTTTGGGGGGTGGTCTTGGGCTACAGGGTGAGCAATTTCCAAAGTCTATATAAGGGCTTGCGCACCATTGTTCAGAGTTCTCCCTCCTGCATGTGGTGAGTGGGGACCCTGTTGCAACAGTTCCTTGATTAAAGATCAGGCTTACTAGCCGCTTTTCTTCTCAACATACTCTGGTTGGCCTCTGTTATTTTCTCCTACTGATAGGGAACCCACTTAAGGACTCTATATACCCCATAAGGGAAAGGGAGCAGTTTTTCTTTTAACATATAGTTATGTAATGTATGATGATGTGATGTCATGGATTAGAGAGTGAGAGTGAGTGAGCCACCCAAAGTGTTGCAGTTACATAAGAAGGTGAGTTACAGATAGGTAGCCGTGTTGGTCTGCCATAGTCAAAACAAAAAATTCCTTCCAGTAGCACCTTAAAGACCAACTAAGTTAGTTCTAGGTATGAGCTTTCGTGTGCATGCACACTTCTTCAGATACACAAGAAGGTGAGTTATAAAAGCTCAAATGAAATAAAACAAAACACTACAGGAGATGGTCAAGACTCTCAGCCCTGACTTGGTATGAGATAGCTTCCTGTATTCTTATTCCATCTCCTCCCCCTCCAGCACAGCTGATGTTTAACATCCCTTTGGGTGGGTTTCTTGACATCTCTCTGATGCCTTTCCCCGGGGGGTGGGGGGTGGTTCCTGATCGAAAAGCACTTGCCCAGCCTGTTGCAAGGGCAGCTGCAAGCCTCTCCCCCCCCCCCTTGGCTGCGTATTCTGTCTTTCGCCCCACTGCTGAGCTGGAGAAAGACCCCTTTCTCCATTTGTATTCCGCTCTCCTCACTCAGGAATTTGAACTACTGCATAATCTGCAGCAAAGTAATTTTCTCCCTGGTGAATGATGAGGTAATAAACCAGTTGGACGATCAATAGCAACTGATGTAATCTGCTGAAAAGCGACAGCCTCTTCCCGAGTGTGACCCAGAAGGAGAGAAAAAAACAGCTTTGGATTGGGGGGGTCGGAGGGGGGAGGCTAAAAAAGAAAAAGCTTCTGCTCAGTATTCTGGGGAAGGAGGACGTAATTTGAGCTTTGGACCAGTTCCTTGCTAGCCTTCTCACTTCTCACCATGGAAGGAAACAGTAATGATTCAGGTTCAGGTTTTCCACCCACGGCCTCGTCACAATTACCACAGCACTGTAGGAATTAAACCGGGTGTCCAGGATAGGGAGCTGTAGTCATGAATGGGTTGTGAAGCATGGAAACAGAACTTTCTCCACTTAGGCTCTCCTAGTAGAGAATTTATACAAACCACGTCCTGCATGGATTGCTTCCGTTTCTCCTCTGGTTCATGTGTCCCAATGATTTACAAGGGCTAGTGCTTGCATGCCAAAGTGTGTCATGCTAGGGCGCCACCTAGCAAGATAATACAAGGATTGCACAGTAAGACACACAAAAAACCCATTAAAATGGGGCTAATCTTTGCAGGCCACTGAGTGTCATGTTAGAGCACCACCTAGCGAGACAATACAAGGATTACACCCACTAAACTGGTGTCTGGAAGGGCATTAAAGAGGGACTCAGCTGTTCATTTTCCAAACATAACTCTGGAGAAAAAGCTATGTTTAGAAAGCAGGACTTCACATGCTAGCTTCTGATCCTAGCAAACTAAACACATGTATACAACCTGCATGCGCTGATTGAGCACACTCCCTTAATTGTATTTTAGAAGTGGCTAGACAGCTAGACAGCTGTGATTTGTTGCAGGGCATGTAGATGGATATATATATTAAGTACTTAACCCGAGGTACCACTGCATATATATATACCTCGGGTTAAGTACTTAATTCGTTCCGGAGGTCCGTACTTAACCTGAAACTGTTCTTAACCTGAAGCACCACTTTAGCTAATAGGGCGTCCTGCTGCCGCTGCGCCACCAGAGCACCATTTCTGTTCTCATCCTGAAGCTAAGTTCTTAACCCGAGGTACTATTCTAGGTTAGCGAACCTGAAGCATATGCAACCTGAAGCGTATGTAACCCGAGGTACCACTGTATACAAGTAAGGACCCACAACAGAATGCTGCCGTGTTTTCCCGGCTCCTAAGAGAAGTGCTTCTGATTTCAGCTAACCTTGTTGTGCTTTTAAGGACCTACAAATGGTGGGGTTTTAACCCCTGGGGTGTGAGACCAAAAGCAAGGATGCCTGCCAAATCCCTTCTGGAATTGTTTTCCTACTTCATGGTACCTGTGACACCAGATGCCTGACACCTACTGGAGGCCAGTCAGGACAACAACAATAATGACTAATAGTGACTTCATTATTTGTACCCCGCCCATCTGACAGGGTTGCCCCAGCCATTCTGCGTGGCTTCCAACATATATAAAAACATAATAAAACATATATAAAAACAAAACGAGACATTGCACATTAAAAAGCTTCCCTTTTAACAGTAAGGGCTACTAACAGACAACTAACGGGGCTCCTCTGGATGATCTCCGTGATGGAGCTGGAATATAATGGCTCAGGTGGTCCTTAAGGTATCCTGGGCCAAGTTGTATATCAACACAAGAACCTTGAACCTGGCCCAATAGCATTTGGGCAGCCATTGCAGATGCTTTAGCAGAGGTGTCCAAGTTGTCACTCATCTGCAGTCTAGCCACTGCAATCTCCACCAGACCAGGGCCAAGGGCAGCCCCATATAGAGAGCATTGCAGCAATCCAGTTTTCACATTACCAGTGCATGGACTACAGTGGCCAAGTTATCGTGATATGGCTATAGCTGGCATACCAGGCAAAGCTGGTTAAAGGCACTCTTCACCATAGAGGATGCTTGGCCTTCTAATGATGTAGAAACTATGCTACACACCTGCTCCTTTAGAGGGAGGCCACCCTGTCCAGAACAGGCAACTGGGCACTGGAATCACCCACCCACAAAGCCTCTGTCTTTGCAAGGTTCAAACTCAATTTATTGGCTTTCGTCCAGTCCAGCACTGCATTCAGGCACCAGTCCAGGGTTTGCACAGCCTCCCGTGACTTCAGATGTTACAGAGAAACAGAGCTGCGTGCCATCACGGCACCATGCTCCAAAACTCCCAATTTAACCTTCATTCTACGTGTACCTTTCTGCTTATCATCATGATAGGCATTTCACAAGTTAAGAAAAAGGCATCAGTTTGTGAGGCAGCCTTTTTCGATCCAGTTCAGCAAACGCTCGACACCACAGTTATTTCATTGACATCTGGATTTGGGCTGTCATGCCATCTCCTAGTTAAACTCAAACAAGCAAATGTGATAACTAAATACATAAATCACATACATAGCGCTGTCAATGTGCATCCTGCTTTGCAGTGTCAAGGCAACAACACATCCCTGCTCCAAAGAGCTTACAATCTAGAAGTCGACACAGGGGAAGGCAACAGAGGGAGGGGAAGAAGAGGGAGGTAAGAACAGAGAATTAATAATGCACTGGATTCAACTTAGTAAAGGTAAAGGGACCCCTGACCATTAGGTCCAGTCATGGCCGACTCTGGGGTTGCGGCGCTCATCTCGCTTTATTGGCCGAGGGAGCCGGCGTACAGCTTCCGGGTCATGTGGCCAGCATGGCTAAGCCACTTCTGGCGAACCAGAGCAGCGCACGGAGCTCACCCCGTCACGGCGATTCGAACCGCCAACCTTCTGATCGGCAAGTCCTAGGCTCTGTGGTTTAACCCACAGCGCCACCTGCATCCCTTTTGGATTCAACTTACGCATACCTATTTTGGGACAAATTAGATGAGACTCCATTCATGAAATTGACAGTTCTGTGAATTGCTTTTTCAAAGGTCTGGATCAGGACCTTTGTGCATGGGGGTGGGGGCGGGGGCTGCAGTGACTTTAAGCTTTTGCTACCTCACTGTAGTTCCAAGCCAGATCAGGGCACCCCAACCTGCAATTTCCTTTCTGCAATTTCCATTCATCTAGCAGATGATGTTAAAGACCTCTGCTTGACACCCTGCTAGTCAGAGTTGATTATACTGGGCTGGATAGACCAATAGTCCAACTCAACCAAAGGCAACCATTATTTTTCTTGTAGGATGAGCTCTATTACTTGCCCAAGATTCAATGACTTGGGAGATGCCCCAAAGATAATTTAGCCAACACCTCTGCCGATGCAAGGAATCCCCTGCTGCAGCATTTACCACAGGTGGCCATCCATCTTATGCTTAAAATTATCTTGCGAAAGAGAGCCATTGTTTTCGGAGGCAGTATGTTCCCCATTCAAAAACTCCAGCCTTTCCTCACGTGTCCTCCAAGATCTCAGCAGAACCCAGCATTTTGAATGGTGCCATCATGAACCCCATTGTTATTATCTACACAAATAAAGCAAAACCACCTTCTCTCCCTGCCCTCCTCTCTGTCACATTTTGGAGGCACCTTCTTAAGAGGAAAACCTAAGAACAGCTTCCTGGATCAGGCCAATGGCCCATCTAGTTCAGCTGTGTCCATTCTCACAGTGGCCAAACACCTATGGGAAGCCCAAATCAAGACCTTAGGGTAAGATCACTCTCCCCACTTGTGATTCCTTGTAATGGGGATTTAGAGGCACCCTGCCTCCTATTAGAATTCCTGCTCCATTATTACAGTCATGGGATTGTTGTCTATCACATGACAGTATATGTTTTGACTCCACAAAGTGGGAAGTGACGGAGACAGGATGTTTGTGTTACTGTGTTCCGTGAAGTGGGACTATTGTCCTTTGTTCTTTCTCTTTGCTGTCTGATGCTAAAGAGAGAGGGAGCCATGTTGCAGTGCTCTGTGGGTGTTTATATGTAAATAAAGTAGATTAGCCAAAATGCTGAGTTGCTGAGGTCTGTTACGCATGATGCACAAACTCTGCAGATCCCTAAATGTGCCAGTGTTGGTTGGCATCGGTCGCTGTGATGTTCGGGCAGAAGAAAGCTTTTGAAGCTCCCGAATGAAATACCAGGAGGGAGGGAACATGCCAGTTGGGCATGTGTCTCTACCAGGGTCCTACTCGAGTGTAGGCTGAACTCCTAACACCTCCATCAGTGGAGGCAAAACATCACCTTCATGGCTAGGAGCTACTGATAGCCTTATTATCTTCCAAGAATGTATCTGATCCTCTTTTAAAGCCATCCAAGTTGACGGCCACCACTACCTCTTATGGGAGCTTCGCACACACAAACACTACAGCAAAGGAACAACAAAGGTTCTTTTGGGGTTCCCGGATCAGGCCAGGTGTTGGTCTCACCAAGGGCTGCGTCCCACTTCCTCTGCCCATTCTCTTTCTTCTTATGGCACCTGGCAGCTGTTGCTTCTCATCTATGCTTTCTGTTCCTTTTTTCAGCTGCCTTCCTGGGGAAAGAGCTTTCCTGCTGCCAGCTCCTCTTAGCAAACAAGATGCAAACTGGCCTCACGAGGTTCGACAAGGCAGAAAAAGCACATCTACTGCCCAAAGCCAGGAGCTCCTCTAAGGTCTGAACACTTCAGACACACAGATAGCACAGGAGGCTCTGTCGGGGCCGTTCTCCAAACGTGACATTCACAGTGATGTGTGCATAAAACAGAGGAGGAAAAAAACTTGCTCCTTCTATGGGCCAGCCCTACTATTTGGCCAAAAAACCAAGTGCCCCTCTGGCTGCAGTGGTGCAGTCCATTGTACCACCTCATGGCCCAGCCATCTCATTCACATGCATGTGCAGACCAGGCTTCCTGCACTTGTGCTTAAAGCTCAGGCCAAAAAAGCCAAGGATGGCCTATCTATTAATGAGGCTTTGCTCATGAATTAGGCTGCAATCTCCCGGTAGCCACACTTTCCTGAATTTACTGTAGCCATAGATTCCTACTGGAATAAGTGTATCTTACCCAGAGACCTGTGTGTTGAGTTAACTCTGGCTATACACTATTGAAAGCTTCAAATAATCAATTCAGCAAGCTGCAGTTAAAGATTTGGCTACTTATGACAAATCAATATGTGAAACACAGCTCTCTTCCTTCTCCCGGCTTCCCTGTTCACTGGTCCATTCCCTTCCTGCTACATACAAACTCTTTCTCCATGGTACTGTGTCGTTGTTGTTGTTGTTGTTGTTGTTGTTGTTGTTGTTGTTGTTGTTGTTGTTGTTTGTTGAATCTATACACTACCCTATACCTGGGAGTCTCAGGGCAGTTTACATAAAAAGATCACAGTATATAAATTAAAATTAAAAGCAATAACCCAATAATACCCCCCCCCCCAAAAAAGAGCCACATTTTGAAAGGGTATAGGATGTTGATCAGGTCAACCAAAGGCCTGGTTAAAAAGGAACTTTTTTGCCTGGCGCCTAAAGGTGTATAATGAAGGCACCAGGCGAACTTCCCTGGGGAGAGCATTCCACAGACGGGGAGCCACTGCAGAGAAGGCCCATTCTCGTTTTGCCACCCTCTGGACCTCTCGAGGAGGAGGCACACGAAGGAGGGCCTCAGAAGATGATCTCAGGGTCTGGAGAGGTTCATATGGAAAGAGGCGGTCCTTAAGGTATTGTGGTCCTGAGCCTGTGTGACATTTTCTCCCAGACTCCTCTCGCTCTACCCCTTCCTCAACTCTCTACTTCATCTGACCTCCTGTCTCTCAATATGCTTTTTCATAATCTAGAAGTCACTCTTTCCCCATTCCTTCAGCCACCCCAGCTGTTGGCCCTCTGGGTCCCTTGACAACCCCCATTGCCAGGTCACCATCCCAATTCCTCTGATTCTATTGTCCCCCAATTCCTACACCTTTTAAGAGGCTTTCACCAACCAAACTGACCTTGTGCTTCCCTTACAGAGGCTGCGTCACCTAGCAACAATATTACAGTGGTACCTTGGGTTACATACATTTCAGGTTACATACACTTCAGGTTACATACTTCACTAACCCAGTAATAGTACCTCGGGTTAAGAACAGAAATCGTGCTCCGGTGGCGTGGTGGCAGCAGGAGGCCCTATTAGCTAAAGTGGTGCTTCAGGTTAAGAACAGTTTCAGGTTAAGAACGGACCTCTGGAACGAATTAAGTACTTAACCCGAGGTACCACAGTACTGCTGAAACCTTTTCCGTCAGTAGGTAGAATATTTATGAGCATTCCATGCTGCCGCCGCTACAGCTTACCAAGTAACCAAGGAGGCTCACAGGCATTAGTTGAGGTACTTGGCACATAGTTGAGTCCATATGACTAACATGCAACAGACCTTTATCATCTGCACTATGTGTGCAGCCATCCCATATCTGCCTGTGCTAAAAACACGATTAGGGCTGGATCCCCCATCACTGGCCCTTCACACACCCCTTGAATCAGGGTTGCCATTTTTCAAACAGTGAAAATCCAGACAGAAAAGTTGTTGAGCAAATTCACAAAAAAAATGAAGTTTTTTTGAGCTATTTTTAATGATACGCCCAGATTTTCATTGACATGTTGCTGATTTCTGCTCAGATACTGCTGTCGAATGCAGTACTCCAGGTATGTCCAGGAAATTTCGGATGAATGGCAACCCTACTAGAATGGTTTTACGTGGCTGGAATAGGTTCCTCAACTCTGAGTATGCCTCTTGCTTGTGTGGCTGAAGGACAGAGAGCAGTGTGTGGATGTGCTTAAGTTCAGGCAAAGAACAAGTTCCATCCTCCGTAAACAGACCCCTGTGTTACAATATAGACAAGCTGAACAATATACCGGTAACACAACACGATGGCCAATAACAATGGCACTAAACACTATTTATAGACTAATACAAATGTTCAGAAATTACAACCGAAGTCTCTAAATTTTCTTCACCAGTCGCAGTAGAATAATTCAAAAGTTCGATATATAAATAATTTGTCACTAAATATCGCCGGAACAGAGTTTCCGTAAAACCGATCTGTTTCGTTCAATGCTTTATCAGCCAATCTTGATCAATTCTTCATCAGCCAGACTTGTAAGAATTAATATGAGAAGGATGCAGTTCAATTTCTTAACAAGCTGAAATTACAATATACGCGCGATGAAACCTGCGTCTGTATAAAATAAAATGCATAATACAATATATACAACTAAGATACATACCCAATCTTACATGCAAGCATGTAAGCAAATATAAACGCTGTAGAAAATACGCTCTGGATCAGTGCTCATATGATACTGTAGCCACTGATGCTAGTAACAAATTGTAAAGAACATAATATAGTTAGCCACAGGTGAAACTAATATACTGTAAGGGAAATTAAAGACGCAACAGCAACATCAACCCCACTGTGTGAGTCTCCCTTGCAGGTGAACACAGTGCCTGGAGGCAGACAGTCCGGTTGTGCATCCATAGCACTGACCATGGGAGAAAGCCACTCCTCCTTCCAGAAGGGAGGAGTTGTGAGCGGGAGCCATTTCCCGCGGCTGCAGGGGGTGTTTCGGCCCCTGGGTCTGCTCTCCCGGCTGCCGCCCCGCGCCCCTGGCTGCCAACCAATCGGGTGGAGGCTGAGGGGGCGGGGTTTAGCCGCTCAAATGCGGCCGCGGCAGCATTGCCCCCTCATTGCGCTGCTGGATTGCGTCAGGGGGAGCTTCCAGTTGTATTTGCATCAACAAGCTCCTCCCACTGGTGGTTAACCCTTGTCAGACTCAGCCCTCCCTGAGGGTGTGGAGTCAGACTTGGTTGTTTTATCCAATGCCTGAGCCAATACCACTCACATGCTGTAATCAATAAAGTTGTGGCCTTTTTTAGCCCATTAACCTAACATACGGGACGCGGGTGGCGCTGTGAGTTAAACTACAGAGCCTAGGACTTGCTGATCAGAAGGTCGGCGGTTCGAATCCCCGCAACAGGGTGAGCTCCCGTTGCTCGGTCCCTGCTCCTGCCAACCTAGCAGTTTGAAAGCACATCAAAGTGCAAGTAGATAAATAGGTACCGCTCTGGCGGGAAGGTAAACGGCGTTTCCGTGAGCTGCTCTGGTTCGCCAGAAGCGGCTTAGTCATGCTGGCCACATGACCCGGAAGCTGTACGCCGGCTCCCTCGGCCAATAAAGCGACATGAACATCGCAACCCCAGAGTCGTCACAACTGGACCCAGTGGTCAGGGGTCCCTTTACCTTAACCTGATATACTGCATCCTTGTGCCTTTCTTATTCTCAAGCGGGTGGTGGGTCCTCAACTCACAAATGACCACTGGGAGGAGCACAGAGAGAAGGAATGCCATCAGTAGCTTGCGGTGACATTTTTCACAGGGGAACAGTTAGGGCCAGAGGTGCCAGCTTGAGAAGACAATTGGGGTGGGCTCCCGGTGTCATGCAGTCCTGATGTTGCATGCATGAGCATCCAGCCTGCCTCCCCAAGCCAGGCAGAAGCTTCTCAGGATTTGAGAAGGATGTGGGAAGGGGAACATGTAGGGGACTAGCCTAGTCTAGTCCATTGACTGCACGCCACTGAACAACATGGCGCACCTACAGCAGCAGAACCAGGCGCCTTCATCTGCCCCAGCTGCAACAAAACATGTCTCTCCTGCACTGGTGTCTACAGCCACAGCAGGTGCTGCAACCTTCCAACAACTTGACTTCACCCCAAAGACACACTCCTCCATTGTCTGCCAAGACCGGAAGATGCCAAGAGCTGTGTGTGTAGAAAGAAGCCTATGGTACAAAGGTAAACTTTGCTTTGTCCAGATCTGCCCCTGCAACCCACCCCACTGGGGAATGTGGCCCTAGGTTCATCAGCAGTGGCATCCACTGGTTGACTCTGCTCAAAGGCAGGTTTTCTAAACAATACAAAACCCTGCTTGACCAAGAGGCCATAAATAAATACTCCCAGAAAGCAGGGATCCCTCTTTCAAACCACCTTCAGCTCCTTGTGATGGTGGAGGAGCCATCTGCCTCCAGCCAAGAATTCTTATAAGGGATAATCTTGCCAGGCAACTATAATTGCTATTTTGGAATGAGCAGTAAGGTTAAGTGGCATAAGGAATGCTGTGCCTATGATATACTTCTGTCTTATTAAAGCATTCGATATGGTGCCTCATTAAACTGTAACTAAAAAATGTAATTTAAATTGGCTCGGAGAGAAGCAAATATGGATTGAGAATTGGCTAAAAGGCCAATGACAAAAGAGAATGATAAATGGCAACAAGCAGGCTGGGGTAGTGGGAGGAGGAAGAGGCATTTTGTGATGGGACCTCTGGGATCAGGGTTTGGACAGACCTGATTTAATCTCCTCATTAATGATTTGGTGGAAGGAGCAAAGGGCATATTAATGAAAGTCGTAGATGATATTAACAGGCTGATATTCAGGCTGTGAAGATCAGCCAAGACAGAAAACTAGTACAAAGAAATCTGAAGGGAGTCAGGTCTTGAAAACAGCACAATGAGTTTACACTGGGGAAATACAAGAGGGGGTGAGAAGTAATCAGCTGATGGGAAGGGCCTGGAAACAGAGATGGCTGGTGCCCAAAGGAACTGGTAGGGTGGAAAGCAGGGGGACCTCCTCACCGCCTTATTCCTCTCCTTGAGAGCCAGTGTTGTGTAGTGGTTAAGAGCGGTAGTCTCGTAATCTGGGGAACCAGGTTCACGACTCCGCTCCTCCACATGCAGCTGCTGGGTGACCTTGGGCCAGTCACACTTCTTTGAAGTCTCTCGGCCCCACTCACCTCACAGAGTGTTTGTTGTGGGGGAGGAAGGGAAAGGAGAATGTTAGCCGCTTTGAGACTCCTTCGGGTAGTGATAAAGCGGGATATCAAATCCAAACTCTTCTTCTTCTTCCTTCCAGGTAAGCCACAGTGACACTGGTGCCAGGAGGACAGGTGCACACTGCTGGTCCCTCCCCATCTTAGCCACTTAGGGTCAAGGTCAAAGTGTACAAGCAGGTTCTAGAAGCAAGCCTGAAGTTTGGACCAAGGATTCAGAAACATACCAGAACTCAAGGAAAAGTTTGTAGCTCAAAAAAACCACAACTAGTACAGGAAATCACTTATACAACTTCCAAAACCAGGAAGATCTGCTGGCCAGCCTCAGTGGGCAAAGTGCATCCTGGGTTTGAAGGTACTGTACTTCACTGAGAAGCTGCCAATGTTCAATGTTCAATGGCTCACCACAAGGGACAGCTGATCCCAGTTCCCAGCAGTTCCCTAAATCTATAAACCAGAGTTGCTAATTGGCTTGGGGTGGGGGCAGAGGGTGGACATCCAGACTAGCTTACTCCTGTCACTTCAACCAAGAACTGATGTGCAAAGATCAGTAGTGAAGCTTTAGAGGGCAAGGCATTAACGACGACATTGCTGAAGATCAAACCACTAGTAAAGAGACAACTACAAGGAGTTGTTCATAAACTCCCAGGTGTGGTGCATTTATTCATTTTAAACAACTTGTTTTGGAGGGGGGCTATCTTCCTGTATCCATGTACCTGCCAACACTTGGACCCAGTTGTTCATGAACCAGTAAGATCTGGCCAAGGACCAAGAAAGAGATAGTCATGAATAGGAAGGAGTTGCTTGTGTAGCTAGCTGTTTTCTCCTAGGCCATCCCTGCTGCTGGAAAGCTAAGCCACCCTTTAGTTTGTGGCTTATCTCTTAGAAAACTGCTATGGTTATTTCCCTCGTGTGACTGTTCCTTCTATGGAAATCATCGGACCAAATCAGCAAAACCAAAGGATAAATTGGGTGGGTTGGTGGGAAGCAAAAGATCTTTCCTACGGTCTTCGTATTATGCAGATTAGAGAGATGGCACAAATATTAAATGAAGGAAATGGGACATGGAAGTAAGTCACCAACTGAGGGGGGCAAAGACATGCCCTGCTGAGGAACCTTTGCTAAATAAAGGATGCCTGAGAACAAAGGATGCCCCATCACAGAGCCCAAGTGATGCGTGGAAGGCCTTCAAATCCACAAAGAGGCAGCAAAAGCAGGGTGAGGCGGAATGGAAGGGAGAGGTGTGTTTGCTAACTGACGAGCGATGCTCTCGGAAGTGGCTTAGCTGAGTCAATATTGGATGGCAGAGAAAGGCCAGGTGATTCGGAAGAGAGGCACTGTGTCGTGTTTACTGAGTTGGGGGGAGTGCCAATATTTTACTTCCTGTGGAAAATAACCTGCAGAATATGCTTCAGCATTTAATTGAGAAAAAGAGAGATGCTCTTTGGCTTAGATATCAGCCCCTGAAAGTTAAAGTGCCTGAGCCTCTCTAACCCATCCCTGAAACTAGGACAAGACAAACTTTGGCCCTCCAAATATTGCCAGTTGTTAATCGAGGGTGCATATATTCCTGAAGGAGCATCTCTCCCTATACTATGTTGCCTACGCTTTTAGATTGGTGGGGAAAGGCTCTTCTCTGCTTCCCTCTGTTAAGTGAGGCTCCTTTGGTAGTGATGCAGGATAGCACCCTTTGCATGGTTGTGTCCCATTTGTGGCATGCCCTATACCTGTTAAGATTCCTGCTCTGTGTTTGCAGTCATGAGATTGTTGTCTATCACATGACGGTGTATGTTTTCATTCCACAGTGTAGGAACTGATGGAGACAGGATATTTGTGTTACTGTGTTCCGTGAAGTGGGACTATTGTCCTTTGTTCTTTTTCTCTTTGCTGTCTGATGAGAAAGAGGAAGGAGCTAAGTCAGAATGCTCTGAGTGTATTACATGTAAATAAACGTAGATTAGCCAAAATGCTGAGCTACTGGGGTCTGTTACGCAAACTGCAAATACTCTGAGGATCCCTGAGTGTGCCGATGCTTTTTGGCATCAGTCGCTGTGGTGTTCGAGTTGAAGAAAGCTTTTGAAGCTCCCGAACGATCGACCAGGAGGGAGAGAACATGCCAGCCAGGCATGTGTCTCTGCCAGGGTCCTACACAAGAGTGGATGGCTTGCTGTTCGTTGAAAGAAAATTGCACTGAGTAAAATTGCGAAAATGAATAGAACCAGCTCAAATTTGTGCTGGAAATGTAAAAAGAAAGGGTACTTTTTAATCATATGTGGTGGCCCTGTGGAATGTAAAAGCTTTTTGGGAAATGATAAATAATGAGTTAAAAGAAAATGTTTAAGAAAACTTTTGTTAAAAACCAGAGATTTTTCTGTTAGGTATAATAGGTGAAGAACTATCATAAGAAAATAAAAGACTGTTTATGTATGCAATGACGGCAGCGAGGATGCTTCTAGCCCAGAGATGGAAAGGAGAAGTACTGACCAGAGAAGAGTGGCAGACCGAGCTGATGGAATATGCAGATATGGCAAGACTGATGGGAAAGATCAGAAACCAGGAAGACCAAGTATTCTTAAAAGACTGAAATAAGTTCTTAATATGCTTAAAAGACCACTGTAGACAGTTAAAATCATTGACAGGGATACAGTGATACTTGTAAAGTGAAATGAACTTTGATTACTATGATTATATAATAGATAGATAACGGTAAAAGATTCAGGAAAAAAGAAAAAGATAACATATTTAGAAGTGGAACCCATGAAGGGAGGGAAGGAGGTCTGAAGGTTCGAAAGAACCTCTTTTATTTTTATGTTTTGGAATGGTTACAGTTATTGTGTATAACCCTATGTAATATATATCTACATATCGGCAGCAGCGGAAGGAAACTGTTCAAGCTTGAGGGCTGTGGTCCTTTCTGGGCAACGTGCCAGTGGAGAGCAGGGCCAGAGCAAGAGATGGCGGAGCACTGAATGTAAAGTATACCTTTGGTACTACAGACTAGCTTCTAAACACACTCACACAACCCTCTGTATCTTCCATGCAGACCAGCAAGAGGCATTGTCAGAATTCAAGGCCACATTCCAGTCAGGCAAGAACACTCAAGGAGGACATGGTGGGTGTGGCCTGAAGAGAGGAGGTGTGGCTTGGGGAGAGTTCTGAGGGCCAGGGAGAGAAATGGAGGGCCACCATTTGTCCCCTGGGTCTGAGGTTCTTTGCTGCTGCCTTTCAGGCACACTTGATGCCAACATGGCTGTCGTCTGAGTGTCAAGTGAAGATGGACCTATTTGCTAATGCATTTTAGGTGTTTTGGACGAATTACTGCTACGGCTTTTCTCTGTCTCATGGTGTTTTTTATGAATTTGTTTACTGTTTTATTGATTTGGTTGCTTATAATTTATTTTATGTTGTACCCCACCCCACCCTAGCATCGATAACAATCAAATGTGGGCTATAAATCCTTTTCATAAATAAAACTACACAACCAATAAATACAAGAAGTATGTGATGTGACTCCATTATCAAAAGGGTGCCTCAACTAACTTTCCCAGGAATGACTGGGTGGATGGCATCCACCCAAGATTTCTTAAAGACCTTAAATGTGAAATTGATAACCTTCTGACCAAGGTTTGCAATTTGTCCCTTCCATACCTGAGAGCTGGAAAGTGGCCAATGTGATACCAATATTTAAAAAGGGATCCAGAGGAGATCTGCAACATATTACAAACCAGTGGGCTTAATGTCTTTTCTGGGAAATGGGTGAAATACCTAGAATAGCTTGATGTGTAGAATAAGGCTGGGGGACCTTTGGCCCTCTAGATCAGGCACAGGCAAACTTGGCTCTCCAGATGTTTGGGGACTACAACTCCCATCATCCCTAGCTAACAGGAACAGTGGTCAGGGATGGTGGGAGTTGTAGTCCCAAAACATCTGGAGAGCCAAGTTTGCCTATGCCTGCTCTAGATGTTACTGGACTTCAACTCCCATCATCCCTAACCACTGGCTGTGCTGGCTGGGCCTGATGGGAATTGGAATCCAACAACATCTGGAGGGCCAAAGATGCCCCAGCCCTGATATAGATGAATGTAATGCATACATTATGAAAATAACATACAAAAATGCACTTTCTTATGGGAAATTGCTTTGCAAAAACATGTATAAAAGGCATATAAAAATGTGCATTGGGAGATATCTGCACTAAAATGCTGGTGGATTTTTATGAACACTTATTTTTTGAAAAAAAAATTACAAACTAATACAGTGGTACAGTGGTACCTCGGGTTAAGTACTTAAATCGTTCCGGAGGTCCATACTTAACCTGAAACTGTTCTTAAGCTGAAGCACCACTTTAGCTAATGGGGCCTCCTGCTGCTGCCGCGCCACCGGAGCATGATATCTGTTCTTAACCTGAAGCACTATTTATGGGTAAGTGGAGTCTGAAACCTGAATCGTATGTAACCTGAAGCATATGTAACCCGAGGTACCACTGTACCTTGGTTGCCTTATTTAATCCATTCTCAGAGTCCTATCGACTCCCAGATCAGTTCGAAAACCAAGGCGCGGCTTCTGATTGGCTGCAGTAGCTTCCTGCATCAATTGGAAGCCGAAGAAGCTCCACTGGATGTTTGGCTTCCAAAAACCCTTCGCAAACCGGAACATTCACTTCCAGGTTTGCAGCGTTCGGGAGCCAAAACGTCCGAGTACCAAGGTGTTTGACAACCGAGGTATGACTGTATAGAAATGGAAGGGACTAAACTTAAGAAAGGGAAACTGAAACTGACAGACTGGACCACCCATAAATGGGGCAATGATCTTTCTGTTGGTACAATGGCCCTTTGTATACCGAATTATGTGCGGTCACTTCCTGGACCATTTTGAAAAACCATTTTCACCCATTGTGGTGGAGGTGCCGCCCTCTGAAGCCACTCCAAGCAGCTCTATTCTGTTAAAGCGGAAAAAAGGTCAAGCCTCTTTTGATTCATCTCTAAAAGGTTCATAGATCTGTGGACTAAACTACAGGTCTGCATTCTTTTTTGAGCAGTGGTTCAAGAGATTCAATGAGGGAGCATTGCACCAAATCATGGACCAAAGCAAACTGCTATCTCTGCCTCTTATAACTGATGTATCTTCATAAAGCCATCATACACCTGCCTCTCCCCTTACCTGAGGGGGTTGTCACATTCTCCAAGCTCTGATGGATATATCCTTCAAACACACAAGTCAGGAAACCATCTCCCAACAATTAGCTGAGACATCAGCCAACCGTGCTGCGCTGACAACTATCAATCTGCTTAAGAAAGGAATCGTCGGCCAGCAGCTAAAACAATCTCTGTATAAAATTCTTCAAAATTGCTCCCTCTATCTCCAGTGTTCAGAGGATGAGAGCCATTGCCTTATGGATCCAAAACACCAGCACCATCAGTACCAAGGAGGGAGGTGCGGTGGGTGGGGACTGTGAAATTAACAGAAATCTTTAGAGGAAAAGTCCCTAAAGGAAGGAACTCCCCTAAAAAAAGGGGGAAAGACCAAGAAAAAATGAGGACCATTGAATTAATTATCTGATAAAAGAGCACTCTACAATGCAGCATTTTTTGTTGTAAGTCCCACTTGGAAAGCCAAATTTTAAAAAGAGCAGAGAATTGCTTTCTCAGCCACAGTACTGCACAAGCTCTTCTCATGAGTCGTAACTGGATCCAATTTGGTTATGTTGTTTTCTCCAGGTTCAGCTTGTGAGCTCGCTGCTCCAATTCCTCCCCCACCCCCCAATATCTTTAGTCCAAAGAGCAAATATTGTATTTGGCTTATAAAATCCAAGTGATAGGTGTTGCAGAGGAAATGAACAGGGACATTGGACTGACAGCACAGAGCCTGTAGCAATGATAGGGGGGGGTGGAGAGGGGAGTTGAGATGAGAGAAATAGAAGCTTTATCCAAGAACCTTGATGGGAGATGAGAGGGATATGTTACAAGCACGTCCCAATTGTGATCTCTCACGAATGAAGACGGTATGGACTAGGCCAGCTTCCTCCAGCTTGATGTCCTCAAGGTTTGCTTGTTTGTTTTTGGACTACAAATCCCAGTGGCCATGCTAGCTGAGTCTTATGGAAACTGCAGTCCAAAACATCTGGAGGGGACTCAGACAAGAAAGGCTAGGTTAAGATAATGCCTTGAGGTTGTTTACTAAGTATCTCTCACTGCCCTTCCCGGTCCAAGAGTTCTGGATCAATACACCACATTAATTTTGAATGAGCTGGAAGCTGTCAAATTTTCCCCTTCTTATCCTCCTGGCTTAAATGCATGTACACTAGACATCCTTTCTTTGCCTCTCACTCCCCATTCTCCTAGAGAAACAAAGAAGGCTGATACAGTGGTACCTCTAGATGCGAACGGGATCCGTTCCGGAGCCCCGTTCGCATGTTGAAGCGACGGCACGTCTGCGCGCGTTGCGTTTTGCCGCTTCTGTGCATGTGCGTGACGTCATTTTGAGAGTCTGCGCATGCGCAAGCGGTGAAACCCGGAAGTAACGCGCTCCGTTACTTCCGGGTTGCTGCGGAGCACAACTCGAATGCGCTCATCCCGAAGCACATTCAACCCGAGGTATGACTGTACCTTGAAAATGAAAAACCACAACTTATGGGAGGGACCACACCTCAGGGAATGAGCCAATGGTGTCATCAAGGCTGGACATGGGGGCATAAGTCCAGCCCCCCCCCTCAGCAAACTGGGAAGGAGGTTCCCCAAACACAGCAGGGGTGGATTACATTTTGAAGTGGAAAAACTCTACATTACTATCTGAAGAGGCGTCTGTGTAAGACCATTAAGTTCAGATTACCTAAATGCAGGCATAATGCTTGCATGCAGAAGGTCCCCAGATAAACCCCCATTATTTCCAGTAAAAAATAATCAAATAGGAAGAATAGGAAATGTTCTCTGGTTGAGACCCTACAGACCTGCTGCCAGTCAAAGCAGACAACTCTGGCCTGGTATCACGGCAGCTTCATGTGTTCACTAACAACACTCTGACAAGTTTTTCCCCAAAGTGGGGGAAATAGCGATAATGATCAGCTGGGAATAAAAAAGTGGGGCTCTCACTTGTAAACAGGGACAGGTGGGTCACCTTTGGTGGTGTAGTGGTCTGGAGTTGTGGTGGGCTGAAGGCATGTTACTATATCTGTAGTAGGTTCCTTGTCTCCAGCAACCTAGAGTCACCCAATCACTGTGAAAGGGGAGCTCCAAAGTGGAGCATTTAAGAACACTGAACTCAAGGTTCTTCAGTTTCAAGGGAATGATGTGCAAGTTTTGTTACGTATGATGGAATTTCATGGAAAACACAATTTAAGTCACTCTGAAAGAACAGTCCAAATCAGTTGCCTATGTAAATAAATAATAAAGCACAGAAAATAGTATAGGCAACACCTGGAGATGGGCATTAATGGTTGCAATGCATCCCTTATGATGATGGTGATGATGATG
Source organism: Podarcis erhardii (assembly GCF_964252035.2). Taxonomy (NCBI): domain Eukaryota; kingdom Metazoa; phylum Chordata; class Lepidosauria; order Squamata; family Lacertidae; genus Podarcis; species Podarcis erhardii. The sequence continues at coordinate 10,767,968 of NC_138514.1, forward strand.
GTATAATTATAAGATTATTGTATAATCTTAGAAGGTTGTATAATCTTGGAAGGGCATGGCTGTGCTAGTCTTACAAAACAGCCGAGCACAGCTACTGTGGCAGCTGGAATGTCAATTGATGAAGTGTAAGTGTGGAATGAGATAAGCAGAATTGATAGGCAACTGGGCCAGAAAAAAAGAGAGAAAAGGTTCAGAGATAAGACAGCACAGAGAGAGACAGGAGCACTAGACATCACACAGAGATGGACTTTGGCCTCCTAAGTCTTCTTACAACAATAAAAAATGGCATGTGAAAGTACTGGCGGATTTCCTGCCTTGCCACCCCATACCAAGGTGTCCTTATCTTCTCTCCTGCATAAAGTAGAGGTCAACGCAGTTTTTAGGCAATCCTATTCAGAAAACTGAGCTTCAGGATCTCAAAGATCATGGTTAAAACACATGGCTACTGATAACTTGTTAGGCACATAGGTTAATTCAGTTCACTTTCTCTATCTCTATCTCCACCCCCATTGTTCTGCCGCTGAGGTCCAGCTCCGAGGGCCTTCTGGCAGTTCCCTCACTGTGAGAAGCAAAGCTACAGGGAACCAGGCAGAGGGCCTTCTCGGTAGTGGCACCCGCCCTGTGGAACGCCCTCCCATCAGATGTCAGAGATAAACAACTACCTGACATTTAGAAGACATCTTCAGGGAAATTTTTAATGTGTGACATTTTAATGCATTTTTAACCTTTGTTGGAAGCCACCCAGAGTGGCTGGGGAAACCCAGCCAGATGGGCGGGGTACAAATAATAAATTATTATTATTATTATTATTATTATTATTATTATTATTATTATCATCACCTGGTACCTAATCTTGATGATAAAGATCAGCAAATGCCCTCATATGAGCTGGTTTAAGTCCAATTACATTCACCAGGGCAGCTGCAACATTTGTTCCTCATGCCAGCAGGACGTAAGAAGAGCTTGCTGGGTCAGGTCAATGGCCCATACAGTCCGGCATCCTATTCTTACAGTGGCTGACCAGATGCCTATGGGAATCCTGCAAGCAGGACCTGAGCGCAAAAGCCCTCTCTCCACTTCTGATCTCCAGTCTCTGACAGCATATGGGGCATTCAGAGGCATACTGTATCCAGCAGTGCAGGTGGAGCATCACCATGGTGGCTGGAAGCCACCGACAGCGTCATCCTCCATGAATTTGACACTTGGTCAGGCCATGGGAAACATTTCCTGCCAACACTGTTTCCTTTAGCAAATCCTCAGTATGTTTACTGGACTGTGTGGATAGATGCTTACAGCCTGAAGACTTAGAAAGGATTTGTTGTTGTCATTTTCATTCCGTTGCCTCTAAGCTATTTCATATGTGAGATTGTTTCCTGCACTGAGATAAGCTCTAGGTGATGGTGTGTGCTTGTGGAGCGCCATGTGTGGTTTGTGATTAGAGTAAATTTCATGGATTGTGCAGTTGGAGCTAGAGGTAGAGAGGCTCTTTTTCAAAGGGGGGCAGCGTTCGAAAAAGGTGTGCCCATTCTTCCCACTTGGATAAATCAATGTGTTCTCCATCCTTGTCGCTTTTGCATGTGTTCACTCCTGAACCGGAAGGACTATACTAAGAGGGTTTCCTGTCTCATTCAAGCCTTGCAACAAGGTCTCCCCAAGCTCTAGCATAACTCTGTATCCTTTGGTTTGTCCTTCTGTTCTGCCTTCTGCCTTGTTCCTCAATCTGCTTTGTCATTTGGTCCCTACCTCCTGTCCTGTCCTTTATTCTTGACCTGCTTGCTTCCTCCTGATCCTGCTTCCTAGCTCGTCCTTCGGTTCCAAATTACTATTTCATCCCAAACATTGGCTTGGCCCAGAGTTCTCGTTTACCATAGACTTTACAACCATTCAGGCTCTGCCTAGCTTGTTTCTCAATGAGGTCTTGAGTCTCTTATAGCCTGTCCAAGGCATGGTCCTGGTGGTCAGCTGCCGCCTCCTTAATCACAGCCTTGCCCTTGTAGAACACAGCAGGGAAGAAGATGGGGGCAAACCTAGAATCAGTTGCCTTTGCCTAGGCATCCATTCTGGCTCAATATATTGTTGCGGCTACCTGCCTTTCACCCTATCCATCCCAATGGACACCAGCCATTACTGGAGATCAAGCTTGGTAAAGCACCCAGGATAAGTTGCTGTGCTCCCTGATGTCAAAAACCAGGTGAAGTCATTTGAAAGTTTTGTTTCAGTCCACCATCTTGATTAAATATGGTGGTTGGTATCTAAACAGACCCCCACTCCTGCCATGGGAACCCACATGCCAATTTTGGCAACGATATCACAAGCGGCAATGTCAAACCTATGCCAAAAATGGGCACTGTCATGCCAAAGTCCTGTTTCAGTCTGCCATCTTGATTCAAAATGACAACTTCGTTATTCATGCTTTTTTTAAAAAAACAAAACTCTACTTGAACTAACTATTTTTATTTTGAAGGAAAAGCACACACAATACCCCTGATCTGATACAAATTGGGAAAATGCACCAGCTTCCAGCTGAAAATCCCCCCTCCTGTTACTATTTGCCCCAAAGTTGCTGCTTTTGCAGCATCCAATTTAGTAATCTTTAACATTTAGTACTGCTGAAAGAAAATTCAAAGGATGTCGTTTTGAATCTCTTTCTCCAAATTAACCACAGCTGTAAACCTAATTCCAGGTTTATGCTTACCCCCTCCTCCTACTCACTCCATATTTCACATAGAAAAGAGCAAGCACATACTCATTTATCACTTTATCTTTGCAAAACAGTGCAAATGGCCCACCAAAAGGCTTTATGAGCTATGAGAGCCCAGCAAACAATGTTGATTGGCAAGCAAGGGGTTATGGACAGGTAACAAATGATAGCCTCACTCAGGATTCATCATCCAGCTTTCAACAAAAATATCTGAATTATTGTCTATAAGCAGGAGTCTGGCCGAGAGTTTTTCCTCCTTCTTTCCCAGCAGAGTTGTTAACACTGGTAGAAAATATTTGCACATTCAAATAAATCCCTTTAATAGCTCGGGTAATTGCTTTATGTCAACTTCCCTTTCCTTTTAGGCTTTATTTTTTATGTGGAGTAATAAACCCTCAAGGTATGCTCCTTATTTATAAGGATATTTGCAAGCAAAGGGGGGAAAACACACACACAGATACGCAAACCAACTCCCTTGGAATTCTGAGCAAACACCATTAGAAGATGAAGTGCTGATCTATACAGAAATCTATAATGTGCCGACGTGGCAATGTCGCTTTTGGACAAATCCTGTTCATAAAATGGATGTTGACCCAAGTTGTCAGCCTCGATGTACAAGGGAGATGCCTATTGATCAGCCGAGATAGGCTCGGCCTCATCTTGGCATATTATCAAAAGCGAGTTTTGCGTGGAACCAGGCATCAGAAAAATGGCATCTTTTGACATTCTGTGTAAACTCGGTGTTTAAATGGGTCTCTTGAATGAGAGGCAAGCAGTGGGGGTTTCTTTCGGGTGGGGGGAGAGAATAGGGCTGTTACAGAGCCAAGTTCCACCTCACTTGCTCTCCAGATGATTAGGGCATCTCCACGCATGCAATATGTATTCCCCCCGACACATGAAAGTTCAGCTTTCCATCTTGCAAACACAGAACTTCAACACATATCATTTCCTGCAGATGATTCTGTTTGATGTCCGCAGTCCCAGCCCTCCCTCGTGACCCGAACTGTCCTCTATATAAGAAATCCTGCAACAGGCCTCCTCTCTCCCTTGCCTGCTGCTCAGCAGGATAAAAAATATGCAGTTGTTCAAATAACAGCAGTTTGATATTCAGCGAGAGCCCTGAGCAAAATCCAAATGGTGTTTAACCTTGTGGGATAATAGTAAACAGGCAGAGGAGATCACAGCAGCAAAGCAAGGCTCTTGAAAGAGAATGAGCAATCCTGATAACATTGGGAAAGCAAAACAAATTGCTTGTGAATGAAATTAGCCAGAAACCTGACTGCTGCAGCACCAGCTGGGGAGGAAAAAAATCCATGCTTGCCGCAAAGATTTTCAATGACAGACAGCCACAAAGAAAGCCAAGTTAGGTAAACTTCAGGCTAACAAACTCACAGGGAGATTTGCAGCATCCTCAAGCTATTTGAAAAGCTGGGGATCTTATGTACTTACGTAGGGCAGGGGTGGGAAAGCATTTTTCAGCCTGAGGGCTGCATTATTTTCCAAGGTGTCACATAAGGAGAATGGGTATGTCAGAAGAAAAAAGGAGTGAAGCAACAAATGTATACTTTACCTTTAAAGCCCTTTGTGGCTCAGGGCCCTCATATTTATGGGACCGCCTCTCCTGGTATGCCCCACAGAGGACCTTAAGGTCCATGAATAACCACAGTTTAGAGGTCCCGGGCCCTAAGGAAGTCAGACTATCCTCCACCAGGGCCAGGGCCTTTTCAGTGATGGCTCTGACCTGGTGGAATGCTCTGTCCCATGAGACTAGGGCCCTTCAGGATTTAACCTCCTTCCATCAGGCCTGTAAGCCAGAGCTATTCCACCTGGCCTTTAATTTGAATTCAGGCTGATCTTTTATTTTCCTTCTCTTCCCTCCCCCTCCCCTTTTATGAAGATCACCCGCTCTGAGACCCCACAGCTAATTCTCCCCTGGTCTCCTCACTGGCCCAAGTAGGACCAATTCAGCCAGCTAGCCCTGGGGATTATCTAATGCTTATTTCCCCTAAATTGATTTCTGAATTTTGAATTTTATTGCTATTCATGTTTTTATACTGTATTTTATGCTGCTTTTACAATTAAGTGTTTTAAATTTGTTGTTAGTCCCCCTGAGCCTGGTTTTGAACCGGGAAGGGCGGGGTATAAATAATTTTTTTATATTATTATTATTTATTCCTACCATACACACGCATCTCCATCCAGTCCCACAAGAGGCTCTATCACATTCCAGCCAAGCAAAATCACTAGTGGAAGGTGCAGCCTAGGACTAGTGGAAGGTGCAGCCTAGTCCAAGCAGGACTAGTGGAAGGTGCAGCCTAGGGAGTGTTTCAAGGGTGAGATAGGGAGGCCTGGAGGGGCACATTTGGCACTTGTCCTGATGAAGTCCCCCACTCCTGATGTAGCACCTTTGGAATCAATCAATCAATTTCCTTTATTCGACCGATAGTCAGAGATAAAACACAATACAGAATTATAAACTAAAACATCATAGGGGTACATAAAAGGTAGGGCCACAGTACTAAACCTCTCACAGAATCTTTGGAATCTTCTAAGAGGCCTTGATTGTGAAACCCAAAGAAGCTGCAGTATGGAGACAGATCAACAGAGAACCAGTCTGCTCCATGTTCCATTCAACAGCCCTTAAGATGCTCAAAGGCATCTAGCATGTATCTGCTCAATTGTTCTGAGAGCAGTTACATTATGCTAGCCCAGAGTCTAGCAGTGTCTAGGACACCAAGTCACAAGCTGCAGCACCAACATCAGTTGAGGAGGTGGACCAGGTTCTTGGCTCTGATCCTCATAAGGAGCCTGGTGAACCAGACCCCAAAGCACAGTGTCAGGATCATAGAATCATAGAACTGTAGAGTTGGAAGGAACCTCCTGCAACACAGGAATCTCAACAAGCAAATGTGCTAGCAGCTTTATTGCTGCACCACCCCAAATAACCAGTTGCCATCCCACACTACTCATTGAGCTGTGCAGGGATGTCCACAGCTCAGGAGAAGTGATAGCTCAAGCAAAGTGATGTCGGTAGTTGGATAGCAAGGACAGGTAAGGCCCTGAGAGTGATGGAGGTTCAGAACCATGGACAGTGCCCCTATAGTTGAAGCCAAACAGTCAAGTATTCTCAGCAATGTCCTACAGCAACTTGATGAGCTTTCTATAGCAGGGCTAGGTAGTCAATGTCTAGAGCAGGCATCCCCAACCTGCGGCCCTCCAGATGTTTTGACCTACAACTCCCATGATCCCTAGCTAACAGGACCAGTGGTCAGGGGTGATGGGAATTGTAGTCCAAAACATCTGGAGGGTCAAAGGTTGGGGATGCCTGGTCTAGAGGCAGTGCTGTCTTTCAGTCAGTTAAAGGGTCAATGTTTTTCAAGGTTATGGGGTTTATGGCTGTGGGGGATCTCTCTTCACCAACTGCCAGAGTCAGATGGCAGAGATGTTCCCCTTGGGGTTCAGGAGAGAAAAGTTAGGCTTCAGCTCCCACAAGCCCTCATGGAATGCACAGAGTATGGATCCATCTCTTTCTCATCACCATTGGTTGCTGGAGACCTCTGCCTCTAAGAAGTCCTGGTCTCAGGCCATTAGGCTACATCACCAATCCAATGTTATCTAGAGCAGGCCAGGGCAAAGACCATGCAACAGGAGAGAGAGGTCCAACTTCAGGCCAGAATATCTAGTACTCCATTAAAGAGGTGAGCTGGAGACAGAGACTTAAAAAGCAAGGAGTTCTGGTGAGGGTTTGGAGAGCCACTTCAGAAACATTGGTTGGAGTATAAATATAGGTAGCTCAATAGGTAAAAAAGGTAAAGGACCCCTGGACTCCAGTCAAAGCTGACTATGGAGTTGCGGCACTCATCTCGGTTTCAGGCCAAGGGAGCTGCTGTTTGTCCACAGACAGCTTTCTGGGTCATGTGGCCAGCATGACTAAACCGCTTCTGGCGCAACGGAACATCATGACAGAAACCAGAGCACACAGAACTGCCACTTACCTTCTTGCCACAGCGGTACCTATCTATCTACTTGCACTGGCATGCTTTTGAACTGCTAGGTTGACAGAAGCTGGGACAGAGCAATGGGAGCTCACCCCATTACAGGGATTCCAACCACTGACCTTCTGATCGGCAAGCCCAAGAGGCTCAGTAGTTTAGACAACAGCACCACCCACATCCCTTACGTAGCTCAATGTAAGTTGTTGAAATGTATTAAATATCAACAAATTAATGTGTGTGTGTGTGTGTGTGTGTGTGTGTGTGTGTACACTCACACACACACATACATTAATTTGTTGATATATAGCTTAGGGCTTTTCAGTTACCTCAGTCTGTTTGTATTCAGCAGCTATAACCAGGCCTTCTCAAAGGTCCGGGTCACTTGCAGCTTTTGAGGACCCAACCATAATGAAAAATAAAGAGATGACAAGAGATGAAAACAAAATAAGGCAGCAGTGGGGGAAAGTGTGAATGGTTTGCTTATATAATCAGCTGATCTTGGAGGATCAGGGCCCACTCTAGGAATGACTGCAATTTCTTTTAAACTGATTTTAATGTTGTATTTTACATTGCTGTTACCTACTCTAGGACCGTATGAGTTAACAAAAAATAAAATAAAAATCATGCCGTTCACCAAATTACATCTCTTATTTGCTTAGATATGAAGCCCCCAGCTAAGACAATGTGTTGCATTTTCATCCTATGTACATAAAAAGGTTGCAAAACTTACCAAATGCCAAAAAGTTTTGGCAAGTGTCTTTAAAAACAAAAACAAAATCCCCACAGGCTGAAATATCCCCACAAGCTCTCTGTGACGATGGCCTTGATTCCCATAAAGATCTCTCATAAACATGCACGCTCTCACACGAATCCAGCCCAATCTTGCTTAGGTAGGCGGAGCTGGCAAAGCCATAGCTGAAGGTGATATTTTAAAATATGATTATGAGTTCACAAACGGCACAATCAAGCTAACAGCTTATTTTAATGCAGTAACTAACAGATGGGTAGCATCTCCATCGCAGTGAATACTTTCTGCTCGAGTCGAGTGAATAATGCACAGTGCTATTAACTCTGCCATTTTTCCTTCTTTTGTTCGTGAATTGTTCATGGACAGATTGCAAAAGCTCTAGGACATATTTGGTATTCCAAAATCTTTGCAACATTTCTTCCGCAGTGTATCCTGGGGCCTTTGAGAAGCAAATATCAAAGTCAGTTTGGGCATCCTTCCGCCCATTGAGCTAACAAGTTTGCCTTGTGCTACATAAGCATAATAACCATCCAAGTTAGTCACCTAAATTAGTTGAGGGTGGTAGCGCTTAGAAGCCACAACCAGCCTGGCAGTAGTACAAATTCTGTTCTGTGCAAGTTCTTCCATCTTTGCCAAGGGCTTGGATGTTGAAGGAAAGAACTCACAACACTTTGGCCAAATCAGAATTATGTAGCTATTTTATTTTTAAATGCAAATCTAGATACAATGATACCTCGGGTTAAGTAATTCATTCCAAAGGTCCGTTCTTAACCTGAAGCTGTTCTTAACCTGAAGACCACTTTAGCTAATGGGGCCTCCTGCTGCCACCGTGCCACTGGAACACGATTTCTGTTCTCATCCTGAAGCAAAGTTCTTAACCCAAGGTACTATTTCTGGGTTAGCGGAGTCTGTAACCTGAAGCGTATGTAACCTGAAGCGTATGTAACCCGAGGTTACATACTGTTGTTGCAAAACAACTCTTTTCAGATGGTTCACTTGACATTTCACAACACTTCACAACATTTTATCTAATACACGAATATACCGCTTTTATCCTTAGCATTCCTGAGTGGTGTACATGCACACAAAAAGCCATACAATCAAAAACAAAGCAAAAAGTAATCATAAAACTGCCTGATAGCGTAAGAGAATCTCTGTCCTGTGCCTGACATTCACCAGTCAGCAGGGAGTTCCACAGGTTTGAGCCCTCAATGCCAAATGAACTGTAACAAGTCATTGTTGCTTATTTTGTTTTAGATGTTATGTACATTTTTATCCCACTCTTCCTCGAAGGAACACAGGATGGAATTGGCACCCCTCTAAAGGGGATTAGAGCAGGAGTCAGCAAACTTTTTCAGCAGGGGGCCAATCCCCTGTCCCTCAGACCTTGTGGGGGGCCAGACTATATTTTTTTGGGGGGGGGAATGAATGAACTCCTATAACCCAGAGATGCATTTTAAATAAAAGGACACATTCTACTCATGTAAAAACACACTGATTCCTATACCATCCACGGGCCGGATTTAGAAGGCGATTGGGCTGGATCCAGCCCCCATGCCTTTGTTTGCCTACCCATGGATTAGACAAATCCATGCAAGATGCAGCTGTCAGTGTCCACTAGTTGTGACGGCACACTCCTTCCTCAAGGATCAGAAGAAATGTGCCTCTGGAGAACTAAAGCGGGGAAGACCTATGTGCTCATGTGCCACACACAGGCTACTCAAAGGGAACCAGGGTGAGCCTTTGCTCTGATGCAGCCGGGCACTTCTTATCAGCCCAATTCCTTCCATTGGGAAGAAAACACAAGAGCATCTCCCATAAAAAGGAGAAACACTCCTCTTTTGCACAGCTGCCTGGCTTTTGCTGGTTTTGGCTGTCTCCACTTCCATTCTGTCATTTCATCGCAGGACGGAGACAAAGGGCTTAGCAGAGGATATGATGGGAGCTTTCACTTATGAGCACCAATACTGATTGACAGGGCTGCTCCTCAAACAGAAGAAGCTCATTAGCCAGCAATGAGAAAGGTCACGTCTGGGATTTATTATTATTATTTTTGTCCAAGCTGCGATTACAAAAGACTTATCCCGAAAGGGAGAAGTTCAGTAACGCCACCCAACGTCATGCAAATGATCTGCCATGGGGCTTTGAAGTGGCAGGCTCTCACTTCTAAGGCTACATCTGTAATCAGGGCAGAAATGCATTTCGCCGTCAGCTAGCCAATCAAGAGGACTTGTAGCTTAGAGACCTCACCTAGCTAAGCGCAGCAAGGAAGGGCACACACCAAAGGAATTTCTAAAGGGTAGCCTCTTTAGATGAAGCCCTGCAGGCCTCCCAGGAGGCATGTTTGTCATTGAGCACTCCCACCACCAAAGCCAAAAGACCCCCTGTTATCGTAGCCCTGGAGGACAAATCCCAAACTAGCTGTAACCAGTCTGACATCGGTGACAGTTGTTTTAGGTGTCTGCCCCAATGTAACAAGCAAACGGAGCTGCACAAAGCAGTCGATATCCTGGATGCCCTGGATGCCTAAGGGATTTCCTTAGGTGACCCATCTGAGCTTGGAGAAGGCCACACCTCTGCCCACTGAAGGAGCTGGTGAAGGTGCCTTCCAACTCCACAATTCTATCATTCTTTGAGGCTTTCTTTCAAGCTTCTTTCATAGGGGAAATCAGAGAATGAGAAGAATAAACAGAGAGGTTCTGGAAGCAGCTTTCTTCTTCTTCAGCGATGTTCTACATCATGCTAGCGGTTTAAATGGCAACATTTCCTTACAAGGTTGTTTGCGTTTTTAATTAAAAAGCTAAAGGTTGCGTTTCAGCTATGTTTTACAAGTTGAATTTGTTCTAGAAACATCTATGGCTGTCAGCTGGTCCTAACAAATTGGATATCATGCTATGTGCAACCGCTTTGTGGGGAGGAAATCTAAATAATGTGTAAATGTGTGTAAAGGAGCGTCTCCACCCCCATCGTTCAGCCCGGACACCAAGGTCCAGCTCCGAGGGACTTCTGGCAGTTCCCTCACTGCGAGTAGTTAAAGGGAACCAGGCAGAGGGCCTTCTCGGTAGTGGCGCCCACCCTGTGGAACGCCCTCCCATCAGATGCCAAGGAAATAAACAACTATCTGACTTTTAGAAGATATCTGAAGGCAGTCCTGTTTAGGGAAGTTTTAAATGTTTGATATTTTATTGTATTTTTTAATATTTTGTTGGAAGCCGTCCAGAGTGGCTGGGGAAACCCATCCAGATGGGTGGGGTATAAAGAAGAAATTATTGTTATTGCTTATTGTTATTATTACCTGCATTTGGGGATTCTCTATGGCTATCATGATGAACTTCTGCTCTTCAAAGGCTGCCACTACATCATTGGCAGAGTATATGTTCCACATGCAGAGAGTCCTAGGTTCAAGCATCAATATTTCCTATCAGAAAATCCTACCTATAAATGAAAGCACCAGGATAGATGTGGCCGTGGCCTCAATTCAGTAAAAGGCAATTTCCCATGTTTCATATACTCCATGGCATTTAAACTAACTAGTAGTATTATGCATTAATTCCCACAGGCAGATAATTGAATATGCGCTCGAAGAGATCCGTTTGGATTGAAGAATTTTCCTTAGCAGTCTTATCTGGGTGTTACATACTTTAAAGATTCAGAAGCATTGGTTACTTTCTGACTAGTGAAAGGGCAGAACTTTCTTTAGTTCACATTTTAACTTGAACCTACTCAATTTGCCCTTCACAAACCCTTATGGAAGCTGTCCTTCAAAGTTCACAATTCTCCAACAGCAACAACAAAAATGTATAAAAATGCACACATAGGGAGAAAGTATGTAGAAAATATTGTGTATGAAATATTGTGTGGTCTCTGGGAGAGGGGCGGATGCTAATTGACATGGAAATAGAGGAATCAGATATAAGACTGGAAAAATTAAAGAAGCCAAATTTGGCAAGAGTCATGCATCCCTGCTTCACACACACACATCATGTTTTAATTAGAAACAAAGCAAGTTTCTTCTGCTGCAAGGTCCATATATACAGCAACTGAACCCAAAAGCCCAACTAACCAAAAACCAACAATGGCAACACACATGCCTAGATTATTGTTCACAAGAAGAAAATGCACATCAACCAAATTTGGCGAGCAGCAAAGTGATCTTTAAACAATCTTTAAACACTGTTGTAAGGCAAAGCCAGGGATCAAGGACAGAGTGAAGATCAGAAATGTTGCAAGAAGGAGGGGAGTTTACTCTCCAAGAATTTGGGTTCCAGTCAGGGGCATCCTGGCAACAGGGACCCAGTAGAAATATATACTTCTCATTTCTGAGCTCACAGAAATCTTGCTTCATTTGTGATTTCAGTTTTGCCTGATCTGACCCCTTCAGCACATGTAAGCAAAAGCAATGAACTAGTCCAGGATGACCTCGGCTCCTTAAAGAATAAAAATTGATTTAATCGCACAACACACAGTGCACATCACATAGACCTACGCTCATGCTGTCTGGCATAAGTCTAGAGAACTCCAAGAGAGGGAGATAGGAAATCCTTCTTGCACTACTATTTTTGTCTCCTGGCAGCTCATAAGCCTCACATTAATTTGAATTTGCGATCTGAAAGGCATTTCTGGGTTCCGGAGCTATTAGTGGCCAAGTTATGGAGATTAAAGCAGAGCACTGGTCTTCAGCTGGTAGGTCGGGACTCACCAATGGACCACACTTTGACCTCAAAGCACCACCAAACATATTACTTTAAAATATGATGAGAAAGGTGTAGGAAGTTTGAGAAAGCAGAAGAAGGGGTGAAGGAGAAAGAGAAGAAATGCTATCATCTATGGCAAGGGGGATGAACCTTTGGTCCACAGGCCAGACAATGTCTGCCAGGCTGTTGTCAGTGGCCCACCAGCCCCTGGCCCTGCCAGTCCCCTGCAAAGACACCTCCTCTCACTTCCACACCATGCAAGTAGGTCTACTTCTCATGTTGATCCTCCTAATTTATATGAACTAGCAGTAATCAGAACAGGGATGAAACCCACTCCAAATGTGTGGATTGCTGGTGATCAGTGCTTTGATTTGGTGTTGAATACCATAGATTCTAAAAGGGACACAGGTGGCGCTGTGGGTTAAACCACAGAGCCTAGGGCTTGCCGAGCAGAAGGTCGTCGGTTCAAATCTCCACGACGGGGTGAGCTCCTGTTGTTCGGTCCCTGCTCCTGCCCACTAGCAGTTTGAAAGCACGTCAAAGTGCAAGTAGATAAATAGGTACCGTTCCAGCGGGAAGGTAAACGGCGTTTCCGTGCGCTGTTCTGGTTCGCCAGAAGCAGCTTAGTCATGCTGGCCACATGACCCGGAAGCTGTCTGTGGACAAATGCCGGCTCCCTCAGCCTATAGAAGCAAGATGAGCGCGCAACCCCAGAGTCGGTCATGACTGGACCTAATGGTCAGGGGTCCCTTTACCTTTACCATAGATTCTATGTTAAAAGTTAAGTGTGGAACCCATGTCAAAGAGTTAAAGGGCCTCAGATTTGGAGACTCCCACAGTACAGTGGTACCTCTGGTGATGGACGGGATCCATTCCAGAGGCCCAGCCGTATCCCAAAAAATCCATAACCGGAGGCACCCTTCTGCACTTGAATGGCACAATTGTGCACTTCCGCATACACGCATGATGCGTAGATCGCTTCTGCGCATGCACACGTGCCGAAACCTGAATGTATACACTTCTGGGTTTGCCGCATTTGTAACCCAAAGATTACATATCCAGAGGGATACGCAACCCGAGGTACCACTGTATAGGCATAGCAGATTTAGTTGTCTCCAATCTGACCACCACCAGGACATTCCTTAGGCTGCTTCTACACAGAATTACAACTGATACCCTGAATTCACCCAAAATGCACAGATTTGAGATCGGGTTGAGTCATGTACTACTTAGCACTACTTAATCTAAACTAGGACAATCAACATGTGAAAGGCAGGACTACCATTGAACTCAACTGATGGCAGCAGTGGTTTAAAAAAACAACCACCCTGTAATAGGAATCAGCTCTCTTCTGTGAAGTGGTTTCCAGCTGGCAGGGGCGTAGGAAGGGGGTGGGGGTGTGGTACGCCCTGGTGTCATCCCTGAGGGCGGGACAAAATGGCACACTGTGGGGGCGGCACTTACCGTGGGGTCTGGCCTGCAGCACGCCCAGCCACGCATCTCTCCGGGAGTGACGCGGTGGCTCAGGTCCTGAGCTGCCCAAAATGGCAGCATGGGGCTTGCATCCACCAGGCGGACTCTGTGGGCTGCTTGCTGTGGTGCCCCCCACGGTACCCCCATGTGTGGATCACCCATGTGCAGCTCGCCCCGTCCTCGTGGGTGGCTCACCCCAGGTGCTGGAGCAGCTAGCTACACCCCTGCCAGCTGGCCACTACCACCCCGATTAAGACAATGTCAACAAATTATGGCAACAATAAAAAAATATTGCATGGGTAATCCATCTTGGAAGTTACTAGCACATGGACAACAGTAGTCAAGACTAGTCCAGAAACAGCTGGAGCGGGTAAGAGGGGCACTCTTAACCACTGAGGTCACCTGGGCCTCTAGCAATGAAGATGTGTGCAGGAGCACCCCCAAACTATGAATCTGCTCTTTCATAAAGAGTGAGGCTCCATCCAAATCAGCCAATTGACCAGTTATCCTTGCACAGGGACCACCCACTTATAGCATCTGCATCTTGCCAAGATTCAGAGTCAGTTTACTGGCCCTCATCTAGCCCACCACCAAGTCCAGGCACCAATCCAGGATTTGCACAGCTTCTCCCCCTTCAAATGTTACAGAGACACAGAGCTGGTTACCATCAGCATACTAATGACACCTCACCCCAAATCTTCTAATGCCCACTCCCCATGGCTTCATTTTCACTTGCATAAACTCATTTTTATGGATTCAAGCTCTGGAAGCAAGCAACCTGCATTCTAGCAATCTTTCTGCAGTGAATCATACTTCTTTCTCTAAATACAATGGAATAAGGAAATATTGCTAAGAATTGCTATGCAGGTTGTCTCCAAGCAGAGCTGAGAGGGGGCAATTCTAGGATACTTCTGTAACATTTCTTTAAACAAACTGCATTAAGCCTGACTTTCAATGGCTTTTGGAAGGCTTAACATTTCTTTCCTAGTAAATCTAAACAGTCAAAGTGATACTGACCTCCAGATGGATGTCACTAACATCCATTAGCGCCTTTGATTTCAATTTATGTCTCCTTTGGAAGTGCCGAAGTACAGGTGGCAAAAAGATCTTCTCTGCAGAAGCTTGCCAAATTTCACACATGGTATTGATTAAAGCCGTATGAATGGGGATTCAAACCCTCTGCATTCAATCCATTGCTCAGTGGTAAAGCTCATGCCTTACATGCAGAAAGTCCCAGTTTCAACCCCCATGATCTGTGGTTCAAACTTTAAATTCAAGCCAGGCTGCAAAGGAAGATCCCTAATGAAAGCAAGGTTTGCAAGCCCCACTTTCAGCAAGGATTGGCTGAACTTGGGAGCAGCTGATCAGGAATGCCTGAGTGCAGCTGGGCCCAGTGGGGCTTGTGGTCAGCACAGTGTTGTAGTGGGTGGGGGGGTGGCACAAGGGCAGTTGCCCTGGGTGTAAAATTGTTCTCCGTGTGAACCAGGAAGTGACTTCTCTAGGCAATGGAACATTCTCTTTTCTCATCTCTGCTGCTGCAATCTCCTGGGTGACACAGATGCCGTTAGGCAGTTGAATGCACATGAGTACTCTGTCCAGTTCTCTCCCTCCCACCACCCCCTGGGCACTGGCAACCCACGCTATACCACACTGACATCAAGCCCTGCTTGCCAACATAGGAGCCAACTTCTAGGGCCCATGGGGGCTTCGGCCCCCAGAATAAAATATTTGAGGGGCAAAGTTGATGGGTGTTCCCCTTCAAATGGTGTGTGTGCACCGTGTCATGTGATCAGTTACATGGGGTGGGGCTTACCTGAGCCCCCACAATATTCTATTCAAGTTGGCACCCCTGCTTGCCAAAGAATAATCAGGAGTGCACTTTAAGACTCCCAGTTGCCTGCCCCACATTTGATATCATACATCATTAGGTGAGCATGGCCTGGCTGAAATACTCTTGCAGATAAAATTAGAACCCATACCAAACCTGATTTGGGCTGCAGGCTGGTCCCTATGCCTGGTTTAAAGGATCTTGGCTAGCAGGAAGCCTGTTTGAGACTTTGTAGAGGCATACAAGTATGGTAGATTATACTTGGCCAGACTGGGCAATGTATAAGGCAGCTCTCTGGTTGGCTGTATAGAAAGTATAACAAAAGATGCTGTCAAGTAGAAGCTCCCCAGCACCACAACACCAAATAGAGCCTGCCCAGTAGTCTAACCATGGAACCACATGTTGACTTCTAGATCCATAGGCAAATGTTACGTCATTGCTCAGCCTGGACTTGAATCTATCTGCACTGGACTGTAGGGTGGCTCCACCTTATCCTCTCTCAGCTCCGAGTGCTCTTCAGTGGGTTCCCCCATCCCCACAGAGGGCCCTTCAAAGGGTTCCTCAGCACTGCTTCTAGGGGAACCTACCTGCTCCCCAAGTTCCTCAACCTGGGGCTGGGTCTCTGGTTCATTCTTTGAGGGTTCCATATGTGCTACCAGATCAGGGCAAGCAGGCAGCAAATCAGAAGATTGTAGATAAGTCCACAAGACCCGTGGGTTCAACACATGCAAAAGCATTTTTTAAAAACCAAACCCCCAACCAAGTGAAACTTGCAACACCTGCCAGGCTGGCGTTGATGTTTTCGTTGCACAATGACAAGTGCTTTAGAAATTACGCCAAAGGAGGACAAGTGGATGGATGAGTGGGTGTGGAAGTCTGACAGCTGAATTAATCAAGAGATTTTCATTTGTGTGCCGATGTGATTCTTATCAATCCTCTCTGAATACTGCTGGAGGTGCAAGCACAGCTTTTTGCCCATGCACCGGTATACCTGTGGCTTTAAAAAATAGTATTAATTTATCTAATAAAGGGCTGACTCAAGGTCAGCGTAGTCCAGGGGTGAGCTAACTTTCAAGCTCTACTTTTATGCTCTACTTCTTTGAAATAAATAGTGTCCATGTGCTCCAACCATGTGCATATGTTTACAGAGCAAAGGATCTCTTGACAGTTATGGCACAACTGGGTGCGCACTTTGCCTTAAAAATCATCAGAAGTGCCTTGCTGGATCAGACCAAGGACCACCTCATCCAGCATCTTCTCTCCCTGTGAGAAATGCAGCAGTGAACAAGTCCAGGGAATTCTAGGTCCTAGATCAGGGGAGGAGAACCTGTGGCCCTCCAGACATTGCTGAACTACGACTCCCATCAGGCCTAGCCAGTTTGGCCAATGGTCATGGATGACAGGAGTTGTAATCCAGCAACATCAGGAGGGCCACAGGTTCCTCTTCTTTGCCCAAGGTGGTTCACCAGAAATTGGCCAGTTGCCTGGTGGATTTCAGTCTACTGCTCATAGACCACAAGGAGATGGAGTTCTGAAAGGAAATAAAAAAGTGAAGGAAGGAATGTCCTAACTAGGTTTCAGATTTTTATTTTGGGAGAACCACTACACCTTTAACAGCTATGTGGAGGTTCATCACTTGAATTCAGCACCCAGTATGGACATAGCCATCATGGTGCCATTCTCCAAGAGAGCGTGGTAGAGGCTATCCAGTACCTTGGACAGCCACCTGACTATGGGATGGGCTTGACTTGACTCTTCTCAGCTTCTGTGAGTGGCAGCCACTTATTATTCCCATTCTCCAGGTACAGAAGGATTTGCCCAGGTGGCTTGGGAGATGAGGAAAGTTAAATTACTGCGTTCAGACTCTAGACTAGTCACCAAAAGATTGACATGCATTTCTAGCTCTTTAAGAGAGAACGTGAACTGGTAACGCTCCCCCCCCATCACTCTGTGAGAAAAAGCTGTCCATTGGAACTTTGGCCTGTCACACTGACATTCAAATTCACTTGTCATTCCCAGTAACTAGTTTCAACCCTTTGTGACTTTGTTCCTCGGTGGAGCTTTTTTTGTCAGGGCCGTGATGAAGAGAAGACAGCCAGCAGGGGACAATAAACATGATCCTCAGGAAATAAACAGACAGAGAGACTCCAGATTATATACACATGATACTCTTGTGTGCCTACAACCCATTTCAGCCTTGACCTTGCGTCCGACTCCCCTGTCTCCTGAAGTGTGACCTTCATTCCCCAGTTCCATCAAAGCTACAGCTGCAGCTCACTGGGTTTATCTAGATATTTGCAGAGAGTCCACTTATTATTTTGTGTCTTACCACTGACTGTATCTATCACCACATCAGGACAACCGACAAACAGAAAAAACAAACTCTTAGCTCCCCAAGGAGGGCAGTTGGTAACCACAGAGATTGGTTATTTTCTTCCCACCATTCTCCATCTGCAATAAAATAATGATCAAGAGCTATTCCTTTCCTTCAATGACCCACTTCTTTTGCTGAAGTTCTGTACAGGAGGGACTGTGATGAAGTACGACTCTGACTACATGGCTCAGTGCAAAGCATCTGCTTTGCATGCAGAAGATCCCAGGTTCAATCCCTGGTATCTCCAGTTAGCTTTGGGAGGGACCCCTGCCTGAAACCTCGGAGAGCCTCTGCCAGTCGTCGTCATCATCATCATCATAATATAACAACAACAACAACAACAACAATAAAGCGGTAAACATCAAACATTAAAAACTTCCCTAAACAGGGCTTCCTTCAGGTGTCTTCTAAAAGTCAGATAGTTGTTTATTTCCTTGACATCTGATGGGAGGGTGTTCCACAGGGAGGGTGCCACCATTGAGAAGGCCCTCTGCCTAGTTCCCTGTAGCTTCACTTCTTGCAGTGAGGGAACCGGCAGAAGGCCCTCGGCGCTGGACCTCAGTGTCTGAGCTGAATGATGGGGGTGGAGTCAGTGTGGACAATACTGAGCTAGATAGACCAGTGCTCTGACTGAATAAGATAACTTTCTCTGTTCTAAGGCATTCCGTTCTAGCAATAACCTCCTCTCAAGAGCAACCAAGAGGATTTAGACAGGCAACAAAAGGGGTTTGAGGCTAGCGGGGAAAACATCCGTATGAAGAGAGACTGGGAAGACTGGGCCCATTGTCTTCAGAGAGAAGCTGGATCAGAAGGGACAGGAGAAAAGACTACAGACTAATGAACAGTGTGGAGCAGGCAAGCAAAAGTGAAAACAGAATTGGCTTTTGCAGTAGAGAAGAGCAAAGAATAGACAATGAGATTCCAGGGCAGAAAATGTGTACGGACAAAAAAAGATCGGAAGTGATTTTCCATGTTACATTAAATGCATATTTGCAATTTTTGTGTGTGGTGTTTATGAATACAAACCATGAGGAATGACAAGGGGTTTCTGAGGTCTTGGCCAGAGGTCTTTCCCATCCCTGCATAAAGACAACGCTGTCCTTGAAATTCTACACACTCTTACCTGGATATAAAGGTAAAGGGACCCTTGACCGTTAGGTCCAGTCATGGCCGACTCTGGGGTTACGGTGCTCATCTCGCTTTATTGGTTGAGGGAGCCGACATACAGCTTCCGGGTCATGTGGCCAGCATGACGAAGCTGCTTCTGGCAAACCAGAGCAGCGCACGGAAATGCCGTTTACCTTCCCCCTGGAGCGGTACCTATTTATCTACTTGCACTTTGACGTACTTTCAAACTGCTAGGTGGGCAGGAGCTGGGACCGAGCAACGGGAGCTCACCCCGTCATGGGGATTCAAACCACCGACCTTCTGATCAGCAAGCCCAAGGCTCTGTGGTTTAACCCACAGCGCCACCCACATCCCTGGATATAAGGCCAATTAAATTCAGTGGATATAAGGCCCATTAAATTCAATTGAAGGGACGCGGGTGGCGCTGTGGGTAAAACCTCAGTGCCTAGGACATGCCGATCGTATGGTCGGCGGTTCGAATCCCCGCGGCAGGGTGAGCTCCCATCATTCGGTCCCAGCTCCTGCCCACCTAGCAGTTCGAAAGCACTCTTAAGTGCAAGTAGATAAATAGGTACCGCTTTATAGCGGGAAGGTAAACAGCATTTCCGTGTGCTGCGCTGGTGCTGGCTCGCCAGAGCAGCTTCGTCACGCTGGCCACGTGACCCGGAAGTGTCTTCGGACGGCGCCGGCTCACGGCCTCTAGAGCGAGATGAGCACGCAACCCTAGAGTCGGACACGACTGGCCCTGACGGGCAGGGGTACCTTTACCTTTTTTAATTCAGTGGGCTGCATACACACACCACATATAAAGCCCATCCCTCCCACCCCACCAAAAAAACCCAGGAATGATAGTTTGTTAAGGGTGCTGGGAATTGTAGCTGTGTGGTTGGCAAACTACAGTTCCCAGGATTCTGGTTTTGGGGTCTGTGTGTTTTAAATGCACTGTGTGTGCATAGCCTGGGACTTATTTCTGAATAGTCACGCATGAGATTGTGCTGCTAACCACAGAGCACTCGCAATTGAATTCAGTAGGGGTCCATTTGGGGTCTAAGCATCCTAAAGATTGCACTATTACATTCCACCGTCGCAGCCCCCTGGCTCCCCACGCGCTTTTACAAAGTAACAAGGTTTTTCCCCATTGCCAAGATTTGTAGGAGAGCATCATGATGAGCTCAGCTCCGCTGCCAAGAGAGTCGGAGAAGAGGAAATCAATTTCCATCCAGGTCTTATTACAGCCCTTCTCAGAAGTCATATAATCGGAAGAGCAGGAGGGGAAATTGTCATGAAGCCCAGCGTGTGTCATTCAGAAGCTACAGCACGCAGCACGGGGGGCAGGTTTAACAAGGGCTCTACGCTTGTCCCTGTTGGCAAAGGGGTAAGCCCCCCCTCCGCTGCCACCCCATAAAGTTCCCATTGGAGCCTTGTTATGTTCCCTCCGTGTGAAAACTTACCTGATTCATCTTAGGTGCTAGACAGGCATCACCCTAATGAGCTGTGAAGGTGGGTGGGAGGGAGAAAAATCTCTTCATTTGTTGTTTGACCTTTACATATTTCCCAAGTGAAATAACAGATATGTCACAAATTTAATCCATGACTTGGGGTCAGAGGTCGCAGGCAGCCGGCAACGCCGGTCTGTCACGTATTCTCAAAGGTCACTGAAACATGTTTGCAAATATACTGCACGTTTCAGTCGCGCGCCCGTGTAAAAGGAGATTGCGCCGGAGCCAACGGCAAGCAGGGCCCTCTGGAGAGAAGACCAATTTAGCAGAGAGGCTCTGTGCTGATTTTAGAGACTCTTGGGTTCACACACACACACACACACACACACACACACACACTGCTCTTTCCCATTTAAATGCCCACAGAGAATATAGGGATTTCAAGCCTGGACACAAAAAAGCTTGGTTGTACCATTCTTGATAATGCACTGACTTCCATGCTATCAATTTATATACTATTATGCAACCCTAGGTAGCAGCTCTTT
The DNA here is from genome assembly GCF_964252035.2 of Podarcis erhardii. NCBI lineage: Eukaryota > Metazoa > Chordata > Lepidosauria > Squamata > Lacertidae > Podarcis > Podarcis erhardii. The sequence goes on from NC_138514.1 coordinate 10,788,893, forward strand.
TGCAACTGGGACCCCTTCTGCACAATGCATTTAAAGCAGTATCATAGCACTTTAAACAGTTACGACGTCCCCCAAAGACTCCTGGAACTGCAGTTTGTTACGGGTGCTGAGATTCGTTAGGAGACCCCTATTCCCTTCAGAGAGTGACATTTCCCAGAAGAGGGATTGGTTGTTAAACTCCTCTGGCAATTGTCGGTCTGTGTCCTGGCTCTTTTGGCTGGACAAAGAACAAGAACTTGGAAAATGTTTCTGCCAAAGGCTTTAATGCGTAAGTCCATTCAGCACCTGTCATTCACTAGGTGTGTACAGTGGTACCTTAGTTCTCAAACTTAATCCTTTCCAGGAGTCCGTTCGACTCCCAAAACGGTTTGAAAACCAAGGCACTGCTTCCGATTGGCTCCAGGAGCTTCCTGAACTTAATCGGAAGCCACATCAGATGTTCGGCTTCCAGATTCAACCCATGCACTGATGGAAGCACAACTGTCCTGTAATCTCTGGTTTAAAAGATTTGGTAGCCCAGAATGGGAAAGAGCTTTGCTGGAGACCCTGGAGAGCTGCTGCCAGCCAGAGTAGAGAACATTGGAGGAAATGGGGAAATGGTTTGACCCAGTGTGTATGTCAGCTTCTTAGGTCCCTGCTTCAATCGCCCTCTTTTCAAACAACCCACCCCCACTATAAACATGAAGGTTTCCATCTTGCAAGCAGCTGCCCTGTGCCTGAATTCAAGAGGAAACAGGATGAAGGCCGGGTTGTTGTTTTTTTACAAGCTTCCCTTCTTCCTACTTAGGGCAGCTCCTTTTCCAAAGCAAAAGCAGAAGGGAGCCATCACCATGGATGGGGTCAGAAAGCGTGAGCTGCTAACCTTTCTGTGGCTTTTTGATTTTATGAAACAAAACAAAACAAATGGCCTTTATTAGTCCTTCACGCTCACCAAGGCCTGGCCTGCCCCTCATGGTGCCAAGAAGGACCTTCAAATGATATCGGAATGATTGGTATTAGTAATTGTATTATAATGTTGCATTGTTGTAATGAGGCTATTGTTGGGTTGTAATTGAAAATTATTATTATTTTAAAAAAGAATGACTTTCAAATAATTTTGCAGCCCGCAGAAGCTGGGCCCTCTATGTTGGCTGAGTTTACAGAACATGAGCTCTCAGCACCATGCAGGAAACACAGATCAGAGGGGAAAGTGAGCTCGGAGTTTCATGGACAGCACTGGGACAAGTTATATGAATGGGTTGTTCTTGTCTTTAACTCTTTCCCCGCTTGGAATGCATCAGCTTCACACACAGAGTGTGGAATGAACGAAAGAGCTATTTTAAAATTTGAAATTAAAAATGGCAGCCTTGCCCTTCTCCCTTCTCAGCAAGCAGCAGCAATATGGTGCATTCAGAAGACCAGAGAGCATTGCAGCCCCACCTGACCCTACTGCCCAAGGCCCACATTACCTTCTGGGCAACATTTCAGGGGCCGTATGCTAACGCTGAGCAGGGCCAGCAGTGAAAGTGGGCAAGGCAACAAATGTGAATTTGACCTTGATATTACCCCTCTCTATAATCCAGGATTTTGCACAAGCAAAAGGTCAACCTTGGAGGCCCTAGAATTGGATCGTAGCATTTTACCTTATACCAAGAGAGATCGTTGGTCCCCAGAGCCCAGTACTGTCTGCAATGACTGTCAGCGGCTGTCTATGGTTTCAGGCAGGAGTCTTTCCCAGCCTCGCTAAGAAAATCAAACCTGGGAGTTTTTGCACTCGGAGCATGAGCTCTCTCACTGTACTGCAGCCCTTCAGGAATTCAAGAGCAACAGGGAAGGGGTGCTAGCAATGCTTATGCAATGGCAAGATGCATCAGCTGACCCCTGAGCCTAATGCTGGCATGGTGCTCAGCACACAACTAAGGCAGGATGTGGTCTTCCGCTGCCCTCTTGCCAGACCCCAACAGTAAACCTCATTAGCACTTGTGTTTTGCCTCAACTGGAAACACAACATGGGGGCGAAAGGGATAACCGTGTCCCCTTTCGCCGCAGCCCCGATTGGATTTGACCTCAGCAGATGCTTTTATCTCAAATAAAGAAGAAGGGGGAGAATCCTGTTAACAGATCTCTCACATCCCATCTACTTACGCTAGATGCTTTCCAGATGGGCAAATTCCAGAAGGGCGAGTAAAGATGGAGCCAAAACAGCAAAAGGGTCTTATGGCACTTTAAAAGATGGGAGGAGTCCCAAGGCTTAGGAATCAGTCAATTTCATTTCATCCCAGCTTCCGAGTCTTAAGTTCCACATCATTTTGTCATTTATTTATTTATTTATTTTTATACACAGCCCTCATGAGAATTCATCAGCATTTTAGCGCGCAAATTGCTCCTAAAGACCCGCACTTCAGCATGTGATTTTGCCTAATATATTCATTTTTACAAAGTGCTGTCCTCTAAGAAAATGCATTTCTGTCTCATTTTTTCACTAATGTATGCAACTCTCTGCACGCTTCACCCGGTAAACGCATTTTTGCACACACTACTTGGTTTGAGAATTAGGAATCACAGGTACTGTACCGACATGCTAAAGAAGCAGAAAAGACTATTTGTTTATGGAACAACAGCCGCCTGTATGTTATTAGCCCAGAGTTGGAAAGAAGACAAAGTCCCTAACGGAGAAGAATGGCAAACCAAGCTGATGGACTATGCCGAGATGGCAAAGCTGACTGAAAAACTCAGAAACCAAGAGGATAAAAACTTTATAAAAGAATGGGAAAGAATTGTAAGTTACTTAGGAGACCACTGTAAGCAGATGGAAACAAGAGCAGGATTTTGATTCACTTGTAGTGTAAAAATCACTGTGAACAATATGGTTTGATATAAAAACTGGGGTATGGATGAATATGCAGTTGTAGGTGTTTAAACTGAGATCCCATGGAGGGGATGGAAATCTTGAGATTCAGAGAATCTGTTTATAAAGATATGTCTTTACTAGTTTGTGTTTATTTGTAAAACCAATAAAAATTATTTCATTAAAAAAGAAGAGAAGTTGCACTGCAAAATTCACTGACGCATGAATTTCGAGGGATGGCTGTGATTCAGTCCATCTATTGTTTCCGAGAGTGTGAATGAGGTAGGTTCAGCCTTTATATGCGAACTGAATTGGGTTTCTTTCCCATCCCTACCCAAGACTCAGCCAGCATCCATATCTCAATGGAAAATGGGAAAAGAGCAGAACGTAGACTGCATGAGGCCCATCCATTGCCTCTGAGCCATCCCATTATAGATGGGCTTGGAGTCTCAGGTCTGCACTAGAGCAGATAAACGGATGCACTCCTTGTGGCTTGTCTGCCTTGACAACACTCTTCGCATTGCTTTATCACAAGAGGATGAGCAGCGGCATGATAGGAAGGATAGATGGGACCTGCCATGGGACTCCACATGGCTCTACCTTGATTGGGCGAATTTCAGCGCTTATCTCCCAGAGGCATTCGACCCTGATGGTGCACCAGTAGCTGTTGGCTCTGTTCTGTTCAGGGACAATTGTGTGGATCTTCACAATCTAGAGAGCAGTATTCTCCTTATGCTGCCATCAGGGATGGGGTTTTTTTAAATACCCCAATGGGTTATGCAAGTACTGAGATGCATCTTACAAAGGAGGGTAGGATAACCTCACTGACCACCATATTTTTGGAACACACAGCCCTAGTAGGAGAGAGCAGAGTCAGGCCAAAGGGGCTCTCTGCAACCAGAGGACAGCCTCAGACATTGCAAAGAAGCAGGGCTGCAGATAGTGGAAATTAGGGCCAGATCAAGACTTTTTTCCACCTGAGGCAAAAGACGAGATGGTGCCTTACTCCATCCCATGTGCAGAAACTGATAAGATGGTACTTTGGCCCTGGCAACAAAACTGTGCCCTCTGTTGCACTTCAAGACCGCAGTCTAGCTTAAGGGGTACGGCTGGGCAGGCTCCATAGCACACCTCTGTCCTCCACTGTGGGAAATGGCCAGGAGATTCACCTGACACCTGAAGCAGCTGCCTTGCTGTGCCTATTGGTAGGGCTGTCCCTGGAAGAGATGTGAACAGCTTGCCAAAGCAGGAAGTTGCCCATATCCCTGGAATATATCCCAGGACCCAGGCCAGGAGTCATGGCTGTTGGGCCCTGGAGTCCTGCTCATTGCAACACCAGGACTGCTGGTCAGAGGAGGGCAGGCTAGGATACCAACCCCACAGCCCTGAGCCCCCCAGGTCTGAGGATCATTTTTTTATCCAGGCCTATGGTTTTTAATTGAGAGGGTAGTTAGCTTTGCCAGTGACCTTTAAGTGGGGTGGGTGAGTATGTTCCTTGAAAGATATTGAGTTTATTGCTGTTTTTGCATATGGTTTTCATGACTTATTTCTGTTTTTATTGTGTAAGTCACTTTGAGACACCTTAGTGCAAAAATGTGACCAATCAATAATCACCACTACCACCATGTGACACCACAGAGCCAATCTCATGCTACGGTCTGCTGTGTAGCTCTACCAGATCTACAACCCCCATCGTTCCTGACCATTGGCCATGCCAGATGGGGCTGATGGGAGCTGAAGTCCACAAAGAACTGAGAGCCAGGAAGATGAGAGGTTGTCATATGAAAAAATAACTATTCCTTCCAGTTATTAGGAATTGACCTGGCAATGGATGCCAGCAAAGCCGAACACCCAGATGCTTATCCTTATCTATATACCACATGATTTTGTGGCATGTTTCACTCCATGCCCCTGAGCCCACTCCATGCTTCTTTAGACCTGCAGTGGTACCAGAGCAGAACTTTAGGGCAGACGCCCAGGGCCCCACTCAGCCAAATGCACAGAGCTCAATCATGCTGCAGGGCTGGCTTACCACATTTTGAAACAAATACATTAATGCACATTACCATGTAAAATGGAGATCCATGAACTGAATGTCTAGAGTCTAAAACAGGCTTCCTCAGCCTCGGCCCTCCACATGTTTTTGGCCTACAACTCCCATGATCCTTAGCTAGCAGGACCAGTGGTCAGGGATGATGGGAACTGTAGTCTCAAAACATCTGGAGGGCAGAGGCTGAGGAAGCCTGGTCTAAAATCTCCCAGCTGCCCCACTGCTTTAGACACCTACAAAAGCCCTGTTTGAAATGGCTACCTCACATGCGCTGCCGAGAGCGTCAGTCCTCTTTCAGGCTGGCCAGATGAAGCCCCAGGCAACTGCCCTCCTCCGCCTCTTCCCCTGTGTCTCCAGCAGTCAACCACTGAGGATAAATGGGTGTCACCACCGCTTAGTTGTCAGGTGGCCATCTGCATGACGGCAGATACCGAAGTTTGCCTTTGCATAAAGGGCCTTCATCTGCATGCATTCCGTCCTGATTAATTTCTGCCTTCCGCATCCCCCTGGTGTAGGAGGCGGAAATGCCAATGATAAATAGCAGGCGCTGACCTTCAGGGCGACCTGTCAATAATTGCAATCTTTGATCACCTATTGCACGGCACCTAGAGCAGTGTGGAACATGGGTCTCTCCCAGGCCTCTGCAGGCGCAGAGATAACCAGATGTTCCATCAAGCGGGACCCTCATCTGTGGGTCATCGTCTGCTACAAAGCCTCTGCAGTACCTACATATGAGGTTTCTCCTTTTTAATTACAGATACCATCCAGCCCATTCCTTTGGGTGGCTTCTGTAGGGGTGTGTTTTGCGGGGCAGAAGTACACACTCATTTATATTCTGTCAGCCTCAAGACAAAGGAAGAAGCTGGTGTTTGGGGCCTAGTTCTCACCAGGATGGAAAAATCTGGGGCCATGCTCTGGGTGGGACCGTAACTCCATGGCAGACGACATGCATTTTATGCAGCAGGTCTGGGGTTCAACCTCTGGCATCTCAAGTTAGAAATGGTCAAGGTGCAGGCAATGGAAATTGCATACCCTCCAACACATCGAAAGCATTTCCAGGATGCCATCTTCCCATTTTTTCTTGTGAGGGGACAGCGGCCATTTTGGGTGCTGCGGTCCCATGTGGTTTTGTGTTGCAATTTCTTCCTGAAAAAAGCACTTTTTCAGGCAAGGGCCCCCAAAAAGCGCATTTTGGGGCACCGTTTGAGATCACGCCCCCCCAAAAGGGCTCCATTTCAGGGGGGAATCATGGCACGAAATCGAGTGAGATCACAACACCCAAAATGGCCACCCTCTTGTACACAGGATGATCAAGCGTATGTGTGTATTGTGCAGGTAAAGGTAAAGGTAAAGGTACCCCTGCCCGTACGGGCCAGTCTTGACAGACTCTGGGGTTGTGCGCCCATCTCACTTAAGAGGCCAGGGGCCAGCGCTGTCCGGAGACACTTCCGGGTCACGTGGCCAGCGTGACATCGCTGCTCTGGTAAGCCAGAGCTGCACACGGAAACGCCGTTTACCTTCCCGCTGGTAAGCGGTCCCTATTTATCTACTTGCACCCGGAGGTGCTTTCGAACTGCTAGGTTGGCAGGCGCTGGGACCGAGCAGCGGGAGCGCACCCCGCCGCAGGGATTCGAACCACCGACCTTTCGATCGGCAAGTCCTAGGCGCTGAGGCTTTAACCCACAGCGCCACCTGCGTCCCTTCGTGTATTGTGCACACAGGTGTTAAATCAACTCCTGTTCTTGCAAATTCACACAGCATCAATAGTTGTTGTGACTTAGTTTTTTTGCAGAAGTATGTGAATTCTCATATTGTGGGGCCAGCCATTGCACTTTTCTGCCGATACCTCACATGTTTAAAAACTAGACCACTCCTGTCATTTGGGAAGTTTGCCTCCCACATATGCAAGTTATTTTGGGCATAATCTAATTTGCAAGAGGGTGGGGGGAGCACTAACTGAAGAAGAATCAGTACAATCTGTTCATCAGCTTTCAGTGATTTGTGCTCTTCGCCAATGTTTGCCCTGTGGAGATATCAACATTCACCTAGTTCCTACTGAGGAGTCATTAGAATGGAGGAAGGAGACTTATTTTGGGGACGATGAATTCCATGGCTGGTGGTAGCTATATGGCAGATGCAAAAGCCAGCCTAGCTGCTCGATAGAACATATGAGCAAAGCAACCAAATGTTCATGTGTAAAATTAATTTGGTTGGTGGCCATAAGAGATAAGGTCTTTTCTGTGTTGGCCCCTTGACTGTAGAACTAATGCCCATAGTGCATGACCTCTATGCTGCAGGTTTTAAAACATGTTTTAAGTACCCACCTCTCTCAATCTATACTTAAATAGCATTTTTCCTCCTCTCTAGATAACTGGGCTATGAAGGGTAGCTCAGTTGGCTGTTGCATTAATCTGTCATTTGCTTTAAATGGGCACTTTAGTAATAATTGGTCATGTTGCTGCCTTCCTGAGTTGTGATTTTTTGGTTTGCATTCTTATGATATTATGAGCCAGCTTGGGTGGGCTATATGACCCCCAAATACCTAATTTTAGAGACATATATGGCTGGAATTCTGCGAACCTTGATAGGGTGCCGTACACTGGATCTTCTAGTTCAGTGAGAAAACTTGGACCTTGAGAGGGAAATTCAATGCGGAATCCTCCCCGTCACTGCGGTCGCTTCGGCAGCCCAATGGACCTTTGGGGTTTCTAGCACCAAAAGCCAGCAAGGTCAGTGGAGGGCCAGGAAAGGCTTGAATCTGCCCCCAAACCCAGGATAAATTTAAGTCAGTCCCCTTTCTTGTCCTCTATTGTTTCCAGCAGGAGGAAAACGATGGGTCATATTGGTATAATACAGTAGAAAGGGCTTTGAATGGCAACACTGTAGAGACGGGAGTTGGAAGTCAATACATGAAGTGGTGCAACTATTTAATTTGGAGTCAATTTGGAAAAAATTGGAAATTCATAAAAATTATACTGGGGGAAGAATATAAAATAATGGGTTGTATCCATCCACTGTCATTAATGTATGACTCTCTTAAAGGTAAATGTAAAGGGCCCCCTGACCATCAGGTCCAGTCGTGACCAACTCTGGGGTTGCGGCGCTCATCTTGCTTTATCGGCCGAGGGAGCCGGCGTACAGCATGACTAAGCCACTTCTGGCGAACCAGAGCAGTGCACGGAAATGCCGTTTACCTTCCTGCCAGAGCGCTACCTATTTATCTACTTGCACTTTGACGTACTTTTGAACTGCTAGGTTGGCAGGAGCAGGGACCAAGCAACGGGAGCTCACCCCGTCGTGGGGATTTGAACCACTGACCTTCTGATCAACAAGCCCTAGGCTCTGTGGTTTAACCCACAGCGCCACCCGCATCCCAACAACTCCTTTAGAATTCATTAATTTCAGTAAGTTTACTCTGATTAAAACTTAGTTGGATTGAACACAGTGTAAAGAAAAAAAAACCCCAAACAGCTGAAATTGGGCAGCAGAAGGCAAGAACTCTCATCCGCTCTCACTTTTGCCTCATCAGGAAGAGCCAGGCAGGACACTGGATTGGAGAAAGAGCTGCCTGCAAATTCCGCTGTCCACACAACTGTCGGATTGCACTGTCAATATTCAAAATGCAACAGAAGATGGCAGATAATCATAACATTCGGGTGGAGAGTGGCTAATATATATATAAGCATGACATGTTCTCGCAGACTTAATGGATGGTTCAAAAACAATAATAACTTCTTAAATCAGATGTTCATTGGTGTGTGGCCCCCTTTTATGAATATTTAATTCACCGAACAATGCACAGCATGAGCAACAAGGCAACTCAGCCTGTGTTATTAGCCGGGGAATTGCAGAGCATCTCTGCTTGATCATGCAAGACTTTCTGGTCATCTCTTGCAAAGGCAGGGGGAGGACAAAGGACTCCAGAAGTTCAACAGCTGCAAATCAACTGTGGACTGCTAATGTGTTCAGATGTGGAGCAGTTTTTCCCATTGGGGTTGGTTCACTGTGCTACTAATGAGAAAAGTGATAATGCTGAAAGACCAAGCAAAGCAACTAGGTTCTACTTTCAAGATCGCAGCTTCGCATCCACTCTGGTGTGCTTTTGAACGACTCCTTCAAGTGTACACAATCAAAGATAGGTTTTATCCTTACAGTGTTGGTCACTGCACAAGATCAACATAATAAAATACCTAATGCATCAGAGGTCTATTGCATCAAGGGAAGCAATAATAAAGGGTAAAGGGGACCCCTGACCATTAGGTCCAGTTGTGACCGACTGGGGTTGTGGCGCTCATCTCGCTTTATTGGCCGAGGGAGCCGGCGTACAGCTTTCGGGTCATGTGGCCAGCATGACTAAGCCGCTTCTGGCGAACCAGAGCAGCGCACAGAAACACTGTTTACCTTCCCACCAGAGTGGTACCTATTTATCTACTTGAACTTTGATGTGCTTTCGAACTGCTAGGTGGGCAGGAGCAGGGACCAAGCAATGGGAGCTCACCCCGTCATGGGATTCAAACCGCCAACCTTCTGATCGGCAAGCCCTAGGCTCTGTGGTTTAGACCACAGCGCCACCTGCGTCCCTCCAAAGCAATAATAGTGACACTCTATTCTGCACTGGCTAGACCACACCAGCAGTACTGTGTCCAGTTCTGGGCACCACTATTTAAGAGAAGCTGGAATGCATGCAGAGGAGGAAGAGGAGGAGGACAAAGGTTATCAAGGGTCTGGAAGCAAAGCCTTATGAGGAATGGTTGAAGGAGCTGCGTATGTTTAGTCTGGAAAAGAGGAGTCTGGGAGGAGATATGATAGCTATCTTCAAATATCTCAAGGGCTCTCTCATGGAAGATGGAGCAAGCTCATTGTCTCCTGCTCTGGACAGTAGGATTTGAACGAGTGGCTTCAGGTTTCAAGAAATGAGATTCTAACTAAACATTGGGAAGAACTTTCTGAGGGTAAGAGCTGTTTGACAGTGGGAAAGATTGCCTCGGAAGGTGGTGGACTCTCTTTCATTGAAGGCTTTTTAAGCAGAGGTTGGGTGGCTATCTGTCATGGATGCTTTGGTTGAGATTCCTGCATTGCAGGGGGTTGGACTAGATGACCACAGGGGTCCCTTCCAACTCTACAGTTCATTGATTCATCCAGCATCTTCCATCTCGCTAATAGGGTCTTCTAAGAAGCCCCAAGGAAGGCATGAAATCAACAGCCCCCACTGTTCTTGTCCAATAGCAAGCGGCATCCAGATCTTTTTGTAAATTACTTTGAGGTTTTATTTTTAGAGTCAAGTTGTACACAAACTGCATGAAACAAATAGATACCACTTCTGAGCCTGAAGTTTCTATGTAGCCATCGGGATGAACAGCCTCTGAAAGACCTCTCCTCCCACGTAAATTTGTCTCATTCCCTTTGAAAGACATCTAAACTGATGGCTGGGAAAGACTGGAGTCAGGCTGCCAAGTCAGTGTTGACAATACTGAGCTAGGTGAAGCAAGGGTGTGAATTCTCATTTTCCTATCTCTGATGTAGTCAGTCTAGGTAAAAGGTAATAGGTAATAGGTAAAGGACCCCTGAATGGTTAAGTCCAGACAAAGGTGACTATGGGGTAGCAGCGCTCATCTCACTTTCAGGCCGAGGGAGCCGGTGTTTGTCCACAGACAGCTTTCCAGGTCATGTGACCAACATGACTAAACTGCTTCTGGTGCAACGGGACACTGTGACAAAAACCAGAGTGCACGGAAATGCCGTTCACCTTCGCTCCGCAGCGTTACCTACTTATCAACTCGCACTGGTGTGCTTTCGAACTGCTAGGTTGGCAGGAGCTGGGACATTGCGACGGGAGCTCACCCTGTTGCAGGGATTCGAACTGCCGACCTTCCGATTGGCAAGCCCAAGAGGCTCAGTGGTTAGACCACAGCACCACCCATGTCGAATGTAGTTGTTCTACATCATGGGTAGGCAAATTAAGGCCCCGGGGCCAGATCCGACCCAATCGCCTTCTAAATCCAGCCCGCGGATTGTCTGGGAATCAGGCTGTTTTTACATGAGTAGAATGTGTCCTTTTATCTAAAATGCATCTCTGGGGTATTTGTGGGGCATAGGAATTCGTTCATTTTTATTTATTTTTTTCAAAATATAGACTGGCCCCCCACAAGGTCTGAGGGACAGTGGACTGGCCCCCTGCTGAAAAAGTTTGCTGACCCCTAGTCTACATGTATCTTGGCCTATGACACTATTGAAGTTCCGCCGCATTTCACAAGAGAGCAAATCTTCTCTCTGTGTCACGAGTCATCAAGCCTTTTATATTTACAGCAGCAAACAATACATCCTCTTGCATGCCTTGCATGCGCAATACACCGCCAAGCATAAGCAAAGGAGGAAAGGCAGCTTCATTTGAAATGAGCCAAGAGATGCAACTGGATCTTGAGATGAAGCAAGAGTACCCTCTGGTGGACTGAGCAGAGAGCATTAGAGTGAGTGTAACCAGCATTGCTAGACATGCATGATAGGGTACTTGAAAGTACAGACATTTCCCCCCTACACCACTTAAGAGCGTCCTACTCACACATGACCGCATATATGTGCGGTGCCGGGAAATAATGAAATAACTCAATTCAAACCCAGAAATGGCATGAGGAAGCTGGAGAGTCCTCATGGCTCATGAGAAGACCCTCCCTAGAACTCGAAGAGGACGTCAGTGAGGGTGGAAGAAGCCCCAAAGAGACCAGAGGTGCAGTGGTTTAAGCTGTTCTGCTTCCCCTCCCCGCAGCTGATGTGCTGCTTCAACCATTTTTCCATGCATCCTCCAGCCTCCTACTGGCTCCAATTCTAGTTGTGGATATTTTTGGACACAGTATTTTTGGTATGGAATAAAGAGAGAGCAGCAGAGAGGGCATTTTAAAGGGTGTTTAGAGAGTGCTCCCCACTTTATGTAGTTTCACTTATGCACACAGGGGCCCGGAGCGTAACCCCCATGTAAGTGGGGAGCTGCCTGTATCTGGGAATTGAGGGTCTCCATCCATATGAGGTATGCATTTGAGTACACATATCTATAGGGGACGCGGGTGGCACTGTGCTCTAAATCACTGAGCCTCTTGGGCTTGCCGATCAGAAGGCCGGCGGTTTGAATCCCTCCTGTTGCTCTGTCCCAGCTCCTGCCAACCTAGCAGTTCGAAAGCACGCCAGTTCAAGTAGATAAATAGTACCACTGTGGTGGGAAAGTAAACAACATTTCTGTGCGCTCTGGGTTTCCGTCACAATGTCCCATTGTACCAGAACCAGTTTAGTCCTGCTGGCCACATGACCTAGAAAGCTGTCTGTGGACAAACGCCGGCTCCCTCGGCCTGAAAGCGAGATGAGCACTGCCACCCCACAGTCGCCTTGGACTGGACTTAACCATCCAGGGGTCCTTTACCTTTTTATCTTTACCTTACACAGATCTACAAGGACTCACATTTTATGCAGAAAGATTGGGCATTGCTTAGTATACTTCTAACTCAAGCCGAAAGGATGAGTCTGCTGGGTCAGGCCAACGGCCCACCTAGTCCAGCATCCTAGTTCTGAAATAAATAAATACTGAACCTAGAAGTTCTGTCTGGCCAACATGATTAACAGCCATTCTGAACCTTTCCCAACTCTGCAAAATCCTCTTTTAGCCGATGCAACTGAAACTGCACACTGGGGACGAAATTAATCGTGGCAAAAGGAGAGCCAAAACAAGATCACCAAAATGTTGTTGTTGCTGCTGCTTTTAATAAAGGTAAAATCAGCCACAAGGAGGGTGTGTGTGTGTGTGTGTGTGTGTGTGTGTGTGTGTGTGTGTGTCAGTTTGAGACCATGGCACTTGGAAGGGAGGTGTTCAGACTCCCCTTTGCACACACTCCCCCCTCTCAATTCATACTGCAATGCTCAAAGCTGATACATTGGTACCTCGGGTTAAGAACTTAATTCGTTTTCTGGAGGTCCGTTCTTAACCTGAAACTGTTCTTAACCTGAAGCACCACTTTAGCTAATGGGGCCTCCCGCTGCCAACAGAGCATGATTTCTGTTCTCATCCTGAAGCAAAGTTCTTAACCCGAGGTACTATTTCTGGGTTAGCGGAGTCTGCAACCTGCAGTGTATGTAACCCGAGGTACCACTGTATTTGCACTGTGAGGGAAAAGCATACAAGTACCCCTGCACTAGGGGTGGGGAACTAAATCTGGCCAGTGGGCTCGGATCCTTATCTCCTTTACTCCCTGTGGGCCAAATTCAATGGGTGGGTGGGACCAGCCCCATGTCAATAGCTGGTATCACAATGAGGCCAGGTGACATCATGCTGTGCACAGAAGTCTCAATGATCAGCTGATTGCTGGCGCTTGCAGGTAGCCTTGATCAGCTGAACTGTGGCACTTGGCAAACGCCCTCTTGGGCCTGCCACATTCCTACCTGCCCTACACCTGTTGCCATATAGGGCATCAGGTATCTGTGGCTTTGGCAAAACAGCCTCAAGGGCATAACTAGGCTTTCCTCCACTGACTTACGGTGTCTGTCTGTACATTTCCCTCTGTTGAGCAAATAGCAAGTGCAGAGGCATTTAAATCAGGAAAGCTCATGGAGAAAAGTGCCAGCCCCATGGCCCTGATCCAAATCGCCCCCTCCCTGCAGCTGCTTAGGTCTTTTGGAAGGAAAAACACAAATGATCTCATCACAACCCTCCTCTCATCACAACCCACCTCCAACATTTGGCTCACTAGGAGGCCAGCCTGGCAGCAGTCGCTCGTGTGGTCATGAGCCTCAAATGAGAGCAAGGGGAGGGAGCTAGATGGCTGCAAGGGGGGGGGGGCTTTTTCTGTTTGACTGCTGGCTGTTTGCTCCATCCGAGATCTGCAAACTAAACATGACTCCCGAGACAAAAGGGGGTGGGGTGGCAGGAAACAGCTACGCCCAGAGTCCTCTCCCATCCTTGCTGTCCAAGAGCTCAGATTCCAAATAAATAGTTTTGAGGCTCTGAGATAAGGGCTGTGCCGTCTTCATCTGGAAAAGGAACCTTTTCCCTAGAGGGCTCCTGCACGTGTCATATAAGTTTCCTTCCACGCTAGCTCAGCAGTAACTGGTCACAAGTACCTACAGTTTGTGCTGCTTTGTAAATAAGTCCATAAGCTGGGTAGATGCAGAGCAATCCAGCACATACCCTTGCACTGGACTGGGCCAAGACGGGGAAGGCACTGGTTTGGGCAGAAGTGTCCCTCCACCCAGCTCTCTGCAAGCTAAGACACCCTCCCAATGACCCCGATTTCCAGGGGTGATGCAAGCATCACTCCACCCGGTGAGGAGCTTCCCCTTCCAGTCTCTGAATATCCAGGCAAGCGGGCTCAAAACAGGGCACCCTGTTGGGAAATTTTGGAACAAGGAGGAGATAAATTGAAATTGCAGAGCTTTGAAAAACTAAAAGACAAAGTGCGAGACTGGCTTCACTATTATCAAATAATGGAGGCATACAAATTGGACAAGAAAATTGGCTTCCAGGTGGAAGAATCAAAATTGGAAACTGAACTGTTAGATCCCAAAACTAAGACTCTGTCAAGAATGTATAACTTGCTGTTGAAATGGAATACTCAGGATGAAATGGTGAAATCTGCTATGATAAAATGGGCACAAGATGTGGGACACAACATTATGCTGGCTGACTGGGAACAGTTATGGACCACTGGTATGAAGTTTACGGCATGTAATGCCTTAAGAGAGAATATTATGAAAATGATATACAGGTGGTACATGACACCAGTCAAGCTCGCAAAAATATATCATTTGCCCGATAATAAATGTTGGAAATGTAAAGAAACTGAAGGTACATTCTTTCACCTTTGGTGGACGTGCCCAAGGATCAAGGCTTTCTGGGAGATGATCTATAATGAAATGAAAAAGGTATTTAAATATACCTTCCTGAAGAAACCAGAGGCCTTTCTCCTGGGCATGGTCGGCCAACTGGTGTTAAAGAAGGATAGAACTTTTTTCATGTATGCCACAACAGCAGCAAGAATACTCATCGCAAAGTATTGGAAGACACAAGATTTACCCACCCGGGAAGAATGGCAGATGAAGGTGATGGAGTTCATGGAGCTGGTAGAAATGACTGGCAGAATCCGAGACCAGGGAGAAGAGTCGGTAGAAGAAGATTGGAAGAAATTTAAAGACTATTTACAGAAATATTGTAAAATTAAGGAATATTAGAAGGATGTTGGAATGAAGATATGTGGTTTTAGTAGTAATGTCATAAAGGAGTATTTAAAGATGGATTATTAACAGATGAGAATGTAAAGTTATAACATATTAAGATAAATTAGTAAGATAAAAGTAAAAATGGAAAGGATTTGCTGAAATAACTAATTGAACTAGAATACAAAAAAGGGAGGTGTGAGGAGGTCAGGGAAACAAGCAAATGAAAGTTAAGGCATTGAAAGGTTGACTTGTTTTTAATTGTTTTTACTTTTTTGTATTTTGTATTTTTTGTTTCTTTTTCCTTTTTCTGTTCTTATTCTTGTAACTTTTTTTTGAAACTTTAATAAATATTATTATAAAAAAACAAACAAAACAGGGCACCCTGGAGGCACAGAGGGAGAGGACTGAGCCAGCCCAAGATCCATTGACTCCTAAGTTTGTTGGTCAGTGTGGTGTTCTGAGTTCTGAGAGTTGTTTTGAGTTTGTTAAGAGAGAGCTAGTTAAGATCTGTATCTGTTCTTGTATATAGTAACTTGTAGAGTCTGCTGTTAATAATATACACCTATAAGTAACCAAGTTACTAGTAGCAGCATCTTGTTCCTGCTTCGTCCATCCTGCTTGCAACTGATTGCTTTCTGGAACTCTGCGTATGCTCTGCTAAGCTCTGGCTAAGGTCCTGCAACAGGTCAAAGTTGTGAAACACCAATAGGAAGTGACTAGAGGGAAGTGGGTGGAACCTTCATTGAGAGCACCTGCACTCTCAGAAGGGTCGCTTGTTCTTTTGCTGTGTTCCTTAAACATTTCTGTTACTGGTAAGAGACTGCTTTCTCTTGGTACTGTTTATCTACGGCCAAGAGGGGAGGAAGCCAAGCCCCAAAGCCTGACACCGGAGGACAAAGTCGCATTGTCAGGCCAAAGGGAAACAGGCTGTTCTTGTGGAACGTCTTCCTGTAGGCTAGGTGTTTCTGAGACTTACCCCGAGGGCAATTTCCCCTCCTACTCTGAAACCCCAGGCTCATTCCCCCTACAGAAGGGGAGTCCAGCTCCAGGGCCTGACAGAAGTTAAAAAGAACTTACAATTTTATATGTACCGTACATCTTTATACAATTTTATAAAATGTTATACCACAGGTACTTGACTCCACTTCAGCTAACAAAATGGATCCTAATGCTAGTGAGATGTGCCGGAAGTGTGGGGGCAATCAAAGCAGATTATATATGCACATATGGTTGACCTATAAGAAAGCCAGGAGCTTCTGAGGGAAATTTATTAATATTATACAAAATACGATGGGATATAATATACCACTGAATCCATTACATGTTCTTTTAGATTATCTTCAAAATGATATACATCCAGAGCATCGTAATTTAGTAGGAAATCTGCTAACCACAGCAAAAAACACAAAAAAACACACCCAAAAAACCCCATTAATAGGAGCCAAACAGAGTACTGAAATAACGCCAACTGAAAAGAATGGTTTCATATAACATGGCACACAGCCATGATGCCTAAATTTACTGAGGTGGTCAGATGAGTTAGAAAAGGGAGACAGAGGAAAGACCTGTCTGGTTGTCCTTTATTGGTCATTTAAAGCCGAGGCATAACGTGAAACCATTTAAAGCTTTGCTGCTGGTGGTTTAAATCTAAGATCATACATTAATTATATGCAGAGTTGTTGCCAACGGTAGAATCATTGGAGCCAATCGTAAAGTCTAAGTTAGGCACATTCATTGCAATGGGTCTACTCTGAGTAAAGCGAAGTAAAACTGCTCAGATGATGAGGTTTTTATTGGAGCGGGGGACCAGGAGTGAGTTTTTATGTGAAAGGACATTGAGGGCATTCTCGGTGGTGGTGCCCACCCTGTGGAACACTCTCCCATCAGATGACAAGGAAATAAACAACTACCTGACTTTTAGAAGACATCTGAAGGCGGTCCTGTTTAGCGATTTTTCAAATGTTTTCTTGCTTTTTATTATTACTAATATTATGTTGGGCAGGGTATAATAATAATAATAATAATAATAATAATAATAATAATAATAATAATAATAATAATAAATTACCAGCTTGCATCTTTGCATCATTGGGTGGGTCTTCAATATTCTAGCCAAAAATAAAAGAAGCTGCCTTCTGCACACCCCCTGGACTAAATAATCAAATCTAGCACAACATTTCCATTAGATGAACCTTCCCTTCATGACCACAAGAGGGCAATAGAGATTAAAACAAAACAGATTTTTTTTAAAAAAAAAAAAAAAAAAACTTCAGCACAATTGTCATCCCGCGTTGAAAGCATGTGGGAAACAGACTGAGCTGCTTCCGCAACTCCCCACATAAAAAGCAGAGCGAAAAGGAACATGCCATGCCAGCCTCTCTTTGTTGTTGATTTTTCCTTTCCCCCAGAACACCATTCAGTTATGCAATAAACATGCAGCGATTACTTTCCTATTTCCAGAGGGGCAGCTGTGTCCAGTGTCTGTCGGTTGCAGCCCAGGAGTCTTCTGGCAGCTTATAAAATAATGCCAAATAATAATATTGCATAACCTCATATGGTCTGCAGGTCCACAAGAACACATGTGCGTGGGTGGCTGGGGTTGGAAACAGACGTCAGAAGGAAAGGAAATGCAGGAGAGTCGAGATGGTGATAATAACCACATTAATAACACCGGTATTCTAAAGCAAGGGACGTGGGTGGCGCTGTGGGTTAAACCACAGGGCCTAGGACTTGCCAATCAAAAGGTCGGCGGTTCGAATCCCCGCGATGGGGTGAGCTCCCGTCGCTCGGTCCCTGCTCCTGCCAACCTAGCAGTTCGAAAGCACGTCAAAGTGCAAGTAGATAAATAGGTACTGCTCTGGCGGGAAGGTAAACGGCATTTCCGTGCACTGCTCTGGTTTGCCAGAAGCGGCTTAGTCATGCTGGCCACATGACCTGGAAGCTGTATGCCAGCTCCCTCAGCCAATAAAGCAAGATGAGCGCCGCAACCCCAGAGTCGTCCGCGACTGGACCTAATGGTCAGGGGTCCTTTACCTTTACTCCCATAGAGACTACCTTACATTGCGTCTAAAACTAAAATCGCATTTGAATAGAAACTGTTTCTCAGGAGGCTTGTCCTAGTCTTTATAACCCTGCACCTTCTTCCAGAAGGCAGAAGCTGAAAGAGATCCTGCGCTATCTCTGCAGCTTTCTTATGTCACCCGGAAGCATAGATTTGATCCAAGGTAGGGAGAGTGCACCCAATTATTCTCTCCGCAGTCTTTACAACCCTGGACAGCATTGTTTTTTCCCTGTCCGTTCAACCAATGTGGATGGCTTTCAAAAGGGGTTAGACGAAGTCACAGAAGAAAAGATATCCATGACTACCAGCCACAATGGGCTGTATACTCCTTCCAGTGTTAGAGGCAGTGTTGCTCCAAACAGGAGTAGCTGGGAAGCAAGTGGGGAGACGGCTGTTGCACTCAGGCCCTGTTTGGGGGGCTTCCTATAGGTGTCTGGTTAGCCACTGCAACAGCAGGATCCTGGAATAGGTGGGTCTTTGGCCTAATCCCATAGGGCTTTTCTAGACCCTCCAAGTGTCTCTATTTTCCAGGGACAGCCCCAAATTTACAGAAGCCATCCCAGTTTCTGATTTGATCGTGGAATGTCTCGATTTTCCTTAGGACGTCCCTATTTTCATCAGTAAATGTTGGAGGGTTTGGATTTATGCAACCCCCCAAGCCATCTGAAGGCAGCCCTGTATAAGGGAGCTTTCAAATGTTTAATGTTTTATTGTGGTTTTTATATATGTTGAAGCTGCCCAAAGTGGCTGGGGCAACCCAGTCAGAATGGCAGGGAATAATAATAATAATAATAATAATAATAATAATAATGGAATAAAGGTAAAGGTAAAGGGACCCCTGACAATTAAGTCCAGTCGTGAATGACTCTGGAGTTGCCGTGCTCATCTCGCTTTACAGGCCGAAGGAGCTGGAGTTTGTCCGCTTCCGCAGACAGTTTTTCCGGGTCATGTGGCCAGCATGACTAAGCTGCTTCTGGTGCAACGGAACACCGACACCAGAGCAATGCACGCAAACGCCGTTTACCTTCCCGCTAGAGCAGTACCTATTTATCTGCTCGCATTGCATGCTTTTGAACTGCTAGGTTGGCAGGAGCAGGGACTGAACAACGGGAGCTCACCCCGTCATGGGGATTCAAACTGCCGACCTTTCGATCAGCAAGCCCAAGCGGCACAGTGGTATAACCCACAGCGCCACCTGCAATAGGACATCCCTATTTTCATTGGAGAAATGTTGGAGGGTATGCACTTCTTACATTCTGAAATCTGGCCAAACACTAGCCAGGATACGTCCTGCTCTGCTCTTTTATAAAACTTTTCCCTTTCTTTTAAAATTCGTCCTAGGCCGTGTGTGCACAATATATCTAGCCAAGCTTGCCTTGCTGCAAGGCCGATCCCACAATGCATTGTGGAGAGAAGACAGCACACTGCTAGGCGCTGGCACTTGACTTGAGCCATGCTTTTAAAAATCTAGCATTTGTCACTTAAGAATTTCTACACGCTCTGTAATTATCACAAGTAGCCACTAGGGGTCAGCATCAAGCTCATGTGTCTACAAGAACTGGGATCTGTGCATGTCTCTGGGTGCGCACACCATCAAGAGCACTGTTGGATCCCTATGAGAAAGAAAAGGAGTAAAATAGCCAACCAGTATGTAGCTCATTCAAGTTATTAATATTAACCTCTGGAAAGGTGGGTCAGTATTTGTCAGTTTGCATTTCTTAGTGCAGAAAGTATTGGTCTGGTGTGTAGAGATCTTTCCTATTCTACTTAATTCAAGAGGCTTCTGGGAGCTTCTCTGTGTGAAAGAAACAAGCAGAAGGTTCATGATGTTTGAGTTATACCTTCAGAGAAGCTGAGTACAGCTGGCTTAAACAGGTTCTCCTATCTGTTACCTTTCAGTCAAGGTCATGCTGACCATAAGAGGAAGGCCAAATTTATGGTATGGCAAGAAAAAGGTCCATAAAGGATGTGGAAACCACATATTTCGAAGATCTCTTATTGAAATCTGGGATAGGTATAAAAACCTCTTGGAACCAAAAACACCGCATTGGTTGTCTCCATTAGAAATGATGTGTATAAAAAAGGTCAATATGAGTGGGAAGTGGATAACATATAGGGAATTAGCAATCAAAGAAGGAGGAAAATGGAAACTGAAACCATACGAAGAAGTGAAAGGGTATGTTAATGATTGGTTACATTATTATCAGGTGAATGAAGTGTTTAAACAAGATATCAAAGAAAATGGTTATTGTAAGTTTAAGTTAAGTCTGCTGCAACTGGACTTCTTATGGACAGGGCCGATTCTGCATGTATTGGATTTGTGACCATTGTGCTCATTTGCCTTCAGTAGCAGTAAAGCTCTGTTGGATGAAATACAATCGCCTCTGGTCTGTTTTGGGGGAATCCTGTGAAGTGTTTAAGTTTTTACTCTGCTAACTATACATTGGAGTTATACTCTGGATCAATACTGAGTAGAACTCTATGACAATATTAACTCCAGCAAAGACAACCGAAAAAGGTTACACAGCACACACCAAAGAAATGTGCAAGTCTAAAATCAGAGATGGCCCCAACATTGCCGTGAAGTATGGGTGGCAAAATGTGAATTTGCTGCAGCACAAAAGCACCATATAATATCAGAGTGAGACTTACAAAAACCTTTGTACTATGGAGTGTTTCTTTTGAACATCCTCACCACTTCATTCCATTCTCCCCCCCCCCCCCCATTTTATCTGTTCCCCGCAACCACAACCCCACAGCAGCATTTTGTGACCAGTAAGCACACTCTGTCCTTATTTAGCTGCTTTTGGAGGATTCCCCTTACTTCCACCCCCACATTTCTATCTACTTCTGCAAACATACAATTTCATTAGATGTTCATTTTCCCAAGGGTAAATCTTGTGAGATTTAACAGGCACTAAGTTGCAAAATATATTTGCTGGGTCCTATAGGTTTTGTTCTTGCTTTCCTTTGGATGGAATGACTTGGTCTCCTTCCATTCCTTCCTTCCTTCCTTCCTTCCTTCCTTCCTTCCTTCCTTCCTTCCTCCCTTCCCTTCCCTTCCCTTCCCTTCCCTTCCCGTTTTAACTCTTTTTCACCACATGGTGGCACAAGAATAGAAGCATTAAAGGAAGGAGCTCTTAGCAGTGATGATGGGGGCAAAGTACCTTTAAACTCACCCTAAAATCGCACCTGAGCAAAGAGTGGGTTGCTTCCAACTCACTTATACTCAGAGTAGACCCACACTGAAAGTTCAGGTGCATTATTTTGAATGGGTCTCCTCTGAGTGGGACTAACACTGGATACAGAGGCAGCTCTAGGGAACAAAAATGGAGCATTTCCACAACTGCTTCATAGGACAAGACCTACCCAAGAAAAGTTGCTGTGCTCATTGGGCCTCACACACCTGTGCAGATCCTGCCCCCCCCCCAATAAGGAGTTAACTCCACTTGCTTTGTGTGATTTACTGCTGGCTCGCTCCTGACACTGAGGGCTGCATTTCCTCACAGGCAACCTTTCGGGGGCCGCATGTCGATGGTGGGTGGGGTTAGAGGCAAGAGGAGGCAGAACAACAGAGACACCTCCTCCCTGTCTATTTTGCTGTTGTTGTTTAGTCGTGTCCGACTCTTCATGGCCCCATGGACCAGAGCATGCCAGGCACTCCTGTCTTCTCCCTTTCTAGGTGACATTCCACCCATAATTTTGACATTCCACCCATACGAAAGCTTCTACAGGCACACAAATCGATACAGCCAGGCAAAAGCACTCAAGGGGCAGGATCAGGAGAGATGTGTGGCTGGGTTGTGGCCTTGGAAGAGTCCCAAGGGCCTGATAGAAAAGCCTCAAGGGCCAGAGCCTGAGTTTCCCCATTCTTGACATATAGGTTGGATGTGTACAAAATCATGTCTGTAACTTTGCTACACATCTCTAAGAAGCCATTTCTTCCCTCTTTTTTTCCTCAAGAGCATTTCTGAAAGTCGTGATCGGAATGATGTTAGGCGGTTCAGATTCTTGATTCTGCAAGCACACGACAAAGCTTTCCAGATGCTGGAAATGCCATCAGGTGGGGCTTTGATGCTCCTCAATTAGCAGCTGCCTCTACCTCTGACATTTCCCTTCGCCAGCCAAGCAATGCAGCCACTTTCAAATGCAAAGCAAGGACTTGAGAGTCAGGCTGCCTTGCTAAGAGTTTCTGGGTGCAGAGATAGGGAACCTGTGATCATTCAGAAGCGGGTGGATTCCAACTCCCAGCAGACCCAGCCAACATGGCCAATGGTCAGGGATGATGGGTGTTGAAGTCCATAAACATCTGGAAGGCCAAAGTTTTCCCTAGCCCTGCCATATAGGGCTAAATTGAAAATAAAAAAATAAAAATAAAATTGTTTTTGCTCATGGCTGCATACACCCCACACATTTAAAGCACATACTTCTGCCCAAAGAATCATGGGAACTACAACCTACCCCTTACAAAACTACAATTTCCAGCACTCTTAACAAACTACAGTTCCCATGATTCTTGGGAGCCTGGGAGCCAGGTAGAGGGAGACAAAATTATGGGACACAGCATAAAGCACCCAGGTCCATCCCCCCCCCCCCCCGCAACTCTGGATTCTACATCACGTAGTTCACCAAATCTTTCATGGTGGTCTTGTGCTGGTCTTAGTGTGGGAATGTTGCAAAAAGGTGGGAGAGGATATATTGATTAAATATTATCTCTCCTCACTCACGCTTGTACAGTAAGTAGCAGAACACATTCCCTTGCACATTGCTGGAACCTAGTTAATGGATTCATGAGTATCATTTGAGTTAAGCAATCCAGTCTGGCTTGTCCAGTCTGGCTTGTTCCTGGTAAGTTTCCCCTTACGTTTCCCTCTTAAAATAATAATACAACAGTCTTCATTAAAAGCAACAGTAAAGTTCACTTACATTCAGTTCACAGTAGTTTTCTGAAGGCAGGCTTTAGCTTATAGTTGCAGTTACATTTATAGAAATACAAAGTGTGGCTTCATCCTGTGTAGGGATGAGCAATGTGCTGCTGGCTTAGAGCCAGCAGAGAGCAAAAGAGCGTAAGTAGCCAAAAAGAGTCAAAGAGACAAGAGGAAGATGGCTGTGTGATTGGCCCTTTTATAGGGTCTGCCAGGGTCACGCCCATCTACCTGGTCACACACAGAGAGGATGCTCCAGACCAGGTATGACAGGAAGTCCTCCTGGCTGGAGCAACATTCCCCTGTTTGTCCACTCTGGGCAAACAGGAAATGCTGTATTTGACTGCTTCAGTGATGTTACATCCCACAGAAACCCATTTTAGTTTAGCATCACCAAGTGCGGAATTCAAATTAAAGCCGAGAATTGGAAGGGGGCACCTGGAAGCCAATCTGCTTCAGGGTGCGGCAAGGTTGCCTTAACCTCTGGGCCACGTTGCAGAAGAATGAGCTGGTCTAGGGGCACAGCTGAAAATTTCTTGCAAGGCACCCTAGACAGCGAGGCAGAAGCCGGCCAGCCAGCCACGGGTGTCCAATTGAGTCAAACAGCTGTCTCTTCCATCTGCCAGAGGTCTGGACCAACAGGCTCCCCACACACACAATGTTTAAGGGGGAGGAGAGACCTGCCAGAAGCCAGGGCCCAGGAGCCGTTTTATGGGGAGCGGCTATCCTCTTAAAGGCTATCGACTCACTCCGGTCCCTGCTGCCGCCTCGCAGCGGGGACTTGCCTCCTGCCAGCCCGAGCAGCAACTCAGCTCCACTCAGCCTGCAGGAGACAAAGCAGCTAATTAATAACAGTTCTCTGCAAGCTCAGCATGGGGAGCGAGGCTTCTGGGAGGGTTGCGTGAAGAAGCCTCCTCTGGTAGGGAACATGCGCACACCCCCCAACCTCCTCTTCCTGGAAGCCAGGAATTCACTTAACTGGGCTAAGCAGGGCTGCAGCCTTCATGTCCCTTACGGGATAGATGGACCCCATCTGGTCTCTGCGTTGATTTGCATCAAAAATAGATCACGCTAACGACAGAGCCGCCCCTTTGCTTCCATAACGAGGCCGCAAAGTCCTCAGCTGACAACAGCCTGATGTCTTAACCTCTGTTCCCCCTCTCTGTTCAGCGGAAGTTGCCTTACGCCAGCTCGGGTTCTTTGTCCACCTAGGCCTGGTAGAGCCTGTTCTGACTGGCAGCAGCTCCCCAAGGTCCCAGTTCAAATGGGGACCTCTATGCATGCAGAGCAGCTGCTCTGCCAAGAAAGGAACGGCTGCTTGGGCATCCCAGGAGAGGTTGTGCGTCCACAAAAGAAGACAACAAAAGAGGACACCTATCTGAGCAATTTATCTCAGCTGATTTGTACATACTGTAATTCAAATAGGAATACAGTACATCTCACCACAGTGGGGTGCAAGTCTGGGACCAGAGTGCCTGTTCAATATGCTGCCCCAGGGCCCACTCTGGATGACCAAGGAGAAAAGAAATGTCTCTCTTTTTCAGCAGCAGCATCAAGAAGGAAGATGACAATCATAGGACTCTAGGATTCAGGACAGGGACCTTGGCAGGCAACTGACTATGTTCTTCTATACAAATAAGTATCCCAAGTTTTCTCATGTCATTTGTATATCACAAAAATAGCATAATAAATGTGGAAGAACATCTACAACATATGGTTCATTATTAGTGTTCAATGTGTTTCTTGGTTCATGAATTGGTTTAAACAATTAGGAAGGAAAGAGGGGAAAGAGGGGGAGGGGGATTGTAAGTGGGGTCAGGTGGTTATGCTTCTCTACTTCTACTTAGTGTATGTGTGGGGTTTTGTGTCAGCATTACCTGTGTGGGTTCTCTTACTATTCGCTTGTTGTGTTTCCTTGGTGGTGAGAGAGGTTAGGGGTGGTGTAGGGTGTGGTTGGTTGTCTTTGGTTGGCTGTAGTGAGAATTGTTTTTGTGTGTGAGTGTGGTAAAAATGCTGTTTACCTTCCCACCGGAGCAGTACCTATTTATCTACTTGCACTTTGACGTGCTTTCAAACTGCTAGGTTGGCAGGAGCAGGGACTGAGCAATGGGAGCTCACCCCGTCGCGGGGATTCAAACCGCCGACCTTCTGATCGGCAAGTCCTAAGCTCTGTGGTTTAACCTACAGCGCCACCCGCATCCTTATGAGTGGGGTAGGAGTGTGTATTTTTGAATCAGGTTAGCCAGATTGATCCGTACGCTGTCGGCAGATTTTTGTCGTTGTCTTGTTGGGCTGTTTATGTGATGAAGGGAAACCATACTGCAGTGAAGGCGCCTTCTTCTGTTTGTCCCCGTGTCAGTTTCAGTTTTTGGGTTAGTTTTTGGCACCTGACAATGTTGATCCCCACTTCCAACCCTGCTTGCAACAATGCCCTAAATCAGAGGTGCTTAAAAGTTCTCCCAAATCCACTGGCCTTTTTTTCACATTTGCACAGGGGATGGGCTGTGTGGTTCAGCAGGAGAGCACATCCTTTGTGTGTGAAAGGTCCCAGGTCCAGTCCCCAGAATCTCCAGTTAAGGCTGGTGAAAAGACCCACAGAGAGTCCCTCCCAGTCACTGTAGACCGGAGATGTTAAACCTTAGGCCTGGAGCCTTAATGCACCCCTCCAGCTGGCCCTTGTGATCCTGCCCTGGCCCTATCCCTCGTAAGCTTTGCTTTTTGGCCGAGTTTTGTCTCTGGAAAGCCTCAGAGTTAGCCATTATCTCTTGACAGGTGATGTCCTAATCTCATGGAGGCCCCACCTCAGCGGGATCCGTATGGATCAGCTGATTCCCGCTGGCTGCACTCCAGTGAGAGGGGGCCTGTTTCTAAGGCAATGACAAAACAGCCCTCTCCGGGAGTCAAGGGGAGGATGCTGTCACTCACAGGCTGCCCAGCTAATAGCTGTCAATCACGGACAAGCCTTTCCTTTTAAAAGCCACTACCAATTATGCAACCTTCCTAGGACCACCCTGGCATCTCCAGCTGTGTCAACGCATCAGAAGTAGAAATGTGGCTTTTTAAAACCATATGCAAAAGTCTTTTAATGTCCCTGCTGCTGGGGGGGGTGCCTATATCCCCCATAAAGCAGGGCATCAAGCCGCCCTCAGAAACACATAGGCAGTAAACCAGATGTAGGGAACTTCTCCCCCCCCCCCATGTTGCCGAACAACAACTCCCATCAGCCCCAGCAAGCACGGCCAATGGTCAGGGGCAATGGGAGTTTTAATCCAGCAACATCTGGGGGAACAAAGGCTCCCCACGCCTGCAGTAAACCAACATCTGCAAGAGCTCCGTAAAGCAACCGCTGCTGCGAAGGGGGTGAAGCGCATCAGAGTCGTCGTCCCAGATGTGTTGGACTACAACTCCCATCAGCCATTCCACCCAGCGTGGCCAGTGGTCAGGGTGATGGGAATTGTAGTCCAAAACATCCGGAGGCCAACCAGTTGGGGAAGGCTAGATTGGAGCAGTGGGTGCACAAACAGGGCTGTGCGCTCGGGTTTGGAAATGTTAGTGGCTGATAAAGCATCTCTGGTTTGGGGGTAGGGAGGTGTTGGTCAGGTGGCCATCTGATTTGCACAGCCATTAAAGATGGAACCATTTCTTTTGCGGCGGAAGAGTTTTTGTTTATTTGATAGAATTGTAGAGTTCATAGCCCAACCTCCTGCAATGCAGGCTGAAAAGGAGTAGCGTACTTAAGGCCATCTCATGACCACGTGGCAGAGGCAGGATTCGAACCTCATCCGCAGCTCACTGTCTTAGGCTGTGTGCACACCATACACGTTTAAAGCACATCTCCTGCCCCCTCCAAGAATCCTGGGAACTGCAGATTGTTAGTGGCGTTTGTCTATGCTAATCGGAAGCCGCACCTTGGTTTCCGAACATTTTGGAAGCCGAACAGACTTATGGAACGGATTCTGTTTGACTTCCAAGGTACGACTGTATATGGACATTTGTTCATCAAAGCGAAATTCCACTCCGGAGCAGGGGTGCCAACTTGAATAAAATATCTGGGGAGGGGGTGCAGGTAAGCCCCGCCCCACATAACTGATTACATGACATGGCACACTGACGCACAATTTGAATGGCAATGCCCATCAACTTTGAGAGGCCCAGCCCCCCCCCCCCAATACAGTGGTACCTCTGGTTGCGAACAGGATCTGTTCTGGAGGCCTGTTCGCAACATGAAAAGAGTGCAACCCGCAGCGGCGCATCTGCGCACACACGGGTTGCGATTCGCTGCTTCTGCACATGCGTGTGATGTCATTTTGCACTTCTGCGCATACGCAAGTGGCGAAACCTGGAAGTAACCCTTTCCGGTACTTCTGGGTCGCCGTGGGACGTAACATGAAAGAACGTAACATGAAGCGGACGTAACATGAGGTATGACTGTATTTTATTGGCCGGGGGGGGGGGGGCAAGGGACCTTGACTCATAGGAGTTGGCTCCTGAGCTCTGGAGGACCCAGAACCAAACTTGTTGCAGGCAGAAGTGGGGGCTCAAGCCCATTCACCACCCCACCCCACACAGAGCCTTCCTGCCCTTCCTTCTTCCTCCCCTAAAGACAGCCGTTTCCCCGCACAGCTCCTGCTTCTCCTGATTGCCAAATCACCCTGATAAATAGCTTATGCTAATGGGGCAGATTCAAAGCAGAGGGAAAGTGCCAGCGCTCATAAAGCCGCCTCATCTCCCTGTGCAGTGCAGCAGTCCTGCTGCTTATGCAGTACACGCTCCATGCATAAAGATTTTCCGCCCCTTTGGAGCCTGTTCTGATGCTCCACGCTAAGCATAGAGGCAGCTCATTAGGAGGCAGCAGGGTCTGGCTCGAAGCCTCCCTGCCTCTCGCTGTTTCGAACGCACCTTTTATTTACTGGCGCACTCCATCTGCTTTCAGTTGCGGGGGTGAGTGAGAGAGAGAAAGGGTAAGGGGTTCTGACGGACTATTAAAGTGGTATTAAGTCACAAATTAGGCTTGCAGCTCAGTAGCAGAGCACCGGCTTCACATGCCATAAGGTAAAGGACCCCCTGACAGTTAAGTCCAGTTGCAAACGACTCTGGGGTTGCGGCGCTCATCTCTCTTTACTGGCCGAGGGAGCCGACATTTGTCCACAGACAGTTTTTCCAGGTCATGTGGCCAGCATGACTAAGTGAAACCAGAGCAGTGCACAGAAATGCTGTTTACCTTCCCACCGGAGCGTTACCTATTTATCTACTTGCACTGGCGTGCTTTCAAACTGCTAGGTTGGCAGGAGCTGGGACTGAACAACGGGAGCTCACCCCATCGCGCGGATTCGAACCACCAACCCTCTGATCGACAAGCCCAAGAGGCTCAGTGGTTTAGACCACAGTGCCACCCACGTCCCATTCGCATGCCATACCCTCCAACATTTCTCCGATGAAAATAGGGAGCATCCCATTCCATAATGATAATTTTACCATTTATACCCCACACATCTTTTGGGGTTGCTCCAACACTCTGGGCAGCTTCTGACATACCGTATTGGCCCAAATATAAGACACACCCACAAATAAGCCGCACCTTTAAATTTGAAGGCTTATTTGTGGGTGCCACCCACCTCCCGGCACCACCACCCAGGCGGGGGGGATGGCCGGTGCCAGTGCTCGGTTCCAAGCACACTTCGCACCCACCTCCTGGCACTACCTCCCCAAGCCGTCGCCGGCCGCCCCATCCCCCGTTCGGAGCAGTAGTGTCAGGAGGCAGGCGTGCAGTGCTCAGTTCCAAATATAAGCCACACTTTAACTTTTCACAGCTGGAATTGGGGGGGGGGGAGTGTGGCTTACATCCGGGCCAATACGGTATATATAAACATAATACAACATTTATTTATTTTTAATTCCCTATTCAGAATTGCCTTCAGACAGCTCGGGGGTTGGATAACTCCACACCCTCCAACATTTCTGCCATGAAAATAGGGACATCCTAAGGGAAAGCGGGTGCGGGTGGCGCTGTGGGTTAAACCACAGAGCCTAGGACTTGCAGATCAGAAGGTTGGCGGTTCGAATCTCTGAGACGGGGTGAGCTCCCGTTGCTCGGTCCCAGCTCCTGCCAACCTAGCAGTTCAAAAGCACCTCAAAGTGCAAGTAGATAAATAGGTACCGGCGTTTCCGTGTGCTGCTCTGGTTCTCCAGAAGCGGCTTAGTCATGCTGGCCACATGACCCGGAAGCTGTACACCGGCTCCCTCGGCCAATAAAGTGAGATGAGTGCCGCAACCCCAGAGTCAGTCACAACTGGACCTAATGGTCAGGGGTCCCTTTACCTCTACCTTTAAGGGAAAGCAGGACATTCCTGGATCAAATCAGAAACCAGGGCGGCTTCTCTAAATTAGGGACATCCCTGGAACACTTGGAGGGTCTGGCATGCTCAAGTTCCCAGTTTCAATCTCCATTTAGGGCTGCAAAAGACCCCTGAACTTCTGGACAGCAGCCAACAGTCGGTGTAGACCAGTGTTTCCCAACCGGTGTTCCGCGGCACACTAGTGTGCCGCAAGACGTTGCCTGGTGTGCCGTGGGAGGGAGGCGGGCGAGTCCGGCGGTGAGAGGCGGGGCGGTGGCGGCGGCGAGCACACGCGGGGCGGCGAGCGAGCTCCCTCCCAAATCCCATCGCCGCTCGCTTCGGCCGGCTGCCCCGTGCCGCCGCCCCAAGCCTCGCGCGCCCAGCGGGAGCTCCTGCCGGGCGCGCAAGGCTTGCAGACACTCGCCCGAAGCACGGGGAGCCCTCCGGAGGGCTCCGCGTGCTTCGGGCAACAGGCTGCCGCCCCAAGCCTTGCGCGCCTGGCGGGAGCTCCTGCTGGGCGCGCAAGGCTTGCAGACACTCGCCGAAGCACGGGGCACCCTCCGGAGGGCTCCGCGTGCTTCGGGCAACAGGCTGCCGCCCCAAGCCTTGCGCGCCTGGCGGGAGCTCCTGCCGGGCGCGCAAGGCTTGCAGACACTCGCCCGAAGCACGGGGAGCCCTCCGGAGGGCTCCCTGTGCTTCGGGCAACAGGCTGCCGCCTCAAGCCTTGCGCGCCCAGCGGGAGCTCCTGCCGGGCGCGCAAGGCTTGCAAACACTCGCCCGAAGCACGGGGAGCCCTCCGGAGGGCTCCCTGTGCTTCGGGCAACAGGCTGCCGCCCCAAGCCTTGCGCGCTGGGCGGGAGCTCCTGCCGGGCGCGCAAGGCTTGCGGACAGCTTCCTGAAGCCTGGAGAGCAAGAGGGGTCAGTGCGCACCGATGCCTCTTGCTCTCCAGGCTTCAGTGAAAGCCTGCATTCGCCCCATAGGACGCACACACATTTCCCCTTTATTTTTGGAGGGGAAAAAGTGCGTCCTATGGGGCGAAAAATACGGTACTTTCTTTGTGTTTATTTGATGCCTATTAAAGAGAGTTACTTTATATATAGTCAATATAGGCACAGAGTTAATTTTTTAAACATTTTCTAATGGTGGTGTGCCTCGAGATTTTTTTCATGAAACAAGTGTGCCTTTGCCCAAAAAAGGTTGGGAAACACTGGTGTAGACGGTAGGAAGCCAGACCACCAACAGTTTAATGCAGCTTCTTTGACTCCTATGTCAAGGCAGACACTGGAGTCCAGGGCCCCATTCTGCAGAACAAGCAGGTGGGTCCACAAATGCAAAAGGGGAAGGGCGTGCTATGTTTTGATGCAAAATAAAAGACCATTGAGCCCAGGGTCTAAGGTCACCTCCAGACGGGCTATTTACGGAACATTCATCCTGCACAACGCTTGGTGGCAGCAATTAAACTTGCTCTTGAGGCAAGGGCCACTACATTAGCCAGTAGGAACCAGTATTTACATTATTTCTTCAGCAGGTAGGAATCAGTATTTAATTATTTGTTTGTTGCATTTGTACACAGCCAGGTTCCCTGGAGCGTTGCAAGCCATTGAAATGCAATCAAAAAATTAGACACTCAAACCAATTACAAATAAAGCAGGACAGGGGGGTGGGAATACACAACAGCTAAAGCTAACTGAGAAGCAGCCAGGGGAATAAAATAGTGCAAGAATCTAAAGAGACTTCGTAGATGTACCCATTATAATGAAAAGTCCATGGAGAGGTGTACCTGGCACTTGAAGATGATAGTGTGGGGCTCTCTGGGGAGGGCATTCTATCAGGTCAACTGGTGTCAGGATAGAATGCTAGACTGTAAATCTCAGAAGATGAATCTTGCACAGAGGCATCATTCAGGAAAGATGATTGTTCTTACCAGGCCAGCTTTGAATGCTGAGAGAGAATGCAAGTATTTGAACATAGGGCAGCTAAACAGATCTGCTGGCACAAGGACTTTTGGCTATGCAAAAGAGCTTCGCCTCCCCTCTCCCCATGTGCCCCCCTAAATGTGCCCCATTTGTGAAAGGGAGGGAAATCCTTGCATTAGCAGGTCTATTTAGTTGGATGCCACCCATTAGATATATTCTTCCCCCTGTTTACCCTCTCCTCCCATGTCACATTGCTTTCCATTTTAAATTTCCAATTGCAGGTGCCTTGAGGCAGAGACCCATCTTCTTCAAACACCGTGGGCAGGATTAAAAGGTAAAGGTAAAGGGACCCCTGACCATTAGGCCCAGTCATGACCGACTCTGGGGTTGCGGCGCTCATCTCGCTTTACTAGCCGAGGGAGCTGGCGTACAGCTTCTGGGTCCTGTGGCCAGCATGACTAAGCTGCTTCTGGAGAACCAGAGCAGCGCACGGAAACACCATTTACCTTCCCGCCGGAGCAGTAACTTTTTATCTACTTGCACTTTGATGTGCTTTCAAACTGCTAGGTTGGCAGGAGCAGGGACTGAGCAAGGGGAGCTCACCCCGTCACGGGGATTCGAACTGCCAACCTTCTGATCAGCAAGTCCTAGGTTCTGTGGTTTAACCCCTAGCGTAGGATTGTCATGGGCAATTGCATGGTACAGCCACAAGAGGGAGACAGTGACTCATATGGCCATTGCTATCACTTAAAGGGAGCTTATAGGATGAATGGGGCATTTTAACAAGAAATTACATTTGATTGCATTCTTATGTGCTTGCTGCTTGTGTGCATGGCATTTCCTGCCAGTCAAGGAAGCAGCGAATCTGCAAACAAAAGCACCAAGTGCAAAGGAACTAAAACCACTATGGAAAGATTTGTGTTGAGTTCAAGTCGCCTAGTGTACAGAGATGCAGCTTGATACCTAAGGACATTCACGGGCATAAATATACTGGCTAATAAAGCCTCATGAATCTGACAGTGGAAGGAATTAATAAGGCCCAAATGGATGCCAATTAAAGTTGGTTAATTGAAAGTTCAAGACAAGGCGCATTTCGAGCTGAAATAGCCACTGACACAGAGTGCCCAGGGGTGGTAAAAGTAAGTTCTCCATCACTTGCACTTTGAGGATAAAGAATGGACAGCCATCTATAAATACATGAGGCTTTATCCAAACACAATTTAATGAGCTTGATTTACATACTGGGAGGGGGAAGGAATCCATTCAGCTGGACTGAAACACACTGCATTGTCCCAGCGGTCCCTTCTGACTTAAAGATTTGCGATTCTGTGCACTTGCCCTCATTTGCATTAATAACAATACTAATTAATAATGCTAATGAAAAGTGCCTCCTGTTTATGACAGGGAGCCCGAAGGAGGCCAGGGTGAGGTCTCTACTGCACACCAACAGAGAGCAAGTGCTCAGCGTTCAGCTTCATTTACATTTAAAAAGGGACGACTCCGGGAGTGACTGATTCAGTCGGCACAGACTCTGCTCTATTATTTATTTAGCTATTCTTTTACCAGTGACCCTATAATTTCAAGTTTCTCCTTTCTTGCATCATCACATAGACGCACTGTAGCAGATGGCCCACAGGACTTTGAGAAGTCACAGTTTCAGGGCAAACAGGTTGCCCGGCTGAAACGGTGCCCTCCTTCCGGTGATGCCTGCTTGTAAGATCTGTGGGAGCAGGTAGAAATTCTACAGATGAAGGCGGCTTTCCCGCTGCTGCCACAAACAAGCATATACAGTGATGGAAGTGCTACACCTGTTGAATGGTGGTCTGCCACTTCTTACGCACTCTTCGGCCACAGCTATCAGAGCAGCTTACAAAGGCCGGCAGAGAAAAGGAATATCAACAGAAAACAGATTACAAGGGAGTAAGTTAAAAACACCAGCGTGACACTAGCTCTGTACACTCAAACAGCTAAAACAGAGTATTTTTAAATTATTTTTTAAAAAAAGAATCTATTTGAAAGCCAGTTTGCTGGGATGGTGGAGGGACTGAACATAGAATTTTACAGTTGGAAGGGACCAGGAGGGTCTAATAATAATAATAATAATAATAATAATAATAATAATAATAATAATTTTATTTATACCCCACCCTCCATGGCCAGAGCCAGGCTCAGGGCAGCTAACATCAATAAAATTTCAGTAAAAACATAATAAGGGGGGGAAAGAAAAAGAAGAAAACAGGATAAAATACAGGTTAAAATACAATCTAGTGCAACCCCCTGCAATACAGGAATATTTTTGCCCAACTTGGCCTTGAACCCACAACCCCAAGATTAAGAGTGTCATGCTCTACCGGCTGAGCTATCCTGTGAACAGTGACGGATGAAGCACAAGCCATCATTCATCCAGCCCCTCCCTCCTTTCCTTCCATCACCTAGTTTTCATATCTTATTTCAGGGGTGGGGAATCTCAGCCCCAAGGGACAAATCAGTCCTCCATTCCACTCTTCTTGGTGCTTGGGACTCTCCCCTAGGCCACGCCCCCTCTCCCCAGGCCACGCCCCCTCTCCCCAGGCCACCCCCCTCATCGTATCTGCTTCACACCTTCCTTGGATGTTTTTGCCTGGCTAGAAGGAGTCCTTTGACTCTGAGAATGCCTCTGGCTTGCCTAGATGGAGGGCAGAGGTGGGTATCTGGGTATGTGCAGAAGCCAGCCTACTGCAGAAAGGTGAGATTTATGTATGTTGCTCCACCTATGTTTGCCTCTGACTCCGCCTGACATGTGGCCCCTGGAAGGTTTCCCAGAAGGAAATGTGGCCCTCGAGCTGAAAAATGTTCCCCACCCCATTCAATTGCAATTGCACCTGCAACTCTGTCTAAGTGAATGTAACTGAAGCATGCACACATTCCCCCTGCCTTCATTTCTTCTCCCTTTCCCTGTTTCCCCCTTGTCAAATTTTAAGCATAGATGATGCTCTATAGGTGGTGGTCATAATAATACACAAGACCTTCTGCAACGTTCACATTCATAATTTTGAAAACAACTTGTGTGTTCTTTGTGTCATGTTACTTAATAACTCTGCCCATGGTGGGACAAACATCAACATTTCTAAACTGCCTTTCAGTCTCACCTGGCATTTCCCTTCTGTATCTGGGATGGGGCGATTTGCAGAGCTTTACATAAGACATTCCTAGTCCAACCACATGATGTGCCTACACACTGCAGGGCACAAGATTTGGCACCAAAAGCAGGTTTTTAAACCTTGGGAATATTGGCTTTCATTCCGGATTTGGAAACAAAAGAAACAATATCCCTAACCCATGAGGTTCTCAATACAGGTTTGAAAATAGTTTGGCAAGGCATGATGACATTTTATAAGCAATGGGAAGGTTGCCCAGTGGCCTTCTCCTTCCCCATCACAGGTGTGAACTAGCATTGTCAGGTAGGGCTTAGCCTTCTCCCGGACATGCTCATTTTCTTTGTTCAGTTGGGGAACCAATTCCCACTCCATCCCAGTGTGTAAGCCCAGACCCAGCGTCACCACTTCAAACAGTTGTGTGAATCTGACAACTACTGGGCAGTGATGGCACATTCCTG
The DNA here is from genome assembly GCF_964252035.2 of Podarcis erhardii. Taxonomy (NCBI): domain Eukaryota; kingdom Metazoa; phylum Chordata; class Lepidosauria; order Squamata; family Lacertidae; genus Podarcis; species Podarcis erhardii. The sequence continues at coordinate 10,823,797 of NC_138514.1, forward strand.
CAGGCGGGAAACTTGAGATTTGGAATGGTGCTTCTAACAGGAGGGAAGGAAACTGCAGAGTTTGACAGCTCACTAATTACCGTAACTGCAATACATTACTGAGGAATGCGTGGACTTTGCTCAATTAACCAAGATGGAAAAAGCATAGACATGTTCAAGTACTTAATTCCTAGAAAGCACACAGTGTTTAGAGACTGGATTCTGCAGACCACTTACCTGGACATTGAGGATGCCTGTTGCCATAGAAATAAGGACCCCTGCTTTGTTTGAAAGAATAATTGATCATGTGCATTTGGTTCATGAAATCATCTGTATTGCATAGATAAAAAGACTAATCGTTTGAATGGGCCAGGAGCCAGCTATACACGAATCCTTCTTTTGGTTTGGCAAATTAAAATAAAATGAAATAAAATACACAATCCCATCACATCTCAGTATGGCAGGAACATGATTTGCATTTTCTCTAAGACTGGGAAGGTATTTCCCTTTCCCCCTTCCTTTAAAGCAAAGATTAGGGAGTCTGTGGCCCTCCAGATATTGTTGGACTAAAACTCTCACCATCCCTGACCACTTACTAGGGTCTGAAGTTAGTACCAGGAATTCCATATTATATGGAGGGGCGAAGTGTCCTCCTCTCTGCTTTAAAGTTGCCACTGTGAGGCATCACATAAGCAGATGTGCAAATCTTATTCGGGTAGCTTGAGTCAAGAGCTTGTCTATTATCAGCAAATAGGCGCAGGTTTGAGAAAAGTTTTCTGGGTGTAATTGCTTGGGCTTGCCTACACAGTCATTCCTGAATTTCCTGAATATCAGTACAGCAAGTCTTTAGGGAAAAGGGCAAGCGGCGCTGTACTTGGTGTTTACCAACCTTTTCCAAGAGAGGGCGCTGGTTGGCCAATTTACAGTTCATATCAGCTGCATGCAGGAAACAACCGCTTAAATAAAACACGCCGAGAGTGACAGCGGGGAGCGCTGCCCGTATCGACATCCTCTAACCCGAAGACGATGCGGCAGCTTATCAGGACACTGCGCATCTTAATAACTAGTCATCATTGCACAGCCATCAGCAGTACCTTTATTCCAGGTCTGGCAATTGCATTCGTGGAACGGGCGCATCTTACGCCACTTAGGGGCTCGCCTATCTGGCAAGTGAGTGGTGCAGAGAGATGCTCTCTGCAGCAGCGCATGGCCACTTAGTGCAAACACGTGCGCTATTCCGACAGGCTCGCCAGGGGGACTCGCCCCGATTGACTGCAGCTGGTTACTGACCGGACACCCGGTGGCAAACCCGGGTTTGCCTCCGTGCAAAGTGTGGAGTGGCTCTAAAACTCCAGTGTGGGAAAGCTCAAGAAAGCACGCACGCCGGCCAAATGCACACCTGGGCAGTGCATGCGCGCAAAATCCTGGGACGCGTGTGTGTGTACACACGGGCACACCTATGCACGCAGCCTAGATGAAATTAGAATAGGAACACGCCAGGATTTCCAGTGACACGCTGGAATCACGTATAAGAAAAGAAATTCCGGAGCTCAAGTTGACCGGAAGACTCTGCCCCCTGATCTCGGACAAGCGTGAAGGGCAGGCTGCAACGGGGGGAGAGGATTGCCCTTTGCACGTGCTCAGAAGCACTTTCGTTTTCATCGGACCTCGGTTGAGAAGCTTGGGATTTGAAACCCGGCAGGAAGTGTCCTACTATGCACCCTTAACTCGGGTCTTATTCCCACGTAAACGTGTAGAGAGTTGCAGCCCTAACTGAAAGTTCTAATGCTTATGGAACTTAGGTGGGGTTTCTTTTGAGTGAAGGCGCATAGGAACTGGGTTTAACTAGGGAATAGATCCCTGCTGCAGTCGCATCTTATGCATGCTGACTCGGAAGTAAGTTCTACTGAGCTCAAGGGGACTTCTTCCCTTGTGCGCGCATAAGATGGTCAGTTGCAATCCTATGCAAATGAATACGAGATCCGTGGGATTTCTTGAGTAAGCGTGCAGAGGACCCCCACCCCCTTCAAATTCATCCTGCTACTAAAGGCACGTCAGGAGGGCTATGCACGATAATGAAGGTCCGGTGGCGAGGGGTGCACATAAGAGTCCCGTGCAGGAAACCAGCAAATCCCACATGCGCCCCAGTAGATGCTCGCACGCGTCCATCTGAACATGGAAAACGCTCCAATTCGCCAGAAACATGTCTGGGAGATGGGTGCGTCTCGTCGACGCGAGTTTGGGGGCAGAGCCAGACGGGCGAACTCAAGATTCCTAGGATGAGACACAGACCCACTGTCCTCTGACACCCTGAGAGACGCAAGCATGTCTGTACGAGCAGCTACGCGCTAGGATCGCCCCGAGTTTCTGCATGGACACTCGTTGGGATGTGGGCTCCCTTCTCCCGCTTTCTAACAGGGCTCAGACGAGGAACATCCTCTCCACACACCCCGGCCCTCAACAATCCTTGCCCCGCCACAACTGGGAACACCCCCATCCCCCGTCCCGCCCCCCTGGCTGGATGCTACAAAGCCCAGCCCTGGTGCATTCACATCACAAGCCCCTGCTGCACATACAGAACCGGACAGGACTTTCTCCCAGGTCGGTGCGTATAGTAGGATCGTTGCCCGAAGCTGAACCCGCTCCCCACGCCGCAAAACCAGCCGCGAGAAAAGAAGCGTGCCGGTGAGCATGCACAGAGTGCCCACGCGTGAGGGGGGGGGAATCACAAACGGCGTTCACACGTTCATTTGGGCTAGGGGGTGATAAGACTTCACGTGGGTGGGGAGAGGAAAGCAAAGCCCCGGGTCTCAATCTCTCTCCCACCTGTGCCCTCCTCCCTCCCCGTATCTCATGTTGGCTCCCCACCCGCATCCCAGAGGTGGGTCGATGGGGGATGCAGCAGCTTTCGGGCCGGTCCCCTCCCGGGCCCCGCCGCCCCTCACCGTTGAGGCTGGTCAGGTTGCCCAGGTCGAGGAGGCTGGGGCTGAGCGCGGCCAGAGCCGAGGAGTTGAGGCCAAGGAGTAGCTCGGACGAGTTGGCCAGGGCGTCGCCGGCCGCCAGCGAGTCGGCGAAGAGGTTCATCTGCAGCAGCGTCTTGAGCAGGTAGCGCAGCATCCTGGCCGCCGCTGCCGCCGCTCCAGCGCTCCGCCGCCTGTGCTGGCATCCGAGCGCACAAGCATCCAGAGCCTCGCCGCTGCTGCCTCTGCGGCGCCGCCGCCGCTGCTGCTCTGCCGCGCCGCTCGCTCTGGTCCCCCTCCTCCTTCTCCTTCTCCTCCTCCTGCCTGCCTTGCCGAGGCTGGGCCGGGCTGGCCGCTCCCCCGGGGGCCGGGCAGGCGGAAAGCAGGTGCCGCCACCAATAAATGTTTAATTATTGGATTAATAACCCTCCCTGGAGACGCAGCGCGCTGCCTCCCTCCCTCCTTCCCTCCCTCGGTCGGGAAGAAGGTAGAGGAGGTGGGAAGAGAGAGGAGCCTCGCCAAGGGGCAGAGGAGGAGAGCGCGGTGCAGTGGTTAGAGGGCTGGGGGTTCAAGTCCCCACATAACCACGAAGCTCCCTGGGTGACCTTGGCCTAGTCCCCGTCTCTCAGTCGGACCCACCTTGCATGGTTGTCGTGCGGAGGAAATGGGAAAGGGTAGAAATTGAATGATAAATCAATATGTGGTTGCAGCTGGCTTCTCGAGAAAGGAATCCGGCCAAGTTTGGAACCCTCTCAGGCTGCACTGCTACTCTTTCACCTGCATACACTTTCCTTGACAATGCAGAAGTCAAGGAGAAGGGGGGGGGGGCTTTGAGTGTGGGGGTAGGAAGGGGAAGTAGATAAAAGGTGGCTGCCTGGTCAGGGGGGTGCAGTTGTTCTTCCTAAATCAAGTAAAGAAATAAAAATACTTAACTGACCAATTGCGTGGCAGGTGACTCAGTTCTGCCCCCCCCCAAAGCCTGCCCCCCTAAAATAAATACTGCCTATGCCCATATGCCTGCCACCAGGACCATGCTGGGACTGTGCTGACTTGGGGGGGAGGGGCGATAGTTGCTGATGTGGGGGGTGAAAGGAAAGAGACAGTGATAAAGCACGTGCTCTGTAATACAAAAAGTTTCCAAGTTCACTTCCTGGCATCTCCAGTTTTAACAGGACCCGGGAATGGGTGATGGGACTCTTCCGCCAGCAAACCTAGACCAAGTGTCATCTCAGTGTGGGCAATAGCACCCCAATAGTTAAAGCTGTGGTTTTCCCAGTAGTGATGTATGGAAGTGAGAGCTGGACCATAAAGAAGGCTGATCGCCGAAGAATTGATGCTTTTGAATTATGGTGCTGAAGGAGACTCTTGAGAGTCCCATGGAGTACAAGAAGATCAAACCTCTCCATTCTGAACGAAATCAGTCCCGAGTGCTAACTGGAAAGACAGATCATGAAGCTGAGGCTCCAATACTTTTGCCACCTCATGAGAAGAGAAGACTCCCTGGAAAATACCCTGATGTTGGGAAAGATGGAGGGCACAAGGAGAAGGGGACGACAGAGGACGAAATGGTTGGACAGTGTTCTCGAAGCTACCAGCATGAGTTTGACCAAACTGCAGGAGGCAGTGGAAGACAGAAGTGCCTGGCATGCTCTGGTCCAGGGGGTCACAAAGAGTTGAACACGACTAAATGACTAAACAACAACCACAACAAGTCTGACCCAGCAGAAAAGGCATCTTCCTACATTCCTAAACTTTCCATCAATTCCAAAGTCAGACCATTAGACCGTCGGGCTCAGTACAGTCCACACTCACTGGCAAGAGCTCTCTGGGATTTCAGGCAGGGGACATTGTGGTGCAGTGGTTAGAGACCTCGGAAACTAGGGTTCAAATCTCCCCTTGGCCACACGAACCTCCCTGGGTGACCTTGGACCATTCACTGCCTTTCAGACTAACCCACCGGACAGGGTAGGTTAAATGAGGAGCGGGAGAGCCCTGTACACTGCCTTGAGCTTCTTGGAGAAAAAGGTGGGGTATAAATGCAATAAAAATAATAAGGAAGTTAATTCCCAGCTCTTGCAGGAGGTTGAACAATGAAAGGCAGAAGCTCTGCTACTAAGCTACCATCTCCCCAAAGCTTAAGCTCAGCAGCCTTGAGCCAAGTAATCTGTTTTGGGAAGATGTCCCTGGGCCTGAAATGTGCTTATTCCAAACCTGAAAGCCTCGCATCTTGATCCCAGGTGCCTAGGCATTCCTCAGAGCCTGCTCATAGAAATATTGAGTGTGCAGGCAAAATCCTGCCTTCCTCTCGCCAGCCATGTGCATCACTTGGCGGCTGTGTGTGCAAGAGTCAGCGTTTTGAGTGACACTCCATCGTAAATGTCACTTCTGCTGTGTTTGCCTGCATTGCTGTGAATGGCAGCGAGCCTGCAAAGGCTCTGCCCAGCCATGGGGAAAAGAGCCAGCAGAATGCAGCAGGAGTTTTCAATCAGCGGCCGTACAGCAGATAATAATTGTTATTCATTGTTTAATGACATGGGCACACAGGAATGTAGGAAGCTGCTGTATGCTGAATCCATCTGTTCCACCTAGTGCAGTGCTGCCTGCACCAACTGGCAGCAACACTCTATGGTTCCAGGCAGGGGTCTCTCCCATTCCTACTGAGAGATGCCACTGGGTATTGAACCTTGGGACCTTATGAATGTAAAGTGGGTGCTCTGCCACTGAGCTACGATGACCCTTGCCATTGTATACATGGCAATAAGTAGCACAAGCAAAAAGACAGGCCCGTCCTCTGAGGTGCATAATAATCTACATTTAGATGGGGTGGGGAGAGAAAGCAACAGGGAAAAGGGAGAGTGGGGCAATGGCAGAAGAGGTGAATGCAAGCAACCAACATTAAGTGCTTCACAGAAGAAGCAGGCTCTGGACATGAGTTTGGAGAAAGGAGAGGCAGGCAAGTGTTGTAGGAGGTTTATGTAAACAGACTCAGAGCCCGTGGTGCCCAGGGGCCCACTCAGCAGAATGATCAGGAGGGGTCCCAAAAGGAGCAGGAAGTGAAGAAATACAAGTTACCAACAAAAGAACGTGCTTGTGTGTCAGTCCAGAATCTACAATTGGCACACTGAACCACTGCTGTAAGAACTAAGGAAAGGACACTCTGTATGTGCTCAGAGGCACTCCTTCCTGTACCCTTGCATCTCAAGGTAAGGCTGAAATCATGGAGAGCTGCTGCCATTCACCATACACTAAGCTGTATGGACTGTTGATTGGACCTATGTGTCAGTTTGCATTTCTTGGCACAGAAAGTATTGATCTGATGTCTAGAGATCTTTCCCGTTCTACTTAATTCAAGAGGCTTCTGGAAGCTTATCTGTGTGAAAGAAACAAGCAGAAGGTTCATGATGTTTGGGTTATACCTTCAGAGAAGCTGAGTACATCTGGCTTAAACAGGTTCTCCTATCTGTTACCTTTCAGTCAAGGTCATGCTGACTATAAAAATAGGGCCAGAAGGAGCCTGGGTTTCACTTTCTCTTTCTATCTCTTTTCCTTCTGGTGTGGTGTTCTGTACATAGATAGTGTTAAGGTTTAGACTTATTATAAGTTATTGTAAGTTTAAGCTAAGTCTGATGTAACTGGACTTCTTATGGACAGGGCCAATCCTGAATGTATTGGATTTGTAACCATTATGCTCATTTGCCTTCAGTAGCAGTAAAGCTCTGCTGGATGAAATACAATTGCCTCTGGTCTATTTTGGGGGATCCTACAACATGTTTAAGTTGTTGCTCTGCTAACTATATGTCAGAGTTCTGCTCTGGATCAATATTGAATGGAATTCCATGTCACTATGTACAAACGCCAGCTCCCTCAGCCAGTAAAGCGAGATGAGTGCACAACCCCAGAGTCATTCGCGACTGGACTGAACTGTCAGGGGTCCTTTACCTTTTTTTATGTCCCTAATACAGTGAATAGGGTTTGAGGAGGTCCTGGGAAAAGGGCCCACTGGTAATCCTCTGGCAGGCTTAACTTCACTCTGAGTAGTACGATACTGTTTTCAAAGTGGGGGCCAAGACCGGCATCAGTGATGGGCCCTGCTGGGGCCTGGGCAGCAGCTCAAGGATGCTCTTTGCCGTGGGTAGGCAAACAAAAGCCCGGGGGCTGGATCTGGCCCAATCGCCTTCTAAATCCGGCCAGCAGACGGTCCAAGAATCAGCATGTTTTTACATGAATAGAATGTGTGCTTTTATTTACAATGCATCTCTGGGTTATTTGTGGGGTATAGGAATTCGTTCATCCCCCCCCCCAAAAAAATATAGTCCAGCCCCCCACAAGGTCTGAGGGACAGTGGATCGGCCCCCTGCTGAAAGTTTATTGACCCCTGCTCTTTGCTGATGCCAGCACTCACAATGAGTACTGACCTGCAGAAGAAATCAAACTCAGAATCTGACTATTTCAAATGTCCAAAATCATTCTCTCCCCATAAAAACTGGAGTGTTCACACGTTACATTTGATGAGTGTGCAATCTGCACCCCTGTGCAAACAAATAGCTGAGCTGTATATTCATACGGTTGTTCACAAGTAGCATTCAACAGGAGCACAGTCTACACGCCTAGCAGGTACACAGCAGCTTTAGGGGCAGGAACCACCCATAGATGCTTGTGTGAAAGGACTGTGAGCTTATTTATCGTACTGAAAATGAGATGTGCTCTGGGTGCCCTGCTCCTTACTTCTGCCCCTGACACACTGGAAGGCAGGGAGTAGTTGGTGGAGACAGAGCCAATGGAAGGCAAGAGGAAATACAACATAGTTTTGTCCTCATTTTCTTTCTGCCAAGTTCTGCAGGAACAAGTGTGAGACCAAGGAGGAGGAAGGTGATAGGAAGTCCTACTCCCTGGATTGGTTGTAAACAAGAAGGCTGGCAGGTGGGGGGTGGCTGAGGGCAGAATGAGGTTGGTGGGGCAGTGCCCCTTTTGCCTGAAGAGACCAACCTCCACTGCCTGACATAAGAAACCATCGCACCAAGCCTGGTGAAAGAATCCATAGCATGGGAAACATTGTCAGGCCCTGCCTGACAAACACAAGATGGAAAGTCAATTCTTCCTCTGTTGGTCCATGTTTACACAACTTTGCTGCAAAGTGAGCCTTATTCTAACAGAGACTGGCAAAGCAGGAAAGCTGTTCCTTTATCCATCATAAATCAATCAGTTAATGTGCTTTTGCCATCAGGCAGGCAAGAATAAATCTCCTTCGGCCTTTCTCCTTATTTTAAAGCAACTCTGTGGGCTGAATTCTGAAAGCTTGATTACACATTTTGAATGCTAACAATCTCCCTGTCCTGGAATTCGAAATGGGGACATTTGGTGGGAAAGGCGGATGGGGAGGGGGAGGACAAACTGCAAAGCCTGGGACTGAATCTGAAGAAGGCACATTGTCTGTGGTGACAACATCAGAAGACAAGCTTTAACCTCAGTTCCTGCCCTGTTGCAGGGGAAGTAACATAAGACTTTTCAGGTGTTCCAGAGCACCCTCTGTGAAGCGGTGGTTGTTGTAGTAGGCCTCACCAGGTGGCGCTCTTGCACACATCCTTATCTTTGGCACAAGAGGAAAAGCCACAAGCAATTTGGGGGAAAGCTTTGTGAGGAGGGTCCCAAGATTTGGGGTTTAATCCAGCACTGCCAAGAGTTCTTTAGATGCCCCTATTCCCCTCACAGAGCAGCAATTCTTGGAATGGCTTTACATAGGGTTGCCATATTCCCCAAAGTGAAAATCCGGGCAAAGTTGTGGAGGTTGGTTTTTTGCTTAATATTGTTGAAATATACAACCTCCCTTGCCTCCATTTTGCCAATTTTATAAAAATCTGCCCAGATGCCATTTTCTGGGTGAATTCCTAGACGTGTCCGGGAAAACCCAAACGTATGGCAACCATACTTTACAGTCAATCTGCCAGGGAACTCTGAGAATTGTAGCTCTGTGGGGGGAATATATGGTCCCTAGCAATGCCCTTAGCAGCACCCTTGGCAAACTACAGGTTTGTCACAGTGCAGAGAAATGCAGCTTGTCATCAAATCAGAAACCAGAGGCAGTTTGAGCAAAAGCTTCGCATGAAAGGCTCTGTTATTCACCTATATTTCCTCTTCTTTCCATTCTATCACAAATCTGTTTTTCATAGAATAATAGAATAACCCCTTGCAATGCAGGCATCTCAACTAAAGCATCCATGACAGATGACCACCCAACCTCTGCTTAAAAACAAGCTCTTACTGTCAGAAAGTTCTTCCTGAATGCTGAGTTGCTCCAGCCACTTAATCATTTTGGTTGCTCTTTTTCTGAGCCTTTCCCAACTCTGCAATATCTTTCTTGAGGTGAAGTGAGACATTTGCACAGGTCTACCTAGCTGAGCTCCTTGGCGGTCACACTGGCATTGTCCTGGCATGGAAGCTTGTGAACAAAGGCTGGCATCTGAAATTTGGCATGGATGAATTCAGGCTTGGTGGGGCTGTGATACAGAACAGGGCCAGATCAGTGAAAATTGCTATCAGAACAACAGTCAATCCATGTCTACTCAGAAGGAAGTCCTACTGATTCCAATGAGGCTTGCTCCCAGGTAAGTATAATTTTGCAGTCTAAATGTATTTCTATATTTAGAAGATGTATAGCTTGCTTTTCTCATAAAGGCAGCTTATCAATAAACACAATCCTAATAAGAAAACTTTGGAACTCATATTTCTGTTGGTGCTTCATTTTCATCAAAATTCTATATATCTACTAAGAAACTAGTCTCATTGGTTTGTAACCAATGCTAGCCTTATTCAGAATAGACATACTGAAGTTAAAGGACATGACCAACTTAGGTTCATCAATTTCAATGGGCCTATTCTGAGTAGAACTTACTTGGATACAACTATTGAGTTCAGTAGGAATTACTCCCAAGTAACTGGGTATAGGAGTGCAGCATTTTGGTTTTTTTAAATAATATTTTTAATTAAAGATTTTCTTTGTTTACAAAAATGTGCCTTGTCTCTTTTCTCAGGTTGTAAAGTCTTTTCCATATATCAGTTATATATGATGCAATACATTGTTGTATACAGAATAATGTTGGGGAAGACAAAGGGGGGAGGGGGAAAGTGGTAAACTTACATTCTTATACTTAGTGTGTATGTAGGGGGTTTTATGTCAGTATCGTATGGGTAGGTTCTCTTTCTGTTTATTATATTTCCTTGGTAATGAGACAGGCTGTTTGTGTTTAGTTGGCTGCAGTGAGATTTGTTTGCATGGGGCAGAAATTGTTGGGTCAAGTTATTTTTTTAAAAAAATAATATTTATTCAAGTTTTAAAGGTTACAAAAGGAAAAAAGAAAAAAACACCAAATTAAGCAAAAAAAACAAGACAATACATCACAATAAGTAAAAACAAACAAACAAAAAACAGAAAAATACAAACAATTAAAAAACAAATCAAACCTTCCCATAACTTATCTTTCATTTGCTTGTTTCCTTGACCTCCTCACACCTCCCTTTTTTGTATTCTAGTTCGGTTAGATATTTCAGCAAATCCTTTCCATCTTTGTTTTTATCCTAATAATTTATCTTAATATACTGTAATTTTACATTCTCTTCTTTCACCAATTAACAATCCATTTTTACTTAATCCTTTATAACATTTCTTGACCCCCCCCCCCCAAAGCAGAAAAATTGTTGGGTCAAGTTAGCCAGATTGTTTTGTATGCTCTTGGTGGGTTCTTGTTGTTGTCTTGTTGGGCTGTGTATGTGATAAAGGGAAGCCGTACTGGGGTGAAGGCATCCTCTTCTACATCAACAGTGAAATCCTATAAACAGGTATAGGATTGCACTTGTTGATGTTTCCTTCTTTTTATGTGTATATGTGAATCTGTCTTAGGGATGCTTCATTAAGCAGCAGTTTGGCTAGATGACCTCAGAGATATCTTCCAAGCCAGTGATTTCATAAATGCTCATGGATTCCTTTCTGGCTGCAGAGTTTCTGGAAGGGAGCAGCCTAGAATTGCATCAGCTCATTTACTTACCTGTGATTCAAGCCAAAATATGAAACTAACCTGCAAAATTCAAATTTAATTATGCTGGATACAAAGGCTCTCAACCACTGATTTAATACTCTGAACTCATTCATAATAGTCACTTCACATTAGTTACCAGAAGCACAGGAACATCTACTTCATTTGTAGCAATGGCAATAACAGGTCACTGTTAAGATGCTGTTCAAATTCCTTCTTAGCCAGGAGAGCAATTGTTTGGCATTCTTTATTAGGACTCTACACTCCTAAATTCAAGGGTTATTAGAAGGAGGAGAATGCTATATCAACATACATCAACCTCCAAGGACCAAGCCTGAAATGATGGCACATATCTCCTGAAGGATTGTGGATTGCAGAGGTAGTGGAGAATTGCCTTGGGCATTCTGTACATTTGCAGACAGAATCAGTTATACACACACTTCCAGACCAGACCCTCCAGCTGCAGAAACACAAGAGGATTCATTAGGGTGCTTTGTGGATTTGTTTGTTTTGTGATGTGTGGTCAAATTCATGAGGGAACTGGTTGTCTACTCAACCTTTTCCAGGAGAAGAACCATAATAAGTAATATATTCAACCATATTTTTCATTTTGGAAATGTACTTGGGCAATGGAGGGAAAAACACACAATATTAATATAACTTTTCCATATACAGTCGTACCTCAGAAGTCGAATGGGATCCATTCCAGAAGTCCATTTGACTTCCAAAACGTTCAGAAACCAAGGTGCAGCTTCTGATTGGCTGCAGGAAGCTCCTTCAGCCAATCGGAAGCCACGTCGGACATTTGGGTTCCAAAGAACATTCGCAAACTGGAACACTCACTTCTGGGTTTGCAGCATTCGGGAGCCAAAAAGTTTGACTCGCAAGGCGTTTGGGATCCAAGGTACAACTGTAGTGCACAATTTAAAAACATGGGAAGAACGATCCTGAATAGGAAAGATGCTCATTCAGAGGAGCAGGAAAAGGAGAATTACCCAAAAAATCCTCTGCAATGAGGGATAGGGGACCTGTGGACCTCTGGAGGCAGCTGAAACAAAATTTTCTTCATCTCTGAACATTGGCGTTGGTAGCTGGAGCTGATGGGATTTGGAGTCCAAAAACATATAAAGAGCCACAAGCTCCCCACCCCAGCTCTGCAGGGTAGGAATTTATTTAACTCTCCCAAGCCGCTGTCTGGGCCCAGCAGAAATAATAAGAATAATAAAACCCAAATAGTCACTTTTCAGTATTCAGAGGGGTACTGGTTGCCGTCCTGAGCAGCCAGAGGTGAATAGTACAATCGGATTAGATACCTTGGGTAGCAACTATAGCTCAGTGGTACAGTACAAGCTTTACTTGCAAAAAAAAAAAAACTCAGATACAAACCCAGGCATTCCCCCCACCTTTTAAAAAAAGGATCTGGTAGCAAGTGATGGGAAAGACCTCTCTCTGCTAGAAACTGAGGAGGATGGCTGCAAGACAATACTGGGCTTGAAGGACAAGCAATCTGACTTTGTTATAAGTAGCTTCCCATGTTTCACAGGTCAGGTTGCAGAGCCAGCAGGTATCACAGTCCAAGACAGGCCAGAGGTCAAGTTGCAAAGGTAACAACTAAAGCAGAGGAAGGGAAGCTTTTTCAACCCAAGGGCTACATACCCTTCTAGGCATCCTTCTGAGGGCCAGATGTCAGTGGTAGGAGGGGCCAGAGGCCAAAGAGGGCAGGGCAATGAATGCAAATGTTACCTTTGTACAATAGGCTAGTTTCTATGCACACATGCAGCATTCCATTCAAACAAGGAAAAGGCATTATCAAGGACACATTCCAGCCAGGCAAAGACGGTCAGGGTGCAAAGCACGCTGGTGAGGGGTGTGGCCTGGGAAGAAGTATAAAGGCCAGGTAGAGAGGCTTAGAGGACCATTTTGGGCTGGAGGTTCCCCAGCCTTGAATGTCCAAGTCCAAGACAGCATGCACCTCATTAGGTGACTTCAGGCCAGTCACTCTTTCTCAGCCTAACCTACTTTACAGAGTTGTTGTGAGGCTAATATAGTGGGGAAAGGGGTGAAAACAAATATGCCAAGTTCAGCTGTTTGGAGGAAAGGTGGGATATATTTTTGCTGACATCCATCTGTCTTGAGAGACGATGGCGTGAGCCTCTGGGGTGAAGTCAAACTGCTGGGCAATCAGAGAGTGTGCTTTGGCTGCAGAGACTGATAACTCATAACTGACATCTCCTGTGTTGTTTTTGATGCATTGGCAGCACGGAAGTGACCTCCCTGGGGCACAAGCCTGGGCAGCGTGTATGGAGGTCCTGCAATGCCTAGACAATACCCCACTCTCAGCCTCACTGATGCACTCCAAAGGAAAGCAGAGCAATACATTTGGCACTAGCTTGGCTGCAAGAATGAGGTATACAAGACATCATCCAAGTGTCTTGGAGATTCCACTCTGGACTGGTGTAGGGTTTGCTCCTTAGCCTTTTCTTCTCCTGAAGATGTACTGCAAGGCAGAGGATAGATTTTTCCTTGGGGTTTGCTCTCAAAGGTTTTCTCATGAATGGGTACAGCTGCAAGGCAGTGCAGGTTTAGGATCAGTTATCCTTTTCCTTGATGAGCTACCTTCTCAGGTTGATGAGCCCCATCTGTCCCTCATTTTCCTCTATAGCACATGCAGTAATTACCTTCTTGACCACTGGACCCACTATTGGTCTCATCTGCTCAATCCACCAGAGCCTGTGGGCTTTAAATGTAAAAAAAGAAATAACCTTGCTGCATTGTTAAATTAGCTGCTGTGGGTGGTGGTGTGATTATTGAATTATTATTGAATCTTGAGTGCTTTTATTGAAACTGTTGCTTGCCACCTTGGAGGTTCTGTCAATAGAGCAGAAAGCGAAGGCTTTCTATATTTTAATATTTGGGGGGGGGGGAATACAAGAGTAGAGGAAGGTGGGGGAGAGCCAGATATGAAGCTGCTTGGCAAGGGACTTGGCACATCAGAATACGTTTGGATCCTTTGTGTCAATTAATCACCAAGTCAGCTATTTTGGGGAGTGATGCGTTGCTCGAGTGAAAACAAACTGGTAGCTTACTACTCTCATGTGTTAACAGCTTGTGTCTGCTTAACACATAGGTAGAGCAAACATATGCACAGGTGTGACTCCTAATTAGTGCATGTCCTCAAATACCACTTCATGGCCCTGACACACCTGATATCCCCAGATATCTGCCAGAACCAGAATGCATTGTACTCAATCACTAACGGTGGTGGTTTAGTTGACTGATAATTAGTGGAAATCTCTGCAGCTCAGTGGCAGAGCTCACTCTTGTGAGAAGGCCCCAGATTCAATCCCTGGCATCTCCAGTTAAAAGCCACGCATAGCAGGTGATGGGAAAGATGCTCTTGAGACCTTTGAGAGCTGCTGCCAGTCAGAGCAGAAAATACTGAGATGGATGGACAAATTGACTGGGTACACAACAGCTTCCTATACTCTGTGGAGCAACTGCTTTATGTGACCCATATCCCAAAGGCATGGCTTGTTAGAGAGAGGGCAGAGCCATAGCTGGGCAGGGGGCTAGCTGGTTTTCTTGCCTCGGGTGAAGCCTCCAGAGGGGCGTCATTGAGGCTCCCAGCCTGTGTGTGCACATGTGAAAACATGTGGGGTGGTGGTGGTGCCAAACTGGGTCTTTAACCCAGGTGAAATAAAGCCTAGTTTTGCCCCTGGAGAGGGCTCATCCACATGCTGCTTCTCTGACAAAGACATTTTCCAAAAACAATCCAATTAGTTAATGACAGTTTAAAGAATATTAATGATTTTAAAATATCTTACATCAACCTAGTTCAATATTCTATGCTTGTAAAGGAAGCAAGATTGCATAGGCAAACAAGAATTTAAGAAGAGCTCCTCTGGTCAGACCAAAGGCCGATCTAGTCTTGTGTCCTGTCTCCCACAGGGACCAACCAGATTACCAGTGGCAATCCTGTTTGCTACTGGAGGCCACACTTCATGCACATTGAAACCTGAATTGTGTCTTTTTAGTACGGCAGTACTTATAACTGAAAGTCCCTGCCTATTGATATGTTTGTGACACTCACAAAAAAACCCTTTGTTTTGTTTAGACTAGTCAGCTAGTTTTATTTATAGTTTGATTAATTTATCATGCCTACTCGTTTTTTTTTAAGTTTGTTGATTTTATCAGCAGTTTTTTGTAAGTATTTCATACTACCTTATGTAACCCAATTAATTATTATTTTATTAAGTGGTCTATACATTTTGTTAAATAAATAGAATAAATTACAGCATATATGCAGAGTACAATCATAAGCATGTCTGCTTACAAGATGGAAGTCCAATTGAGTTCCTTTGGGACTTATTTCTTAGTGAAGCTGCAATGCTAACTCACATACCTGAAAGTAAGCCTTCGTGAATTCAGTAGGACCTACTGTGCTGCAAGGGAGTTTAGGGTTGCAGACTTAATGTTCCTAGGTTTGACCATTAGGTGAAAAAGGAGCATAAATTCATCATTAGGTGAAAAAGGAGCATAAATTGTCCAGTTGTAAGCAAGATGTTTTGGATTACACCGATTCCAACTTTCAGCTTTCTACTGGATAGAGAAGCACTTCACCAATTATAATACACCTGTGAGCAACAGTTCAATCCTGTACACATCCACTCAAAGGCAAGTCTCAATGAGTCCAGTGAGCTTACTCTCAAGTAAGTGTATAGAGGATTGAAGCCTAAATCCATCAGCAAGGCTGATCATAAACCTACACACATTGGTAATAAGGCTCATTGAACTACAAGATCATCTTGCCCGTTATGGGTTGTATCCCATGCTAGTTCTACTCAGAAAAGAATCATCAAAGTTAATGGACATGGCAAACTTAGGTTCACTAATTTCAGTGGGTCTATTCTAACTTAGTTATATAAAATCCAGTACACTGAACTGATCTCTGTAGGCAAGCCACCATTTGTGGTTCGAGGACCCGAACCCCGCGCAGTGGAATGAAACACAAGGACACGTGATATAAGGTTAATGGGCAAGAAAAGGCCACAACTTTATTGATTACAGCAAGTGAAAAGGTATTGGCTTAGGCATTGGATTACGTCAGCTGACTCCACCCACTCGGAGAGGGGTGAGTCTAAAAAACAAAGGGGGTTTATTCACCAGTAGGTGGAGCCTGTTGATGCTAATCCAACTATAGGCTCTCCCCTGATGTTACTGAGGGTCGTGCCATGGCCTCCCGCCAAGCAGGCATCGGACAGAATACACGACCTCCAGATTCCTTTAACGGAATACCCAAAAATTGAAGGCGCAGGCAATGGCCACACCTAGCCCTTCAACACCACAACACATTATTCCAATGCCTAACCTACCCACCAATACCACGAAAGTTGTGACGATTGCTACAAGGTAGGCGAAAAAACCAAAAAGCCTAATGCCAAATGGAAAAATTCCTACCAGGCCCCCTGGACAACCAGGGCAACCAACCTAAGGTCCATAGCAAGGCCAAAAGAAAACTGGAAACCCTGCTCTAAGGGAGTGGAGGGTGGGTGACTCGCGACGGGACGACAAAAAGTGAGGGCTGGAGGCTGGCGCTGCAGCAATTCAGGCTGCTGTACACGCCCCCTTGAAGGCACCTGGTTGGGTGCCTGGCCGAGGGCGTGGGCGCCAGCCAGGTGAGTGGGAGGCAGGGGGCAAATGCCCCCTGCTTGAGGCGGAGTCCGGCTCCCAGCCACAACCACTCCCCTCTCTTGCAGGGAGGAGAGTCTTTCTCAGCCTCAGTTCTCCATCTGCAGTATGGAAACAACACAGACTTACCCACAGGGGTGTTGTAAGGATTAGTGAGATTATGACTGAAGTGCTTTGAATGGTCTAAACAGTGTTTTTCAACCTTTTTTGGGCAAAGGCACACTTGTTTCATGAAAAAATTCACGAGGCACACCACCATTAGAAAATGTTAAAAAAATTAACTCTGTGCCTATATTGACTATATATAAAGTAATTCTCTGCAATAGGAATCAAATAAACACAAAGAAAGTATTTTATAATTACTTTATTATGAAATAGTAAGTAAACAGAAATATGAAAAATTATAAAATACTTTATTTTTAAATCTTTTGAATTTTTCAATTTTTCCCACGGCACACCAGGCAACATCTCACGGCACACTGGTGTGCCACAGAACAGTGGTCGAAAAACACTGGTCTAACAAATCATACCTGCCGTCATCCCCCACAAGCCACAGCTGTGTGCCAAAAGGTAGAGCAATGGGCTCATTTGAGGGGCAGGCAGGTCTGGATACTGTTGATCTTTATTCTTCTGGCCAAATGTTTCTGTCTGCATGCCATTAATCTTACTATACAGGCTAAAGAAACATAATGCAAATGGTGCATACTAACCTCAATGCTCTTTACGCATTACGCTCTTAAATTAGAAAGGTTATCTATCTCATCTATCCGTTGAATATAACAGATATATATTACTCCCACTATGGCATCTCAGAACTGCAGGACTCCTACGTCTTTCAGCCCATTAACATCACTTCCTGACAGCTCCTTAATGTGCCAGAACAACTCAGGACAGAATGAAAGGGGGCAGGTGGTTACCATCCCAGCTCCATCAAAGTATGCCCCAAGAAGGCTCTCTTTAGGGGGACTTGAATTTTAAGTGGGTTGCTTGTGCTAATCTGTAGCTGCTGAATGGCACACGGCAGATTGAACCTGTCTCTTTCCACCTTTGGGCACAGGGAAATTTCCAGCATGTCAGAGGCACCGCTTAAATAGGCAAGAGGCCTCTCTGCTACCAGCTTCTCCCTCTGCAGCAGGGGAAATTCTCCAGATGTTCAAACAGCAGACACTACAGGCAAGCACACAACTCAAGGGACCCTTCTTGTCTATACGTTTTGGATTTGGCTGTTGGAATTGTCATTCTGTGTTAATTAGGAAGCTTAGAGGACAGCCTCTTAGAAAGGGTCCATTTCTGAGCATCACCCAGTGTCAACAGCCCTCTGGTAGAGTACCACTGCAACAGTGAATGGCTCCAGAGGTTGTGGTTGCACGAAAGCAGCTGAACGTGCATTTACAGTCTCCCCACTGGCTTTTGCTGTACTTTAAAAATGCACAGTCCCTTTAAAATGTGTATTGTGCAAGTAAATACATTTAAAATGTGCATTTAAATGCAAATGTTCATGGGAATTTTTAAAAAAGTAGATAAAGGCGGAAGAACAGGATAGCACATACACAAAAGCAACATGGAAACGGACTGATTCGCTCATCCCTAATGTATGCATTGCATTCGGTTCACAGCACAGCAGCAAGTATATCTCTGTGCTTCAAGATGGCTTCATGCTATTCTGTTTCAGTGACCGTGAAACTGCCAAGGCCCAGACTGAACCAGGAATGGGGTGTCACCAAACAAGAGGAACGCAACAAAGATTCAGAATTGTACAGCTGGAAGAGACTCCAAGGGTCACCAAGTCCAACTCCCTGCAATGCAGGAATCACAGCTAAAGATTCCCTGACAGATGACCACCCAACCTCCTATGAAGGAGAGAGAGGCCACCACCTTCTGAGGTAGTCCATTCCACTGTTGAACAGCTCTCACCATCAGAAATGTTGGGATTTCCTTTTGGACACTAATACAAGAAGTATTAAAGAAGATGTTGAAAATATCAATAATAAAAAAACCAGAGATATATCTCCTTGGACTGATAGGGGAAGAGATACCAAGGGGGGAGGAAGAATCTTCTTATATGCAAGCACAGCAGCTAGAGTAGTGATTGCTGCTAAGTGGAAGTCACAAACTCTACCCTTAAGGGAGGAATGGATTTGCAAACTAAATGAATACTTAACTCTGGCAAAACTAACAGGTACTGTATTATAAGAAACCAATTGAATCAAAAATTTAAAAAGGAGTGGGAATGGTTTGATGAATATATGGTAAAATATTGCTCAAAAAATGATATGCTAATATGCCTAGATTAAAATGTAAAGTATCTGAGGGAAGGTACCATATTTTTCGCCCTATAGGACGCACTTTCCCCCCTCCAAAAATGAAGGGGAAATGTGTGTGCATCCTATGGGGTGAATGCAGGCTTTCGCTGAAGCCTGGAGAGCGAGGGGGGTGGGTGCGCACTGACCCCTCTCGCTCTCCAGGCTTCAGGAAGCTATCCGCTAGCCCTGGGAGACGCAGCTCTCCCACGGCTAGCGGAGAGCTTGCCGGCACCCAGAAGCTTGAGGTGCGCTGAGTTCAGCAAGCCCCAAGCTTCGGGTTTCGCGCAGTCCTCCGCTAGCCATGGGAGAGCTGCGTGAAGTCGCGCAGCTCTCCCACGGCTTGTGGATAGCAGCCTGTTCTGGGGGCTGGAGTCGGGGGAAGCTCGGGCTTCCCCCGCCCCAGCCCTGCACCTGGGGGGGGGGATAATTTTTTTTCTTTATTTCCCCCCAAGAAACTAGGTGCGTCCTATGGGACAAAAAATATGGTAAATTAGTAAGGAAAGATAATAAGAATATATAGAAGATTTGAGAAGATTGTAAAATGCAAAGATAAATTAAATCTCAGAATGTAGAGGAAATCAAGTGAGGGGCGGAGGGAAGCAGGGGGAGGGACAAAAGAATGTTAGGTTTGATTGATGGATATATGGGGGGATGGGGAGGATGTAGGCTTTGGTTTATTTATATTGTGATGTAATACGGAAAAAAACCAATAAAATGTTGTATTGACAAATAGAAAAAAAAAATGTTGGGATTTCCATACATAGGCAACCTGCTAAAGAATTCTGGAAACTTTAATATTTTGACAGTCAAGAAAGCCCCAACATCTTCCATTTAGATGTAATATTAAATGGTGGGTTTAGGCTAAAGAATTCTGGGCAAGGAGCTAATGCACAAAATCATATCGTTTTCCCAGGGACTTTGGCTACATTCAGCCGAGCTCGTGGGAGTACTTCAGTATAGCTAGATTACAGCCTATCAGTTTTCAAAAGCCATTCACTTTACCAGGAATCACAAGAATCTGCTGACTGTATGCACTAAATGCAGAGAATATCTGCTAGGAAAGGTGGCAGTTCCTGAAGCCTGTTCAGTACTGAACAACGTATACTTCTTTTAAATAGAAGGGCAAATCACTGACTGACTGAATAGGCTATTCAGGTGTTGTATAAAGAGGGAAATTTCACAAGCAATGTGGCGGGGGGAAGCAGAGTGTGAGCTGGCTCTAGCCCACCTGAATCTCTATCCATGAGGTGAAGAGCAACTGTCTGAAGAAGGGAGCCTGCTTCCACTCATATAGAATGAAACACCCTGATAATCCAAAATTGCATGGGGAACCCCCACGAGTACAGGATCCCACTCCTAATCTCAGTCACCCATCAACTTGCAAAGAGCAACAGGGCAGGGGGCTGGTGGAGCTAACATGCTTATAACCCTTGACTACTGCCTGGTAGGGGAGAAGGCAGGAAACCCAACAGGAGGTGGCCAATGACAGGCAGTCAACCATTTCTAGCATTGTCCTCTTCATCTTCCCTTCTGTGTTCTACACCGGCAAAACAGACTAAAAAAGAGGAAGCTGACAGCCAATGCTATCCCCCTGAACTTGTAAGTAATAAGTCAGACAGATTGGGTCTGGCTGAAGGCAGACTGGTCCCACTTGCCCAATGGACCATCCTCCACCATAAATGTGGAATTTCCCACCTTCTATAACACCAGAAATGGGCTTAGTTTTCTTAACCTCAGGCATTGACAATGCCAAAGAAATGGATTTTAGTGAGCATTGCCATGTGAATTCTGTGCAACTCTCATTTATTTGCAGATGGCTTTTAAAAAGTTCAGGTGTGCAACTGTTATTTCTTTGCAGATGGCTTTTAAAAAGTTCAGATGATCATTCTCTGAAGTTACTATCCTGTGTATAAGCCACACTGAACATAGTTGGACTTCCAAGTACATTTCAGCCTCAGATTAATCTGAGTTACAGTACCTAATGAATACATCCCCATTTTTCTGACTCACAAAGAGTTCCTTATTTCTTCATAAAGCATTTTGGAGTTAAAGCTCTTTTTAGAGAGTAAATCAAGCTATGGCAAAAAGCCCACTGCAAAGTAGAGAGTCCACAAAAAGTCATTCTATAGAGAAACTTTAATAGCAGAAAGTAGTTAATCCAGTAAATAAATGATTTGGCATGAACATGGACTCAGACATCTACTGTAATCCAGTATGAAAACACAGATAGCTGTGGGAAAAGTCACTGTCACTTTGTTTCTGACTTAGTCTTACATCCATATAGAATGGGAATGAAAGTGAGGCCCACTTTAGAGATGTTGTGATGATCAGCTACTGATCCTTTTATTTTTATACTGTAAAATTATTGAAAAATAAACATTAACATTAATGAACAACAGTGAACACAATGGAGTAGCAGCACTTTACTCAACTCTGGTCAGTTACGTTGCTGCTTCTTACTGGGAGGTAGAGGGGGAGGGGCACAGTGTCAGCATAGCCAAAGTACCAGATTAGCTCCACTAGCTTATTTGCTCCATGGCTACCTCTACTTCTTCCCCTTTACCTCCAAGTTAGCAGCAGTGACACAACTGATTAGTGGTCAGATGAGTGCAGCCACCTGTCTTGAACCCCCAGCCTACCTGATAGCAAGTCCCGCTGGTGTATACAGTATGCCAAGTTCAAAGTTCAACAGTCAGGAAACACAGTCCACGGATCAATCCACATAAGCAAAGTTCAAAGTCCAGCAGTCAGGTAACACAGTCCGGAGTCAAACCTGAAGCACAGACCCAGAGAGGTCCCAGAGCATCCAAGCCGAGGTCTATCAACATGGGCAGTTGAGCAGACACAGCACCTCAGCTCTGTTTCTCTTTTATACATTGCACGTTGATTGCAGCATCTGGGCTTCTTGAGGCATGTGACCCTCACCTGTTCTGAGCCTCCTGCAGAGCCTACACATCTCCTCCCAGAGCTAGTGAGCCCAACCTGGGCAGCTAGGGAGCTGGGTTGTGGGCCCTTGCCTGCCTCAGCTTCCTGGAGTGCCCTGCTCACTTGCTCCCTATGCCTCAGAGCCTGCCTTGTTCCTGGAGATGGGGTCCTCTCTGGCCCTGGTGAGGAGTCCTGTACTTCTGGTCCTTGCACACTGACCCCCCAACCCCTCACCATCCTCTGTCATCCTGTATGTACTTTCCACAACCCTAACCTCTCCTGCCCCATCCCTGACTTACCCTGGTAGGTCCTAGACACAACTGCACCCCTTGCCAGGATCCACTTCCTTCTCCCTGTTGTCCTGCCAGTTCATGACACCACCCCACTGTCTGCTATTGCTTATAAATTTAGATGTGCCTCTAAATTCATTTACAGAAGGAAGATAGTCAGCCTAGGCTCTGGAGAAGGGCAAGCCCATTTAGAAACTCATCCAGCAACCACAGACATTATATTTCTAGTCCAACATTCGCCAACCTGGGAATTGTAGTCCATCAACATCTGGAGGACACAAGGTTGACAAAAGCTGTCCTAGTCTGAATTTGAGCTGATGGTGGCATATAATACACGGAGCTATAATTCACCTGCCCCAAGAGTCACCTCCTTCAGCTTTGCTTACACAGCAGTGTTGTACTGGAATGTATAATTAAGTTTGATTGTATTTGTTTAGGACTCAATTGACATGAAAGTTTTCTTGTCCGCTACAGGTGTTAAATTAGCATAGCAAAGAAGAATGTTGCATTATTGACTGACGTTTTGAATAGCTGCTACGTTTGTCTTATATACACTGGTGCCTAGCAGAGATATGTCACAGACTATGCTTCTTGCATTCCGTAGCCTTTGGGGCTCAATGTTTGACCACATCTGCCAACAACTGGTGCACCTGTTTGTGGCCTTGAGCCCACAAAAGGTTTGCTGGGACCTGTAACTCTGTAGGAGGGTTAAATACAGTGCTCAGAATTCTTTGAGAAATGTGCTTCAAATATGCTTTAAAGCTACAGTGGTACCTCTGGTTGCGAACGGGATCCGTTCCGGAGGCCCATTCGCAACATGAAAAGAATGCAACCCGCAGTGGCGCATCTGCGCACGCGCGGGTTGCGATTTGCCGCTTCTGCGCATGATGTCATTTTGCGCGTCTGCGCATGCAGCAAAATCCAGAAGTAACCCTTTCTGGTACTTTCGGGTCGCTGCAGGATGTAACCTGAAAGAATATAACATGAAATGGACATAACATGAGGCATGACTGTATAGCATACATGCAGCCTCAGTCATTCAGGGCTAGGAAAGACTCATTTCTGAAACCCTGGACAGCCATAGCCAATGAGTATTGATCGTCTTTATCTATACTAAGTGGGCTATAAGTTTGTCTACATATAGGGTAGCTTCCACTGCACTAAGAGCAGAAGAACAATGTATCTTATCTCTCCAGTCTCCAAGGAAGGAAAAGGGAAGAGACTAGATGTGTGTGTGAGAGAGGAATGGAGACTTGAAGCCAATATCGTAGACGGTATTATGCTTGTGTAGTGGTCCCTAAGGATCCTTCCAACACAGAAACTACATATGTTAGTGACTGGGTATGCTGCTGATAAGGGATAGGGCCTGACTGCACAGCTGTCAGGGAGATGAATTAAATGGCACCCAATCCCAACTTTACAGGGCTGTAAGCCCATGTGGTTCCAACATCCCTTTTTTTCTCTCTGTGGACTGCTTTGGCTGCCTGTGAATGGCATATATACATAACCATCCATCCACAAACCATTTGGGGCACATGTGGTTTGCTGCAATGTTACCAGCCTCTCCCAGCTGAGTTTCTCCTCCCTCCTCCTCATTTTGTGACTCCCCAGAGCAAGGCAACTGCTGAGGTTAGAAAGGAAAGAGGGGTGCACACAATGAGGGAGAGATGGCCTGGCAGAGATTAACATTCTAACTCACACACACCAGGAGGGGACAGAGAGAAAACTGTCAGAGAGTACAACAGAGATAAAAAGGCATGACAAATGAATGTCAAGAGGGAGAGTGGTACAATCTATATTAATGAGACTTGCTTGGGAAACTTAGGCAGAAGAACGCGGCCAAGGAGGAAGGGGCTCACATGACCCATGTTGGTCAAGCTAGAGATCAGTGCAGTGACCAGGAAAGGAACTGAATTTGCATTTCAGTGAATAACTAACTGGATCAGCAGTGCACAACCTTCATGGTGTGAGCAAAAGCCAATGGACTTTCAGTGAGATCTGATTAGTCATCAAGTGTTATTAGACTTTGCAGAGCTCTGCAATTTGCGATAATAAGGGGAGATAGTGTATCTCCTTGCAGCAGATCCTCTGATGGGAGCCAGACCCCACCATTCAGAGAATGGCAGGAGATAAGGAGTCGCTATTGAACGGGGTGGGCTGGGAGGAGGGAGGGAAGACAGCAGCTTATAATTAGTCTCCTGCACTTGCACTTTTTGGTGTCAGGGGAAAAATTGAAATAAGGTTAAATGATTTGTGAAAAGAGAAGCAGGGAGATGAAATCAGGAGTCCTCCATTTCATCTGTGTCTTTCCACTCTCCATTCTGTTCCAAGATCCTGGGCTTCTTTAGTTCCATGAGGCAATTCTGTTCTACGGCAGAAACACAAGCTCAGCCTGACAACATTTCTAGTCTGTGTAAATCCTCCCTTCTCAAAGCCTTGTAAAACTTTCCCAACAAAAAATGTTCTGACCCGTAAAAATACCAGCAGGATCTCAGGAGATTCATTGGCTTAGGAAGAACCATTAAGGAAGAGAAAGGGTTTTGCGATGCCTTAAAGACTAACAAATTTATTGTGGTGTAAGCTTTCATGGGCCCAGACCCCCCAAGGTTGTGCTACAATAAATTTTGCTGTCTTTAAATGTGCCACAGGACTTGTTGCTTTTGCAACCGCAAACTAACACAGTGAGCCGATGCTGTGGAATAAGGACAGCATTAAAAGTTTTGTTACACTTTCCAGAGGGGTAGTTGTGTAAGTCTATTGCAGCAAAAGAAAATGAAGAGTGCACAGAAGACAAACAGGTTTAGAGGGCATTTAGGAAGTTTTGGGACTCTAAGGACCAAACTACATATGTTTTTACAACTCTGAATTTTAATTTATTTTAAAGCCAACTCTCCATCAGTACAAATACTGATAAATAGCAGGTGTGTGAGGACAGATCAGAAATGGGACCATAGCATGCAGGGAGAGGGTGTTACCATTTACCTACATAGAAATACACTTCTATATAAATACAGCTTCTGTTGGCCCCAGGAGGTAAGCTTGATGAATTCAGAAAAATGTGTTGAATGCATAATTACTCCATATACGAGATGGGGCTTTTGGAACAACTGCATTCTATCACAGTCCAACACCATTGGGGGCGAGAAGCTAGTTAATAGTGGGGGGAACCTCTCTGGTTGAGATGGGGGACATTTCATTTGCTCCAGATGCATGGTGAGGTGGACAGAATGATACCAACTGTAGATCTCTGCTAGTGTGTTTTATGGTATACTGTATGTGGCAAACTTGTTATTTTTATTATTAGTGGCTGGCTGCAGATAAGAGTGGGGTGTGCAGGTCTGTTTGTGGAGACTGGGAAACCACGTTTTCATAGGAAATATAACAAAGTGATGTACAACTTAAAAACACAATGTGTGGTTGAGTCGACTGGTGAGATGGGTTGATATGCAAGAGGTGGATGCAATGCTTCCTGAATGTGCCTAAGTTGGAAGCAGTAGAACATGGTACAAATGCACCAGTCACAGTGGTTGTTACTTGCAGAAGTTAGGGGATAGGAGATAAAGCATACCACCGTGGAAGAAAGTGGCACAGATGTTTATGCATTGTTCCCCTTTTAGGCCTTTCCAGTAACTGTCAGATATGCAGTAGCTCTGCCACTGCACCCTCCAGTCTGGTAGTACAGTTTCGTAATACCAGGACAGTTCACAACAGGTCTATACTCATCTGTCATTTAATCATGGATGAGGAAACTGACCAGGCAAGCATCATTGAAACTTAGAAGGGGGTCCTAGATAGTGTTGATCTGAACCAGCTATATCTGACTAGGTAGCCTACCTAGGGATGGGCCATTAAGGGAAACAAAGGAAAGGTGGCTCTGTGTGAGATGGCAACTGGGTGGGGCTCCTCCCCAGTTTACAGTTAGTTAGAAAGTGGAAGCCAGAGTGTGCTGGTCCAGGGGGGAGGTTACCGTGGGGCGAGGTCCAGGACCTGAGTTGAGGGTCGGCAGACAGTCCTCCTCGGGCGAAGCGGGGTCCACAGCGAGAAGCCAGGCAAGGACAGGAACTCTGGGGGAACAGGACTGGATGCTGGCTGAAACAGCTCTTCAACGACGTTGCTCCCACAACCTGGGACCGGGCTGACTGGCCTTTATCTTCTCTGAGGCCAGGGGCGGTCCCGGCCTCCAGGAGACCCGCCTCTCCTGGCCTTAAGGCGAGCACTCCTCCTGGGAGAAACCAGTTCCCTTCGCCTCTCTGCCCTGAGCCTTTGCAGTTCAGGAGAGGCTGAAGGGTTACTGGGCCCAGGGGGAGACTCACCTGCAGGCACTGAGTCCTCAACCACCTCTGGAGCCAGAGTGGAATTACCTGGTGCCTGCTCCTGAGGATCCGGCACAGGTGCAGGCGCTTCAGAATCAAGGCCCTGCCCCAGATCAGCCGGACCTGGAGGCGGGGACTCCTGTGCAGGCTGGGATTCCTCTGGTTCAGCCTCTGAATCGGATTGCCAGGCCATCACACAGAGTCAGAGCTGAGTTGCCATGCTGTGACCCAGAAGAAAAGCAGCAAGCTGGAGAGAGAGTCAGAACAACATTTGAGAGCCATGTTCGATTTCTGTTTCAATCAAAGCGGAGGCTATAGGAGAAACAAGACCCTCTTGGGGTGTTAATGCTGTGAGCCCCTCCATCGTAGGCTTAGGTTATATACATGTGTAAATAAACCATATATCATAAAGACACCACTGTCTCCACTGTGCCTCATAGTCTCTAATGTGCCTCATTTCCAAAAACAAACACAAACCCTGGGTAAGCACATGGAACCACTGGAATTTTGCACCACTTGGAGATTGGGGTGGCATGCAACACTGGTGTCAGAAGAGATCCTTGGCACAGAATCAACACAGACTAATGGGCTGTGGTGTGTGTGTGTGTGTGATTGCCATAGTTCACAGACATTCTATCTCCCTTATTAGGAGACCTCTCTGCCTTGGAGGGCCTGCACCTGGTGTTGAGACATAGAGACAGGGTGGTATACTAACCACTCTGCTGCTCAGCAGCATCCCTTACTGAGTTGGTCATGGTCATGAGTGTGGTTCTGGAAGAGTGTGTATGTGACTGTGTATTTAGATCTGTTTGTAGCGTCCTACCTCTGGGTGTTTTAGAAGTCATCCTCTAGTTCTCCCTCCCCAGCTGTGCTTGACTAGTACCTGGCCTTCAAAGTGAGCTGAAATAGAAAGAGCAGGCTAATGTGCCTCCCTGAGCAGCACTAAACTCATTCCCCCTCCCCTTATGGCTCATGCGATTGCTTCTTCTTGTGTGTATGGCGTGAGTGTGTTGGTTTTGTCATAGTTACAATTAATTAGCTAATTCTCCCAAACCAAATAGATGCATATTTATTGTTGCCGAGTGATCTCCACTACCATAATAGATATGCATAATTTGTTGAGTTACTGAAATGTTAAATGTTTATGTTTTGATTCTGTGTCTGTGCAATAGGCTTCCCCATCTTAAGACCTGTGTGAGTGTAAGTCACTGGGTAAATACGCCGAGATGACCTTTGCCACTGTCTAAAGCTCTTACTTCATGAGGCTCCTAGAATATGTGTATGTGACACACGTTTCTATTGAGGAGGCCTGCTAACACATTGTGTGGGAGTCTAACCTTTGCAGCAAAAACAACACAGAGTCCCATGCCACCTGAAACACTAACAAATGTATTGTGGCATAGGCTTTTGCTCACCAGAGCTCATGTCATCAAACACAATCTTTGGAATGTGTTCCCAAGGGAATAGACCCAAGAGGCTGGCAAAAAGCCATTTTCATTGATCTCTCTCACCTAAAAGCTCTGTCACTAAACCTTTGCTTGTCACACAGAGATCTATGTGGCAAAAGCTCTCTGGTCAGCAGAGCAAGACTAATTTACCTTTCAAGAAATATCATTGGCCAATTGACAACTTTGGCCAATTCTAGCAGCAGAAATGTTAGATTTTTGTTGAAGGAAGAACCACTCTGCATTGGAAAAGAGTAACATTTAATAAACTTCATTCATTTCATTTATTTGTTATCCATATTCATGGGTTTTGTTTTTTGCTGCTGATTGTGGCACCAGAGATCCTTTTGACTGCTGCTTCCTCACAGTCACCATATTATCTTCCCCAAATGTCTTGGTCATTGCATCTTTCCAGGGCATTCTGGGTGATGATTGGGATGGTATGTCGGTCATGTTTTTTTGTAGAGGCTGACATTCCCCACTCACCCTCAAGAATGCTTTGGGATAACGAAACATTCAGGGTACTCTGTAAAAATAAACCAGTGGTCAAGAGTGTGGGAATGTTGAGGATAGTAGGAGAGGATATATTGATTAAATATTATCATTCCTCGCTCAAGTTAGTGAACTAGTAGCAGAGCACATTCCTTTGTACACTGCAGGAAGCTAGTTGATGGATTCATGAGAATCATTTGAGTTAAGCAATCCAGTCTGGCTTGTCCAGATTGGCTTGTTCCTGGTAAATCCCCTTTAGTTCCCTCTTAAAAACAATAAATAACGGCACAACAGTCTTCTTCTAAAAGTAATGATAAGGTTTACTTACATTCAGTTCACAATAGGCATATGCATACAAGGCAGGCTTTCGCTTGTAGTTACAGAGAAAAGTGTGGGTTCATCCTCTGTGAGGGATGAGCCCACGTGCTGCTGGCTGAGAGCCAGCAGACAGCAAAAAGCAAAATAGAGAGAAGGGATCGAGAGAGAGAGAGAGGGGGCTGCATGATTGGCCCTTTTGTTGGGTCTGCCAGGGTCACACCCATCTACCTGGTTACACGCAGGGGGAGGATGCTTCAGACCAGGTGTGACAGGAAGTCCTCCTGGCTGGAGCAACATTCCCCAGTGTGTCCACTCTGGGCAAACAGGAAATGTTGTATTTGACTGCTTCAGTGATGTTACATCCCACAAAGAGGAGCCGATTGCCAAGACAAGATAAAGGCAAGCCCTCGTCCCCCATTTGTTACAAAATGCATGCCACCTCTCCTTTTTTTAGGGCTGTCAGAAGCCGCAATAGAAGCCACAGATCTGTGCCTAGCTCCCCCATCTGGTGACCCATAGGGAAGGACCCATAGGGAAGGCCCAGGTACCAGAATGACTCTGC
The DNA here is from genome assembly GCF_964252035.2 of Podarcis erhardii. NCBI lineage: Eukaryota > Metazoa > Chordata > Lepidosauria > Squamata > Lacertidae > Podarcis > Podarcis erhardii. The sequence goes on from NC_138514.1 coordinate 10,853,099, forward strand.
ACACCAAGGCTGACCATTGGCTAGCCTCTGCTCAACATGAATGCCTATAAAGGTTTCCTGTTCACTCTCAGATTTTGCACAGAGAACAATAGCCCTGACCAATTCAGACCGCTTATTCTCAGGCTCTGACACTTAGACATAAGCACCCACTCAATGGCTATGGCTCAGCACTGACATTCAGAGAGCAGGCCATGAGTAGACATCCTGAATACAATCCAACGCAGAATCAGCTGTACTTGAATTCAGTGGGTCAAAGTACACTCAACTCTGTGTTGGACAGGGCTCAGTCTATAATGCATATGCACTATAGGCAGCATGCTAACATGCCATTAGCTATTATAGCTGCAAGTAAATAGATGTTACATAGGTCTGTGAAGATTTCTAAATGTACATTTAATTCAAGGTGTTCCCTGATATATATTTTCATTCCTCAAATTCTTTCTTTCTTCTTTCTTTCTTTCTTTCTTTCTTTCTTTCTTTCTTTCTTTCTTTTTCTTTTTGCAAATTTAGATGAAAGTCCACAGCATTCACAAGGTTGGAAACAAAAACAAAAAATCTGGGGCTGTTCTGAGCAGAACAGGAATTAGTCAAAGTATCTGCCAATACTAATTATTACACTTTGATCTCTTCCATCCGACAAGGAGCTGTAAATGGCTGTAATGGTTCTAAGGGGGTTGCTCGTGCGTAAGTTGCCGCCACTCCTGGCTAGGTTGCCTGGTTGAACCCTTTCCCTCTGGACAGCCTTGCACTCGTGGCTGTCTCAGTTGCTGGCAGAATCCGTCAGTGGGCGTTTCTTGAACTTCTTCCAGCAAAGAAGTTCTTTGAAGCCCAGTCGCCTCCTACTCTCCCTGCGCGGAAGTCTTCTGCGCAGGGAGGGTGTGGGCAGCGGAGGACCCGTGCTCTCCCCGCTGGTCTCTGGTGAGGACTCCAGGAGCCTTTTCTCTGATTCCCCCATCTGCCCCCCTTCTCCACTGGTGCTACGCTGATTTCCTTCCCCAGCGGATGGGCTGCCTCTCTCCCTACTGGGACCCTCTCCGGCATCCCTCTGGAGCCCTCTCTCCTCCTTTGGCTCCAATGGCAGTTCCCTGACAATGGCATACATGATATCCCTGCTTCTTTGCATCTCTCCGAGTTGAGTTAGGGTGAGAGTTAGGGACTTATCACCTGCATTGTTGAACAGAGGTTTGAACCCAAGTTTCCCCAATATGTTCAATGCTGTGTCCTCTACTCTGTCTAGTAAGGCTCTAATCCTATATTTACTGTCTTAGGAGTACACCCCATGGAACTCAAGTGACTTAGTTCTGAGTAGATGTGTACAGTGGTACCTCGGGTTAAGTACTTAATTCGTTTCAGAGGTCCGTTCTTAACCTGAAACTGTTCTTAACCTGAAGCACCACTTTAGCTAATGGGGCCTCCTGCTGCTGCTGCGCCGCCGGAGCACGATTTCTGTTCTCATCCTGAAGCAAAGTTCTTAACCTGAAGCAATATTTTTGGGTTAGCGGAGTCTGTAACCTGAAGCGTATGTAACCCGAGGTACCACTGTATAGGATAGTGTTGTTAGCCACACTGTTAAAATGGGGGCAGCTTCTTGGACTTCAGATCTGTGCTGGCTTCCACCAGAAGAAAATTTGCAGTTCTCTCCATTGTGAACGAAATGCCTCTAGAATGTCTAATTGACAATTACCCAGTTTATTAATACATTGCTTCACACATATCAGAAGGTGGTGCATTTAACATAACATTTAACCGGATGAGCCCATTTCTCTGAGATGCAAATGAGATGTGTGAGTGCCACCCCTGGATGCAACCCTGGGAATATTCAAAGCACAGACAATTGCGCTCATTTGAATCAGTTAATTTTCTGATATTAATGATTACATTTGAAAAGAGCAAGACAGTGGGGGGTGGAAATGTAGAATGAAGAGGGACAAAGAGGGCTCAGTGGGATTACTAATAAAGAGAGGAATGGGCAGGGATGAAAATTATTCATGTGTACATGCTGCAAAGCATATTGTAGGAAAAATGCCTAGGATTAAAAAATCATGATCACAAATCACACAATGCAATCTAGGCTCTTTTTCATAATTCTAATATAATAAGGGATGCTTTTTTTAAAAAAAACTTTCATTTTCCTGTGAAGAGATAGTTTGTGTGAATAGTTCCACAACACTATGATTTGAAAGGATAGCATGAATTGAGTGTTAATATGTTCCATACACACATAGGAACTCAAGAGTTGTATTCAGTTGAGTTGCTGGCTTTAAAAATCACATTTCTAGTTGTCAGGGTAAATTGTGAATAAATATTTAAAAGTGTAAATGATTTTTCCAAAGCTGGAAGGCCTGAACAAAATTGGAACCTTTGTCTTTAGAACTGTGAAGGCTTTCTTAAGTTTAAATGTAAGATCCTATAGAAACAGGTATATTTGTGAACCAGCAACAATGTTTTGCCAAAGAAACTTTCTTGGGATTCAGAATTTTTGGCACAAGCAAAATTAAAAGCCTTTAATGCTGCTTTTATTCATTAGCGTTAGCACTGTTTTCTGATCATTCCAAGCCTCTGAAAGTAGAAGTTCAGAGCTTTACTAGAATCACTGTCCAGGACCCTGAACTTTCAAAGCAGAGAGTAGCTTTGGGGACATCATCTGGAGTGGCCTTTGCCAACCTGGTGCCAGCATGCTGCATCAACATCTACATCAACACAAAGTGTGAAAGTGTGTCGTCCTTTCAGGTAAACAGGTCCACCTGAGAACTTACTTTAAAGTGTCTCTTGAATGTGCAAATTCTGAGCAAGAAAGTCTGCCCAGTGTGGTGTAGTGGTTAAGAGTGGTAGTCTCGTAATCTGGGGAACCGAGTTCGCGTCTCCGCTCCTCCACATGCAGCTGCTGGGTGACCTTGGGCCAGTCACACTTCTCTGAAGTCTCTCAGCCCCACTCACCTCACAGAGTGTTTGTTGTGGGGGAGGAAGGGAAAGGAGAATGTTAACCGCTTTGAGACTCCTTAAAGGGAGTGAAAGGCGGGATATCAAATCCAAACAACAACAACAACTCCTCCTCCTCCTCCTCCTTCTTCTTCTTCCCATTGCTTATTTTATCAAAGAGCTCTGCTGCTCTATTAAGCAATTTGCAAACTCATAAAGGACACATTTACTTGCCTACAATGAACCATGTTTGTAAGGTTTCTCTCCAGTTTCCAAACCTGGCAACTAATTAAAGATCAACTAACAGTTTGTCTGTATCAGATTTTTCTTAACATCTGTGTGGATTCAACTGCTGCTTTCAGAGCAAATTCACTTCCGTTCCAGAATCCATAAACAATAATGTCTAAGACTGAAACTCATCCCTCATACTTTGAGATACCTTTATCTCTCAGGGTGGCTACTATGGTTATTTTACCTACACTATAGAGCCTTGCTAAATAAATTACAAGGGAGATGAAATAAGCATTTATTTTAATTAATCCCTTTGAACTAGCAGGATTCCAAGCTGCACAGATCCCTTTCTTCATCAGTCTCAAATTAAAATAAGGGTGGAAATTAACAATGTATTTCTGCCTTTTATGACAGTGGGAAATGCATTAATGCTAATATGCTACTTTAAACAAGCCCTTCTTATGAATGGGTGCAACAGTTAGTATATGTGAACTCCCCAACATTTTTAAAAATCTATTTTTAATGGATATATCACCCTATATAAATTGAATTACGTGCAATGTACAATCACATAAAAATATAATTAACAATGGACCTATCCTGTCCAAACTATAGTTTTAAAAAACCAACTAGCATTATCTAAAAACCTTAGGTGAACAAAAGGGTCTTACCCTAGTGCCTGGAAAATAAAAAAAAGCAAGAGCCTTTTGGATCAGGGCAGTGGCCTATCTAGACCGGCATCTTGTTCTCACAGTGACAAGCTAAATGTCTATGGGAAGCACACAAGCAGGACCTAATAGTACTCATCCCAGTCACAATTCTCAGCAACTAGTATTCAGAGGCATATGTACGGCCTCCAACAGTGGAGGTATAATGGTTAATAAGCCACTGATAGCTTTATTCTCCATGAATTTGTCCAATCCTCATTTATTTTTATTTTTTAAAATAATTTTTATTAAAGTTTCAACAATTTTTATAATAACGCAGAAAACAAAACAACACAACAACAAACAATAAACAATAAAAAACAAAAAACAAACAAAATTAAAAGGTTCAGTTCTTAATTTCATACAGCTTTCTTTCTGGACTTCCTCACATCTCCCTTTTCTGTTTTCAAATTTCCAATTTAGTTTCAGCAGATTTTTCCTCTATTTTAACCAATTTAGTGTGTCTTAATTTCTTTTAAGTTAACCACTCCTGCTGCTATCCACTCATCTTTTAATCTCCCATCCTTAGGTTAACTAAGCTATGATTCTTTTACTTATTACTAATGAAACATCTTTGCATATTCCTTTCAGCTTTGTCACTAATGCCACATTGTCTCAATATCCTGCATCACATTAACATTCATATAATTTACAATATTTTTGCAGATAATCTTTGAATTTCTTCCATTCTTCTTCTATTTGTTCTTCTCCTGCATCTTGGATGTCCAATCCTCATTTAAAACAATCCAAGTTGGTGGTCATCACTGCCTGCTGTAGGAGCAAATTCCATAATGAACTATGCACTGTGTGCAGAAGTACCTTTTTTTTTTGTCTCCTTGGGGAGAGAGCTCCACAATGGGGGAACCACAGCAGATGTCTTCTGACCACTACCTGCCTCTCTTCTGATAGCAGTGTCATTAGAGAATGCCACCAGCAGATGACCTCGGTACGTGGGCATGTTGATAGAGCAGCAGGTATCCCTTGAGATACCTGGGTCCAGTTAGGTCTTTATAGGTTAGCGCTAGCACCTTTATATCAGACTTGGAAATAGATCAGCAGCCACTGAGGCTCTTTTAATATGAGCAAGAGGTGGACTGGGTGTGTAGTCCCACATTGCAGTCCAGCTACTACATTTCTGTACCAACTGCATTTTCTGAACTGTCACCAAAGCTGCACAGGCAATGCTGACAAGTCTTGAAATACTGTATGCAACTTACATATCTAGTTAATTAATTGTCTAGGTTATAGGCAACTAATAGGGTGCAAAAATGGAAGCCTCGGGTGCTCTTTAGAAGCCTTTTGTAAGCACCCAATTGAAAGCCCCTCTTTGAAAGTGCCCAATTGCCCGATGGCACTGTGATGTCAAGTTTAGCCTATGGGTTAGGATCTGGCTGACAGAGCCAAATAGGTTTCATGCCCTTCGCCTAGGCTGATGCTTCTGCTCTGGCATGGATTGCTGTGCTGGACAGCTCCCCTGTTGCTTTAAGCAAACTTTGCTATAGATTGCGCCTTGCCTAATGGGTTAGCTCCCCAACCTTTCCAGTATAACGGAAATGCTCAAGGCTGCCAATAACAGAACCCAAAGTGTTTTGAGACATGTACCATTCTTTCCCACTTCGGGGATTTATCATGGCAAACACAACCGCTGTATAGATGATGCAACTGTTCAGTCTTTTTTGGAAAACAGACACAGTGACTCAAGTGATCGGCACAATTCAGATTTCAGTACACTGCACCTTACTGATGAGAAAGGAACTCACTCTGCTTTGTGTATTTCAATTAACTGCATGCAGTCTAGTTTTGCCTGCATTATCCAGCATATTATAGAATCTGAAAAGCATGAAGTAAGGAAGATGCACCAGGAAATCCCCAATAATTTCATGCTCTGGGAACTACAAAAACCAAGTAGACTTATCATCATTGATGCTCATGCCTTAATTTCATGTCTCTCTCAATAAGAAGTCTCAGAATAGATAGTTGTTAGCCTGCCTCATCACTTATCCTTTCGTTTAGTGAAACATGGTGTTTATCAGGCACCCCTTGATGAAAGAAAGCGTGAAGAAGGTTTGGGGGGTGGAGAGAAAGCAACTTGGAACAAGATGATTGATCAGAGAAGCAATTGTTCTGCTTATTACATTCAGAAGAGCCAAGACTGGAAGAAGTGGAATGTCAACGCCAATCCCAAATGTACAAACATCAGCTTCTTGGACTATGCTGACATGTCTATTAGTTCAAAAGCTCCATACAACGTGAACACATTACTAAGCACTTATTGACCAGCTCACATCTATCCACCCAGTGGGTGATAAGAAATGTCTGCATCTTTTGACCCTTTATCTTGTTGCACCATGATGGCTGCATTAGCGGACTAATTTCAGTGTCAGGACTGAGGTGAGATAACAAAGGAAAACATGTCACCCAAAAGCTAAGATGGAGTTTCTCTTGGGATGTGTAGCAGGCAGGCATTAAAAACAACTACACACCACTTCTTGTACTAAGAAAAAGCAGCCTTTAGGATCAACAGCATGTCATTTCCCCTTTTGAAGCTGGGAAGTTATCTGAGGTTACATTGGGCCTTTACATTTCTGCAAAATTCTTAGCTGTAAGCTAATATTTATTTATTACTTTTATACCCTGTCTTTCTTCTATTATATGCAGTGTGCATGGGATTCCCAGGTAGATGGCATCTCTGGAACTTGAGGTATCCCCAGACACAGAGCAGGACAACGCAGCAGATCTCCATACCACTGGAAACCCTGAAAAGCTGTTGGATCTAAACATTGCTGCCACAGGATTGGAAGGCACACCACAACAGCTGCATGGGTTCCTGACTGGCTCTCAGGTCACCCGCTCAACACTCACAAGATAAGAGGAGACAGTCAACTGGGCAAGAGCTTCAGGGCCACCACCACATATGAAATTACTCAGGATAGGGAAGCTCATGAAAACACCTGTCCTGAGCAGGAAAAGGTTGGAGCCTCCAGCTCATATATCATAGACTGAGTTGCTTCACTTCCTGAACCAGAGGAACAGGCAGTGGTTTCCCATCCTGACGCTAATCAAGACCCTGACCTATTTAGCTTTGGCAAGGATGTTGCATCATATGCCTTAAGATCATGTTCTGGGACCATATATAAAGTAAAATACATAACAGGGAAGTATCTGAAGCTAGGAAACATGCCCAGTAATTTACACTCAGGAGTCATACATCCAAGTCAAGAATGCAACATGCAAATCTCCTAGGGAGATTTTCCAGTGCATTTCAAATTTTGAATCTGTATTTCATTCTGATGGTCTGTTTTTCCCAGGTCATTCCTACCCCCATTTACCCCAAGATAATAATGGATCTGCATTCATTTTTATTTTTTTTAAAAAACATGGGCCTTGAAGTGAACTCGAATTCCCATTTGCCTGAGCCATGCCTGATGCACCCGACAATGATGATTCTTACCTTCGATTTAAGTTTTCTGGATCCTACTGGCATTCAGAATATAAAGCCTCCTATCTTGGCATCTTTGGGCCTATGTATTATTCATGGAGTCTCTTGTTCTTGAGCAAGTGAAGAAACCAAATAAATATTAATTCCAAAGTAATACAAAGCCTTCCATTTCTCCTGCAGCAGCTCTCGCTGCTCCAGGGACACAGGAGAATCCACCACGCGGAAAAAGTAGAAATAAATTACCTGAAAATAACACGTTATCAAACAATTATCAAAACAATTATTCTCCACTGTAATAGAAATGAACAGTCACGTTACACTGGAATATTAAATGCTGTGCAAGGTGACAAGTGGGGAGTTCTGCCAAGTGCCTTTATTAAAAGATTTCCTTAAATCACTGCTCTGAATTGGTCTGCTTCCTGACAGGACAAATTCAGCAATAAATCAGTGAAAAGCAGAAATTGTTACTATGTTATGGTATGTGGAAGCAACTGTCACTTGAGCCCTTGACCAGTGACCTTAACTGGCTCTCGTTATCATGGCTTTTAACTATTAAAGCCATACAGATTTTTTTGAAAATCTTAGCTATAGCTGATCATAGTTATGTGTTTGATCCAAAGTGTTATTGTAAACTTTAGATAACAGAGTGATGGCTATGTTAGCCTGTTGCAGCAAATCCTTAAAAGATTATTAAATTTATTATAATAGAAAGGAGCCTTTTTTGGGTCAGAGCCTGCTTTATCAGTTTTGTGAAGTGTTGTCCTTAGGCCCAAAGTAGTTCAATCTGTTTGTTTTAGCCATTAGAAAACACTGCCTGCCCACCCCACCACAGCTAAAAGAGAAGAGATGGAAACTATTTCAATCTACTTTCAATCAAGGACTATACCTTAATGCATTGTTGACCCGGAAACTACAACTAATCCAGAATTCGGCAGCTAGACTGGTGACTGGAGGCGGCCGCCGAGACCACATAACACCAGTCTTGAAAGACCTACATTGACTCCCAGTGCGTTTCCGAGCACAATTCAAAGTGTTGGTGTTGACCTTTAAAGCCCTAAACGGCCTTGGCCTGGTATACCTGAAGGAGCGTCTCCACCCACATCGTTCTGCCCAGATGCTGAGGTCCAGTGCTAAGGGCCTTCTGGCGGTTCCCTCACTGAGAGAAGCAAAGCTACAGGGAACCAGGCAGAGGGCCTTCTCGGTAGTGGTGCCCGCTCTGTGGAACACCCTCCCATCAGATGTCAAAGCGATAAATAACTACCTGACATTCAGAAGACATCTGAAGGCAGCCCTGTTCAGGGAAGTTTTTAATATGTAACATTTTAATGTATTTTTAATCTTTGTTGAAAGCCACCCAGAGTGGCTGGGGAAACCCAGCCAGATGGGTGGGATACAAATATTATTATTATTATTATTATTATTATTATTATTATTATTATTGGGACGCGGGTGGTGCTGTGGGTAAAACCTCAGTGCCTAGGACTTGCCGATCGGATGGTCGGCGGTTCGAATCCCAGCGGCAGGGTGAGCTCCCGTCGTTCAGTCCCAGCTCCTGCCCACCTAGCAGTTCGAAAGCACTCTTAAGTGCAAGTAGATAAATAGGTACCGCTTTATAGCGGGAAGGTAAACAGCGTTTCCGTGTGCTGCTCTGGTGCTGGCTCGCCAGCTGCAGCTTCGTCACGCTGGCCATGTGACCCGGAAGTGTCTTCGGACGGCGCCGGCTCACGGCCTCTAGAGCGAGATGAGCAGGCAACCCTAGAGTCGGACAGGTCTGGCCCGTATAGGCAGGGGTACCTTTACCTTTACCTATTATTATTATTATACATCAGAGACAGTCAATTATGTTCTAATAAGTCCACTTTAGACTTAGCTAACAGCAATAAAAAATGTAGCAATGCATTTCCTTAAAATAATTATTAAAAAGAATTTCCCAATTTTTAAATATTCAGTTTAAAAAGGAAGAGGAGAAGACCAGATTAAAATTAGCACTGTGATAAGTGCAAATTGCAGCTATGGATTTTCACTGGGAAAATGGCAAGTGGGGAAAAGGAGTGAAGTGGTCCCAAGTAGCTTTTTTGAAAAGTGAAATGAGTTAGGACTCAATTTAGTTGTGCAACTGTCTTTTTCCTTTTTGTTTGTGGTTTCTACATTTTTATTAAATCTTCTCAATGGTGTAAAAAAAAAAAAGTGATCCCTCCCTTCTCCATTGTCATGATCCTGATCATATTTGGTGACCCTAACTGCACTTTTGAAAGTAGCAAGTGATATGATCATAGACCTCCTGGTGTCAGATCAAGTTGTGCTCTTAATGTTCATGGCCCTGGTGAACCAGCATTGGGAGTCAAGAACGTCAGCAAACCTTTAAGATAGGGTATTAACTTTAGGTGCAATAAACCACTGAAAGGAAGAGGGGATTTCACATCCGGGTCAAAGAATAAACCCACCAGCATTCTTGAACACAAACTCTTTGAGTTTTATTATCAACACACACACACACACACACACACACACACACACACACCACAAGGGGAATCATTGATGTTACACAATATTTTGTCATTACCCACAACAATTTCTGTACATCTATAGCAGTGAGGGCAAACCTTTTAGAGACCGAGTGCCCAAACTGCAACCCAAAACCCACTTATTTATCACAAAGTGCCAACACAGTAATTTAACCTGAATACTGAGTTTAGTTTAGAAGGGGAGGTTGGCGCAGCCATGTGGAGAGAGAGTGGAACAATACAGTGGTACCTCGGTTTTTGAACAGCTTAGTTCTCGAACTACTTGGAACCCGGAAACTTCAAACCCGGAAATGAGTGTTCAGGTTTTCAAACTTTTTTCGGAAGCGGAAAGTGCTCTGTTCTCAGTATAACTTCCGTTTTGATTGCCACACTTCCGTTTTCAGAGTGAGGGAAGGCAGGCTGGGCGGCAAGCAAGCAGGCAAGGGATATACCCTGGCTGGAGGGTGTGTAAAGGCTCAACCTCACAGCATCAGGAGGAAGGCGGCTGCTTGGAACTCTAGGTGGCCCACCAATGCATCAGCATGCTTCTGAGCATGTGCACAACGCTACGCCCTCCCCACACACAAACATACACACACAGAGAGAATTTGACTAACAGATTTCTTACGGCATAAGCTTTCATTGACCTGAACCCACATTATCAGATGCATGAAGTGTTGTCCTCATATGGAAGATAATATCTATAGTGATAGACGAGATTCAGAACACATGCAGGCAATAGAGGAAAAATGAGAACAGTGAGACCAAAAGGCAATGAAATGCAAGAATTATTTATTATTAAAGAAATCTGATCATCTCATGTTCATTTTCTTCCTTTCCAGTCCTGTTATGCAGTTTCGTCTAGCTTCAGTTCCACATAATCAGGAGTAGACTGATTAGTAGTTTCAATTCAGTCACCAAGGCTAGATGCAGTGTCTCTGTTATCTACCCTCTTCCCATCCAGCCCCCACATTCTTGCATGTATCCTGCTTATTGAGTGTGAAATTTAATGAGCTCCAGCCAAATGAAGATGATTTCGAAATGCGTTCACTCTGGTTGTGTCATCTTGCTCAACTCGATTCAAGCCTTCTGTAAAATGCTCCCTGTGACAGATGTTTACCGCTTCGCTCCAATCTCACTCCTCCAATTTACTTTGTCATTCCCACTGTAGACAGAGGTTGGCCTATCAAATAAGTTTCATTTATTTGTGCTTAGCATGCATAATGCTTATTTTCTTTTGTCTTATCACTGTTTATCCAGATTACTTGTAGCATCTTAACGTGTATTCTGGTTAATGCTATTCAAACAGAGCCTATTGGGCTGGATTCTTAAGCAATCAAGTTCACAGACAACAACTTGGAAGAAATTGCTTCCAATATATATAAGACAAGCAGGAAATTGAAGGCTTCTCTCAGTGAGGCTAGAAACCCCCAGTTCTTAGAAAAAGCTTTATGAAAAAATACTTTTACTCCAAAGGACTCTATGTGACTTTTCTGCTTTGTATAATGTCTGGTCATAAATGTTGGTGGCAAACAAGTATTAAGTTGTAGCCAGCAATGTGAAAATACATGTAAATGAAATGGAAGGCAACAAAGGAAGTGTATTTAATATTTCAGCTGCACCAACTATATACTTGGAAGGAATTCCTCCATGTTGCCAAGTCACAACATAAGGATAAGGAAATAGCTTTATACCAAGTCAGACTATAGCCCTTTTTAGCTCTGGATCATCTACTGATAATGCATCTGTTGTGTTTCAGAGAAGGTTATTTCCTAGCACTATTGGAGATAGTGAACTAGGAATCTTCTGTATACAACACACATGCTCCATCACCAATAGCTCCTCCTTAAGGATCTGGACCACGACTAGGAACAAAGGACACTGACTCATTCCCAATGAAACCATTGGTCCATCTAGCTCAGTACTATACTAGCTACACTGGACATGTTTGCGTGTAATGCTAAGGCAAAAACTATGGTTTAGTGCAAATGCTGGCTCTCAGAAAGAGATTGCAGCAGTTTTGTCCTTGGCTACAGGTTAAGGAGGACAGAGTTTAACCACATTATTGGGTTCTGACAACACACTAAGCCAAATGTTGGCTTGGTGACTGTAATATGCAGGGTTAAAGGAATCAAGCAGGAGCAAACTGTTGCAAGCAGCATCAAACATTTCTTGAGGTGGTGGGATATAAAGAGCCAAAACAAATAGAGGCGCAGATTACAGCTATAACAAAGGCAGCATTTTTTCATCTCCGCCAAGCTAAGCAGTTGGCTCTTTATCTCTCTCGCCCTGACCTAGCCACTGTGATCCACGCGACGGTCACCTTCAGACTGAATTATTGTAACTCGCTCTACGTGGGGCTACCCTTGAGACTGACCCAGAAACTCCAGCGGGTGCAGAATGCCACGGCGAGACTCCTTATGGGGTCTTCACTGCAAGATCGCATTCATCCGGTACTATACCAGCTGCACTGGCTCCTGGTGGAGTACAGGATCAGGTTTAAGGTGCTGGTTTTAACCTTTACAGCCCTACACGGCCTAGGACCCTCGTACCTACGGGACCGCCTCTCCTGGTATGTCCCACAGAAGAACATATGGTCTGCAAATAAAAACATCTTGAAGATCCCAGGCCACAGAAAGGTTAGGCTGGCCTCAACTAGAGCCAGGGCCTTTTCAGCCGCGGCTCCAATCTGGTGGAACGCTCTGTCACAAGAGACCAGGGCCCTGCGGGACTTGACATCTTTCTGCAGGGCCTGCAAAACAGAGCTGTTCCACCAGGCCTTTGGTCAGGGTGCAGCCTGACCCCCCTCCTCTGCAATCTGCACAGAATTTTGCTTATTGGTTGCCATAAATTTGATTTTAATTAATTTTTATAATGAAATGTTTTTAGAATCGTTGGATTATTTTGATTGTTGTTAGCCGCTCTGAGCCCAGCTTCTCTGGGGAGGGCGGGATATAAATAAAATTTATTATTATTATTATTATTATTATTATTATTATTATTATTATTATAAATATGCTGTCAGTTAACTGTCAGAATTGCATCTGACAGAATGGAAAGATGACATTAAAGACAAGTCCAAGAGTAGTGTTCACTCTGAGTAAATGATCTAGATGAATACATATAAATCACCATGAAACAAGAAGCATGTTGTTGGACTGTCAACTCTTCTCAGCCCCAGCCTGCATGGGTAACAGCCAGAGGTGATGCGAGTCCAATGATGTTTGGAGGGCTACTTGTTCCCAACCCTGCTGCAGGCCAAAGAGAGAACCTAAGGCGATATGGAGCTGCCTTGGTGCCTTGTACCCAGGTGCAATAAAGCTTGTCTCCTACATGAAACAGTGGAAAGCCCCAAATATGACACATTCACAAAACTCTGCACCTGGAGCTTAAATGACATGGACAAAGAACACACCTTTTATCCTCAGTTAAACAACGTTGAAACTTTTCCTTCCTGCGCCGCAATATTCATTATAGTTAACATAGTGTACAATCCTCACACACAAATATGCAGCAAAAGAATGGAAACTACATTCTTAAGCCACCCTAACTCAAAAGTGTATTTAAAGGGTTTTAAGACATGATTAATCTGTGATGTTGAATATTATGCCCTAAAGCACCACTGAGCCACCTCCTGAGACCCATTCCTGAGTGGCAGTGCAGAAGCATTGGGACCTGCCAAGCTCCTATAGCTGGATTATCATGAGACATCTTCAGGACATCAGCATCAGTCCCAGCATGAACCAGGACCAGATGACTGGGACAGCCTAACATCTAACATGGTGTCTCAGGTAGTTCTAATGATATCTTTGCTCCTGCAAAGAAGCAAAGAAGAATGGAAGGATATCATCACATAGTTAACGTTCATGTCTGAATTTTAAAACTATTTCATATTTTTTTATTTATTGCATGTCTTGTAATTTTACTGCATCTTTATTTTGCATTGATATTATTTATTTCATGAAAGTTATATACCGCTTGAATGTAAAAAGCCTCAATGCGGTTTACAGAAAGATAAAGCAAGGGGGGGGGGAATCACAACCATACTCTAAAACATGCAGAAGTTAAAATACTAAAACAGATTAAAATTACCTCAACTTTCTAAGCCTCTGGGTAGGTTGTGGGCACATGTGGGGTAAGGCAATCTTGTAGATAAACTGGTCCCAAGTTGTTAATATGCATTACTGTTGTTCATGCTTTGAGGGCCTTTGAGCCCAAAAGGAACATATAAATAAACCATACACCACCATAGCTAGGGCACCTTGAGGTAATCCCAAAGATCTTACTGAAATGCAGTAGATCTGATATGCTTCCACTGGATTCATCCTACAGTTCTCGAATCCCCACAATCAACATGAATCATTATCATAAGCACAGTCAGGATCAAGCTTTCACTAGTACTTCAAGGTGGGGGCCAGGCCAGCAGGGAATAACCAGGCTGAGTACAGTGGTACCTCGGGTTACAGACACTTCAGGTTACAGACGCTTCAGGTTACAGACTCCGCTAACCCAGAAATATTACCTCGGGTTAAGAACTTTGCTTCAGGATGAGAACAGAAATCGTGTGGCGGCAGCAGGAAGCCCCATTAGCTAAAGTGGTACCTCAGGTTAAGAACAGTTTCAGGTTAAGAACGGACCTCCGGAGTGAATTAAGTTCTTAACCCGAGGTACTTTGATTTTCAGCTGCTGTGTGGAAGCTACTGATGCAATAGGTTCATAGTCCTACTCCTAGTCTATTGTATTCCTGGACAGTTCCTACTCAGCAATAGGTATTCTGACTGCTGATATTGCTGGAGAGCTCCCTTGCCTGGTTCAGAAGACATGAGGGAATCTGCTTCTCTGTAGTGCAATGCTACAATAATGTAGTATTAGCATGTGTGCCATACAGATCCAAGGCTCACACACACAACACTGCAACATTGGTTTGCATTAAAAAAATGTGGAGGTTAACTGCTTCCTTACCTGATATTCTGGCCCGGGGCGGGGGGCAGGGAACCCAGCTGGAGGCATCTCCTATCTTCTCTTCTAAACCCACTGTTTGATTATTGTCCAAACCCACAGATTCAAGAGTACAGAAGCACAAGCTGCATGCACCTGACTTTGTGCACGATCATGGCCATAGGGGTGTGTAAGGCTGTATTCTTTAAGGATACACCAGGCTTCTATGCTGATAAATTAAGAAATTAAATAATTTTGCATATAGCCAAATTACATTTTTGCAGCTTCACTTTGATTTACAATGAACTCCCTCTCTTATATACTCTAAGGCGCTTTAGGCAGAACCACAACTCAATGGTAAAGCACACAATTTACACGCAAAGTAGTCCCAGTTTCAAGCCCCCACATCTCCAAGTGAAAAGGATCTCAGATATCAGAAGATGAGAAAGACTCTCTGCCTGAGACCCTGAAAAACCACAGAGAAGACAATATTAGTCGAGAACATTAATCTGATCTCATATAAGGGAACTTCCTATGCTCACAAGTTCCTTAAACATAACAGCTCTGGCTAAGATCTGACCATGAAGATTTCTGTGCATTCATCTGAGGACTGGCCCTGGGTTGATTGGGTTGGATTAAGAGAAAGTTGAGAATGGAAACCTGAGAATGGTAATACTACATTGAAAAGAACATAGGAACTTATAACGCAGGAAGCTGCCTTACCCTGAGTCAGCCTGCTAGTCCATTTAGCTCAGTAGTGCCTACACCGACTGGCAGCAGCTCTCCAAAATTTTAGACAGGTTTCTGTCCTAGCCCTACCTAGAGATTCTGGGGATTTGACCTGGGACCTTCTGCATGAAAAACAGATTATCTTCCACTGAGCTTCAGCCATGTTATGTCTGAACATAATATCCTTATCATTTCTCGATGGATAATCTTGTATGCAGACCCAGCAGGAACTGAGGATGTCACTAATGGCATTGTTCCCAGAAAAGTTATGTTGAGGAATACCCAAACCCAACATAACTCTTCAATGTATATATGATCATGGGACCACTTCAAAAAATCTCATTACATGCGCACCAAATGTCACCTCAAAATCAGAGCTGAAGCATTTCAAGAGCAAACATGGCTTGGCATAAGGGGTCGATTCCCCTTACATTCACAGATGTGAATCAAAAGTGACACTTAATGGATTTAAGTCAGTAATTTACATCAGGTGCACTCCATGCCATATAATTTACGCAGAAAGCCAAAGTTGCAGGATGACTGTGTGAGTCACAACAGGACTAGCTGTGTCCTTCTTTTGACTGTTAGTTTTCAATTATTCTAGCAGAGGCATCTTTTATGAGGAAATTAGGTGCCACTTACGGACATTGGAACTGGAGCAATCGTTAGACCAGATGCCCCGTTGATCAAGCTGGAAATACAATTCCAGGCAGGTTTGGCTTCCTTGTGTCAAGACAGACAAAGAAATGTGCTTGTCCCTTGCAATAAGCTGCCCGATTTGTCCCCATTAATCTGCTCAGCAAACAGCAAGGCTGGGGATCTGGCTGTGAATGGCCAGAAGGTTGTATTCTTGTTAGTAGATTTATTACAGGAGACATCACCGCTAATTGTCCCTTTATTCTGTGATTAGTATTTGTTTGCTCAGGGCTTTCCAAAAGGAGGTTAGCTTCTCTTGTCAGATGGTTTACATAGCCTTTTCCCAAACATCACTCCAAGCAGTAGTGTTAGCATTGGGAGTGCTAATCCTCTTTGATCCCCCTGAGTTGTTTTTTTTTAATCTGTTCAAACTGAAGGAGGTCTCTCTCCTCCTCACATGCTGGTTCAGGCAGTATTTTCACTTCATTAAAATTTTAAAGATTGACAGTTGACTTATCATTTTCTCCATCTTTTGCACTCTCGGAAATTTGCCAGGCCATTGGCTCAGATGTGTCAAAGGCATCTGCACATATTGCATCCAGATGCACGTGGGAAAGCTTGTGTATGATCTCTCTCTATATATATTTATCTGAAAGGGAAAGAGTGGTGCTTTTAATGTTGCAAGCCAGCTATCTTTCTGGGCGCTTACACATGTTAAAATATTTGCATGGAAGTGGTCTGCATGTGCATGCATAAGAAGGCTCCTGATAATTTATATCCTCCAGAGGACTGGGCTCTAGTCCACGAAAGCTCACACCACAATAAATCTGCTAGTTTTTAAAAGTGCCACAATATTCGTTATGATTTATATATGTGTATGCTTAATTGATGTGATATGTGCAATATCTCTCTCTTTAGGACCTATGCGTGTTAGAACATTTCTATGTAATGCTGTTTTCTATATTAACTGTTTACTCTATGATCTCATATACATATGAAAGAGATTTTGGTGCGACTGTCATAGTCCAAAATCAATCTGGTAGAGTTGTCCTTCTATTCCTCTAAGGTTCAGTCCAGAGGTAACAGGAAACCAGTTTCCCACTACATAAATAAGCCCTACAGTGCACCTGGGGCTCACACACTTTCCCCTCTGTGGAGAAGGGGACTGATTTTTTATTTATTTACTGCATTTATAACCCCATCTTTTTATCCAAGGAACAAGGTGGAGTACTTGGTTCTCCCCCTATTCATTTACTCCCAGCAACAACTCTGTGGGGTAGGTTAGGCTGAGAGGCAGTGACTGGCCCAAGGTCATCCAGTGAGCTTCATGGCTAAGTGGGGATTTAAATCCTGGTGTTCCAGGCCCTACTCTGGCACTCTAGTCACAACACCACATGGACTCTCTTCTGTTTTGGGTTTTTAAATGACCACAGCAAGTGGCATATGAAAGAGAATTAGAGGGAAGGGGTGAGCACAAAGGTCTAACGCTCAGGCTGGCTCATTTACATCCGATCCAGAGCAAAGTCTCTGCCCTTTGGGTGATATTAATATACAATGATTAGGTTGAGGTAAACTAAGACTGCACACATATCATACATTTAAAGCACATATTCCCCAAAAGACGAATCATGGGAACTGTACTTTACCCCCTCCCAAATTACAATTCCTAGTACCCTCAACAACAACTACAGTTCCCAGGATCCTTGAGGTTTGTGTGTGCTTTAAATGCATGGTTTGTACACAGCCCTTGTTTCAATCAATCCTTAATGCTGTGTTATTTGCTAGCAGCAGCCCACCCAGTGTTTAAAATCCAAAGCGGGCAAAATGTTGAGATATAGAGGGAGACTAACTAATTTGGTTACAGAAATCTGTGCTCTTCTCATTGTTTGAACTCAAAGTCCAGCCAGCTTTTCTTTTACCAATGACTCCATCCATTAATTTAGTAGCACAAAGTCCAGAGGTCTTTTGAGGCTCAGAGAGTGAAACCTTAGAATTACATTTGATACCTAAACAATCAAAACATTTTTAACAAACCAGAGGAGTAAAACAATGCTCAGAAAAATAATGCAAATAACACGAACATATACACTAGAAGCACAGCAAGGGTCATATGTGATAACACAAAAAGCAAAGGCATGGTTCATGGGAGTGGCCAGGATTTTTGTTGGGAGGGGCAGAACTTGGTTGGGAGGCAGAACCGACGTGATTAGTCAGTTAGTTAAGTATTTCTATTGTTTTACTTGATCGAGTGGGGGGGGGGATCTGCCACCCCCAACTACGCCCAAGACATGGTTCATATGAAACACCAAATCATGGTTTGCCATTGCATGAGTAAGACCTGGACATGCACGATCCCACCACCCTCCCCTTACATATTCTAATTCACTCCTATGCTTCCTTTTTCTCAGAAAACCATGGTTTGCTGTTACTTCCAAACCAAGCAAATTAAGCTTTAAGCAAGCCATAGTTTACCCAATTTGAAAGCAATGATTTGCTGACAACCATGAAACACAGGAGGAAATGTGAGCATGTGGGAGGAGGGACTGTGCTAGCCCAAGGATAATGCTATGGAATTATGTGTGAAGGAAGAAAAAGACTTGTTAAATTCCCAGGATTGTATGGGATAAGGATCCTAATCTCTTAAAGAGGAAGAAATTAATTAAAACATGAAGATCTCCTAGTGAGGACAACAGACTTCAATTCAAACTAATATCCATTTTCTGAAAGGTGTGGTTATGAGGCTGCTCAGATCAGTGGGATGTCTCTAAACTATCAAGAACAAAGCCATCAATTAGGTAATCTGGGCCTTCCCAGTCAGTAAGAATCATAGAGTAGTGTGAAGAATTCCTCATCTTGAGAGGCCTTTGAAGTACACAGGGCAATGATTTGCATGAGACAAGCTAAGATAGGAACAAAGACTCCATTGGAAATCAGGGCTAGCTTTCAGATACACAGAATGAAGCAAGATTTTGGAATTCATCCAATAGAGAGCATTCTGAGACAAAGAGAAATTACAGGAAGAAAATATAGAAGAATCTTGTTTATTCCACAATTGCACATTCAGGGTTTCTTCTAAAGGGGGTGAGGGCATTTGGAGGAACAAGTGAAGAGCTGGATAGTTGGAGTAGAATGTAGAAATGAGTAGAAAGACTAATTCATTTCAGGTACCAGTTTCACCAACTGGAAAAGCGACAAGCACACAGCATTACTTCCCCCAAGTTATAACCCTTTTCACATTTTGTGAACTGAGCTTCCTGTCCCAACTATGGACAGAAGTAAAACTATTTGAGTACAATGTGGGTCTAACCTAGACTGTTATTCCCAATGGAAAAAAATATTAAATGATTGCACCAAGCTTGCCATGGCAAATTTATGCAACAGATTTATTTTAAAAGATATAAAGAATATGCTTTGGAAAGATGTGTGAATATGGCCTTGGTCCCCATACTTTAGTAGGTTTAATTTTGTTAAAAGCCGAAGTGAAAGCCAAGAATATCTGCCAGCATTTTTTGAATATAATGTGATCTTACTTGTATCTTTACCAGGATACAGTTCTTAAGGGTATTTTAAATAAAAACTATAATTCATTTTTATGAATTTGGACATGCACAATCCCTCCACAATGAAAATAAGCAGCATGGCTCTGAAATACCAACACCTTTGCAAATAATTTTATAAGACACTAACAGTGTGATTCTAACCCTGTCTACTCAGAATTAAGTCCTACTGAATTCCATATGGATTACTCTCAGGTGAGTGGGGTTAGAATCACACCCTAGAGTCCCATTCCTATGCACAAATGCATTCAAGACAATGTTTTGAAATATTCCCATGTTTGCTTGTTTATTTATAAGATTTTGTTTACTGCCATTCACCATAAAGTCCCAGGATGAATTACAATATAACAATACAAAATCAGTTTAAAAAACATTGAAGCAGGCACCCTTGGTTAAACCTTACAGGTGGTGCAAATATAATTCTGATTTGGAAATTATCTAACCACCTTTTAAAGCCATTTAAGTGGGTGAGCTTCAGTTAACATGGATAATAAAACCATCAAATCTGTAGAACAGCAGCAACGTATAAAAACTCCAAAATTAAGAAAAGTTAACTGCAAAAATTAAAAGTCAAATTTAGGGGGCTAAACATGGTTATCTGAAGGTGATACTCGAGGATGTAATTTATAAAATCTGATAAGGCAGAGTTCCGTAGCCTAGATACCCCCTTTGAGAACCCTCTTTTGTGTGATGCTGCTCCTCTGTACTTCAGCTGCTAGATCCATGGTCAATCAGGAGAGGTTAAACTAGGTTTCTGCAGGTAAAATCCTAACTCCTTTCCTCCTAAACCCAGCTGCAAATTGATGTGTGTTAACACAGAACATAAACAGACTCCAAGGAATACAATACTGATAAATTTTAGCCATGACACAATATCAAGGCACATGAATGCAATCAAGTATATATTTCAGCATGCATGACAATACACTCCTATACAGATCTGCAAGTGTCAACCACTTGCATGCTGCTCTTCAATCTGATAGATAAGAAAGGGACACCATCCTTCGTGGCCAAAGTTTACCCCCTGGAAACTAACTAGTGCTAGAAAAGATCCCCACCACCAGCCCAATTCCAATTTATTTCAACAGCACAGAAATACTTTGATTATGGGGCTCCTAATTGTGAGCATGGTACCTCTCAGTCTCAGTGTATCTCTCTCGCTTTTACGAGTCGTTGTGGTAGAAGCTGTTCCTGTCAGATATGAACTTTAGCAGCTGTATAAATATTGATGACTGCAATAATTTGTGTTCTGCATATGCTCTCCTTAAAGCTATAGTGTAATCCTCTAGCTAGGGCTACGTTGCATAGAAAGGAGCCAGTCTCCATTTGCATGGTAATGAAGTGTCTCTGAAGGTGCTCTCTGGAATTGTTAGCCACACAGCTGAGTAGCTAATGGATATGGAGGCAAGACTTTGGGGGGAATTAATACTTCCAGACAATCTAATCAACTCATGCAGTGATATGCATTTGCAACCAAGGAAGATGGGTGACCTATTATCAAAAATGAAATGCGGTCTCCAACTGTTAGCACAGATCACAAGGAAGTTGCAGCTGGGAGCAAAATGCACTATATTCTACAAGATGAAAAATGAAAACAGTACCTGTCCCCAAGTCTAGTGGAGGAATAGCCCTGGATTCATAAAATGGAAAGCAAATACAGTACATCATCAGGAGGGATCACACCAAATTTTGACAGAGTAAATGTCTACTCCTAGCTACCCAATACAGATCCACCACTTTTGCTATGTATTTGTAACATAACAGGACATCCAATAGATTCCAAGGGTAGAATAATGGGTAATTTTAGCCATTGGAAGTTATCTCAGGACACAGGAATCAGATTACAAGGTCCAAGTACTCTGATGACCATACACTATTTTCTGACTGTGTTTTTGTTCCTACTTTACAGGGTTTTTCTATATCTAGACTTTAGAGATGTGACAACCTTCAAGCTGTTAATTCTACAATCCAGGGCCCCACCCCATATAGACATATTTACTTTGAGGAAACCAACACATTAATATTTATTTCTAGTAGCAATTCAGGCTTCTTTTAAACTATTGTAGTTTGCTTTACATGAAGCATATCACTCACATGCTCTTAGGCCAGGCCCACTTTAGCACTGCTCTACTGAATTCTTTCTGTATTCCCCCACGCAGAAGGCTTGAGAAATCTGTAAGTTTTTGTGGGGTTTTTTTTTACATTATTAAGTCCCCTCTTCACATACTTAAAGGACTGCTTCTTCCCCTAAAGAATTCAATAGATAGAGGAAGAAGCAGTCTTTTTGGCAGGCTGAGCTACCTTGCAAGAAATGGGAATACAAGTATGTGTATACTGTTCTCACTTCAGTATCCCAAAGTCAATATCTATAGAAATTTCAAAGACCCTGTTTGCTTTTTTCTTAAGAGTTCCCCCACCCCTTTGTCAAGTTTATCTGATTTTGGAAGGAAATTGGCAAAACTATTATTCTCCTGCAAATCTTAAGTCCTCCGTTCTTTAATACTTCATTTCTCTCTCTGTCATCGTAATGTGTCCAAACATATTATCCCAAGCTGCTTTTAACTTTATAGATAGATATACAGTGGTACCTTGGGTTAAGAACTTAATTTGTTCCAGAGGTCCATTCTTAACCTGAAACGGTTCTTAACCTGAGGTGCGCTTTTGCTAATGGGGTCTCCTGCTGCTGCTGCCACACAATTTCTGTTCTTATCCTGGGGCAAAGTTCTTAACCTGGAGCAACTATGTCCTGGTTAGCAGAGTTTGCAACCCGAAGCGTCTGTAACCCGAGGTACCACTGTACAGATTCTCTGCCTCTGAAATTCAAAGAACAGTTTACCACCAACTATAAGTATCTCTTGTGTTTATAGTTTCTTCACCATGTACTAGCAGCAAGAGCATTTGTTTTCAGTGACTGCCATTTAGCTGCCTTCTGCTCATTGCAAGCCATTTGCCTCCCCACCCCCTCTCTCAATGCCAGACAGCTCTGAGTGAGCAACTTTCTCTGATAAAAGTTGGGAGCACACTGAGGTCCTCTGAGCTCTGATTCTGGACCATCTCCTCCAGGTTCCACTTCCTTGAGAGAACTTCAGAGTCTCAAAGGGCCAACCCTCTGGGCCTGAAGATGGGCACTCCTCCTGCACAGCAGCATCAGACCACACATGGAGGAAGCAGCTCTCACACTAACAACATGCAGTCCCATCTGACCCTAGGCTTTGCGAAATGATGACCTTTTAAACATTTCTGAATAGTTGAAATATTTATGAAATGTCACTGATGCCCCAGCTCCTAAATCTTCTTTTCTCACACATGCTGCTTCCTCCAACACACACTGATAGTGCTGCCACTTCTTATCTGCTACATTTCTTGCCAAAGCCTAGGGTCAGATGGCACTGCATCTTGTTAGTGGGAAGAAATGTAGCAGATTTAAACAACTATAAATCAATGGAGCTAACAAAGAGAAAGTAATAATAATGATGATGATGATGATGAATTTATTATTTATACCCCACCCACTCTGGGCGGCTCCCAACACTTCCCTAAACAAGAGCTGCCTTCAGATGTCCTCTAAAAGTTAGTTATTTCCTTGACATCTGACAGGAGGGCGTTCCACAGGGTGGGTGCCACTACCGAAAAGGCCCTCTGCCTGGTTCCCTATAACCTCACTTCTTGCAGTGAAGGACCCGCCAGAAGGCTGGCGATGGGGGTGATGATTCTCCTTCAGATATACTGGGCCGAGGTCGTTTAGGGCTTTAAAGGTCAGCACCAATACTTTGAATTGTGCACGGAAACGTACTAGAAGGCAATACAAAGAATGCATTACTGACACAAAATATGAATATCTGTGGTTCCCCACATTTTTTGTGAACCAAATGAAACTGACATATAATCAGACTATTTTTATATTGTCATAATTGGCTTGCTTTCAAGCAAATTTCTCCTGCGTGCTTCGGCCATGCCTGCTTTAGTGCATTTCCACTCAGTTCCTTGAAGCATGCAAACATTATCCTTTGCATTCCCCATACAGTATTTCCAACACTGCTATCTTTTGCTGAGGTGTTTAACATAAAGGGAAGAGCGCTTAAATGATCTATGAGGGATGAAAAAATAGAGATGCAAACAGTGCCTTTCTTTCTTGACTCTAGGTACAAACAATGTTTTAAAAGCTCTGATAAAGTGCAGGGAGAGAAGTATGACAATAGCTAGGATGGAAGGAGATGCATAACTGTTGCTCAGTCAATCACGTCTAGTATTAATGAGCATTATAATCAGGTTTGTATCTAAGTTGTGGGGTACAGACTACTTTCTCCTACACATGCACATACTGCTTGTCAGTCTGGACATAATTATTGCCCTACCTACACGCCATGACATACACATTCTTTTTTTAAACAGTGAAACCTGAATTCTGTTTCTGGAATTCCATAATTCCAGCTGAAGTGAAATAAAAAATATGAAATGCACTAACAAAAACAAAAAACCAAGAGAGGAATGCAAACCAGGACAGGTTACTCCATTAAGCTGGCGTGGGTGGTAAAAAACCTGAGTGATCATATCTCATTGACTGAGTAAAATCCTTGCCTGCCCAAAGTCTTCAATCCATGGTAGGACTGGGAAAGATCCCTGCTGAAAACCACAGAGAACCACTACCTGTCAGTGTACACAACACAGGCTTAAGGAATTCATTACCATAATGTTGGCTATCATAGCTAATGCATCAGGTTGGAAACTAAAACTTAGTAAACTAGGAAAATGAGGAAAAAAGGAAGGAAATGCTGGAACTGGGATCAACCGTCACCTGTAGTTGGTACTTTTTATGCTGCTGGTTATTAAGTATCTGGAATGGGAGCACACAGCTAACTTAAAAAGGTAAGTATTAAATGGAAATGTTCCCCTATGCTAGTTAACCACTGGCAAGAACAGAAAAGGTGCTTCCTAACCAAACACTGGCAAAGTCCTGAATAACGGTGAGTGACAAAAATGTACATGGACAAATGACTGAAATACAAAGCTCTGTACTTCAAGTGGCTATGCTTGGAATGTAAATCCCTTTCAGACCAAACTATTAGCATATCCTTAGGGAGACCCCGTAGTCTCTTCCTCTGTTGACTGTTATCTGCTCAGCTGTCTGAAAAGTCATCTGTTTGAATATTTATACATACTGGTATGTAGTGACTGCTTAGTATAAATCATATAGGCAATTTTGCAAGTGAGAGTTCTGTTTATAAAACAAATAAATGAAATGGTTTCAATTGTGAAGACGTTTCAAGTAGGATTGTCCATGTTAAAACAGAACTAGTCAGGGAAGATTGAAGGAGATGTGAATTGGCAACAGAGGAAAATGCTACAGCAGGAGACCGGCCCTTCTATTAATGCAGAATAATGATACTGGCGTGCTTCCTCCTGCTGCTGCCCATGTGGGAAGGACTTTCAGCTGGGATCTGCTGATGAATGAGACAGTAGGACATTATCTGCAAATCCCCCATCCACTCCAAGATATAGCAGGTCAAGACTGACTTTCAAATGAGAAAAACACACAGATTTAGGATCAGGTTTTCCAAGGGTCTTCAACATGCCTTGTTTTCTCTGTAATCATTAGCAACCTTTAGAAGTACAAACCTTGCTTCTCAGAGGGAGAAAACACCCTGAATGACAGGATGTATGGCCACTAACAGAAAATGTGCGGAGATTAATAAACAGCTTGGGAGCATTATTGTGGAATACCCTCTGCAGAGATCCACTTGGTCCCTTCTCTTGTAATCTTTGGATGACTGCTAAACACTTTTTAAAAGCCAACATTCTCTTAATATTTAAATTTAGTCTTCCTATTGCTGTTTTTAATCAAACTGCTGGTTTAAAACTGTCTGCTTTCATTGTTCTGAATAAATTTTGTTTTCTTATTTATTATTTTAACGTTTGCAGTGCTCAAATGACAAGGTGAGGTCATTCCCAGATTGTTTGTGACTGCTCCCTTAGAAGATGACAGGGAGGATGATTTGGTTAAAATTGAGGAGAATCTATGGGTGGTGCTCGTGGATTTTATTAAGCTCCCCAAACATTTGTTGAAAACTGTTCTATGGATTGCAGATTTTTTTAAAAAAGTACAAATATATATAATAAACAAACAAGAGTAAAAAGCTAGTGATAGCAAGCAAACACCTAAAGCTTAGAAGGCTTTGTAATCCAGGTGGTGTTTAACTAAAGCTGAAGATCAGACACAAAAGGGCAAAGAATGTGAGGATCATGGAAGACACATCTGCTGCCCTCTATTTTAGAATACAACTCCCATCAACCCTGTGTCCACAGGCCAATTGTCAGGGATGATGGGAACTGCAATCCACATCTAAATAGCACCATGTTGACTACCTTGTTCTTCTTCCTTCTCATGTTTGTCTGTTTTTAGCACATTTAGATGTGCTAAAGCAGAAATGAAGCTTCCAAGGGAACAGTGCTGCAAGGATACAAGATATCGCTGTTGGAGGCAGTATGTCTCTGAATGAATACCAGTTGTTAGGATTCAAAAGTCGAAAGAGCACGGCAACCTTCAGCTCCTGCTTGTGGGTTTCCCACAAGCATCTGGTTGGCCACTGAGAACAGAATGCTGGACTAGATGGGCCTTTGGCCTAATCCAGTCTTACATTCTTAACAGCTCTCCAAAAACAGCAAGAATCTTGCAGCAGCACATTCATTACAGGGAAGGCTTGCTTGCTTTGATAGACATACCACTCTTCAACTGAGGTTCACAGTGCAGTTTATAGTATTCTTGTGTGCCACCACAATCTCTGAGAGTTGCAAAACTCCAGGGGTTCCAGGTGCTAACTCAGGGTTGAGTCCAAGAATTAGAAGGGACTCAGGCTTACAGGCTACCCACCCCCCAAACTCACAACAGTATAAATGTTGAATGGAATCCTATGAAAGCTGATACCATGTTAAAACTGCTAATCTCCGAGGTGTTATAAGGCTGTGTTCTTTCTGAAGTACTACTTTGCCTGTGTATCTACCACCAGCCTCAGGAAA
This sequence comes from Podarcis erhardii, assembly GCF_964252035.2. Lineage (NCBI taxonomy): Eukaryota > Metazoa > Chordata > Lepidosauria > Squamata > Lacertidae > Podarcis > Podarcis erhardii. Next base: position 10,879,773 of record NC_138514.1, read on the forward strand.
AGTGGTTACTTAAACTGCTGGAGAGAGAGTCTTGAAATGACCAATGTTCAAGTTAGATTTTTCTTTCACCAAAAAGTACCATCTGATTAATGAGATTATGTATTCAACTAAGTAATAGATTAGAGTCTCAAAACTATATTACAGTAGGCATATTTTGAATTTTATTAGCGGATTAGCAGAGCCTCTCTGAAACACCAAATACCTGATTTAATCTCACCTCTGCCATGAATTTACTAGGTGGGCTTGGTCCTTCACCCCACCTGCAGTATGGAGATAATACTGACCTACCTTACAAGGTTGTTGTAAGGATTCCAACACAATAATGCATGGGAAGTGCTAAGTATTAATGTTATTAGGCACAATGAGCAGGCTGAAATGATGAGGGCAACATTATCTCTGTTCAAATACCGTGTGAAAATCAAGAGCTGGGATTGTCCTGATTGGATAGAGGGACTATGTCCATCCAATTGAGAAGATACAATTAAAGCAGTTTGCACAAATATTTGCAGGGCATTTGATACCCTAGCTGGTGTATGAGATTATACCTGCTGCAAAGAACAGTAACATGAAACATTATTCAAGGACTCCTAATGTGGCAATTATCCTCTTTGTAATTAAACCAAATTCAGCTTTCACTCTTACACCCTAGTCCAGAGTCAGCAAAATTTAAATTTTCCATCTTATTTTTTGATAATCCCTAATAAAGGAGTACGGAGTGTTCGCTTTTATTCAGGATGTCCTTGGGGCAGCGCTTGGAGACGTCAGCACACATGGATAGCAGATGAGCAAAATATAAAGGAGCCTGACACACTGGTGGTTCAAATTCATCATTTCTGCTTGCATTAGATGAGCAGGTGTTGGGCATGATATGTTGGAATATATTGAGATAATGTTCTCATGACCATAATTCTGAAAAAAATATCACCATATATTTTATACATGCCAGAATCCTAATCAATATAACAGATTGGCAATACAAATATATTTTCTGCTGGGATCAAAGGGTAGTCAGTGGTTCAAGAACACTTTTATTCATTTCATTTTCTTTAAATTATATCCACATTTCCTTCAAGCTCAGAGTGGTGTACATGGTTCTTTTCCCTGCTAACTGGATCCTCACAACTACTTTTTAAGGTAGATTTGGCTGAGAGATGATGACCTGCTCAAAATCACTCAGGGAGCTTTATAGATGAGTGGGGATTTGAACCTGAATCTTCCCAGTTCAGACAAGCACTTTACACCATACTAGCAAGTAACACTACACTTAGTTATAAAAATCTTGGGTTATTGGCAGAAAGGCAAGACAGGCTTTCCCAGGATAGCACTTAAGTAAAATAGACCTCCATGTTACACCAGGTGAGTGCTATATACAGGGCAAAAAATTAGCTGGACTTAACATGCATAAGGACACAAATGCACAAAAGCTGCCTTTGGAAAGACAGTTGCTTGGCAAAGGCCATGTTTATCATTGGCCATTGTTTCAGGGCACTGGTTTAGCCTGGAGAGCATGTGTTCTCTAAATTAGTGGCTTGGGGTTTATTAACATCCCATTTCCAACTCTTTAATACAGACTATTCTAAAGATCATTTATCACTCCCCACTCCCTTTAGGTCCTAAGCATCCCCAGCAAGCAGCTGGGTCACCTGGGGGCGGGCAGGGATGTTCTATCCCAGAAGAGAGTGAGATTGCAGGTTTAACAGGTAGGGGCTCATATGTGAATCACTAGCTTGGGACTGGAACATCATTGGGAAGGGTATTTTCAAAGCTGTGCTTAATTAGGTGGAAGGAGTGTTTGCATGGCCACTAATAGTGGATCAGAGGGACAGCGAGCTATGACTGACTGCTATACAAAGGCAGCCAATTACTTGCATGTCTGCATTATGTATTAACCCATCTGGGCCTGAGATATTGGCTTTGAAAGGAAGACAAAGGAGAGGGTGTGTCAATGATCACACACCAAATTATAGTGTCTGTGCCCTATTGTCCAAAAATAAGCAATTCATAGTCAGGGCAGCTGGAATTGTAAACACCCAGGGACACTGAACTCACTCTCTAGCTTCCCACCCTGGCAGGAAGATACTTCTCTTCCTGGAGTCTGTTTGTGGTTAAGTATCTCTCTGTTTGTTTAAGAAATTTGTCCACCGAAGTGAACAGCATGACCCTTTCCCCAGGTGCTTTCTCAGCAAGTCTGGAAAGAAGGACAGCTTAGGGAAATGGGGAAACACACAATTAAATTAGTCCTACAAATATTACCCAGTTATACATGGAAACTTAAGCTTGTCATTCCCATGCATTAGAATGTGGTGGTAGAATCTAGAGCGGATTTTTTATTAAAAACTATTATTTTGCGTTAAATTAAAAATCACCCTGCAACTAGAAAATTGGGGTGGGGAGTTGTCTTATCCACTTCACCTTTTGATGTCCCAGCATTCTACTTGCATTGATGTGAGTTTGGCATTTAAAAAAAAAAAATGCAAGAGTATTCAAAAGGGGTAATTTCCAGTCTGAAGTGATAGTTCATTCCATCTCATGATTCTACCATGTTATTCTGCTTATGTCGTATTTTTTTCAAGGATGGTTTGCTCCAATAGGACAACTGATCCCTTCCAAATAAAATTTTGCAATAAGGGCTGCACATTGTAATGCCTCAAAAAAACATCACAAGCCAGTTGAAGATCTCACTGAATGCCATCAGCAGAGGTACTACTATTACTTCACCTGACATTCTTTTTTTAAAAAAAAATTATTAACATGTAAAACATATAAGACATACATACAACATTATTCATTACAATACTATTCGATACATCAGGAAGGGAAGGGAAAGGAGAATGTTAGCCGCTTTGAGACTTTTTCAAGTAGTGATAAAGCGGGATATCAAATCCAAACTCCCCCTCTTCTTCTTCTTCTTCTATAATCAAATACAATACCATACCTTACCCTCTTGATAAAAGGTACCAACATACCCACATATAACTATACCATACGTACCTATAAACTTACCCTACACCCACACCCACGTAAGTGACCTGACTTCCAACCGTTCTCTTAGCACAATTTTACTTTTCCATTTAACTTAAACGCATTTCCTTATTTCTCCTTCTCTACTCTACTTTCATTCTATTCTTTTCTGAATTCTGACATTCAGCGAAGATCTTAGATATAACCAGACTGGACAAGTCCAATGCTTTATATACAGGACTACCTTTGAAGAGACTTTGGATGCTTCCGTCAGTCCAGAAGGTGGCAAAGAGGATGTTACCGGGTGTTTGAGCATGAGATCATATCACACCTATCCTGCAACTACTTGCCAATTTGTTTCTGGCCACAAGTGATGGTGATTACAAAGCTCTAAATGGCTTGGGTCCAGGAAAATTCAGGGGCCAACTCATCTTAAATAACCTGTCTCCTCCCTAATCTCCATTGGAGAGGCCCTTTTTTGTATCCTGCCTGACCTGGAGGAATGCTTGTCTGAGACAGAAGATAGGACCTTCTTGGTGGCTGCACCCAATGGACACCATATTCCATAAGGTTTGCTTGGCACCCTCCCTTGCCGTTTTCTGCCTATTAGTGAAAGCTTTTCTGTATAGTCTTTTACTGGCTGAGCTTGTTTACATTTTTATATTACTTTGTTTTAAATTGTTTGATTACAGGATACAGTAGTTGTATTATAATCATTGTAAGATAGTCTGAGCAACTGAATGCATTGGATGGATAGGAGATGAATCTTCAGAATGAATAAATAAAATGAATCTTTAAACCCCATGACATGCAATCCTCCTTGCTGGTGATCACTAGCACTTTAGCAAAATGTATAGTGCCTGCTAACATACACTAGGTTGATTACTTTTATTAGACTAAAACTTTTATTAGAATTTGACAGTTGTAAGCTGATGAGACAGCTATAACTCTCCACTTTTTTGTTTTTAGATAAATCAATCCTTAGTTGACTAACATCCAGTAAATGCCTTGTTAAATATAAATTAGTTCTTCATTTGTGGCACTTTATTAAGACTGAGAGTGCAAGCTCTCCATATTTTAGAAAGTTTTGGAACAATACCTTAATTAAGATTACTTGTCCTTGTTCACAGCAGACGCTGGAGCGCTGATGCGCTTGTTTGTTTATGCCATTGATCACATCCATGTCTGGAACTTGAGGGAATTGGGGAGGTGGCATCTGCTGCAATCGTTTCCCTTTGGAGAATAATTTTATGGCTCTTGTAACTTGGGAGGGAAATAACAGCAGTGACCCACACTCCAACGAGACAGGGTAATGTGGGGGCATCCAGGAGTCAGAACACAGGGGGAGAGGGCTCTAGTTGCATAATGAGGCAGATGATGTTTCAAAGGACACAACCCATTCTATGGTTTCAATAGCAGCTAAAGAGAGAGAGGGCTATTCTTCTCCTTAGATTCAATATCTAACACAGAGGGGTCAATTCCATCTTACCCTGTACTTTATACATTCATGCAATTTCACATGCTAAGGAGCTGGTGGTAAGTAAGAACATGAAAGAGCCCATCTGGATCAGACCAAAGGAATATCTAGTCCAGCATCCTGTTTTCCACAGTGGTCAAAGAGATGCTCTTGAGACACACACAAGAAGGCAACAGTCCTCTTATGCTGTTCTCCCACCCCAACTGGTATGTAGAGATTTATCGCCTCTGAACATAGAGGTGTGATTTAGTCAGTCATGACAAATATTGCACAACCATGAATCTGATTAATTCCCTCTATTTATTCAGTGCATTGATATCCTGCTTTTCTTCTCTCATGGAAGTTAAAGGCAACATACAGGATTTTATTATAGCTGGTTTTCCACCCAGGCACTGACCAGAACTTTTTAGCTGTCTTGGGCAAGGGAGCTGTATCATATGCAAAACAGGCAGCACCATAAAGTTAGAGGCCTTCTAAGTAAAAAGCCACTACCACATTCTGTGGCAACAACTTCCATAAATTAGATAAGTGTTGTGTGAATGTTATTGTGTCAATCTTTAATCTACTACCAGTTTTGCACTGGATGACCCATAATTATGGTATTATGAGAAAGGAGGAAAACCTCACTATCCACATTCTCTATCCATACCATGCATAATTTTTAAAGCCTCTATTATGTCCTAGTTTAGTTGTTTGAATAAATAATAATAATAAGTAATTAAAGAAGCTCTCTGCAGCATAATGACTCAGGGATCAAAGGTGCCTGACTTAACCAGCCCAGGCCCAGGAGTTCCAGTCTCTGGAAGGGTTCGAACTCCCCTCCTGGCAGCTTTCTTAGCTGAAGTTTGTCCATTCAGAACAGAGATGAGAACCTACGGCACTCTAGATGCTGCTGGACTCCTATCATCACTAGCTATATTGGCTTGGACTTACAGGAGTCAGACAATAGGGCAGATTCCCTACCTCAGGTTTGGGGGCATGATTCTAACTTAAGGGGAGGAACTGTAGCTCAGTGCAAGGGCACACGCTTTGTGTACAAGCCTCAGGTTCAATCTCCCTGGCATCTCCAGTTAATGCATCAGGTGATAGAGAGCTGCAACCAGTGAAAGTACAATATTTAGCTAGATGAACAAATAGTCTGACTTGATATAAAGCAACTTCCTATGTTTCCAAGAAGCCTTTTTTCTTGAAGTAATAATTTAATTTAAATTATACACTCCTTGGGGTAGGGGTGCGTCCTTTGGTTTGGTTTGACACTCTGAAGAGCACCATTTCAAACCTGCATATTCTTTCCTCAACGTACACTTCCAACTCACAACTACATAAACAAATCACATTGCCTAAGTGGCTAGTGCCAGATTTGACCATCAATTGTTGCTGTCAAGGCAACATTAAAGCTATTGATACTCAAGGATTATCAATGGATAAGTGGTTTAGAGCTGGATGTATCATAGAGCAGGGATTGGTCCAAATGTCTGTAGTGTGGACATACAAACTGTTCTTTAAGGAGTACCCACGAAGTTGAGAAGAACCACCTTTAGCATATGTATAACACGTGTTATATGGACCCTCCTTATATTGGCTCCTCACAGAAACATGGAAAGCTGCCCAGAACCTTGGTCCATCTAGCTTAGCATCATAATGCAGCAGCTCTCCAGGGTTTCAGGAAAGGTGTCTCCCAGCTGTACCAGGCTACTAGGGATTGAACTTGGGAGATTCTGAATGTAAAGCAGATGCTCTACCACCAAGCTATGACGCTTTCTCAGATATTAGAAGATATTCCAAGATGAAGGGAGTAGAAAGGACAGCATCCAAGTAACTGCCATTCCATACAGTGGTGCCCCGCAAGATGAACGCCTCGCAAGACGGAAAACCCGCTAGACGAAAGGGTTTTTCCGTTTTGGAGGCGCTTCGCTAAACGAATTTCTCTATGGGCTTGCTTTGCAAGACGAAAAAATCTTGCGAGTTCCCACGTTTTTTTTTCGCTTTTTCCCTGCTTTTCCTAAACTGCTAAGCCGCTTAACAGCTGATCCGCTGATAAGCCGCTTCTCAGCTGATCGCTAAAAGCCGCTAGACCGCTAATAGCGCTAATCCACTAGGCTGTCAATGGGCTTGCTTCGCAAGACAAAAAAACCGCTAGACGAAGAGAATCGTGGAACGGATTAATTTCGTCTTGCGAGGCACCACTGTACTTATCAACACAACACACTACAAGTAGAACAGCACCTGACTCCTCTCTGCTTTAGCTCTATGCATGTCTACAGAGGTACAAGTTCCAGGTCAGTGGGCATAGGATGGACGTCTAAGGTTTCAACCGTATACACACTTACCTAGGAGTAAAACCCATTGATTTCAATGGCATTATTTTGAGCAAACAGTATCATAAAAGAGAATTCTGCTGTCACAGGGGACAGTAGACAGCAGGCAGCTGCCAAGCAGGATGTCTAAAAGTCAACTGTCCGGAGGACATGCAACCATGGGAACTGTGCTTAGGAGCTGTGTGGCTAACAATACGAGCTTTCTTTAATCCATTACAAGATGGAGATGGATAGTAGTAAGATGTTGGGAAGGAGTGGGCTATAGCAAAACCATAACCTACAATGAAAACCAAAGTATTGTGAATAATGAGGCGAGGGGTATAAGAAGTAAGTTTTTAAAATTCAATTATCTATTGAATTGCTGGAGGATTTGATGGTCAAAACAGCAGGATATAAATCTGATAAACTGATTTTTTAAATGGAAGATAAGTTAAAGGACAGGGCAGGGAATAGCTTCAGCTGTCACTGGCAATGTTCTGTAGAACAGGGGAAGAGAATCTGTAGCCTTCCACATGTTACTGGACTACAGCTTCCATCATTCCTAACCACTGGTCATGCTCTTTGGTGGGATTGATGAGTTTTGGAATCCCACAGCCTCCCCATCCACGCTGTTGAGAAATTAAGAGCCAGGGGTTTCATTTAATCACACACACCCCTTTGCTTTATTCAGGAAAGAATAAGTCCTAGGAATGCAGTTTCTCACATTTGGTTTGGCATTGTTGTAGAATCGATCTGCTGAAATGGAGAAGGTGGCTTCTTACAAGGAAGAACAAAACTTAATGGAGGGAATAAAAAGTTATCACCATTGATTATCCTTAACAAAATATCAATAGAATGGCACATGACATTCAGATAGGTTAATAATGCCTCCGAGTTAGCTTTCTGTCTGTCTGTCAAAAAAGAATGCACTGGAAGCCCAGCTATTCAGGCCATACCTGAAAAAGGTTAACTTTGGGATGCATGTGTTGATCCTATTCAGCATGCGTATGCACTCCTGTACAGCAGAAGGCTGCTTAACATTTTTATTGTTTTTCTTTAAACCCTCTTTATTATTACTTCCCGCCCCCAACTTGCTACAGACATCAGGCAGTTTTTTTATCCCCTTTCATCAACTCCTAATCTCGTTCTGGCACGTGCCAAGCATAGGGAAGCATGGGAAGATAATAAAAACCCATTATAGCTTTGCTTTCCCAAGCTTGAATGAAATGCAGTTTAATTGGCACCTTATTCTGTCACTGTTAATACAAGTTTATACTTTGGCTTCTCATCAATATACTTTACAATCTGAGGTTAATTATGAATGGGTCACGAAATTACAGTAAACACTAGTCAGGGAATATCTAATTACTTGTCTGCTTAGCTTTTTGTTAATTGTTAATTATCCTTATTTAATTTGAATTTCGAGTTAGTATTCTACATGTGGCAGGGGTTTCAATGCACATGCTCTATGCCCATCAGGAATCAGTCCAGCCCATGCTGATAGCTACAAAGAGGCTGTGTGGGACACATCAGATGTCTGCAGATGATCTTTCTGCTTCCAAGGGTGAGAGTCTTCACCAAGCTTCACCCACCAGTAGAAACAAGGAGGTTGCCACTTCCTGCTGTCCTTTGAGAAACAGCTGGATCCCTGCCTCCTGCCAGTTGCATGAAAAACAGTCTTTGAAAAGGGGCTGAGCAGCCATAAAAGGCTTGATTCTTCAGGTGGAGGCTGGATGATTTACTGATTCCGAAAACACAAAGTCATCTCATTTTTCACTCTCATCTAAGATCTCTACCCACTAGTCTTGGTTTCCAACGTTCTGGACAGCTATGTGGATGGCAGTGATGTTTTCACTTTGCAAGTCTTTTTTATATAGAACACATACACACATTAAATTAAATATTGGTCTGCTGTAGGGCTCTCACCCAATTAAAAACAAATCTTAATCAATTTGCATTAATCTGCATATAGCTAAAGCTATGGGCAGAACCCAACAGTGAATGAGCAAATTTCCACTCATGTAACAGGACTTCATCTTCCTCTTTTCTCATCTGCGTACCGTCAAAATCTGCTCTGGAGGATTTCCTAACACTCAAGAGCAGGTTTTGAAGGAACATGGGGGTGCAGAAGAGAGGAGAGGAAGGTAGTCTTTCCCACCTGCAGACAGATTGCATTGGATACAAACCAGTTCTTTTCAGGGGAAAAAGCATACCTATTTTGTATTTAGGTGGTGCAGGCATGTATTACAGCAAGTAATGGTAACATATTAGGAAAAGTCATTCCTCCTGTGTGAAAAGAAGAAAGTTCCTCTTCTCTCAGGCAGTCTGTTCAGGAGTTGATGACATGTAGCTCCTGGCATGATGCCACATAAGCCTAATAGACAAGGAGCAAATCTAATGTCCAAGCAAGAACACAAACTATTCTATATCCTTATAGAAAAAGAATCAAAAGATTTCAAGAGCTATTTGTAGAATGTGGCAACATAGATAGAACCAGAGGCTGTAGACTTTCAGCACATCCACATTTCCACTTGTCTTGTGCACAGAAAGCACGGGTCCAAAGTGGTTTCCCACTTGTCCTGCACATGTCCAAGCAGTGTTCTGTTTGCTCCACTGCTTTGCCAGGGAAAATCTGCTCTGTAGCGGTGAATTGGAGCAAATGCCAATCCACAGAAAACCCAATTACTGATTGCTCTGATTCAGCACTAAAGAGTGCATTTTCCCGGGGGGAAAGTTGGAAGTCTGGATGAGCCCTCTGAGCTGAGACTTGCACTATACTCCCACAAAAAAGGGAGGAAGCAATGACGCACAAAATTCCTTACAATATTTAAAAAGATGTAAGAAAGGCTTCAAATAGATGTAGCATGTTAATATGCAATATAAAATATGTCTAGGTTTCCCAAGTCAACTTTGTCCTGAGCTGCAGAGATTCAGTTAACTACTAGCAAAAGGTTGCCTACCTCTGACTATACTGTCCCTGATGCAAAAAAAAAAAAAAAAAAAAAAAAAAGAAATAACTAATGGGATTTCAAAACACTCCTTCAAAAATACATGCTAAATAAGTTTGATCAGGCATTAAGATAAATAAAGGAATATTAATATTTTTACAACTGATTTAGCTACTTTCCGTATACAGTGAAGTTAACTGATGGCTACACACAATATTCATGGGGAAAGTCTACAATGCAATTCAGAAACAGTATTCATAATTTTGATTGTGTGACACAGACTTTTCCCTGCATGAAGCAATTTATAATTGAAGAGAGTTCAGCAAATCTATATGGTAGGAATAATGTATCCATCCACAAGTCACTATAGGAAGACCAGCAGTCTGATCAAATGTATTCCAAATATTAATTCAATTGTGTGTGATGATCTCATTAATATAAAATGAGCAAGGGCTTGGGGAGTCTCATACTGATATTTCCTGTCCCAACAGAAATTGACCTTAAAACACACACAAAAAAAATCATTTTAAAATAAAGTGAAGTTTTGTAATCAGCAACTGATTATCCTCCTCCCTTTTTGTGCAGATGTTGTATTTCCATAAGCCTAACATACAGCAATTGTTGATTAGCATGATTCAGGTCAATCTTATTGCCAGTCAGGAAGGGCTCTGGACGAAGCTGAAGTGTATCCATTTTAATCAGCAATCCTATTTTCCTAACTCCTAGAAGGAATCAAAATAAAGACAAGAATAAAAATGCTCTAATTTTTCATATAGTGCAATAGATTGCCCTGCATCTATGATTGCATTCATAGGAGGTGGGTGCAGCTGCTGGCTGAAGTGGTCTCCCATGGAAAAGATGTTCAGAGAAAATATGCAGCAGCAACAATCATGGAAGCTGTCATTTAATGAAAGGAAGAGGGATCAAACTGTTTCTAGCATCTATGAATCCTAGAATGGTAGAGTTGGAAGGGACACCGAGAGTCTTCTAGTCCAACCCTGTGAAATGCAGGAATCTCAACTAAATCATACAATGACAGGCCATCCAACCTATGCTTAAAATACTTCCAAGGAAGGCGAGTCCATCATCTCCCAAAGGAGTCTGTTTCACTTTTGAATAGTTCTTACTGTCAACTGGTCTGTAGTTACCTGGGTCTTCCTTTCCCCCACTTTTGAAGATGGTGGCCACAGGGACCTTACCAGTTCTCCAGGAATTCTCAAAGATTATAGACAGCGGCCCAGAAATCACATCTGCAAGCTCCTTTAGCCCTTCAGCTCCCTCCTTGCATTGTTTATTCTGTTATCACCAGGCTGGGCATCAATTTCCTTTTGGGTGAAGACAGAGGCAAAGCAGATGTTAGGCAGTTCACCTTCTTCCAGTCACTCAAGTCACTCAATAGTATTTCTCCATCTTCTCCACACAAGAGTCCTTCTACTTGCTTGCTCTTTCTCTTGCTTTGAACATAGCCAAAGAAACCTTTTTATTGTTTTTAACCTTTCTTGCAAACCTGAGTTCATTTTGAGCTTTGGCCTGCCTGACCTTTCCCCTGCATCTGTTGGCTACTTGTGCATACTCTTCCTTTGTGATTTCTCCTTTCTTCCATTTCTTATACATGCCCTTCTTACATCTCAGCTCATCTGTAAGCTCCTTCTGCAGCCACACCAGTTTACAGTAAGTGCCTCCTACTTTTCCTTCTTGTTGGAATTGTCTTTGTGCCTTCAATTTTTCACCTTTAAGAAACTCCTATCCAGCTTAGACTTGCTTCTCTTTGAGTATTTCTGACCATGATTTCAGTCAGTAAAAAGTTTCTGAAACCAACCTTCTTAAAGTCCAGAGTGCATGTCTGACTACACTCAGCTTTGCCTTGCCTTTGTAAAAAATAAGCCCAAGAGAACATGATCACTTCTTCCCAAGGTTCTCAGTACTTTCACTTTATTGATCTGTTCCTCCCTGTTGGTGAGGACCAGGTACAAGAGAGATGATCCCCTTGTTGCTTCTTCCACCTTTGGGAAATAAAACTGACAGTGAGGCAATGGAGGAATTTGTTGGACCTTACAGTCTTGGCAAAGTGTGAGTTCCAACAGATACTGGGGTAGTTAAAGTCTCCCATGACTATTATATCTCTCCTTTTTAAATGTTTCGTAATCTGCTGTAGGAATGCAGCATCCAAGTCCTTAGTCTGGGCTTGGAGGTCTATAGCAGACACCCACAGTGCCCTCAAGATGTTGTTGGACTAGAACTCTCACCATCCCCAATAATTGGTCATGCTGGTTGGAACTGATGGGCATTGGTCCAATATCTGGAGAGCACTAGATCAGGGGTCGGCAAAATTTTTCAGCAGGGGGCTGGTCCACTGTCCCTTAGACCTTGTGGGGGGCTGGATGGCAGCGGTGGCTATGGAGGGGTGATGAGCGGCGCACGAAAGGGCTCTGGAGAGGGGCTGCTTTAAATGGCGGCCACCTGAGCGATCACACTGCTGCTGCTGGCACCAATCAAAGCCCAGTCCCCTTCCTTCGCAGGGTGGGGAGAAGCCAGGAAGAGGGAGGGTGGAGGTGCCGCTGTGGTGTGTCCGGGGGGGGGGGGGGGATGGTGCAGCTCAAACAATCAGAATCAGATCCACGCGGCAATTCCCAGACCGTCTACAGGCCAGATCCAGAAGGCAATTGGGCCGAATCCAGCCCCTGGGCCTTAGTTTGCCGACCTAGATTATGCATGCACTAGATTAAGTACCCCGTGATAGGAGCCATAGTCAGGAGTAGTTCAGTAATAAAACACCCAGTGTCAGTGAAGTTAACTCCTTATTCAAAGAAACCAAAACAGTGCAGGCCTAGTGATCACAGCAACTCTTCCCAGTAGGTCTTGCCCCAATGAGGCAATTGCAAGGACTGAAGGCCCCTGCTTTCCCACTGCTCTCTAAGGCTCCTCCTCTGGTTCCTTCCCCAGTAGCTTAAGGCTCCATTGTCTTGTATCTCTTTGCTCTGGCCTCTTCATTTATCTGTGTATTCTGGGAGACCATGGGGGAGGGAAGCTGGTTGCAACAGGAGGAAGCGACCCCCTGGCTTCTTCAGAAGCCTGTCTCATCTCTGTCTTCTGGCCCTCTATCTCTCCTGCCTCTGATTCTGAACTGCTTTCTGCAACAGACCATTCCTGATCACTAAACCCTGTTGCTTCTTCAGCTTCCAACACCTTCTCTTCCCAGTATGCCCCCTTTTTCCCCTCTGACTGTTCATCATCGTCCCACCAGCAGTCCCTCCTCTGCATCCAGCTAGTCCAGGACACTCTGTAATTAACTTTGGAAGCCATAACTCAAATTTTGATGCCAGCCAGTATTGTCCCATTAACAGCTGAATGACAAGCAGCTGTTTCTAGCATGGAGACAGCAATGGGAGAAACTGCAGCTGTGCAGTTGTCTGATAAACAGCTTTTCAAGACACAGAATGATGGGTACTGAGGGGCACAAACTAGGAGACCTGGGAGTTGGGCATCAGCTTATTGTCGAGGCCATGTCCAGCAAGTCACAATAACCCTCATCCCCTGCCTCACCCACATACTTTTATCCTTCAACCTGTGAAACAGACCAGGGCTAGTCAACGTGGTAATCTCCAGATGTTTTGGACTACAATTATCCCATCATCCCTGGCTGCTTGACATTCTGGCTGGAGCTGAGAGTTGCTCCACACTGACCACCCATGAAGTAAATTAGTAGTATATAGATAGTCTTCCATAGTCACTCCAACCAGCCTTTCTATCACTTATGTTTCAATTTCAACCTCCTGCTACTGTCTTTCAAGATTTGATTTTGATTTTATAATTTCCCTAAACCACTTAGCCCTCTCCCCCCAATGTCAAGTAGTACAGTGGTACCTCGGGTTAAGTACTTAATTCGTTCTGGAGGTCCGTTCTTAACCTGAAACTGTTCTTAACCTGAGGTACCACTTTAGCTAATGGGGCTTCCCGCTGCCGCCCCATCGCCAGAGCACAATTTCTGTTCTCATCCTGAAACAAAGTTCTTAACCCGAGGTACTATTTCTGGGTTAACAGAGTCTGTAACCTGAAGCGTCTGTAACCTGAGGTACCACCGTATATGAAATTTCAGCATAAATATATAGTTTACTTCAATCCTAACATCATGAAGCAGCCTACTCACCACAGGCCACAAATAGTTTTCATGGAAGAGGAGAGAAAGGAACCAGGAGCTATGGTCAAGGAGTCTCTTAAGTACCTCTCTTCTCTTTTCTCCTATTCCTGAATTAATTGTACTGTGATTTTCAAAAGACATGCAATTTACAAATGGTTGTTTATGCCTCTGCCATCTCCTAAGGATTCTGAAATAAGATTAGATGATACATGGAAGAACTAACTCCATCCTAGATGCCACTAGGTTTCGTTGTTAGGTTATTTTATTGTCACTTTGCTAATTTCAATGTTTATGAGTTTGTTTTCATGATGTTATAAGCTGCTTCAGATATAACATAGAAAAGCAAGATATAAGTAGTGACATAAATAATGGCAAGTGCCAATGCAAGACAGACAGAATCCTACGTTGTCCAGAGTGCTTTGCATTCAACTTGACTGTAAAAGGGTTTGATATATTAACTTACGTTAAAAGCCACAAAATCAGAATGACTGAAAACAAGTCTGAAGCATAAATAAGCATTTCACAGACTGCTATAAGTGGACAGAGCCAATTGAAAATGGATGTATCAACTGCAGCTGTATAGAATGAGATAGCCAATATGTCCCAGAATGACTTTGAAGCGTGTGTAACTCACTCCTGCGATTTTAAGGGAAATTTTTAGATCAGCTGCATCCTCCTAAACACCCTGTTGTTCAGAAGAATCAGACTATTGCATTAGTAGCAAAGAAACATTCTTGTTTCCCTACAGAGTAAGATCTGATAGTTTTTCTAATTGTGATGTCACCCAAAGCTAACTCATATGCAAAGCCTGTAACTTCATTAAAAGGAAAGTGCTGCATGTGTAAGATGAATCACTGTGTATTATGCTCCAACCAATCATAATAATGTCCAAGGGCAACATGGAGAATGATACATGATATGCAAATTCAAGTGGTGTAGGATAAAAGCACTACTGTGTTTCCAACAGTGACAACAATTAATTGCTAGTGTGTGTGCTTGTATGTTAGAATCAGAAGAAGAGGTCCCTTATTTCACCTCTACCTGCTTCATCAGAAAGCTTTGTTATTCAATTGGCCAAAGCTGCCTTGGGCGCTCAGATCACTGTTACTCATATAAACTGTAACAGATTATAAGTCAAATTACACTATTTCATTCTGGAAATGAACAAATAGTCTTAATTTAAATTGCAACACTGCTTTTCAATCAGCTGCTCTAGACAAATAATGAATTTTTCAAAAAGTAATTAACTGTTCACCTGATTTGCATTCCTCATTCACTTTGGACCACTTGGATTATCAAGAGTCCTTCTAATTTTGTTCTTATTATCTCTCTAACAGGGAGATTGTCATAAGGCAAACAGGAGGATTTGCCCATCATGAACCTTGCTTAGAACAAACATAACTAGCAAAATACAGGATAGAATTACATTTTGATGTGCTGCAAATTGTAAAAGAGATGGAGAGAGAGAGAGAGAGACAGAGACAGACATAGACACTGCACTCTATTTTCTTAGAAGCACAAGGAAAAAATACATATTTGCTGTGTAATATTCTAGTGCTGACAGAAGCATAGCTAAGAATCTTTGATGAAGGATACAGGGGGGGGGGGCAATTAAGACACAACAACGTAGTGCAAGTCTCAGCCCAGGTAATTCAAAGTGATAGGTCAGATTAGATCAGAGAAGAAATGAGTAAAAGAAAGTATGGACTTACAATAAATCAGCCCTGCCCCAGAACCAAGATCACTACTATGGTACATGACACAGAATGACCACTATAACAAGGAAACCATAAGGTGAAGGATGAATGTAGGTGATCATTCCACATTTTTTTGCAGAAACCACTCAAACCTGTTTATCACTCAAATCTTGCACAGGTGGAGGACTAGGTTAATGCATGCTGGGGTAAAACATCTGTGTCCCCCATGTACTGGACTCCAATCCATCAGTGCAAGGCCAGAGAAGGTGGGGTGGGCTCCAGTCTAGCAACATCTGACAGTCTACAGGCTCCCTATCTCTGAATTAGGAGTCACGAAAAGATTCATGTTAAGAAAACAGAAAATGAAGATCTGATTACATGGGTCAAATAATCCACAAAATACTTGCAAAAGTACAGGAGATTTAGGAGTTGATATGAGGATGCTCAGAAAGCAGATACTGTAGACACTTTTACTGGACACAGCAAACATTAAACGAGCTGCTGGGATTCTGTTAGCCGTGTAACATAGGATTGTTGGATGCAACACATAGGCTTTTAAAAGAACTCTGTGGTTGCAAAAGGTTTCCCCTGCACTGGTCCTTTCTTCTCTTCCATTTACTTAAGCCCGCAGGACTCATTTTGTTCCATGACTGCCTGGGGAGAAGGCAGGGGGATAAAGCACTAATAATATATTCTGTTGAGGTTGCTGACCTGTTAGGTACATGGAATCTCCAGGTTGCAATCATAACATTCTATCATGGATCATTTGACAACTTCTGGAACGCTGGCCATTTGAATTCAAAGAATGGATTAGGCCTCCTGAACATAAAGCAGATTCTGTCCTCTGTAATGATGACCTAATCTGGTCATATTCAGAGAGAAGCACTTCCTCCATATAAGCCTAGAACAGGCTGAATGCTGGATTACTTTGATCAAGGAAACATATTATCCTGTACTTGTATTCAGGGGCCCAGTGTGCATTTAGCACCAAGCGGATTTATGACTTAGCACAAATGAGTGGGTTCTTGGAGTAAAAAATGATGGCCACTGTGCTCCTTCCTTGGTTCTGCAGCACTGCTATGGGCTAAGCCATGTCTGAACCCAGGTTTGTGGTTTGTCTCCCCCAAAATGCTCCAGGGTAAAGGATAGTTGTTCTACAATAGTCATACACTAATCTTAAACACAGTGAAAATTTTGTGAGACATACTTTGTGAATAACCAGCTGCACTAATCAGTTACATTGCCTCAGTCTCATTACCATATGGATCACAGACCAGCAAGGGTGTGTGTACAGGATCCTCAGCTTCTGAAATGTATTTCTCAAAAGTGATAAACAATGATGAATGTTAAACTGTTTTGTTATGGGGAGAATCAACTATGATCCATTTTTCTAGATTTGAACATTTATGAATTGTCTGATTTTATAACCTATCAGACCCTTTATTAATTCTAAAATCACAATAATCAACTGATATACATATCACTTTCCAAGAACAGGCAAAATTAGTTATAAGACAACAGTATTCATAACCCTAAGAATTCAGTCTGTTGTCCTTTGCTAGAGAGAGGCTAGATAACATGTAGGAAGAGAATTATAGTATTCCACTGGATATTTTGTGTCTCATTCTACTTTGCAATCATGGTTTGCAATCATGGTGACCATCCTCATCTTTCAATTTCTCAGTTTCAGATCAGATCAGGATGCAAGCATTACACATAAGAATGTTTCTAGTTTTAAAATGCACAACTGGATCAAGGATAACATGCACTCAGATTTTTTTTTATAAAAATCCCCGAAAAAACCATGAAGCCTGTAGATTAATGGCACACATTTTAATGTGTTTTAACTTGATGTGCCTGATATGTACATTCATCATATGATAGAGATAAAACTATGTGTATTACATCCAATGAACCAATACGGCTATAGCAAAAGGAAGGAAATCAATTGTGAAACATGGAATGTCTCCTGCTGGGGGTTACAGTGGTGAGATCTATAAAAGCGCAAGAGGCACCTTTGGATAACATCTGTATTAGAATTGCAAATTGTATTTTGGGGTAATGAGTTTGCTACTCATCATTTCTAGGGCTGCTTGGGGAACTGACAAGTGCGAAAGGCAAACAAGCACTCATCACAAATGGGAGGAGAGGTGGCTTTCAGAAATCTTCCAGGGTTAAATGCATTTTGCTGGGACACCTATTCAACTTAATGCATTAAGGACACCATGGGACTCTCAATTTCCAAACATATTCTGCAACCTATTCTCACTCCCCCTGCTGAGTTTGCTTCTTGTTCCCTGAAACATTTCCTCAGCTTTGAAAAAGAATGGCATTAAAATAGTAGCCAAAAAATGTGATGTTGTTAATCCCAGATCGCAACATCACCATTGCAATATAAATGGAAAATCTGGGTTCAAAAGTAAGAACTGTGTGACAGAAGAGCAATGATTATAAGACCATCTGTCTATTGCATTTATATTCTACCTTTCCTTCAGAACTCAAAGTGGTGTACTTGGTTTTTCCCCTCCTCATTTTATCCTAACAACAACCCTGTGAGGTAGGTTAAGCTGAGACACTATGACTGGCTGAGCAGGGATCTGAACTCCTGTCTCCAACACTCTAACCCATGGGCAGGCAAACTAAGGTCTGGGGGCCGGATCCGGCCTAATCGCCTTCTCAATCCGGCCCGCGGACGGTCCAGGAATCAGCATGTTTTTACATGAGTAGAATGTGTCCTTTTATTTAAAATGCATCTCTGGGTTATTTGTGGGGCAAAGGAATTGGTTCATTTCCCCCTCCCCCCCAAAAAATATATAGTCCAGCCCCCCAAAAGATCTGAGGGACAGTGGACCAGCCCCCTGCTGAAAAAGTTTGCTGACCCCTGCTCTAACCATTACACCACTAAATCACACTGACTAACCTCTACTTCTGTACATTTTCTTTCCTTTCTTTTCATGACACTGCTTATTTAGATGTGGTAAGAAGGTACAAAAGAATGAATTTGTTTCTATCCTTCCAATAATAACAGTATTACAGAGGAAGGTCAACCACTTGCTTTATCAGGCACACCACTGGTTAATAATAGTTTACAGTGGTCAGTTTCCTCAATCAGAGCTGTGTGTTCTAAGTTGGCTGAAGTTTTATGGGCTGCACTCTTTCTCTCGCAAACACTAAGAATTTAATGCAAGGTAGCAGATCTGCTTATGCTCTCTCTTGAATTGTTATGAATAACACAAATTTTATAAAGACGTTTTAAATCTCAAGTGCTCTGTGTAACATGAACAGCAAAGTGCATCTACAAGATTTTGTGATTTCTTTAAATTTCATGTTTTATTGGTTATGCTTATCAGTAAGAAATGAGATCAAAGAGCTGGAGAGTTGGGAAAGGTCTGGTTCACTCCACATTGCACATAACCACATTTTTTCAAACGCTAGCCCTGCTCTAAGGAAAGCCAATGAAATGAACAGACACCAAGGTTGGTACAGTGGTGCCCCGCAAGACGAATGCCTCGCTAAACGAAAAACCCGCAAGACGAAAGGGTTTTCCGATTTTTTAGCGGCTTCGCAAGACGAATTTCCCTATGGGCTTGCTTCGCAAAACGAAAGCCCATAGGGAAATCTCCGGGGACAGCGGGGAACCCTCCTCCCACCGCAAGCCCCGGGAAGAGAGGAGAAGTTGCGCGCCTTCCCCTCTGTTCCCGGACCTGTCCTGAAGGCTTGCGGTGGGAGGTCCGGGAACAGAGGAGAAGGCGCGCAGCTTCTCCTCTCTTCCCGGGGCTTGCGGTGGGAGGAGGGTTTTTCCTCCCCACCGCCAACATTCAGAAGGCTGTTCTGAAGGCTGGCGTGGGAAGAAAAGCCCTTCTCCTGCCTCCAGCCTTCAGAAGAGTTCCCCGCAGGGCTCCCCAAGCTGTGAATGTCTGCCGCGCGCGAGGGGCGCTCTGCTTAAGAGCGCCCCTCGTGCGGGGCAGCAGGCTGCTATCCGCAGCTTGGAGAGCCCTGTGGGGAAGTCCGGCAGGGCTCCCCAAGCTGCAGATGTCTGCCCCACCCGAGGGGCGCTCTGCTTAAGAGTGCCCCTCGTGCGGGGAAGCAGGCTGCTATCCGCAGCTTGGAGAGCCCTGTGGGGAAGTCCGGCAGGGCTCCCCAAGCTGCAGATGTCTGCCCCGGGCGAGGGGCGCTCTGAAGCAGAGCGCCCCTCATGCGGGGCAGCAGGCTGCTATCCGCAGCTTGGAGAGCCCTGTGGGGAAGTCCGGCAGGGCTCCCCAAGCTGCAGATGTCTGCCCCACCCGAGGGGCGCTCTGCTTAAGAGCGCCCCTCGAGCGGGGCAGCAGGCTGCTATCCGCAGCTTGGAGAGCCCTGTGGGGAAGTCCTGCAGGGCTCCCCAAGCTGCAGATGTCTGCCCCGGGCGAGGGGCGCTCTGCTTCAGAGCGTCCCTCGCACCCGGCAGCAGGCTGCTATTCGCAGCCTAGGCAGCCCTGCAGGAACTCTTCTGAAGGCTGGCGGCGGGAGAAGGGCTTTTCTTCCCACCGCCAGCCTTCAGAAGGCTGTTCTGAAGCCTGGCGGTGGGGAGAAAAGTCCTCCCCCCCCCCCACCAGCCTTCAGAAGAGGTCCGGGGAAAGACTGTCCCCGGACCTGGTCTGAAGGCGGTCTCCCTAGGAACGCATTAATTGATTTTCAATGCATTCCTATGGGAAACCGTGCTTCGCAAGACGAAAAACTCGCAAGAAGAAAAAACTTGCGGAACGAATTAATTTCGTCTTGCGAGGCACCACTGTAAATGCATAAAACTTTTACTCTCAGGGTTGTTGGTCCCAAGTTGGCCAAAAAGATTCCTGAATAGCAGGGTGGGGTGGGGTGAAGTAGAGGACTCTCATGGTCCCTCTTCCACCTCTAAAATTCAATGATTCTATGTTATTGCTGCAACAGAGCTAACGCTGCCACCCTGCTGTAAGGTTATGATGGCCTGTTATTAGTGTTGGCCTACACCTACAGCTTCCTTCATTTTTCTCTACCTCAGTATCATTAAGGCTACACATACAGTATCATCAAAATGTATTTTACACCATATGTAGAAAAATAATGCTACCTGCAAATATTGAGCAAAATCCAGTGGTACCTCTGGTTAAGTACTTAATTCATTCCGGAGGTCCGTTCTTAACCTGAAACTGTTCTCAACCTGAAGCACCACTTTAGCTAATGGGACCTCCCGCTGCCGCCGCGTCGCTGCTGCACGCTTTCTGTTCTCATCCTGAAGCAAAGAACTATTTCTGGGTTAGCGTAGTCTGTAACCTGAAGCGTATGTAACCCGAGGTACCACTGTACTTGCATTTATTTTTTTGCTTTAGAGATAAGGAACATTAAGAAATTTGCTGAATCAGAACAAAGGCCTATCCAGCATCCTGTTTCAACAGTGGCCAGAGGCGTATGAGAAGCCCACATACAGTATATGAGCTCAATAGCCATCTTCTGAAGCTCTAACCTCCAGCCCCCTGAAATCCTGTCCAGCCCTTCTTCTGGTTCCTCAGGTTTCAAAGTCTATCTTAGAAATCTTTTTTAAGGTCCAACTTTTCTCTCTTTTTCATTGAAACATTTGAGTCTGAATTCCACACTTTATACCAAATTCCATCTAGATAATAAGGGAATGTATCATCAATTCCACACAAAGTCTTATTCTTCACAAAGAGCAGGGCATCCTTGGCTTAGTCACCTGCTTTGCTTTCAAGTAAGCATTTAATGTATTCTAATGCCCGCAGCTCATGCAATTTGTAATGCCACGATCTCTGTAATCCCTGTAATTAGAATAGTATAATTACGTATCTGATTGCTCCCGTCCTGCAGTCCTGACAGCTGTGATTGCTTAGATCTCCACATTACTTTTTGGGGGATTTCCCCCCTCAAACCCTTCCCACCCAGCTGAGGAAATTAGTTCTGCAGGCAGAATCCTGCTTTCTCCAAACACTGATTTGTTTAACCAACATTGGTACAAATGGCTTTGTAATTAAAGCATTTTGGTTAATGTGAGGAGTGGAATACCCATAACAAAGGCAACTGAAATTAAGCAGGCAAGAACAAACACAGAGCTTTTCCAACCATGAAGCACAATTACCAGGGGCTAAAAAGCAGTTAGTAAAGACTTAGCACCAGCTTTTCCTTTTCAAATACATTAATACCTTACAAATGATACTCTTCAATTCCACCCTAATTCTCGAGTAAAATGGAGCAAATCAGCACAGCATTCAAAAAATAGTCATTTTATATTTCAGCACACACACACAAAGAAGCCAGCTCTCACATTTTCCAACTTGTTTAGTTCTGAACTAAGTGTACATATGCAATACAGCTGTCTTTGCTTTCTGTAGTACAACTTCAAAACACTGTCATGGCTAAATGGTTACTAGAACCGCAATCTCTAGGGTCTTAGTCCAACACTGTAACCTCTACAGCACACTGGTACTTTTTGTGATCCATGTGACATTCCTGGCCGCCTTGAAAAGTTCAGATTGCATCTGAGCCTTGAAAATATCTGTTTTAGTTTGTTTGCCTTTCCTGCTCATATTGTAATTCTTTTTACAAAGTCATCCTATTTAAAGGCTATTGCTTCTGGAGCTAAATTAGATGACATATACAAGCAGCCATTTCATCAGAAGGAGTGCAAGTCCTCTCCATAAACTCTGTTGAAACACCAGCTCCATCAGGCTCCCTGCTAAAGTGTCATCAATCTGCAGCCATTCCATCAGACTATAGCAAAGGGAGAGTTAAGACTGCAGGACCCATAGAGTTTGAGGGAATACCAGAAACCTTTGGCTCCTACCTTGCAATTCATTCCATTCCCACTGATCATAAAAAGAACTTGTTAAAATACCTAGTGCCTAAATATGCTCTTTTCCTCCCTCCCAACCCAGTTTATGTATTTAGATTGCAAATTTCATGTCTTACCATTGGCATTTGTAAGCAACTCTGGAAGCCTTTTTTGGCTGAAGAACAGGGCAAAAACGCTTTGAAGGAATGGATGATTACCAAGAGTTCAGATGTTCCCATTCCTTTGGATTTGCAGTATTATTCCTTCTTACGTGTTTTCCCTGAAACTTGTTCCTGGAATTAGTCAATTGCACTGACTTAAATATAGTAAGGATTTGATTCCTCCTTCACTGTGAGAGCCTCCATTTGTTACGCCACTTCCTCAGAGGGATGTTAGCAGCTAAACTTTGTCATGATAGGCCATTTGAATAGCTACAGCTTTTCTAAAGGCTTAAACTACATACAATTTGTCATGATATAATTGTGCCTACTTTTAAAGTGTCTATAACCAACAAAGGCAACTAGCCATGATGGCTATCCTCTGCCTCCCCTGTTGGAGGGAGCAATGCTTCTGAAAAGCACTTGCTGGAAGCCACAGACTCACAAACGTGTTTCACAAGGACCCCTTCCTTCCCTCTGCCCCAATACCTGAGGGTCATCACGTCTCTCCAGGGATTTGGTCAGAACCAAGTATATGTTGGGGAAAGGCTCCCTCGCTGCAAAGAAAATGGAGCAATCAGCACGCGCCTGGCTCCCAGCCATGCTAGCAGCAGTCTGGCACATGAGTGTGGGGGACATGGGAAGGAAGCATTCCGATAGTATAGGGCACTCATTGGCATTTCTACCTACCTGAACTCTGAGCCTTTCCGTCTTTGTTCTGGCATGCCTCTCTCCTAAGGAAGATGCAAGCTCTTGGGGGAAGCCACTGGTGGGGTGAGTGTTCCTATGATTCCCAAATGTTTCAGAAGCATCTTTTTGTTCCTTTAGCTGCTTGATATAATCATAATATGGCATGGTTGGAAGGGATCCCAAGGGTCATCTAGTCCAACCCCCGGCAATGCAAGGATCCTGCCCAGAGCCAGCCCTGGCTGGGTTCCAAACTCCAGCCTTCTGGTTACCATTGCAATTCTGCATGGTGTGGAGTGGGGGGTCACCAACCTACGGCCCGGGGGCCAGTTAAGGCCTGAGGGATGCCTTTATCCGGCCCGCGGCGCCCCCTGCTGCCGCTCACGGCCACCCACTCTTAGCTGCGCAGCACAGCGTGGGGACGTTTTCTAGTGCACATCCAGGTCGGATGAGGCCCGTGCACATGCGCACAAGCTATTTCCGGTGCTCCTCCAACCCGGACGTGCACCGGAAATAGTGTGTGCGCCTGTGTACGGGCGCACGCTCCCCCGCCCTCTGTGCGATTGTTGCTCGAGCAACCAGCCCGAGGCAAGGAAAGCTTGGAGACCCCTGGTGTGGAGAAAGGGTAGAGAGAAATGTGTCGCTTACACTCTCATAACACTGATATGAGATCCACACTATGCAGACCTTTCAATAACTAAAGTATAAAGGGCAGTTACATGGAGGGTGGAGCAAGCTTGTTTTCTCCTGTTCCAGAGGCCTTTAAGCCCTGAAGCAGTGACTCTCCTTCCTTGAAGGTTTTTAAGCAGTGCTTGGATGGCCATCAGCCATGGATCATCTAGTTGACCCTCGGGGTCCTTTTCTAACTCTACAATTCTATGATGGTATGTTTTAAAGAGCATCCAAGGAGCCTGTAAAGCACATGACTTCCCCCAAAATGATTCGTGCCATTGCGGCTTCCCTCTCAGACCTACAATCCCCAGAATCCCGAACAAACTACAATTTCCAGGATCATCTGGAAGAAGACATCTGGTTTTTAAAACAGGGATGGAGAACCTGCAGTAACAGTATGGTTACAGGGAGCAGTGTGTATAAAATATTGAATGTAATAATAACTATTACATTGTATTACAAGGTAATTGTATCAGAATTATTATGGGAATGTTAAGGAGGGAGGGGGGAAAGAAAGATTGTGGAATCCTGGTGGTGAGTGATGATTGGATGAGGATTTGAAAGGGAGTTTGAATGCGAGTCAGTTGAGAGTCAGTTGAGAGCAATGGGTTCTGGAGTGGGTGGTTGGGCAACTAACTATTCAGTTTAGGATCAGTAGTCTAGTCGTCATTTTTGTAATAAAGCAGCATGTAAGATAAAGAGAATTTGGGGCCATAAGCTCAGGTACACACATCATCCTACAATCATTTAGTGAATCATCCATACAGCCTCCTTTAGCGAGGGTGCAGTACCTAGGATCTGGACAAAACATTGATATTTTTCACTCTTTTCTAATTTCATAGGTTTATGTTCTGATTCTAATGATGTAATAGGGGTGGGGCTCTATAAATACTGGGAGCCGCCACATACTCCTTTTCTTCTTTAACAAAATTATAATTTCCCCTTGTTTTCAAAAGCACATGCACTGTCTCTTTCTTCAGGTTCTTCAGTTACATTTGTTGTGAGACACTGGTGTTATATACTGGGAAGAAAAGAGGGGACCAGCATTCAGATTTAAGAGGCATTTCTGCACCTGGAGGACATGCTGCCATCTTCATGCAAAGAGCAAATGTGGCCTTCAATGATTGTGAATTGCTACTTGCCATCTTGTGCAACAAAATCATTTATAAAGTACTCTAGTGCCAGCAACAAGAAAACTGACTGATATGTTATATTATGTTATAATATAGCAATCATGACATCATCACAAGAATTGCTAAAATGTGAATCAGATGTTAAACTGGGCCTTCCAGACAACCCAATGAACATTTTCACTTGTCTGTCTCTCAGACTTGTAATCCCCTTTAACTATTTGGTTCATGCAAGTAGTCAACTCTTTCAGCAAACTAGTCTCTTACCCTAGAGGTTTTCTCTTTCCCCTCAGTTCCTATTTCTCTCAGGTACCAGGGCAAACAACTTAAAGAATATATTATCCCCAGTGGTGATACTGAACACATGCCTGGTGGTTCCCCATTGCCAAGAGCAGACCTCTTTAAATATAATTTCCACCCCAAAAACAGCCACAGTAACATTTATTGGGCCCTTTAGAATGGGGCTACCTTCCTGGAAGTTCTGGGTCCACAGCTGGGCTTGTTTTTCTTGTTGTTTTGCTTCAATGCTAATTAAAGGGAAGGAATAAGAAATAGAAAATGAGTAAGAGCTGTAGTGAATTCAAAAGATTTTGATCAATGGTAGTTCTCAGGTATCAACATCTTTAGCAGAACTGCCCACATTTTCAGATATTTGTTTGCAATCATTGAGACCATAAACTTGCTTCTGCAAAGGGTACTAAATTGTGCATCACAGAAATATGTCTATGAATGTTATTGGGACAAAAGTGCAGACACATAGCTCAACAAAGAAAAAGGGAGACAGAATGTAAGATTAGAGAGGTACACAGAAAGTATGCGTTTTCAGGAAGAAATGTGTTTTAATGGATATTAGGATTCTAACGAAAGTTATTGATCAGTAATAAAGGAAAAAGGAAAACATTTGATAACTTGCTAGATGAAAATGGGAATTAGCCCCAAAGATTCACAGTAGTGTTTTAACTATGGTACTATTTTGTTCCACATCATGTACTGAATAATTGCTCCCTAGACCTATGGAGATATTCCTTAGTTCAGAGCAGTATCTATTTCTTCTTCTTTGCTATTAGAGGTGAGAAAGACCTGCAGTGATAGATTAGGCAGGTCTTCCCGTGGGCTACTCTTTGATGGTTTCAGTTAAAAAGGACTTCTGACATTCCTTAACTACACAAGGGAAAAGGGCAGTTTTATGCCCAGACAATGCAACTCCTAAGGGAATCAAGACTAAAGTTAACTGCTTCATGATGGCCTGATCTGCTCAAGGAGCTCCCACTGGCTCTTCAAGCTACAAAACTGAAGAGGTTAGTCAGTTTTGCCCTGCACAGAGGAGCAGGAAAAATACCATTGGAGATAATTCTCTGCATAAATGATCTAAGCAGAGAGGGACAGCACCTGATCCCCCAAACCCCCATTGCTGGATCATTGTTGCTGCCCATAACCCTTAGCAAGTTCCCAAGAGAAAGGAGATGTATCAGCTTGGGCTGCTCACTCTTTTAAACTCCCTGTTCATTAACTCCACCCAACCTCATTAATCAAAGCTGGAATAAAATGAGCCCCAGAGAATGCAGAGTTTCCCCCTCTGTTTCCAAGCTGCTTTAATTACATTCTCAGTGGGAGGGTTTCTTACACACACAGGCTCACTACTGGCCCACTGCCTTACAGGGATTTGGAGACACTCGCCACAGAGCCTCAGGTCATGACCTGGCCAGAGTAAAATAGACATCTTGACCTCTTTTTTGTGGCCACTTGACAAGTACATGTGCGTTTTCATAGCTCTGAAGTACCCAAGATGACAGAGAAAAGAGAGTCAATTAGTTGTTTCATCTATTCTCATTCAGTGCATTTTGGAGACCTCACTTCAGTACAAAGCGGCAGAACCCAATAGCAACCCAACAAAGCCAGATGGTACCAATTCATTTTTGACAACAGCTATTATATCAGCCCTGACTGCTGAGGTCTGTATTAACACAAACACAATTAATGATATGCAATTACTGCTTTTCCAGATTGCAAGGAGTCACTAATAGGAATAGATGCTTATTTATTTGTGGTAAGGGATGTTAAAAGTGACGGATAACCTCTGTTCAACTTAAGGCAGAGGTGGGGAACCTGCAGCCCTGCAAATGTTGTTGGGCTCAAGCTCCCGTCAGTCCAAGGCAGCAAGGCCAATGGTCAGAAATGATGGGATTGTAGTCCAACTACATATGCTGCAGAGTCATAGGTTTCCCACCACTAAGTTAAAGAGTGTGCAAGCTCTTGAGATTCATAATCTTCTCCAGACTAAACTGTCTGAAATTCTAAATTTGAACTTGAATAAAGTTCAAAACTATGTAAGGTCACACACCCACACCATACATTTAAAGCACATGGCTTATCCCATATAATCCTGGGAATTGCAATTAAAGGGGCTGAGAACTGTAGCTCTGTAAGGGGTACACTAGTTCCCAGGATTCTTTTACAAAAGTTATGTGCTTTAAATGTATGGTGTACATGTGATGTAAGAATTTTACATTTTCTGAAACTAGGATGGAAACTATGTTTTATAGCAACTTAGTACATTCTTCAAATGTGGTCATGGAAATCTTCTTCAGTCCAATAAATGTGGCAGGGATTTCCATCAGAAAGAAAATTACACAGAAATTTTTTTATGTTACTCTTTTGTATTTATGTAATATTTTCTAAATATACTGTTGGGTCTCAGGAGTCTGCTCCAGGTGTTTGGTGCAAAGATACAGGTAAGCTGATTTTCAGCACAGGAGGGATATGGTCAGGACCAGTTCAAAAGTACACAAATCAGGACCCAAGGAGTCATCTGCACTGCTATTCCCACTGGTCTGGAAAATTGCTCAGACTAAAAAGCAGCTTCTGAGGCCCAAGTTTTGTAATAAATGGCTGTTCCAAATTAGTCTACTGTATTCAGGCTGACGGGTACTGCAGCCTAGATGGTGCCCTTCATCCTCCATATTTGGCAAGGCACCAGTGGTAATATAATAATAATAATAATAATAATAATAATAATAATTTTTATTTATACCCCGCCCTCCCCAGCCAAGGCCGGGCTCAGGGCGGCTAACAAGCAATAATAAAAACAAGTTGAATGATTACAACTTAAAAACAAAATTAAAATACAACATTAAAATATTGAAACATAAAAATATTAAAATGTAGCCTCATCGCAGGAGGAGAAAGGAAAAGAAAAAAGAAAGAGAGGGAGGGAGGGAATCAAATTGGCTCCAAACCAAAGGCCAGGTGGAACAACTCTGTCTTACAGGCGCTGCGGAAAGAAATCAGATCCTGCAGGGCCCTGGTCTCATGAGGCAGAGCGTTCCACCAGGCCAGAGTTGAAAAGGCCCTGGCTCTGGTTGAAGCTAATCTAACTTCTTTAGGGCCCGGGACCACTAGGGTGTTGCTATTTATGGGCCTTGAGGCTCTCCGTGGGGCATACTGGGAGAGGCGGTCCCGTAGGTACAAGGGTCCTAGGCCGTGAAGGGCTTTAAAGGTCAAAAGCAGCACCTTAAATCTGACCTTGTACTCCACCGGGAGCCCGTGCAGCTGGAAAAGCACTGGGTGAATATGCTCCCATGGCAGAGACCCCGTGAGGAGCCTCGCTGCAGCATTCTGCACCTGCTGAAGTTTCTGGGACAGCTTCAAGGGCAGCCCCGCATAGAGCGAATTACAGTAGTCAAGCCTGGAGATGACCGTCGCATGGATCACTGTGGCCAGGTCAGGGTGGGAAAGGTAAGGGACCAACTGGTACAGGACATCAAGACACCAGAGCCTGGTTTATGAATGCACCCCTCCTGCCCTTCCCTTACAATAAATATATTTGTTCCATAGGCTCTAGCAAGACATTCTACAACCATGAAGTGGTATGAAGGAAATAGTTTCCTAAATTTCATGGATTATGCACCAAGCTGCTCTCCAGGCTCAAAACCAGAAGGGATTTGAGGTGTGAGAAGAGAGCAGTTCAAGAATTACTTTGGGCCAAACTACACGTGATGTGAGAAATCAGTGTTTAGGTGCCTAACAGTTTTTTAAAAAACTTAAAAGCAACCATATGAACAAACTGGATTAAGGTAGTGGTGCTGTCAGTCTGTGCTATTTTTTTAATTACACACTCCACAGGGAAGAAAATATACCTTTGTTGTTTCTGTCTTTTTTACCCAGCAAGACCATTATAGCAATCTCAAAGGGTGATATTGGGAAATATATTTTTATTTATTACTTACTTGGAGAAATAAGTAAGGGAGGCAAAGACTACACATTCTCAGTCCTGTGGCCCCAAGCCATACCCAGTTACTTTTAAGCTTTGCTTTTTTTAAAAAAAAGTATTTGGAGGTCTGAAAATAGATATACCACATCATGTGTATGGTACTTTGGCCCCAGTTTGCTGTAAATCAGTAGCAAAAATCAGATAAACCCTCACAAAATGTGTGGGCCTTCCCTCCACCACTCTCTGAAAAAAAGGAAGGAAACTTAATTTGAGGTCCCCTTTGGCCTATGCTGCATTCAGATATTTCACTTCTGAATGCTTTAAACTAGAAAGGGCAAGAAAGAGAAGCTAAGAGCTGCTAGCTTCTATTTTTATATAGCACTACTTTGAATTTCTCAATAAATCTTCTTTTCACAGGGTTTCCCTGGCAGTGGACAAGGTAGGCACAAGGTTACCAGAAGCAGAAAAATATGCAATCAAATGCATACAAATCCCTCATTGAGGGGATCAATAGGCCAGCAGGCAGGCGGGCACGCAGCCAAGCTAGCTCTCCTTCAGAAAAGAGCAAAATAGCAGAAAATACTGTTTTAGGCTGCAATCCTATACACACTTACTTGGAAGTAAGCGCTACTGAACTCAATGAAACTTACTTGTGGGCAGACATGTATTGGATTGCACTGTATCTTTCAAAATGAGCTGCTCCCAGATTTCTTCTATTTTCTTGAGAAGTAGGTTAAAGCTATAAATGCTAAGTAGGAAGTGAGGAAGGCTGCAGTCTTCCCTGTCTGCAAACTCCATATACTGCAACAAATTAGCACTGCGGTCAAAGGATGCCTGCATTTCAGAGCAATTACTATGCAAGATTGTAGCTGTTCTGTCTCAGGTGTAAAAAGTTAAAATATGCAAATACTTCTCCATCCCCTGGCCAGTTATATTTCTGATTTTGAAACTTCTTATTTTTATGAAGACATTCTGAGCATATGATCTGTTCCATGCATTCCTACATCCAAATGTAGATCAGTAAGAGGAATTGTCTGCATGATTTGATTAGAAAGGGAGATGGGATTTGCATAAATAAATAAATATCCCCCCTCCCCTTTCAAGGTACCCAGCCACGACCTCTTTCAAAATACTCTATTGCATTCCGCCTGCCCAGTTTAGTTTTATGTCCCTTTCCCTACCCCTCAACATCTCTACACTGGTACAAAATCACCTTGCTTGCTTTCAGAGAATTTATTAATCAGAGATTCTCCATTTCTCACCGAACCTGCCTCAACAATTCTTAGTTCTCAGGAGTAATCTTCTGCCATCTCCTTGTACCAGCAATTATAAAGATCTGATCACAAGCCAAAGTGATCATAATTTGCATTGGGGCAATACATTTAAGTGCTTACCATATTTTGTTACATATAAGTAAACTTTTTGTTTGTCAAGCACAGGCAAGGTTTTCTTGATTCATTTGAGATTTTGCACTGATCTAAGAAATGGTGAGAGAGAAATATGGCAAAACCTTAGGAAGTTTCAGAGGGACACAGTTCAATGCATGAAAAACTGAGAAAATGTAAAGTTTTTCTACAGAACACTTCTGTTGTAGGAATGGCAGTGTCAGTGTGTGAGTTTGGCTCATCACAGTCCACCCAGCTCCAATATTATCATTATTACTACAGAGATCTTTTGTTACAGACACCACAAATCCCCTCATTACAATAACCCCACACACATCAAGCTAATGAGAGGCTATGTAATAGGAAAGCTGTGTGTGGCACCCTGCATGCCCATGTGTGTGTTCTGGGATGTGAAAGAGAATTACTCCACTATCTATAGCCCGCTTAGCACCTGCTCTTCTGTCCGTTGGGGCAGGCTGGCCTAAGGTGTTACTGAGACCTCTGGGAGAAGGCTCAGCTGGGGCTGCAGTTGGTAAAAGGGTCTGCAGAGAAGAGAAGCAAGAACCAGAATCTGTTACACTTAAGTATGACAACAGAGAACGATAAATTTGAAACAGATGCTCTTCAAATGAGCTGTCTGCCAACAAAGTGATTGCTGAGAGACTTCCAGGAGGAAGTCTCTGAGAGTCTATCCAAGTTTAACATAAGTTTATTATTATACAAACTATTCAAGTTGCAATCAGGACAGTTCTTTCCCTATTCTCTCCCAGAGGACCATAGACATGGCAATTAAAAACAAGGAAAAAGCCTTTCAGGGAAAACCTTGGAATAGATCATATGACACCTAAATGGGAGCTGATGAACTGTAGCACTGCTTAACTTGATCTATCAGCCAGTTCAATACTGTTTTATTATAAAGAACTGTTTCTGTGTTGCCCAAGTTTGAAACACACAATCATAGTACTATTTGTTAGACCATGAACTTGCTGAGCTCAAAAATATTTTAGAAATTGAGACTGTTTATACCTCTAACCAGTCCTTCCTTACCAACCACTGTTCTAAACCCACAAACACGATCCCTTCTCCCCACTACCCAAAAACCTTTTGCAGTTCCTGGCAGCACTCTGCCCCTCAATTTGCAACACAGATTCTGTCTTTCAGAATCTGCAGAATGCCTTCATAACCACAATGATAGGAGGAAGATATGTGAGGCACTGAAAGGAAGGATAATTGCTGGCAAAATCCAGTGAGCCTGCTTCAGCAGGAGCAGAGCTATGAAAAAATATGGTACCTGCTGACCACAAGTCAATGAGGTTCTTCTGTCATGAATAAAGGAGAAAGTGATGGGGAGAATACAGTCATACCTCATGTTACGTCCGCTTCATGTTACATTCTTTCAGGTTACATCCCGCAGCGAACAGGAAGTACCGGAAAGGGTTATTTCCGGGTTTCGCCACTCGCGCAGAAGCGCAAAATGACATCATGCACATGCGTAGAAGTGGTAAATCGCAACCCGCGTGTGTACAGACGCGCCCCTGCGGGTTGTGCTCTTTTCATGTTGCGAGCGGGCCTCCGGAACGGATCCCATTCGCAACCAGAGGTACCACTGTAATAAGGAAGTGGGAGCAACTGATGAGGCAGTATAGAAAGAAGCAATATGGGGTTCCCGGCTATGTCACGAGTCAATGGTGATTGCCGCCCGCTGCCCTCTGCAGACAGTGGGGAGGTTCAGGCAGGTTATGAGGCAAAAATTCTGGAAATGTTCTCCAGCGGGGTCTGGGGAGCTCACTGCATCCCACTGTGCTGCTCAAGCCTGTGTCTGCCAACTTGAAAGGCAGAAAAGGTGCAACCTGTGAGTGTGTCCCTACCATGGACGAGCCTCCATCTCTGGCATGATTTATGGTTGGTTCCTCCTTAATCTGGAATATTGGCGTTAATCAAGAGGCACTTATAGACCAACATATGACAATGGGCTGCAATTAATCAGCTGCCGAAAGGACTAGGTTTTGCCCTTTGACAGTATTTGAATCTTTTTTTTCTGAAGCTTGAGAATCCTTACAACAGCTGGGAAAGGAAGGGGGAGGACAAAGATGCTTGGTGCTTTCATATGGTTTTCAAATGGCCTACTTTTTTCTTGTCCTCCCCTGTAAAATGAAAGAGACTTGTGTAGCTGTGGCTGTTAACGTGGAAAAGAGGCGGCTTTTGATTTATGCTCAGCAAGGAATTTAAGAAGCTTTTATTATGCCCTTCCCCCTCGACCGAGGTTGAATGGACTTTATTTAAAATTACCTTTGGATTGGATCACGAGTATGATGGAACAATACAGAGCAAGAAGAATGAACAGCTCCCGAATAGATCTGGCAAGAGGCTGAATTTGATAAAAGATTTTGTTTTTAAATGTGTGCTGAGGATAAACTCCAGAGTGGAATTTTAATGGCAGAGACTGGGCATGTACTCTGTGAGTTATTTATGGCTGCAGCTTATACGCTAGTTGGTAAAGAGTGGAAGGAATGGAATGTGACCTTGTCCCATCCAGATAACTACTGCAAAGAACCCAACAATGGAAGATAGTAATTAATGCTCCCAGCACACCACCAGGTCTGAAAAAACAATGTATATGAAGGACTACACACGTGAAATGGATTTTATATTTATAAGATGTAATAGAGGTGCTGTTTGTAAGGAGGAAAAAAATGTGGTCAGCTGCAAGAATGGACTAACGGCAAGTGAAGGTGTCAATTGGACATTAATTAAGAGATGATGCGGCTAAGAGGAAATGATCGACATATGTTTGCAATAGGAGTGGGAAACCTGATTTTAAGAAATTGTATCAAAGTAATTTGGTTTGATTTGTAATAATTTGGAAAATTACATACTGAAATATGTAAATGTGTACGACTTTTGAGATGAGCTGCACTCAAGATAGCGCAGCACTGCCATGTGGGAACTAAGCCCTACCACAATCACATCCATAATCACTAAAAGGAGCTATTTCCTTGCTCACTGTAACTCTGGATTTTTGCCAGAAGTGCTTGCAACAGATTTTGTCATCAACATCCTTCACAGAAGGCAGATAATAGGCCCCCCAGTACCTGATAAGCCAACTTGTATCTCTTGATCAAGAAACTTTGAGTAGGACCTCTCACTAAACTACCAATTTGAAAAGGTTAAGTCTCAAGCCTGCCACCCTTCTGTCCCTAAAAAACAAGTTTTCTTAAATTAATACAACATTAGATCCTGCTTTGCCCTTCAGGTATCGTCTGTCATGATATGTCTTCCCTGCTCATACTCTCTGTGGCACACTAATATGTAGTATTTTATTTATTAAAATGTTTTTTAATCCTCCCTCTCATTTAATTTATTAAATTTATGCTCAATCCTTACTCCCAAAGGTGCTGAGAGTAGCAAACAAACAATAAAACAATAAAAACATTTTAAAAACCATTCCAGTAAAGATAGAGACTACCAGAAGATCTCAAGATGGCCAACAACCATACACACACACACACACACACACACACATATATATATACACACACACACCTCACAAAAAAGAGACAAACCAATAAAATATTAAACTAAGTTCAATCAATCATCATCAAAAGCTACAGAAAATATACTATTGCAACTGAGAACACAGGAGCACTCTGGGCATCTAATCCCTGTGTTAGGAGTGTGTACAGGAGCCAGGCCCTGTGACTGGTAGGGCTTCGCAGGACTGGGGCTTTCCTAAATTTGTTCTGAAGAGGCAAGGCGTGGCCACACAGGTGAGGCAGACTGGTAACTCACAGCACCTGGTGGCAAGAGCCGGGAAGGGATATAAGGTGAGCATTTCCCTTTGGCTCTTTGCCACAGCAACACGCTTCCTGCCTTGCTGCGTTAGGCTTCTTGACCCCTTGCTTCCTGATCCTTGGACCCTTGGCTCCAGGTTTTCTGACCCTCGGACCCTTGGCTTCTTGACTCCCAACTCTCTGACCCTTGGCTTCCAGACTCCCATTCCTGCTCCCACCCCGCCGTCTTGCTCATCCTCAGCCGGGACTTCGACTGCCCGTAAACCAGACCGTGACACCCTGTGTAAGATGTTTATGAAGGACCTTACCATAACACACATAGTTATACATGATATACAGGTCTATTCAAAAACTATTATCGCAGTGTAAATTCTATCCTTTAATAATGTGAGGTCCTAAACTATTAACTATTTGCACTGAAACCTTGACTAACATAGCAAGAAGCAACACAGAGCTCATTTGGCATTATGTGGCCACATTATGCAGCTGACACATAATATCAGCCTCTTCTCTTGCCCTCTTTTGTAGCAAACCATATGTAGCAGTTGCATCCTAGCCAACAAAGTATGATTATAGTCTGTCCTACAAACCAAACTTGCAAAATATGGTTTAACTCCTTCAGAGCTCTGTCTTGGACAGTGGCTTGGTTGTTATGACATGTAGTGTCAAATCATGGTTTTCTGTAAAACAGATGAACCTGATAGTATTATGCAAAGAAAAGAAAGCCAAAACATGCATTTATATAATGCCAAGCAAAGATTTAGTTTTGCATTCCATGTGATCAGAACTGCTATTCAATAGAGGGCTCTGAAGGAGCTGGAATTCTGTGCTGTTTTCATTTATAGACACATGGCCTTTTACTTCAGCCTTTAGAGTTCTTTGTGTGAAAGAACTCTTAGAAAATTTGCAAGGCAGGTCTGGGAGCCCATAATTTAATCTGAAGTCAGGGCACCTTGTAAATGCAGCACACATTAAACATAGATTATGTGCACCAAACCCTGCAGGTCCTGCGGCAAGACTGTGCTCAGTTATGCTGCAACGCTGAGCTCCAGGGCTATTCAGTAACCTTTAATTTCAGTGGAATCATTCAAACCACTGCAGTGCAGAGAGGAACTCTCTAACCTATGCACTCTAGTCCAGAGAAAGATAGAATAAATGTGACTTGGTTGCAAGGTATTAAAATTAAATTCAAACAGCCAGGAGAAGTGAAAACCATCCAGGACTTGACTGCAGTGGTAAAATGCTTCACATATTGAGGAAAGTTGAACCACAAAGCATGTCCTATGCATCCATTTTAGTTACTGATATGAGGAAACAGTATTTTAATACAAAAATATACCCTGTTAAAAAGCAGTACAAATATTTGATATAAAATATTTGAAGTTACACCAAAACACAGTTTATGATTATCCACATGACTGAACTAGTATAACTATTTTCTGGGAACAATTCCATAACATAGCCGAATTTAGCTTGAATCTGCGATTCTGCTTACAAACCCAGCCACAGAAAATGCACATGGATAGTGAATTATGGTGCAACCTTTCATCACTCATGTAGATAGGGGATCACATTTTAGTCGATCCCTGCACACATAAATTGAATCTAATTTAGGACAGAGACTTAACAGAAAGCATTCTGATAAAATGTTCTGTTATCTCAATGAAGACAACCCTGAAAGAATACTGACAGTCCAGTGTCACTAGACAAGTCATAAACCTGGCAGTTTTATAGGGAGTAATGGTTCCCTCTAGTGCTCTGATGAAGGATAGCATTTTACAATCAAGCTATATTCACCAAGATTGGGAAACTGTTTGGAACACATGTTCCATGATGATGCTACAATTTAGGAGCTTCCTACAAAGACATGCTACTGGGGGTGCTTCATTTACAAATAATATACAGTTTTAAAGATCAAAAGCAGAAAGGCTAACAAACTATCTGAAAATACCAACTCCCTTCTACCAAGGAATGATGTGGAATTTATGTGTTAGAAGAAACACTATTTAAAAATAGGCTGGGAGATTCTGAGCTTGCTCTTGGCTAGAGGTCTAAACTGTTCCCTTGCAGAGGACTCCCCTCCCCAATCACTCCATCTGTTTCCGCTATTCTCCTATCTCCCCTCTCTTCTCTCCCTCTGGTATCTACTACTCATTAGGCCTAGGGCTCTGAATTGCCTAGTTCTGACACCGGGCATAGTATTAATACTTTACTTGGCCTCAATGGGATTAAGAGAGTAAATTTTAACTACAATAATGAAGCAGAAAGTATAGAAATGATATTGCCATGTATGTGAAGAAACGCTGGTGCCAGCATACCTAACACATGAACAGACTTGCTGCCCTATAAAATATTTACAAAATGGAACTCCTGACGGAGACTTACCACAATTAGGAAAACGACAATGTCCAATACAGCATTAATCCAGAACAGATTCAAAAACCACACAAATAAATTCTTGCTGCAAGCCTCGTCTGGTTCCCATTTCAGTGGCAGATCTTCAGGTCTCAAATTTCAGCAGTACCCTGTGCGACACCAAAATACTGCACCCACCCACCCCTCTTCTTGCTCTCATTCTAATAATAGTTGCGGCATCCTCTGGGGTGCCCCCGAGGTTCCATGCCCAGTATGACTGAACACACTGCGCTCCCCAATATCCGCCTCTGAACATATAGCCAGGCAAAATTTGGCTGGGTGAATCCGAATCCAGATGCATCAGGGTAGTAATGAAGTGAGAATCCAGTCATGAGGAAAGAAAACAATAAATTCCACTATAGCACATATAGGAAACCACCATACTGAATGATTGTTCACCAAAAGCTATAGAACACTGAATGGCATTTGGAATGGAAAGCTGAGTGACGACATTGGCTTGCTACAAGCATACTATACTTAGTATGCTAGAAGGAGGCATAGCTAGCTGGCTTGTACAGTGAACACACAAGAACTCCTATTAGGAAGTAAAGCTATACTGCAACATTTTGTTGCAATTCCCACTTGTTTCTATTAATGGTAACTGAAACAGTGTCTGATTTGATGCATGGAGGGAACAGAAGGACTGGTAAAGGGAGCAAACAAAATATGTGGATTTCTTGCCATGTGCGGATTAATACTGCTAAAACTAGCACCTTTTCAGGGCGCCAAAGGACAATGATAATCAGCATACTTCACAGAGCAAAAGCTACACTTACTCCCATCTCTTGGCATTTAACAGAAGACACTTACAGAATTTTGCACTAACTGAAGCTCCTGAGACAGCTCATAGCTCATATTACTATCATCAAACCCTGAAATTTAAAAGCATCTATCTTTTCTAAAAGGGAAAAACAATATGCACAGTAGATATAATTGACAGTTGTTCTAGAAACTATAGCAACCTGCTTATTGAAAACCAAGGCAAGGTCCAGTATGATATCGAAGCTGGTCACCCATCAATTATTAGCATTTTACACATACTAACTGCTACACCACATTTGCTCTCAGAAAATTGGATCCAGACATAGCCATGCTTAAACCAACTGAAATCAATGATACTTAAGTAAATGGTGACTTAAGTCCCACTGATCTTAATAGGTCTACTCTAATTAGATGGCTACATCTGGATCTAACTCCCAGAGGCCTAGTGTGGTGCTGTGGTTAGAATAAGGATAGCCCACAAATCCCATCAGCTTCTAATGCCCAGGTTAGAATGCTGTACTTGGCACCAAGGAGGCCCAAGTTCAAATCTTGCTCAGCCATGAAGTCCACTGGGCCCTTGTCCAGTCACTCCTGTGCACTCTCTCTTTGCCTAAGCTCCCCAAGGATAGTTACATGGATATTACCAATGCTAGTGGTGAAGGGCTCTTATCCAGCCCTCTGAGCTCCATGAAAGGTAAATAGAATAATGTAATAAGGGAATGAAAGCAGTAAGTGTGGAAACAGTACTTTGCTCGTCTGTAAATGGTACCTCCACCCTCAAATGCACTGCATTGAAGCAGCTTGTTTCAGGACAAACAAATAAAAAAAGATTACCGGTATGTCACTCAGTCAAACTTTCAATAGCCTGGTTTGCACACCACAGTAAGCCAACTATGTCTTCCCATGATTGCATAAATGTGCTGGAAGAGATCACACCATGTTTGATCATCCCTAGCCCTCTTAGCTTAGGTTTGGCTTAGTATGTAGTCCGAACCTGGTTTCATGGCTTACCTTTCTCCTCTTTAAGTAGGAGGTTCATTCTTGACTACAGCTCATGGTTACTGAGGAGAAAGTCTAACCAGAAACCCGTTTGGGTCACACACTAAAAATACTGGGAAAGAGACACAAAGCAGGTGCAATCTCCTACCCACATGTCCACAGCCAAAATCTAAAATTGTCTCACTTACTATTCACCATCCCAATGCAGCATTGCCCACAAGCACGGCAAAACCAAATCATGGCTTTCAACACATCAACACCATATGTGAAAACAAGGGGCTTCCTCTCCCGCAAGAATTCTGGGAACTGCAGTTCATTCCTCCCAGAGCCACAATTCCCAGCATCCTTGACAAAGTAGAGTTCCCAGGATTCCTTGGGGGAAATCATATGCTCTAAACAGACGGTGGGGGTGTGACCAGCTACAGGGCATTTGATTACTTGTTGGGAGGGACAGTGGTCCAATGAAGTAATAGTCCAGGATACATATATCCTTTCCCCCCTGACAGGGACTCAACGCAGCTTACACAATCCCATCCCCTCACACATTTTTATGTTTACAACAACCTTGTGAGGTAGGTTAAGCAGAGAGGTCATAATTGGCTCAAGGTGACAGGTGCGTCTGTATAAATGAGGTACATGGGTGTAGTGAGATCGAATGGCAAAAGAATCTTCCTGGTGTAGAAGAGAAGGTCCCTATCTTCATCAGAGAAATGTTGGAGGGTACGCTACTGTGATGGAGGGTTCGTCCACATTGAGGTCCAGCTCCAAGGGCCTTCTAGCAGTTCCCTCCCTGCGAAAAATGAGGTTACAGGGAACAATGCAGGGGGCTTCTTTGTAGTGGCACCTGCCCTGTGGAACGCCCTCCCATCAGACGTCAAGGAAATAAATAATTACAGTCGTACTTTGGTTATTGAACGCCCTGGAACTCAGATGTTTTGGCTCCCAATTGTTCTGGTTTCTGAACGTTCTTTTGAAACCTGAACATCTGCCACGGCTTCCGCAGCTTTTGATTGGCTGCAGGAGCTTTGGTTTTCAAAC
The DNA here is from genome assembly GCF_964252035.2 of Podarcis erhardii. Taxonomy (NCBI): domain Eukaryota; kingdom Metazoa; phylum Chordata; class Lepidosauria; order Squamata; family Lacertidae; genus Podarcis; species Podarcis erhardii. Next base: position 10,919,334 of record NC_138514.1, read on the forward strand.
GTTTTGGAAGTCGAACATGTTGAATGGTCACTTTAAAATGTGAAGGTTCATTATTATTCCACAAGTTGTGTATGTCTTTAAGGGCCAGGGCAAATAACGAGACCCAGTCTTACAGCTGTGAAACACAGCAGGTGCTGCTGAGTTGTGTTAATCAAGCTGTGTCAGCAATTGGGTATAGTATATAAGGAGCAGCACCTAGCTATCCCATTACCCTGGGGGTGGGTTGGTGGTTGGGTGATGTTTGTTGTTGTTTAGTGTAAAAGGAGTTTTTGTTTTTGTTATTAAAACCTTTGTTAAAGCTATTTTTGAGTTCCTGGTTATGCATGGTCTCCCCAACAAGCTCTCTGCAGCGCTACTATACTGCAAAAAGCCAACAGAACTACTATACTGCAAAAAGCCAACAGAACAGACTTCCAGAACGGATTCCGTTTGACTTCCAAGGTACAACTGTATACAGAAATCCCTGCCAACCAATTCTCATAAGGGAATGGATACATATACATATACATATATATATGTATCCATTACATGGGACAAAAAGGACAGGTTGCCACGGTCTGTCTAAATTTGAGACTTTTAAGCAAATTATCCTACAAACTGGTAGGGGCTTTTTCTTAGAGGGGTTGTTCATTGGTAAGAAAAATTAATAGGAGCTTGTAAGAAATTGGTTTTCAAACGTTTTGGAAGTTTGGACTTCTGGAACGGATTCTGTTCAACTTCCAAGGTATGACTGTATCTGACTTTTCGAAGATATCTGATGTTTAATGTTTGATGTTTGATCGTGTTTTTAATACTCTGTTGGGAGCTGCCCAGAGTGGCTAGATGAGCAAGGTACAAGTAATTATTATTATTACTGTATTATTATTCCACTTGCCCAGTGCTTAGAAAGCAGTTTTTCCTTTGTCCCATTGCTCACCAAAAAATCTGAACAAACTTCAATCCTTAGAAGAACGATTTAGGTTTTTTTTCCCCTTTTGGGAAGAAAGAAGGAAGGAAAACTCCCCGAGTAACTGTCTAGTTACAGTGGTACCTTGGTTCTCAAACGCCTTGGTTCTCAAAAACCCACAAGTGTTCCAGTTTTTGAACATTTTTCAGAAGCCAAACATCTGATGCTGTTGTCAGCTATTGTTTCTGGGGCACCAATCAGAAGCTGCGCCTTGGTTTTCAAACATTTCAGAAGTCAAATAGACTTCCGGAACGGATTAAGTTTGGCTCTTTTGTTTTTGCTATTTATTTTGTGTCTTTGGTTTTTGATGCTTTTTTGGTTAATTTGTTTTGTGACTGCAAGGAACCCAGTTCAGCTACTGATTGATTGTGTGACTCTGGAAATGGATAAAAGCCCACAACCAATGACTATCATCAGTGCATGTAAGATTTATTTAAAAAAAAAATATCATCTGCAATACTATCTTATTTTATAGTACAATACATTGCATATTGCTTTCATTTTACGGATCAATGGTCTCTTTAGATAGCAAAATTCATGTTAAATTTCTGTTTTAGGGGTTGTTTTTAAAAGTCTGGAACGGGTTAATCTGTTTTACATTACTTTCTATGGGAAAGTGTGCCTTGGTTTTGGAACCCTTTGGGTTTTGGAACGGACTTCCAGAATAGATTAAGTTTCAGAACCAAATTACCAGGGCCGGATATAGGTTTGACGAGGCCCTAAGCTACTGAAGGTAATAGGGCCCTTTATATATCCAGCTGTCCTTTGTCAACAACAAATTGTCGCTTTTTTGTGTTGAATATATGCTATATGGTAATTTAGGTACCTAATAGGGATCTAAAGCCATTTGCACATAGCAAAATATGTATTTTATCAAAGTAATTGTTGAACTGAAATACAACTAAGTATATTAATAGTGATTTGGGGGATGGGGAAAGAGAGTGGGGCTCTAAGCTATAGCTTGTTTAGTTTATACGGCACTGAAGGTACCATTGTATTCGCTTACTTCGAAACATGGTCCTGCCGCTCCTGAGGTGAGGCTCGTCTGAGGCGCCTCACGCGCCTTTTCCCGCCTTCATCCTCTTAACAACCGTTAAAACAACCGTTAAAACGCTCCTGCCGCGGCACGCGCTGCAACGCTCTCCCTAACGCGCACGCGCACACCACGCGACTCCCTTCTCGCTTCCCCACTCTCTCTCCCCCCCCCCCCCCCAATTCTTCCGCTTTCCACTGTTGGCTGTCACGCCTGGCGGAAGCCCCGCCCGCTGGGCTCCGACCGTCACTTCCGCCCGCTCGGCTCCGCAGCTCCAATATGGCGGCGCCCTGTGGCTCCTCACAGCTCTCAGCCGCCGAGCCGCCGCTGAAGATCCCCAAGATGGAGGTGCTGTCTCCCGGCTCTCCCGGGGCCCTCAGCGACGGCAACCCCAGCCTCTCCGAGCCTTCCACGCCCAGCGGCGCTTCCCCGCTAGGCCCCGCCGGGCCGGGCTCCGTGGCCGCGGCAACCTCGGCGGGGACTGGGGCCGGCTCGGGGGGCGGCGGCGGCGGCGGGGGCCGCGGCGGGGCCTCCCCGTCCGTCTCCTTCTCGCCCGGAGGCACAGCCACGGCGGCCGCCTGCCGAGGCGTGTCGTGGACGCCGGCCGAGACCAACGCGCTGATCGCCGTGTGGGGCAACGAGCGGCTGGTGGAGGCGCGGTACCAGCAGTTGGAGGGCGCCGGCACCGTGTTCGGCAGCAAGGCCCCCGGGCCCGCCATGTACGAGCGGGTCTCCCGGGCCCTGGCCGAGCTGGGCTACGAGCGGACACCGTCCCAGTGCCGCGAGCGCATCAAGGTACGGAGCGCAGCCGCTTGCCCAGCAAGTGATGCTCGAGAGAGGAGGAGGAGGAGGCGGAGGAGGTACCTGGGCGTTCCCTGAAAAGGGTGGCTCATAGCTTGGGGACTTCTCCATGTGGGTAGTTGGTTGGCTGGCGGGCCGCTTCTTCCTTGGAAATCCCAGCGCACTTAAGTCTTGGCCGAGGAAAGAATGTGCCCTTCCTTCGGGCTTGCTTTGTAAGCCTTCGGTTGATTCTCCAGGGAGCTTTTGACAGCCAACAAAACTCATCCCCTAGTGCCCGTTTTGGTTTTGTCATTCTCTGGTCCGTTGCGACCAACTAAAATAGCTTTAGTGCGGGGCTGGGGACAGTCCATTTATTGCTTTCTTGGACTTAATTGTGGTCAAGAAATCACATGTAATCAACTCTTCATTAAAAGGAGAAAACAAGGCAGCACCATCCTATCCAGCAATGCAAGCAGTTGAATGAAGATTTTTTTTGGTCTGATTCCTAAAGATTTTGTAGGGTTGGCAAGGCCACAGACTATTATTTTATCATCTTCTTTTCCTTCAAGAGCAGGATGCTCCCTTTAGGAAAGAGTTCCCACACAGAAACTTTCAGAGTTTTCTGCCACAGGCAGCAGGGCTCCAATGAATCACAGGGAGCAGAGCTCTAGATATGAGAAGCAAGGCTGAGAGTTGTTCTTCCGGAAGATAAGATTCCACAGCTTGAAAAATATTAGGAACTGGTTCAATTTGGATTCCTGTGTTTTCTGTACAGTTTAGCAGACCAGCCCCAAATTTATATTGGTTGTGTGCCATAATGGTGAAGAGCAGTATTCAGTGGTAGCTTTATCTATTCAAGTATAGTGAATGTTTTCTAAATGACAGGTTTGTTTGAGGACTTGGTTTAGTTTTGTTCATGGTATTTGAACATTACTTTTATTATGCAGCATTAAAAAGGGATATAGCAGTGAATGTGTTGGAAGAATGTTAGCTTTTGGAAAGCAAGTGGACAAATTCAGGTGGAATGCCAGTAGAACGCAAAGCAAAAATGTCTCAAGCAAATTAAATCTCATGCAAGTCAAATCATCTGCTTCCATTTTCTGCCAGATTACACGAGTACATATTGCTGTTTTAAAAATGAATATTATTTATGTTTCTGTTTGGTTTAGTGACTATTTAGCTGAACAGCAGCATCTTATGGAGTAAGTATTGTTGTGAGTTGGTGTGGGGAAGTAGGCTGTGTGCCCAAGTCCTTTCTAATTCCTGAATTCAACAAGGATCCAATTGCTAGAATAGCTAGACAAGTTTTTTGGTAAAGTCCTCCTAAGTGTGGGTCCTTAAGGTAACAAAGGAAGTGGCTCTGTGCCAGCTGCAAAATGGGTGGGCCCCCATCCCTCAACTGTATTAGAAAGACAAAAGCCAAAGTTGAAGGGTGTGAGCTAAAAACAGGAGGCTGCAGTCTGGGTAATATAGATTCCTAGTTTAGTGGTTGTCTTTTCTGGGAATGTGGTATCTGACAAATCAGAGTTAACCAGCATAAGAAGCATGTAGTTTTCCTTATTTTTCAGTGTGAGAATAAATGGTTCGGAATAATGAAATTTGTTAGAGACTGGAGTGAAACTTTGTTGGTTCAGTTAATAGTTTTTCTTATTAGGTGGGAAAGGTAGCAGGAATTAGTATAATGGCAAACTAAATTTGCTCATATTCCCAAGTTTTCTTATTTTCCTCTTCACTCTGACTAATATTGAAGAGGATGCCATTTTAACTAACTTAACTTGTATTTTGCTTATTTTGAGTCAGTGCTGCTGAAGATAAGTTTCCTTTAATTTTAATGCGTTGGTATTAATACTAAGATAAGGGGAGGGCATGACTAGATAAAATCCAGTGCCTTCTTCCCTCTGGTGCTGTCAGCTTTGTTAGTGAAAACCACCTGTGTGATAGTGGAAATGATACAGGAGCAGCAGGAGCAGCAGCAGCAGCACATATCCTGGGATGCTATATTTGGGCTGTTTCATCATCCACCCACCAACCCACAGCCTTTTGTACAGGCAGTGCAACTGTTCTGTGGGCACAGAGCTGTCACCTTTATCAGACAAGTATTAATCTTTATGACAGTTGTATGTTGCCCCATAACACAAAGTTGTCTAGGTCAAGGGTTCCCAAGGGTTCCCAAACTATTCCAGACTGCCAGTAGTTGCAAGCGTGTCTGAAAATATAATTAAAAATCATACAGCAGCTAGCACAGTGCATTACAATTGCTATAACAGGCAGAAAAACCAGTAACCAATTTTCAAGTGGTCCATGGGGAAATCTTTCTAGATGCCTTACAGTAAATAAATAGAAAACAGTGAAAATGGACCTACTAAACCATTAGAACTGCTTTTTAAAATATATTTCATGGTTTTGTTTTTGGTCTTTGATTTTTTAAATTTTGTATTAACATTTGTATTATTCTGTAAGTCACTTTGGGTCACTTTTTGTGAAAAAGTGACAAAAAATGCAAGAATAATATACAAATAAATACGAAGAATATAATATACACCAAATCCAAAAACTATGTAGAGACAATAGACCTCTCCATACTGGGTACCCTCAGTGTTAAATACATTTTTTAAAAGGGGGTAGAGAAACAACCCCAGACTAAGTTATTTAAAAGCTTGGATGAGCAGAAAGGTCTTAACCTAGCACCCAAAAGACCATAAAGATGAAGCTGAGTTATTTTAAGCACAAGATTGCTATAAGTGGGCTACTCTCATGCAAGAGTCAGAAATTGTTTAAAGCCAGTAAGTAGTGCATGTGGTAAACGTGCAAAGCTGGTTAAGCAGTTATGCCCTGCAAGGAGGAAGTACTTTCAGAATAAGTGTTTATTCAGACCAATTATAGCAAGTTGTAGGACAGAACCATAAAGGATTAAAACGGTCGTAGGAATTAAATGACAGAGTAAACATCCAGAAGAATTACATGAAAATATGATTGGAAGTCTCTAACAGCTGAAGATTTTCCAGAAGAGGAAGGTATTCATACTGTGATGGAAGGCTAATGTTTGTTTATGATATTTGTATGCCACTTAGAAGGAGGCAAGATAAACCTCCCTGGTGGGAGGGGGGCGAGTTCCAAGGTCTGGGTGCAGTAACAGAAAAAGTCCCTTCTTCCTGTTCCACTCAAACAATTTAGGTTTCAGACTGTCAAGAGAGCCTCCAAACATGAATAGGTAGGCAGGCCCGTGTGGGAAAAGGCAGTCTGTCCCCGAAAGTATAAAGGTATGTATCTAGAAGAGCATCTAATGATATGGTCTCTCTTCTCTGTAACCTGAAGTGGCGACAAGCCTTTATGGCTTTAAGGCAGATTGTCAATCTGAATCGATTATCTTGACTGTGGTATAACCATTACGTGTGAGCAATTGTTGATGCTGGCATTCATTTTGCACCTTTGTAACTTTATCCAGGGCGGGTTGGAGAAGGTCACATATATTTTGGCAGGTGGCCTAATCCTACTATATTTTTATACTGTTTTACTTGCATGCTATATTGATACGATACTGACTAATCCAAAACAGGATTGCTTAGTTTGATTCAGATGAAATTAAAAGTTCCTTTTCATGTTTTTGATACCAGTTGCCACATTGATGCAGGCCCAATAATGCCGGCTGGAAGCTGTGTTCTCTAGGGAAGGGACTTATGTTTGATTTGTTGTATCACTGGTATCCACCATAGTTGAAGAACTTGAGTGACCAGCTGCCTTAGCCAGCTTGCTTGCAATCTACATTGTGGAAAGCATTGGATAAAGTAATTAAATTTCCTTAAAGTAATTAAACAGCATTATACAGCTTCTACTTAAAAAAATAAAATATTTTTCTCTCTCTCTCTCCAAATACCTTGCCCAGTTGTCAATATAATTTAAAGCCCATTATGTATGAATGTATACTTGCTTATACTTGCTTAACACAAGGGTCATACAATCTTACAAAAGATTGTAGAGTTGGAAGGAACCATGAAGGTCATCTAGTTCAACCCCCTGCAATGCAGGAAACGTTTGCCCAACTTGGAGCTTGAACCCATAATCCTGAGATTAAGAGTCTCATGCTCTACCAACTGAGCTATATGTTTTTTAACAAAGGAGAGAAATTCAGAAGATTCTACTTATATATGAGCAGTTATGCATCCTTTTACTTGTCTATTATGAGTTTTAAGGCTGCAGTCCTAAAAGCACTTGTTGTTGTTGTTTTCATTTAGTCGTGTCCGACTCTTTGTGACCCCATGGACCAGAGCACACCAAGCACTCCTGTCTTCCAGTGCCTCCCGCAGTTTGGTCAAACTCACGTTCGTAGCTTCGATAACACTGTCCAACCATCTCGTCCTCTGTCGTCCCCTTCTCCTTGTGCCCTCCATCTTTCCCAACATCAGGGTCTTTTCCAGGGAGTCTTCTCTTCTCATGAGGCGGCCAAAGTATTGGAGCCTCAGCTTCACGATCTGTCCTTCCAAGGAGCACTTAGGGCTGATTTCCTTAAGAATGGATAGGTTTGATCTTCTTGCAGTCCATGGGACTCTCAAGAGTCTCCTCCAGCACCATAATTCAAAAGCATCAATTCTTCGGCGATCAGCCTTCTTTATGGTCCAGCTCTCACTTCCATACATCACTACGGGGAAAACCATAGCTTTAACTATACGGACCTTTGTCGGCAAGGTGATGTCTCTGTTTTTTAAGATGCTGTCTGGGTTTGTCATTGCTTTTCTCCCAAGAAGCAGGCATCTTTTAATTTTGTGACTGCTGTCACTATCTGCAGTGAACTGCTGTCACTATCTGCCTTGTTGCTATGCCATGCAGGGCCACCCAAGACGGACAGGTCATAGTGGAGAGTTTTGACCAAACCTGGAGCAGGAACCGGCAAGCCACTACAGTATCCCTGCCAAGAAAACTCGATGGACAAAAGCACTTATCTGAGTATAAATACTATTGTACTTGATGAAACTTACTTCTGAGAAGACATGCATAGGATTGCACTGCAGATCCGTGTCTGTCTACAGGCTTTGTTGAGTAGATCTTCAGCCATTGTTTGAGATGGCACCCAACTGTTCTAAACAATTTCAACAAGAGCATCAAATGGGGCTATTAAACTATTCCTAATGTATGCAGATTTGAAATAATTATAATGCAGATGAAAAGTTCTAAGTTTCTGGTGATCAATGCTTCATAATTTAATGAAAGACATAGAAAGCTAATGAGTTAGATCAGTGAAATGGTTTTACATGGTACATTTATGCCTCTGCTTTTCATAAAGAAAGTGCTAAAAAGTTCTACAGAAACAAATTGATGCTGCAGACCAAGTCAGCAGTTAATGAGCTGACATTTCTTTTTAAAAAGAAAGAAAGAAAGAAAGAAAGAAAGAAAGAAAGAGACTTGATTAGCATGCATGTACTGTATAAATATTTGGGAAAGGAAGGACTTTAAAATTCTAAAGAACTCTTTTTTTAAAATAGAAAATGGCATGACACCATTGAAAGGAGCTAAAGATGGATGAGCTTGGATGAATAATAAGGTTCAACTTTTCATTAAAAGCTCTTGATCACTTTCATTCTCAAAGTCAAAATATGTTTAAATCAAGCAACATGCTTCATAACTTGAAGCAGAAATTTACTGGCCTGGGCTACACTGGAAGTGAAAACCAAGTTTGTCCTCAATTTGTTAATTTGATCATCTTGCTCCTTTTGAATAAAGCAGAATCTACTGGAATCATGAAGTACCATATTTTTCGCTCTATAAGACGCACCTAGTTTTTGGAGGAGGAAAACAAGGGAAAAAATATTCTGAATCTCAGAAGCCAGAACAGCAAGAGGGATCGCTGCGCAGTGAAAGCAGCAATCCCTCTTGCTGTTCTGGCTTCTGGGATAGCTGCGCAGCCTGCATTCGCTCTACAAGACGCACACACATTTCCCCTTACTTTTTAGGAGGGAAAAAGTGAGTCTTATAGAGCAAAAAATACGGTATATATTGAACCGCTGTTACCTATTCAGCTATGTAATGAGTGAGCAGCATTAATCTAGATCTTGGGCAACTTCTTTGATGAGCCTTTGAAACGTCTGTAATATGAAAATACACTGCTTAGTTACTTTATATAACGGTTTGCTAAGTTAATCTCCTTATCTAATACCTGATTTATTATCATCATTCGTCTTTCTGGATATAACTTTCCTCCTTTTGCCCGGAATAATGAAAGGGATTAATTTTCAAAGGAACTAGTAGTTACTCAGGTACACAAATTGGGTACTCTGGGCTTGTCTGCATACAGCAAGAGTGTTTCAGGACATGTGATTTCATTTTGGTCTGCCTTGCAGAGCATATGCAGATTCACTTTCTAGAACTGGTAATTATTTCTGAGGAAGCAAAAGATCACATGAATATTCTATTAGGAATTGAACTGAACCAAACTGGCATCAAACATGGTTGCTCAAATGAGTTGCAACTTTCTATTTGTGCTTTTGTCTAGGTCAGGGGTCTGCAACCTTTAAGACAAAAAGAGCCACTTGGACCCATTTCCAAAGGAAAAAAAAACTGAGAGCCACAAAACTCGTCATTATAAAAATAACTTTTTTGTCACTTTTTTAATTATTTCTTTGTTTGACCCCTCAGAATTACTCCTCCTCATAGAAATAAACGTTAAATTAACAAGTTACCTTTTTGTGTGTGTGTGTTCTTCATTCCCCTTCAAAACAGTGACCAGCGTACATGCCCCCTTTCAATGCAGTGACCAGCGTACATGCCCCTTACAATGTAGCAGGCGGGCGGGCAGGCGGGAACGTGACGTTGGGACGGTGCGTGACTAACGCACGCACCGCCCTCATGCGACGTCACAGCCAGTACAGCGCCCGCCACAGTGGGGAGTGTCGGGGCGCACAATGCGCCTCCTCCTCTCGCTAGTATCTGTCCCGGAGCCGCGGCAAAGGTGTAAAAGAGCCACATGCGGCTCCGGAGCCGCGGGTTGCAGACCCCTGGTCTAGGTGAATCGATTTTGAAGGTGGAACACCTAGTTGGGTTGGGTAGGGTAGGGTAGGAGGTGGGAAAGGGTAGAATAAGCTGGGGGGGCACTTAATTCTGACTTGTGCTTTTGTGCTCACATGGTGCGCACACCAGTAGTATACCTGTTTCCCTGGATTTTAGCAGGTAGGCTGTGTTAAAATAGTTCTGAATGCTCAGTAGGATTGCTGCTAGTCAGGATTCTTTGTTGGTATTGAAACAAGCAGTGAGAAAATACCTGGAAATGCTAAATTGAGCCCCAAATATTTGAAGTAGTGTTTATGAATGCTAGGACTCCCAAAAGACCTCAGTAGATCATATTAAGACTTCTTGGCTAATTGTGCTAGATGAACTGTTTGTTTTAGCTTGACATTTAATAAAAGCGTTTATTATCTCTAATGAACTCGTATTAGTGTCTCCTGTAATACTCTGCTGCTTAGCTAGAGAATCAACTCATTGTCACACAGTTAAGCAACAGTATAGGGATTTTGGTGGGTTTAGCTCTGTTGACTTCCCAGTGGGATTAAGTATTGAAAGAATTCCCCCACACCTGTAAGCGGATTGTGAAACTTGCTGGGAAATATCAGAAAAGTGTGCACAGTCACTAAACATGTTCCCTACAGAAGGCTAGAAACACTTCAAATATATTTAGCCTTTTTCCTTTCTAAAAGAAAGAGAAAATGTTCTCCCTGTCTTTTTCTCCCTGTCTTCACATCTCCAAAGTTAGCAGTATGAAATGAAGTAACGTTATGAAACTTACCATTCTTAGGACCAGTATGGTGTGTTAAGCAGCTCATTTTGTGTGTCATCAAAGGGCAATATATTGTTAGTTGCATTTTTACTTCCGAGGAGGAGGAGGAGGTGCTTGTGGGATTTTCTATATTGAGTGTCCTTGGGTACTCTATCCCTTGAGATGGGAGGGGGAGCGCAATTTGCTGCCCTGCCGTAAGCAGCAAAATAACATGATTTCAGCTCCTGGGATTCCAAATATGCATTAGGCCACTGATTAACTCTTCTCTGCATGATTAAGAAATGAGCATCAGCATTGTCACTGGAGCGATAGGAGAAGCTGGCAAAGTTACACTTTATAAGAATAAAAATCCAAAGTGGTTGGGAGACAAGAGTGTATTATGGTGCTTGAGTTACTGAATTTCTTCAAATCCTTACAGCTTTTGCCCTTCCTATTTTATTATTTCTGTCATTGGAGCATACTTGCTCTTGCAAACAGGGTGCCCTGTGATGCGGTGTGTGGTCAGTTTTCTGCCTATAGCCCGCTCTTTACATCAGACTATGTTAATAGGTACAGATTTAAGGTTTTCCAAAGAACAGGTGTTGTATGCAGTTGGAAATCAGGAAGGAAGACCCGGAAGGAAGTATTTGTAAAGCTTTATGCTTGCTGCTGCTGTGTAATGCATACTGCTTGCAGCCAAAGTGTAAGAATGAAAGAGGCCAAAACCTGAGTGAAGCTTGGTGTATAAGATGCTTCAGAATCTAGGGCAGACTGTTGGGTTTAATGTTTTATTATTAGACCTGACCATCGTAGTACTGTGTGTTATGATATTTGAGTATGGGAGTTCAGAGTATTATTGATTTCACCTCTTTTAAATTTCAGCAGCTTCCCAAGAGACAGAGTGAGTTAGTAAGGATGCAAAATATGTAAGTAATATATTTTACTAGCTAAAGAGTTTAGGCCAACAATTTTTTTTAACTTCTTAAATGTTTTCTTTTTGGAGTAAGGGATGATCCAACTGTCTGCTTTTGGTGACTCCTGTTTCTTTCTCTTTCTCTCTCCCTTCCCTTAATCTTCTCCAAACTATGGGCACAACAGTAGCTATTCTTTCTCCTCCCTTTGTAAAGGTGTACATCTTATGGGCTTGTTGGTATCTTACTGGGATTTAGTTCTGCATAATACAGCAAGTTTGGGGGCTAAGAAGGGAAAGCCCTTGGTAGTAGACAAGAACCAGTAAAAACTTATGTCTTAAAACGATGATCACTCAGATGCGCTGTGCTCTTGAGGCAAATATACAAATGAAAGTGCTGTATGCTGGAAACTTTAAATGGCTGCAAGAGTTCAACCTGGCTTTAAAGCTACTTGGTAGTATCCTGTTTTGGTTAAAAATAGTAAAATATATATGGCAGAGCTTTGCTCAGCCAAAGTTAGAGATTAAATAACATTGTGTAGCTTATTTAGAAGTCTTGGTAAGCTAGTTTACACTGACCAGGTCCCTTCTGTCTTTCAGACTCTTCGCAGGTGTTACAGCCGGGTAAAAGAGCACGGCGTTGGGAAAAGGAAAAGCAGTTACACCTTTGAACAGCTGGAGCAGGTGTTTGGTCAAGGAGGATGGGACTCTCAACCCTGCCAGCCTGTGCTTATCAATAGCAGTGGCCTATACCAAGAGTTGGAGTCAGACGGCAGCACTATGGAGGAATATTCGCAGGACGAATGGGGGAACCACAGTCAGGACCTTCACTGCTACCAGTCAGGAGACCAAGAGTTAGGTATGAAATACTAGTCTTCGTCATAGCTATAATTCTGCTGCTGCCATTTATGCTGCTTGTTGTCATTGTGTATCTTGATGAAGAGGTTTAAATCATCTCATTATAAATAAGGAAAATGGAATGCACAGAGGAGGACTGCTGTACTTCTTTGGCCAGTTTGGTTCATTCTGTCTCCCTCTCTCTGCCTGTGTAGGCTTAACACAGGCTTCCTCAAACTCAGCCCTCAGACTCAGACCTCAGACTCAAACTCAGATGTTTTGAGACTACAATTCCCATCATCCCTGACCACTGGTCCTGCTAGCTAGGGATTATGGGAGTTGTAGGCCAAAAACATCTGAAGGGCTGAGTTTGAGGAAGCCTGGCTTAACACTTGCTTCCCTACTGGCCACTGCACCCACAAGCTCTCAAGAACACTCACCCACCCCTGTTTCTAGAAAATAGCTCACACATGAGAAACAAAAGCTACAGCATTTGAGAGTTTCAAACAGTGCATTTAGATTTTGCAAGTTTCCCTATGTTTTGCTGATTGTTATTTTCCTTATAGTTATGGATGCACGTGGGTGTTTTTACAGAAATGTTTTTTTCTGTTTGATGTTACTTGAAATAAGAATTGGTGGTACACAGGAAATCTAAATTAGATGCAAAGGTTTGTTATATGCAATCTTCATATATAAGCAGGGCAGAATTGTGTTATGTAAATATTCAATAAAGTGACCTTCTGGCTTGATTCTTGTTATTATTCTTAAGAAGAGTGTAATTCTTTAATCTGTACATAATGCTGAATAAATCTAACTTTTATTGCACTTTTAAGTGCTATTTAAATGTATGTCAGGACGTTTAAATTAAAAAAGTAGCAAGTTTTTGTTTTTGTTTTTAACAATTATTTGTAACCCAATCTTTCAGATGAAATGCCTGCTATGAAGAAATCACTGAAGATAAAACAGGAATCTTCTGAAGAATCCCAGTGAGTAATTTATGAGTGTCCTACCTGGGAATCTCTGACAGTAGTTGATTTTAGAAAGAGGGCATCTATAACTTTAAACAATAACTATAAAGTTCTTCAAGCTTTCTCTGTTCAGAACTCGTTCGTATAAAATGAGTCTTTAACCTCTGTAACACATACAGCCATCAGCTGTTTGTATGTTGTCCACTGAAATCCAGACACTGGTCTATGTAATGTTCTTACTTTAAATTTTTATCTCCCACCCCATTTTATTTCTCAAGCTCAGGTAGATGATGGAGAGTCAAGTTGACATCCACCAAATTACTTGTTTGCTAATGATACTCTTATCCTGTCCAGTTCAAAATTTGAGCCTCTCAAAGTAGCTAACCCACATTAAAAATGCAGTTATAGCAGTTATTTGGTTGGTAACTGTGAGAACACGATACTGGGCGGGCCATTGTCCTGATCCAGAAAGCTATTATACCTTATATTAGAATAAAAGCAAACAGGCTACAGATAAAATTTGACAGGAGGAGGGAACCAGCAGAATTGACTAACATTCAGGTTAAAGGCCTGATTTCTCTCTGTCTCTGTTGCACACCCCCACCCCTCTCTCTCTGACACACAAAATCAATTCGGGTAGAAATATAATGTCATTTGGGCCAATCGTATCTTCTGAGGCAGGGAATTTTTGAAAGCTGAGTGCTCACAACTGGGAGAGGTTTCATGCGGTCACAGCAATAGCCCTTCAAATGGGAGAGCGACACACAAGCAGGACTATCCAGATAACTTCATTGGGCAGGAAGGATTGTACAATAAGAGAAGATCCTTTAGGTATTCTTGTCTCAATCCATTAAAGGTCACTTGAATTGCACCTGGAAGTAAACTGGCAGCCAGGGCAGTTAATACAAGGCTAGTAACCCACGCTACTGCAAAGTCTTGCTTGGAAGGAATAATCTTCTGGAAATATTAAAAAGAGATTATGAAAAGAGCATATTTTTGTGTTGTGCACAGTCCTGGCTTCCAAAATCTGCCTGTTCCCTAGGAAGATGACATGTGCAACCCTGTTTTTCCAGGGTGACTCCGGACCTCCTTTATTATCTAAGTGGCAGTTTGTAGGATTGTGTCATTGTGCGTTGACTGTGTTGAATGCAGCTACTTGGAAATTCCTGTTTTCACGTCCTGGAATGCTTGCCAAACATAGTAGTCTTCATATGGGTAGGTTTATCAGGCAGCGCAGAACCATTTAAATCGGCAGTACACCAGTTGTGTCCCCACACCAAATAAGGTAACTACTAGTTAGGTCTCAGTACACCTTTGAAATAATTTGGCAAAGACAGGTTAAGCTGCTGAATAAGCCAAGATAATTGTACTTGTAACAAACTTTTGGAAAGATGTTAGATCACAATGTGGGACTCAAACCCATGACCATGAGATGAAGAGTCTCATGCTTTACCAACTGAGCTATCTAGAGATCAAACCTGGGACTTTCTGCATGCCCTGCCTCTGAGCTTTCTTTGAATTATGCTAGATAACACTAGGACCATTTTAAATGGTGCATTTAGAATTATTGTGGTGATTAAGGCACCACTACAGTTCTCCACGGTGTATAAGCTTTTGCTGTTGTTTAGTCGTTTAGTCGTTTCTGACTCTTTGTGACCCCATGGACCAGAGCACGTCAGGCACTCCTGTCTTCCACTGCCTCCTGCACTTTGGTCAAACTCATGTTCGTAGCTTCTGGTCAGTATAAGCTTTACTGACCAGAAAATGCCTTTGGAGCAAGCAGGTCAGGTTAGTTATATGAAATTATATTCAAAAAGAGCCAGGGCAACATTTTTAATTTCTGTAGCTACTACATGTGTTTACAGTGTCAGATGTTCTTGCACAGGGGTCAGCAAACCTTTTCAGCAGGGGGCTGGTCCACTGTCCCTCAGACCTTGTGGGGGGCCGGACTATATTTTGAAAAAAGAACAAATTCCTATGCCCCACAAATAACCCAGAGATGCATTTTTAAATAAAAGGACACATTCTACTCATGTAAAAACACCAGGCAGGCCCCACAAATAACCCAGAGATGCATTTTAAATAAAAGGACACATTCTACTCATGTAAAAACACGCTGATTCCCAGACCGTCCGTGGGCCGGATTTAGAAGGCGATTGGGTCGGATCCGGCCCCCGGGCCTTAGTTTGCCTACCCATGTTCTTGCATATGAAAGTTGGTGTTTAAAACTTATACCTCTTGTGCTCTTCTAAACTAAGGTTACCAGATTTTTTTCCCCAATGAATGCAGGGACACTTTTCAACTTCAATGGATTTTGTATGGGGACTGATTTGTAAATCCAGGGACTGTCCCTGGAAAACGGGGACGTCTGGTAACCTTATTCTAAACCCCTTGATTGCCTGCCTTAAACCTTACACTTTGTTTTTTTTCTTTCTTTTTAAGGAAGCGTGATATGATGCAGAATATTGTACAGATCTTGGAATCTGTCCAGTTAAAATGGGAATTATTTCAGAGCTGGACAGACTTCTCTAGGCTGCATCTTTCTAACAAACTGGCCATTTTTGGCATTGGCTACAACACGCGGTGGAAGGAGGATATCCGCTACCACTACGCGGAGATTAGTTCCCAAGTCCCCCTTGGCAAGCGGCTCCGGGAATATTTCAACTCGGAGAAACCAGAGGGCAGGATCATAATGACCAGGGTACAGAAAATGAACTGGAAGAACGTTTACTACAAATTCCTAGAGATCACTATTAGCGAAGCCAGGTGCCTAGAGCTTCACATGGAGATTGACTGGATTCCTATTGCTCACTCTAAGCCAACAGGTGGAAATATTGTGCAGTATTTATTACCTGGGGGTATTCCTAAGAGCCCTGGTCTGTATGCCATTGGTTATGAAGATTGTCACGAGAAACTACAGTCTCCTGATCATGAGGGCGTCAGCCAAGACCCTGAAAATGAGACACTGGGGGAAGCAGATATGCCCCTGTCACAAGCGTCGCTCAAAGTCGAGATGGAATCCACCCGAATAATATATTGTTACCTTGGTATTGCCGAGGTCAGAACTCTTCAACAGTGCTTGTTCTTACATTTTCAAGCAAACACCAAAACCTTCAGCAAAGAGTGGGTTGGAATCAATGGCTTTTTATCTCAAAACTGTATTGTAGACCCGGGAATTTCTCCCAAGTCCATCTACATCAAATTTGTAGAAGTAGAGAGGGACTTCCTTTCTGCTGGCTCTTTGGTAGAGTGTCTGGAAAAAGCCATTGGATACCCCTTGAAATTTAACAACTGAATTTCGTCCTTCATAAGGATTGCAGGTTTGACTCTTCTGTGGCATTGGGGCGTCTTACGGAATCTTGCAGTACAGGACTGGGCGAAATAAGCCTTCCTGAATGAACTTGAAGAAAAAAAGACACTTGCGAATGATTTTACAAAATGTGTATCCCAAGTCAGTAAAATATACTGCTTACTTGCCTTGGGCTGGTTTTGTAAAGAGAAGACTCTGAAAGGGAGCCTGTAAATACAATGACTGTTGGTACATTCCACGTTGGACAAACGTACACTTTGCGTTTCATATGAAAAAGCTGTTTTCCACAATGTCTCATTTTTACACATCTTGTCTCTATAAGTGTTATTACAGTTATGTAATAAATAAGCAATAGATAATGGCAAGTTTAAACTTGGAGTCACTTGAGACTGTTTTTCAGTGCCACCCTTTGCTCCTCTTGTATATAATTTAGCATTTCACTTTTTTCACCCATCAAGTGTTTTTTACTATTTCCAACCAGTGTTGCCTGCAAAAACTTCTGTTTCTGTGATGTATCCCACTTTACTAGTAGTGTTGCCATATCAACTTTTTTGTTTTGTTTTGGTTTATTTTATTTTATTTTTTTACATTAAAGTAATCCCTGGCATTTTTAAACAAATTTAGTTCGCCTCTTTATGTGGCAGTGAAAGTAACTCAACTGCTGGGATGCATTTTGCCATACCATGCTTTTATCAAATACAATCAAAGCTGTGAGAAGGGGGTGGGAGGTGGGGAGGGGAAAGTTATGGACCAGGGGAGTAAGCCTTTTTAATGCCTCATCAAAATGTGACTATATAAGCCCCATTACGCTGCTGGCAAGGTCCGGCTTTTTAAAAGTTCTTTTTTTAAAAACCTCATTGATCAGTGGAAGTTGTGGCATACAATGAATGTGTCAGTCCAAATAAAAACAAACAAACATGTGAGTTTTCAGAAATGTGTTTCTTACTCGGTGGTGTCTCCCTGGACATAGAAATGATCTTCACAGTTATTTATGCTCCATCATCCCTCACACCTGGCATAAAGCAAGAATGCCTGTACTTTCAGAAGGTAAGGATGTAAATACCTTTGGTAGGATGTCTGTGGGTTCAAGGTACTATCACTGTGTTTCTAAATACAAACTGAACTTGTAAGTTACAAAGCACTAGAGCTTGGTTCAGAATTGGCCTTTATTCTTGAATTACGGGTCTGTGGAAATTTGTGGTAACTTCTAACAGAGAGATGCAAGAACTGGTTGGTATTCTAAAATACCACTTTTAAAAAGCACATGTAGACGTACAACATTTTTCTAGTATCAGCAGTGAGTGGGATCAGCATGGAGCATGAAATCTTGCACTTTTCTGGGGCTGTACATAGCCAGAATTTCCAATCATAGTTCTCTTCTGAGTTGTATTGGCACCTGGTACATCACCTCTCTTTAATAGGAAGACATTCTCCATTACTGAGGTATAGGGTACCTGAACACTCCAGACCTGGAAAGAGAGGCACACTGCTTCCTTACCTGCGAATGAAATCACAACTCTTGTCTTCCTGCTTTATTTCTCTACCCAACAGACTGGAGAAATTGATTTTGGGGGTAAGTTTCCTGTTGGAGCGTCACATGGATAAAACCCAGTGTTTTATTCCTACCTACCGTACTTTTCTGTGTATAAGACGTCCCCATGTATAAGACGCAAGGGCCCTTGTGCTAGCAAACAGAGAAGGTTGACCCTGCAAGTAAGTGTAAAATTGATGCAAGATAGTACACACACATCCCCCCCCCCATTCATTTAACCCAGAGAAAAACCATGTTTGATGGTATCAAAAGCAGATGAGAGGCTGAGAAAGAGCACTGGGATTGCCTTCCCCCTTTTTGCTGTCCCGCTAGAGGTCACCCAGAGGTCACCACACCCACACCCAAACTTGGATCTGAAGTCTGGTTGGAAAAGGTCCAAATAATCTGTGTCCTTCAAGAGTGGCTAAACTTACTCGAGACGGTGATAGAAGCACAAACCCAAAAGGCGTATTTCTGATGTGGAAGCTGTTTTCAGAACCTCTAGACACAGGGTGGGCTTTCTCAAGAGCAGCAGTGCTATCACCTTAACATTAAAAAAAAAACTTTTGAACTGAAGATATCCCCCAGAGAGCTTGTAAACCTCCAGTTGTCCCCAGGAATGAATATCATTCCTGTTTCTGTCAGCAGAGGGAGCCATGTAGTAAAAAAAGGCAAAGGTTCTGCCAAGTTACAGCCCTCTGTTAAAACTAGCATATTGGCCTGAATATAAGTCGCACCCGAATATAAGCCACACCTTTAAAATTCAAGGGGGGGGGGAGGAGAGAAAAAAGACAATACCCGAATATAAGCTGCTCCCTTAAAATTCCGCAGGCTCACCCGTTCCGTTTTACCGTTATGTCTGTTTCAGCAGCGATAATCGTAAAAGACAATTTTCGTACGGTCGCAAATTTAAGCTGCACTTTAACTTTTCACAGTCAGAATTTGGAAAAAAAAGTGAGGCTTATATTCAGGCCAATACGGTATTATCAGTCCACGAATAGGCATTCAAGCAGCTGAATTAACTTAGGATCATAGAATTGTAGAGTTAGAAGGGACCACAAGGGCCATATAGTCCAACCCCTTGCAATGCATGAATCTTCCCCCAAAGTGGAGCTCGAACCCAACACCCTGAGATAGAGTCTCATGCTCCACCAACTGAACTTAACAGTTGGGAAGTAAGACAAGGGCCACCAGAAATTTAGGTACATCTGTTCCTACAGGGTCAGATTTAAGGTGCTGGTTTTGACCACTAAAGCCCTTCGCGGCCTAGGATCCTCGTACCTACGGGACTGCCTCTCCCGGTATGCCCCACGGAGAGCCTCAAGGTCAATAAATAGCAACACCCTAGTGGTCCCGGGCCCTAAGGAAATCAGATTAGCCTCAACCAGAGCCAGGGCCTTTTCAACACTGGCTCTGGCCTGGTGGAACGCTCTGCCTTATGAGACCAGGGCCTGCGGGATCTGATTTCTTTCCGCAGGGCCCGTAAGACAGAGTTGTTCCGCCTGGCCTTTGGCCTGGAATCAAATCGATCCACTTTCCCTCTTCCTTTTTCCTTCTCCTTCTGTGATGGAACTCCTATTTGGGGACTTCCTGGCTTTTTTTCTGGCCCACTTAGGACCAGTCTGGATAGTTGGCCTTGGTGAAGACTTGATGTTTTCATCCCCCCAAAAGTTTTTGATTTGAGTTCCTACTGAAATGAGGCTGCATTTTAATGTTGTATTTTAATATTGTTTTTAAGTTGTATTTCAATCCATTGTTTTTATACCGGTGTTAGCCGCCCTGAGCCCGGTCTTGGCTGGGGAGGGCGGGGTATAAATAAAATTTAATACCGTGGTGCCTCGCAAGATGAAATTAATCCGTTCCATGAGGCTCTTCGTATAGCGGGTTTTTCGTCTTGTGAAGCAAGCCCATTGACAGCTTAGCGGATTAGCGCTATTAGCGGTTTAGCCGCTTTTAGCGGATCAGCTGGCGAGGGTCTTTACTAAGATCTTCAACAAGTCCTTACACCAGTCTATTGTCCCACCCTGCCTGAAGTCGTCAACTATTGTTCCTCTGCCTAAAAAACCCACTATCAGTAGTTTGAATGACTACAGACCAGTTGCACTGACTCCAATCATCATGAAGTGTTTTGAGAAACTGGTGCGCCGTCACATTATTTCCTGTCTTCCACCAATTTTTGACAACTACCAGTTTGCATACAGGGCAAATAGATCCACAGAAGACGCTATCACCACCACTCTCCATGCTGCTCTGTCCCATCTGGAGCAGCCGGGGAGTTATGTGAGGCTGCTGTTTGTGGATTTTAGCTCTGCTTTTAACACTATCCTCCCCCATAGACTGGTGTCCAAGCTAGAGGCGATTGGACTCTCCAACTCCACCTGTCTCTGGGTTTTGGATTTTTTGTCAGAACGTTCTCAGAGGGTTAGAGTAGGGTCACATATGTCCAAAGCCCTTAGCCTTAACACCGGCTCACCACAGGGTTGTGTGTTGAGTCCCCTGCTCTTTACTCTCTACACGTATGACTGTACAGCCATCTATTCCAGCAACAAAATCATCAAGTTTGCTGATGACACTACGGTGGTGGGGCTCATTTCAGGAGGGGATGAGTCCGCCTATCGGGATGAGGTGGAGCGGCTCTGTGTTTGGTGTGGAGAGAACAATCTGGCTCTTAATACAGCTAAGACCAAGGAATTGGTGGTGGATTACAGGACAAAAAAGGCGGTCATTCAGCCCTTGTATATCAACGGGGAACGGGTGGAGAGGGTGGCGGAATTCAGGTTTTTGGGAGTGACTATCGATCAGGGCATGACTTGGAGCGCAAATACCACTGCTCTGGTGAAGAAGGCTCAGCAGAGAATTTATTTCCTCAGACTTTTAAAGAAGAACAATCTGAGTGAGAAACTGCTGGTGTCCTTCTACCGAGGCTCCATAGAGAGCATTCTCACATACTGTATTTGTGCTTGGTTCTCCAGTTGTACAGCTAGGGAGAAGAAGGTGCTCCAGAAGGTCATAACCACAGCCCAAAGGATTATTGGTCATCCTCTCCCATCTTTGGAAGAACTGTACGGTTCCCGTTGTCTTAGGAAAGCAAACAACATCCTGCAGGATTCATCTCACCCGGGATACAGTCTGTTTGCACTACTGCCTTCTGGCAGGAGATATAGAAACATCAAGTCAAGGACAAATAGACTGAAAAATAGTTTCTATCCAAGAGCTGTGGCCTTTTTGAATGCTGTAACTCGATAGTGTGACCTGGAAGTTTGATGGGTGTGGGTGTGGGTGTGGCTGGAATGTGGTTTGTTTGGTTGTTGTTGCTGTTTTGCTTTTGTTGTTTTTTTAAGGGATGGCATCCAATTTCGTTGCACTGTGCAATGTTGCACTTGTGTAATGACAATAAAGAATCTATCTATCTATCTATCTATCAGCTGATAAGCGGCTTATCAGCGGATTGGCTGATAAGCGGTTTAGCGGCTTAGGAAAAGGGGGGAAAAGGGGGGGGAACCCGCAGGAACTCGCAAGACATTTCGTCTTGCGAAGCAAGCCCATAGGGAAATTTGTTTTGCGAAGCGCCTCCAAAACGGAAAATCCTTTCGTCTAGCGGGTTTTCCGTCTTGCGAGGCGTTCGTCTTGCGGGGCACCACTGTAATAATTTAATAATACATTCTCTAGGGAGATGCAGTTGTTTGTAAATTAAAATAACAAAAAGATTTGTTTAAATTCCCAAAACCACCTGACCAACAGCTTCTGAGCTTAAAGGAGGCTGATGACAATGTAAACTATAGAATTGAAGAGCTGGAAGGGGTCCCGAGAGTCATTTGGTCCACCTCATGTCTGCAAAAAACACTTCTTTCCCATTTCCAAATTTGCCCACCACCAGACAAGTTTGGGAAGCCTTGCTACAAAGAAACCAGAAGTTGGAGAGACTGTGCGTGAATCACATATTTGTGACACAAATATGTGGGAGAAAGTTGAAAATGAAAACAGAAGGGGAAATGGAAAAGAGAAAATCGATTTGCTCAAGCCTCTGGCAGCTTATCGTTAGTACCTTGGAGAGAGAAATTGGGGCAGAGGGTTTATGTGTCATGTACCGTATTTTTCGCTCTATAAGACGCACCAGACCATAAGACACACCTAGTTTTTGGAGGAGGGAAACAAAAAAAAAATATTCTGAATCTCAGAAGCCAGAACAACAAGAGGGATCGCTGCGCAGTGAAAGCAGCGATCCCTCTTGCTGTTCTGGCTTCTGGGATAGCTGCGCAGCCTGCATTCGCTCCATAAGACACACACACATTTCCCCTTACTTTTTAGGAGGGAAAAAGTGAGTCTTATAGAGCAAAAAATACGGTAGTTTTAAAATGAAACTTCTTTGTTATACAGGGATGGTTCAGTCTGCAGAACTTTACCCTTCTCTCTCCTCACTCCTTCTAAGAACAAACTCAGCTGCTGAGTACTGACAGTGCTGTAGACAAAACAGGGTCACTGAAAAACAAGAGGGAAGCATTCACTTAGTAAACTGGATCCCAGTGTTTCTGAAATACAAAAAGAAAAAGAAAAGCATGTGGGGGGGACTTCAAATCTGACCATTGATTAGTGAGCATGTTTCATGAGAACAAAATACAGAGTTTGGGAGGGAGGAAGAAAGCTTGAGGGATGTGGAATGGAATGGAATGTCCTGACAGCAGGATGTGGCTGGTGGGAACCCTGAGCAAGTATACTCTGTACTGCAACATTTTGCTGTAGGTCCCACCTGTATAGCTCAGAGGGAACTCTCTGAGTAACGGGCAGAGGATAAAACAGGTGCTGGACTAGGACCAGGGAGACCAGAGCTCACCTTCCCTGCCAGGGTCCATGATCTTTTCTTGCCTACTCCTGAACCTTTATCTCCCCTCCCAAAAAAATCTGGAGCAGCATTACACAGCTGAAGAGCTACATACTGGTCTGCCAGGTCATAGTCTGACACACTAACCCAGGGGTCCCCAAACTAAGGCCCGTGGGCCAGATAAGGCCTGAGGGACTCGTTTATCTGGCCTGCAGCGACCCAGCCACCCACTGCCGCCGCCCGCTCTTAACGGCGCTGTGCTGCACGGCTGCCCACTTCGGGGTCGGAGGAGCACCAGAAATAGCTTGTGTGCATGTGCAAGCATTGAGCGCATGCGCAAGCGTTATTTCCGGTGCACATCCGGGTCGGAGGAGGCCTGTGCACATGCGCACAAGCTATTTCCAGTGCTCCTCCGGCCCAGAAGTGCACTGGAAATAGTGTGTGCGCACACATATGGGCACGCGCCCCCCACCCTCCGGCCCACCGCGCAATCGGTGCTGGAGACACTGGCCCGAGGTGCGGTAAGTTTGCTGACCCCTGCACTAACCACTACACTGCATAACTGAGTTTCTGTATTACAGTTCATAAGACAAGTGTTATACAATTGATCTACCATAAAGCTGATCATCTTTGGATCAGTGAGTTGCATCAGGGATAGGGGGCATGTGGCCCTCCAAATGTTGGTAGACTACACCTCTCACTGTCCCTATCCATTTGCGGTGCTGGCAGGGGCAAATGGGGGGGGGGGTGGTTCAACATCCGAAGGCAAGGGTGGACCTTGGTAATATGCCACTTTGTGCAAAGACAACATTTGATGCCCTCCCAGCAGCCCTCTGCAGCACCAGTTTAAGATGGATAAACAACACATCACTCCTTGGGAAGAAGGTGCAAGGCTCTAGCAGGGTCCTAGAGCCCTCCCTTCTTCCCAAAGCATGGTAAGTGCTTGCCCAGCTTTGGAAGAGAGGAAAGAGGACTCTAGGATCCCCTCATGCCTTGGCCTTCTGACAGCTCCCTCCCTGTGAGAAGCGAGGTTACAGGGAACCAGGCAGAGGGCCTTCTCAGTAGTGGCACCCACCCTGGGGGAAGCCCTCTCATCAGATGTCAAGGAAATAAACAACTATCTGACTTTTAGAAGACGTCTGACGGCAGCCCTGTTTAGGGAAGTTTTTAATGTTTGATGTTTTATCATGTTTTTAATATTCTGTTGGGAGTCACCCAGAGTGGCTGGGAAAACCCAGCCAGATGGGCAGGGTATAAATAAATTATTATTATTTATTATTACTGTTAGTCCCAAAGCCTGACAAGAGCTTACCAGGCTCTGAGACAGCGCCCTCTTCGGATGCTCAACCAGAACTCCTGGACTGCTTGTGCTGCCCTAAATCCCCCTCTTCTGAAGCATCACAGGCTGCTCATCCCTGATTTATGTTTTGGAATCTTTTTGAAGTGGCTCGAGCGCTCTGTAGTTTATTTGGAAAGAATGAAGAATCTTCCTCCCCACTGCCCCACATCTCTCATGTCCAAACACTGAGCAAAAAGGATGTTGTCCCTGATCATTGCTATACTGACACTGTCCTGCTGTGGGGAGAAGTGGGCCATGTCCCCCAACAGCCCTCCCCAACCTGGTGCCCTCCAGATGTTTTAAACTGCACCTTCCATCAGCTCCAGCAGTCTGCTTGGCCTGTGGTTAGGGATGATGGGAGTTGTAGTCCAAAATACCTGGCAGAATGGAGAAGGGCATCTGAGAAGGATTTTGCCCCCAGTTTCATATAGGGGTGGAAAAGAGGAGGGGCAGGCAGAAATTTCCAGATTCAGTCCCTGGCATTTCTCGATAGGTCAGGGGAAAAACACTACCAGTCCATATAGACCAGGGTTTCCCAACCTTGCATCTCCAGCTTGTTTTGGAATACATTACCCATCATCCCTGACCACTGGTCCTGCTAGGGATGATGGGAGTTGTAGTCCAAAAACAGCTGGAGACCCAGGGTTGGGACCCTGATGCAGACCATACTCTGCTTAGGTAGACCAGTGGTCTGGCTCCATATAACAAGGCTACCCAGGTACCCGTGGTGTGCAGTGAACTAGAAGTGATGAGATGAGGTCAGGGATCTTATCAGCATCACTGTTTTCATCTCTTTAGCTCTGGGGACTCTTGACATTGATGGTTCAAAATGACAGGCAATAGGTTTCTCTAGGAGGACAAAATAGATTAACATGCAGCTGGGCTGAGCAAATCTAATCTGTTCATATTTAGAGATTTGCTTAAATCCTGATTTGATTTAAGAACATGTTAAAGTTGTTACTCCACCGACCAAATCTGATTAGGCATTCACTGGATATTGCTTGTGTTCATTTGGAGGTTCATTTCACTAGCTAGTAATTATTTTGGAGGGAGAGGGATACAGATCTATTATACTTAAATTGCTAAATTAAGTGGTCAGCCATCTCTCCTGGGCCACTTTCCACATGGAGAGAAACTAGGCTCAGAATTGCTTCCCCCGTTCTCTATATAATAGCAGCAATAATTTTATTATTTATATGTCACCCATCTGACTGGGTTGACCCAGCCACCCTTGGCGGCTCCCAATAGAATATTAAAAACACAATAAAGCATCAAATCCTTGCTTCAGTTCATTTTCTCTTAGTGTATTCAAAGGCTGGCCCGCAAACAGTGCTTCATTAGATTACATATGACCTATCTGCTACTTGGAGAGTTATGTGCTCCCCACTGTTGTGTTCTCCCCCACTTCCCCAAGTGGCAAAATGTTCCAGGGACTGTACCAGTGATGGCTGGCCCCCATTGGGGGCTGGTAAGCTGGAAGGCAAGGAGCCAAACAGTAGGGGGAGCCAGAGCCAGCTAATTTGACCTTTGTCCCCATCTTCCACCCTGAGTCTATAACTCTATGATCAGGTTGCCTCCTACGTTTTCTGCCAACAAAAAGCCTTAAATGTTGTGACCTTTCCTTATAAGGGTTTTGCTCCATCCCTCTGATCAGTGAGCCTTGTAAAGAGTTTGCCACATTAAAAGTCCTAATTTGCCCCCATCTCTCTCGGCCACCAACACTTATTTTTTTCTTGGAATCTCTGAACAATCTGAATGAAGAGGTCCCTACATGGAGTGTCCAGCACAAAAGTTACCTGGAGGAAAAGATGGCCACATGCTTCTCCACCACAAAGGACTGACATGTGAGCAACAGGGTCCAAGTTTCAGATGTAAACATTCCTTCCGATGCCAAGCATAACATTCCACAACTTTCCATGTTATGCATTTTTAAATACACAGACTAGGGAAGCATTTCTCCCTCGATCAAGCCAGGACAATTTCCCAGGACGAAGTGTGACCCAGTAGTGTGATTTGGGTGCCCCTTTTACATCCTGCCTGTTGAGAAATAACTGGTGGGAAGGGACTTTTATGGCAACCAAGAATCAAGGCCCTGCTCAGAAGTAGTAAGTGTTTATAAAACACATCTCTCTTTCCTCTGCATATTTAGGATTGAGACTAATAACTAAGCATTGCTTCATGCCTGCTGGATTAATGCCATTAAGTGACTTGGACCTGGGCTCCTTTTCTTGCTCAACTACATAATCACTAGGCGTTAACCCAATCCTTGGGTAAACTGTGAGCAGGTTCAGTTCCTCATCTGCAAAATGGGGAATAATGGCACTCTACCCTACCAGCAGCTGTATCGTGCAAACATGCTTGCTTGTAAAAGCTCTTTATGAACTGGTTGCAGAGTATTCAATGCATCCGCAAAGACTGACGGGGCTAAATCTTCTTCCTCCACTGTGGCAGGGAGATGACCCATCCTAAATGTGAGTATGCCAGGGGAAGGGGGCCACAACTGAGTAGACACTGTCAAGGCCTTTTTCAGCAGGCACTCACCAGAACTGTGTTCCGGCACCTCTCAGGTGGGTGCCACTGCCATTATAAGGGAACAAAGGAGGCTTTCATGGTGAGTTCCGGCACCTCTCTTTCGAGAAAAATAGCACTGGGCACAGCAAATGTTAGTCTAGGGGGGTAAAGGTCCCAAATTCAATCCCTGGCATTTCCAGGTAGGGCTACAAAAGACTCCTCTCTTGGACCCGGCTTCCAGTCAGTATAAACAGTGAAGTTAAAGGTTCAATGGTCTGATTCGGTATGAAATGGGACTCTTCCATGTTGTGGATAGCAAGCTTCTTTTGGTCCCATTAATTCTGTTGTCCACGTGGCAATCTCCTCCAAATCACTGCCTTCCCACACTCTCCACAATCCAGATTTCCTCATACCTTCTCCTTTCCAGAGTATCCACAGCATAAGAAAATCCCTGTGGATTTTGCAAAGGAAAACGAAAGTTCAGTGTACTTAATATTCAAGGGCCATCGACTTTTGAATAGAAGCACTACAGTACAGCCATACCGCACAGTGCTCATTTTGACTCCATGCAGTCAGGGGTGTGAGCGTTTTTGTGCTTCCAATAAGGGAGTGACACTTTCCTGCTTATTTTAGACTGAAACTTGCCAGACTGAGAACACAGCTACGCAAAGCAACTCTGCAAACAATACGTGTGTCAGCTGAGGTGGCTTACACCTATTGAGTGTAATCTAGGGCAGCCTCCTGCAAGCTAGCAGGAGTGTAATCTAGGGCAACCTCCAGATGTTGGGTTTGGTGGGAGCTGTAATCCAAAACATCTGGAGGGCACCAGGTTGGAGAAGGATGCTGTGGAGTGTTCCCAGTTTCCAGAGAGGTAGCCATGTTAGTCAGTCCCAAAAACACTGAATCTTGCAGCTCTGTTAAAGTGGAACACAATTATTGTAGCAGAAACTAAGTAGTGTATGAAGTGTTAAGGTAAAAAGGTAAAGGATCCCTGGATGGTGAAGTCCAGTCAAAGGTGATTATGGAATTGTGACGCTCATCTTGCTTTCAGGCTACGGTAGCCAGTGTTTGTCCACAGACAGCTTTCTGGGTCATGTGGCCAGCATGACTAAACTGCTTCGGGTGCAACGGATCACCATGACAGAAGCCAGAGCACATAGAAACATCGTTTACCTTCCCGTCACAGCGGTACCTATTTATCTACTTGCAGTGGCATGCTTTCAAACTACTAGGTTGGCAGGAGCTGGGACAGAGCAACCGGAGCTCACCCTGTAGCGGGGATTCAAACCACCGACCTTCTGATGGGCAAATCTAAGGCTCAGAGGTAAACCTAAAGACCACAGCCTCCCCTTGTTTAGGGAAGCTTTTAATGTTTGATATATTACTGTATTTTAATATTTTGTTGGAAACCGCCCAGAGTGGCTGGGAAAGCCCAGCCAGATGGGCGGGGTATAAATAATATATTATTATTATTATTATTATTATTATTATTATTATTATTATTATTATTAGCAGGTATATAAGACACACACACCCTTGAGTGTATAGCAGGGATAGCCAACATGCTCCCTGCAGAATTTATTGGACTACAACTTACCATCATCTCTGATCAGTAGGTATGATGGCTGGGGCTGGTGGAAATTGGCAGTCCAGCAACATCTGGAGGGCTACAGGTTCCCCATCCTGGTGAAGAAAGAGAAAATGGAAAGCTTGAGGGAAGATGGCAGTTATATGGAAGATGTATATACAGTGGTGCCTCGCAAGACGAAATTAATCCATTCCGTGAGGCTCTTCGTATAGCGGTTTTTTCGTCTTGCGAAGCAAACCCATTGACAGCTTAGAGGATTAGCGCTATTAGCGGTTTAGCGGCTTTTAGTGGATCAGCTGTTAAGTGGCTTATCAGCGGATCAGCTGATAAGCAGTTTAGCGGCTTAGGAAAAGGGGGGGGGAAGGGGAAAAAACCCGCAGGAACTCGCAAGACATTTCGTCTTGCGAAGCAAGCCCATAGGGAAATTTGTTTTGCGAAGCGCCTCCAAAACGGAAAACCCTTTCGTCTAGCGGGTTTTCCATCTTGCGAGGCGTTCGTCTTGCGGGGCACCACTGTACCATGGCCCTGTTTGTACCAAGCACATGCTAATTTCCAAGTCAGCATAAAAAGCTGCCTCTATGGAATTGGAAGGGACCCTGAGGGTCCTTTGGTCCAACTCCCTACAATGCAGGATGCACAGCTTGATCAAACATGACAGATGGCCACCCAACGCCTGCTTTTAGAAGTCCAAGGAAGGAGAACCCACTACCTTCCGAGGGCGTTTGTACCACCATCATACAGTTCTTACCACCAGAAAGTTCTTCCTGATCATTTAGTTGGAATCTCCTTTCTTGTAACTTGAAGCCATTGATTTGACTCCTAGCCTCTGGAGCAGGAGAAAACCAACTTGCTCAATCTTCCACGTGAAAGCCCTTTAGATATTTAAAGATGGCTATCATATCATATCATAGGGACATGGGTGATGCTATGGGTTAAACCACAGAGCCTAGGGCTTGCCGATCAGAAGGTCGGCAGTTCGAATCCCCGTGACAGGCTGAGCTCCAGCTGCTCGGTCCCTGCTCCTGCCAACCTAGCAGTTTGAAAGCACATCAAAAGGGCAAGTAGATAAATAGGTACTGCTCCGGCGGGAAGGTAAAGGGCATTTCTGTGTGATGCTCTGGTTCGCCAGAAGCGGTTTAGTCATGCTGGCCACATGACCCGGAAGCTATACACCGGCTCCCTTGGCCAGTAAAGCGAGATGAGCGCTGCAACCCCAGAGTTGTCCACGACTGGACCTAACGGTCAGGGGTCCCTTTACCTTTACTTATCATATATCTCAGTCTCTTCTGCAAGCTAAACACACCCAACCCCCTCAACTGTTCTTCATAAACTGTTCTTCATAAAGCTTGGTTTCCAGGTGATGCAGTGGTTAGAGGGTCAGGCCAGGACTAGGGAGACCCGGGTTCAAATCCCCCCTTGCCTGTGAAACTCGGGTGACTTAGGCCTAGGTGGCCTTACCTAGGTCTTTACCTTTAAGCCAAACCTACCTTACAGGGTTGTTGTGGAGGTAAAACAACCCAGGAAGCAGTCTTATGCCGAGTTAGAATTTTAATCCTTCTAGCTCAGTAATGCCTACCCTGGCTCACAGGGTTTCAGACAGGAGCCTCTCCCAGTCATACTTTGAGATACCATGGGGGATTGAACCTGCAGTCTTCTGCATGCCAAGCAGAGTCACCACCCTTCTCCTGAGGAGGGAGCGCGGGAGAGAACTAAGTATATCAGCTTGAGCTCCTTGGAAGAAAAGCAATAGATGAAGAAATTAATAAATACGTAATCAACTAAACTGACAAATTCTGGCATTTTCAAGGACTTCACAAACTTTGCTCTACAGCTGCTTTTGGACTACAACTCCTATCATCTCCAGCATAGGAGCCAACTCCTAGAGGTCGAGGTCCCTTCGCCCCACCATTAAATTTTTTGAGTCCCTCCCAGCCCCCGTTTATGAGCATTACCATTCAATTGGTGTGTGTGCACTGCAGCTTGTGATCGGTTATGCACATAGGAGCCAAGGGGCCGAGGGGGTCTTCTGCCTCCCCATAAAATATTTGAGGGGGCGCCCCCCCAAGTTGATTACCATTCAAATAGCGTGCGTGTGTCGCATCATGTGAATGATTATGCGGGGCGGAGCTTACCTACCCCCGCCCCCAATGCTTTATTCAGGTTGGCACCCCTGATCCCTAGGTAGCAGGACCAGTGGTCAGGGATTCTGACGAAGATATCTACGCAGCTCGCTGACTTGTTCGTGGGTCCGAATGAAAGGATCGCGTTAGGCTTTTTTCCTTTGCCCCCCGCCCCTCCTTCTCCCTGGCTCCACCGGCAGCGACGGCGTCAAGCGGCCATCCGGCAGCATCACCAGTTGCAGCGATATCCCAAATCGGCCCCAGTTCTCTACCTGCTTGGCGGGTGCCTTGCAACTTAAACGCCCTTGCTTAGCCCCCGCCTCTGCGATCAGGAAGGGTTCAAAACAAGACGGAACAAGAAGCCGTCGCTGGTGATCACAGTCGGCTTCCTCCAAACAAGAGCTGCAACCCGGGATCCCTTCCGCGCCTCTGGCGTCTCCAACCGCCACCTGTGCGCTCCTCCCGCTTGGCACCTGACGGGGCTCCTCCCTTTCCCCGGGGCGCCGCCCCCTGCCCTCCCCCACCTGCCGGACACGCCCCCACTCGAGTGGCTCCTCCCCCCTCCGGTTTCCCCCCTCCCCCTCGCCCCAGCTCCCGGGCTCCGGCTCCTGCACCTGCTGCCGCTGCTCTCGCTTTTCTCCTGGCCGCGCGTCGGGCGCCTCCTCGGGGAACGGGCGCGATGGAGCCTCTGCCGCTGGCGCTGGGATTGGCTGCGTTGCTGGGTGAGTGAGATGGTCCGGCGGGAGGGATCGGACGGAGGGCGAGGAGAGCGCGGCTCTCCACCCGGGGCGACGGGGCCCGAGCCTTCGCCCAGCCCGTCGGCCGGGGTCTCCCCTGGGCGCCTCAGGTGCGCCTCCGGAGGCGCTTTCCTTCCTCCGCCTGGACGCGCCCCGGCTTGCCCCGCGTCCCCATCTCCCTGGAGTTTCCGAAGTGGCCGCGATCCTTCCCTGCGAGTAAGCTCCGTCTAGCGCAGCTGGGGACGCACTTTTTTGAGGGTGTTGATGCGTTGGATCGCGAATAGGATTGTGCTGCGCGACCCCCCGCGCCAAGGAGGTGAAGAGTGCGGGCGGCGCAGCTTTCGCTCCGCTGCACTGAAAGGCGAACTTTTGCTCTCTGTCTAACCCCGGAGATGGCAGGGGGCTGCTCCGCTCGCTTACTGCGAATCAGTTGCCCTCCCTAAGAACCTGGCTAATCAGCGTGCAACTGCAGTAGGGTCTTTGGTCGGTTTAGTTTTTTCCTCTGCGATTGATGGAGGAAACTGGAGATCCTCGTTAAGGATTGTCAGCAGCTGGGCAAGAACCCGGCGGTGTGAGTTCACTCCGGATTAAAGCAGTAAAAACAGCTAGGCTGTAATCTTGGGCTTGGGTAGAGTTTGGATCGGAGAGAGGGCTCGCTTTAGGTGAGAATCTAGCAAGCTGACTCCTATGCGTGTTTACTTGGAGATAAATCCCACCAGTGCTGGACTTGTGCCCAGGAGCATGATTGTGACCTGAGGTCTGTGTCTGCATAGATGCTTATGCTGGCATGTGGGTAGGTGGTACCAGAGTATGGTCTGATGGTACATGAGGCCACCACCTTGCTGAAGCTAAATGGGTCTGGCTCTGGTCAGTGCCTGGATGGGAGACAACACGTATGCTGCCCTATGGGCTGTGTGGTCGTAGTCAATTGCTGGGTGGTTCTGGCTAATTGCCATGTATGGGCAGTGAACGAATAGCTCTGTATGGTTCTAAAAACACCTGGAAGTCCCACTTCTTCCATAGATCCACTGCCAATGGCGAGAGCCAGCGTGGTGTAGCAGTTGTGCTTAGACGCTGGAGAGCAGGGCTTCCATTCCATGAAGCTCTCTGGGTGATTGTGGATCATGGCCGCTCTCTCTGCCTAAGCTGCCCCTGCAGAGTTGTTGTGAGGATTGGGGGGGGGGGAGGAAATTTTGAGTTCTTGGAGAGAGGGTGGGTGGGCAACAAAATAAAATAAATAGGACCCTTGTGTGTTTTGGTTCTGATTCCCACCCCCACCCCCAAAGGAAAATCTTAGAAATGATCTTCACAGGTTAGTGGTGAGAGGAGTCAGGAAAGATGGTTAAATGGGTCGGAGAAAGCTGTTGCTGGACTCCAGCTGTTGTTAGACTACAACTCCCATCACCAGTTGGCATGTCGATTGATGAAAATTGGGAGTCTGACAACATCTGGAGAGAGCATCATATTAATCATCTAGGGTGCCACAGATCTAGGGTGCCACAGTGTCTCTGCACAGTGGGTGAGAGGTGCTTGATATCATTTGGACATGAGCTGAGGTGCAAGTTAAACTCTCATCTAGAATGGAAGGTTTCTTTCCTCCCTCACCTCCCTTTCCTTTGCTGCCTGGTTACAATAAGCCTCTGCAGCTAATCTCTCCAGTCAAGTTCTGCTCCCCTACCGTTTTTCTTAATCCATCCCGAAGGAGAGGAACATTTGTTTACTTTAATCTCCTTACTGTATTTGCCAACCACCTTTTCCATAGTTCAAAGCGGCTCAGGCATTCTGAAATGCATCCATCTCATTGCCGAAACAATGTTAAGATTATACTCTTTAATCAAACACATGGAGATGTGGAATTACGCTCAACAGGCCAACGGAAACCTTAGTAAACAGAACCCGCTCTCTGGGAAAGGAGAGCCATGAGAAAACAGCCAATGCGAGTCACATTCCAGGTTACTGAGGAGTTAACAAATGTGTTGTAAACCATGATGCGCACTTGAATCTGGAGACAGCTTGTGGTTGTGCACTCTAAGCAGTTTGGTAGGACCTGTGTAGAATCTGTGATTATAAGTGACTTATTGACCTACTCTTAGGGAGAGGGGAGAAATTTGATTCAGTTTGCATTTGAAGGTGAATCTACCTAATTCACACTTTCTCTGGAGCAATCTGTCAGCTGCGACACAGCTACCCTTCAAAATTTGCACTGCTCTGAATTTTGCAGTGCAGTGCAGGATACGAAAATGCATATACTAAAAGCGTGCATGGTAATGTCCATATTAGTGGAAAATAACATACAGAATGCATCATATTAGGGGAAATGGCTTGCAAAAAAATGTGTATTTCAGGCAAAATAGCATATGAAATGTGTATGTTAGGAGAAATTTGCACCAAAATGCTGATGAATTTTCATGAAAATCAATAGGTCAGTGTTTGTTGCAGTCAAAAACAAAATGATGATGTAGAAATGTGAGAGTTAAATATAAGGTTGGGGAGAAAACATGAGGGACTGAAACTGGCAGATCCACACATCCTGCACCCCCCCTCAGTTCCTTAGCAGTTTATTACCCATGCATCAGACTGTCTATTAATCATTTATGGATCCATCCTGAATGATACATTGGGGACAATTTAGGACAAATGGTCTTCAGGTTGTGAGATGTGCCTTCAGCTTGGGAATCCTCCCAGCATCATTGACATCTTTCATTTGCTTGAGAGGAGGAGAAGAGGAAGGCCAAACAGAGGAACAAGATGGGTGTATATGGATAAACGCTCCTCAACATATAAAACCAGGATCAAAAGACCATCCAGCTTGGGATTTAAGCTGAAAAAGCACTCAATCACTTTTTCACCACTTGTTGCTTCCACACAGTCTGCACGTTTCCCTCATAATCCTGTTCTAGTAGCAGGCTGAGTGTGATATTCTACTTCTAAGAGCACTGATAGTGTGCAGTTGTAGTTATTTTGACTTGCTGTGCAGATTTTTGTTATTTCATGGAGCATCTTGGGGGTAGCTATTGGATGGTGTTGAGGTGGTAACTAGTGATAACATCTGTCTAATGATGGGAGGAAAGAGAAATTGAACACAGGAAACCAACTTTAATGCCCAATTGGTTTAAGTGAGAGCATTTGACTCATGGTGGTCACCAGAACTAGAAACGAAAACTATTGTTAGCGTGTCAGATTTTTCCTGGATAGTCATTTGGGGTGTGTGTGTGTGTAAATGACTAATTTAGATTCGTTAATGTCAGTGGGCCTACTCAAGTAGAATCATGTTCTCTTATATGAAGACTGCAGCCACAGAATTGAATCCAGTTGAAATTAGTGAACTTAAGTTAGTCAAGTCCATTAACTTCAATGGGTTGGCTCCGAGTACAACTAGCATTAGATACAATCCACAGATTTTTATTTGTTAGTACTGAAAATGCAAGTATATAAAGCTGTCCTTTTTTCCTGTCTGTCTCTAGTGCTAGCATATTTCAGTTTAGAACCCTATGCCAGTTTTTCTAACTAACATGCAGAGAGGTGGGATCACGTATACACATTGTATACACTGTATACACATTGACACTCAGAGTTCCCACAGTGATCTGTTCACATAGACTCTCAGTGCTTGAGATGACCTTCCCCTCCACGAATTTACCTGGCGTGCTCTGGTCCATGGGGTCACGAAGAGTCGGACACGACTAAACGACTAAACAACAACTTTTAAAGCCACCCAAATTGGAGCCCACTGTAGCCTCCTGGGGGAGCAAGTCCCATACAGTGGCACCTTGGGTTAAGAACTTAATTTGTTCCGGAGGTCCGTTCTTAACCTGAAACTGTTCTTAACCTGAAGCACCACTTTAGCTAATGAGGCCTCCCGCTGCTGCCACACCCCACCGCTGCGCAGTTTCTGTTCTCATCCTGAAGCAAAGTTCTTAACCCGAGACTATTTCTGGGTTAGTGGAGTGTGTAACCTGAAGCGTCTGCAACCCGAGGTACCACTGTAGTTTAACTGTGCACTGCATGAAGAAGATCTAAGCCTTGCTTTGTCTTGGTACAGCTAGCTAGTTTCTATACATGCTCCGCTCTCTATCCTTCATCAAGACAAGCAGAAGACATTAATCAAACTGCAAGGGCACATACCAGCCAAGGGAAAACAGTCATGGAGGGTACAAATGGGCCAGTGTCGGATGTGGCCTGAAGGGAGCCCCAAAGGTCCGAAAGAGAGGCTTGGAGGGTTGCTTTTTGCATCCCATGTGATTTGAGCCTATGCATCTAGATCACTGTGTAAACATGGGTGCCAGACATACGCCAGGAGTTGAAGGTGCACACAACGCGATCGTTCACTTTGCCTTCTATGCAGATAACAGATTAAGATGTCGGCACAGAGCTTTGAACATTTGGGTCCTGGAGTCAGAAGAGGGCACACACTGTTATCACTGTTGGCTTTCTGTTGTTCTTATCCTCTGCCCTTTTCTGAACTACTCTCTTGTTTGTTTGTCTTGGTGGAACTTGGACCGGCAACTACTTCTTCTTAGGGCAGCTGATAATCTGTCTGTATAACATTGTGTAAATGTCGGGGGCCTCTAGCAAACACTTCCGCAAATAATTTCTGGAAAAGGCCGTGAGAGTACTAATCCGTGGCGATATATTCCAGGGTCTAGTTCATGACCGCAATTGCACCAGACCTGAGCAGCCAGGAAAGAGGGGCACGAAATCACACAGGCTTAAAAGAGAGCCGAGCGGACTGTATTCTGGGCACATACATCCACAGATGATCTGTACCAGGGGAACTAAAAACCTTGCCATCAAAATAAATCGGGGGGAGATGAAAATTTATCAGTGTGTGATTGATCCATTGTTGTTGTTTTACGTTTTCTGTAAATTTTTATTCGGAGCAGTTTAGTGGCTTTGCAGAGTTGGGCTACTGTAAGGATAGCAGTGAAAATAGTGTGGGGAGATATGGCCCCAGTCCCCCTAAGTCATCCTGAAACTGCACATTCCTCTCCCCAGAAAACGCCCCGTCACCACCCATACTTTGCTCCCCCCTTGAGAGTTTTTGCCTAGCTGGAATGTGTGCTTGAGTTCTGGCAATACTCTTTGCTTGCCTGGATGAGGAATAGAGTGGGGAATATGGGTAAAAAAGGTAAAGGACCTCTGGACAGTGAAGTCCAGTCAAAGGCGACTATGAGGTTGTGGCGCTCATCTCGCTTTCAGGCCGAGGGAGCCGACGTTTGTCCACAGATAGCTTTCTAGGCCATGTGGCCAGCTTGACTTAACCACTTCTGGTGCAACAGAACACCATGACAGAAACCAGAGCACACAGAAACGCCTTTAACCTTCCCGCCACAGTGGTACCTATTTAACTACTTGCACTGGTGTGCTTTTGAACTGCTAGGTTGGCAGGACCTGGGACAGAGCAACAGGAGCTCACTCCATTGCATGGATTCAAAACACCAACCTTCCAATCAGCAAGCCCAAGAGGCTCAGTGGTTTAGACCACAGCTAGCCTAACGTAAAACTAATATTCATTGCTCTGGTCACTTTCACCTCTGGCCCTGGCTGCCACTGGAAAGTGGCCCCTGGAAAGTTCTTCAGGAGGGAATGTGGCCCCCTGGCTGGAAAAAGGTTGCCCATCCCAACTATATGGGAATATGCTGTTGCTGTTAAGAATAGTATTTATTGGTGGCTTTAAAAAAGGGAAAGAAATGGAACTCAAAATGACCATTAAAAACAAGGATAAAACAACCTACAATACAAAAGCGGCCAGATCCTAAGAATGCCTTACCATCTTAAGATCTGCTCTGGGATGATTTTGTGGGTAGATGGGAATAGATTGAAGTACCAGGCAGTTCACTGTAGAAATTAAGCCCAGCCTCTAATGTGTGGTGTGTGTGTCCCTATTTGGAGAGGTTGACTTCCCAAGTCATCTCCGCTGGGACCCTTGCCCTTGCATGTTTCCTTTAAGTCTTATTATGCTTTCCTAACCCTCCCCCCACCCAGCCCTACGTGACATAGGACATTTGAAGCACGAGTTCTGCGAGTTTGTGGAACTGCCTCTACGTAAAGGAAGTGGCATTTGCCTGATAGCTTTAAAAGGAGATGGAAACGATGACTCTAAAACACAACATTGGGAACATTTTATTATTATTATTTTTAAAAAAATGCATTCTCCCCAGGGAATGAGTTGGGTGGACCATGGCTTTTATTTCTGGCTCTGTTTTCCAGGATCTTGTTGTAACATTCTGAGCTGCACAGCGATGCAGAGAAAAATTACGTACTGACAAGGCAGGGATACAGGGATCCTATTAATTAGATTCCCCTCTACCCTTCTTGAATGTAACAGGAAGGGAGCATTTTGCATTGAGCCATGTGATTCCAAACCTCTTCTTGTGATGTCGTAAATCCAGGGTCCCCTCCAGACTTGTGTGTGGGTTTTTTTTTTGATGGGTATTGGACTGTGCATACCTCATTCCGCTTTATTTCTGTGGCGCTTCCTCAATTTTTTTGCATTATTGCTGTCTGGAGGGTCTGTCTTGTGCTGTAGCACAGCAACCGAAGTAGAAAAACCCATGGAACATATGTGGATATAAAACATGACAGGATTTCAAGAGGAAGCCCCAATAAATGCACTCATAGGAAACAAAGTAGTGTTTCTTTCCCCCCAAAAATTCCAGGTTCTAACTGTACTGAAAGCGGGATTGTGTATAATTTTCCTAATATCATTCTGAACACACCTTATCAGGAATGCACAATAAAAAGGACACCGGGAGAGACCCAAGCTCTGTACTTGATAGTGCAACTAACTCCAATATGAGTTCTGTTGCTTTGGGGAGACTTGTGTACACACCTAGCGTTGTAAAGTTAAAGGGTCCATAGCGGGCAGTTTGCAAGATGTGATACGATACGATAATCTTTATTGTCATTGTCCCATACAGAAGAATGAAACTGAAAAATCTACATAAGACATTCAAAAACCAACAAGCCTGCTATCCCAGCTATCCCAACCTGGTTAGCCCCCCTAAAAACTCTGATACCCCATTTTTAAATACAATATACTCCCATAGAGACTCCTTACACTGCGTTTAAAACCAAAATCGCATTTGGATAGAAACTGTTTCTCAGGTGGCTAGTCCTAGTCTTTATAACCCTGCACCTTCTTCCAGAAGGCAGAAGCTGAAAGAGATCCTGCGCTATCTCTGCAGCTTTCTTATGGCACCTGGAAGCATAGATTTGATCCAAGGTGGGAAGAGTGCACCCAATTATTCTCTCCACAGTCTTTACAACCCTGGACAGCATTGTTGGCATCACCTTGGCCAAGATTGTAGAGGAAGCAGTTATTCCAATGCTCCCTTCCATGTCTTGCAGACAGCTCCCATAGCTACAGACATCACTTGTGTGAATTGGTTCCACTGAACTTGGTAGGCCTTACCTGTCTGTCCCCTCTGGGCTGTGTAAGCCCAGTGGCTTCTGGGCAATGAAAGAACATTCACCTGCAGGCAACTGCTTCTACTTAGTGTGCAGTTGGTAGCTGGAAGTGAGGTCTTTTAGCTCTACCTGATGCTAAGCTACCAAATGATATGCTACTAGGACCTGGGAAATAGCAAAACTGCTGCCAGGGGTGGACTACCTGTGGCCCTCCAGATTTTGTTTGTCTCCCACCAGCCAGCATGGCCAATGGTCAGGGATGATGGAAGTTGTAGTTAGCAACCTCGGGCGGGCCACAGGTTCCTCTAGTTATTTGCAGGATTCTTTGGAAATTTTCACCCCAAACTACTTCACTGCCACAAGTTAAAAAAGTTTCTCATCCTATAGAAGCAGCCTCCTGC
Organism: Podarcis erhardii; assembly: GCF_964252035.2. NCBI lineage: Eukaryota > Metazoa > Chordata > Lepidosauria > Squamata > Lacertidae > Podarcis > Podarcis erhardii. The sequence continues at coordinate 10,958,315 of NC_138514.1, forward strand.
CTACAGGATTCTGGTCTTTCAGCTGTTTCTCCCAAATTGTCTGTCTTGAATCTCGCAGTGGGTCCTTAAGAAACATCACTAATCACTCTCCCTTTCACCTAGGGTGCAAACAGCTGTCTTAAGATGCCCTTCAGTTCTTGCTGACATTGCCCTTGATGGATTTCATTTAAATGTCTGAATTCTGTAGCACCTCTCAGATCTTTCATCATGGTTTGCTTTGGAATCTCTTGTCACTGATGTCTGCTGGCCACAATGGCTATGTCCTACCTCCATGACAGACATCGTGCATTTGAATACTAGTTTCTGGGAATTGCAGGTGGGCAGAGTGCTGTTGTGTTCATGTCCAGCTGAACTAGGTGGCCATTGGCCTGATCCAGCAGGCTGGTTTGCCTTACGCTTTTCGGTGTTCATAACATGCCCATAGTTGGTTGATCTGACAAGCTTTTAGTTTCCCCTTTGTTGAATCAACTTTGGCCAGCCTGATCTGTGGGAAAATTTCCAGTGTTGCTCACACACAAATTTTCACCGGAAGGAAGCGAGGTCATAATCATTTCAGCCATCTGTAAAAAGGGAGCAAAAAAAAGAGGTTTGCTATTGGACTGCTAGCAACTGATTTGAAGGGAGGTGCCAGATATCTGTGGCAGAGCATTTTATTTGCATGCAGAAGGGCTTGGGTTCAATCTCTGGCATTTTCCAGTTATCTGGATTAGGTAGTACAGTAGTACCTCGGGTTAAGAACTTAATTCATACTGGAGGTCTGTTCTTAACCTGAAACTGTTCTTAACCTGAAGCACCACTTTAGCTAATGGGGCCTCCTGCTGCCGCTGCGCCGCCACTGCACAATTTCTGTTCTCATCCTGAAGCAAAGTTCTTAACCCGAGGTACTATTTCTGGGTTAGCGGAGTCTGTAACCTGAAGCGTATGTAACCTGAAGCGAATGTAACCTGAGGTACCACTGTACAGAGATGAGGAAACTTTGGCCCAGTGGTACCTCTGGTTGCGAACGGGATCTGTTCCGGAGGCCTGTTTGCAACCTGAAAGGAACACAACCCGCCTCTGCGCATGTTGCAATTTGCCACTTCTGCGCATGCACGTGACGTCATTTTGCGCATCTGCGCATGCATGAGCGGCAAAACCCGGAAGTAAACCTTTCTGGTACTTCTGGGTCACTGCAAGACGCAACCTGAAAATGGTTAACCTAAAGCAAACGTAACACGAGGTATGACTGTAGTCCCTTCAGCCCCTGTCTGCACTGCCAGTCATAAGGCATGATGGGAGTTGTAGGCCAAGAATAACTGAAGGGATGTAGGTTCTCCATCTCTGAGGTAGCAGGTGAGAGGCAAAGCTGCTCTACCTGCGTAGGGAATACTGAGCCAGATGAACAAATAGTCTGATTTGGTATAATGCTGCTTTCTAGACACACGTGCCTGCCCAGTTAGTTTATGTATGTGAAATGGGGGTTGGGGGAGCATCTTGTCTTTTCTTCAAAATGTCTTGCACTCACCTTAACCTTGGGGATTTATCTTGGAGCCCACCTAAGACCTTGGCAATCAGTCCAGGCACCTGCTGCTCTTCAAGGGATAGCAGCGGAGTTGAAAAAACCCCCAACCCTTTCAAACCTCTAAGTGTTTTGTGATCTAAATTACCTCTGAAAGACAGCTCACTATTGCTGATTAAATCGGTCCCCCCATGAAACAAAATCAGAATGGTAAGAGTTAAAAAGCAGTCAGCTAGCTGCTAAGTATTACGGAGTTAGCCAATTCTCCCCCCCCCCCCCCGAATTTTTATTCTCTTGAGTCTTAAAGTTCCTCCTGCCCTGGGGTCGTGAGAAATGCAACGAGGGACTTTCTCAACAAGCGTTGTGCTTAAGGCCAACTCATATCTGTTAATTTTATAAATAGTTCCTGCTCGCAAACAAACTTTTTTCTCCCCCTTGCAACTTTGAATTGGGAATGAGATACTCCCATTCCTACTAGGAAAACGTCTAATTACGAGCACATTTGCACCATACAATTAGAGCACATGGCTTCTGCCAAAGCATTCTGGGAACTGTAGTTTAAGAGTGCGGGGAACTGTAGCTCTGAGAGGAGTAAACTGCAGTACCCAGGATTCTTTGAGGGAAGTCATATGCTTTAAATATGCGGTATGGATAGTTATCAGCACCAGAGAAACTAAGAACGGTAACCTTCAGTCTTCTATTTTGGAGGGTTTCCACCCTTCCCTCTGTCTACTCTTCTATAGTGAAACTTGCCATCTGGGCACCTTCACAAACCAGCAAGGGTCCATCAAACTAATACTGAGACAGAGGGAAGAGTGCTGGTCTCTTGGTTTAATTTCTGTCTCGATTTCACATCGCGTAATCATCTTAATCTTATAGACCCAGGTCATCAAATGAAATCCGCCTTCATCCTTTAATTCCCAAATGTTTAATAGCTTATAGGGGAGGAATCTCTGATTGGAGGACTGTGGTCGGGAATTATGGATGGGTCTCTGAAATGCCCAAAGTCTCCCTTCTCTCTGATTTGCGGTTCAGGTTTTCACTTGGCTCTTTTGAAAGCATATTTTGGATTTGTTTATTTTTTAAAAGACCCAGCAATCAGGAACATTGATTTTTTAAGTCTGGAATAGTGTGGCTCCCTGCTAATTGGGCATTTCTCATCTTTTCCACCTTTTCCTCTAGTTACCTTTTCTTCTCTTTTTTAATCATTCAGGATTCGTTTTGCAAAACCAGAGGGGTGGTGATGAACAGGATTCTTCCCATTCACATACAGTGGTATCTCGGGTTAAGTACTTAATTTGTTCTGGAGGTCTGTTCTTAACCTGAAACTGTTCTTAACCTGAAGCACCTCTTTAGCTAACGGAGCCTCCTGCTGCTGCCACGCCGCCGGAGCACGATTTCTGTTCTCATCCTGAAGCAAAGTTCTTAACCTGAAGCACTGTTTCAGGGTTAGCGGAGTCTGTAACCTGAAGTGTATGTAACCTGAAGTGTATGTAACCTGAGGTACCACTGTATACAGTAGAGTCTGGGCTCCTCCACACAACCCTGTTTATTGAGTGTTCATCTTGATTTGCTTGCACAAAGCTTACATGGAGGCTAGATTGTGTCTTTATTGAGTGTTTGTTCTGATTTGTTTGTGGGGAGGCTATACGACGAGCATTCACCCCAGCTTACTTATACAGTGGTATTTCACCCCACGATTTTCTATGCATTTCCCTGTCACTTTCCAAACAGCAAAAAGTCCATTTTTGAAATGTGGATTTCTTTTGCTGCATCTTTAATCCACTTTAATTGTGCAAACTTAAATTTCCCAGTGATGCGCTTGAATCATTCCCACAAAGTAGTGCCATCCTGGTGACACCTTGGGAAAATTAGATCTTTTGAAGTCTGTCTTATATTGCACTCCACTTCCCCTGTTTTCCTGTTCTCTTACTTAAAAGGTAAAGGGACCCCTGACCATTTGGTCCAGTCATGACCGACTCTGGGGTTGCAGCGCTCATCTTGCTTTATCGGCTGAGGGAGCCGGTGTACAGCTTCCGGGTCATGTGGCCAGCATGACTAAGCCGCTTCTGGCGAACCAGAGCAGCGCACGGAAATGCCGTTTACCTTCCCGCCAGAGGCGTACCTATTTATCTACTTGTACTTTGATGTGCTCTCGAACTGCTAGGTTAGCAGGAGCAGGGACCGAGCAACGGGAGCTCACCCTGTCGCGGGGATTCGAACCGCTGACCTTCTGATCAGCAAGTCCTAGGTTCTGTGGTTTAACCCACAGCGCCACCCGCATCCCTTGTTCTCTTACTTATCCCCACCTAAACAAGGGGGCATCCTACTGACGTAGATCAAAATCGTGCAAGGAAATCGGATCCTGCCAAATGTTGCAATGGAGCAATGTTAAGTTTTTTGTTTTTAAATTTATTTTAGTATTGTTTTTTTATTTTGAATTACATGGCGGGGAGCACACGATAATCTTTTCAGTGCTTAGGCCCTCCAAAGGTCTTCATCTGACATCTGACCCTGGCTGTAGCATCTGCCTTGTGTGCAGAAGGTCTCAGCTTCATTCCCCAGCACCTCTAGATAGAGTTGGAAATGGGTGGGAATGTAGAGAAGTCAATTTTCTTTGGAAATGATATATAATGAACTGAAGAAAATGTTTAAAATGACATTTCCTAAAAAAAAAACCCAGAAGCATTTCTGTTAGGGATTGTAGGACAAGACCTGCCAAGGAAAATAAAGAATTTATTTATGGATGCAACAACAGCGGCAAGAGTCTTGATAGCACAAGGATGGAAAAATGAGGAAACCCCGACCAAAGAACAGTGGCAAGAGAAATTGCGGAATTATGCAGAACTGGCTAAATTGACATACAAACTGTGAGATAAGGACAACTGTGACTTTAAACAAGAATGGGAACTTCTCACAAATTACTTTAAAAGACAACAAAATGAATTGGACTTCTTGGCAGGTTTTGAATAAACATACACAAATTTATTGATTGATAACATGGCAGACAGATAATGTAAGGATTTGTATAATTTTATTACACGCAGAGAATAATATGTGTTGAGAAATCAGAGAGAGGAGCTGAGGGACATCTCTGGGGGAGGGGAGGGAGGGTTTGAGAGGGGGGAAATAATGAATATGATATGTTTTGATATGTTGTTATATTGAAACTGCTAATAAAAATATTTAAAAAATAAATAAATAGATAGAGCTGGAAATGTGGCCAGTCTGAAACTCAGGAGAACGCCTGTCACTGAGTGCAGAGGATGCCGATCTAGATAATGGACCAGTGTCCTCACTCAATATAAGACTGCTTCGTATGTTCTTGGATCAACCTTCTGGGAAGTGCATTCCACACCTTTGTGCTCCTTTTACTGTCCTGCACCCCCAATTTCATCATCATCATCATCATCATCATCATCAACATTTATTTATACCCCACCTGTCTGTCTGGGTTTCTCCAGCCACTCTAGGCGGCTCCCAACAGAATATTAAAAACAAGACAAAACATCAAACATTAAAAGCTTTCCTAAGCAGGGCTGCCTTCAGATGTCTTCTAAAAGTTAGATGTTCATTTCCTTGACATCTGCTGGGAGGGTGTTCCACAGGGCGGGTGCCACTACCGAGAAGGCCCTCTGCCTGGTTCCTTGTAACCTCACTTCTCTCAGGGAGAGAACTGCCAGAAAGCCCTCGGAGCTGGACCTCAGTGTCCAGGCAGAACAATGGAGATGGAGATGCTCCTTCAGGTACACTGGGCCTGATTCATAAGTAAATCAGGATCGATTTGTGATTGACGGCACCCTTGCAACTGGTTCTGTATCAGATTAATCCTCAGCAGGGATTGACGTGCATGAGACAATACGTGGAGGAAGCTCAAGGAAATTAAAGCATAAGCGCTGTGACTTGATGGCAAGGAGTTTCCTTGCCTGTGGGAAGGCCACCTGCGGTAGCCTTAGGGCTCTTGCTGCTGAGTCGGCATTTAAAGACTTTCCTTCATCTTCTTTTTTCCTTCTTTTTGCTGATGATGTACTTTGCCAAAACTGTTGTTTCCCCTTTAGAAGTGCCCTTGTATCCTCCTTGGTTCTGAAAGGAGAACAGGAGATCCCAAAAGTTTTTAGGTGAGTGGGTGCTCTCAGTAGATGCCTCTTTCTGAGCCTCTCTAACTTGGCACCAACAATCTGATTGGCAGATGAGCACAAAAATCTGTATTTGTTTTATGAGGGTTTTTCTTTTAATGGTGCTTTCCTAATTACAATATTCCCAATGACAGCCAAAACCCAAGACGGCCAAATTGCAATCACAAAACTGTTTAAGAACAAGGCAGTATCAAATAAAATCAGATCCAATAAACAGAAAGAAAGAAAGAAAGAAAGAAAGAAAGAAAGAAAGAATAGTTGTAACAGACTCTAGAAGCAGCAGTGTTAGTCAGGACTAACACTAATTAGACGCTGGACTTAATGTTCTTATTGTCACCCACACCCACTTAAGAATGTAACAACAACAACAACAACAACAACAACAAATAAATAAATGAGAAATAAGAAATAATTTTATTATTTATACCCCGCCAATCTGACTGGGTTTCCGCAGCCACTTTGGATGTCTTCCAGAAAAATATAAAAGTATAACAAAACACTAAACATTAAAAACCTTAAATACATTAAATACAGGTCTGCCTTCAGATGTCTTCTAAAAGTTCTGTAGTTCTTTATCTCCTTGACATCCACAGGGCAGGCGCCACTACCGAGAAGGCCTTCTGCCTGGTACCCCCTAACTTCACATTGTGATCTGCATTTTTAAAAATCCACCAAAAAATGGCATTGTGCATTTTCTTCAGAATATGCATTCTGATACTTTTTTAATCTGAGAACACCATCATAAAATTGGGAGAAGAACAAATTCTGAGGGCTGTCTTCTGATCTCCATACCTAGTCCAGGAGATTTGGATCTTGTTGGGGCATATCAGAATTCATTAAGATCTAAGTCTTGAGCATCCCTACATGGGTGTTCCATGACTGGGATTCTTTGTGGTTCCCCCCAGCCACCCCCCCTCCCCCCCTGCATTGTGGAACTTCCACAATGACATCTTTTATTTTATTTATTAGATTTGGCAGTTGCTGTATCTTGCCCAGGGCAACTCAAAGTGACTTGCTACCAAACAGATAGATAGATAATAAGCACCACATGGATACATCAACACCAAGAGGAAAGAAAAATACATTTAAAAACATCCCACCCACTTCTAAAAAGGCCACGGGTAGTTAATCTTTTTTTGCACTTAATTTATTTATTATTAATGTTGCAATGCATATATGAAATCTTTACATATTGATACATATACATTATATTCGTAAATTCACATTTTCGCATTTCATTATGTACCAACATTTATCCATTTCTTATTTCTTGCCCTGTGTCTTCCCTCCACCCGTGCCTGACTTCCTTCTTATTATTTTGTAACTTTCTTATTGAGATTGCAATTTTGTATCTTAATAATTAAACATTCAATCTTATGTATCTGCTTAGTTTAGCTTAGTTTAGCTTAGTTTAGCTTAATTTAACTTTGTGAAATCAGTCTATATGTATCAATAAATTATTGTTGGAGCATCTTTTGGGCATATATTCTTCTACACATTTCCATTCCTGTTTTAAATGCCAAAAGATGGCTACAGAGGAATTTATTTTTTTTTTGCCTGGAGCCTAAAGATATCTAATGACGGTGCCAGGCGATCTCCCCTCAGGAGAGTATTCCACAAATGGGGAGCCACTGCAGAAAAAAAACCACCGTATAGTTTGGCCTTTAATTTTAAAAAAGAAACTGAACTTGTGACACCCTGCCTTAAGTGACAGCAGAAGAAAAAGGGGGAAGTCTTTTAAAGAAATCAGCCTGGGTTTTAGAATTAGCAGGGCAGCGGGGAACCAGCATGGTCTATCTTGAGCGGCTTAGGGGGTCGCCCTGATAAAGCAATGTCAGTTGGCTGTTTCAAAAGGCTCTTTGCCCGTCTGCTTCCTTCTCATGGAGGATCAAGCACCCATCTGGGCTTGACCTAAGTCACTCAAAACGACACACTGTGGAGATCAGGGTGGTCAACCGGGGCTAATGCAAGGCTAATGTGTTCTTACCGTGTCGGGCAAGAAGCGGCGTCGGGACAGCAACCTGTTTCCGGAGAGCAGCTGGTCTGTATCACAGGAACCTACAGAAAGATGGAAATAGGAGCCAATTGCTATGGGGCTGTGATCCCGCCATGCATTTCTTGGTATTGTGCTGAGCATTGTGCAAATACTCTGAACGTGGAAGTGGGTGTTTCCCTGGGAGAGGGTTGTTCTTTAAACATACGTTGTTGTTTTTTTAAAAAAACCCTTAATACTTTAAAAACTCTGAGATAAGAATGCACATGTTATATTTGGCTTTGGAGATGCACTTCAACTGTTCAGCAGACCCTGTCCTCAGTGCTTATCTTGGGTACATTGTATGCAGTTTATCTCAAGTACCTTTTTTCCATCAAATAGGTGAGCCATATTAAGTGTCAAATAATAATTTATTATTTATCCCATGGCCTCCCCAGCCACTCTGGGCGGCTCCCAACAGAATATTAAAATTGCAAGAAAACATCAAACATTAAAAACTTCCCTAAACTGGATTGCCTTCAGATGTCTTCTAAAAGTCAGATAGCTGTTTATTTTCTTGACATCTGATGGGAGGGCGTTCCACAGGGTGGGCACCACTACCAAGAAGGCCCTCTGTCTGGTTTCCTGTAATCTCGCTTCTTGCAGTGAGGGAACTGCCAGAAGGCCTTCGGAGCTGGATCTCAGTGTCTGGGCTGAACGATGTGGGTGGAGACGCTCTTTCAGGTATACCCATTTAGGGCTTTAAAGGTCAGCACCATGTTGTGTGTCAAAGGTAGGCAGCTAACTATTGTGATCCTAAATTCAAAGAGAGGCTCATCTTGTTTAAATGAAATAACCCTCTTGCACAAAGAGACACAGAGGAAAAGGGAAAACAGGTGCAGATGTAGCCCAGCTGTTAAGACCCTTGTGTCTGAGCCAGGTGCTTAAAGCCCACACATCTGGAAACGGCTGCGCTGTTCTCCAGGACGACAAATACTCTGGCTCCCAGCCAGCAGTTTTCTCAGGACCTGTAGGGAGGGAGGAATTTCTCTTTCAGCCTATGCATCAGGTTTTTATGTATTACAGTTTAATTGGTGGACACCCTTGAAACTCCCTTATTCTCATACCATTCATTTCTGCTTGTCTCTCCCTGCCCTTACAATTTGCTGAAACCACTCATCAATCTGCAGCATTTGCTCTGCAACTGCCTGTCTTGCATTGTCTTTAAAAGCCAATGTGAGTGAAAATACACAACTATCCTACTATCTGTTATCAGATAATGCACTACAATTTAGTGGTGGCCTGTGCCCCCTGAGCCTGGCAAGGCAGAAGGGGCAGGGAAACCCACTAGTAGGCAGAGCTAAAGCCAATGACCAGGCCAAGCCAATGGATTCTAGTTTTCTCACCATCCTCTTCCCAGTTGAGTTCTACAAGAGCAAACCTGAGACTAAGGAGGAGGAGGCTGATAAACAGAGGCATTCCCTGGGTGAGTTGTAAGTTGGCAAAGGGGCTTTCTTGTGGGTAGACTGAGACGGATGGGGCAATGCCCCATTGGCCCTAATGGACCAGCCTCCACTCACCTAAATAAGTTATGGGGTGGTAGCTTTCAGCTGACAGGTAGCAGTAGTTGGGACTTAGAGGTGATGGAGTCTTCTGCAGTGGAGGTCTTCAAACAAGCTGTTGGGGAGGCTGTAGCTCCAGATTGTCTCCATCGAGTCCTGCAAGGTCCCCTCTGATTCTGTGCTTTGTTGATCAGCAGTTCAAAATGGAGGCACACCAGCACATGAAAAGCCAGTCTGCTTAATACAGGGCACCTTTAATATCCTTGCATGTGTTCATTTCTCTCCTTTTCTCCAGGGAACTCAGGGTGGCATTCCTCTTTTTCTCACCCTACCCACTTTATCCTCCAAACGACCCTGCGAAGTAGATCTGGCTGAAGTGTAATGACTTTCTGTGAGGATCCTGGCTGAGCAGCAATGTAATGGCAAATTCAGAAATGCAGGATTCCTTCACGATAGTTAGGCATGTCTCTTCTAAGATTAGACGACCCTCTGAGATTATACAACAACTGTCAAACAGTAATAATAATTAGGGGTCCATGGCAGCAATCGAGGCAAATCTCCATCTGTTGCCTTTCAGCTAGATCTACTATTCTCTGGGCACATATGTGGGAAATATATCTTCTTTGTGAGTGACTTAGGTTGTGTTTTCTGTGGAGTTCTCTTGTACATAACAGAACTTATACACCATTCTCCTGAAACGGAAGCACCTTGTGCTTTCAGTGTTCTTAAATGCTCAGCTTTGGAGCATACAGCAGCTTAAAAAGCTCCCTTTTTATGTTGATCATGGAGCTCCATGATGCTGTAAAGAGGGACTCAGCAGGGGCCTGCTGCAGAAATTTCAAAAAGGTAAAAGGTAAAGGACCCCTGGACAATTAAGTCCACTCAAAGATAACTATGGGGTTGTGGTGCTCATCTCGCTTTCAGGTTGAGAGTTTTGCAGAGTTGGGAAAGGTTCAGAATGGTTGTTCATCATGATGGCCACATTTACTTATTTATTTATTTATTTATTTATTTATTTATTTCATAACTAGGATGCTGGACTAGATGGGCCATTGGCCTGATCAAGCAGACTCTTCCTATGGGCTTAAATTAGATGTATACAAAGCAATGCTCAATCGTCATCTTTCTGTATAAAATGTGAGTCCCTGTAGATCTGTATAATGTAAGGGTAAAGGACCCCTGGACAGTTAAGTCCAGTCAAAGGTGACTGTGGGGTGTGGTGCTCATCTTGCTTTTAAGGCCACGGGAACCAGCATTTGTCTACAGACGGCTTTCTGGGTCATGTGGCCAGCATGATTAAACTGCTTCTGGTGCAACAGAATACTGTGACGGAAACCAGAGCACACAGAAACGCTGTTAACTTTCCCACTGCAGTGGTACCTATTTATCAACTTTCACTGGTGTGCTTTCAAACTGCTAGGTTGGCAGGAGATGGGACAGAGCAACCAGAGCTCACCCCACCGATCAGCAAGCTCAAGAGGCTTGGTGGTTTACACCACAGTGCCACCCACGTCCTGCAGAAATAGTAATGGGTCTATTGCAACCCTACCCCCACCCCATGACCCCAGACCACTACACCTGTGGCTGAATGAGGAATTTAATCCAGGTCTGCCCTGCCCTGGTCCTGACACTCAAATCACCACCACCTACTGGTTCTTATTTGGCACAAGATTCACTCACTTGTTCAGAGACAACTCTAGCAAGTCATGCCAACAAGGCCTTAGCAAGGCTTCCCCCAATGGCAAAAATAGGCTCAAGGGGATAGTTTGGAGGTGGAGCATGTGCTTTCCATACAGATGGTCCCAGGTTTTGTCAAGCTCCTTCCAGGCAGTGCTGAGAGAACCTATTTTCTGAAAAGCTGGAGAGCAGCTGCCAGACATCGTATGGGTCAGAGATGAGCAACCTGTGGCCCCCTTGATGTTGGACTGCAAGTCCCATCACCCATGCTGGCTGGGGATGAAGGGAGTTGGTGAAATATGACAACACCAGGAGCATCACAGTTATCCATCCCTGGTGCAGACTGTGCAGATCTAGATGGACCAGTGCTCAGAGTCAGGATAAGGCATCTCCCTATGTTCATATATGATTTACTTGGCACAGCCGGGCTGCATGTGGTGGTTCTTTCTTTGCATTTAATCTCTATTGATTTTTTTTGGTTATACATCACAATTATCATTCTCCATCAAAAAATATACATAAGAAGCAAAGAATATTAAATGAAATTCAGTTATGTAATAAAGTATTAAGACTTCCCTCCACCCGAATGTGGGTCCTCTACAATTCTGTATTAACTGCATATTTGAATAACATCTAGTTCATATTTATCCAATATGTCCATAAGCTAAGTCACCTTGCAGGAGTCATTCAAGGCCTGCCAAAGATTTCAGATGTTTACTATGATCTTTTAGGTATTGTCTGTATTTATCCCATTCGGTGTTAAATTTTTGGTCATCGTGATTCCTAACTTTCCCCATTAGTCTAGCCAGTTCCACATACTCAAATAATCTTATTTGCCATTCTATTTTTTTCTTTATATTGTCTCCTTTCCAGCATTGGGCTAATAACATTCTCGTGGCCGTGGTTGCATAAATAAATAATGTCCTCAAGTCTTTTGATATATCTATTCCACATGTGGTACTTCTATATTGATTCATAAACCATAGTCAGAAGGAAAGCTGTTTGTTATCATTATCCCACCCCAGTTACTGTGGGAATGTTCAGGGAGAGGGTATATTGTTTAATGATAACCTTCCTAACTTCCGTTAGCAAGTTCTATATTTTAGCCGAGTTTAAACATTCCCCTTTAAACGCATAGCAGATCTGCTTGTTGCAGGCTCATCTGAGCCTCTCTAAATAAGATTCCTGGTAAGATCCCTTCTTGTCCCTCTTAAAAAAAATAGACACAACTATCTTATTAAAGTCTATATAAAAGTAATTTACTCACATTCATTCAGTTCACAGTTGGATCCCTGAAGGCAGACTTAGGTTACAAAAGTATATATACATGTGGAACTCTCCCATAAGGGAGTTAGTCGGCTAACAGGTAGAAAAACAAAATGGAGAAGATGGAGCAAAAGAAGAACGTGTGCTCCCCTACCCAGTTTAGGCCACACCCACATCTAGTCACATGCAGAGGACGTTTGTCCCAGCTCAGGAGGAAACAGGTAGTTTTCTCCTGGCTGGTACAAAGCATCCCCTAGCATGTCCATTCTAGGAATGTTGTACTTAACTGCTGTGTGTTTCACATCCCACATTTTCAACACACCAGTGCCAAAATGGCTTCAAAGATAAATATGACTTTTAATCTAAGCCCTGACAATGAATCAGCCAAGGTACGCTTACACAGGAGTCTGCACCAGTGAAATGATTTGACGTTTCTTCCAAATAAGCACCAGAAGGAGAGCTGGCAGTTAGGCTTCCAGCAGACTGAATTGCATGTGTTAATTAAATGTGCTCTATAAACCCTGGAATTGTCAGAGCCAGGGCTAGTTCCTAATGCTTGAAACCTAAGCTTCTTAGGGTGGAATTCAAAGGAGCGTTAAGGAGATATCTCTGTCCGTACAAGTGTTTCTGCTTGCCTGATGGAACGATCCCTCCTCTCTTCACCCCAAACACTATCCTGGGGGTCCTCCCACAAACACCTAGCTTACTGGCGGAGCATGTGGGGGAGGAGAGGGGGGAAACCCCATTACGCTATTGGGACATACTGCACTGGCTTCTGCTAGCACAACCATTTAGTTGAATCTGGCTTTTAAAAGTTCACTGAGCCTTGGACGCTGAACTGTGCTTTCTGCCTTGCAGATCTTAGCGTTTGAGGGTTTAGAGCAGCCTTTTGCAACCTGTGGGTCCCCAGATATTGTTGAACTACAACTCCCATCACCCCTAGCTAGCAAGGCCAGAGCTCAGGGATGATGGGAGCTGTAGTCCAACAACATCTGGGGACCCACAGGTTGAGAACTGCTGGTTTAGAGCATGGGTAAGCAAACTAAGGCCCGGGGGCCGGCCCTAGCCCAATCATCTTCTAAATCCAGCCCACGGATGGTCCGAGAATCAGCATGTTTTTACATGAGTAGAATGTGTCCTTTTATTTAAAATGCATCTCTGGGTTATTTGTGGGGCCTGCCTGGTGTTTTTATACAAGTAGAATGTGTGCTTTAAAAAAAAATAATGCATCTCTGGGTTATTTATGGGACATATGAATTTTCTCATTCCCCCCCCCCCCAATATAGTCCAGCCCCCTACAAGGTCTGATGGACAGTGGACCGGGCCCCCCGTGCTGAAAATGTTTGCTGACCCTTGGTTTAGAGATGCTATGAATGAGAATTGTGTCTGGCAGAGCCAGCTTCTGGTCAAAGAGTGCCTGAGGCCAGCTAGAGGGATGCCCCCGCGTGTGTCAGATGATCAGATCAAACCTTTGTATCAGCTTGACCTTCACTGGTGAAGAAGGCCCTGTTCAGAATCAGCCTGATGACTTGGCAGGTGATGTATCTCTTATGGAGGAGTGGAATCTCCCTGCTTCACTCAATTGCTGGGTACCTCTTTGCTAGGGTGGCCATTGGTTCATTGAAAAAAAGATGGGAGGTAGAGATGGGTCACCATCTTTGCAAAGATTTGCACTTGCCAATCTATGCACAGAGATGCAAAAAGTTGGAACAATGAGTATAATTTAAATAGAAATACAATAAATCTCGCCATAGTAGGGAAGACTGTGACCAGATGGCCTGTGCGCCTTCATAGTCTTCTGTTAATTGTTAATGGGCAACTTCAGGGTCCTTGGTCATTATCTTATGGTTAGGAACCTAGAAGCCTGCCTTATTCTGCATCAGACCCACTGATCCATCTAGCTTCCTGTTGCCTACACTGACTGGCAGTGGCTCTCCAGGGAGTCTCTCCCATCCTTACCTGGAGATGCCCCTCACATGCTCTACCACTTAGCTATGGTGCCTCTGTCCCACAGTGGTCCCAAGCTGCTCGGCCAATCAGCTTTCTGGAGAATTGGTGAATGTGTTGAGACACCTGTATCTGCCGGGCCAAGTTACTAGCATGTTTACGGACTGCTTGCTGCTACCATGTGTTTCTATCAACAAGCATAAGAAATTACATGTGAGAAGTGGTGTGGAGCTGTACGCCCCCCATTCCTCATTTCCCTTTTGCTTTGTATGATTTCCCATCTGATAATCCAGGATTAAATCTAACCAGCTCCGCATTCCCTTTGCTCCAGCCCCCTAACTTTCAAAAGCAGTGATGCAAACTGTGCCTTTGCCCTGAAGTCTCTTTTGCGTCTCTCTCTCTCTCCCCCCCCCACCTCTTCCTTTCACTGAACAGCTCTGTCTCTGGTTATCGCCCCCCCCCCCGCTGGAATATCTTAATTTGGATTAATCTCTGCGGAGAGCCTCTATTCATTGATGCTTTATTTTGTGTCCTTGTTTTCAATTCCCTTTGTCTGTGGATTATAGGCTGGCCTGTGCTAGCACCTTAACTGATGAACAGTGGGGCTTTCAAGGGGGCTTAGTGTAGCCTTCTGGAGTCTTGCGCACTGTAACTAGCTCCTTTTTTTTTAAGCGACCTTGAGCTGAGTCACAACACTCATTCAGATGAGCAGAATTGCCTTAAGGCGACCTTAGATGACCCACAGAGCTTTCATATGGAATAACTATAGTCTCCCCCTGGCTTGATCACTGAGTCTGGCTGTACAAGATGCAGATAATCCCATCTGCGTTCTGTGTAGACGGGATTATCCTGGCCCCCACTTCACATTTACTGAAGCCAGCATCCTTAGTGGACAAAATGGAAAAGTATAGATGTCATTGAACTCCAGCTTCCATCAGCCCTGGCTAGCATGGGAGAAAGAGAGAATGCAGTTAAACTCAGGTCCTGCTGAGGGGCTTCCCATAAGCATCTGACTGAGGACTGTAAAATCATGATGCTGGACTAGATGTGATTTTCGTCTGATCCAGCAGGGCTATTCCTATGTTCTTATGATGGAAGTTCAGTGGCAAGACAAAGAAAGTCTTTGTTATAGCTCAGGCATAGGCAAACTCCAGCCACCCAGATGTTTGGGACTACAATTCCTACCATCCCTAGTTAACAGGACCAGTGATCAGGGATGATGGTAACTGAAGTCCCAAACATCTGGAGGGCTGGAGTTTGCCTGATGCCTATGCCTCTTATAGCTCATGGTTTGGAGCAAGTGGAATTGCAAAGCCAGGTTCAGCCATAATGCTAAGCCAAACCATGGCTTGGCTCTAGGTAGCTCTCTGAGAGGGGCAACATGGCTACAATGTTGTGGTGTAGTGGTTAAGAGCGGTAGTCTCGTAATCTGGGGAACCGGGTTCGCGTCTTCGCTCCTCCACATGCAGATGCTGGGTGACCTTGGGCCAGTCACACTTCTTTGAAGTCTCTCAGCCCCACTCACCTCACAGAGTGTTTGTTGTGGGGGAGGAAGGGAAAGGAGAATGTTAGCCACTTTGAGACTCCTTAAAGGGAGTGAAAGGTGGGATATCAAATCCAAACTCTTCTTCTTCTTCTTCTACTGGGACATGCTCACAAATTCACATTTAGCCATGGTTATGTTCAGTGTTATGTACAAACTTTTGTTTATTTTTATTTTTATTTATGATTTTCAGGTTTATATAATTTCACTAATTTTACAACCATTTTAACATTTCAAAACTTGACTTCCTTCCCCCTCTTTCTGTGGTTCCTTAAATTTATTTTTAATGTTTTCTGCATATCCAAATTAACTTAATTTGCTCATTTATTCATCTACTTTTAATATATACTCTTATAAAACTGCAGGTTATTACAATAATCCTGCCAGTGTTCTTATCTGTTTACAATTTATCGGTAAATATCCAATAAACCATTTCCATTCTTTTATAAAAAGTTTGTTATCTTGATTTCTTATTCTTCCGGTATGTTTTGTCATTTCTGCATATTCCGTAATTTTTTGTATCCATTCTTCCTTTACTGGGGCTTCTGCTTCTTTCCATTTGGGGGCAAGTAACATTCTTGCTGCTGTAGCAGCGTATACAAATAAGTTTCTATGCAGTTTTGGTAGTTCCGTACCTATAATTCCCCAAAGAAAAGCTGTTTTTGTTTTGTTTTTACAAATGTTACTTTAAGCATCCTTTTCAATTCATTATATGTCATTTCCCAGTAAGCTTTAATCTTACTACAAGACCACTGTATATGACAAAAAGAACCTTCTTTCTCTTTACATTTCCAACACCTGCTTGATTTAGATTTATACATTTTTGCCAATTTACTTGGTGTTAGATACCATTGATATATGAAAATGAGATAATTTTCTGTGTTATGTACAAACTAGGCTTTAGACTAGGTAGGGCCAGGGAGACCCACATTCATATCTTCACTCAGCCCTTGAAGCCAGTCATCATCTCTCAGCCTAAACTACTGCACAGGGTTGTTGGGAGGATAAAATCAGTGGGGTAGAGAAATAATAATAATAATAATAATAATAATAATAATAATAATAAAAACATTTATTATTTATACTCCACCCATCTGGCTGGGTATCCCCAGTCACTCTGGGCAGCTTCCAACAAAAGATTAAAAATACATTAAAACATCAGTCATTAAAAACTTCCCTAAACAGGACTGCCTTCAGATGTCTTCTAAACATCAGATAGTTGTTTAATAGAAAGAAACATTGTACACTGTGCTGAGCTGCTCAGAGAAAGGATGAGATAACAACATAAGGAAACACCAAGTCAAAGCCAGCATTTAAAATTGTGCCTGGAGGCCAACTGATAGTTGGTGCTGATCTCGTAGAACTTGTGAAATATGTCCATCATCTCAATCTTTTGTCTGGAAAATCAGAAATAATAGCAACTGATTTATGGGTCAGTTGTGAAGACCACCAAAGTGGAGATTGTGAAGTTGTTTCATGCCTTAAAAATGTCACATATGTTTTATGTGGCAATGATTGGATGATGATGCTTTCAGCTCAGTGTTCTTAAGTGCTACATTGGAGGTGTTGCAAATCTTTTGGAAATGCAAGTATTCTCGCCCCCCAATGTTGAATTTCTGTGCTGACACCACATGTCAGCTGTGCTGACTGCCTAGCAGGCAATGCTCTTGCGATTGTCCTTGTTGTGCTATGTAAGGATTGTGGATGACTTTGTGCGGGTTAATCAGTCCAGTACAAGCACCTCGGGGTGCTCGCTGCGTCTTCAAATGTGCATTCAACGACTCCTTTCAAGGCAGGCCTTAAACATGAGTCAACATGAAGAAGTTGCTTCAGGCCATAGAGTGAGAGTTGGGGAGGGCACTGCACTCTGCATTGGTTTCTGCGCCATGCTTTTAAAAAACGGCAAGCTCTAGTTCACAGCAGTGGGGCATTGCTTCATGTGCAAAAATACAGCTAAAACTAACACCAACCCCCTTGAGAACTTCAAATGGAGGCAGAAAACGGCATTGCCAATTCTAAGCAAAATAGTGACTTTGGAGCCCATTCAGCCAGGAAGGACATTAAATTGGCATTTAAGCCCATTTCAGAATGATTTGGGATTCTCACTATCTCGTAAAAGATTTGGCTCCCCAAGCGCTTTCTTTTCCTAAGAAAATAGGGATTGCCTCTACACTTTCACCTGTCCCGTATTTACGTACCGATTAATTCCCCTGCGTCCAAGAGGTTTCCTCGTTGTTCTAGTGAAAATCCAAACCTACTCACTGAACCAGATCTTATCAGATGTGCCAAAAATCCAAAGAGAGATTTTTCTTAACTGAGCTTCAATTCAGTGGGTAAGATCAGATTTCCGCAAGGCACGGCCTCAGAACAACAAGAGACGCTCTCAGACTGTGGGCAGGAAAGAGTTAATTGGTACATCAAAATATGGGTCAAGTGAAAGTGTGGAGGAGCCTTTACAGGATCAGACAAAGACCTGTCTGTTGATGGATTTTTCTCCTCCCTCCCCCCCCCCCCCCGCTCCCTCTAAAAAAAAAAAAAGTCACACCTGTTTTTCAGTCTGAGACTCTTGTCACCAATAGATAAAAAAAATGCAGGTGCCAGAATTTAGAGTACAGCAAGGTGATCCAAAAAACTGATAATCTTCCTCTTAGATCACACCAGCAACTTGTTTCCTAAAGTTACCATCCAGCTGTTTCACAAGCAGAGTAAGAAGTTCATAGCTAGGGGGCTAACAGAATACACAGGTCTCTAGCTTTAGCGGCAGCCAGCTTCTTATCAGACTCCCTTCAAAGTTCTGTGTTTGACGTTTTAAAACCTTTAATGACCAGGTAAAAGGTAAAGGTACCCCTGCCCGTACGGGCCAGTCTTGACAGACTCTAGGGTCGTGCGCTCATCTCACTCTAGAGGCCGGGAGCCAGCGCTGTCCGGAGACACTTCCGGGTCACGTGGCCAGCGTGATGAAGCTGCTCTGGCGAACCGGCACCAGAGCAGCACACGGAACGCCGTTTACCTTCCCGCTGGTAAGCGGTCCCTATTTATCTACTTGCACCCGGGGGTGCTTTCGAACTGCTAGGTTGGCAGGCGCTGGGACCGAACGACAGGAGCGCACCCCACCACGGGGATTCAAACCGCCGACCATGCGATTGGCAAGTCCTAGGTGCTGAGGTTTTACCCACAGCGCCACCCGTGTCCTCATGACCAGGGACCAGGTCCTAATGACCAAGGACCAGAATAATTCAAGAACTGTCTTCCTCCACATGAACTTGCTCAACAACTTCATTCATCTTCAGAGGTCTTGCTCTGAGTCCCCCTCCTGTCGGAAATAGGTGGGTAGGTACCTGCAACAGGGCCTCTTTGGTTGTGGCACTCAAAATCTGGAACTGTCAGCATGGTTGTCTTTTATGCTGCTACTGCCCCCTATGTTTTTGGGATGGCTTTATGGACATTTTTGTTTTCAACTTCCTGTACTTCTTTCATTTTGATTCTAAGGCGCGGTGTGTTTATTAGAAAAGGTGGGTTATACAGTGGTACCTCGGGTTAAGTACTTAATTCGTTCTGGAGGTCTGTTCTTAACCTGAAACTGTTCTTAACTTGAAGCACCACTTTAGCTAATGGGGCCTCCCGCTGCCGCCGCACCGCCGGAGCACGATTTCTCTTCTCATCCTGAAGCAAAGTTCTTAACCCAAGGTACTATTTCTGGGTTAGCAGAGTCTGTAACCTGAAGCGTATGTAACCCGAGGTACCACTGTAAGTTCAGAAAACAGATCAGGAAAACTTCACTTGTGGGGTAGATTGTACAATCCAGGGGTCAGCAACCTTTTTCAGCACAGACCATGTGGTGGGCTAGACTATATATTTTTTAGGGGGGGGGGTGGACGAATTCCTATGCCCCACAAATAACCCAGAGATGCATTTTAAATAAAAGCACACATTCTACTCGTGGAAAAACACGCTGATTCCTGGACCGTCCGCGGGCCGGATTGAAAAAGTGATAGGGCCGTATCCAGCCCCAGAGCCTTAGGTTGCCTACCCCTGCTACAATCTGTTGCACAACAAGTTTCTGCTAGCATAACTGTTGCATTGCATCCCTCCAGCATGCAGCATTAAAACCTGCTGGCTTAAGAACCATTGCACTAGCAGACAAAGAATCTTGGATGCCATTCATAAGTCTAAAGCAGAAGACCTAAATAGGCAATGGGCAACGATATAGGTGTTTGCACGGCATCCAAAAGAGCTTTCCACTGAGAGGGCTCTATGGTGGTGGTAACACCCCCACCTCCAGTTGGGAACATGGAAACCTGCCTTATTCCATGTTGAGTGCTTGGCCCACCCAGCGAAGTCTCACTAGCAGTGATTTCTCCAGGGTTTCTGACAAGCATCTTTTCCATGCCTAGCTGGAGATGCTGTGGATTGAACTTGCGACCTTTTGTGCTCAGAGCCAGGTGCTCTTCTGCTGAACTCTCTGTCCACTCCCTTTAAAGTCAGGGAGATCAAGGCAGGCCTGGAAGACAGACCTTAACATCTGGAGAGGGTCATCTAATAGAAGTAGCAACGAGAGTCACGCTATATTTACCCCCCTTTTACATACACTGTGCTCAAAGCATGACCAAAAAGAATACATTGCTACCTATCATATCCATAGAATTCAAAATGGTTACACAATAGCCCATATGAAAAATGAAATAAATATAAAGAAACATGACATTTATTGGTCTGGTTTCCAGTAAGAACAAATCTGCCTCTGGCCTCAGTGACAGCTGCAACAGTGGAATGAGTCCTTTTTACATAGCAAGCCCAGTGGAATGAGTCCTTTTTACATAGCAAGACCACTGGTCCATTTGGGTCAGTGTTGTCTACACAATGTGAGGAACCTCAGGGCCTTGGGACCAAAAGTGGGGCCCCAGACTTCTCCATGGGACCCTTGGGAATCTCCCTAGGTGGCCCCATGGCTAACACGATGTGCTGGCTTCAAATGCCAGCAGCTGGAGAACACCCGTTAGCAAAGGTGTCAATGGGCTTTGAAGAAGCATGGACTCAGGTCGAAAGGAAGAAACGTGCTAAGAGGAAGGGGTGCTTGGCAAACCCTCACCATGATCAACTGCTGCCCAGAAACCTATGCCCCCACTGTGGAAGGACGTGTGGATCCAGAATTGGCCTCCGCAGTCACGGACACATTAAGACCATATTCATGGAAGACAATCTTACTTGGCTACGAGTGATTGCCAAAGAAGAGAAGAGAAAAGCAGAAACATGTAGGCCTTCTTTTCCTTTTTATTTTCGTCCCCAGAAAATGGCATTCAAAGGTAAACTGAAACTATACATGGATTCCCCAATGAGCTATTATGGCTAACAGTCTTTGAGAGACTTGCTCTTCATGAGCTTGTATCCTGATTCTTTTTAAGCCTCTATGTTAAAAAAAGCAAAAAACAACAACCCACAATGTCACCTTGTGGAGAATTTTTTGAGTTCATTGTACGTTGTGTGAAAAGTGCTTCTTTTTCTCAGTGCTAAACCTTCTGCCAAAGGGACTTCTTTTGGGTGAACCTGAATTTCTACTGTTTACCCCTTTGCACATGGTTTTGCTGGGTATCAAGTTCTGAGCTGATGAGGTTGGGGGATCTCTAAGATTGGCACAACAACAGAGGGAGCACCTGTAGCAGGTGCTGAGCAAAAAGCAAGGCAGGCGAAGTAGGATGCTTCTATTAAATCTCTGAGTGGCAAAGGTTTAAGTGCCTTCTTGCATTGGTTCTTTAATGCTTATATATAATAAACAGGTTGGGATTGCACCATCTTGTGTTTATTATGCTGTTGGCTTGAATGCTTGCCATATTTTTGCATAAGCATCTCTGCAGCAGATTAATTTTTAGAGCCGATTAAAGCATTAGCCACCTAACTGTTTAAAATCCGCTAAACCTTTAGCAAATGCCAGGAGGGCTGTTTGAGAGGCAAGTCTGAAGATGAGTGATGGGAAGGGTGTTTGTGTATGTGTGTATGTGTGTGTGTGTGTGTGTGTGCGTGTGTGTGTGTGAAAACAGTGTGTTCTAACTTCTCCCCAAGGATTCTGTAATTACTGTGCATGGAGGCAAAGGCCACCAGAACTCAAGAAGTATCCAGACATGACAGAATATTCCTTAGTGTTGAGCAATAGCCATTTTACGTACCTGATACTGCCTGTCTCTGAACGCTGTAGCACCCCTGTCTCCTATTCTCTGCAGCACAGGTGCTCCTGGAGACTGATCCATTAGAGCAAATGGAGCGCTGCCCCACCAAACTCAATCTACCTTCAGCCAGCCTGCCCCCTACCTCCCTGACTTCTTACTTGCACCCACAGGGACTTGGGTGGCACTGTGGTATAAACCACAGAGCCTTGGGCTTGCCGATTGGAAGGTCGGCGGTTCGAATCCGTGTGACGGGATGAGCTCCTGTTGCTCTTTTCCAGCTTCTGCCAACCTAGCAGTTGAAAAGCACACCAGTGCAAGTAGATAAATAGGTACCACTGTGGCGGGAAGGTAAACAGTGTTTCCGTGTGCTCTGGTTTCCGTCACAGTGTCCCGTTGCACCAGAAGCAGTTTAGTCATGCTGGCCACATGACCCAGAAAGCTGTCTGTGGACAAACGCCGGCTCCCTTGGCCTGAAAGTGAGATGAGCACCACAATCCCATAGTCGCCTTTGACTGGGCTTAACCATTCAGGGGTCCCTTTTTTACCTTACTTGCACCCATTCTAGTGATGATGGCTTTGCTGTGCCTCCTTGGTCAGTGATGCTTCTGAATGCAAGTTACTAGAAACAACAGGAGGGAAGGGTGCTCTAGTGCTTAGATCCTGCTTGCAGGTTTCTCACAGGCATCTGGTTGGCCCCTGTGAAAACATGATTCTGGACTAGATGGGCCATTGGCCTGATCCACCAGGCTCTCTTTATATGATTTTAGGGTGTGGCTCTCTGGCAATCAGATTGCTCCTTCTTAGTCTCTCAGTGTCACCCTTGTAAAACTTGGCAGGAAAAAGGTTTGGGGCAAAACTGGTCGGCTCTGCTTGTCATTGGCTCCTCCTAGTGTTTATTGCAGATGGATATTGGACATATGGAAGCAATAAGATGAATAAAAACTGACTCTTTTTGGAATATAAATTGTCCAGACCAAAATTATGGTTTCAAAGCTTTCCTAACAGAATTTGTTCCAAAACAGGCTTACAACAAAAATCCAAATGGTTGCATAAAATCATGTGGTTGTCCAAGCACAGGTTCAGCATCTTAAAAATATGTAAGTACTTCAAACAGAACTGGAATCAAAGCTCTCTCTCCACACAAATTTGATTGTGGTCTGAAGGTGTGTTCTCTCCAGGAGAGTCACATCATTGTCTTTGGTGGCTTGAGAACAAAGACTAGCTCACACAAAATAGCGATTTGCAGCTGAATGCCCCTCCCATGTGATCTGAGTTAAACACCACATCAGAGAGCAGCAGAGATACGTTCTCTGTGAATCATTGACCTATTCGGCACTCAGAGAACTCGTACTTAGCTTCAGTGGAATTTTCCAGTTACCCCTTTAGCAATACACATACAAGCATATGCAGAGTTATTTTCCATTTCAACGTACAATTTACAATTATACATAACACCGTTGACCTCTCTGTCTTCTGCCTCAATGAGCACCAGCCACCATGGTGATGTGGTGCAGTCAGCAGGCATTTTGGCACCTGAGATGGACCCCAAAGTGGCTCTAGAGTAGAAGGGGTGAGCGAAGAGCTACATCAGGAGCAAGGACGGAAGGAAGATTGGCATCTGCTACCCCTGCGGATCCCACCGCCTCACCTGGTTGCTTCACCTGGCCAGCCTGTATGGGTTAACTTCCAGGCTTGGGTTGCAGCTCTCCATTTTTGGAATGGGTGTGTGTATGTGCTTGCAAACAGAGTTCAGTTCTGGGGGAACGTTCACCACAAAGTGTAAAGGTCTGTGTGCATATTTCAGTATTTGAAAACAGAAAAGGGTTTTAAGAACATTGGGTGTTACTTTTTCACATTTCCCTGACAATTTTAAGAGTGTTATCAACACTGGGTGAACAAGCAGCTCTCTCTTTGTGTGATTTTTATACTGCCATTTTATGTTGTGAACTGCCCTGAGATGTACGGATGAACATACAGATTTAACAAACAATAATAAATATTTATGTCAATTAATGAATTATGGGCAGCAAGTGTGGACCACTAATGGAATCCATAAAGCTCACCCCTGAATTCTCCCCCATTTGACCTTATGTGTGCCCCACAGGGAACCTTATTAAACCAGTAGCTTGAGTGACCAGCAGAAAATGTAAAGGATTCTGACCCCTTCAGATCCCCACGCCATGATTTATGCACAAATGCATTTTACTTTTTACTTTTAAATTTTATTTTATTTTTTTGTAAATTGCCTTTTCAACCACAATATTGCACAATGCTGCCCGGATGGCTAATCCTAGAATGAATAATTAAAAGGTGGTAAAACAGGATAAAGTATAACAATGTTTGACACAGCAACCCCAAAGCATCATGCAGGATGGAGAGCTGTTCCTTAGACACCTCAAATGCCCTTCGAGAAGGAAGTGGCCTTCACTTGTCTTGTAAGCCTGGCTACATAGGGGCCAAATATCCCTTGAGGGAGTAAGTATGTAAAGAAGAAGCAGTAGATATGAAAGGTAGCAGTGGTGGCTGCCAGCCCAGGATCCCATATTCTCCAGCTCACCGCTCACCTAGGTCCAAAAGCATCACACACGCATGCAAAATCATGTCCTTAACCCCCTGCTTTTACACAATTCTTACACCCCAGATTCCATTTAAGGTGGTCTATCTGCAATGTAGTGCCCCACTGACTCTCTGACTGACCCCCGTTCTCTACATGTGACTTCATCCCAGAAGTCAGGTGCATGGGCCTTCTCTGAGACAGATGTCCCAGCAAGATTCTAGACTTCCTGACTGCGTTCTGTGTCACTTGAGAACACAGGCAGAAGCAGAATCCTTGCTGGTTCTGCTAGTTTCGCAGTCTGTGAAGTGCTCCCCCTGCCGCCACCTTCTCAGCTGCAAGCATCTGTTCTGACACTGCAATAAGGATAAATTTCACAAGAAACTTTCAGATGGTTCTCTGCCAGCCTTGTGCTTCCCTTTTTCCTAAGCAAGCAAGCCAGCCTTTGACCCACATGGTGGCTACCCTTGGACCTCCACCTTAACAAACTTCTAGGAAGTACCTCTTATTTTTCTCCTTGATAAATGCTGCATTACAAATTAATTGAAGCCACAGCTTTTAAGCAGATAATTAGCTGATCACCTCATCAGCAAGTTAGTACAGTCATACCTCATGTTACGTTCTTTCCAGTTACGTCCCGCGGTGACTCGGAAGTCCCGGAAAGGGTTACTTCTGGGTTTCACCGCTCACACATGCGCAGAAGTGCTAAATCACGCTTCATGCATGCACACAAGTGCCAAATCGCATTGCGCACCTGCGCAGATACGGCGCTTCAGGTTCTGTTCTTTTCATGTTGCGAACGGGCCTCTGGAACGGATCCCGTTCGCAACCAGAGGTACCACTGTAGTCCCCAAAGGTACATAAAGTGATCGTGGATCAGCTCTCACTCGTTGAAACAGTTCATTATCTCGGAAGAACAGTTCATTATCCCAGAAGAACTGTTCTGTTTGCTGTTTGTTGCTGCTGTGCTTAGAGCACCACCTGGCTCCAGTTCATTCTCAACTAAAGTTTGATATAGATATGAACTGTGGAAAGGCTTTCAGTGTTTCTTTGTGGTTACACGCCATTCTAAGCATTCCTGTTGATGGTATATTTATTTGACTTCTATTAGTTTGTGACTTCTTGCACATATTATATGGCTTTTGTTTATGAATTAAGAAACAATTGATAGTGTTTCATAAATATTGCCAATACAGAGGTACCTCTGGGTACGCGCTCCTCTGGTTGCGTATCCTTCAGGATGCGAATGCTCCAAACCCGGAAGTGTTTTTCTGGCTTTCGCCCTACGCGCTGTGCGCATGTGCAGAAGCAGCACCTCTGGTTGCGAATTCCTTGGGATCTGACTGGAGCTCCAGAACGGATCCTGTTCACAACCAAAGGTACCACTGTACATTATTAGCCCACATGTTGCCTTTTGTTGATCACATTTTAATGTTAGGGCAATAATTAATGTGTTCAACAGGTAGCCCACTGACCTGAAATGTTAGTGTTCCTGATTGGTTCACAGGGAAGGTGGGAGGAGATATCATAGGACACACCCACCCACCCGATGGAGTTATTACCTGCCTACATGAGACTATCTTTGCAATGCCAATTTAGCCATGCAAATTGGCCCTAAACAGTTGGATCTTAATAATTTTTAAACCCAGAGGTACCAGGGGCTCTCACACTACCTGCCAGCAGCATTGATGTTTATCTCTTAGGGCACTGTTCTTAAGAAGCCTCCTTGCTATGAGAGAGGTGAGTAGTGATTTGTGAGACACTGTGGAAGAAGTGGCGATGATTGAATCCTAGAACACAGAGAATTTAATCCTGCTGAACAGATCAAACCCATCATTTCGGGGGTGGGGAGATGAAAATCCTTGAATTTAGGTCATTGAATCCAGCCTGGACAAAATTACTTTTTTTTTTTTAAGTTCTTGTCCTGCACACTTCTCATCCTTTTCCTTGCATAACCGCAGCCATACCTGCAATCCTGGCTTGATGGAGCTGCAACTGACTCCTCCATGCTGTGGCAGAAGTTTATTAAAAGCTGTGCAGAGGTTCGACTGGCCTGCATCTGTTAAGCAAACTGGCCAAGATTTGTGTCTTTTACTGAAGCTCTTGTGGGAGGAGGAGTTAGCATGTATTTTTATGGCACTGCCCAGTACCATCCCATGTTGTGGGACTGGAGCTGTGGGACCACCTTCCTCACACTGACATTGCAGTAGTTCACCTGGATAAGGTAAAGGGCAAAAGTGAGGCTGTGCAGGTGTGCAGCAGCAGGAACTCTGGACCGGCTCCTCCAGTGTTCCCATACAGCCCTGAGCTTGCCCTGCCTCAGGTAGGATAAAGTGCTACCAGTGTTTTTTAGGTGAAGGATCTGCCCCACCATACTCAGCTTTCCTGGCACTCCTTCCTTCTCTGAATGGTAGTAGGAAAGCCCAGGACCATTGTTACTGGGTTTAGTTTCCTAAGGGATATATGATGGCCTGGGACTTGGGCTCTGACTTGGAACCAGAGGAGACTCAGTCTGCACCAGATCCTTCGCCTCAGGCATCATCTGAACCAAGTCTGGGGCCTGACCCTGAAGAGTCCCAGTCTGCACAGGTTCCCCTGCAACAAACACCAGCTGGGCCAAGTCAGGGGCCTGAGCCTGCCCTAGCTCCAGATGTGGGGGATTACCTCATTGCATTCAGCTGGGTCATCACTTACAGCTGCTCCACTACCGGTTGGGTCAGGGGAGGCTGAGGCAGCCCCTGGGTCTAGTAACCCACCGACGTCTCCCGAGATGCAGAGACTAAGGTCTGAGAGAAGGAGAGACCTGAGTACTCACAGGAGGAGTGCTCTCCTTCGGGCAAAACAGGGAGGTGAGTCGTCAGGGGATCAGGACTGGCCGCTACCCTGACAAAGATAAAAGGCCAGTGGCGTAGCGTGGGTTGTCAGCACCCGGGGCAAGGCAAGTAATTTGCACCCCCTAACCCGTGGATTTGCGCCCCCTAACCCGTGGATTTGCGCCCCTTAACCCTAACCCCCAGATGTTGCGCCCGGTGTGGCCGGCCCCCCCTGCACCCCCCACGCTACGCCACTGTAAAAGGCTGTCGGACCCTGCCCCAGGTTACGGGAGCAACATTGCTACATGCTAGATCCTGCCTGAGATCATGTACCTGTCCTTGCCTGGTTTTCTGCCTCGTGTCCTGCCTTGGCCCTGTTGGACTGACTCCCAGCGGAACCTTTGGATTCTGGACCGGTCCTGGACCGCATTTCACAGGTTACCCCCAGGCCCAGCACAGGATAGAAGAAAGCACTGGAGATTCAAACCATCTCTGTGATGTTTGCTTTCTTTCAAGATCAGCATCAGTGGAGGCAAGCAGGAACCCACAAAGGCAGAAGAACCCCTGGAGCAGTACTTGGTTAGCCTCCCCAGCTGTACTCCTTGGGTGCTTTCAGGCTGTTTCTGTTTTGTGCAAATCAGTCACTTACCAGCAAATTCAGGTTACACAACTGAAGTTGATTGGCAGCTCTTGTGCAACAAACACACTTCTCCCAAAATAAAATTTATTTTTATTTTTTTGCAGTAACTAAATTAAAACTGGGAAGTGTGGGGTAACACTTCTGGCAACTCCTGCAGCCAAGCTGGTGCCAAATGTATTGCTCTGTTTTCCTTTGGACCACATACGTGAGATTAGACCACATCCGTCTAATCATCTCGGCAGCCCAGGACCTCCATACACACTGCCCTGGCTTGCGACCCAGTGAGATCCTCTCGGTGCTGCCAACACAATGGTTTGTCTTCACCCCCGGAAGTGCGCTCCATTGTCTCTTGAGGCAGATGAATGCCAACAACAAAGGAGTATATTAGAAGAAGTGCACACTGAATGCTGATTCATTTTCATGAGGATTTAAAAACTATTGCTGCAGAAATGTGGAGAACTGATTGGAGCAATGGGGAAATGAAATTGGCAGGTTTATCCATCCCAAATGCTGGCCTGTGGCTTGCGACTACCAGCACATCCCTGGTGCTCCTTCTGCAAACACTGTTCGACTTGGGGCTGCACCAAATAAGGTTGTAAGTGAAATGACCTTGCCCCAGTCTCCGAACATCACAGCAATAACTTTTCTGTCTCCTCTCACATAAGACACTTCAGGAGAGCCAGCGCAGACCCTTAGCTGCAAATTACTGAGCGATGCACACTGCCACTTACCCTGTTGGACTCGTTTGGATGGAGACCCATCCGTTTGTTTATGTGCAGCTGTCAAGTGTCACGTTTGAAAAATGCCTGTATTTTCCACTGTGACACCTCATCAAGGAGGCCACCAGGGAGGAGGCTGCAATGGCTGTTCCCACTGCTTCCTGTGACATATATCATGGGACAACCAGCTGGTGCAGCCCTGTAAGCACAGGAACATCCTGTTATGCTTGTCTAGGGCATTTGTGTGGGAATAGGGAGGCTATATGCTGTGTTGTGCAAGCCTCTGGGCAACTTTGCACCATGTGGATTTGTGGCAACTAGGCTGCTTCGCTATGAACCTAACAGAACCTCCAAAAAGGGATGGATGAATCCAGGGGCAGATTTAGGGCTCAAAGCCCAGTAAGCGAGGTGCTGGGCTTTATAAAGGGGGCATTAGGCTCTGAGAGGGTCATGGAGTCCTCCTGTCTCCTTCCCAAAGCCTAGTTTGCACCCTAAACAGCCTCAGCCCAGTATACCTGAAGGAGCATCTCCATGCCCATCATTCATTTTTTTTAAATATATATAAATATTTATTAAAATTTTTGAATACAAATGCACAAATAATAAACAACCTTACTTATATCATAACGTGGTTTCATCACTTCTTTGGACTCCCTCACGTCTCCCGCTCCCATTTACATCGTAAAAAGGTTTTTCCAAGCAAATTATCAACTTGTTTAGGATCTTATATCCACTCATTTAAATATAATCTAGCAATTCTCCAAAAAATTTATGTTTTCTTTAATCTCACTTATCATCAAATTCAAATCTAATTTAGTGGTGGCCAATTTTTTATAATCTAGCATCCTTCTTAACATTCAACCAAATTGCAATGTTTTTGTAAATACGTCTTAAATTTCTTCCAGTCTTCCTCAATCCTCTCTTCTCCCAGGTCTCGGATTCTGCCAGTCATCTCGGCCAGTTGCATATAGTCCATCAGCTGCATCTGCCACTCTTCCAGTGTGGGTAGATCTTGAGTTTTCCAGTTTTTAGCGATGAGTATCCTTGCTGCCGTTGTTGCATACTCCATGCCCATCATTCAGCCCGGACACTGAGGTCCAGCACCGATGGCCTTCTGGTGGTTCCCTCACTGCAAGAAGCGAAGTTACAGGGAACCAGGCAGAGGGCCTTCTCAGTAGTGGCATCCACCCTGTGGAACGCCCTCCCATCAGATGTCAAGGAAATAAACAACTATCTGACTTTCAGAAAACATCTGAAGACATCCCTGTTTAGGGAAGTTTTTAATGTTTGATGTTTTCTTGTGTTTTAAATATTCTGTTGGAAACCACACAGAGTGGCTGGGGAGGCCTGGCCAGATGGGTGGGGTATAAGTAATAAATTATTATTATTATATTATTATTATTTCCCAGCTTTGGGAAAGTAGGGGGGTTAGGACCCTGCCACTGCCAGAGCCCTCGTGCCTCCTGCAGGGCGCTATAGTACTCATGTCTGTCACTGAGAAATCATCCATTTAGTTTATTTGCAGGGAGGTAATGCAGCAATTAATATCTATCCTGATCTGCTTGCACAGTTGTTATATGCATTCCCATTTCTCATTGATTCCTTCCTTTTCAGTTCATTTCCTGTCACTTTTCTAACAGCAAAGAGTCCATTTTAAAAAGGTGGACTTGTTGTGCTAGGGCAACAGAGTGCTTCAATTCACTTTGATTTGGCAAACCTAAATTTCCCCAGTATGTGCTTTCATCCTTCCTGCATAATACCAACAATCTCAAAGCTGTTGAGGAGAAGAGGGCATAGGTAAGCAGTAAAGCATATGGGTTGCATGCAGAAGGTCAGAGGTTCAATCCCTGGCATTTCCAGGTAGGCCTCGGATTGTCCTGTGTCTAAAATTCTGAAGAACAGCTGGCAGGCACTGTAGATAATGCTGAGATAGATGAGTCAACTTCTGATGGGTTGTATCAAACTAGCTTCTACTCCGAATAGACCCAGAATCGACCTTAGTTAGCAATGCCTATTAATTTCAGTGGGTCTACTCTGTTCCTGTGGAAGGAGAAACTAGGCCTGTAACCAGGGGTGCCATCTTGAATAAAATATGGGGGTGGGCAGGTAAACCCCGCCCCACATAATCACAAGGCATGGCACATACACACCGTTTGAATGGCAACGCCCATCAACTTTGGAGGGTGGCCCCCCTGAAATATTTTAGGAGGGTGAAGGGACCTCACCTGCTAGGAGTTGGCTTCTATGCCTGTAACCATGCCTAAGTATGCTTGCCGATCAGAAGGTTGGCAGTTTGAATCCCTGTGATGGAGTGAGCTCCCATTGCTCTGTCCCAGCTCCTGCCAACCTAGCAGTTCGAAAGCACGCCAGTGCAAGTAGATAAATAGATACTGCTGCGGTGGGAAAGTAAACAGCGTTTCTGTGCGCTCTGGTTTCCATCACGGTGTTCCATTGTGCCAGAAGCAGTTTAGTCCTGCTGGCCACAGGACCCGGAAAGCTACCTGTGGACAAACGCCATCTCCCTTGGCCTTTAATTGAGATGAGCGCCACACCCCATAGTCACCTTTGACTGGACGTAATCGTCATGTGGTCCTTTACCCTTTTACCTTTTATGTATAACTGAAAGTACGGCATATTCTTCCTCTGTTTACCCCTTTTTGTTTCCCTCGGGTCCAACTTGAGATTGTAAGCTCCTTAGGGCAGGGACCCATCTTGCTTCCCTCTGTAAAACTCCATGCATGTTGATGGCACAATACGCAAAGCAATAGATAGTGGGCAATTCTGGGATAGATAGTCGATTTGACTCTGTGTGCAGCAGCTTCACATACGGTACTGTTGTGTTCAGGGCTTCCCATAGGAACTTAGTTGGCCCCTAAGTGGAACAGATGCTTGACTAGATGAAATCCAGCAGGGTTTCCTTATGCTTCTGCATGTGTTTGTGCAAAGTATACTTTTTCCTCTTGTGGAAACTGCAGGAGATCCCAATGTATGACTTAGTGCACTCGCTCCCTTTCCATTCTTTGTTCTGTAGTCCGGGAGATGCATGACAACGGTCTTTGTGATTTTAGTGATGTGGATTGCTTCAGGCACATTTGTTTCAAGATGTCATATGTGCCGTCTGAGAAACAGAGAGGGTGCAAAGCCAGGAAACAATGTGCTCAGAGAAAACCAGCATACAGCTGCATTTAGGCCATATGCCTGGGATCTACAGGTGAAACTCCAAAAATTAGAATATCGTGGGAAAGTTCATTGATTTCAGTAATTCAACTTAAAAGGTGAAACTAATATATGAGATCGACTCATGACATGCAAAGCGAGATATGCTTCCACTTCTCAGAGGTCCAATCTTGCTCGATTTGCAATCCTTGTTTTGCTGATTTCATTTAATATTCTAATTTTCGGAGATGGTTGATTTGGGGTTTTCATAAGCTGTACGCCATGATCACGTAGTGATGTATGGAAGTGAGAGCTGGACCATAAAGAAGGCTGATCACCGAAGAATTGATGCTTTTGAATTATGGTGCTGGAGGAGACTCTCGAGAGTCCCATGGACTGCAAGAAGATCAAACCTCTCCATTCTTAAGGAAATCAGCCCTGAGTGCTCCCTGGAAGGACAGATCCTGAAGCTGAGGCAACAATACTTTGGCCACCTCATGAGAAGAGAAGACTCCCTGGAAAAGACCCTGATGCTGGGAAAGATGGAGGGCACAAGGAGAAGGGGATGACAGAGGACGAGATGGTTGGACAGTGTTCTCGAAGCTACAAACATGAGTCTGACCAAACTGCAGGAGGCAGTGGAAGACAGGAGAAGACAGGAGTGCCTGCGTGCTCTGGTCCATGGGGCCACAAAGAGTCAGACATGACTAAACGACTAAACAACAACAACAACGCCATGATCATCACGATTATAACAAATCAAGGCTTGACATATCTCACTTTGCATGTCATGAGTCTATCTCATATATTAGTTTCACCTTTTAAGCTGAATTACTGAAATCAACGAACTTTTCCACGATATTCTAATTTTTTGAGTTTCACCTGTACATAGAGCACACTAGGCTGGCTTCCCCAAGGCACTTCTTTTCTTTTTTTAAAGAAGAGAAAGCTGGTCATTAAAATGTAAGCAGAGTCCTGAGGATTTCCCTCCAAGCACAGATAGAGCCCCACTCCCCCGAATCCCCTTAATGGGATTGGGAAATGAATGGACAAACACCAATCACACCTCAGGGTGTAAATGGGATTAGCTGATTAACCCTCAGTCAGTGGGCAAGCTTTGTCTTAGCACCGCTGAGCTCCAAAACTGGGCTGAGGGTTGTTTCTCTTCCTTGCCAAGAAATTGGACATGGAAGCCCTGGTCTGAATCTTCCCTAACTGTATTTATTTATTTTAAATTGCTTTTATTTGATTTTACAAATATACATTTATAAGAATACCAAATACATATGCATATAGAGAGATTTCTCTGAATCTCGAGACTTCCCCCAATCCTCTTCATGGGTCCTATTGTCAACATTTTCAACTGCATATTATTTCATAATCTATATTTTATATCCATCCGTATTATCCATAGTGCTTGTTACATTACAAGTGAGATTAAAATCCTGCTAATGTTTTCATCTTCTTACGGTGGTCTCCTAAATAAATTATGATCCCCCCCCCATTCTTTCTTGAAGTTTTTGTCTTCTTGGTTTCTGAGCTTTCCGGTCAGTTTTGCCCTTTCGGCGTAGTCCAACAGCTTGGTTTGCCATTCCTCTCTGGTAGGGACTCTTTCTTCTTCCCATCTGTGGGCTAGTAGCATCCGTACTGCTGTTGTCGCATACATACAAAAGTCTTTTCTGCTCCTTTGGGATGTCGGTACCTACAATTCCTAGTAAGAAAGCTTCTGGGTTGTTGCTTTTTAACAAAAGTTATTTTAAACATTTTTTTTTTCAGTTCATTATATATCATTTCCCAGAAAACTTTATTATCTTAGAATCTCGCCTAACTGTAAAGGCAGGATTGGTCTATTTGTCTGCAAAATAAGAAAGTCAGACTATCCTCCACACGAGCCAGGGCCTTTTCAGTGATGGCTCCAACCTGGTGGAATGCTTGGTCCCATGAGACTAGGACCCTTCAGGATTTAACTTCCTTCCTGTAAGGATTTAACCTGTAAGACAGAGCTATTCTGCCTGGCCTTTAATTTGAATTCAGCCTGATCTTTTATTCCCCTTCTCTTCCCTCCCCCTCTCCTTTTATGAAAATCACCCACTCTGAGACCCCACAGCTAATTCTCCCCTAGCCTCCTGGCTGGCCTAAGTAGGACCAATTCAGCCAGCTAGCCCTGGGGATGATCTAATTGATTTTTTGATTTTTTTATTGTTATTCATGTTTTTATACTGTATTTTATGCTGCTTTTATAATTAAGTGTTTTAAATTTGTTGTTAGCCGCCCTGAGCCCGGTTTTTGAACCAGGAAGGGCAGGGTATAAATAAAAAATTATTATTATTATTATTATTATTATTATTATTATTATTATTATTATTATTTATTATTATTAAAATAAATAGATTCTGCCCCTGCCCTTTCTTTTATAATATCATTTACAATATAAAACTCTCAGTCACAAAGAGAAAAAGGAGAAGCTGTCAGGAGTCCTGAGGCAAGACTGAGCTCAGGTGTAGAGTGGCAGGCTGTGATGGACAAGGAGGGGGAACAGGAGGATGAGATGGAGGAGCTGAGACTGGGGAACAGACCTGGGGAGGCCAGTACAGTGGTGCCTCGCAAGACGAAATTAATCCATTCTGTGAGGCTCTTCGTACTGTATAGCGTTTTTTTTCGTCTTGCGAAGCAAGCCCATTGACAGCTTAGCGGATTAGCGCTATTAGCGGTTTAGCGGCTTTTAGCGATCAGCTGATAAGCGGCTTAGCGGCTTAGGAAAGGGGGGGGAGGGAAAAAAACCTGCAGGAACTCGCAATACATTTTCGTCTTGCGAAGCAAGCCCATTGGGAAGCACCTCCAAAACGGAAAACCCTTTCGTCTAGCAGGTTTTCCGTCTTGCGAGGCGTTCGTCTTGCGGGGCACCACTGTAATCCTGACATCTCAGGATGCAGCTGCACAGCTGGAAAAACAGGGCTCCCATCTCCCCTCCCAGGAAAAAGAGGACAGCATTGGAATGGGGGGTGGGGTTTAACCCACCACTGGGGGTGGAGGAACCAGAGTCAGAAGGGGGGGGGCACTGCCTCGTCACCAAGAGTTGATGGTGCTCCCATAGCTGGGAACAGATGCATCCTCCTTGATGCAGTGAGTGTGTATACACTCAGCAGTCTTGCAAACACAGAAGCCTTGCCAGTAAGCACACCTTGCCCTGTCTTTAAAAGCTTGGCAGGCATTTGTGTTAACTCATTGGGACAACTCCATTGCCTCAGGGCAGTTCTGATCTCCTTGCCCTGGTTTTGGGCTCCTCAGACTTGGACCTCTGCTCCCAGTCCGGCATTCCGTGGCTTGACTCTCCGGTCACCATAAAACAAAGCACAAAGCAACTTAGATAAATGAATAAAAGAACGGTTTTAAAGGGCAGCACCACGTGTGAGTGCAAAATTCTGCACAGCATCTTAATTAAGAACAGAATAAATGGATTTCAAGCCCATTTAAAAGCCAGCTGTGACGGAGCCAAATGAATATCCCTGAAAGATGGGGCCAGCACCAAATAAGGCCCTGTCTCTAGTGCCTGCCAAATGGATTGATCTTAAAGGTGGGCCAGAAAAGAGGACCCCTGAAACCAGCCTTAATGAAATTAATTAGGATAGGAATGGAGAACCTGTTGCCTTCCATTCATTTCACTTCCCAGCATCCCATATCATTTCTTACGCTGGACGGGGCTGGCTGAAGGAAAAGCAGGCCAGCAACATATGGAGGGCCACAGCTTCCTGCTCCCTGCTTTAGTGCTTTAAAGGTCAGCACCAGCATTTTAATACGCTACCCTTTAATAGTGATTATCCGGGGAGCTCACAAGCAACAACAGAACATAATGGGAAAAAGCAGCAATGGAAGAGCAGGCTCAATAAACAGAAACAAAGAGTTGCATTCAGTGTTAGTCATATGCAGAACAGACCCATTGCAATGAATAGACATTACTAATTGCAATCCATCAATTGCAATGGTCTACAAGACATTCTACGGACCACTGAACAAAGTTCACGGACTATAGTTTGGGAACCCTGGGTATACAGCATGTATTGTATGCTATAGTATGGTGTCCATATAGAATAGAGACAGTATATAGTATGTTGTATGCAGGTAAGGTAAAGGTAAAGGACCTCTGGACGGTTAAGTCCAGTCTAAGGCGACTATAGGGTGCGGTGCTCATCTTGCTTCTGGCCGAAGGAGCCAGCGTTTTTCCACAGACAGCTTTCCAGGTCATGTGGCCAACATGACTAAACAAAACAAAACAAATTCCTTCCAGTAGCACCTTAAAGACCAACTAAGTCAGTTCTTGGTATGAGTTTTCGTGTGCATGCACACTTCTTCAGACGAAAGAAGTGCATGCACACGAAAGCTCATACCAAGAACTGACTTAGTTGGTCTTTAAGGTGCTACTGGAAGGAATTTGTTTTGTTTTGACTATGGCAGACCAACACGGCTACCTCTCTGTAACTATGACTAAACAACTTCTGGCACAATGCAACACTGTGACGGAAACCAGAGCGCACGGAAAAGCCGTTTACCTTCCCGTCACAGCTATACCTATTTATCTACTTGCACTGGTGTGCTTTCAAACTGCTAGGTTGGCAGGAGCAATGGGAGCTCACCCTGTCACAGGGATTTGAACCGCCAACCTTCTGATTGGCAAGCCGCAGAGGCTCAGTGGTTTAGACCACAACACCACCCACATCCCTTGTTAGCACAGTGTATATGCTATGCTATGTATAGTATGGTGTACATATCAAATAGAGACAGCACATATAATATGTTGTATGCAGGATAGCACACCGTAGCTCCATGGTAGCGCATTTGCTTTGTATGCAGAATCAATCTTCAATCCCTGACCAAGACCCTTGCCTGAAACCCTAGAGAACTGCTGGCAAGTCTGGGTAGACCAAACTGAATGAGATGGTCCAATAGTCTGGCTCAGTAGAAGGCAGCTTCCTGTATTCCTAATCGTGACTAGGAATTCCCCCATGTGACATCGCATGTAGTTTGGCCCAAAGACCTCCAGGTATGATGGAAGGTGTGGTTTGGAAAGGGCCATAATCTCCTACCTGGGATCTTTCTCTCCGCTAAAATGAAAGTCTGTATTACGGCAGGTCGCAAGCAAGATGCTTCAGCTTGAATCAGTTTAACCTGCTCATTTAAAACTGGATCTATAAACCTCCACTGACAACTGGAATGAGAAAGTCATGTAACACAAAGCCTTGCACTTTCAAACAGCGTGCATCAGAAGAAAATAAATTCCTCAGCAGTGCTAGCCTGGCTGCTCTCCGACCCGGTTCAGGGTAGAAACATATTTTTCCTCTTGTGTGGGATAACTTTTCACAGGGCACACTGAATCTGCTGTGCTTTGCGCCTGTGAGCATGGACTCTGGGCCTCTCCATGCATTCTTTATATTGTGACAACAATGGTAAGGTAAAGGTAAAGGGACCCCTGACCACACTAGGTCCAGTTGTGGCCGACTCTGGGGTTGCGGCGCTCATCTCGCTTTATTGGCCAAGGGAGCCAGCGTACAGCTTCCAGGTCATGTGGCCAGCATGACTAAGCCGCTTCTGGCGAACCAGAGCAGCGCACGGAAACGCCATTTACCTTCCCGCTGGAGTGGTACCTATTTATCTAATTGCACTTTGACGTGCTTTCGAACTGCTAGGTTGGCAGGAGCAGGGACCGAGCAACTGGAGCTCACCCCGTCGCGGGGATTCGAACCGCCAACCTTCTGATTGGCAAGTCCTAGGCTCTGTGGTTTAACCCACAGCGCCACCTGCGTACTGGGGCTGTAATTGGCAATCCCTCTTTCAATATGCTTTGCACCTGCAAAACTGGGTGGTCATGCCGCTTCATTTCCAATCAGCTCATGGCCCATAGCTTCCTGCATAAACCCTGTAACTTTTGTACCACAAATGATCTAGGGCACGATTTCCCAAAGTTGGGTCTCCAGCTGTTTTTGGACTACAATTCCCATCATCCCTAGCTAGCAGGACCAGTGGCAGGGATGATGGGAACTGTAGTCCAAAAACAGCCAGAGACTCAAAGTTTGGGAAGCCCTGTTCTAGGGTTTTTCCAGCTGTTATTGTGCTCCAGTGCATGATTGCCCCCTCCAGATGCTGATAATGCCATAACATTAGGAAAACATCACAACAGTGTGTGAATGGCTTAGTTCCTGCTGCAACCCCATTTTTGAACCTGTGCATGAGGTTTGCGACAGTAGCCAGGTTTTCGAGCCTCTTGTGGCAAAAAAAGAAAAAAAGAAAAGAAATATTGTACCTTGGATTTCATATGGCTTAGTAGCCGAACAAATCGGCACCCAAATGCTGCAAACCCAGAAGTAGGTCTTCCGGTTTGCGAACGTTTTTCGGAAACCAAACTTCTGATGTGGCTTCCATGACTTCCAATTGAGTGCAGGAAGTTCCTGCAGCCAATCAGAAGCCGCACCTTGGTTTTCAAACGGTTCTGAGAGTCAAACGGACTCCCGGAATGGATTAAGTTCATGAACCAAGGTACCACTGTATGAGAAAACTATGTATAAAGGCACCTTGCAACGATCTTTAAATTGTGTACACAGGTGAATAGAATGGAGTATTCTGGAGAAAGGAATGGCTGACTGGAACATGCCGGCTGTCTCCAAACTGCAATGCTCAGTGGCAGGTCCAACTTCTTGTTTGTTTAAAATTTACTTTTGAACCAAATAGCGGCATGAACTGGTGGTGGCAGGAGGGAATTTGTATTTTGGCTGCTTCTAAAAAAAATTGCTCTGCCATTGCAAGAGGAACACAAGACACTGTGGCAGTTGGACCATGAAGACCCCCTCCCCCTTTTAGCAAAAGAAAGAGTGTGTGTCTGGGGGAGCGAGAGCGACTTTTACTGCTGCTAAGTGGATAGTCCGTCTGAATTAGTCTGGCAAATGCCTTCACTTAAATGAGCCTCGTTCCAGATGCATTTTTACTCACAGCGTGC
The DNA here is from genome assembly GCF_964252035.2 of Podarcis erhardii. NCBI lineage: Eukaryota > Metazoa > Chordata > Lepidosauria > Squamata > Lacertidae > Podarcis > Podarcis erhardii. The sequence goes on from NC_138514.1 coordinate 10,996,944, forward strand.
ATCAGCAGGGGCTGCAGTTAATCACATTGAATCAAATTGCACATTTAAACTATTAGATTATGTTAAACTTAATCTTCTCCCTGGAGAGGAACATTAACTCTTGGGGGTGTGTTTTCACCTACATTACAAGACAAGGACAATCCAGGAGGATAGATGGATTCTGCCTATCTCAGCTATTTCGGCTTTCTTGCCCTAGCAATACCTGGTGACATCCAGGTGTTTTAGACTACAACTCCCATCATCCCTAGTCCTTGTACTACAACTAGTCTTTGGACTACAACACCCATCATCCCTAGGGATAGTTCTTGTTTATTCTGTTTATTTTTTCAGGAGACATATATTAACTACTCATGTTCTGTCTTATCCCTGAGAATTTATATGTGATTCTCCACAACTTCTCCCAAGCCCAGCTTGGTATATTTCCCCTGATGTTCTGGGCCCATTGAATAATATATTCCTTAACCAGTTCTAGGTCTGTATCGTTATTTCAATAACAAATGATATATTTTCACCAATCTGTGCATAGCTGTCAACTTTTCCCTTTTCTTGCGAGGAATCCCATTCGGAATAAGGGAATTTCCCTTAAAAAAAGGGAAACATTGACAGCTATGAATCTGTGTCTGCCTGCTCTGATTACTGCTTTCTTAAAATCAGTTAGTTCTCTAATTTGATTAAAGTTGGCAATATAATTATTGCCACTGAGGTTTGAAAGTCTTTAAACCACAAAGCGTTTCTGCCTCGCATCCATGGCTTAGCCTCTAATTATGCAATTATATTTCCCCTGAGTAATTAATTTCTTGATTGTAAATAATTCATTATCCCCTGGATTGTAAATAATTTTTATCCCCTCCCCAGCTTAAATTTGAAAAAAAATCTGCAATTGATTCCAAAGGAGGGTGTTCAGAGCTCAACAACTTTTTATAACAAACCCATGTCTTTAAAAAAATGTAAACAGTGGTGCAATTTGAGTCACAGCTATAGAAAGGTAATAACATTGGTCAGACCTGGAACTCTCTGCACCCGTTTTGTGTCCCATTTGATTCAGATGCAGAAATGTCTAGGGGAGATGCTGGCCTGTTTGGCACCCAACCTGAAGAAAGCTCTTGGGTCTTGAGCTCCTTTGCCACTGAAGCACCACAAGTTTATTTTCTCCCATGCTGGTCCTGTGCGATGCCTCTCCTAGAATCACAGAATTCTAGAGTTGGAAGGGACCCTGAGGGTTATCTAGTCGAACCCCGTCCACTGCAGGAATATGCAGCTGTCCCCTATGGTAGGGTTGCCATATGTCTGGGAAATCACTGGAATGACCGGGAAAATGTGGACGTATGGCAGCCTATGCCAAAAGTGTAGATTTTGGCGATCTTCATTAAAAATAGTTCAAAAACTAAAAGCTCTCAGAATCTCTATACCTAAAATGCCTAACAAAAAAGTCTCTGAGTTTTCCCCACAAATGTCCTCCTGAATTTGTTTCTCCTCCCACAGGACCATTTCTGGTCCATGGTTTTGAAAGGTCCCAAGGTGCAAATGAAGCATTATTTGTTTTCCTCCCACTTCCTGTACACTTTTTAAAACTTTCATCTCCCCACCCCAGCCGCATTATTCAGAAAGGTGTGGTATCAGGAAACGTTGTCTGATTAAATACTTAGAAATCTGGACAGACTCCTCTGAATTAAGTGGCAGTTTTGCCCTTCAGTGTCCAGTGACATTCCGCCCCCCCCCCCAAGAAAAAGTATTTATAGCTCTAATACCATGTTGTATGTTGCCAAGAATATGGGAGTTTCCCGAAACGAGTATTTCCTGTTTTTGTTAGGATTTAGAACTGGTGATTGTGAACCAGTTAAAAAACCAGATCTCTCATAAGGGCAACCACTTGTGCATCACTCAAAAAGAGGAAATGCATCACTGATTTGCACAACATGCCAAGTTATATGCATAGATTCAAATGTATAAGCTATGGATATAATTTAAGTAGAAATACAATACAGTGGTACCTCTGGTTACGAACTTAATTTGTTCTGGAGGTCTGTTCTTAACCTGAAACTGTTCTTAACCTGAGGTACTTTAGCTAATGGGGCCTCCCACTGCTGCCGCCGGCACATGATTTCTGTTCTCATCCTGAGGTAAAGTTCTTAACCCGAGGTACTACTTCTGGGTTAGCTGAGTCTGTAACCCAAAGTGTAACCTGAGGTGTTTGTAACCCGAGGTACCACTATATGCCACCTTGAGCTCCTTGGAAGAAAGGTGCAGTATAAATACCATTATTAAATAAATAACACTGCTAACCAGATACTAACTGTCATGGGAGGGGGGTGCTTTATTGAGTCCTCCCTCCAAGCTGCTAATAACTCGCTCAGGCACTGAACGGGTTATCAGGCTTTATAGGCGTTTTCTCTGGCACCAGCTACAGACATCTAATGGCAGTCTAATTCACAGTGTGTTCTCTCCCTCCCCTTGGCAGGTTAACTCAAAGATTTGTAGGGGCTGAGGAATCCTGGCAGCCCCATCACCTCTTCCCACTTTATCACCTGCCTGAGGCCCCACCCAGCAATACCTGCTCACAGAATTGCTCCTTCATGACATCTCTTCTTTTCTTCTGAAGATGAAATTCTAAATCGGGCTTCTTCAAATTCAGCCCTCCAGATGTTTTGAGACTACAATTCTCATCATCCCTGACCACTGGCCCTGCTATCTAGGGATCATGGGAGTTGTAGGCCAAAAACATCTGGAGGGCCAAGTTTGAGGAAGTCTGTTCTAAATGTTAGATTTTTCATCTTCAAGTAGACCTGGACCGTAAACAATATTACTTACTATAACCATTCTGCAACCAACGATATCTGAGCAAATAAATGATGAAACAGGAAATGTACATGAACAATATCCACAAGACTTACTGCAAGATTGAAGTACACCATTTAAAATTAACTTTAATCCTCATAATCCACATAGATTCTAGATAAACAGTCAGCATTTAACATCTATATTCTGCACAAAATCTTATAAACCCCCCCCCCCATCCATCTTTCTTAGGCACCAGAACTACAGGACTTGCTCATGGTGAAGTACTGGGCCTAATAACTCCCAATTCTAACATAGCTTGAATCTCATCTGCAATTTCCTTACAATGTTGCTCTGAAACATGATAAGAGTGATTTACAATGGGAGGCTAGAACTCTCCTTTCTTAGGGTTCATTGTCTTCATGTAGCTGTTTTGGTGCCACCACCCCCCACTCCCCCAAAAGCAGGTGTTGGTTCTTGCCGGTTCTGTGATCCATCCAAACATGGATTATACAGATGACATAACAAAGCCAAATTAGAGTGAAGGAAAGGGACTTTAGCCATTCAATAAAATTGCTATCACATTTGCAAAGTTAAGCAGGTTTGATATGGTTTCAGATTGGATGGTGGGGTACCACATAACAATATTCCTGCATTGCAGGTGGGTTGGAGTAGATGCCCTTTGGGTTCCCTTCTATATCTACAAATCTGTGATTCTGTTATTCGTTCCCTTTCATGCCCTCTCAACCAAATATTAGACTTTTAGCTGGTAAAGCTTTCCCCAAAATGCATCCATTTTAAACTGAACAGCTCCAATTTAACATGTATAGTCATACCTTGGTTCCCGAACGGCTTAGTTGTCAAACAAATTGGCTCCCAAACGCCGCAAACCCGGAAGTAAGTGTTCCGGTTTGCGAACGTTTTTCGGAAGCCAAACGTCCGACGCGGCTTCCGATTGAGTGCAGAAAGCTCCTGCAGCCAATCGGAAGCTGCATCTTGGTTTTCGAATGGTTTTGGGAGTCGAACGGACTCCCGGAACGGATTTAGTTCGAGAACCAAAGTACCACTGAATCATGATGAACACTGTTGCCTTTTGGAAGAAGGTACAAGGTTATAAAGACTAGGACTAGCCGCCTGATAAACAGTTTCTATTCAAATGCAATTTTGGTTTTAAACGCAGTGTAAGGTAGTCTGGGAGTATATTGTATTTAATTACGGGGTATCAGAATTTTTAGGGGGCTAACCAGGCTGGGATAGCTGGGATAGCAGGCTTGTTGGTGTTTGAATGTCTGATGTAGTTTTCAATTTCGTTGTTCTGTATGGGACAATGACAATAAAGATTATCATATCGTATCATCTCGTATCACATTGAATTGTGGCTTGGAATCACTCTTTGAGCTACATGACACACTTCAACACAAGTGTCTTCTGGTCCTCAGACGTGTGTATATTCTGGGGTTTGGCAGATGTGCAGAAAGTACACAGTGTGCTGGATTGGAAGGGACAGTACCTGCCTGGCACACCAGGCTCTTCTTAAATCTGCATAATCTATGGTGGGTTACAGAATTCACCTTTCCTTAGCACTTTGTGTTACCTCCACGAAGGATTTGTGTTTCTTTTGAAAGCATGGAGTAAACACAGGCCTGACGTAACCGTACCAGCCAGGATCCTGGTACTGAGCAATTGTTCTGACCTTTTCCAAGTGGGTGTACATTCTTTAGGTGGGGTAAAGCGGGAGCAAGCAACATTCTCTTTGCTCCCCATCACCTGGGAGTTGCTCATCCCTTTGCATTAACTTCTCTCGAGAGGCAAACAAGTAGGGCATTTTTAATAACTCTGGCTGATGGCCTATCATCCCGTGATGAGTTGCAAATCAATAAATCATGTGCGAAGTGCTGTTATCTAGGCCAGCTCCTATCAGCATCTATGCTCAAAGAACGTTTCCAGTCTGTGCTGCTGGAGACTGCCAGGTTTTTTGAGAGTTGTTTTTGGCTGATGTTTGTTGTGATAAAAATCAGATTCCATCTCCTTGTGCCAGTTGAAGGGAATGGAATGTATAGTCTGGCTAGAATTGCCCCCCCACCTCAGATAGCATTCTCTGCCATCTAGGGCTTTGGGGAGAAAATCTGGGTTTGCACTGCTTGCAAAACAAGCTGCCTGCCTTCTAAGAAACATGTTGCAAAGTGGTGACATTCATTATTCTCCTTTCTTCCCCCTGAAATCTCCTACTTTTAAAGATTTTTTCAAACAGATTTTGCGTCACATAACCCACATCAGTGTCAAGCTTCTAGTTCTCAGGACTTGTGGATTCCATGATTTCAGGAGGCCTTTGCACTATAAATGCTGTTCTAATGTTTAGTGCTTCAGTGTTCCCACCTATGTATTAAATTTTGTGTATTTTGTGTTCTAATTTCTGTAAGCTATGTTGAGACCCAGATGTGGTAAAAAGTGAGGTATATTATAGTGAGGTATATTTACAGCTCTGTTTACTTTTTCTTTTTATTATTGACACCATGCAGTATCTATTTATTGCAGATGCGGTGGCAGGCACTATACATTACTAAATACAGTCATACCTCGGGTTGAATATGCTTCGAGTTGAGCGCGTTCGAGTTGTGCTCCGCGGCAACCCGGAAGTAACAGAGCACGTTACTTCCGGGTTCCGCCGCTTGTGCATGCGCAGACGCTCAAAATGACGTCACGCACAGGCGCAGAAGTGCCGAAAAGTGACACGCGCGCAGACATGCTGTCACTAGTTACGTTTATCTCTAGATGCGAACGGGACTCCGAAACAGATCCTGTTCGTATCTAGAGGTACCACTGTACAGTCCATATTTTAAAAGATGTACAAAAAGATGTGCACATATACCTTCACAGTGATCAGTACGAGATGCAACAAATATTGCTATGTTGATAAGGCTTGGGTGAGACAATAATAATAAATAAATTCCATCATACGCCAAAAAACAAAATTGTCAGTGCATGACTTGTATTTAAGGGGAGAGTATTCCAGGTTCTGCCACACACAAAACTGCTGCATTTCTGCATCAGTGTTCTTTTATTTTCAATGCTTCACAAAAATTCTGCATCAATACTTTCCCTAACATAATGCAATTTTAAATGTTATTTTCACTAATATAAGCATTTAGGCACATTTCCCCTAACATTTCTGCATCCATGACTCAGTTGGACAATTGCATTGCAAAATTCAGAGAGGTGAAAATGTTGAAGGCTTGCTGAGCTCCTGGTTCGTGTATAGTTCCAGGAATGGCAGATTTGGTAGTTCTGCAATGTAATGTGAACCAAACTTAAGTTTCTCCCCATCTGTACCAATGGGTGGGAATAAATCCATCAACAATTGTGTAGCGTTTCAGACATAAGAAGGATCTTGAATATTTAGAGTATCCCATTAGACCTAGATTTGGATCCCCTCCATCAAGCCATGACTTGGGCTAGTCACTATCTTCCAACCTGCCTTACCCCATTAACATTATCATAAGCCGTATATGCCGCTGTAGCTGCCGATCCTGCCAATGGTGGTTTGAGGCAGGTGGCAGCTGTGGAAGCTCAGGCTCATTGACCTCTGGCCTCTTCAGCAGCCTCAGCTTTTGTAGCTGGAGTCAGTCAAGGCCCTGCCCTCCCAGGCCAAGGCAAGGAGCAGGTCTTCCAGGACTCACAGCCAAGATGGTCTTCTACATGCCAGACATGGCTTCCCAGCTGAGATGTGCCCCTCACTTCTCAAAGAAGAAGGACCCACCAGATTCTGTTCTCCATACCAGGGGGTTGTTAGTGTTTGGGCAGTTAACAAAATGCCACACCTGGTTTGACTGAAAACGTGTCTGCCATCCCGGGGATACCTTTGAATTTATTTCCATGGAAACGCATGGATGTGCTATGAACTGAAACAGCTTGCTTAAATGTGGTTGATGCACCCTCAAGGAACTGAGGGAATTGTAAGTTTTGCAAAAGCAGCAACGAGGTACAGGCAAATCTCCCTATTTCAGTTTCTCATTGTTCCAATCTAAAGTTTTGTTTTCTACATTTCCACATCAGGTTGCTATTTATATCTTATTCTGAAAGTCCTCATCAAAATTCATCAGCATTTTAGTACAATTTTCCCCCTGAGAAACATATTTGTTTATTCAAGCTTGCTTAATAAACACATTTTTGCAAAAACACATTTTTGCAAAACAGTTTTCCATAATATAATGCATATGTTATATGTCGTTTTCACTAACACACCCTTATGTAGAACCATAGAATCAAAGAATTCTAGAGCCAGAAGGGACTATGAGGGTCATATATTCCTCTCCAATGAAGGAATTTTTTGCTCAGTATAGGATTCGAATCCATGACCCTGAGCTCAAGAGTCTCATGCTCTTCTGACTGAGCAATTTGCACACTTAATGCCAGGATTTGCACTTTTGTGCCCAATGCTTGGCTGGAAACCTGTGCTACAAAATCCAGAGAAGTGGAAAGATCAAAAGATGGCTCTGTTTTGGAATGTGTGAATTAGTTAAGTTTGCTTTTAAATGCAAACTCAATCAGATTTCTCCCCCAATCCCCCCCCCTCCCGTGCAACAAATATCCATGCCATACAGGGGCAAAGAGTGGGTGGAGTCCTCCCTTTGGGCATCGTCGCGGACGGCCAGCAATGGTTCCCCAAAGGAGCCACTTCCAGAAGCTGATGGCTTTTGCTGTCTCTCTCCGTACTGAGCGATCCGTCACTCCAGCCTCAAGCTGCTGGGGAGTTTCAATATTTAACTTGAAACCCAGCCAGTAAACTGGAAGCTGCTTTCCTTCTGTTCCTGAGGGAACAAATATAGAAGAAGGAGCTGGGAACAATGACGGGAAGAGACTCTCTTCCCAGGCAGCCAGCTACAACGCAGCAGAGCCTGGTTGCAGATTTATTTACAGAATCTGTCCCTTCAGACGCTCTTTCTCCTTCCAACGAGTTCTTTCTTTCTCTGACTGCAGCTGTGGACACAATGGATTCACAGGGATGGCTCTGCAAAACCAACATGGGAAATTATTTCACTAGAACCGGGATGATTCCCCCCGCCATACACACCTGTGTTTTTTATATATATATATATATAAATTTTTATTTGGTTTTACAATTTAATCTCACATTCGCACAAAACGTAGAATCATAAATATAGAATTCACCGAATTCTCAGACGTCCTTCCTCCTCTCCGTGGAGTCCACATTTAATCGCTTTTCGCTGCATCATATATCATCAGCTATATTTCTATAAACTCTGTTTTTATCCATAGTACTTTGCACATTGCAAGTGTTATTGCAATCCTGCTAGTGTTTTTAACTATTACAGCGTTCTCTCAGATAGGTTACATATTTTCCCCAATCCTTATTAAAATTTTTATCATCTGGCTTTCTGATTTTTCTAGTCATTTTAACCATCTCTGCATACTCCATCAGTTTTTTTATCCATTCTTCTATTGTACGGAGGACATACACACCTGTGCATAAACACCTGTGTTTTAACCACAAAAACATGGGAGTGTGGTTGATGTTGAAGCCACAACTGAGGGCAGACTTGCCATGTTTAGGTAGAGCAGGGAAGCAGGGACTCCTGTACACCACATAGAGTTTTAATTGGTTTTTTAAAAAATTAAGCTAATTATGAAAGTTCTTAAATAAATGTCTTTGGGCAAATTATTATTATTATTATTATTATTATTATTATTATTATTGAGAGCCAGTGTGGTATAGTGGTTTAAGAGCAGTAGACTTGTAATCTGGGGAACCGGGTTCGCATCTCCGCTCCTCCACATGCAGCTGCTGGGTGACCTTGGGCCAGTCACACTTCTCTGAAGTCTCTCAGCCCCACTCACCTCACAGAGTGTTTGTTGTGGGGGAAGAAGTGAAAGGAAGGGAAAGTTAGCCACTTTGAGACTCCTTAAAGGGAGTGATAAAGCGGGATATCAAATCCAAACTCTTCTCTTCTTCTTCTTATTTATACAATGCCCTATATCCAGAGGTCTCAGGGTGGTTCACAGAAAAGATCAACATAAAAACCACAATATATATATGATCAAAATAAAAACAACAAGCCAATAACACACACGTCCCCTGAAGTGTAGGTGGGTTCCCATGAGGCAAGACACAGTGATAATGACAAGAACCTTTATTGAACTACATAACTGGGAAACAGGGGCAAAGCAACTGCTTATATACATTCCTGAAAGCCTGGGCCACTCCCACTCCCAACGTGATTGGCTGTCTAAACTTCCAAGATGCGAATCACAATTCAGAGTTCAAGGGCCATTGGCAGAGGCCCAAATCCTGAAATGTTCTGTGATCGGTCGACATGTATCGAATCAGAACACAAGAGCTCAGAATCCTTAGTCCAGACTCAAGCTCAGGCAAACGCAGACCACTGAATACATAACACCCCCCAAAAAACATTTCACTAGAAATGGTGATGGTGGCCGGCTAATGTCTCACTAGTTCCACCCACCCAACCTGCCAAGAAAGTTTAAAGAAATTAAGAGTAGTATCCAGCTTAGGGATGGAGAAGAAATTTGTTTCTGTTCACGTTTCAAGGCGAACCTGCCTAATTTGCATCCTTTGAAATTCGCGCTTCTCCTAATTTTGCCATGGAATTCTCCATCCAGGCAATATGTACAGAAATGCATATACTACAGAGTAAAATGTGCATGAAAATGCATGTATTGGTCAAAAACAGCATATAAAAACACATTATATTAGAGAGGAATCGCTTTGCAGAAATGTGTATAATGTATGGGGTAAAATTGCATTTAAAAATGTGCATATTGAGAGGAATTCATGATGAAATGCTGGTGAAGTTTTCTCTCCCCCCCCCCCTAAAATGCAAACTTTGTGGAAATATGGAGAACTAAAATGAAGGTTGGGGATCGGGGAGAGTGAAATGTTGAGAAGATCCTAATCTAGTGAAGTCAGCTTTTGCTTGTGCAGCAGAACTTTTCCTCCTCCTCACTCCCCATTGCTCCACTCTGAATCTGCGCAGGGTATTCCCCCAGCTCCCTAGAGCAGATTTGGATGGTGCAGGAGGTGCATTGGGAAGGGGGCAGAGAAGAGCAGAAGCTGTCCCTCTCGTGCAGTGGCTTCATTGGAGACAACCTCTCCCCACGCCCTCCCCTCTGTTTTTACAAGAACAAATTCAACATAATAAAAAGAAAAAACTTTTACCATATCCATATATGAGCTTCTCTGAATCTTGCGACTTCTCCCCGTCCCCTGCATGGGTCTTTAACATAATTTTTCTAAAACTACATATCATTACGTTCACCACAGTTTTCATCTCTCTGAATTATCCACACACACACACCTGTTTCTATACAAGTTGTTTTTAAAGTCCCCGTAATGTTCTTATTGGGACGCGGGTGGTGCTGTGGGTTAAACCACTGAGCCTAGGACTTGCCGATCAGAAGGTCAGAGGTTCAAATCCCCGTAACGGGGTGAGCTCCCGTTGCTCGGTCCCTGCTCCTGCCAACCTAGCAGTTCGAAAGCACGTCAAAGTGCAAGTAGATAAATAGGTACTTCTCTGGCGGAAAGGTAAACAGCGTTTCCATGCGCTGCTCTGGTTCTCCAGAAGTGGCTTAATCATGCTGGCCACATGACCCGGAAGCTGTACACCAGCTCCCTCGACCAATAAAGCGAGATGAGCGCCACAACCCCAGAGTCGGCCACGACTGGACCTAATGGTCAGGAGTCCCTTTACCTTTACCTAATGTTCTTATTTATTTACAATGGTCTCCTAAGTAAGTTATGAATTTCCCACATGCTTATTTAAAGTCATTATCTTCTTGATTCCTGTGTCTCCCAGTCAGTTTTGCTATTTCAGCATAGTCCAGCAATTTGGCTTGCCATTCTTCCTTGGTCGGAACTGTTGGTTCTTTCCATCTTTGGGCTAGAAGCATCCTTGCAGCTGTTGTTGCATACACAAACAGTCTTTTCTGGTCTTTTGGGATATTGGAGCCTGTAATTCCTAATAGAAATGCTTCTGGTTTACCAAAGGGAGTGGAAAGTGGAAGGAGACCTGATGTAAATGACCTGGGGCTGGAGACTACTGGCCCACCCCCTAAGAATGTCCCCCACCCCGGAGCCAATTCCAGGGGACCGTGCGTGTTTCGGCACCCACAATAACATATTTGTGGGGCTGGGCCCCCACAAGCTCAATGGGCAAGGTTGAAGCCCTTCATTGTGGGCACCCACAATCTTTGGCACAAGATGGCACTTCTGCCCCTTACCCTGCTGACTTCTCACAGACTCTGGGCCATGAGCTCACTGGCTTCCCTCTGCTGTGGTTTCTTGAGTTCTTGCATTCTTATAACACAGTTAGCTATTATTAGGCAAGTAGTCGTTTCACCCTAGCAAGTGTCCGGTGCAATTAGGCTAATCTAATTTCTTGTGGCCGCAAGCTGAAATAAGGCGAATCCCATCGCCGCTTCCTATCGGGGAGGCATGTAGCTTAATTGGTGTTCCAGGAAACTGGAATTGTGTGTTAACGTCTTAATTCCATGTGCTGTTTAGGCGGAGGCGATTCCTCGCCATTGTTCCAGTTGCCTTTGCGGCACACAACGGAATCTTGTACTTTCCTGAGAACCTTAGTTATCGCCTTGCAGCAGAACTTCCTGCCGGGAAGCTGTAAGACGTTGTCAGGAATCATTGCCAAGCATCTGGTGGCAGAAAGAGCAGATATCTTTATAACCTACAAAGAGTTTAAAAATATCTAAGCCTCCGTGAAAGGCCAATGCCCTCCTGAATGCATTTTGCATCAGAATGCAAGCATTGCTGCCGGACGTCGTTTAAACAATGGGTGTCTCATGCTTTGAAGGTGTCGCCTTTTATGTTGGCCATAGCGTTGATGTCTCATTTTGGTGGTTTTTCATTGATATTCCAGGGAATGCAGTGAATCCAAGAGTTGGCATTGCGGAACATGCCCAACATGACCTTGGCATGTTCAAAGTCCTGGGTTTGTTTGCATATTTAGTGGATCTTTATCCCACTCTGAAGAGGTAAAAAAGGCTATCTGATTATGAAGATCGGCGTTGCACTCATTTTCACCATCTCAAAAGACATAACACAAAAGGAAAATGGTTTGGGGAGGAGGAGGAGGAGGAAGCAAGCAAACTCAGGTATAAATTCTTAGTTACAAAACCAATAATAATAATAATAATAATAATAATAACAACAACAACAACAACAACAATAACAATAGTAATAGTAATAATAATTTTATGCCCCGCCCATCTGGCTGGGTTTCCCCAGCCACTCTGAGTGGCTCCAAAAAGAATATTAAAAACATGATAAAATGATCAGTTGGGGTGAAAAAGTTCAAGACGAGAAGGCCTCTCCCAAAGTTGTTCGTGTTTTAGGTGCACTGATGGAATAGACCTGCATCCCTTCCCTTCCATCTTCTTGTAAAGCCTGATGTAACCGCTGTTGCTAGGTGACAGTTGATGGAGGTCCAGTCCTTGGCATTTCTAATTAAAAGGGTATGGTAATAGGTGCCTGTAGTTTGTTTAAGGGTGTTGGGAAATGTAGTTCTGTGAATGGTAAACTACAGCTCCCATTATTCCTTGAGGAAGCCATATGCTTTGAATGTATGGCATGGTTACCTCTCTCTGTGTGTGCATATGTAAGAGTTGCAAACCCTTGTTGATCTGTCGCAAACCACTCAGAGATTTACCAGCCCATCTTCTGCTCACACCTGCTTTAGACCTCACCGGCCCTCCCCCCCCAAAACAATCTAGGGCTGTATTCAACTAAATCATTGTGCTGGTGGAAGGCAGTGAAAGGATTTCCTCTAGTGCAACGGGGATTCCCCTGTTCATGCCCTGCGCCCTCCCCCAGATCTGCTCTGGAGGGTTGGCGGAAACCCCTGAACAGATTTAAGGTGCATGGAGAGTGGGGAGAAAGGAGAAAACTTCCACTGTGCAAAGAAAATCCTTGCACTGGTGGAACCGTGGCCTTAGAGCTGCATCAAATACAACCTCTAGCCTTTGGATCCACATACATGAATCCCATCATGTTACTTTCCCAACCTCCTATGGCAAATAACCATTATATTCCAAATTCCTGGGATAGCTCAGCCAATAGAGCATGAGACTCTTAATCTCAGGATCGTGGGTTTGAGCCCCATGTTGGACAAAATATTCCTGCATTGAAAGGGGTTAAACTAGATGACCCTTATGGTTCCTTCCAACTCTATGCAATTCTTTGTTACTATGATTCGGTGGAGGGGGGAAGAATTCTACAGATTGAGGCCTGGGAGGTATTTGGATTTGGTTTACGACTCAGAGTTAAACTGTCAGCCTCGTGGGTGGCTAATGCATGCAGCAGAGGGCCAGGCTGCCTGGGTCCTTAGGGCACAGAGTTGGTATGAGCAGATAATGTGTGAGGAGGTGGGAAACGTTATGCTAATGCACCCATGTTGCTCACCCAGTGGAAGAGACGGGTGCCCTATCCTTTGATCTGTGCAATAATGGAGCTGTCACTCCATTGTTCCATGAATATTCTGCCAACGGAGTCATTAGAATCTTGGGCCAGTGACAGGTAATCAATGCTAGCATTTCAAAACTGCAATGTGGAGAGAATCAGGCTTCAACCCCATCAGGCTCATTGGCCCATCTAGCTCAGAACTGGTTGGCATCGGCTTGCCAGGGTCTGAGGCTGGGATTTGGCTACCCGAGAAATTTTTAACCAGTGGTGCTAAGGATTGGGAGCACCTTTTTGTGCAGGGCAAAGCATGTGCCCTTCCACACAGATGCGACCCCAGAATGATCCCTTGGAACGAAGCTGCATAGATAATGGATTGCTGAGAAACCGCCCAAATAAAGGCTAAGTTTGGAGTTTCTGCTGTGATCAGAAAGCAGAATCCAGAACTCAGTGGCTGGGGTCACCCAGGTATTTGGAGAATGCTGCTGTGCTAATGGGGTTCCTGAGTGCATCCTGTTGTTGTTGTTGTTGTTGTTGTTGTTGTTGTTGTTGTTGTTGTTTAGTCGTTTGGTCGTGTCCGACTCTTCGTGACCCCATGGACCAGAGCACGCCAGGCACTCCTGTCTTCCACTGCCTCCCGCAGTTTGGTTAAACTCATGCTGGTAGCTTCGAGAACACTATCCAACCATCTCATCCTCTGTCGTTCCCTTCTCCTTGTGCCCTCAATCTTTCCCAACATCAGGGTCTTTTCCAGGGAGTCTTCTCTTCTCATGAGGTGGCCAAAGTATTGGAGCCTCAACTTCACAATCTGTCCTTCCAGGGAGCACTCAGGGCTGATTTCCTTAAGAATAGATAGGTTTGTTCTTCTTGCAGTCCATGGGACTCTCAAGAGTCTTCTCCAGCACCATAATTCAAAAGCATCAATTCTTTGGCGACCAGCCTTCTTTATGGTCCAGCTCTCACTTCCATACATCACTACTGGGAAAACCATAGCTTTTACTATATGGACCTTTGTTGGCAAGGTGATGTCTCTACTTTTTTAAGATGCTGTCTAGGTTTGTCATTGCTTTTCTCCCAAGATGCATCCTGTTAGCTCTTCACAAATTCAGGAAGAAGCAGATCCGAGCTGCCAAACTACAGAATAGTAGTAGTAGTAGATCTGAGTTGCCAAACTACAGAATGTTTTGGACCATTTAAACATTTCCAGTGATGCTTCTGAATCCCAGTTGCTGGAATCCACGGGAGGGAATAATTGCTCTTGGGTCCTCCTTGAGGGTTTCTCATAGGCATCTCCCCCCTGCCATCGTGAGAACAGGATCTGGTCAAGATGGATTGATCCAGCAGGACTCTTTTTATGTTCCTATGTGTTTCTAGTTGCATAGTCCACAGATGCTCTCTGTCCCCTCCACCCACCCCAGACACTCCCCATTTTTGCTAAATAAAAAGCTTCATATTCCTTCATGCCATTCCATCTGTCATAGTGATGGTTGCTTTCCTAGCCACCAAAGAAAAGGCAGATTAGTGAATTACTCTTTATTTTTATTTGAATTTGTTTGATTTGTAGCCTGCTTTTCCACCAAATGATGCTCAGGGAAGTTAATAATAATAAAGCAAATGTACTGTAATAGCAATGATGACAAAATAAAAGAATGCCAAAGCATCAACAAAATCAACAAAAGCACCAGTTTAAACCAATTTCATTTGTCTCCCCCAAGAGACGTCAAGTGGCCTCATCTTGGGTAGTGGAACCAGATAGTGTGCTCGATACAAGCAAGATTTGGGGGCAGTTGCCATCCTTGTAAGGTGGGTCACAGGCAGGAGCAAAAAGCTACTACCATAAATGGCTTCAACGGGATGGAGAAGTCCCACTATGCGTTCATCCCTACTTGTTGCAAAATTCAGTTAAGAATAAATTCAAAGAATAGCTGCATTTCATATTTGCCTTTTTGGTTCAGGGAGCGTGAATTTGGTAGGGTCATGTCAGACTGTGAAGAAAACTTCTCCTCATCTCTAGTTGCTACAAAGTGAATTGCTGGAGATGAAAATTGAGAACGTAAGAAGTAGTACCTTGCTGGATTGTAGGGAAGGCCCCTTTAATCCATCATCCTCTTTCCAGCAGGAAGATGCTTCTGAGAGAGCCCAGAAGAGAGTAGTGAACAGGTGAACCTGTCAGTTTCGGTTTCTCATTTTCCCATTCTTTAAGTGAAGAGTGTGTGTGTGTGTGTGTGTGTGTGAGAGAGAGAGAGAGAGAGAGAGAGAGAACAAAACAAAACCTCATGAAACTTCATCAGCCTTTCAGTGCAGATTTCTCTTAATAGGTGCACATTTGCATGCAGTTTTGCCTAATATACAGTTTTTCGCAAAGCCATTTCCCCCCAGCATAGTGCATTTTTGTAAATCGCTTTCACTAACATGTGCACCTCTATGCACAGTTTAGCAGATGCATTTTTGTACGCATTACTTGGCTGGAGAACTGCACTGCAAAACTCAAAGAAGTGTGAATTTTGGAGAGCGGCTGTGTTTTGGTCCCTGTGTTGTTTTGGAAAATGTGAATTAGCTAAGCTTGCCTCTGAATCTGAACTGGATCAGATTTTATCTCCACAAGCAGAGCAGGAGGGCAGCAGCTCTTCTCTGCTGCTCACCCCCTCTCTCCCTTCCAGCAACTGATAACCAGAGACATGCCACCTTTGTAATCCAAGTCTTGTCTTCTCTCTTTCTTTTTAATGCACATGCAATCTCAAGCGAGAGCCATACATATGCTGGGGAGAAAGTGGCGGCAGCAACTTCCCAAGCAGATGCTCTTTGCCTCTCCCCTTCCAACCGTGCCCCGCTGACCTCTCTGCAGGAGATAATTCCCCCCAGCTGATCCTTCCCTTGCACTGTCACAAAATAATCCCTGTAGCCGTAACTCCAGCAATTAAACCGGCTTGCCCTGCTGGCCTCAGAACTGCATCGCTGCATTGTCCCCGGGACTCTCATCCGAAGTCCACGAGGCTGCGGTGACGCTGGCGTTCCGCGTCCTCACCTGTTAATATTCCCTGACACTTTGCTTATGGTTTGTGTCATCAGATTTGCCTGGGGAGGCGGTGGCAGTGCCTGCATTTTGTTGTTGCTGTGAACATCACAGTGACAGGTGGCCTTTTTGCTCTGGGCAATCTCCAAGGAAACGAGTGCAGATCTTTCTGCTTGCCGGTGTTAAAGTACCACTTAAAAATGGGGATACTTTGTGTGAAAAGGAGCCCTCTTGCCGACGGCTTGACGGAGATCAGCAGCAGCAAACAGCAGGCATTTGAACGAGAGGAGAAGGATGAGGTGTTTGTTTTTGTGTTGGCTCTTATCCAACCAAGACTGGAACCCTTTCCAGATCTGCCACAGGCTCCCTGTTCAATGTTGTGTATGCCTCTAATGACCTCTTTCCAGAAGTTTGGAAAGTATGTAGACTGAACTTATGAAGGGGGCAGGTGCAGATAACGACCAACCAGGTTTAAAACTAACTGGATGGCAGGTGCATTTAACAATAGGTGGTGGTCCAGTCGTGAGCATTTTCAGAATTCTAGTTGCAATCTATGGAACCTGAGATTAAAATTGCCACTGCTACCTGAGTGATCTGCCGCTGCTTGCCCTGAAGTGGGGCTCAGCTGGTAGGCACTGTGGGTCCTTGGAGACAGAGAGAGAGCCATGGGTGGAGAGCAAGGGGCTGGTTTGCTGCTGACTCTTCGCTGGCTTGTGGAGAAAGAGGAAAGAAGGAGAAGGGGGCAAGAAAACCAGCCTGCCTGATGCATTTCTCCTCTTCTCTCCCTTTGTGATCCCCCCCCCCAGCTCTCCCCATTGGCCTTATAATATGTTAGGGAGTGGGGAGAGACAAAGCAGGCAGCCCCTCCCCAGTTTGATTAATTTTCTTCTTCACCATCTCCCTTCGCCCTTCTTGGCTTGCCCCCTACACTTCATCTCTCCATTCTTCCTTAACGCTGGGGGTGGGCAGGAGCCCCCTGAACAGCCCCTTTCATTCTGCTTATTTTTGTTATTCTGAAATATCTTGTGTAGGGATTACTCCCAAGTACCAACCCATGGGGCACACACCTAAGTACAGTAGGGTGAAAAGGCATGTGTGTGCGGGGGGGGGGGGAACGGTGGCTCTTATAGCTGGTAACTGTTTTTTATGAACTGGTAGAATTGGGAAGGAATCCAAGAGCAGAGAGAGAGAGAGAGAGAGAGAGAGAGAGAGAGGAGGCTTAGATGACAGAAAGTGAGTTGGGAGCCTTGCACTGATGCTTCTAGGAAGGCACCCAGTTGGGGCCACCTCAGCCTCTCTCAGCACCATTTTCGGCACAGCTCAGTGTCCTGTGTGGCAAAGGTGGGATGGGGAGTGAAGGAATGACCACTGAGTGTGGAGCACACTTCCACCCACAGACAGACCTCAGCTGTCTGACTGCATGACCTTCGGGTGTGGAGCACACTTCCATCTGCAGACAAAGCCACAGCTGTCTGAACAGCATGCTGTCTATCTAACCTTTGCCGTGCCCTGTCTGTGACCTTTGTCTCCTTTGTCTCCTTTGTCATACATTGTGCAAGGGGAAAGTGACGCGGTGGAAACAGGTGCCAAAATAACTTTGTGCCACCCCACGATCGCGGGATTGGAAGATGTGTAAAGGTCACAGTCCAAAATGTACTGGTTTTGCATATTGTGCTAATAAAAAGAGCCTCTGCAGAGCTAGCTGGCAGCTTGCCTGTGCACAGCTCACCTGCCTTACCAAACTCCTGCCTCATGTCCTTCACTTCAGGGGAGAGTTTCCCAGGCAAGAGAATGCAGAGGGAGGAGTCTCCAAGGGCAGCCCCAGTTGCCTGTTCACTCAGCATAGGTCCTCCCTGAGCCACCTGCTTGCTCCCAGCTCTCACGCCTTCCAGTGGGAGCTGGCAGGGTGCCTGGCTGAGTGCAACATGTGGAGCCCCTCAATCTGCTTGGCATTCCTGCTGGTGGTGGGCATGCACGTCAGCCTCACATACCAAGGTAGGGGGCTGAGGTGTGGGGACAGAAGTGGGGGGAAGAGAGAGGGGGTGGCGGTGACAGCAGGACAGGTGTGTTGGCTGTCTTGTGAGAAAGCGGGATTCATTCAGAACCATGCGGGTCTGTGTGAGACACTTTTGAAGAAAGGGACACTACAGCCACCTGGCTGAAAGTTACGCTGATTGTGGAAAAGCAAAATAAAAAAATTCCTTCCAGTAGCACCTTAAAGACCAACTAAGTTAGTTCTTGTGGAAAAGCAGCAGTTTTTTTTTGGGGGGGGTGGACACTTCTCTCCCTTGTGAGGGACACACTGAAATGAAGGAGAATATAGTGTGCCTGCCATGGGTTTGCAGTTATTTAGCATAAGGTGTATCCTTTCAGAAATGGTGCATCTGGTAGTTTCTGGGGCAAGAGGAGGCTTCGTTCTTCAAGGTTGTGAGGTGGGGAGGGGGGAGAGACTTTAAACTAAAAGCCTAAGTGTTTTGTCTCCCCAGTCTGTGGTAAGCTTATGGCCTGAACCAGAGGACCACAACAATAATAATGAAATACCGGCCCATAGGGCACACCGTGTTTTTTTTGGGGGGGGGGATAAAGAAAAAAAAAGATTTCCTCCCCAGGCACGGGTGGGGGAAGCCTGAGGTTCCCCCGACCCTAGCCCCCAGAACAGGCTGCTATCCGCAAGCCTAGGAAGCACAGCAGGAACTCCCGCCGGGCTCCCAGAGCTTGCGGATAGCTTCCTGAAGCCTGGAGAGTGAGAGGGGTCGGTGTGCACCGACCCCTCTCGCTCTCCAGGCTTCAGCGAAAGCCTGCATTTGCCCCATAGGACGCACACACATTTCCCCTTCATTTTTGGAGCAGAAAAAGTGTGTCCTATAGGGCGAAAAATATGGTAACTAAAATTGTTGCTGATTTTTTTTAAAAAAAATTAAAAATGCGACCAGACCTTCTGTTTTGGCACCCCCAACTGAGGTTCTAGGAGCCATGTGGTGAATAGCATTTTCACCCTAGTTTTATAGGGATGCAGGTGGCGCTGTGGTCTAAGCCACTGAGCCTCTTGGGCTTGCCAGTCAGAAGGTCGGCGGTTCGAATCCCCACGACTGAATGAGCTCCCGTTGCTCTGTCCCAACTCCTGCCAACCTAGCGGTTTGAAAGCATGCCAGTGCAAGTAAATAAATAGGTACTGCTTGGCAGGAAGGTAAACAGTGTTTCTGTGTGCTCTGGTTTCCGTCATGGTGTTCCATTGTGCCAGAAGCGGTTTAGTCCTGCTGGCCACATGACCTGGGAAGTTGTCTGTGGACAAACGGTGGCTCCCTTGGTCTGAAAGCGAGATGAGTGCCACAACCCCATAGTCACCTTTGACTGGACTTAACCATCCAGGGGTCCTTTACCTTTTTACTTTTGATCCCAGTTTCTAACACTGAGTCCAATGTGCCATGATTGCTGAATTATCCCAAGCCGAGCTACATACTGGGCAAGGATAGCTTTACGCCATCAACAAAACAATACGAGCACTTGCATAACTGGAGCTCTAGTTCTGCGCAGAACACCACTCTGCTGGAAAAGCATCATTGCACAGTTCAAACTCCCTGTTTCAATGAACTCCAAGCAGATGAATGTCACTGACATCTCAGGGAGGAGCAACACACACAGCTTATGTCACTCCCAAATCTCAAGCTTGCTCCTGGTGCTCAGATCCGGCCATCAAGACCTTCCCCTTAATATTCACGCACAGCTGCTAGAAGGGTGGGGCCGAAAGATACTCTGAACTGTGAGGGGTTGTAAAGGAAAAAAAGGATAAATCTTCATAAAATCCATTCATGGAAAAACCTCACAGAATATATAAACACATGTAAATAAATAATTTATATCCTGGACCTTCAACATACATTTCTGTTCCCAGGGTAGCTACTAGATGATGATGATAATGATGATGATGATGATTTTACATTTGTCACTCACTAAATTTTTGCAAAGTAATTTACAATTGTATAAGCATGAAAAGCATCCCAAAGAAGATAAAAAGAACTGATAGTGCTCATCCTGCAATCTTATAAAAGGATGATCCTGTTCCACTCCACTAAAAGATGAATGCTAAAGAATTACTTAAGGGTAGTAGGAAAAGAAAAGACATAATAATAATATTTATTTTATTATTCTAATAATAATAATGTCATAAAAACTAACACAGCAAATTAAAACACGGAACTAAAATGGCAACAGCTCATTCAGACTAAAATCCAACTGTTCTGCTTTAAAAAAATATAATAAAAATGCTCACATTAGCAGTTCTTAAATGCCTGGGAGAGCAAAGGGTTTTGCCTGGTACCTAAATGACAGTAGTAACAAGGTGTCCAGGCAGGATTCCATAGGGAGCATCTTTCCAAGGGGAAAAGACACCACAAAGCAGGCTTTCTCTCTAGTTGCCAGCTGCCCTGCTTCAGACAGCAAAGGCCCTCAGGTATGGGGTCAGAGATGGCAATCTCAGTGGATGAGCCCAGGGGTTGAATGTCTGCTTTGCATGTGGACGTTCCCAGGTTCAATCCTTGGTTTGTCCATTTAGAACAGTTGGGTTTTAGTGTAAGTCCGAAGGGTAGAAGGTGATGTGAAAGACTTTTCTGCGGCCAAAACCTTGGAGAGATTCAGGCATAGCAGGGAACTTGAGGAAGGCTGGACAGGTAATCCATTTACACCTTGATTTTAAAACATCATTTGGACCATCTCTCACCAGGGTCTGCACAAGAGGGTAGTAAGGTTGGTCCAGCAGAGGCCCTCGTGTCTCAGCTATGCTACCATTTCCACTTCGCATATAGGGTTGCCATGAGCCCTCTTTTTCCAGGACATGTCCTCTTTTTCAGGGGTAAAACTTCTGTCTGGCTAGATTTCTTACATTCGCCAAAATGTCTCTGGATATACTTTCTGGATGGGACATGGACATAACTGGTGGTCGAAGACTTGCTTTCCTCTTCTCTTCTGCTACCCCACCTCAGTGATATATCACAGCTTATTTAGCCTACATATAGTAAAAAAGGTAAAGGGACCCCTGACCATTAGGTCCAGTCGTGGCCGGCTCTGGGGTTGTGGTGCTCATCTCGCTTTATTGACCGAGGGAGCCGGTGTACAGCTTCCGGGTCATGTGGCCAGCATGACTAAGCTGCTTCTGGCGAACCAGAGCAGTGCACGGAAATGCTGTTTACCTTCCCGCTGGAGTGGTACCTATTTATCTACTTGCCCTTTGATGTGCTTTCGAACTGCTAGGTTGGCAGGAGCAGGGACCGAGCAACGAGAGCTCACCCGGTCACGGGGATTCAAACCGTGACCTTCTGATCGGCAAGTCCTAGGCTCTGTGGTTTAACCCACAGCGCCACACGCGTCCCTACATATAGTAGGGGTATTTAAAATGAGCGTCGTCATAGTGTCCTCTTTTTTTTTCTTCTCTTCAAAATATGGCAACCCTAAGAAGATCTGAGGCAGCTTAAGAGTTTGCATGCCTCGCCTTTTCCATATTAAGGCTGCTTGCTGAGGGCACTATGTTCAGGGCTCACACAAAATCCTAGAGCCAGCACTGGTTGCCCCTGTTTTGTTTAGGGGCAGAGGGGAGGATCTCATGTCAGAAGACGGAAAAGGCCGGCGCTAACGCTGAGGTCTGCAATTGTGATACCATTTGAATCTGCAAGGAGCTGATAGGAGCCAAGGAGCCGGAATTGTTTGGTAAATCATCTAGACGCCTTATCAAGCAGGATGTTAAGTGCGGCTTCCTGTTGTTGTCTCAGGCGTTTCCAGGGTTTTGTTTCACCAAAGCGTTCTGTGGAAATGGCTGGGCCCAATGTCAGCGTGCCGTTCCTGTGATGCAAGGCGAGGGCATCTTATTGCCATTGTCTTGCATCCTCCACTGAAACGCTTGGCCTTGGAAAGCAGGAAATCCCTTTGGTCTGAAAGCAGATGGTGTATCCTTTAAGGAGACCAAGCAGGGTGGGAGAAGAATGGCACCTTGGCTGTTCCTCATGCACAGGAGCCACCTTTGTGGCTGATATACGAGGAACAGACTTAGACTGAACCAGAGCTCAGGTCAATTTGGGGGATTCGCTTTTTCAAACCTCTCTCTGTTCAGACCCAAAGCTCACTGGGTGACATTGGGCCAGGGTCAAGGATTGCCTTGTGAAGTTGTTGTGAGGCTAAAACGAGGGAGGGAAACCCCTCTTCACTGCCTGCAGCTCCATGGAGCACTATAAATGTAATATATAAAAATTACGGTGAACTAGGCTAGACCAGAAACTATATCTGATGGGGTGTACCTTGGTGTCAGGGAACTGCCATCAGCTCAGAGGCGAGAGGTGGAAGGGCAGTTGCATTATAGGGAACCTCCAAAAGTCTTGGGAAGCAGTTCTTCCTCTGGTGAGGAGGAAAGCCCCAACTCCAGTGGGGAGGAGGTGGTGGAACCAGGGGATGCTAGGGAGAGCCTCAACACTGACCCTGAACAAGCTGGAGAGGAGGGAAGTACCCCTTTGCCAGCGTCCATGCTGTGCAGTAGGCTTTGGCGCAGGGAGGGGAGGAGAAGGTTGGGGGTCACGTGACTGTTATGCTGGGGGAGGTACAAGGACCGACCACTCCCAGATTCTGCTAGCGACTGAGCCAGACATGAACTTGCGACGCTCTTCACTGTAAATAGTTTTGCACTAAGAATAAAGCCTGGGAAAGACAGGTCAGAGTCTTGCCTGTTTGCTCTCGAGCAACCACACCATCACTTGACACTTGGTAATATGCTGCCCTGTGTGAGGCCAACAGTTGACGCCCTTCCTGCTGTCATGGAAGAAGAAAAAGAAGAGAAGAGTTTGGATTTGATATCCCGCTTTATCACTACCCGAAGGAGTCTCAAAGCAGCTAACATTCTCCTTTCCCTTCCTCCCCCACAACAAACACTCTGTGAGGTGAGTGGGGCTGAGAGACTTCAGAGAAGTGTGACTGGCCCAAGGTCACCCAGCAGCTGCATGTGGAGGAACGGAGACGCAAACCCAGTTCCCCAGATTACGAGACTACCGCTCTTAACCACTACACCACACTTAACTTAAAACATGTTGCAGGATCCCCTCCCCCCAAAAAAAATAAATAAACAATAAGCCAGAAGCAATTAATATTTCATCCAGCAGAGCTTTACTGCTACTGAAGGCAAATGAGCATAATGGTCACAAATCCAATACATTCAGGATTGGCCCTGTCCATAAGAAGTCCAGTTGCAGCAGACTTAACTTAAACTTACAATAACTTACTATAAGTCTAAACCTTAACACTAACCATACTATATACAGAACACCACACCAGAAGGAAGAGAGATAGAAAGAGAAAGTGAAACCCCCCAGGCTCCTTCTGGCCCTACTTTTATAGTCAGCATGACCTTGACAGAAAGAGATACAGTGACCAGTTTAAGCCAGCTGTACTCAGCTTCTCTGAAGGAATAACCCCAACACCATGAAACTTCTTCTGGTTTCTTTCACACAGAGAAGCTTCCAGAACCCTCTTGAATTAAGTGGAATAGGAAACACATCCGATCAATACTTTCTGCACTAAGAAATGCAAACTGACACCTGCAGCTCTCGGAGAATGGCCTAAGCCAATTAAACAAGATGACAGGCTTTGTGATGGAGGCGAAGGCAGAGGCTCTGGCAGGGTCCTAGTGCCCTTCCACCCAGTGGTGGACCTACATTTTGGTGGTCCTAAAGCTTGAATTGTTTGGGGGGGGGCCCTTTGCAACCAGCAACAAGGTCTGGGTAACCATTGCTACCTGTTACCTTCTTCAGTAGGGCTGTCCCATGTACTGGATTACCTTACATGTCAAAAGTCACCAGTGTAAATAAAATAAAACATTCCTATGCCTTATAGTTTTTGAGTTGTGTGTGTGTAAATTAGGGAAATCTTATATACATGCAAGACTAAAGTCGTTTCTGGGGGCCCTCCAGGATTAGGGTCCTTGAAGCTTAAGCTTTATTAGTTTCATAGTAGATCCTACCCTGCTCTCAAGTTATTTTGCATGTCAGATTAGAAAGCCCTCCACTCAAAGCTGCAAAAAATAAATAAATTCCTGCCCATCCCACTTCATTAGTGACCATGCGTAGAGAAAGCACACATGACTGATATTTTGTAAAGGGAATTGCAAGGTTGCTGGTGCATCAAAATTCATCAGACAACTGGTTTCTGGTCACTAATTCTTGCACACCAAGCTCCCCTTGTAACAGACTGCATTTCTGATGCTAACCAACATTGCCGTCATATTATTTCTGGGACTTAGGCGAGGAGCAGGCGATGGGCAACGTCTGAAGGATGCATGATAATTCTCCCAACCTCGTGGGCAATTCTCTCTTCTCGCTGACATCTTCTGTGGTATCGCAGTGTCAGGAAGATGCAGAGCGTTCTAAGAGCATGCGATTTCAGCTGATGTTTTGCCCCGGAGCTTCCACGCTCCCGTTGGAACAGTCAGAATCGAGCCCGTCGCTTTCAGGAGCCATTAGCTTCTCTCTTGAACATGCTGGTTGGGGATGCTACAATTAAATCATTAAGAGCTCCCCAAGTGGACCTCTGATGATGAGGAGGATTTTTTTCATGCCTGGAAAGGGCTTCACACGAATGCAGCACAACACCTTCCATCTCCCCTTCATGTTTGCTCCTTGCCCAGTGGTCATTGGTCATCAGGGCTACAGACAAAATGCTCAGTGGAAGAAAATTGAGGATGGGGGATACTGCTCCTTCTCTTTGCCATATTCAGCAGTGATCTGTAAATCACTAAAAGGACAGTAACCATGCCCAACAGAGATGTGTCAGCATAGTTAGAGGACCTGCTAGGTTTGCAAAAAACAATTTTTATTCATGTATATAAAATAAAGTCTGTGCACATGGATGTGTGTAGATAGGAAGTTTCAGAGGGCAGGTGCCGCCATGGTAAAGGTCTAATTCTGACATAATACAGAAGAAGCATCCGAATGAGATGGTATCTGCTGGCGAATGCAGTGATTGGTGGGGAGGTGGTTTTCTGGGTATCCTGGCCCCAAACTGGCTCCCATAAGCACCAGCCATTCTCCCCACAGAACTACAATTCCCAAAGTGGTTTAACAATCAATTCTTCTTCCAGGTAACCCTGGGAATTGTAAATCCATGAGGGGAATAGGAATCTTCTAACCATTCTCAGCAGTCTCAGGAAACTACCGTTCCCAGAATTCTTTGGGGAGATTTCATGGTGGTCTAAAGTGATATGACACTGCTTTAAATGCATAGTGCAGACAGGGCCTAAGACAATTGTGGTCGGCCAGTTTCCCATGTCCCCCCTTTGCAGGACTTTCTGCTCTTGAGTAGACTGGATATTGGAATGCAGTTGTTTTGTCGATAGCTGATGTAAAATGCTTTGGCATCAAGAATGTTCTGTGCTCAGAGTTCAGAGAACAGTTGCCCTCTTCAAGCATGTGTGTTTCTTTAATTAATCAGCTTTCACAGTCCCAAAATAGAAATACTAATGAGAGAGGGTAGTACTGCTATGGCCTCTGTGAGTTTGATGGGTTGTTTTGGAAAGCACAACCCTCAGAAAGGCTGGGTGTCTGGAGGCGACAACTGTGCTCCAATTAATTTGCACAGATTGAACTGTCTTTACCTGCCATTCTGAGGATTGCTGCATGCAAATTCTGCACGGTAGAACAGAGTTGTGCAAGATATTCCAATCCAAACATTTTCCCTCCCTAAACCGGTGGAGTTCCACTGAAAGAATGTGCGGAACATTCCAGAAATGGTGAACATTTTTCTCTTGAAAGAACTGCTACAAACTGGATTATTGCACTGAGCGGTCTGTTGCATTGGAAGAGCTAGCATAAAGCAAAAACTTTCCATTAAAATCTCTTTTAATGGAGCAGTTGATGTTGGAACCCATAGCAACAAGATTGTTAGGCGAAATATGTCATTGACACGCCTCACTTGTAATGGAAGGATCATTTGGGCCACTAGGCACACTAAGGACTTATCCGATTCATCCACCTCCCATTTAGCTGTTTTCCTCTTCAGACCCCACCACCATATTATCTTTAAACCTGGTTCAGACATAATAGGAAACCATGGTTTTCTGCAACATGAATGAGCTTGCATAAGCTTAAGGTCCTGTGCTCTTCCCTCACCATCTCTCTCCTCCCCATTTGTAGTTGCAGGGATGATATGGGAATCCTACAGCCCTGCTTCCAGTTTTAAACAAACCTCTGTACCTTGTGGTATCAGAACTCAGGGAACTGTGGTTTGTTTAAGAGTTGCTTAGTGAGGGCAATTTAGAACCTGAAATCCTCCTCTGATCTTGGCTTGTTTCATTAACTAGAGTAAAGAAAAACCCCACACACATTTCCCAGTTATAGGAGGGAAGCTGTGTTTTGTTGGAAGCACCTGCTTCCACTTTTAATTTTAGCGCATAACCACAATAGAGGAGAACAAACATGAGGTCTGGGTAAGCTCAGGGCTAAATTACCCACCATCCTAAATGCTAAAGCACACCTACCTATCTTGCCTCTTGCTGTGGCAGGCCTGCCTTCCACTGAAAGCAACGGTTAAGCAAAATGAATGAAATAGTAGTGATGAATGAGTAAAAACCAAGTGTCATTTTAGCGAAGGAATATAACTAAGTAGCTGTGCAATTTAATAATGAACACAAATGGAGTACAGAAGAGATTTACGCCCACTTGCGCATCTCCAACCACCAAATATAATGTCAGAAACAGTTACAAAAATGGCACAGGCATGGGAAGTTGGCAGAGTCTGATGAGTTCTGGTCATCGCCTATGGTTTTTAAAATGTATTTATTACAAGAATATTTATACACTGCCAGCAGGGTAGCAGAATTTCCAGATGGTGTACATTTAATTCATTAAAACATCACCGAACTATCTGAAAAAGTACCAATTGCCAACACTGAGTCATGCGATGGATTCTCTTCAATAGGAGCCCATAAAAACTTCACAACCGGATTGGTAGCTGGCACTCTCACTTCCAATGGCTGAGGAAAGCTTTCATTTTCCTGGTGGTGCTTCATTTGAGGGATGGCATCTGCATCACCTGTAGTAAATAAGCAACATCTGTGTCTGTGCTACCCAATTATTATTTTTTCTAAGCATGTTCTAATCCAGGAGTAGCCAGCATAGACTTCAGCTTCAGATAACCATGCTGAGTGGGGCTGAGTCCTGCCACATCTGGGGGGGGGGTATCATGTTGATTGCTCCTCTTCTGATCTATAGAATACTGAACTAGGTACAGTGGTACCTCAGATTACAAACGCTTTGGGTTACAAACACTTTGGGTTACAAATTCCGCTAACCTGGAAGTAGTACCTCAGGTTGAGTACTTTGCCTCAGGATGAGAACAGAAATTGTGCATCGGCGGGAAGCCCCATTAGTGAAAGCGCACCTCAGGTTTCAGGTTAAGAATGGACCTCCAGAATGAATTAAGTTTGTAACCCGAGGTACCACCGTAGTTAATCCAATCTTTATGGCTTCATGGGAGGGTTGTGTATATCTCTGACCTACATAGTGACATACCCTCCAACATTTCTCAGGTGAAAACAAGGGCATTCTATTATGCATCAGGAATAGAACTCAGGAGTATTGAACTTAGTGGGACTTATTTTTGAGTAAAAATTCTTAGGATTGCAGTGCAAGGCTTCAGTCTTTTTTAAAATAAATTTATTTATTTGGTTTTTCAAGTTACAGTTTTACAATCACATGTCCAGCATACAACATAAAGACAAGATTCCATAGAATCTCCTGGACTCCCTTTGTGGGTCCTATTGTTAATCATTTCCTCCTGCATCTTTTGTAATAATCCAAATCTTTTATATCTCCATTATATCCAGAACTCACCATTAGACTACAAGTGTTATTCCAATCCTATTAACAATTTTAACTGTTTACAATGGTTTTTAAGATAAATTATAATCCCCCCATTCTTTATTGAAGTTTTGGTTTTCCTGATTTCTGATTCTTCCGGTCAGGCTGCAGTCTTCCCCCACTTGCTTTGGACTAAGCTCTATTGAATATATTGGGACTAACTTCTGAGTAGACATGCAAAGGCTTACAGGATAAGGCTCCATTTATAAGAAAGGAATAAACACTCCACGTGTTTTCTGAAATATTGCTGGCTGCTGAAGCATTGCAATTAAAGAATTTAAAGTGGATTGGTTACATTTTCCTTCAAAATTAAAGGAAGGGCTTTGTATGTCAGCGCTGACATTTCTTTCATTTGGTGCAGGTATTTTATTTTCCGTATAAACAGGACTCTGTTTTTGCACATGCACACACCACAGCAAAGGCTCCTATTTTGAAAAAGGACTGGAAGGGGAGGGGGTCTGATCACTCCACCACTTTTAATTGTTCTGTGAGATGTACCAGGGAGGAAAAGGGAAAACTAGGACAGTTCAGGTTCAGATCAGAAACCGGGATGGCTTTTGTAATTTGGGGGCTGTCCCTCGAAAATCGGGACACTTGGAAGGTATGCAGTGATGCTGTGGGGCAGAGGTCGGCAACCTAAGGCCCATGGGCTGGAAGCGGTCCATGAGGGTCACTTAACGAGCCCATGAGCCGCCCCCAAACTGAGCCGCCCAAACCAATGCCGCGCGGTGTGGGGACTCTCTTCCGCAGCTCCGGAAATCACTTCTGTGCATGCCCAGATGCCCGAAATCACTTTGATTTTCGGAAATGCGCAGAAGCGATTTCCAGTGCCGCAGACATGCACATACGTGATTTCTGGCGTCACACTGCACTGGCCTGGCCCGCCGAGGATCTCTGTGGGAGTGATCTGGCCCATGCGCAGTAAGCCTTACCGACCCCTGCTCTGGGGCCTTGCCTGCTAAATATTCACGGGAAGTGTGATGGATCCTAGGATCTGAGAAGCAACTGACACCTCTCTCTCTTTCTCTTGGCAGGCCTTTCTTACGGTGCGCTGCAGGTGCAGGTTGGAGCAAAGTCGGTGGTGGTGATTCAAGGACAGAGGGCCATCCTGCCCGTTTGGTATACACCTGAGAGTACGGAGCAGCCCTTTGTCACCTGGCACCTTGAAAGGCCTCATAAACATTCACAGGTAAAGTCCAATTCTGCTTGGGCAGGAATCTCACTGGTTGGCCTAGCTTACCCAGTGTCAGGCTTCACTGAGAGCCAGTATGGTGTAATGGTTAAGAGCGGTAGACTCGTGATCTGGTGAACCGGGTTCACGTCCCCGCTCTTCCACATGCAGCTGCTGGGTGACCTTGGGCCAGTCACACTTCTCTGAAGTCTCTCAGCCCCACTCGCCTCACAGAGTGTTTGTTGTGGGGGAGGAAGGGAAAGGAGATTGTGAGCAGCCTTGAGACGCCGTAGGGTAGTGATAAAGCGGGATATCAAATCCAAACTACTACTACTACTACTACTCTTCTTCTTCTTCTTCTTCTTCTTCTTCTTCTTCTTCTTCTTCTTCTTTTTCCTCCCCCGTGGCCATAAATGAGCAGATCAAATGAAAGGGAATTCTTGCCAGTTAGTTTCTTTAACGAATACAGCGAAGGACAAAAGAAAGCATCTAACCAGAATGGCGGTGCTCCCATTAAGGTTACTCCCCCCTCCATCCCTATTAATCTATGTCACTTTGCTGTTTAAAAAGATTTTCTTGGTTGATGTTTGCAGTGTGGGCTGTTCCCCGCCCCCTGCCCCCCCCCCACTTCCATTTTTCACAATTGACTTCCCCTCCCAGAAATGAAACTTGAAATCTGGATTTCCTTGTTGCAATTGTTGCTGATTTAAAGCTCTGTAGCGTTTATGTTGCAATTTGAGTTCCTTGCAATGGCAAAGCATGAAATATACACCGTGTGAGAAGGAGATATTTGATGACTGTGAGCTTTGATTTACCAGGGCATCTAACACCTGAAGATCTATAGCAGTGTTTCCCACACTTGGGTCTCCAGGTGTTTTTGGACTACAACTCCCATCATCCCTAGCTAGCAGGACCAGTAGTCTGGGATGATGGGGACTGTAGTTCAAAAGCACCTGGAGACCCAAGTTTGGGAAACCCTGGTCTATGGGTTTCCCATCCTAGGCTTAGCTTCAAACTCAAAGGTATCATTAGTGTGTCAGTAAGCAAAGTTGCATGTGCGCAGTCAATTTGCAGAATTCCTTCCTGGGCTAGAAGCGGCCTTTACCAATCCAGAATGACAGCTTCATTTATACACAGCTTGAATGTTTTTATTTATTTATTTATTTTATAATTGGTCCTGTGACTGGGGAGAGACTGTTGTCTTCATTTCCTATTTCCATCTCTGCTCGGTTCTTTGACCAGCTGACAGGCTGCTAAAAATTGTCCAAAGCCCACTTGAGTTGAGAGAATTTTTAGCTGACGGGCTCCTTTGCTTCAACACTGAGTGGATTTTAGCAGCCTGTCATCCGGTCAGCGAGAAATAGCGTCTTGCAGAGATAATTGTGATGATTTGAAGGGTCTGTTTCTGCACGCAGGGATTCATACATTTCCCCTAAACTAATCTGTAGGAGAAAATGGGCCTCTTGTCTCCACGTAACAACCCTTAGCATTAAGATGAAGCTTCGGGACATTTGAAGAGCTTCATAGCCTCCCAAGAATTGCTATTAAAAAGATGGGGGTTTAACTGTCCCAATTAGGCATCGAATAACATGTTAGGGAGGTTCTCAGGCTGGGTGGACAGCAGCATCTCCTGACAGTTACATCCCAGTATTATAAGAAAAATCTTCTCCTTTTCCCTTATGGGGTATTCCAGAACCTGTATAGACTCCTTAAGTGGGCTCCCTATCAGTTGGAGAAAATAACAGAGTCCAACCAAAGTATTCTTTGGCAATCACTCATAGCCGAGTAAGATTATCTTCCATAAACAAAGTTTTAACAATGAGTCCATAAGTGACTGTGGAGGCCAATTCTGGATCTACACGTCCTTCCAAAGTGGGGACATTGGGCAAAGCAGCTAGTAAGCCTGATCTTTATTCAAGGAACTGTTGCAACAGGGTCCCCACTCACAACACGCAGGAGGGAGAACTCTGGCTTATATAGACTTTTGAAATTGCCCACCCTGTAGACCAAGACCACCCCCCCAAAACATCATGCATACATCACAGAAGGAGGCGGTCTACAGCAAAAATCCTGTTTGCCTGGGTACCTGATAATGGTCACTGATTGCATTACCTGGGCAGCCTGGCCATTCTTTTGTGATGGTTAATACTTTCGTTCCTGAATCCAGGTCACAGGCTCACCCTAATCATGCACAAATATGCCCTCAAGGCAGAATTTGCAAGCAAAAAGACCATGAAAAGACTTTCCCCATTTGCCTCTCTTACTGCAGAGGAATATTTGAGGAGAGTCAAAATGACTTCAGGATTGCTCTCCCATACTATTTCAGACACATGGCTCATATATTTAGATATGTGTGCATTTATGAATATTTATTCTATATTTGAGACCTTAAAATTCTTATAACACCAGCAACCACACCTGTGGCTGTATATGTGTAGAGCTGGAACTGGCGTCAACAGTCTGGGTGGTTGGGCATCTGCTGGGAGCTCTCAGCCCTGCAGGGGAACCTATGACCCTCCAGATATTGTTGAACTTCCACTCCCAATAGCCCAATTGGTAGAGCACAAGACTCTTAATCTCAGGGTTATGTGTTCAAGCCCCACATTGGGCAAAAGATTCCTGCATTGGAGGAGGCTGGACTAGATGACCCTCGTAAGCTAAAGGTAAAGGGACCCCTGACCATTAGGTCCAGTCATGACCGACTCTGGGGTTGCGGTGCTCATCTCGCTTTATTGGCCGCGGGAGCCGGCGTACAGCTTCTGGGTCATGTGGCCAGCAGGACTAAGCCGCTTCTGGCGAACCAGAGCAGTGCATGGAAACGCCGCTTACCTTCCCGCCAGAGTGGTACCTATTTATCTACTTGCACTTTGACGTGCTTTTGAACTGCTAAGTTGGCAGGAGCAGGGACCGAGCAACGGGAGCTCACCCCATCGTGGGGATTTGAACCACCAACCTTCTGATCGGCAGCCCTAGGCTCTGTGGTTTAGACCACAGCGCCACCCTCGTACTCCCTTCCAACTTAATAATTCTATGAAATCTATGAAACTCCCATCAGCCTCTGCCAACATGGTGAAGGGACAGTGATGATGGAATTTGTAGTCCAATGGCATGTGGAGGACCTCACATTGGCTAACAGTGATTTATACTCTCCCGCTTATTTTATTTTGTTTAGAAACTCAGATCCTGCTTTTCAAAGCAAAACAAAAACAAAAACCTTTCATAAGATGGGTAACAAAATAAACTAGCCATCAATATAATAAATTTCAATGACACCAACCGTAATAAAATACAGTCAAACAGGTGCAATTCATTTCGATTACAGTGGTACCTTGGTTTTCAAACAGGTTAGTTCTTGAACGTTTTGGCTCCCGAATGCCACAAACAAAAAGTGGATTGCGAACTATTTTTGGAAGCTGAATATCCATTGGGGCTTCTGCAGCTTCTGATTGGCTGCAGGAGCTTCCTGCAGCCAATCAGAAGCCACGCTTTGGTTTTTGAACGTTTTGGAAGTCAAACGGACTTCTGGAACAGATTCCGTTCGACTTCCACAGTACGACCTTATACAAAAATCCTTGCCAACCAATTCTCATAAGGGAATGGACTCATATACATATATGTATCCATTACATGGGACAAAAAGGACAGGTTGCCACGGTCTAAATTTGAGACTTTTAAGCAAATTATCATACAAACCGGTAGGGGCTTTTTCTTAGAGGGGTTGTTCATTGGTAAGAAAAATGAATAGGAGCTTGTAAGAAATTGGAGTACTGTAAACTGCGGCTGCTATGGTGCCAAGATGAAAACCTATTCTGCGACTCAATCTGCTAATTTTTGCCCTCTGCCTCTCTGGATGTTATAGGGAAGGCTCTGCCACACATACAAAGGGAGTTTTTGCTAAGAGTTCAAGTCAGCAGAAAAGGTGATGAGGAAACTGACGGCAGCACCGGCTGTTACGAGGAGAGGCAGGAATCAGGCTGGGAGCAGAGAGTCTCTGAGAAAGAGAGGGGTTCGTTAAAAAGGATATTTTCAGCTAGGAGTAGCAGCGGACCTGGCACTATTACATAATACCCATTTTACATTTGTAAGGAATCAACTGTTTAATGTCACAGTACTTGGACTCTGGAACTCCCTGCCTCTTGAAACCAAGCCAGATGGGCGGGGTATAAATTATTATTATTATTATTATTATTATTATTATTATTATTATTATTATTATTATTAGACAGGCTCCTTCATCACACTTTCGGATGAAGAAACATTTAAGAAACATTTTTGCTTAGAGAAACCTACCCAGAAATGTAGAAAGTTTGTGTGTGTTTTAATCTGTTTTTAGTTTAGCACTGATTTTTCAAATAAATAAATAAATATGTAGTTGCTTTAAACTGTTGCTTTAAACTACCACTAATATTGTTTTATTCATTTGTCAACTGCTTCGAGGTCTTTTGCAATCAAGCCGTGTATACATTTTGTGAAATAATTATAAAACAAATTCATTTATTAACTTTCCCAGCCGCAGTTCTCACGGGGAGTGGGGTGAAGGTTGTATCTCTTCAGGCCACAGGCGACGGCTTACATGATCGGATCTATATGGGAAGCAATTCATAAATGAAATAAGAAATATACCACTGAACAGTAACAGATTAAAAGATTGTCATTGATAAATAGGCTCAGCACAAATGCAGGCATCTTGCAAAGTAACAAATCCAAAAGGAATTAAATCTGGGAAATGAGATTTTTTTAAAAAAGGGTTTATTAACTGAATAAAAGAAAACAAAGCTAAGAAATGTTATCATGAGAATGTTGTCTTTTTCTGCAAGTATGACCAGGGGTAGGGTTGTGTTCAGCCTAGGGGCCATTCTTGGCAGGCCAAGAGATCTAGTTTTGCCCTCCAGCCCTTTTATTTTTTTGCTAAACCAGCCCCTCCCCCATCTGCAATCACTTGCAAACGTCATAAAGGAAGTAGCCACAGGCACTTCAGAAATGAATATTCCTTGCTGAAGAGGGGTGAGAGAGCACGGTAGAGGAAAGGTGTCTTTGCTGTTGATGCCCAAGTGCATTCCTCACACCTCTCCGAAAATCCAAATGGACTTTTCCCAGTTTGGGGTTTTTCCCTTCCCTTCGGCATCCCCGAGTCTCTTCCCAATTTTTGTACGCATGTGTGCATGCACACCTTAAGTACATCTCAGAGCACTTTACAGTTGGTAATGGATTCAGATCCCAAAGACCCTTAGAAGCTGAGAAGCAGCATTCTTCCCATTTTACAGCTGGATGAGCTGATGCAGTCTAGAGAGGTTGCGGATCATGAAGCAGCAGACTGATTCAAAAGTAAAATTTGCCCTCTCCAATCGCCCAGGCTAGCCCAATACAGTGGTACCTCGGGTTACAGACACTTCAGGTTACAGACGCTTCAGGTTACAGACCCCGCTAACCCAGAAATAGTACCTTGGGTTAAGAACTTTGCTTCAGGATGAGAACAGAAATCATGCTCTGGTGGTGCAGCGGCAGCAGGAGGCCCCATTAGCTAAAGTGGTACCACAGGTTAAGAACAGTTTCATGTTAAGAATGGACCTCCAGAACGAATTAAGTTCTTAACCCGAGGTAAGGTAAAGGTAAAGGGACCCCTGACCATTAGGTCCAGTGGTGACCGACTCTGGGGTTGCGGCGCTCATCTCGCTTTACTGGCCAAGGGAGCTGGCGTACAGCTTCTGGGTCCTGTGGCCAGCATGACTAAGCTGTTTCTGGCAAACCAGAGCAGCGCACGGAAATGCCGTTTACCTTCCCGCCGGAGCGGTACCTATTTATCTACTTGCACTTTGACTAACTTTTTAACTCCTAGGTTAACTGGAGCAGGGACCGAGCAACAGGACCTCACCCCGTCACGGGGATTCAAACAGCCGACAGTGGTAATCCGAGGTACCACTGTACATTTTCCTGCCTGAGGCTACGGAAGACTTCCTCCCCTCCCTAAATTCCACATACTGCCCCCTAGATAGGCAGTTTAATCATACTTCAACACTGATGATGGCACAGCATCCTTGATTGCACCTGTGCACAAGAGGCTAGCTTAGGAGCCCATTGGAAAGGCGTCAATGGCAAGAACTGTCAGTCTTCATGGTTTGGGGCAAATATCCAGAGAAGACTCAGCAGGAATCACTTGGGGGACTGCTGCCCTCCTGAGTAGGCATGGCTGAAGTGCAATTTCTGTCGTTTCCCCAATATTAAAGTTCTGTTCTCCACATTTCCACATCAGTTTTTTTTTTTAAAAAGTCATCGTGAAAATTAATCGGTATTTTAGTGTGAGCATTGTTTGCAAGTTTCCCTAATACAGTGGTACCTCAGGTTAAGTACTTAATTCGTTCTGGAGGTCCGTACTTAACCTGAAACTGTTCTTAACCTGAAGCACCACTTTAGCTAATGGGGCCTCCTGCTGCCGCTACGCCGCCAGAGCCTGATTTCTGTTCTTACCCTGAAGCAAAGCTCTTAACCTGAAACACTATTTCTGGGTTAGCAGAGTCTGTAACCTGAAGCGTATGTAACCCGAGGTACCACTGTATAAATAATTCCGATATGTTTTCCCCCGCCTAGTAATACTGTCTGTGCATTTTTATGGACAATTCTCCCTCATAGACACATTTTTGTATTCATTATTTGGTTGCATCACAATATTCAGAGATGCATAAATTGTTTGCATAAGTGTGAATTAGGTGGTTTCACATCAAAATCCAAACAGAACTCTGTTCCCGAGGCAGCTACCTTGATGGTAGGGGCAGTCTTGCTATCCACACACTTACCTATCCCGCTCAGTGCTTCACCTGTAGTTGCACAACCTTTTAATAGATTGTAAATAACTAATGTTAGGGGTTCTCAGGAGCACAGCATGCAGTGGAGGATGGAAAATTTGCCTCTATTATCCTGTACTGAGTTCCAGATTAAAATTGCTACCTTGTTCACAAGCCACTATTAGTTTCCCAGGTGGGAGCGTCCATCATAAATTTAAGCAGGCTGAACTTTTCCCAGCATGTAGATAAGTTCCCTCCAATTTAGCAAATTCACCTGCTTTTTTTAAGGAAATAAAAATAAGTTCTGATGATGATGATGATGATGATTTGTATTCTGATTTCAAGTGGCATTCCCAGAGGCCTTCTTTTCGAGGCTCACTGAGGTCAGATTTTTATTAGGTTTAATATTTGCAATCCACTTTTCCAACAGATGCCATTCATGCAATCAACAATCATGCAAATATGTGGTTTTTTTAAAAAAATTGCAGACGTATTGGGAGTAGCTGACCTGGATTGGGACCCTAGTGAAGAGAGTAGGGATTGCATTCAGCTAATCTTTACACAATGAAATTAACCCAGATCTGAGGCCACATGCCTGCTATTTGCACTAGGTGTTCTGGGGGGGGGGGGACTCCTGCTTGCTGAAGTTTGCTTAAAACCTGCTTAGCATCAGGCACCCTCAGATCATTTCTTAGCTCCATAGCCTCACCTGTGTTCATTTCTGGTGTTTTGATTTGATGCACATAAATAACTAGAACAAGGCAGAAAGATGGAGATCTCAGACTTACCGTACCTTAACCCAGGCTTCCTCAGCCTCGGCCCTCCAGATGTTTTTGGCCTACAACTCCCATGATCCCTAGCTAGCAGGACCAGTGGTCAGGGATGATGGGAATTGTAGTCTCAAAACATCTGGAGGGCTGAGGTTGAGGAAGCCTGCCTTAACCCATCCCACCCCTTGCCCTGGAGAACCAAAATCTCTACAAGCTCTGAGCCATCATTCCCCCCCCCCCCAGATATCCCTGGGAAGTGTGGTTTGTCAAGGGTGTTGAGAGCTGCCAGGAGACCCCTATTCTCCTTGCAGAATTACAGTTCCCAGCGTGATCTAACAATCAATTATTCAAACCACAAACTGGGCAAAAGATTCCTACATCACAGGGGGCTGGACTAGATGACCCTCATGGACTATTCCAACTCTATGATTCTTCTGAGGAAACTCTGGGAATTGAAGCTTTGAGCACTCTCAGGGCGCTTTTAGTCTGGCATTAGCAGGTGGCTTCAGCCGATTTCTCCAGCCACACCTTTCTGCCTCCAAAGAGCAATGCTGGTCTCCCTGTGTGTCTGAACCCAAGCTGCTGGATGCTGTTGCCACGGCAACCAAGCAACATCCGCTTGATGTGCCAGACTT
This sequence comes from Podarcis erhardii, assembly GCF_964252035.2. NCBI lineage: Eukaryota > Metazoa > Chordata > Lepidosauria > Squamata > Lacertidae > Podarcis > Podarcis erhardii. Next base: position 11,034,419 of record NC_138514.1, read on the forward strand.
GTCGCTGTGTCAAATGGGGAATGGGTTGTCAAAGCAGAGGAGCTCTGGAGCATCACTGACTCATTTCTGCTTCTTCTATAAAATGGTGATTTTCTTAAGTCAAAATGAGAGCTTTTGGGTTGCGCTCTGTGGTGACCTGGAAGTAACGGAGCACGTTACTTCTGGGTTTCACCATTTGCGCATGCACAGACGGTCAAAATGATGTCACACGCATGCATGGAAGTGGTGAAACGCGACCCACGCATGCGCAGAAGCGCTGTTGCATCTTACGTTCTGTTCAGGATGCGACCGGGGCTCTGGAATGGATCCCGTTTGCATCCCAAGGTAGCACTGTGGTCCTAAACTTTTCCATATATATATATATATATATATATATATATATGCTTTCGTAGATTTTCACGGGTACAGGAATGCAGGTTTTGGTGTCCTCGGGTGTCTTCCCGTGTAAAAGTTGGGGTGTCTAGGCGACGTTTTGACGAGGTCTCACTCGTCATCTTCAGGCTGGTGCTTTCGGCTTCTTGTTACTGGAACAGAGCAGGATCTCAGTGTTTGAGTTCCTATAAATACTGTAGAGGGGGTGTGGTGTATAGCCTCCAATGTTCTGGGCAGAGAGGAAGTTCCCAGGCTAGTGTGCCTTTTCTTCTTTTGTTCCTTAATTACTTGAGAGATATCTTGAGTGATTTCTTGAGTGATATCCTGAGTACCACTTAGGTGGGTCATTAGGTGTGGATTAGTTGTTAAAGTCTTTGTGTCTTGACCTCTTGAACTTTGTGAAGAGTTTTCCTGAGAAGATGGCTGTACTGTACTTAGTTGTGCTCTGGCTTGGCTTCGTGTATAGGGGCGAGCTGTGGTTTTGTGGCTTGTGTCAGCCAGATCTGTGTAGGGATTGCAGGGGGGTGCAGCATCTGGAGGTGCCACCATGGATTGGCTACTGGATGGTGTCTGTAATTCATCTGTGGAGAGGGTCTGGGTTTGGGTCTGGTGTGGTTGATTGGTGTTGGCGTTCTGTGTGCCTCTGGATCTGGTGTCAGTTTTTGTGGGGAGGGCTAATTTCCAGATGTCTGGCAAGCGGGATGTGTCGTCACGCTTGTTCATGTTGTGAGGGTGTTTCTCTATCTCGATGGCTTCCATGATTATTCTCTTGTGGTGATGTTCCGTGTTAAAGAGCAATTTGGAATCTGCAAAATTAATTTCGTGTCCTGTTTCTTTCATGTGTTGGAAAAGAGAGGAAGTTTTTTCTTCTTTTTTGACGGCATTCTTGTGTTCTGCGATACGTGCATTTATTCGTCTGTTTGTTTGTCCAATGTACGTGGCTGGGCAGACTTTGCAGGGTATTTCATAGATCCCTTGGTTTTCCAACTGGATTTTATCCTTGGGGTTTCTGAGGATATTGGCTATTTTTTGGTTGGTGCAAAAGGCTGTTTTGATATTGTGTTTATGGAGGATTTTGCTAATTTTATCTGTAGTGCCCTTGATATAAGGAAGGAGGGCCATGCCATTGTTTTCTTCTGTGTCTTGGTTTTTGGGGGGTGTTTCCTTTTGGATTAGCTTCGTAATCCTGTTTTGCTGGTATCCATTGGCAATTAACACGTTTGAGAGATTCTGTAACTCAGTTGTCAAGTGGTCTTTGTCAGCCAGGCGTTTGGTTCTGGAGATGAGAGTCTTGGCTACGGAGTTTATTTGTGCAGGGTGGTGGTGAGCTTCCTCACACATCTCAACAACTTACACCCCAAAATACAATTCACTATGGAAATAGAAGCCAACAACCAACTTCCCTTCCTTGACGTCCTAATCTACAAAAAACCTGATGGCTCCCTAGGACACACTATCTACCGGAAAAAACCACACACCAACCGCTACTTACATGCACAATCACACCACCACCCTGCACAAATAAACTCCGTAGCCAAGACTCTCATCTCCAGAACCAAACGCCTGGCTGACAAAGACCACTTGACAACTGAGTTACAGAATCTCTCAAACGTGTTAATTGCCAATGGATACCAGCAAAACAGGATTACGAAGCTAATCCATTGGCAATTAACACGTTTGAGAGATTCTGTAACTCAGTTGTCAAGTGGTCTTTGTCAGCCAGGCGTTTGGTTCTGGAGATGAGAGTCTTGGCTACGGAGTTTATTTGTGCAGGGTGGTGGTGAGCTTCCTCACACATCTCAACAACTTACACCCCAAAATACAATTCACTATGGAAATAGAAGCCAACAACCAACTTCCCTTCCTTGACGTCCTAATCTACAAAAAACCTGATGGCTCCCTAGGACACACTATCTACCGGAAAAAAACACACACCAACCGCTACTTACATGCACAATCACACCACCACCCTGCACAAATAAACTCCGTAGCCAAGACTCTCATCTCCAGAACCAAACGCCTGGCTGACAAAGACCACTTGACAACTGAGTTACAGAATCTCTCAAACGTGTTAATTGCCAATGGATACCAGCAAAACAGGATTACGAAGCTAATCCAAAAGGAAACACCCCCCAAAAACCAAGACACAGAAGAAAACAATGGCATGGCCCTCCTTCCTTATATCAAGGGCACTACAGATAAAATTAGCAAAATCCTCCATAAACACAATATCAAAACAGCCTTTTGCACCAACCAAAAAATAGCCAATATCCTCAGAAACCCCAAGGATAAAATCCAGTTGGAAAACCAAGGGATCTATGAAATACCCTGCAAAGTCTGCCCAGCCACGTACATTGGACAAACAAACAGACGAATAAATGCACGTATCGCAGAACACAAGAATGCCGTCAAAAAAGAAGAAAAAACTTCCTCTCTTTTCCAACACATGAAAGAAACAGGACACGAAATTAATTTTGCAGATTCCAAATTGCTCTTTAACACGGAACATCACCACAAGAGAATAATCATGGAAGCCATCGAGATAGAGAAACACCCTCACAACATGAACAAGCGTGACGACACATCCCGCTTGCCAGACATCTGGAAATTAGCCCTCCCCACAAAAACTGACACCAGATCCAGAGGCACACAGAACGCCAACACCAATCAACCACACCAGACCCAAACCCAGACCCTCTCCACAGATGAATTACAGACACCATCCAGTAGCCAATCCATGGTGGCACCTCCAGATGCTGCACCCCCCTGCAATCCCTACACAGATCTGGCTGACACAAGCCACAAAACCACAGCTCGCCCCTATACACGAAGCCAAGCCAGAGCACAACTAAGTACAGTACAGCCATCTTCTCAGGAAAACTCTTCACAAAGTTCAAGAGGTCAAGACACAAAGACTTTAACAACTAATCCACACCTAATGACCCACCTAAGTGGTACTCAGGATATCACTCAAGAAATCACTCAAGATATCTCTCAAGTAATTAAGGAACAAAAGAAGAAAAGGCACACTAGCCTGGGAACTTCCTCTCTGCCCAGAACATTGGAGGCTATACACCACACCCCCTCTACAGTATTTATAGGAACTCAAACACTGAGATCCTGCTCTGTTCCAGTAACAAGAAGCCGAAAGCACCAGCCTGAAGATGACGAGTGAGACCTCGTCGAAACGTCGCCTAGACACCCCAACTTTTACACGGGAAGACACCCGAGGACACCAAAACCTGCATATATATATATATATATATCACACTGATCTTAACTATGGCTCGTTTGAAATAAGACAGCTTCAAGCCAGGTGTGTGGTGTTTTTTTCAACAAACCCTGGTTAAGATGAACTACAGTTTAGAGTTCAGACGTAACACTAAACTGTGGCTAACTGAAATTGGAAGTAAAAGCTTCCAGTCTTTTTCTTGTCACTGCTGTGAAGGAAAAGCAGGGAGGGAGATTGATGCAAACCTGAAGAGAGGGATAGGCCTTGTTCCTATCACGATAAACTATAGACCGTGATGTCCAAACTCAGCCGCTAAGTGTGTGCATGTGCATTTATCAGTGTTGCAATGACACTTTCTTCCTGAAGTGCATCTTCAGTGGCAAAGACACTGCTAGCTGTTTTGCAAGGTAACAGGGATTTCTTAGTAAATATAACCCTAACTAGAGATCAGATTGGGGAAAACTTCTGGAAACATTTCTGGGTCCCTCAAAGTGTTCTCTATATACAGTGATTGTTGAATGTGCTGTGAAATATTTGTTGGAAGGGAGAGGGAACATACACTGTTCCCTTAGCAACCAGACTGCAGCCATGCTGCAGTAGTGAAACCCCTGATGCTGCTCTATTTGCACCAGAACATGCATTAGAAATCACATTCTAAATCACATCCATTTACACATTCTGGAGAGGCCGCAGTTGGCTCAGGGCAGCAGTCTGCGAACGGCTGACCTGTACAAAGAGGGATCACATAGTGACTGTAGTGATGTCACAGAGCTATTCAGATGTATGAGGACATCCCAGTAGCATAGCATGGTTTGCTGCCACCCGGGGCATGCAAACAAACCAAGGGATGGGGCAGGGCACAGAAGGTAAACGGAACCTGCTGTGCAGTCCAGCCAGCACTGCTGGAGCAATGCCAGCTCCAAGCCACTTTTCGAGATTGAGTCCAGCCTTGCAAAGCAGTTCAGGGCTGGCAGGCCAGTCGCGGCATGAGAAAGACACAACAGCCATGCGCCCTTCCATCCCAGCCTTGGCACATGGCTGTTGCGTTCTTCTCATGCTACCCTGCCAGCCCAGAGTTGCTTTGCAATGCTGGGATCTGATCTGAGTGGTTTGTCCGGTTAGGAGCCAAATGTGCCACCCAGAAAAATCTGCCCGAGGCCATTGCCCTGGCAGCCTCCCCCCCACTACGTCCTTGGCGCATCCTTCTATGACAATCGCTGTGTGGTCCTCAATTGTATAAGATAGCCTTCCGTGATTGCACAAGATGCTTTGGGTTATTGTTCATTTTGTTTATTTCAACAGTTTATATGCTGCTTAAAACACCATAGCCCTCTAAGCCAGAGCTTTCTAAATGGTGTGTCGCGACATGTAAGTGTGTCGGCTGCAGTGCATAGGTGTGTCGCATGAACGCTCCCTACACTACTCCCAGAGCTGTAAAGGCGTTCATTTAACCTCCGGTTTGCTAGTAAAGCTGAATTACTGTGTCGCAAAATGATGTATAGCTAAAACATGCGTCACCAATATGAAAAGCTCTGCTCTAAGCAGTGTACAGTAAGGCTGTGATGGATATAATAAACCATTTTTTTAAAAAAGTACTTAAAATGCCAGCTGAAATAGAAATGTCTTCAGTGGAAGTTCAGCAGGGAGTGGAGTTGTCCTGCATCTCCCATCACAGGTGATATTTGGCCGTGTTGACTGGCACTGATAATAATGATGATGATGATGACGATGATGATGATGATGATGATAACCCTAACCCATCTGGCTGGGTTTCCCCAGACATTCTGGGTGGCTCCCAACCGAACACTAAAAACAGAATAAAACTTCAAACATCAAAAACTTCCCTAAACAGAGTTGGGGACCAAAATTTATAGAGAGCACCAGATTGGTGGAGGATCATACAGGACCATGCAGTACAGGTGTGGATGCAAGAGGGCCATGTTTTCCTTCCTGGCCTTGCTTTGCCACAAGCAGCGCTGTTTCCATTCCACCGCAGTTCAGGTTCCATCAAATGCTTTGCAGTTCATCTCACTGCCCACACTATTTTACAGAATTGGTTGTGTAAATTTTGGATTTAACATAATTCTTTCCACACCATTTGTTTAAATGCAAGGGAGACACAATTTATATGAAGGGGGGGGTTGGGACTCTTGCCATTTCCATGCTGTTTGAGGACTGAAGACAACAACAACAGACTAGATTGATTTCCATTCCAACCGTGAGTTCTTTTCCAGATTTCAATTCTGGAATACATGACCAGCGTCAACTTCTGCTCCCATTTCCTGATCCTGTTGGAATTCCCCAGGAGTGAAAAAAAAAAACCCCTCTCTTGTTGACATTCAGGAAATGATGCCAAAATAACAACAAATCAGAGATCAGTGGCAATAATAATAATTAAAACAAAACAAAACAAAAAACATTGTAGAGGTTTGGGGGGAGCTTTCTGCACATACGACAGCACCAGGGTAGCTTTCATTGTAGCCAGCAGCAAAAATGTTCAAGGATGAAAAATCAATCGCAATATTTTGATTTTATGTGACATATGCATCTTTTTTTCAAAGGTATGCATTTATTGATGTACATTTTCACATACCAAGTTCAATGAGCTGACTCATTGAAATTAATGAACTGTTGCACTCCACCCCAATCTCTGAGCGATGCAAGATCCCAGGGGTCCCAGGCATTTACCTAGAGTCTGAATTTCTTTGGAATGAGGCACAGTGGAGACTGTGGTGTCTTTATGATATATGGTTTATTTACACATATATACTACCTGAGCCTCCGCTTTAGGGGTTCACAGCATTAGCACTCCAAGAAGGACTTGCTTCTCTCATAGCCATAGCCTTGGATTCAAAACAGAAACCAACAATTGCCTGCTCCACTACAAAACTCTCAACTATTACACCTATCCTAGTCCAACTGCACCGGCTACCGATTAGTTTCTGGGCCCAATTCAAAGTGCTGGTTTTGACCCATAAAGCCTTAAACGGCTCAGGACTGCAATACCTCAAGGACCGCCTCTTTCCATATGAACCTACCCGGACCCTGAGATCATCTTCTGAGGCCCTCCTTCGTGTGCCTCCTCCTCAAGAGGTTCGAAGGGTGGCAACATGAGAACGGGTCTTCTCTGCAATGGCTCCCCAACTGTAAAACCCTCTCCCCAGGGAAGTTCACCTGATGCCTTCATTATACCCGTTTAGGCACCAGGCAAAAATGTTCCCTTTTAACCAGGCCTTTGGTTGATCTGATTGGCATCCCATACCCTTTTAAAATGTGGCTCTTTTGTGGAGAGTGTTATTGGGTTATTGTTCTTATTTTGATTTTATATATTGTGATATTTTCTGTGAACCGCCCTGAGACCTCCTGGTATAGGGCGGTATATAAATTCAATAAACTAACTAACCAACTAACCAACCAACCAACCAGGGAGGCAGGCCCACCCATTTGCCCTCTGGCACAGAGCCATTCCCTGTGTTCCCTTAACAACTCATCTTTAGTGGGCCATTACCAGGCTGGCTATTCCAGCAATGGAATCTGTGCTGGATCCAGAAATTAGAAGGTTTGATTACCATATTTTTTTGCCTCATAAAATTCTTTAAAGGGAGTGCTGAGCAGAGCCTGTATGCATCTCAGGCTCTGTTCAGCGCTCCCTTTCACGAGCCGCGTGGAGCGTGTGTGCGGCGCTTTGCAGACTTTTCCCCAGGAGGGAGAAGGGCAGCCCGTCACTGCTGCCCTGAAGAGGCTGCGCCCGGCTAAGCCAGAAGATAGAACAGCGAGAGGGAGCGCCGTGCAGCGATCCCTCTTGCTGTTCTGGCTTCTGGGATAGCTGCGCAGCCTGCATTTGCTCCATAAGACACACACACATTCTCCCTTACTTTTTAGGAGGGGGAAAAGTGCGTCTTATAGAGTGAAAAAATATGGTAGATTTTAACACTTGCTGGATCCAGGGATTAGACAGGTCTGGCACCCCACCCCCACCCCAAACTCATAACAGAACCTAAGTAACTTAGGCCATTGATTTCAATGAGGCTACTTTCAGTAGAACTAGCATTGGCTACAACCCCTTGTGTGCAAGCCTTTGGGAGCCAGAGATGCAAGAAGGCATCAGAGAAGGGAGGGAAAGAAAAAGGGATTGAGGCCAGTATTGACCTCAGCACCCCTGACCATCATTCAAGGCACCCCAGGGTGCCACGGCACACTGGTTGAAAACCACTGGCCTAAGAAGTTATATACCCAATCGGCCTCCTTGTGGTTCTTTTATAAAACAAATCACCTTCTGTGGCACCACAGCATTTGTTTCAACATACAATTCTCCTTCTTGTGACATCCGTTCTTCCCGGACACTGGGGTCCAGATCCGAGGGCCTTCTGGCAGTTCCCTCACTGCGAGAAGTCAAGTAACAGGGAACCAGGCAGAGGGCCTTCTCGGTAGTGGCACCCGCCCTGTTGGACGCTCTTCCACCAGATGTCAAAGAGAAAAACAACTACCAGACTTTTAGAAGACATCTAAAGGCAGCCCTGTTTAGGGAAGCTTTTGATATTTTGCTGGAAGCTGCTCAGAGAGGCTGGGGAAACCCAGCCAGATGGGTGGGGTATAAATAAATAATGTATTATTATTATTATTATTATTATTATTATTATTATTATTTCCTCCAGGTACTGGTCATTTTTCCAACACTTCAACACAGTCAACTTTCTTATTGGGCATCATATAGATATTGTTAATAAAAACAACAACATCCATTTAACTTCAAGCTACTTTTGCTAGCATTAAGTTTATGGGATTGGTAGCTTTTGGTTTGTTCTTGTTTGGATTATGTATTTTTTTCTTATCATTTTGTTGTGAAGCGCCCTGTGATCTTTGGATGAAGGGCAGTATACAAATGTTGTTGTGTTTAGTCACTCTGAATTCTCTGTTTTCCTATTTTCCTATTTTGGCAATGCTGTTGTATTAAATCCCTTTCCTGTCTTTTCTGCCTTTCAGATCATGGTGTACATGACCGGCGGGACAAAAGTGGTAGATTCGGATTTCAGCCGTCGGCTCAGCTTCCTCTATCCCATGCCTTTCAATAATGTCTCCATTGCAATTAATAATACCAAAGAAGCCGACTCAGGGCAGTACATGTGCACAGTGAACCTCCTCAACAGTGGGAGCGAGCAAAACATTGGACTCATCAACCTTACAGTCCTAGGTGAATTGAGCCTTGGCTTGCTGTGGGTTTGGGGGAACCTGAGCTTAGAGGTATTTCCTACTGTCCCGAGGGCACTAGGCAAGCAGCTACTTACAGCCCTCATTTTAGCACACCAGACTGAGTTCCTAAGAAAATTCTGCATCACAATTTCATATCACAAATGTGCTTAATGGTTGGGCGTAGGTTTTCTTCTTCGCTGGGTGGTAACATTTTACAAAGACAAATTTTGAAAATATTTTTAAAACAAAAACGTAGCAACAAGGTTTATCCCCTGTAGTGTCACTAGGGCAATATGAACCAAGGCATTAAGAATCAAAGCAGTCAGGATTTCAAGAGAGGTAGCTGATGTGGTCACAGCCCTACAATGATTGCCAATGCTATCAGAATTTGGGATTGACAAATGTGTCAATTTCTGTTGCTCACACCCTAATCCTGTGAACTCCCCCGCCCTTTTTTCTAATGCTCTCATGAAAATGCACATCTGCCTTTGTGTGCATATCTTCTATTATTTGCATCTTTGCATGCAATTTTCCAGCATATAAAGATTTTGTGCACATTATTTTCACTAATGTATGTGTTTGGTGCACACTTTCCCCTAGTACAGTCGTACCTTGGCTTTTGAACAGCTTAGTTCTCGAACGTTTCGATTTCTGAATGCCACAAACCCGAAAGTGACTTTTCCGGTTTGCAAACTATTTTTGGAAGCCGAACGTCCAATCGGGTTTCTGATTGGCTGCAGGAGCTTCCTGCAGCCAATCAGAAGCCGCACTTTGGTTTCCAAAAGTTTTGGAAATCGAACGGACTTCCAGAACAGATTCCATTCAACTTCCAAGGTACCTGCTTTTTCAGTACACATTTTAGTTGTTGGAGATCTGCACTGCAAAAATGGGGCAAGTGTGAATTTCAAATGACAGTTGCATTTCAGTGCATGGGAGCAGTGGCGTAGCGTGGGTTGTCAGCACCCGGGGCAAGGCAAGTAATTTGCGCCCCCTAACCCGTGGATTTGCGCCCCCTAACCCTACTCCTAACCCTAACCCCCAGATGTTGCGCCCGGTGCGGCCGGGCCCCCCTGCACCCCCCCACGCTACGCCACTGCAAGGGAGGCACCAAATTAGATAGGTTTGCATTAAAATACAAACTGAATGGATTTCTCCCTCTCCTTATTCAGAATCAGCTGCAGTGTTGTTTGTGGCCAGAAGATGGCAATGTTATAATTTTCCATCTTATTCACCTTCCTTAACTATGGGCCACTTGATACAGATTTGTAAGCCTCATTATTTGCTTTTGCAGTTCCTCCATCCCTGCCAAAGTGTCAGATTCACGGAAGCCCTCGTGTCGGGGGAAACATTACCATGACCTGCAATTCTACTTTTGGCAAGCCTGTCCCCAAGTACAACTGGAGACGCACTGGACCCACCGATCAAGTTTTCTTTGAACCTGTGCAAGGTAGGAAATAAATATGTCCACGTGGGAACAGATTCAGAGAAGGGTCACGGAGATAGTTGAGGATGTGCAAAGCAGGTCCTGTAAGGAACGTTTGGGGGAACTGGGTAGGCTTACTTCAGAAGGGAGAGGACTGAGGTGCGGAGGGTTTGGGGAGCCCAAGCAATTTGTTGTTGTTTAGTTGTTTAGTCGTGCACTGCTGTTGTTGTTGTTTAGTCATTTAGTCGTGTCCAACTCTTTGTGACCCCATGGACCAGAGCACGCCAGGCACTTCTGCCTTCCACTGCCTCCCGCAGTTTGGTCAGACTCATGTTTGTAGCTTCGAGAACACTGTCCAGCCATCTCGTCCTCTGTCGTCCCCTTCTCCTTGTGCCCTCCATCTTTCCCAACATCAGGGTCTTTTCCAGGGAGTCTTCTCTTCTCATGAGGTGGCCAAAGTATTGGAGCCTCAGCTTCACGATCTGTCCTTCCAGTGAGCACTCAGGGCTGATTTCCTTCAGAATGGAGAGGTTTGATCTTCTTGCAGTCCACGGGACTCTCAGGAGTCTCCTCCAGCACCATAATTCAAAAGCATCCATTCTTGGGCGATCAGCCTTCTTTATGGTCCAGCTCTCACTTCCATACATCACTACTGGGAAAACCATAGCTTTTACTATACGGACATTTGTTGGCAAGGTGATGTCTCTACTTTTTAAGATGCTGTCTTAAAATGCTAGTCGTGCACTAGCATTCTGCAAATTTCTTAATGAGCTTTTAAAGTATTTTAAATCCACTCTTTCATAAAATATAACAACCTAGCCTACAACATATAAAACAAATACAGCTGGCCCTTAAATATCTAGAAGATGGAATTTGAGAAATCAGCATGAGATGCTTAATCTCAGCGTCATGGGTTGGGCAAAAGATTCGTGCATTGCAAGGGTGATCCTCATTGTCACTTCCAACTCTACAATTGCATGGTTCTATAATAAAACATCAGTACATACTGCTTGGTTTAAAGAAAAACTCATGTTGTAAAGGCCTGTCTAAAGCACGACAGTATTTAAAAGGCGTTGCAAGGAGGGAGGGACGGTTTTTGATGAATCTGTACTGGAAGGGAGTTCCACAGGGCAGGGTCTACCACTTCGGTCCTTAGTGAAGGTCAACCAAACATAAGGGGTGAGGGAACCACTAGAAGTGCCCCATTGGAGGATCTCAGCGCTTATAGATGGACTATAAGGGCTCAAGTGGTCATTAATTAATAAATTTTGTTTATTTCATAAAATTTGTGCACTGCTTAATTGTAAATAAACCGCAAAGCAGTTTACAGAGAGTTAATACCCCTTGCACAGATGAAAGCAAAGACTACATTTAAGGACCAGGCTTGAGGGGGAACCCTCCAGATATTGTTGGACTACAACTCCCATCATGCCTGATCATTGGCCATGCTAACTGAGGCTGATGGGAGCTGGAGTCAGGTTCCCCAAGCCTAACTTAGACGTAAAGATGTTTGAAGTACAGGAGAGGTTCAGCTTTGTCTCTGAATTGACAAATAATGATTTGGCTTTATGCGCAAACACAGCCTGTGTACAGCTGGGCTGGATCTACATTGATCTTCTAAATGTTATTAAATTGAACGTTCTATAAGGTTCAGTGGCAGTTTCCCTTTGTCGGTGGGTCTCCACTCTGCAGCGCCCTCTGGTGTCTCATTTTAATAATGCATTTTAACGTTATAAACAACGGGTGTAGATCTGTCCCTGGAGAATAAGGCTATCCAGGGCTACTGGTTGTGACAGCTGAGGCAGTATGCCTTTGAATAACAGTTTCTGGGATTCGCAGGCAGGAGCAAGTGGGTGTTGTGCTCCTGCCCTGCTTGTGTTCTTTACAGAGGCATCTCACACGGTACAAAAACAGCAAGCTGGTCTGGATAAACCTTTGGCCTGACTTAGCAGAGCTCATTCCATGCTTTTAGGACAATATCGCTGGATGAAAAACAAGATCCCAACCGAAATAAGCTGCTGTTCTGAAGCCTTGTTTCTGTTGTAATTTTTGCAGACCGCAAGAGGGGGATTCTGAGACTAAACAACCTCACGGCAAGTATGTCCGGAACCTATTTCTGCAATGCTTCCAGCGATGCTGGCTTTTCCAGCTGCACCATCGCCCTGGAGGTGTATCCACGTGAGTGCAATCTTGGTTTCACCCTACAGAGCTGCTAGTGAACGCTTTGCACGGAAATGGAAGCGTCAAGGGTTCTTAACCCTTCCATACCCAGATTCTTTTCCTGCTGCACATTTTTTACATGACTAGGGAAGGAGAAGAGGGCCTGTGCTGCATTCTGGGGCCAGATCAAGGCTGGATCAACACATATATGAAAAACGCTATTAAAACACTATACAGTGAATGTGGCAAACCCGGAAGTGTATACTTGTGGGTTTCACTATATGTGCATGCACACAAGCACTCTGCGCACTTCACGCATGCACAGAAGTGTTCTATCACGCTGCGTGCATGCACAGAAGTGGTGCCCCATGTTGCAGACTTTCCAGGGTACATATGGACCCCTGGAACGAATTAAGTTTGTATCCAGAGGGTCCATTGTATAGCTCCCAATGCAATTTACTGTTGACAATAGATTGCTGCTCTATAGCGCCATCTGGTGTCACATTTTTATAACACATTTTAAACGTTATAATTGACAGGTGTAGCTGAGTCTCTACCAATGTCAGCGACTGGGCAGAGGAGGAATGGTGGAGACCGCCTCCCCAATTTGACCCTTCCAGAGAAGAAGAAGACAGTTCAGAATTACAACAGGGGTTTGAGGGAGATCACAGAGGCAGATGAAGGGAAAAGCTGGGAAATAATGGGAGAGGAGGAGGAGGAGGAGGAGGAGGAGGAAGAGGAGGAGGAGAAGCACTCGTGGGGGCAACACCTGATGGACTCGGAAAGAATTCCAGGCACACCCACACACCTCCCAGACTCCGGCGAGCCTTGAAAGTAGGAGAGCAAAGAGCTCAAAGGCAGAGGGCACATTTCAGTGCCCATAGCGATGACTCAAGAGGAAGTGGGAGAGGTGGAGGGGGTGGAGATTCACTTGGGACAATACCATTATTCTGAGAGGCTGCATTCCCAAGCTTCTCTCTGTAAATATTGAATAAAAAGCAGATGGTAAGGACTTTTCCTTGTCTTGTCCGTTCCTGGCAACCTGCTGTGGGGGTTGGTTCCTCTGCCGCCCGACAACTATTCTCAATGGCTGTGTTGTATCTCCACTGTCAGAGGAAGTAATGCTTCTCAAGACGAGTTGCTGGAAACCACAGGAGGAGAGAGAGCGCTTTTGTGCTCAGTTCCTGCTTGCAGGCTTTTCATAGGCATCTCATTGGCAACTGTGAGGACACGATGCTGGACTAGATGGGCCACTGGTCTGGTCCAGCAGGGCCCTTCTTTATGTTCCTATCAGATTTCCCACGTCTATGATCCTGGAATCTCTTCTCTTCCCACTCTTATTACCATTTCCTGTTTTCTCTCTGCTGTGACTCCCTTTGCAGCGATCAATGGAGCCATGGTGGCTGGTGCCGTCATAGGAGCCCTCATTGGACTTGGCCTGATCATTTTGTTTCCACTCCAGATGCTCTTCTACAGAAGGAAGATGAAAGAATCACAGGAGGAGATGGCCAATGAGATCAAGTGAGTGAAAACGAGGTTCTTAAATTGCAACACAAGGCAGGCAAGTTGTGACCAGACACGACTAAAGAGGCTAAAATCTGTTTGGAAATACTTTTAAACGCAACAGCAGAAGGCCAGTGAACAGACTGCTGTCTATGAAAGAAACAAGTGCAATAATATCAAACAGAAATCAACAACGCATTATACCTGAATGAACCTCAGGGAAGGGAGAAATTGTCCCTTATTTCTCCCTTCCCTGGAATTCATTTGGGTACAATGCATTGTTGATTTCCATTTGATATTCTTACATTCATATCCACAATAGCTGTTCCATAGTCTAGGCCACCATACCTCTAGAGTTAAGTTAGTAGTTGTTTTCCAGTATTGTGCTAACATATTTCCGTCTGCATACATGGAAAAGATTGGTAGCTCCTAAACAGTAAATTATTGTGGTCATCTATAAACAGATTTGGGACGCGGGTGGCGCTGTGGGTTAAACCACAGAGCCTAGGGCTTGCTGATCAGAAGGTTGGAGGTTCGAATCCCCTCGATGGGGTGAGCTCCCATTGTTCAGTCCCTGCTCCTGCCAACCTAGCAGTTTGAAAGCACATCAAAGTGCAAGTAGATAAATAGATACCACTCCGGCGGGAAGGTAAACGGCATTTCTGCATGCTGCTCTGGTTCACCAGAAGTGGCTTAGTCATTCTGGCCGCATGACTCGGAAGCTGTACGCTGGCTCCCTTGGCCAATAAAGCGAGATGAGCGCCACAACCCCAGAGTCGGCCACGACTGGACCTAATGGTCAGGGGTCCCTTTACCTTTACCTATAAACAGATTTAATAAAAGCTGGCCCTAGGATCAGGTTACACCACCTGTTTCATAACAGAAACAGGAAACTAAAAAGGTTCTTCCTCTCACTCCTTTCCCCTCACTAGTTCATCTTTTTCTCCCCCCTTCCCCACCTCCACAGGGAAGATGCTGTTGCCCCAAAGACTCTTTCCTGGGCGAAAAGTCCTGGCTCTGATATCGTCTCCAAAAACGGCACCTTGTCCTCCATGAACACGACCCGGGATCACAAACTCTACCCGTCCAAGCCGCCCTCAGACACGGCCTCCATCACCACAGCCACTGGGAGCACGGTGGGCTACAAGCCCCCTTTCAGCAACCACCGCGGCGGGACCCACACGCCGACGCCCAGCCTCTCCAGCCAGTCCTTGCCCCTCTACTTCCCGCCCATGGCAAATGGGGTCCATTGCCACCACGCCAATGTGCCAATCCATAGGAACACCCTCCACAGGACAAACGGGGCTCAGCCACAGGCCCCCCGACTACACGAGCCTGCCGCCCCCACCCAAGGGCTCACCTCCTCCACCCTGAGCCGCATGGGGGCCATACCCGTCATGGTGCCTGCTCAGAGCCAAGCAGGATCCTTGGTGTAAGGGCTTGGCGGCACCCTCCAAGTGGTTCTAGCAATCCCATGCAATGCAGAGAGGCTGGAAGCACTGGCTCTGGGATGTCTGCCTGCCTGCCTGCCTGCCTTCAGAGCTCCTGGGTGAGGTTTTGCAGGTGTGTCCTTCAAAGGAGCAGTTTTCAAGGAACCACCATCAATGAGACTTTGCAAAGACTTGTGAGACGGGCCTTTCGTAACACCTTTCAGAACTCTTCCTCTTGGTGCCCGAGTTGTGTCCAGCAGTGGCGGCATCTACTCAAACAAATACCAGTGGGTCCTTGTTTTGCTTTGCAGGATGTGATTCATTCCTTTCTCTCTCTCTCTCTCTTATTGGAGGAAGCAGCTGTGCTGGGATTGGCTATCTTGACTTGGGGGAAAACGTGGCAGGGCAGATCTGAAACCTGCAGCTAGAGTGAGGTGCTTCCTTGACCCGCCTTTCCTGGGAGTAGCCCAAAAGGATTGGAGGGCATTGGGTGCTCTGCAGGAAATATTGCAGTTTAGGTCAAAGGGAAGAGGGGTGTGTGTTCTCTGAACTTGAGTTAGCACAGGAAAGCTGCAGAACGACACCTCTCCTTTTTCAAGTTTCTAGACCATGGGAGATTCTTCAGAGTCAGAGAAGGGCTCTGTAGGATATCCAGTGTCTGGCGCACCTTTAGATCATTGGCCACTTTCCATAACTTGGCTGAAGCAGAATGAGTTATGCAAGCAAAGGAAATGTATGCACATTAGTTTGCTTTGCAGAGTGTTCGTAGCTTGTCTCTTGCTGCAGAATTTGTATTATCTCAGCACAGAGCACACCCAGCCCTGAACAAAGAGCTTCGGTAGTCCAGTCTCTGTTCTGAAATTGCTTTTATTATTATTATCTGGAATGGGGGGTGAAATGGGGTGTCCATAGTATTCCAACCTTGTTGGCTAGTGTAGGTGCCACTCAAAGTAGCAAGAGCCCTTTGGCCACCTGCAGTTCCCAGTTACTCAGATATGAATGTTGCTGTGCAAATTGGATCATTTTCTGTTTGCTATCAAGGGTCCCTGGGAGGGGAGACAAGGCAGGTTAGGCAGAGAGTCTGTGATTTGCTTTGTCACTGAGCAGGAATCCCCCTGCACAAAAGTGGCCAGCAAAGGGAGGGAGGGTTCCCTTGGCTTTTCTGTTCGTTGCCATTTAGGTGACCAACTTTTACTGCTATTTTTAAATAAGGAAAGAAATGCAAGTTTTACAACTGCAAATAGTTTTTATTTTATTTTTTAAAGCTATTTCAAAATTGATTTGCAAATGCTGGGAAGAGTGGGGAGTGTCTGTAGTGCAGACATTGGACCTACCCTGCAATTTCTCTTTGTTTTCTCTGAGTAACCCCTGAATAGACTTTCCCTTCTAAACAGCTTCCTTGTGTCACTGAGCCTCTCCCGTCTCCTAAAAAAACTCCCACAATAACTTGAAGCCCAGTTTTGGATGAATCCTCGCAGTTTTGGCTTTAGGAACGGGGAGTTTTTGGCTGGTTTCTTCTGCCCCCTTGTGATGCACAGAGGAACTGTACCTGGTCAACAATTCCGCCTTGGGGATCTTCAATAATAAGATGTTTCTTCTTCCTGCCCTTCCCAAAAGCTTCTGCAACTAACCTGTATGTAACCTTATATCAGAATATCCTAACAATGGATTCTCTAAGGGCGCCTTCAGTATTTTAATACATATTGTGCAATTATGTTTATTCAATGGACTTTTGATCTTCTGTTTCTTTCTTTTTTTATAAAAGTAGATCTAGCACATAATTTATACTTATAGATATCGACAGGTCTGTGAATCCTGGCTAAAGTCCTCTAACCATTTTCATGCTGGCTAATTTTTTTTAATGGCAATGAGACCCTTCTGTTACATGAGAAGCTAGGATGACACTGAAATATTTTTATGTACAGTTTGAAAAACATATTATTTTTCATAAATAAAAGTATTTGTTTTTTATATTAAAAAAAAAACTTTGGGGAAAGTGTTTGTTTCTGTGGCCTGTTGTGTATGAAAGCAGTTCCACCTTGAAGCAGATTGCTTTATTCATTATTCTTACTGTAAGTATCTATTTTAAATATTCAGGGTAAATGACCTTGAAAGGTGTCTGACATAAAACTGCAACCATATGATTTCAATAAGAAACCAAGCTTTAAGAGGGCAATTGGAAATAATTCTGAACCCAGCTGAGCAAACTGCAAAACTAACTAAACTATCAAGGAATCGCTTAAAGATCCTAGAATGGTACTGGCAGGTATTAAAAACAGCAGGAATTTTAAAAGATGGATTTGGGAAGGCTGAGGTGAAAAGAAAAGTTTTCAACAAATATCGACAATCTAACATTGTTAGCACAATGTTGCTAAAAGTGTATGTGACCAGGTTGGGATTTAGCTGGAGAGACAGCTTCTCAAATGCCCTGGTCTGGAACTGCACAGGGTTTTATATACCCGTAGCAAAATGTTGAATCTAGCACAGTAGCAAACTGGCAGCTGTGACACTGGTGGGACTGTGGTCTAAACCCCTGAGCCTCTTGGGCTTGCTGATCAGAAGGTCGGCAGTTCAAATCCTCACAATGGGGTGAGCTCCTGTTGCTCTGTCCCAGCTTCTGCCAACCTAGCAGTTCAAAAGCATACCAGTGCAAGTAGATAAATAGGTACCATTGTGGTGGGAAGGTTCCCATGCGCTCTGGTTTCCGTCACGGTGTCCCATTGCACCAGAAGTGGTTTAGTCCTGCTGGCCACATGACCCGGAAAGCTGTCCGCGGACAACGCCAGCTCCCTTAGCCTGAAAGTGAGATGAACGCTGCAACCCCATAATCGCCTTTGACTTAACTGTCCAGGGCTCCTTTACCTTTTTTATTACCTTTTACAACACTTTTAACAGGGGTGTCATAAGTTGTCCATAGGTGCCCCAGAGAACAGCCACACAGGAGAGTTTTATGCCAGCCGCAGCTTCTTAACCAATGGAAGCCCCAGCATGTTGCAGTTATTGGGTCCAGAAGCTACTAGGACTTGGACCACCGTTGTGGCTGGCATACCAGCCAAAGCTGACAGCAGGTACTTCTGCACACACATAAGACCTTCAGCCTTCAGAGGTAATGCTGAATCAAGGAGCAACCCCAAAGCTGCGCCCCTGTTCTTTTAGAGTGAGCGCAACCCCATATAGAACAAGCAAACTGACAATTTCCCTGACCTAGGCACACTCGAATGCAGAGCATCCATCTCGCTGGGATTCAGGTTATTGGCTGTCATCCAGTCCATTACCTGAGTCCAGTCGCAGGTTCAGGACTTTCACAATGCCACCTGATCCAGATGTCACAGATTCGAACTCATAACCTTAGGTAGGACGCCAAAATGTGTCAAGTCAAGTTTCATGTTGCACCCATGTCCACTGTAATAAACGAAAATCTGCCCTTATTCCCTTACAGAGGGACCACCCCCAGAAACATCATACATACATCACAGAAGGGGTGTAGCTCAAGACAGCCCCCCAGACACATCATACCTACATCACAGAAAGGGCGGTCTACAACAGAAATCTGAGTGCATTGTTTATCTCCTGCATTACCTGTTAATGCTTACTTGATTGGATACCCTGGGGAGCCTGGCCAGTCTTTTGTAGTGACAAATACTTAGTTCCTGAGCCAGGTCACAGGCTCACACTATTCATACACAGATATACCCTTAAGACAGGTTTTGTGAATGAAAAGACATTGGGGAGGCTTTTCCATTTTCCTTTGACCTTGCAGAGAAAACATTTGGTCAGCTTGGGAGCCAAAATGGCTCCAGGACTGCCCTCCTGTGCTGCCTCAGACATGTGGCCCATACATTTATGTATGTGTTTGCCTGGCAAATCCATGAACATTTATTATATATATATATATATATATATATATATATATATATATATATATATATATAAAATATCTTATTTTTTTATTTCACCACAAACAGCCAATCTTGCAACAGCTAAATGTCCAGGTAGCATATTTTGTGCTCTGTGGAGAAATTTGGTAAGATGTGCTAGGACAGTGGTTCCCAACCTTTTTTTTTTTTTTTTTTTTTTGGCCATGCCCCACCTAAGCATGTCAAAAATCCTGACACGCACACCCCTCCCCCAGTGATATATAATCCTTATTATCAAATTGCCCCCCTTAAAAATTAAATTGCCCCCTCCCCATGTTAGGAATCACGACGAAAGGTGTCCTTAGCCCTGTTCTCAGCTTATCTGGAAAATAGTGTTTGTGCTGGGAAGGTGTCGCCCGATTCTTTTGAAAGCTCTGTTAATAATTAATCTCCCAGTCTGATCTGTATTTCCTTTGCAGAGTCAATAAACGGAACTTTCTGTTGCTTCCAATTAAAAAACCCCAGATGTATCACTGAAGCCTGCATTTATGCATAGGAGTCGAACAGCCATCTAGTTAAGTTCAGGAGCATGCAAATGGATGATTCAGTTTAATAGCTTCACTGCAAGGGTGGGGACTTAATATTGTAAGCAGGTCATTCAAACATTGCAATCAGGTGCTGGCAAGAGACTTTTTTTGGGGGGGTTCCCCCCAACAATGGATTTTTCTGGGAAGTGTAACTCCAGATTAAACAGAGACAACCATGGATCTGGCCAGTCCAGCCAGAGTGGTCCAGTGTGGTCAAAAAGTGGGGCGGTCAGCTCCTGCAAGGTTTAAAGAGCAGCACAGGGGTGTTTGCAAAAGGGCTTTTAAACAGCCCCACGACACACTTGCGCACAAAGGAACATCTGCCCCAGAATTGGCCCTACTAAACATCTTCCAAGACAACAATGCCCATTTACACCACAAAGAACTTATAACCCACCTGCTCTCAGCAACCAGAAACATCATAACCAGACACTGGAGAGACCTGTCAGGAGTAAGCATGGACCAATGGTACCAAATAGTATGGGAAACAGCCCTACTAGAAAAATTAACTAATAAACTGAAACTGACACGGGGACAAACAGAAGAAGACGCCTTCACCCCGGTATGGCTCCCCTTTATCACATACACAGCCCAACAGGACAACGACAATAATCCACCAACAGCATACAAATCAATATGGCTAACCTGATCCAAAACACCCACCCACCTCACTCACACACGAAAACAAAGATCACCACAGCCAATCACAAGCAAACAATCACACCCTAAGCCAACCCCAACCTCTCTCACCACCAAAGGAACACAAATGAACAGCACGAGCAACGCTGACACCAAACTCTACATACATTAAACATAATAGAAACACCGCCACCTGACCCCACCCCCATCCATCCTCCCTCTCCCCACCCCCCCTTTCTTTTTTCTTTCTGTTTTCTTCTCCCCCTAATGCCTCAACAAATGAAACGGATTTGTAAAAACGTTACATGGAAGAAGAAGAGGGGGAAAAAAACCAAAAAAAACGAGGCACTACACTTCTGTAAAACAAGAAAATCCTTAATAAAAAATATTTTAAAAAAAACAAAAAAAAAAAAACAAAGGAACATCTGCATGCTGCCAAACTGCACAGGGGAAGCAGCACCGAGTTGCTGGTGGCAGCCTCCTGAATCCACTCATTCAGACTGGCCACTGGATCTGTGGAGCAGAAGATGACTTCCTCGTTCAAGCAACAACTTCTTCCTGAGCTCTGGTGCCCTTCCTGTATCCTTGCTGTCCTTTAGCCCTGACAGCTGTCTTGCTCCTGCTTGCTGACTACTAGTTTGTCCCATACCTCCTGACTCATGTCTACCTCCCAGCCATGGTCCAGCCCTGACATCTAGATGCCACAAGGCTGACAGGGAAAAGGCCAGAAGGACCTTCCAGGGGAGGAAGTTTCACAGTCTGGGTGCTGCAACCAAAGAAGTCCTGATCCATGTTTTCAGCAATGATGCTTCTGGTGGTGACAGGATGCAGAGCAGATTCAAAACACCACAGTGGACAGGTAGGGTCATGTCAGAGCAGATGGTTCCCAAATGATTTAGGACAGGGATCAGGAACTTCTGGTGCTCCAGCTCTTGCTAGACCACAGCTCCCCTCATTCCTGTTGGTTGGGGCTGATGGGAGTTGTTGTCCAACAAGATCTGGAGGACCACAAGTTCCCCATCCTTGATTTAAGGCTTTCGAAGTGCACTTTGAATTAGACTCGGAACCAGGCCCAGAGCCAATGGAACTAAAATGATAATAGAAGAACATCCTCAAGAAAACATCTGCCCTTGGACCACAGCATCCTGTTACTGCTTTCTGACTGTTCTTCAAAGGCAGTGTGCATTGAGATAGTCAAACCAAGCTGCAGGACAGTGGCCATGAAGGGGGCAGCTGGTGCCACCAGCTGAAATGTTAAAGCAATCAGGATTTCATTTGTTGCCTTATTGGGGAGGAGGTTTGAGGGTAGGATCGGAGTAAAGTTTTAAATTGTTACAAAGCTCCATGTCTCATGACATCACAAGCACAGGCCAATCTGAGCCCTGCACATATAACTTCAAATGGCAACTAGGAGAACCAATTTGCCCTGTATAACGTGAAAGTGATGAGTCTTGTCTTTCCAGAGTGCAGCAACTCCTATCTCTTTCTGTCTCTTGTACATCTGTTACTTTTTCCTTAAAGAGAAGTTATATCCCAATTTTTCACTGTTGGTTTGGGTGAGAGGTACAAGAGCTCATGATATTTCTCTTCCTAGGTTACCTCTTGTCCATCACAGAGGATGCAGCTACTTGGACTCTGGAAGATCCCCATAAGGACTAAACTGAATGCACACACCTGGCCCAATCACAGGTAGGGGTGTGTGTGTGTGTGTGTGTGTGTGTGTGTGTGTGTGTGTGTTTTAAATCATCTGGATTCCAACAGTCTCCTATCAAAATGTGGGGTCAGATTTATGTAACGTTGGGTTACTGGGTAAACTCTTGAGAGTTCTTGAGCGATGTCTGCATTTCCCTTGTCTCGTCAATACATTTTAAACATTTTGCACCTTGCTTTCCCATGTCTGCATGACAACTTGTTCTTTGAAAATGAAATAATCAAAAGATTGGCATAAAAAATTCAAATAACAATTAACCTAAAAACACACACAGAGAGAGAATGCAAATTAAATAGTGAAGATGTGTGTAGTTGTGTCAGCAAAATACTTGGAATTGGAAAAGGCTTGGAAAACAAAATCATTTCACTTTGCTCCTAGAGACCTTTTATAATAGGCAACTAATAAAGGAAATTAATGTTTGCAATAGTGATATACCATAGTTCATTTCTCCACCTTTCCACATCAGGTTGTATTTTTATATATATATAAAAATAAAAGTCATCGTGAAAATTCACCAGCAAATGTCTCCTAATATACAATGTTTTGGCAAAGCAATTTCCCCTAATATGATGCATTTTTTGTGTTATTGTCACTGATATAAAGTATGCCTTTAAAGGCACACTATATGCATTTTTGCGCACAGTCCTTGGCTGTACTGCAAAATTCAGAGAAGTGTAGATTTTGAAGAATGTGTTTCAGTTCACATATTGCTTGGGAAAGCACAGTTTAGGTAGTGCTTTTTTCCGGGGGTACTCAAATGTACACAGTACCAGTACCTCTTTTTGTTGTTGTTATAAAGTGTGGCAGATACTGTAACAACTTCACGGTGAGTACCGGAACCTATTTTTCTAGAAAATAAAAGCACTGGGTAGGTACACCTTTACAGGTAAACTGAATTCAATTTTTCCTCCATCCTTTGTGTGAACTGCCCCTAAGCTGCAGTCAGCACTAAGGAGAAAGATCTCCACCCTTTCGCATCACCGGAGGCTCTTGTTCTTGAGGGTGGTTCAGAACTTACGTCTCGGCTGTTTGTTTTAGCTCACGTATGAGATAAAAAACAGTCCTGCTTAGTCTCAGTAGAGTTTCAGCTTTTGCACCAAAAGTCACAGCCTCCCAGCAGAGCAATGGCTCTCACGGTGATTTTCCTGACTCCCTCCATCTCTTGCAGCCTGATTCTCATCTCAATCTTTGGTGAGTACCTAAGATAGTAGCATACATAAATGACCTTTTTTTGACACCTGGGAACATTTAACCAACACCAACCCGACAAAAACGAAACCGGGGAACCTGCTTCCACCGCATTCCTAACTCTCTGGAGAGAAAGGCTGTAGACCTATACCCACATGCCTGGGTGCAAGTCCCATTGAACTCACTGAAACTTACTTCTGAGTAGACCTGCCTCCACTTTCGGTTACAACTCCCCCACCCCAATTTTCTTCATTTTAGCAGCATAAGTGTGGGAGGGCGGGGAGTCTTTTAGTTGTCACCATTGTGAAACAACTCAAAGTCAGAAGTCCTCGGAGATCTACTTCATTTTATTTTTTAAAAATATACATCTTTATTA
The DNA here is from genome assembly GCF_964252035.2 of Podarcis erhardii. Lineage (NCBI taxonomy): Eukaryota > Metazoa > Chordata > Lepidosauria > Squamata > Lacertidae > Podarcis > Podarcis erhardii. Next base: position 11,058,087 of record NC_138514.1, read on the forward strand.
ATTTAAAATAAATACATTTATGAGAAAACAGACATACATACAAGTAAACAAACATACAATCAAACAAACAAATAACAGAAAAATCAAACAAACCACCACACTATAAGATACAAGAAGATTAATATAATTATCATCATATATACTCCTGATACTGAACACAATTATAAAACTTATAGAGAAGAAATTAAAAACTGACTTCCCATTAATCTCACTGTACTTTATCTATCCATTACTTTATACCGCACAGTTACATATTTCTTATATAATTTCTTTTTACCTCCCTACGAACTTATATTTATACAATACAGGGATCAGTCTAATTCTGCCAAGATGTTTCCTTTTATTCCATAGTTTTCTAAATATTCTTTAAAGATTCCCCAATCCTTATAGACTTTTTGTTTTGGTTGGCTTCTTACTCTTCCTGTCGCTTTCGCTAGCTGCAGATATTCTACCATTAGGATTTGTCAATCTTCCGTGTTGAGTATTGTGTTTTTCCAACTTCTTGCTACTAAAATTCTGGCCGCCGTTATTCCGTACATGAACAATGTTCTTTTCTCACAGTCCTCGCAGATCTACTTCAATTCACCTAGAGATTTGCCCACAATCTACCTTCTGCCCAGTCGTAGCATGCATGACTGCTGCAATTGTAACAACACTTATCAGAGACCATTATGCCCTGAACTAAGCGGGAGACTCAGGAATCAAGAAGATAAGGACTTTAAAAAAGAATGGGGAAATTTTTATAATTTATTTAGGAGACCATTGTAAACAAATTAAAACTTTAGCTGGACTATTAAGATTCATTTGTAAAGTAACAAAAATTATAGATAATTCATGAGTACAAAAAGTATGGAAAATGGACTGATATGTAATTGTAAATATTGGTATAAGGACCCATGTAAGGGATGAGAAGAAGTCTGGAGTTTCAGAGAACCTCAGAGAATGGTTATTTAAATAATTTTGCTATAAATTTGTATTTGTAAAAACCAATAAAAAATATTTCATATAAAAAAGAGACCATTGTGTCCTGAAAACCACAGGACTTGCTTCCTATCACTAACCATGCATAGGGCTTTAAGTATCTGAGAATGTGCAGGGCGATGCCTGTCCTGATTGTAAATGTGGCTGAGTATCTTTGCGTCACGGCTAATCTACAGGAACCACATCAATACTAAAAGTAAACCATCTAAAGCCGTTTATGGTTAGTTTACTAGGTACATCAGAGGTGGGGAACCATGAGCCAAGGCATCCAGCACAGCCCTGTAGGCATCTCTATCTGGTCACTGGGATAGTTGCTTGGCAATATCATCTCCCCAAGCCAGATCGCTCGCTGGTACTGCTCCTTCTTAAGCACCTAAACACCTAAACATTAGGAAGAACTTCCTGACAGTAAGAGCTGTTCGACAGTGGAATTTGCTGCCAAGGAGTGTGGTGGAGTCTCCTTCTTTGGAGGTCTTTAAGCAGAGGCTTGACAACCATATGTCAGGAGTGCTCTGATGGTGTTTCCTGCTTGGCAGGGGGTTGGACTCGATGGCCCTTGTGGTCTCTTCCAACTCTATGATTCTATGATTCTATGATTCTATGATTCTTCAAGGGATTTTTGCCCGGCTGGAACGTGTCCCTCAGCTGGGATGGTGCCTTGTGCTTGCATGTATGTGCAGACCTCTGGATTTTGCAGATGTGAAGAACCTTGGGCCTCTGGATGTTGCTGAACGACAACTCCCTTCACCGCTGGCCATTGGCTTTATTTGCTGACGCTGATGGGAGTTGTAGTTCAGCACATCTGGGGAGCCAGAGGTTTTTTCATCCCTCTACTGCAGGGATAGGGTGAGTTGAACAAGCAACCTGAAAGTGTGTTTAGCAGTTTCTTGATACAGGATTTACAAAAAAAACAAAAACAACCAGAGATATGAAGATGCTAACAATCCAGGGATGCAGAACCTGTGCCCCTATTATTATTAATTATTATTATTAAATTTATATACCGCCCTTCATCAAAAGATCTCAGGACAATTCACAGAATAAAACACAAAATAAAATACCCTACAAGTGTTGCTGGACTAAAACTAACCCCCCTGTGTACCAAAGACTGCATCTGTGAGTTAGGAGACATGGAGGACATTCAACACTATTTGTTACAATGCCCTTTATATACACCCCCTAGACAAAAATTCCTTGATTACAGCCTTTGCTCTCTTTCCAACCGACCTCCCCTTGAGCAAATCTCTAGCCAAACTTACCAAACTTAAAACCATGGAGAGACCTGGTCTGAATAGAGACATTGGATTCTTATCTCATTATACACGATAAAGCTATTTTTGGCCATCTCATCCCTTGCTTTTTCCTGTAAGACCAATTGCAGTCGTTAACCGTCGTCAACAGGTTTACCACACCTATCAGCCAATCACCCATTCCCACCAACCTTCTGAGTGATACCCCTCCCCACCCTCTCACTTTATATAAGGGTCTGGTGACTTCTGTTTCCATATATCTGAAGAAGTGTGCATGCACACGTAAGCTCATACCAAGAACAAACTTAGTTGGTCTCTAAGGTGCTACTGGAAGGATTTTTTTTATTATTTTGTTTCGACTACGGCAGACCAACACGGCTACCTACCTATATCTACTATTTATTAGTGCACAAGTTGCAAAATTTGCCTTGGCTGCAATTAAGTTGAGAGCTAGGCACCAAGGCAAGTATAAGGGGGGAGTGTGAGATGTGGAGTGCTTAACTTATGCAGGTGTGATTTTGGCATTTTTGTATGTTTGCTTTGCTGTTGTTGTTCAGTTTTAAATCAATTATTTGTATTCTATACATTGTGATGGCTTATAGCTTTTACCGAGGGACGCGGGTGGAGCTGTGGTCTAAACCACAGAGCCTAGGGCTTGCTGATCAGAAGGTCAGCGGTTTGAATCCCCGCGACGGGGTGAGCTCCCGTTGCTCAGTCCCTGCTCCTGCCAACCTAGCAGTTCGAAAGCACGTCAAAGTGCAAGTAGATAAATACGTACCACTCCAGCGGGAAGGTAAACGTCGTTTCCGTGTACTGTTCTGGTTTGCCAGAAGAGGCTTAGTCATGCTGGCCACATGACCCAGAAGCTGTACGCCAGCTCCCTCAGCCAGTAAAGCGAGATAAGCGCCGCAACCCCAGAGTCATCAGCAACTGGACCTAACGGTCAGGGGTGCCTTTACCTTTATAGCTTTTAACAATAGATATAGCATTCATTCATTCTGCACTAAAACATCCAGTCATTCCTAGCCTGTGGCTATGCTGCCTGGAGTCAATGGAGGTTGAAATCCCAACAACATTGGGGGGGGGCACAACTTCCTCTGTAGTAATCCAAGAGATGAAATGATCAAACTGGTGAGCTTCTTCTTTCGTTTCCCCTGCAGGCTGTGGGGAGTGTGTGGAGGTGACTGTACCACAAGATCCAGTCATGCAGCGGAGAGGTTCGAGTGTGGAGCTGCCGTGTCATTACAAAACGTCGGTCGACAAAAACTTTGTCCTTGAATGGAGGTTTGCCCCTGGCTCAACTCCTCCCGACCAAGGGAAACAGGTGAAGGGGTTGGGGGCCCTGGTGTGACCCATAATGAAAGTTGCGTAAGGAGAATGTATTGATCTCAACCAACCTAACCTTGAAGTTAAAAAAAATGGAGGGGGAAGAGGACATTCTGCTTAAACTATGGGCTTCCTATTGTCCTACTCCTTTCTTCCAGGGAAAACCACTCTTTAGTGCTCAGTCAGAGCAAATAGCAATTTGGGTTTTCTCCTGATTGCCATTTGCTCTGATTTAGCACTTAAGGGAGGGTTTTCCCTGAGGAGGGAGATAGGCAAAGGGAAAATTACTTGGAACAGTGTCTACAAATTGGAGGTCGAGCAGAAAACTGTGGATGAACCCTTTGTCTGAAATTTGTTGAGGTTGCAACCTTACACACTCTAGGGAGTAAGGCCCACTGAAAACAGTGGGACTAACTTCTGAGTACACATTCACAGGGTTAAGAATGTAAAGAACTAGAGCTATAAACAGAAACTGCTAAAATTACCCAACTCCCAAAAGGTTTGGCTGGATAAGATTCAAGAGATTTCTCAGATGCCTAAGTTCAGAGTCAGGCTCTTCTCCAGCTGATCAACAGGAAGAGAAGACAAGCTGCATTTAGCAGATGAGATGGGAAGTTCTAGCATTGGAGTCAGTCTCTAACTCCAAGAGGTGGTCCTCTGGGCAAACTGCTAGAGTAGCAACAGCGTTTTCACAGCAGGTGTAATGATGTGATCTGCTAGAGCTGCATTTATTTGCGAGTTGTTGTGAGTTTCAGGATGGTGGCAGTGATAGGTTAAAAAAAAAAAGGTAAAGGACCCCTGGACGGTTAAGTCCAGTCTAAGACAACTATAGGGTTGCGGCGCTCATCTCGCTTTCAGGCCGAGGGAGCCAGCGTTTGTCCACAGACAGCTTCCCAGGACATGTGACCAGCATGACTAAACCACTTCTGGTGCAACAGGACACTGTGACGGAAACCAGAGTGAACGGAAACACCTTCCCGCCCCCCTGCCAGGCCGGTTGATGAGGGATAATACAAGAATTATTGTCGACATGCTAGAATTCTTGTCTGTCAGGATTGATAAACAAGTTATAATGATGTTCATTGATGCCGAAAAGGCGTTTGATAATGTGATTTGGAAGTTTATGTTAAAAAATCTAGAACATATGGATGTAGGCTACGACTTCTTCAATGGGGTAAGGGCAATATATACAGAACAGAGGGCCAAACTGATCGTGAATAATATGCTAACAGAAGAGATAAAGATACAGAAAGGAACGAGACAGGGATGTCCGCTCTCCCCGCTGTTATTTATAACAGTGTTAGAAGTTCTCCTTAATTCAATAAGGCAAAACGAGAACATAAAGGGAGTGATCTTAGGTCAGAATACTTACAAAACAAAAGCATTCGCAGATGATCTAGTAGTATTGACAGAAGACCCAGTAACTTCAATGAGAGAGATATTGAAAGAAATAGAAGCATTCGGAGAGGTTGCAGGGTTTAAACTAAATAAAACGAAAACAAAGATGATAGGTAAAAATATAGATTCAAGAACAATAGAATTAATTCAACAGCAATCACAGATAGAGATCGCCAAAAAAGTTAAATACCTCGGTATCTGGCTAACACCCAAAAATATAGACTTATACAAAAATAATTACGAGCCGATATGGAGGGAAATAAAGAGAGATTTAGAAAAATGGGGACGGTTGAATCTGTCATTGTGGGGAAGAATTAATATAATTAAGATGAATGTACTCCCAAGACTAATGTTTTTATTTCAGACCATCCCTATAATAAAGGGGAATAAGATCTTTAAGGAGTGGCAGAGGACAGTCTCGAGATATATATGGCAGGGCAAAAGACCCAGAATACAATTTAAACTATTGACAGATGTAAAGGAAAGGGGGGGCTTTGCCCTGCCGGATCTGAGATTATATTACGAGGCATCATGCTTAAGTTGGCTAAAAGACTGGGTTAAGTTGGAGAATACGGAGCTACTCGACCTCGAGGGCTTCGACAACTTTTTCGGTTGGCACGCCTACTTATGGAAGGATAAGATGAAAGCACACAAGGGGTTTGGTAATCATATCTTCAGAGGGCCGCTAATTGAAGTGTGGGAAAGATATAAAAACGTGTTAGAGCCGAAAACACCACACTGGCTATCACCTCTTGAAATAACAAGTATAAAAACTACTAACATGAGGAAAAACTGGGCGACATACAATCAGCTAGTAACGAAGGTAGATGGGAAATGGAGAACCAAATCTTATGAACAAATAAAAGAACATGTTTATGATTGGCTTCACCATCAACAAGTGAATCAGATGTTCAATAAAGATATTAGAGAAAGAGGTTATGCGGATAAAGATTCTAACTTTCAGACGGAGATAATAAATAGCAAAACGAAAACTATATCAAAGATGTATAAGATGTTGTTAAATTGGAATTTAGGAGATGAGGAGGTCAAATCTGTGATGATCCGCTGGGCAAAGGATATAGGGCATAATATACAATTTGAGGATTGGGAAAGATTTTGGAAGGACGGGTTGAATTTCACGGCGTGCATTGCAATAAGGGAGAATGTTATGAAAATGTTCTACAGATGGCACTTGACACCCATGAAACTTGCAAAAATGTATAAGGTAAACAACAAATGCTGGAGGTGTAAAGATGTTGAGGGCTCCTTTTACCACATGTGGTGGGAGTGTGGAAGGGTTAAGCAGTTCTGGGAGAAAGTCTATACGGAATTAAAAAAGATACTAAAATACACGTTTTTAAAGAAACCCGAAATCTTTCTATTAGGAATATTACAACAAGAGATTAAGAAAGAAGATAACAAATTGGTATACTATGCGGTAACGGCGGCAAGGGTGTTAATAGCCCAGAGGTGGAAACAGCAAGAAATTCCAACAGTGGAAGAGTGGAGATCCAAATTATCGGAATATGCAGAGCTTGATAAATTAACGGGGAAAATTAGATATAGGAAAGACCAAGTGTTTATCAAAGATTGGGGAAAGTATGTAGATTATCTGGAATGTATTAGTGAAGGTCAAATAACGCTAAAGGGTTTCAAAGATGCACTGTGAAAGAATATGGGTTATTGTTTAAAGTAAATAGAAAACAAAATTAGAAACAATGACAATATAAATGATGGAACGTGTAACCTCCTTTTTATTGCTTCGAATGATTTGCGGCCAAGCTGAAGGAAGTCCTGAAAGAAATAGCTATGTTATAGAAGTATTGTAAGAACAGTGGTTTTGTGTACTTTGTTTTTTTGTGTGTTGGCGTTGGGTGTAGGTTTTCTTTGTCTATGTTTTGTTTGTGCTTTTCATTCTTTTTGTGTGTCAATAAAATATAATAATAATAATAATAAAAAAAAAAAGAAACACCTTCCCGCCCCAGTGGTACCTATTTATCTGCTTGCACTGGTGTGCTTTTGAACTGCTAGGTTGGCAGGAGCTCTGACAGAGCAACAGGAGCTCACTCCGTCGTGGGGATTCGAACCACTGCAAGCCCAAGAGGCTCAGTGGTTTAGACCACAGTGCCACCCACATCTCAGTGATGATAGAGGGCCAGTGTAGCCTTGGCTGGTACATGATCCCTCTCTTTGGAAGGATAGGCAGAGGCATCAATTGGTCCAAGGTCACCCAGTGCCCCTCATGACTGATCAGGGATTTGACCGCAGGTGTCCCCAGCTGAAGTCCAACAGGCTAACCATGATTCCGTCCTTTGTTAGCTCGCTATTCTAGAACCGCCACTTGATCCTTATAGAATGGGTATTAGGTTGTGCAGTGATGTTCTTTGGGATTATATCTAGGGGCTTGTTCACACATTACACTGAATGCAAACATAAGCTGTCCCCACACATGCTGATGTGTGAAAGTGTGTACACTAGTTTGTTTCTACAGCTCAGCGATTGTGTACACAGGTAGACACTACTGTACTCTCGTTGAATGCATACAGCTTTAAACAGTCACGGCATTCCCCCAAAGGATCCTGGGAACTGTCGTCTGTTATGGGTGCTGGCAGTTGTTAGGGGGTCCTTATTTTCCAAGTGGTTTAACAACAACAACAACAACTTATTTATACCCTGCCCATCTGCCTAGGTTTCCCCAGCACTCTGGGGGGCTCCCAACAGGATATTAAAAACACAATAAAACACCAAACATTAAAAACTTCCCTAAACAGAGCTGCCTCCAGATGTCTTCTAAAAGTCAGATAGTTGTTTATTCCCTTGACATCTAATGGGAGGGCGTTCCCCAGGGCAAGTGCCACTACTGAGAAGGCCCTCTGCCTGGTTCCCTGTAACTTCACTTCTCGCAGTGAGGGAACCACCAGAAGACCCTTGGAGCTGGACCTCAGTGTCCGGGCTGAATGATGGGGGTGGAGATGCTCCTTCAGGTATACTGGGCCAAGGCCATTTAGGGCTTTAAAGGTCAGAACCAACACTTTGAATTGTGCTCAGAAATGTACTGGGAGCCAGTGTAGGTCTTTCAGGACCGGTGTTATGGGGTCTTGGTGGCCACTCCCAGTCACTAGTCTAGGTACCGCATTCTGGATTAGTTGTAGTTTCCGAGTCACTAAATTTCTCTTCACAGGGAACTCTGGGGATTGTAGCTCTGGGAGGGGTGTCAGGGTCTCCTAGCAACTTTCAGAACCCTTAACAAATGACAGTTTCCAACTTTCTTTAGGGTGCCACACCTGTTTTACTGGCATAAGAAATGTGTGGCACAGATGTAGCAAGGCCATAATCTGTCATAGCTGCCTATGCGTAATATCCACTATATGTATCTACTTGAAGTTAGTCCCATTGATCTTAATGGTGTTAACTTTCAAATAAGCATGCTTTGGATAGCAGCTTTATTTCAACTTCCAGCACATGATTCAGTTACAGCTTGTACATCAGGGATGGGGAACCTGGTGTTGTCCAGATGAGTGGCAACACAACCCAAGATCCAGGTGGAGAACCATAGCTGGAGGGCCACAGGTTCACCAGCCCATGCTAAAAGTGTCTTTCCTTCAAGTAACCTCATGGGTTCATCAGCGGGTTAAGGATACACCCAGGTATCTCTGAAGAGGTGCCTGTTTCCAGCGGAGCCTCCCTTCTCTCTACAGATTCTCTACTTCACAAATAATAAGCTGTACAAACCAGGCTCCCAGAGTGAACGGCTAAGTCTCCTTCAAGATCTTCCCACGTTGGGTGATGCTTCCATCCAACTGACTGACTTGCATGCATCCGATGCCGGCACCTATATCTGTGAGGTGAACAATCCCCCGGACTTCTATGGAACGAGCGTTGGGCTCATCCAGCTCACAGTTTTAAGTAAGTCCCATTTCCCTTTTAACATTGATGAAATATACTCGGAGTTGAGAGTGGGTTTCATGCTCTTTATTCAGCTCATAGTGGTGAGGAGGAATGGAAGTTCCCCCAGAATGTCTGCTTTATATACATTATTTATTTTAATTTGAAAAACCAAATAAATAAATTTAAAGGCAAACTGTACAATTCTATGATTCTATGTGTCCTGGCACTGAATTATCTCTCCCCCCCCCCCACAACAGTGCCTCCATCCACTCCGGTGTGCAAAGGCACCATTTCTGCTTCCGTGGGTTCAGATGCCCGCCTGACCTGCAATTCTTCCGAAGGCGTGCCTTCGCCAACTTATTCCTGGACACGGCTGGATACCAAGACTCCGCTACCTCTGTCCAATATGGTGCAAGGTAAGTGAATAACTGCTCTCTTCAGATACATTACTATTAAGGAACACTTTGGAAAAGGAAAACTGCATTGGTGCAATTTTCGTTCTTACCAACAGGGTAATGCAGATAGATGTGTAGGGACATGGGTGGCACTGTGGTCTAAACCACTGAGCCACTTGGGCTTGCCGATTGGAAGATCAGCGGTTCAAATCCCCGCAACAGGGTGAGCTCCCATTGTTCAGTCCCAGCTCCTGCCAACCCAGCAGTTCAAAAGCACACCAGTGCAAGTAGATAAACAGGTACCACTGCGGCAGGAAGGTAAATGCCATATCTTCTTGCACCAGGTCATTGAGGACCACTTGCTTTTTAAAATTCTCCCATATATACAGAACTCTCTGTGCACCTTTTGCAGACCTTCCAACTGTCCCTATTTTCCAGGGATAGTCCCCAATTTACAGAAGTCATCCCAGTTTCTGATTCAATCCCAGAATGTCCCACTTTCTTCTTAGGACGTCCCTATTTTCACCCGAAATGTGTTGAAGGGTGTGGAGTTTTCTGACCACCATGCCATCTGAAGGCAGCCTTGCATAGGTTTTAAAAAATGTTTTGTTATGTTTTTGTATATGTTGGAGGCTGCCCAGAGTGGCTGCAGCAACCCAGTAAGATGTGTGGGGTGTAAACAGTAAAATTAGTATTATGGAATAGAACACCCCTATTTTCATTGGAGAAATGTTGGAGGGTATGCCTTTGGGCTGTTATCTGCAGGTTTCCCCCTCTGCTTCAATAATATTTCATTATGTTCCTATCATTTTATGTAATTGTATTTTGTATAAATTATTTTAAAAAAATAAAAATAAAGCATGTTTTACAAAACAAAATATTTAAATAGCTACCGTCCTACTGGTAGGACAGGGTGGGGAGCCACAGGAAGGAAACGAGGTCGGAAGGGGGCCATGGTCGGAAAAAGGTTGGGAAACACTGATCAAATGGGGTGCCACGTTGAATTCCTCCAAACGAACTGGGTCCAGCAATATATATTTTTAAAATCATTTTTATTCGATTTTACAAATACAGTGGTACCTTGGTTCTCAAACAACTTGGAACCCAAACATTGCAAACCCGGAAGTAAGTGTTCCAGTTTGCGAACTTACTTTGGAAGCCAAACATGCATATTCCTGCATTGCAGGGGGTTGGACTAGATGATCCTCAGGGTCCCTTCCAACTCTACAGTTCTATGCTTCTATGCTTCTATGCTTCTATGCTCCATTTTGAGTGTTACGCTTCCGATTTGAGTGCCACACCTCTGTTTTGAGTGTTACACTGAGGTCTGTCTGTTTTTACTATTTATTTTGCGTTTTTGTTTTTGCGGCTTTTTTGTTTTGTTTCTGTGACTGTGTGGAACCAAGTTCAGCAACTGATTGATTGATTGATTGTGTGACTGCAGTATATTGTTTATTGCTTTCATTTTATGGATCAGTGGTCTCATTAGATTGTAAAATTCATGTTAAATTGCTGTTTTAAGGGTTGTTTTTAAAAGTCTGGAATGGATTAATCCATTTTACATTATTTTCTATGGGAAAGCATGCCTTGGTTTTGGAACGCTTTGGTTTTGGAACGGACTTCCAGAACGGATTAAGTTTGAGAACCAAGGTACCACTGCTCAAGTTTATAACAAAACCAAGTACTTTATCCATATAGAGAGATTTCTCTGAATCTCAAGACCTGACCCTCCCAATCCCCTCCATGGGCCGTATTGTCAACGTTTTCAACTGCAAATTATTTCATAATCTATATTTCAAATCTAACCTTGTTGTCCATAGTATTTGTTACATTACAAGTGAGACTAAAATCCTGCTAATGTTTTCATCTGCTAACAGGGTCCAGCAATTAATAGGCAGGCTGTGCTGTTTTGAGATTGAGCAAATTGACCCTAAACTTCACTCTTTCCTTCTTCCCTCCCCACAGATGACAAAACAGGGAATCTGTGGCTGAGAAACATCTCACTCGCATTCTCTGGGACATATCAATGTCTTGCCTCCAACGAGTTTGGACAACAGAAATGCGAGCTCACCATTCATGTGACAGGTGAGGACAGGTGTCTAGCTTTGTGTTTACCTGCTTGAGTGCCTGACTGTTGTCATGAGTGTGGCCACTTCAGTAAGCCTTAAAAATATATATATATATTTAGACAAAGTAATAACAATAAATAAATAAGAATAAAAATGTGCACCCCACCACCGAGACCATTCCATTGTAACTATCCAACCTCCCAAAATTTCAACACTTCTTGCAATGGTTTGACCCCTTTCCGTTTTAACAGTACAAATTCTACAAATATCCTCCATAGCTCCTCAAAATCATTTCTTCTGCATATTCCCCATCTTACCTTAATGACACGTGTTAATTGATCATTAATAGCTATATCCCACACACCTAAGTAAGCCGAAGTGAGATACAGTCAAACCTCGGTTGTCAATCGTAATCCATTCCGGAAGCTTGTTTGGCTTCCGACATGTTTGACAACCGAGGTGCTGCTTCCGACTGGTTGCAAGCAGTACTTTTTTTTCTATTAAAAAAAATGTTTAGGGGTACTCTAATTTTCCTACTTATATTGAAATACTGCCCCTCAATGAGGCCAAACTTAGAGTCACAAAATGTTTAGGGGTATGCAAACCCCTGCGTACCCCCAGAAAAAAGCACTGGTTGCAAGAGCTTCCTGCACTCGGACGTTCGGCTTCTGAAAAACATTCGAAACCCAGAGTATTTACTTCTGGGTTTTCGGTGTTCATGAGCCAAACTGTTCCAAAACAGAGACATTCGGGAACCGAGGTTTGACTGTATCACATAGTGGTGACTGAGAAACTGGATGGGTGATTAAGGACATAAAATGGTCCTTAATGACCTGGAATCTCTCTCCAGCCTTGGGAGTGTGGGACCTATCAAAATTTGGGGGAGGGGGTTGGAACTAGCTAAAAATACAGGCAAAGACATTGGGCTACCTGAGGCAAAGGGTAACAGGAAGCCCCTCTGCATGCCACCTACAGAAACCAACTGGGCTGGCTGCTGAATCTTAGATCAATATGGGCAACAGGATAGTGCCCCCCTGAAAGCAACAGACTACTTTAGGGGGTGCAGAGCAGGCCATGTGCCTCCCAGCAGAGAAGAACACTTGGGTGGGGATACATCAGAGTGATCTGCAAGTAAGCTACTGCTTCTTCTTTTTAATTTTCAGTTTTTAGAAATGCCGTTTACATTCAAATATAATCAATTTTATACATGTATAGGATTCCCTGAATCCATGGACCTCCCTCCGTTCTCCCATGGTTTCCATCTTATAATATTTATCCAAAAAAATAAATAAATCCATAAAGTTATTATATGACAAGTGTTATGTCAATCCTGCTAACGTTTATAAATGTTTACTGTGTTCTTCAAGGTAATCTGTACAAAACTTCCATTCTTTGTTAAACTTCTTGTCTTCTTGGTTTCTAGTTTTCCTGGTCAGTTTTGCCATTTTGGCATAGTTTAGGCGCCAGCAAACTTTTCAGCAGGGGCCGGTCCACTGTCCCTCAGATCTTGTGGGGGGCCGGACTATATTTTGCGGGGAAAAGAAAGAAAGAACGATTTCCTATGCCCCACAAATAACCCAGAGATGCATTCTACTAATGTAAAAACACCCTGATTCCCGGACCATCCGCGGGCCAGATTTGGAAGGCAATTGGGCTGGATCTGGCCCCCGGGCCTTAATTTGCCTATCTATGGCATAGTCCATCATCTTGATTATTCATTCTTCTCTGGTTGGAACCTTACCTTCCTTCCATCTCTGGGCAAATAGCATCCTTGCAGCTGTCCAGGAGGCTACTGCTTCTGCCCCTAGCATCTGATGCCTGAGGCTGTTGCCTCACTTTGCCTATTAACAGGGCCAGCCTGTGTTGGAGGTGGCACATGGCCATATAATGGCAAGTAACTTCTGATAGCCATATCCTTCTTATTTGGAATATTTGGGATCATAGGGAGCTGCCTCAAACTGAGTCAGAACATTGGTCCATCTAGCTTATTGTTGTCTATGCTGAGTGACAGCAGCTGTCCAGGATTTCAAGCAGAGATCTCTCCTAGTCCTATCCAGGGACGCCGGGCAGTGGCGTAGCGTGGGTTGTCAGCACCCGGGGCAAGGCAAGTAATTTGCACCCCCTAACCCGTGGATTTGCACCCCCTAACCCTAACCCCCAGATGTTGCACCCGGTGCGGCCGGCCCCCCCTGCACCCCCCACGCTACGCCACTGACGCCGGGAATTGAACCGGGAACCTTTTGCACAGAAAGCAGAGGCCCCATCATTGAGCTATGGCTATCCCTGCTGCAACACCAGTACAGCCTAGGAGAGACATGAGGGATGCATGCTACCTTTGAGAAAGATAAATCCACTCGTGCTGTTTGACAATATAGAACCCACTTGCAAAAAGTCCACTCTCTCTATTTCAGGCAAATCTTCATGAGCTTGCAGTGCCATCTAGTGACCAACATGTATCTGCATTTATTTATTTATTGACATGCGATTTTTTTTTCCCCAACTGTGTCCCAGTATAGTCAGAATCTGGGCTTGAGCCAAAGTACAAGATGGGTCTTGTCTCTGTCTCCACCGACCAGTATATTGCAGGATGTGGTTGAGAGAAAAAGAGAAACAGAATACTCCAGCATTAGTGTTCCCACATTGCAGGTGTGTTGGGGGTAGGGATGAGCAAATCTATCAGTTTAAGTTTCCCTGGTTTTCATTTTCTGTTTTGAAGTTCAGTTCTTCACATTTCCTTTTTTAAAATACAGTCATACCTCGGGTTAAAGATGCTTCAGGTTGAGCGTTTTCAGGTTGCATTCCGCGGTGACCCGGAAGTAACAGAACAGGTTACTTCTGGGTTTCGCTGCTCGCACATGCGCAGACGCTCAAAATGACATAACACGCATGCTCAGGAGCGGCAAATCGCGACACGCGCATGTGCAGACGCAGGTTGCGTTCCGCTCATGATGCGAACGGGGCTCTGGAATGGATCCCATTCACATCCAGAGGTACCACTGTAATTTTTATTGAGTTTTTGATACTTTTATACATATAAAACACAACCAGACAATAACATACAGGGGTTCTTTTGCACCTTCGGACCTTCTTCCTTCTCTCCATGGGGTCCATATTCAAGATTAAATTTTCTGCATATTTTACCTTTATCCATCCATTATATAACCATAATTACCATAAATCATTCCACATTACAAGTGTCATTACATCCCTGCCAAAGATTCTAACTGTTTATAGTGGTCTTTTAAATCAATTTCAAATTTACTCCAGTCTTTAGAAAATACTTGATCTTCCTGGCTTCGGAACTTCCCCGTCAGTTTTGCCATTTCCACATACGCCATCAGTTTCATCTGCCATTCTTCTTTTGTTGGTCCTTCTCCTTCCTTCCATCTCTGGGCTAGAGGCATTCTCGCTGCCGTTGTTGCATACAGTTCTTCACATTTCCACACCACTTTTTTCTAAGTCCTGGTGAAAACTCACCAGAAAATTCTCCTAATTTTGTGTGTAATTTTTCTATACAATTTTGCCTAACGTACAAGTTTTCGCAAAGCAACTTCCCCTGATAGAATTCATTTTTGCATGTTGTTTTTCAGTAATAGATACATTCTTATGCACACCTATACCGGTAGATGAATTTTTGTATGCATTACATAGCTGTATCACTGCATTGCAAAATTTGGAGAAGTGAGAATTTTGAAGGATGCTCCGAGTTTGGCTGCCATATTGTTTCTGAAGGTACAAATTAGGCAGATTCACCTTGAAATGTGAACTAAATCCCATTTCTCCCCCATCCCTAAGGGTGGGGTGAGGCTGAGAGAATATGACTTATTGGCAGTGCTCCAAGACAGTTCACTGCAGGTTGGAAGCATATCTAAGGCTGAGAGTGGCTTACAACATCCCTGCTATGTTACTTTTACATATATTATGGAAGAAGGAGCTGAAATTGAGAGAGTGA
This sequence comes from Podarcis erhardii, assembly GCF_964252035.2. Taxonomy (NCBI): domain Eukaryota; kingdom Metazoa; phylum Chordata; class Lepidosauria; order Squamata; family Lacertidae; genus Podarcis; species Podarcis erhardii. Next base: position 11,073,346 of record NC_138514.1, read on the forward strand.
ATGGCTACCAACAGCCCTGAAATGCAATCTGGGTTTACAGATATGTGGCAGAAAGTGGAGATAAGGAGTCACTTGCTGCTTCTCTTAATGTAACAAAAATGTATTGGGTTGGGACTGCAAAGAGACCTGTCTTCCTTCAACATGTTCTTCGGCTTAATAAATTCTTCTTCTTCTTCTTCTTCTTCTTCTTCTTCTTCCTCTTCCTCTTCCTCTTCCTCTTCCTCTTCCTCTTCCTCTTCCTCTTCCTCTTCCTCTTCTTCTATCACTTGTTGACTTCCATGAACACGGTTTAAACAGTGAGTCTATAAGTGACTGTGGAGGCCAATTCTGGACCCACACATCCTTCCACAGTGGGGACATTGGTTTTGGGGCAGGAATTGATTGCGGTGAGGGTTTGCCAAACGTGCCTTCCTCTTAACTTGTTTCTCCCCTTCGTCTTGAGTTCGAGCGTCTTCAAAGTTCATGACGCCTTTGGTAAAGCCTCTTCTCCAACTGGAGTACTCATAGGCCAGTTTTTCCCAGTTTTTGGTGTTTATACTACATTTTTTTAGATTTGCCTTGAGAGCATCTTTTGTTGCCCACCAGCATTACGCCTTCCATTTTTAAGTTCAGAATAGAGTAGTTGCTTTGGAAGACGATAATCAGGCATCCATGCAACATGACCAGTCCAACGAAGTTGAAGAATCATTGCTTCAACACTGGTGATCTTTGCTTCTTCCAGTACATTGGCATTAGTTCTCCTGTCTTCCCAAGTGATGTGTAAAATTAAGAAATTATACATAATATCTCACATGATGAGCATGAGATCGCAGCCTTGCATCTGTGTTAATTAATCCTAGACCTTTCACTTCCTGATGCTCAAAAACGATGGTGGGGAACCTGTAGCCTTCCAAATATTTGAACCCTTGGCAGGTCAAGTTTGGCTTGTGGGCCAGAGATTCCTCACCTCTGCTCTAGCAGGCAGCAGGAGAACTAATGGCTGGAAATGACAGGGAAGCAGATTTTGTCTAAACATTGGGAGAAATGTCCTCACAGCAAGAGCTGTTTGACAGTGGAGCAGACAGACTGCCTTGGGAAGTAGTGGACTCTCATTCGCTGGAGGTATTTAAGCAAATCCTGGATGGGCATCTCTTAGATATGCTGCAGTTGTGTTCTGCACTGTGGTCTAAACCCCTGAGCCTCTTGGGCTTGCCAATCAGAAGGTTGATGGTTCGAATCCCCGTGATGGGGTGAGCTCCCGTTGCTCTGCCCCAGCTCCTGCCAACCTAGCAGTTCGAAAGCACACCAGTGCAAGTAGATAAATAGGTATCACTGTGGCAGGAAGGTAAACGGCGTTTCTGTGTGCTCTGGCTTCCATCATGGCGTTATGTTGCACCAGAAGCGGTTTAGTCATGCTGGCCACATGACCCGGAAAGCTGTCTGTGGACAAATGCCGGCTCCCTTGGTCTGAAAGTGAGTTGAGTGCCGCAACCCCATAGTCCCCTTTGACTGGACTTCACCGTCCAGGGGTCCTTTACCTTTTTACATTTTCAACCTCTGCATTACAGATCCTGCACTGCAGAGGGAGAAGGACCTCAGGTGCCTTACAAACATTTTCATGAATCTGAATCCTCATCTCATGCCTAAATGTGCATTGAAATAAAGAACAAATTCAAAACAGGATAGCTAAAATAATAGCTAGAGTGCATTAGAGGATCCGTAGAAGGTAGTCATGCAACCTGGAGACAGATAAAGTCACCTTTAAAATGAAGTCAGGTCTTTCCAACAACTTTCTCCTGGCCTGCCTGCCTGCCTATCTGCCTATCTTTTGCACCTCTCGCTGTCAGCCTTCAACAGTTCCTACTGAAATAACACTTTCCCACCTATTCACCAGATAAATCCCTGAGCTAAATCTGCTTCACCGAATCTCTGTTTTGACACCCCAACGATGTTGCTGTTAATTCTTCAAGAGAATTCTGGGCTCAGAGCCAGTTCTCATCAATGCCCAGGACATAATAGGCATTCGATCATATTTCTAGGGATATGAATTGTTGCAGCTGTGCTGAAGGTTGTCATTAAAGTTAATTTACGCTAGCTTGAAGTTACGTCTTTAGGGAATTCATTGTAAGAACTTTCTCCATGAGAAGGTGCTTTTAAATAACCCAAACCTGTGCCAGCTGTGGAGTCATGACCCATTTGCTTCGCGCATTACAGCTGCCTCTCCTTGGATTAATGCTGCTTATGTGCAGGATCTCACCTTTCCCTGTGCATACACCTTGTACACAGGAGAATGTGATCCTGTACATGGGGAATGGTGATATTTCCTCCAAAATGCACATCTATTGCTACTGAAGCTGAGGCTCCAATACTTGGGCCACCTCATGAGAAGAGAAGACTCCCTGGAAAAGACCCTGATGTTGGGAAAGACGGAGGGCACAAGGAGAAGGGGACGACAGAGGACGAGATGGTTGGACAGTGTTCTCGAAGCTACCAGCAGGAGTTTGACCAAACTGCGGGAGGCAGTGGTAGACCAGAGTGCCTGGCGTGCTCTGGTCCATGGAGTCATGAAGAGTCGGACACGACTAAACGACTAACCAACAACAATTGCTACCAAGAGAAACATGGCTATGTGAGCGCCATAGAAAGGTACCTATTGGTCATTGTCCATGACGTCATGAACACCAAGTAACCAAGCTCTGTCCACCATGCCTGTGCCATTTTGTGAAACTGTTTTCAGAGGTGCTTTGTTTGGGCTTTAAAGGTCTGCACCAACACCTTGAATTGTGCTTGGAGAGGTACCCAGGAGCCAATGTAGGTCTTTCAGGACCAGTGTTATATGATCTCTGCAGCCACTCCCAGAATCCCTGCTCTCCTTCGTCTCTCATTCTGCTACAGCCTGAGATATCCACAAACAACTCTGGGAACAGGAGAAAAGAGTTCTGGGTGACTGAGTGTGATTCTCAGTTAGATTGGAAGCATATTTTTGGCATGCAAATAAATAAATAACAGTCTTATTTTCTTTTAAATTAAGCATTGCTGGTACTCACTGATTGGAATTTTCTGGTACCAGCGAGATATCTGGCCCATTTGTGCTCTGACAGATTTCCAGAATGTGCTGGGCTTTGATTGCCGCCTCAACGACTCACATCCCGTTTTTCTGACTTGCTTCCTACTCAGGTCAGGTCCTTTCATTTAATTAGCTCTCATTTCCGTGGGCAGATCCGCCCCCCCCCCCTTGCTGGCTTCGCTTCTTGGCTGAACGACGACTTAGAAGGAGAAATTGGATGGCATCTGGGAACGATTGAAGGATAAAAACACCAAGCGTACATGCAGAGGGGTTTGAGGGTGCGGAGAGAATGGCGGCAGAAAAATGAGATGTTAATTGAAGGCAAGGGACTGGTTTGGTTTAGGAACATAGGATCAAACCTGAGACCTTTGGCATGCAAAGCAGATGCTTTGCCCCTGGGCTACAGAAAGAAGAAGAAGAGTTTGGATTTGATATCCCGCCTTATCACTACACAAAGGAGTCTCAAAGCGGCTAACATTCTCCTTTCTCTTCCTCCCCCACAACAAACACTCTGTGAGGTGAGTGGGGCTGAGAGACTTTAGAGAAGTGTGACTGGCCCAAGGTCACCCAGCAGCTGCATGTGGAGGAGCGGAGACGTGAACCCGGTTCCCCAGATTAGGAGTCTACCGCTCTTAACCACTACACCACACTGGCCCTTCCCCAGAAAGTGAAAATGAAGCATGGGGGGAAGCTGGAGAAAGGGTTCAAGATATAATTTAAAAATGATAGTAGTGACTTCTTAGGACTTGGAAGAGCCTCAAGAGATAAAGTGGAATTGGAAAACGAGTGAGGTCCCAGCTAAAGAAGAATGGCAACTTAAGCTGACAGAATATGCACAGCTTGCAGACTGAACATACAGTGGTATCTCAGGTTACAGACGCTTCAGGTTACAGACTCCGCTAACCCAGAAATAGTACCTCGGGTTAAGAAGTTTGCTTCAGGATGAGAACAGAAATTGTGCTCCGGCGGAACCTCAGGTTAAGAACAGTTTCAGGTTAAGAATGGACCTCCAGAACGAATTAAGTTCTTAACCTGAGGTACAACTGTATAGAATAAGAGAGCAAAAGAACATATGTTTAGAGGAGACTGGAAAATGTTTATTGAATATATGGGGGGAAATTGTGTACACCTGAAAACACTGACAGGATTAAGATAAATTCAACAGAGTGGCTGGGGAAACCCAGCCAGATGGGCGGGCTATAAATAATAATTATTTGTGAAGCTATAAGCCGTGATGAAACAGGAAGAGCATTCAACGGTCAACAAGGCGGATTCTGCACGTGCCGCAGAGGGAATTGAAGGGCAGAGTAGGTTTGTCAACCTGGGAAAGTAGCCCATCTAGGAGAAGGAAAACTCTGATCCCAAACCTCCACTGTCTTGCAGGATGGCTTTGGGAGAAGAAAAAGGTGTGGGAATGTTGAGGAAAGTAGGAGAGGATATATTGATTAAATATTATCCTTCCTCACTCAAGTAAGTGAGCTAGTAGCAGAGCACATTCCTTTGTACATTGCAGGAAGCTAGGTGATGGATTCATGAGAATCATTTGAGCTAAGCAATCCAGTCTGGCTTGCCCAGATTGGCTTGTTCCTGGTAAATCCCCTTTAGTTCCCTCTTAAAAACAATAACAGCACAACAGTCTTCTTTTACAAGTACAGTCATACCTCGGATTGAATGTGCTTCGAGATGAGCGCATTTGAGTTGCGCTCGGCAGCAACCCGGAAGTAACAGAGCGTGTTACTTCTGGGTTTCGCCGCATGCGCAGGCGCTCAAAATGATGTCACGCGCATGTGCAGAAGCACTGAAACGTGACCCGTGCACCCGCAGACGCATGGACACGGGTTACGTTTGCTTCTAGATGCTTCTTAGATTCAGTTCACAGTACAGTGGTACCTCAGGTTAAGTACTTAATTCGTTCCGGAGATCCGTTCTTAACCTGAAACTGTTCTTAACCTGAAGCACCTGAAGCTGATGGGGCCTCCAGCTGCCGCTATGCCACCCGATTTCTGTTCTCATCCTGAAGCAAAGTTCTTAACCCGAGGTAATATTTCTGGGTTAGCGGAGTCTGTAACCTGAAGCATATGTAACCTGAAGCATATGTAACCTGAGGTACCACTGTATTATCCTGAAGGCAGGCCTTAGCTTATAGTTACAGTTACAGAGAAAAGTGTGGGTTCATCCTCTGTGACGGATGAGCCCATGCGCTGCTAGCTGAGAGCCAGCAGACAGCAAAAGGCAAACTGGAGAGAAGGGACCAAAAGAGAGAGATGGGTGGCTACATGACTGGCCCTTTTGTAGAGTCTGCTGGAGTCACACCCATCTACCTAGTCATACACTGGGGAAGGATGCTCAAGACCAGGTGTGACAGAAAGTCCTCCTGGCTGGAGCAACATTATCCTGTGTGGTCAAACAGGAAATGTTGTATTTGACTGCTTCAGTGATGTTACATCCCACAAAAGGCTATGGAGTTTGCCCTACACAAATCCAGAGTGGAGTCCGTAGGAGGGCTGGATGGTGTCTTGTACACCTCCTTCCAGAGACTCCTGCAGCCAAGTGAATGCCAAATGTATTGCTCTGCTTTCCTTTGGACCACATCAGTGAGGCTGAGAGGGGGGTCTTGTTGTCTGGACCTCAGGACCTTCATACATGCTGCCCAGGCTTGTACCCTGGTGGATGTCAGTTGGGTGCTGTTAACACAGAAGTTTGACTTCAACCCCGGCACACTCCATCGTCTCTCAAGACAGATGGATGCAAATTAATTCTTCTGGGAGTGCACCAATGTTGATTGAATCCCCAGCTTAACAATGAATAGGTTGCATCAGATTTCCGTTTTATACGTTTCTTTGAGATTTCTTTGAATGGAAAGTGATCAAGAAATTTTCAAAAGAAATAGACCAACAACACCTGGAGGGTCAAGGGTTCTTCACCCATGCTTAAGTTGTCAAGAAAAGGTCCATGTTTTTAGGTTACTGGAAATAAATGAGCTGAGAACTTCTCTCTCTTTACATCAAGGTAGGTGAAAGCAAGCAAGCAAGAATATTCTGATATTCTGAAATTAAATTAACGGTTTGAGGTTTCCAGCTCACAAGTCTATTTTCGTTTCTCTCAGATTTTGAGGAAGAAAAAAAAATCTATAGGAAGTAGAGAAAGTAGGATCTTCAGCATCTTCATGTTCAAAATCCATTTCTGAAAATGAATGGCTTATAAAAGCAGAGCAGTTGGGAAGAGCCATATGGTGAGAAGCGGTACCTTGAGCATCTCCATTGGCACCACGTGGTCAGGGAGTATCTGAGAAAAAAAGGTTCTAGTAGAAGTGAAATGGAAGTAGAGGGCAGCAACAAAAATAGGCGTTTGCAACACTTTCACGAGAGAGGAGGATGTGCAAAATAGGGGGAAGATCTTTACATGATTGAGGCGTAAGAATAGGTTTCCAGTGAAATTAACATGGGAAGGTAGAAAAGGAAATGCTTTAGGCATGTGGAACTCTCTGCCACCAGATGCAAGGAAGAATAATACAACTGATAAGGCCAATGACCCATCTAGTCCAGCATCCTGTTATGACAGTGGCCGAACAAATGCTCCAATGGGAATACCCCCTGGTATTCAGAGGCATAATACTGTTTTATTGGGTCTGTCCTACTGATTGTTGTACCCCTTGCATTGTACAATGATTTTATTTTTTTCCTGATTTTGTTGTTCTTTTTCCTCTTAAAATACCACAAGTTGTTTGGAGACCGCTTTGTGGAAAGCAATTAATAAATAGACTAAACTGTTAAGATTTTTGTGCCGCTGCTGAGGACTGAAGCCTTGTGTTTTGTGTCTCTCCATACAACAGGCACTGCGGAAGCTGGAGTGATTGCGGGAGCTGTCATAGGGGTCCTCTTAGCGCTCCTGTTGCTCTGTGGAATAGTCCTCTGGTTCTTACGCTTTAGGAAGCAGAAGGAGAAGAAGAAGACACAATCCATATACAGCGGGAATGAAATCAGGTTAGATTGGCTCGCCTCAAGGTCGCCTTGGTTCTAAGCAAGCATCATTTGCCAACTGATCCTTAAAAGATGCAAAAACAAGGAAGCCAGGAGCTAAAAGTGGCCTTTCCTAACCTGATGCCCTCCAGATGTTGTAGACTACTACTCGCAAGTGCTGGCTGAGGATGATGGGAGTTGTAGTTCAAAACATCTGGCGGACACCGTGTTGGGGAAGGCTGGCTAAAGGCCAGAAATCCACAGAGGCCTGTTGACACTAAGGCTAGTTTATGCAATGCCATCAGTCTTCCCTCTTACCACTATTATGGCACGAGGTCCGATTCAACAGGTAGTTTGATAGCTCTGCAAATCAGATGGATTATCTGAAGGTGCAATGAAGGAGGAGAAGCCTCCCTTCCCAATTCCTAGGTCCTGTTGACTGGTAATTTTTTTTAAAAAAGTGATATTGAGCAGACAGGTGCTAGGGGCTTCTGGTTAAGTTAATTTCATACTGAAAGGAAACTTAAAAAAAAAAGTCTTTTCCACTATTGTCTGTTTGCTACCCATCTTGACTTTCCAAGGCATGGGATATAAAAGATGAAAAGCTTTCAATGCAGTCTACTCCACTTAATAGGCTACAATAGGGGAAAATGTGACCAGCTGATGTGTGCACCTGCTCAGTCTGCTGTTCAGGGTCTAACAGTAGAGAGAAGTTGGATTTCATGGAGAGAAAACCATGTATTTCATGGATAGCGGAGCAGGTGGCGCTGTGGTCTAAACCACTGAGCCCCTTGGGCTTGCTGATCAGAAGGTCAGCAGTTCGAATCCCCACAACGGGGTGAGCCCCTGTTGCTTGGTCCCTGCTCCTGCCAACCCAGCAGTTCAAAAGTACTCAGTGCAAGTAGATAAATAGGTACCGCTGTGGCAGGAAGGTAAACGGCATTTCCGCGCAGTCTGGCTTCCGTTACGGTGTCCCGTTGCACCAGAAGTGGTTTAGTCATGCTGGCCACATGACGACCTGGAAAGCTGTCTGTGGACAAACGCTGGCTCCCTTAGCCTGGAAGCAAGTTGAGCGCCACAACTCCATAGTCCCCTTTGACTCGACTTAACCGTCCAGGGGTCCTTAAAGGTAAAGGTAAAGGTAAAGGTAAAGGTAAAGGTAAAGGTAAAGGGACCCCTGACCATTAGGTCCAGTTTCGGATAACTCTGGAGTTGCAGTGCTGATATCGCTTTACTGGCCAAGGGAGCCGGCGTACAGCTTCCAGGGCCTTGTGGCTAGCATGACTAAGCCGCTTCTGGCGAACCAGAGCAGCGCACGGAAATGCCGTTTACCTTCCCGCCAGAGGAGTACCTATTTATCAATTGCACTTTGGTGTGCTTTTGAACTGCTAGGTTGGTAGGAGCAGGGACTGAGCAATGGGAGCTCACCCCATCGCAGGGATTCAAACCGCCGACCTTCTGATCGGCTAGTCCCAGGCTCCATGGTCCGACCCACAGCGCCATCCGCGTACCTTTACCTTTTTTACCTTTTTTACCTTCATGGACAGAGCACATGTTTTGCATGGGAAAGGTCCCAGGATCAATCTCTAGCATCTCCAGCTAGTACGGAGGAAGACTCTTGCCCCAAACCCTAGTGAATTGCTGCAAAACCTCAGTCAAGTATAATTGTGCAGCCTGAATTCACTGGTCTCTCACTTGAAAATAGTGACCATCTGGCTGATGCTACCTGCTTCAACATCTCTTCTTTTTCCCTTCTTCTCTTCCAAAGGGAAGATGCCACAGCTCCAGGAATCTCTGAGGCCTCTCTGCAGGGAGAAAGCCAGCCAGAAAATCATCTTCTGGAAAACATACCTAGCAGGCCTGCGTCTACTACCAGCACCACCAAATCCCAGCTCAAGAATTTTCTTGTCTAAGCTTGCTCTGTGACTGTGGGGTTGGTTTGTTGTCGCTTTACAGCATTTTGTTTTACTGCATAAAGAACATTTCTTCTGAAGATATTTAGGACATCCTTCAAAGGGTGTCCTAAACTGCCCCTAATCTGCTTGCTGCATTGTTAAAACTTGAATTAGATTTATGAGAGCTCCTCCGGAATAGAGGTGGTGGAGAAATTCTATTCAGTTTGCATTTCAACTTACCTTATTTTCACTTTCCAAAACAATATGCAAACCAAGACACAGCTTTCCTTTGAAATTCTCATGTCTCTGAATTTTGCGAGGTCATTCTCCAGCAAAGTAACGTGTACAAAAAATGAATATACCAGGGTAAAATACATCTTTGTGAAAAACACATATGAAAATACATCCTATTTGGGGGGTATTGTCTTGCAAAAATGTGTCTACTAGGCAAAATTGCAGACAAAAATATGTATAATTCACACTAAAATGCTAATGAATTTTCATAATAACTTCTAGCTACAGTACTTCCTTCAAGAGCTGTGGTTCAACATCACTTGCCCCCTTATCCAATCAGAGTTTTTAGTGTAGTTTACTATGACTCCGCAAGCTTCCCTGCTAGGTAGCACTGAACACTAGCTTTTCTATGGACTTCCTACCCTTAGAATTTAGCTCCTGTGTTGTGAATTTTCACAAGACTTGGAGACAGTGACCTCACACTGCTGTGCAATCTGCCATAGCTTTCCAGCTGGACTACCTGATCTGCGCTCGAAAGTTGTTCGGAAACAGCAGTTCCTTTGGAACATGGGAGCCAGACTTATTTTTAGTGTGAAATGCGGGGAGCATTTAAACTTTGATTCTGTATTTGTCCATTTATTTCCAGGTTCCTTCTGCATCCCTTTTGGGAACAGCCTTTTTTTTTTCATCCTGAGGGCTGCATTTGTTTCTAGGCAACCTTCTGAGGGCCACATGCTGGTGGGTGGAACCAGAAGCAGAAGCGAGTGGAGCAATAAACGCTAATAGACCAACCACCCACCTCTATCCTCCATACAGGCCAACAAGAGGCATTATCAGAGTTCAAGGGCACAGTCTAGTCAGTCAAACGCCTTCAAGGAGGGTGCAAAGCAGGGCCATTAAAGATGTAGCCATGGAGAGGGGTGTGTTAGCCTGGGGAGAGGTCTGACTTTGGCCCTTGGACTGAAGGTTCCCCATCCCTGTTTTATGGTCTTAGTCCAGGCTATTTGAGAGAGTGCCTTCTCCCATAAGTACCTCTCTGCTCTTTAAGATGAGTCACTGAGACTCTTCTGGTGGTTCCCACGGTGTATTTCACTGATGATGACGACTGCCAATCAGGCTTTTTCAATGATGGCTCCTAAGCTTTGGAACTTGAAACAGGTTCATGTTGCAGGGTGCCAGATAATCCAGGAATTTTCTCCTTTAAAGCACACTGTTAATATGTTTTTGTTGTATTCATAGGCTATTTATGGTCAGGTTCATGCGCCAGTGCTCTTGATTTCTCTCATCGTGTGTTTCCACTACCATTGTTCTGATTCTATATTTTGTGTTGTTCCTTTTTTAAAAATCATTTCCTTACCATGAAGATTGTTGCATGAAGAGTGAGTTAACCAAGCCCCACCCCCCCAAAAAAATAAACAGTGGGTGTCTTGTTGTATTAAGCCCCATCTTACTAAGACTGAACAACCCTAGGCTTTATCCTTGGCTTTAAGGCTAGACACAGCTGCCCAAAGTATCCCAGTTTTGGGGATTTTTTTCTCCCTGGAGCTGCCCAGAATCTCTTTTCTTCAATGTGTGCCCCCGCCAAAAAATGTGTCCAGGCAACCCAAACACTCACACTCACACACACACACACACACACACACACAGACACACACACAGCTCAAACCTGTTGCCAGCATCCACTGTGCACAAATTAGGCTGCTCTGCATACATTTACTTATTTTTAGAGCTGTCAGCTGATAAAAGAAATCTGAATGGTCTGGGTTTTAGTCTAGAGGAGATCAGTTCAAGAGAGCATGCCAGAGGAGCAGCTACTTCCAGAGTCGTGCTGCGTACACACCAGCCAGGACAAAACAAGAGCCTTTAACACATTATTCTCCCTGCCCCATTATCTGATGTAAATTATAGGGCACCTCCTATCGGTGGTTTACCCTTCCGTGGACTCCCTGCAGATGGGCAGAAGTCAAGATATAGCCTGGCTTCACCCCAGTGCCTAAGTCAAACCCCTGACATCTGTAACTAATTAAGTTGTGGCCTATTTGAACCCATAAAACCAGTGTGTTTTATTGTTCTCCTGGGAACAATGGGCAAGATGGCGGGCAGCTGCTGCAACAACAACAAAAAGAATCCAGATTTTCATATCAACATTCCTTTATTAACATTTCATCTCGGTAGAAGCAATCACATGCAAAATGTTAAAAAGATATTTAGAAAGACAGCTGCACCAGCTCTTGTCTAAACTGGATGGAGAGAGAGGGGGGGGGACTTACAAAGTGGGGCACAGTGCAGAGAGGCCAAGGAAATGAGGGGTGTTCACAAGGCAGATGGAACAACAGTGTAGGATGGTGTAAAATGTAGCTGAATAAGCAGGGGGGAAATTCCTGCATGCTATCGAGGCCTTTTGAACATTTCTTGGAATGGTTGGATGGTGTACAGTCCTCCTTGCTACCTAGAGAATCTTCCTAAAAGCCCAGCAAATTCAAAGCAGAGAATACAGTCACTGCTTGAGTTTGCTCTTCTGCTTATCCCATGGCCTTCTTCCCCATCCCCTCAGCCCTTTTCCTGCCTGCTCTGAGCCCTGTAAGAAGCGAGGGAAGAAGAAAGCGTAAAAAGCCAGGATCACATCTTCTTCCTAACCTGCCAGCCTGTTAGAGAACTTAGTTCTTCGTGCTCTATAGAGAGCATAAAGCTGGAGGTTTGAGTAAGAAAACAAGAATGAGGGAATTGGGTTAATGAGTCAGGGGAGCCAATTGGGGGAAGCGGGAATCGGATTAATACAGCCTTGCAAATAATAACAACAATAATAATAAGTGGTTGTCTGCAAAAATATTTACTAGCCTGCTGTGGGCTAGCATTGGAGGGACAGAAGTGGTGTGCTATTGCATTCAGGTCCTGCTTTTGAGCTACCCATAGGCATCGGGGGGTGGGGGCACTGTAAGATGGCCCCTTGGCCTGATCCAGCAAAGCCTTCTTATGTTCTTAGGACAAGGTACACTGAGTGGCTTCCTCTTCTCTCACTTGCTCTCTCCCTCTGGGCCCAATCGGCACAATGCCCTGAAGCTGAGCATGGGGAGAGGGGTGGAGGCTGTTCTGGTCTTCTTGCTCTGGTTTGCAGGCTCAAAGAGAGCAGGTGAACAGAGAGTTCCAGGATGAGGAAGAGGAGGGAGAAACACCAGAAAATGACAGGGGGCCCCTAGTGGGTTCGTGCAGGTGCCCACCAATGCCTGCCCTGTGGAGTGCTCTTCCCTTCCTTTGCCCTGCCTTCCTACCCTGGGTGCAAAGGAGGGATGGAACACTCCGTTCCTCTTCTACCAGCTGCAAGTCTTTCATGGTTGCTGATGGCTTCTGGGCTAGTGCTTAATTGCAAGGGTGAGTTAATAGCAAATGCGGAAGGCAAAACGATTTAACCTGACTACACGGTTGATCCCAAAACTATAGGGCCGGACCATTACAGTGGTACCTTGGTTCTCAAACTTAATCCATTCTGGGAGTCCATTTGGCTCCCAAAACCATTAAAAAACCAAGGCACGGCTTCCGATTGGCTGCAGGAGCTTCCTGCACTCAATCAATAGCCACGTAAGCCTCGTTGGATGTTCGGCTTCCGAAAAACATTCACAAACTGGAGCACTTACTTCTGGGTTTGCAGCGTTCGGGAGCTGATTTGTTCGACAACTAAGCCATTCGGGAACCAAGGTACCACTGTATAGTTTGCAGCCTGAAGACAAGAATGGTGCCCCTCTTCCCCAAACCAACTGGACTGGTACATGAATCTTGCCTCAGCAATGGTGATGAGACAACATTCTCCATCACACTTGAGGCAGCGTATGCAGTCCTGGCTTCCAACAGAGGGCAATGGCTGGGAGGAGGAGCTCAGGAGCCACAGCTGCACCCCAGTACCTGACCCCTGAAGTCATTGCCTCACTCTGTACAATGGTAGGGCCAGCCCTACAGAACTTGGGGCTAGGAGGTTAGGGCAGCCACAATAAGCAGCTTGCATGGTGGTGGGGGGGGGAATGATACACACTGACTATCAGATTGGGTCTGTGCAAATGAAGAACCTGAAGGCTAATAACTGGGAGCAACTTAGCGCTCTCCATGATCTACTGGCCCAAAGAATAAAAGGGAACCAATGGCTGTCCTACAGCTACTGTATAAGTTCATTTAAAAAGGGCTCACCACACCATGACAAGAATTGAGGACACCAACAGAATTAATATTTCAACCTTCAAACCACAACTGAACAGGAACGTTCAACAAAGGCTAGACTGATTAAAAATGGAGCTTGGTTGCGCAACGCCTCAAAAAGAATTTCTTAAACTGTCAGATGCAAAAGAATAAATCACCATGCAGCATGCAAGAAAAAGCTTTATGGGAACACCTCTCTGGGCTGACCAAGGAAAAGGGTGTTTCCTTTCCAGCTGGAGAGATTTTAAATTTCAAGTGTGAAAGGTAGTATGAGAGAGAGGTTTCAGAAACAGCTTTGCAGGATTTTGATGTGTTTTTCCAAACTTGATGCCGCCTGTAATGAGGACAGACAAAACACCTTATTGCAATCCTATGCATAGTTACGGTACTCAGAAGCAAGCCCCATTAAGTTCAATGGTACTTACTCCCTGGTATGTGAGCACAGGATTGCAGCCTCAGTCGTGGGGAGATAGTTTGAATGGACCTTCCTTGCACAAGTAACATTATGTACAGATTTCTGCCTGGCACAAGTTCAGCAGGCAAAGAAAGATGCTGCAGTTTTTCTGTGTGTTGGGACAGGGGGTTAGGGGTGGGGACACAGAGCTGGGATGGGCACATATGAGTTGGTGTTAGGGATGAGGAAAAATATATGAACTGAAGCACAGCTATTTTTTGAAGCATGCCCTTCTCTGGATTTTGTGACGTAGTTCTCCAAACAAATGAAGTATACAAAAATATATATATTGGGGAAACTAGGCAGACAAAGGCATATATTAGTGAAAATAGCACCATACGTGCATTATATGAGGGGGAACGGACTGCAAACACTTGTCTGTTAGGCAAAAATGCATATAAAAATTTGTACATTAGGCTAAAATTCTGATGAATTTTCAGGAGAATCTTTTTTTAAAAAAGGAATTCCAAAACTGATGCAGAAATGTGGTGGACTGGATAAACGAGAAACTGAGAGAAACCAAAACTGACGTGGCACCCGTAACATCATCAACATGCATTTCCTTCTCCATTATTTTTAAAATGTTCTTTAATTGGTAAGATGAAAGATGGGCGAATGGAGATATAAGAAAATCACTGCGTTCACAATCACAGCCATAGGCGATGTTAATGTGGTTTTATTTGATGTGTGTATGGTATGGTTGTCTGCAGTAAGGATCTAATTAAAAACAGCAGCCAATATTATGCCCCATCGAGCCAGATATTACAGTGGGACAAAATACATGCTTGTGTGCTGTAGAGTAAGCCACTATCATACCACTTGCAGCTCCACTGCCTTGTCTCCAGACTCTGGCCAGTGATGGAAAAGGCTTAAGGGCCGAGCTATAAGAAGAAGAGCCTCTTTGCCTCTGCTCAGACTGCTTAGAATACAGGACTGAGTAGCGAATGCCTGGAGGCCCCCCAAAAACTGAGAGGTGGAGAGGCGAGCTTACAGGTTATGAGCGCTGCAAAAGAAAGCTCCGTCCTATATTGCACAGGCGTGGGTTTGATATACGTGTATATAATTTGGGTGGGGGGAATTGAAGAACAACTGATATGTACACAGGGAGGGGTTAGAGACAGCGTGCAAAGGAGGAAGCAAGGAGTGCCAATATGATTTTTTTTAACACAAAGAATAGGGATAGCGGCTCTAAAAAGAAAGGCGGTCCAGGAGAGCATTGCATCTCTTCTGTGATCAGACTCAATGGGGTGGTGATTGTTCTTCTGGAAGTGAAAGGGTGCTGTTGAGAGGACCAATGGGAAACCAGCTTGGATGCTTCTGTGCCATTCCATTTCTTCTTAGCCACTGTAAATAGAAAGAGACATATTGACTCTGGCATTCGCAGACCTGCATCAACAGGGAGGAGGGACTGCTTCCAAACCTCCCCTCCAGATTTCTTGGTAGGTTTCGGAGCTCCAAATTGCAGGGGTTTGTTTCCAAAGTGGAACCACCGATGAGTTAGAATTTGCCCTTATTCTCCTTTAAATAACATTTCTGAATTCTCAGTGGTAGATAATAATAATAATAATAATAATAATAATTTATATCCCACCCATCTGGCTGGGTTTCCCAAGCCACTCTGGGCAGCTCCCAACAGAATATTAAAAACACAATAAAACATCAAACATTAAAAACTTCCCTAAACAGGGCTGCCTTCAGATGTCTTCTAAAAGTCAGGTAGTTGATTATTTCCTTGACATCTGACGGGAGGGTGTTCCACAGGGTGGGCCCCACTACCGAGAAGGCCCTCTGCCTGGTTCCCTGTGACCTTGCAGTGAGGGAATTGCCCGAAGGACCTCAGCGTTGGACCTCAGTGTCTGGGCTCAATGATGGGGATGGAGACACTCCTTCAGGTATACTGGGCCAAGGCTGTTTAGGGCTTTAAAGGTCAGCACCAACACTTTGAACTGTGCTCAGAAATGTACTGGGAGCCAATGTAGGTCTTTCATCTGCTTCGTAACCCTGGCATGTTCAGGAAGGGCTGGGAGAGACCCATCAGAAAGCCTAAAAATTTGCTGCCAGCCAGTGCGGAACAGGGGCAGCCAATGGGGTTTTGTCCAGATGTCTTGGACTACAACTCCCATCATCTCTGACTGCTCACCACACTGGCTGGGGCTGGTGGGAGTTGCCATCCACAATATCTGAGTGGTGCCATGTTAGCTACCTCTGGTGGAGACAACACTGAGTTAGGCAGTCCAATGGTGCCACTTTAAGGCACCTTTCTAGACTAGATTTTTATGTTGTGAACCAACCTGAGATCTATGGGCATAGGGCACTATACAAATTGTAATAATAATGATAACAATGATGATGATAACAATAACAATAGTAGTAATAATAATAATAATTACCCCCCCCCAACTTTCAGAGTCCCAATAAGGCCCACCACTAGCACCTGTCCTGGGCACCTCTGCTGGGCACCTGAAAATAACCTGCAGTTTAAAAATAACCTGCAGTTATTCTTTTGGGAATTATAGGGACAGAACTACCTGAATTGTATAGAAATACAGTGGTACCTCGGTTTACATATGCTTCAGGTTACAGACTCCGCTAACCCAGAAATAGTACCTCGGGTTAAGAACTTTGCTTCAGGATGAGAACAGAAATCACACGGCGGCAGCGCAGCAGGAGCGGGAGGCCCCCTTAGCTAAAGTGGTACCTCAGGTTAAGAATGGTTTCGGGTTAAGAACGGACCTCTGGAACGAATTAAGTACTTAACCCAAGGTACCTCTGTAACCAATTTCTTCTTTTTGGTGTTGTGCTGAAGAGTCTTAAAGCAGGGATGCCTAACTGCAGGCCTAGGGACCAAATGTGACTCTCCAAGCGTCTTTGTGCCCCCCCCTCCCTTTTCCACACCACACCCCCTGTCCCAAGCCACACTCCTCACTGATCCTGCTTCACCGCCTCCTAATTTTTGCCTGGATGGAGGATACAATGCCCTTGTTGTTCTGCCCACTTTTGTCTCCACCCACCACTAGCATGTGGTCCCCACAAGGTTGCTCAGTAGATAATGTGGCCCTCGGGCTGCACAAACACCGCCCTTGTCTTAAAGGGCAGGTTTGTTTGATACAGCAAAAACAAGAGAGTCATGTAGCAACTAAAGACTGACAAATATATTATGTTCCAAGCTGTGATTCCAGAACACAAGTTCTGATTCATACTACAGTGGTACCTCGGGTAACGTAATTTCAAGTTACGAATGCGGCAACCCCGGAAGTGTATACCTCCGGGTTTCACCCCGCGCACATGCGCAGAAGCGCTCTGCGTGCGTGTGCAATAGTGGCGCCTCCAGATACGGACTTCGCGCCTCCAGATATGGACTTTTTGGGGTAAGTGCAGACCCCCAGGATGAATTAAGTTCGTATCCAGAGGGTCCACTGTACTACTACTACTACTAATAATAATAATGATAATTTATTATTTATACCCCACCCATCTGGCAGGGTTTCCCCAGCCACTCTGGGTGGCTTCCAACAAAAGATTTAAAATACTTAAAGGTTGGGAAGGGGGGAAGGGGGAAGGCGTGCTTGGGAAAGCAAGTGCACTGATCCCAGTGAAACTTACTTCTGAGTAAACAAGCAGAGTGGATTATAATAATAATAATTTCTTCTTTATACCCCGCCCATCTGGCTGGGTTTTCCCAGCCACTCTGGGCGGCTCCCAATAGAACATTAAAAACACGATAAAACATCAAACATGAAAAGCTTCCCTAAACAGGGCTGCCTTCAGGTGTCTTCTAAATGTCAGATAGTTGTTTATTTCCTTGACATCTGATGGGAGGGGGTTCCACAGGGCGGGCGCCACTACCGAGAAGGCCCTCTGCCTGGTTCCCTGTAACTTCATTTCTTGCAGGGAGGGAACCACCAGAAGGCCCCCAGAGCTGGACCTCAGTGTCCGGGCTGAATGGTGGGGGTTGGAGACGCTCCTTCAGGTATACTGGATTGGGCAGGCCGGGGCGCTCAAGTGGGACTCAGCTCACGTGAATGCAGGCTAATAACCTGCAAGCAACTCAAGCATCTCCTCCCTTTTGTGAGCCATCGGGAATCTCCCCCTCCCGCTTCGAATGAATGCTGCGATGATGATCCAAGGCCTGGACTGGCTGTGCCGGATCCCTGGTGGAAAGGAAGCTGGTGTTCTGGGCGTTGTTTGGAAAGCACAGCGGGCTTAGGAAAGAGGCAGGAAAGCAGTGGGGCACTCAGGAAGCCCAAGGAGGCATTCGGAGAACTCGCCGTCTCCATTCAGATGAGGAAGTGTAGGAGACGAGGGCTTTGGATCTGACTTGAAAACAGTTCTTGCAGAGGGTGTGTGGGTGGCGAGCAACACTGGCTCCTGCTATTTTCTGCCAGATGGCTGCTGATAACTCCTCTCTCTCTCTCTCTCTCTCTCTCTGGTTCTGTGGCTCTTGTTTTTCGCATTGCCTTGATACTGTGCAAAGCCGTGGCACCTTTCTCATCCTCAGGGAGGTGTGAATCATTCACCTGGTCTACTGATGGGTGTTGCACTGCTGCCTTGGTGCCACCTGCAAAACCTGGCACCTGTGTCTCAAAACAGGAGACAAGCTGACATTTTAGGCACCAAGTTCCTTTCTCTGCTTCTGTAGCTTTACTGAGATGCGCATTGCTAGTACAGTGGTACCTCTGTTCCAGAGCCCCGTTCGCATCCTGAAGTGAAAGCGACTCGCATCTGTGCGTGCGCAGGTCGCAATTCGCCACTTCTGCGCATGCGTGTGACGTCATTTTGACCATCTGCACATGCGCGAGTGGCGAAACCCGGAAGTAACACATTCCATTACTTCCAGGTCACCGCGGAGCGCAACCCGAAAACATTCAACCTGAAGGAAGTTCAACCCAAGGTGTGATTGTACATTCAAAAGGATGGGAAGGGGGGGACTCTGTGTCTCATCATGACATTGCTGACCTACCCCTACCATCATAACTTGACTGCTGGTCATCCTGGCTGATGGGCACTCTCAACTCAACAGCATCTACAAGACCACAGGTCCCGTGAGAAGAAGCTTGTTGGATCAGATCAGGCATCCCCAAACTCAGCCCTCCAGCTGTTTGGGGACTACAACTCCCATCATCCCTAGCTAACAGGGCCAGTGGTCAGGGATGATGGGAACTGTAGTCCCAAAACAGCTGGAGGACTGAGTTTAGGGATGCCTGGATCAGATCAAAAGTCCATCTTGCTTGGCATCTAGCTGTTCTCCCCCCAAGCCACACAGCTCAGCAGATGCCTCCAAGAAAGTTCAGGATAGGACCCCTGGACGGTTAAGTCCAGTCAAAGGCGGCTATGGGGTTGTGGAGCTCATCTTGCTTTCAGGCCAAGGGAGCTGGCGTTTGTCCACAGACAGCTTTCTGGGTCATGTGGCCAGCATGACTAAACTGCTTCTGGCACAATGGGACACCGTGACGGAAGCCAGACCACACAGAAATGTCGTTTACCTTCCCGCCACAACAGTACCTATTTATCTGCTTGCACTGGCATGCTTTTGAACTGCTAGGTTGGCAGGAGCTGGTACAGAAGAACGGAAGCTCACCCCATCACAAGGATTCGAACCACCAACCTTCCAACTGGCAAGCCCAAGAGGCTCAGTGGTTTAGACCAGAGCGCCACCTGCCATCCCTATGGGGCAACATCAACCCCAGCAGCAATTCAATCGGTATTCAGTAACATTTGTCAGAGAACATGAAAGTTCTGCCATATGGGCACCATAGCCAATTGCCATTTATAGTTCTATCCTCAAGGCATTTGTCTTAGGGAGGGGCCCTAACACTGCAGTTGAACATCTGCCATGCTGGCTGAATGTCCCAGGTGCCCATCACAGGGGCATCTGAAGGACCATCTTGCCCTGTGGGGAATGGAGAAGAAGCAGAAACAGTTTTTTCTGAACAAACTTCTCTTTTCCATTTTATTATAACTTTTTTAAAAAGGTGTTCTTTGCTGTAATCTTATGTAAACTGTTTTGTGAGGTCCACCCAAAAAATGGTACATAAATACTGTAAGTAAGTAAGTAAGTAAGTAAGTAAGTAAATATTATAAACCACTCTGAAGAGCCACTGTCAATCAGTATAGAGACTCTACTGAATTAGTATAAGGCAGCTTCTTTCTATGCTCCTAGGATGGGGCTGCTACAGGCAAGTCCCCGCTTCCCTCTGTGAAATCTCGCAAGGTGTGTCAGAGCTATACAAAATCTGCCTCCTTTGCAGGGAACCTACTCTCTGCAACCTCCGATAAACATGTGTCAGGCTTCAATGAACCTCAGGGTTGTTGTTTTTATTAATTTAAACACCCTCTCTGATGCACAGCGCTGCCTTCCATCTCCAACTGTCTCTCATAGTCGTTTCATCATTGTCATTACCATTATTTAAACCTATTAGTTGCTTTTTGTACAGAAGTCAAGCAAAATGACTTAGAACGGTGGTTGTCTAGGCTCCATAGGCTGCAGGACTGTCTCCCTACTGCAAAGGCAGAGATGTCCAAAAGGGGAACTGGCAAATGTGTTTTATTTATTCATTTATGTTTATACTACTGGATTGTGGTAAAACCTCAAAGCAGTTTACAAGAAATATTAAACTCACCGATTAAAAACAGCTAAAAACCATTAGAAACTTTTTTAAAAAAAAAAAAATTAAATTTATTACCTGCCCTTTATTCCCAAGGTTCCATGGGCAGGTTACAACAATTCAAAAATAATTAAAAATAACAGTGCAAGAGATTAAAACACACCAATACCTACATGTTTGTATAGGATATTGCGTATAAAAAAAAATGTTTGAAGCAGGCACCCAAAACCTGCCTGGTGTTAATGGTCAGGGGGTTCCTAAGTGTAGAAGCTGCAACACCAGAAGATATTTAATTTTAGCTTTCAAATTTCCCAGCTGTCATGCATCCTACAGAACCCAGCAAGAAGAATGAGTGACTGTTGTCTAGAATATTATCTAATTGCAATAATGTGCAGGTGGGCAGCTATGGAATACCACTAAATATTACAGTGTTGGGGAGGAAGAGAATTCTACCCACTTCTGTCTCTTCCCATTTCATTTAATACAATTGCATTTGGGAGTCTGTAAGCCTCAGATTGCTTCTAGATCAGTCCTGTTTGCCAGTTCCACATCTTTGATGTTTTCTGTAATGCTTTTTGCTAGGGAGAAGCATCAACTCTAATCACGATCATTGTAAACAACACTTAACATTAATCATTGCTGCCTTTGTTTAATCAGCTCACAGTGAATTTGCTGCAATGTCCTCTTAATCCTGTAACAATCTGTGGGATCTGCATCCTATTCTGGGGGTTCGTATTTCAAACAGGGCTGCTGCAAAACTATCCCATAATGGCAGCCTATAAATGCACTGATACTTGAAAGGTGAGCTAGCATTGCTTATCTTTTAAAACATAGGCTTGTGTCTAGTGTTCCCTTTCTGCTAGTGCAAGGGCTCACATGCTAGTCAACGGGTGATGTGGTTTTTTCGCCCCGGCGCTTTCCCCAGAAAAACCTGTTCTTTGCTGCTGAATCGGAGCAAACAGCAGTCTGTGGGGGAACCGAATTCAGCATGGGTTTTCTGGGGCAGAGAAGTGGGGCAGGGGGGAAGTGCTCAGACACGGAGCTTTAAAGACCAGACCTGTGTCTAGCAAGCGTGGGGCAAAAGGGAAGTTTGGACATTTTGCCACAGACTCAGCAATCTCTTGCACAACCCATGTATACATTGTCTAGCACAGCCATGTTCCGCAGGCACAACATGTTTTTTCCAGAAGAACAAGGATACCCTAAGGGACTTTAACTGAATGCCACATTTAGATACAACCCTCAATATTTTAATCTTATTGCACGCTTGGGGAATTCTTATCTTGTTTTATGTTTGTTGATGCATTTGCAGAGCCTGATATTTAATATATAGAGAGGAACCGTTTGGTATAAAATACAAAACAAAGTCCGTTTCCGGCAAGTGTTTTATTCACTATAATCCTCGTTGTGCGTTCATGTCAAAGTGTTAATTAAACACATGAGGAGGCAGTGGAAATGAGCTCACTGGTGCTTCATTTTTTGCCACCCTCCAGCTTGTGGAAGATCAACTTCCGCAGCAAGGAGTCATCAATGAAAGCTCATTTTCCAGGGGTCTAAAAGCCTCCACAGGTACAAAATGTCCCTATTGCAGATGTTTGCCCTCTGTAAGTTGGACAAGAATGGCAATGGGACAGAACTAGGGTGATCTTTCCTGCAGCCCCCTCCCATGTTCTGGGCATGTGGCCAAGCAGCAGGCAAGAAGCCCCTTAAAAGTAAAGGTAAAGGGACCCCTGACCATTAGGTCCAGTCGTGGCCGACTCTGGGGTTGTGGCGCTCATCTCGCTTTATTGGCCGAGGGAGCCGGCGTACAGCTTCCGGGTCATGTGGCCAGCATAAATTAGCTGCTTCTGGCGAACCAGAGCAGTGCATGGAAACGCCGTTTACCTTCCCGCCTATTTATCTACTTGCACTTTGACGTGTTTTCAAACTGCTAGGTTGGCAGGAGCAGGGACTGAACAACGGGAGCTCACCCCGTCACGGGGATTCAAACCGGCAACCTTCTGATCGGCAAGTCCTAGGCTCTGTGGTTTAATCCACAGCGCCACCCGCGTCCCTAAGAAGCCCCTTACCACCCTTTAATGCTTCAGGGGCTTAGGAAGTCCCTGTTGTAACTTAAGTGGCTTTAGATTGCCTTGGGCATGATCGAGCAATTAAGCTACTAACAAATTTAATAAATAAATAATAATGATAGGAGAAATTCACAACAAAATGACAATGAATTTTCACAATTTCTTTTAAAAAAACTAACTCACAGAATGATGCAAAAATGTGCAGAACTGAACTTGAGACTGGAAAACGAAAAACTGAGAGATACCAAAATTGCCATAAAGTGGCACCTCTAGTTGCGGACACAATCCATTCCGGAGTGCCGTTCGCACCCCGAAAAGTCCGCAACTAGAGCAGCACTTCTGCGCAAGCGCGGAGCGTGATAGAGCGCTTCTGCACATGCGCAGAGTGCACAGAACGCTTCTGCGCATGTGTGCGCAGTGAAATCCGGAAGTATACACTTCCGGGGTTGCCACGTTCACAAGCCAAAAAGATGCAACATGAACCTAACACAACACAATGTATGACTTTACAGTGGAACCTCAGTTTTCAAACATAATCTGCTCCAGAAGACCATTCAACTTCCGAAACCCGAAGCATGCATTTCTGGAAGCAAATACTTATGGAAAACTCAATACGGAAGCTGCATGGCACATTTTACTTCCGAAAACCGAAACGTTCAACTTCTGAGACGTTTGAAAACCAGGGTGCCACCGTATAGTCATATCTTGGATCTCGAATGGCTTAGTTGCCGAACGTTTTGGCTCCTGAATGATCAAAAATCAGAAGTAAGTATTCTGGTTTTCAAGATTTTTTAAAGTCAGATGTCCGGCACGACTTCTGTGGCTTCTGATTGGCTGCAGGAAACCACACCTTGGTTTTTTAATGGTTCTGGGAGTTGGATGGACTTCCAGAACGGATTCCATTCAACTTCCGAGGTATGACTGTATTTGCCAATCCCTACCTCCAGGCTAGTGTGGGGAGGATAAACAATCCAATCCATGCAGCATACGCAGTTCTGTCCTCCAAAAAAGGGGAATCGCTGGAATTGCAGGGGGTTGCATTAGATAATCCTCAGGGGCCCTTCTATTCTATTCTATTCTATTCTATTCTATTCTATTCTATTCTATTCTATTCTATTCTATTCTATTCTATTCTATTCTATTCCATTCCATTCCATTCCATTCCATTCTATTCTATTCTGCTGCCCAACGCTATTTCCTCACTCTGCCTAATAAAAGGGCCATCCCTCCTAAAACTGATTTTGGAATCCACAGGATGTGTAAGGCTTATTTAAGCCACATTCTTCTTCTTCTTCTTCTTCTTCTTCTTCTTCTTCTTCTTCTTCTTCTTCTTCTTCTGTCACTCCCTTTCCTTTAGAATCGTTTAATAAATATCTCAATTAGAAACCTGGAGTTGAGCAACGAGGCTCCACTTGGAAGATATCGCCCACGCCGACTGTTCAGCCTAATTGCTAAAAGTAGAGCTGGCTTATGTCTGTCTCCTGCCTTCTTTTAAAATTTCTTAAGTTTGGATTTGGCTGGGGCTTCTTCTCAGGAAAGTGGAGACAGGCTTTATTTATTTTATTATATTTTATTTTGCTGCCTTAGTGACCATGTGTTTGTGAGCGATAAAACACACTCATCCTTTCTTGCATGGCAAGGCACCGGTGGGCACGAGAGTCCCGAGAGTCTCAAACGGCATCCGCCCTTGATTTACTCCACTTTTCTATACCTTTTTCCTGCCAGGTTTTAAAAATAGCATGCGCTGATGTGAGGCATTCAGCCTGGTGTTGCTAAGGAAGAAATCAAATTCAAATCCAGCTCCTTCATCTCCACTGGGGCGTTAAGTCCTTGTTTCCATGTGAACTACCAGTGTGTAGGATTGCTGCCTGCCACGTTAAAAACTAGGACATACAGTTGTGACTCTTTGCTGGTTCTACATGTGGGAAGTTTGCAGAAAAGAAAGAGAAAGGAAAAACAAACCAGAGTCGCCGTGAAAAGCGGAACTGGTTCTTTCCTTGTTTTCAAGCAGAAATGGAGGAAACCATGCAGGGTTCAATGATTGTTTTGGATTTCTAGTGCATGAATACACACATAAGGAATCAGGCCCAGTTGAAATAAACACATTTAAAATGAAAACAGGATGTGCTTTCGAACTGCTAGGTTGGCAGGAGCCATTTGCCTAAAAAGGTAAAGGGACCCCTGACCATTAGGTCCAGTCACAGACGACTCTGGGGTTGTGGCACTCATCGGCCGAGGGAGCCGGTGTACAGCTTCCGGGTCATGTGGCCCGCATGACTAAGCTGCTTCTGATGAACCAGAGCAGCGCACAGAAACGCCGTTTACCTTCCCACCGGAGTGGTACCTATTTATCTACTTGTGCTTTTGAACTGCTAGGTTGGCAGGAGCAGGGACCGAGCAACGGGAGCTCACCCCGTCGCAGGGATTCAAACCGACAACCTTCTGATCAGCAAGTCCTAGGTTCTGTGGTTTAACCCACAGCGCCACCCGCCTCCCACCATTTGCCTACTTGTCAATTAAAATAGATACAGTCTACAAAATTTTAGGATTAAGATCCTGCAACAAAATATTGAGCAGTGCAACCCAAAGCTTAATGATCAGGACACCTGAACAAATTAAAACATGTCCTAGTTGATGCCTCACATGGGGGAGGGTGGTCCAGAGGCTTGGTGGAGCTATGGAAAAGGTGCTGTTCCTTGTGATCTGCCAACCATGACATGACCAGCAGGGTATTCCCCAATGGGGAAGTGTCCCCAGGATCAACCCCCAACATCAGCAGGTAAGACTGGGGGAGAATACTGTCTGAAAACCTGGAGAGCCAAACTGAGGAAGATATCCATGTATGTAACCACTGCCACGAGAATGCTGACAGCCAAATGGTGGAAGGGAGTCAAAATACCCACTAAAATGGAGTGGCAGGCGAAATTATTTGACTATGTAGAATTGGCAAAGATGACAGGAGAAATGAGGAACCAGGCAAACCAAAAGTTTAACAAAGAATGGGATATATATTTAAAAGAACATTGATCACATATGAAATCTTTGACATGCTTTGATTAACTTCTGCAGTGTGATATGCTACAAAGATTGTAGATAATATATGATAAGTTAAAGGTCCTACAATATGCAGTCAACAGGGAAACAACGGACCCATAATGAGGATGACGGAAGTCTCAACGTAGGGAAGAACTTTATTTTATATGTAACATATGTTTTGTGTGTATTTGATGTGATTTGTTTTTTCTTTGGGTTTTTTGTGGTGAATGGATTCAATATTTAAAAGCAATAAAGATTAAATTGCAAAAAAAGGAGAGAGAACTTGGAGAGCCACTGTCAGTCAGAGTAGGCGATATTGAGCTAGATGGACGAATGGTTGGATTCATTACAGGTATAAAACAGCTCCCACTGTTCTTAAGGCAATCAGTCTGCCAAGTATTCTGATCTTCAGCTGTTCAGGGTTTCCTATGTCAATAGCAAAACCTTGAAGATGTACACAATGTACAAACATGTACAAAATTTGGGGGCGGGGGGTGGTTCTTGCAAAAATGTATACATTGTGCAAAAATACTTGCAAAAACTTCGGGCACGTACATTGGTAAAAGGATATGGAATGGGGTGAACTGGGGACTGGAAAAATGAGAAGCCAAAATTGACAGAGTCACCCACGCCTAATTCTGCCCCAGTCAAAACAGTCTCGATCTCCGTCATCAGTAAAAAACAATAATCAAACACAGAGCTAAGTACAGATATCCCCAGCTGTTGAGTGGGGCTCAAAGACCATCATTGCTCCATGGACCACAGTTGGGTGATAAAAACTATTTGGCATTACTTAAAAGCTGGGCCAGTCACTCTCTCTTCCGTCCCTCCCCCCTCACGGCAACAGGCTGAGATTCATTGGTCAATAATTGCCATCAATATTTGCAGTCCCCATATGACAAGCGTCAGACACGCTCCATCCATCTGACTTGCACTCCGCAGCATACATGCAACAACTCATCAGCAAATATGGCTTTAGGGTTTTCATTTAAATTTTAAAAAGAAAAGATGAAAGGAAACAGACCACGTTGCTTTTTTACATCAAATACTATCTTAATTTGTCAGAAGGCCAAATTCCATTTCCCTTCTAACGTCTTTCCTCCCCCGCAAACCTGTACATTTGGTCTGCAAATGCTTTCGGGGAAAGCATATAAGCTTTGCATATGCCAACGATATCCCCAGATGGATTGAGCTAATGAAATCATGCTGCGGAATAGGATTGCAAGCCTATTTGTACAGGGGAGAAATTGTGCGCCTGGAATGAAGAGGGCAAATTCAGATGTCCTAAAAGAGTGTCTTAATTCCATGGATCCAAGGACCTTTTGAAGACCCAATAAATCTTTCCACATGCAATTGTGCCTCCAGTCCTTCCAGTATACCATAAAGGTGTTTAAAACATCACAGGGGGCCACTTTTTTATATCCCTGCATAACTCACACAACTGGGGGTTATGGGTCTGAATGCCAGTTGTTGGAGATCCTGAGCAGGGAAAGGCTATTGCCCTCCAAGTGTCCCTATTTTCCAAGGACAGTCCCAGATTTAGAAAAGCTGTCCGGGTTCCTAATTTGATCCCATAATGTCCCGCTTCCCCTTAGGACGCCACTATTTTAATCGGAGAAATGTTGGAGGGTATGGAGTTGTGCAACCCCTGAGCCAAGGAGATAAGTAACTCTACAAACTTTAGAAGACATCTAAAGACAACCCTAAATAAGGAAGCTTTTCTTTAAAGTTTAATGTTTTATCATTTTTTTAATATATGTTGGAAGCTGCCCAGAGTGGCCGGGGCAACCAGTCACATGAGCGGGGTAAAAATAAATGATGGTGATGATGATGATTGGATGCAGGTGGGGCTGTGGTCTAAACCACCAAGCCTCTTGGTCTTGCCGATCGGAAGGTCGGCGGTTTGATTTCCTGTGACAGGGTGAGCTCCCATTGCTCGGTCCCTGCTCCTGCCAACCTAGCAGTTTGAAAGCACACCAGTGCAAGTAGATAAATAGGTATCGCTGTGGTGGGAAGGTAAACGGCGTTTCCGTGTGCTCTGGTTTCCATCACGGTGTCCCGTTGCACCAGAACTGGTTTAGTCATGCTGGCCACACAACCCGGAAAGCTGTCTGTGGACAAACGCCGGCTCCCTTGGCCTGAAAGCAAAATGAGCACCGCAACCACATAGTCATCTTTGACTGGACTTAACCGTCCAGGGATCCTTTACCTTTTACCTATTACAGTGGTACCTCTGGATGTGAACGGGATCCATTCCGGAGCCCTGTTCACATGATGAGTAGAACGTAACACGCGTCCACACATGCATGGGTTGCGTTTCGCCACTTCTGCGCATGCATGTGTTCCGTTACTTCCGGGTCACCGCGGAGCGTAACCTGAAAATGCTCAGCCTGAAGCATATTCAATCCGAGGTATGACTGTATTCTTATGTACTGGGCCAGCAGGGGGATACTGTAGATAGTTATGCAAATGAAGGATCGAAAGTGACATTCAGTGATTGGATAGTTTGTATGCAAATGAAGGATCGAAAATGACATTCAGTGATTGGATAGTTTTAGAAAATGGCAACAGTTACATTGTTCTGGAGCTCTATATAAGCAGGCTGACTGAGCTCCGTTCCATGAGGCTCTTCGTATAGCGGTTTTTTCGTCTTGCGAAGCAAGCCCATTGACAGCTCAGCGGATTAGCGCTATTAGCGGTTTAGCGGCTTTTAGCGATCAGCTGTTAAGCGGCTTATCAGCGGATCAGCTGATAAGCGGCTTAGCGGCTTAGGAAAAGGGGGAAAAAAGGGGGGGAACCCGCAGGAACTCGCAAGACATTCTCGTCTTGCGAAGCAAGCCCATAGGGAAATTCGTTTTGCGAAGCGCCTCCAAAACGGAAAACCCTTTCGTCTAGTGGGTTTTCCGTCTTGCGAGGCGTTCGTCTTGCGGGGCACCACTGTAGTTCTGTTCTGCCTCTAAATAAAGAAGAGCTGTTTGATGAATCGCTGTGTCGTCTGATATGTTCACCCACAACTTAACATGTATTATCATTATCATCATCATCATCATCATCATCATCATCATCATCAAGACTCCTTGTTCTCTGCTCTCCCTTTCTTCCACTCCAACCCCACAGAGTCGGTATGTCACATGGGACTAAGCCTTGGTGACCGCAGCCTCCCTGCCGCCTTCTTGACTGTTTCCCAGCAGCTGCTACAAGTTGCCCAAGGGAGAAGGCCAGCAGTGGCAGCCATGGGGAGGAGAAGCCATGGGGAGTCAGCAGTATGCTCCCTTACAGCCACCACTGCTGCCGTCGCAGCTCAGGATAAGCGATGGATCATCCTCCCTTTCCCAGCTTGGCGGTGGTGGCAATGGTTGTGGAAAGAGGGACATTCCGGCATCAAATCAGAAGCTTTCATAATTCCAGGACTGTCATTGGGAAATAGAGAAACTTGGAGGGTATGCAATTCCCTCCAGGTTACAAACCCGCCCACAGGCCACACCCCTGAATGTTTTTGATCGGCCGGAATGTGACTTGGAACTGTGACGGTGCTGCTTCCTTCCTCTGATTTTTGCATGGCAGGGAAGAGTTGCACCCATTTGCTCTGCCCCTATGCATCTGCCCCCGCCACCTCTGGCATGCGGCCACCAGAAGGTTGGGGTCAGGGACCGTGCTGAGAAGGGCTGTGCTTAGGAGGAATGGTGGGAGCCTCCCCCTGCTCCTGATCAGGATCCTGAATCTTCCCAGGAGCAAGGAAATAGTATAGGTTTGGAACAGTGGTTTGCAGAGGGGCATAGTTTAGAAGGCAGAAGTTGGGAAGTACTGGGTGGGGAACAGCTAGGAGGAGAAGAAATGGGGGAGAGAGAGTTAACAGACTCACTATCACTGGCAAGCGTCCAGCTGCTCAGCCCAAGGTCAAAGAGAGAGGATAAGGTGGCAGCGCAGAAAGCACAGGGCTTGCAAGATCAGGTTGCAAGGCGCAGAAATGAAGTGGGTGACTAGGGAGGAAGTGGATGAAACCCTTAATTGAGAGCACCGCCATTCCGAGGAATGGATTCTTTGTTCTCTTGCTGTGGTCATTAAAATTTCTAACTGGTAAGAGACTCCTTTCGCTTTGTTCTGCTTATCTACAGCCAAAGCAGGGGAGGAAGCAGAGTCCCTGAATCCTGACAGTTGGCCATGAAGGAACGTGGCCCTTGGACACATTAAGGTTCCCCACCCTGATTTGAAAGGGTGTCTAAACCAGGTGCCCAGCACTGCATGTGCAGGATGGAAATCCATAGCTAAAATAAGCCTTCTCCAAGCTGGTGCCCTCCAGATCTTTTGGACTATAAGTACCATCAGTCCCAGCTAGCATACTGCAGTGGCAGGGGCTGGTGGGAGTTCTAGTTCAATCATCTGGCGAGCACCCTGTTAGGGAAGACTACTGTACATGTCTGTCTGGAACTAAGCCCCTTCGACATCAGCTGAATTTGCTGCCTCTCCCCTTCCTCTGTCATTTCCCCTATACAGTGGTACCTTGGGTTACAAACACTTTGGGTTACAGACTCTGCTAACCCAGAAGTAATACCTCGGGTTAAGAACTTTGCCCCAGGATAAGAACAGAAATCACGCAGTGGCAGCAGCAGGAGACCCCATTAGCTAAAGTGGTACCTCAGGTTAAGAACGGTTTCAGGTTAAGAACGGACCTCTGGAATGAATTAAGTTCGTAACCAGAGGTACCACTGTATTTGAAATGTAGTTTGGAAGCTCCTTGAATGCAGGGACCTGACTTCTTATACTTTGTGAACTGCCACACGCATTGATGGCACAGTAATAAACTCTAATATTCATAATAATACATAAGACAAGATTGACAACTACTCCATGTTTTTCTTTTCTTCCTGGCATGTAATTGTAACTTTAAAAGTTAAATTAGTTTTGGGGGGGTTAGGAATTAAAAAAGCTCTTTTTTTAAGATGCCGAACCCATTTATATGCAGAAAACAGTATGGTGTTGACAACAATGAGCTAGTTAATTTCATTTATTCATCTCAAAGGGAATTAATCAAATCTGCATAATTATTTCCAAGGTTGAAAGGTATGTTTAGTTATTTAAAATACGACTTTCTCTACTGAGGTGAAGTGCAGGAGTGTGGGGTGGATTTAGCAGACAGTGTTGTGATTTATTTATCAGAGAAAAGTGGAAAGTAGAGATTGGAGCAGACAGATTGATGGTTTATTACACACAGGTTGCCTGGGCTAGATTTGGACTGTTCTAAACCGTCCTTTTGCAGAACACAATCCCAAAGGGGGCAGCGGAATGCAACTTCATTCTTGGCTGAAGCAGATGCAACTTATTTGTCTTGACGCAACTGCATGCTCGAGGGATCCCAGATTTTAAAAGTGGCATCTTGTGGTCTGCTAATTGCCCCTTTCGGCTGGTGCGCCAGCAGAGCTTTCTCAGGGTGGTGGGTGGGAGAAAAGTGGCGTCTTGCTGAGCTAATAACCATTCCAAACAAATTGCTCCTAATGTGTAAGCACATTTTCCTCTTCTTGCTCAGTTGCTTCCCACAACCGCCGGGGTGAACACTCAAAACCCCACACAATTGTGCCCAGGGGGTGCTGCCTAAACAAAGGCCAGGGGGGTGCATTTCTAGAGGGGAGAGCTAGGTTTGCCAGTGGATGGTGTTATAAGAATTCTAAGGTCCCAAATATAAAATAAAGGTTCATAAATGTACTGGGCAAACACATACATAATCACATAAACCACGTGTCTGAAATAGTACAGCAGTGCAGTCCTGAAGTCATTTTGACTCTCCCAACCCATTTTGACTGTCCCAAATTGACCTCAAATATTTCTCTGCAAGAAGGAAAGAAATGGGAAAGTCTCTCCATTTTCTTTTGCTTACCTGTCTTAAGGGCAGGTATGAACAGGGTGAGCCTGTATAGTTAAAGCCATGGTTTTCCCAGTAGTGATGTACGGAAGTGAGAGCTGGACCATAAAGAAGGCTGATCGCCAAAGAATTGATGCTTTTGAATCCATGGAGTGCAAGAAGATCAAACCTATCCATTCTGAAGGAAATCAGCCCTGAGTGCTCACTGGAAGGACAGATCCTGAAGCTGAGGCTCCAATACTTTGGCCACCTCATGAGAAGAGAAGACTCCCTGGAAAAGACTCGGGTGTTGGGAAAGATGGAGGGCACAAGGAGAAGGGGACGACAGAGGATGAGATGGTTGGACAGTGTTCTCAAAGCTACCAGCATGAGTTTGACCAAACTGCGGGAGGCAGTGGAAGACAGGAGTGCCTGGCGTGCTGGTCCATGGGGTCACGAAGTCGGACACGACTAAATGACTAAACAACAACAAAGGGTGAGCCTGTGACCTGGATTCAGGAATTAAAGTATTTACCATCGCAAAAGAATGGCCAGGCTGGCCAGGTAAAGCAATCAGTGACCATTGTCAGGTATCCTGGCAGACAGGATTTCTGCTGTAAACCACCTCCTGTGATGCATTTCTGCTGTAGACTGCCTCCTTCTGTGATGTATGTATGATGTTTTGGGGGGTGGTCTTGAGCTACAAGGTGGGCAATTTCAAAAGTCTCTAGTAGGGCTTGCACACCACTGTTCTGGGTTCCTCCGCCCTCCTGCATGTGGTAAGTGAGGACCCTGTTGCAACAGTTAATAAAGATCAGGCTTACTAGCTGCTTTGCTTCTCAATATTCTGTGGCTGGCCTCTGTTATTTCTCCTACCGACAGGGAACCCACTTAAGGACACTATATGGGCTCCAGGAAAGGGAAAAGGAGCAGATCTTTTTCTGTAACAGTGGTTAAAAGTTTTCCATGATTCACAGTTGCTATTGGCAGAGAGAGACTTGGCGTGGGTGTTTCTACACACACACACACACACACACACACACACACACACACCTGAGTACAGAAGTGCAGGAGAATTGTATTTGATTGATTCCCCGCTGCCTCGTAACTGTCAATGAAAAAGGATAGGAAATTGCCGCTCCAAATTCCCAAAACACATTTGGATTTTAAAGGTGCTAGTCCCTCTGCTACTCCTGTCTTTTATTTGCATAGATGTTTAAGGTTTTGTTTGGGGTTGTTGTTTTTTTAAAAAAAAGGTTTTATGAATTCTGTTCATTGTACAGTGGTACCTCGGAAGTCAAACAGAATCCGTTCGGAAAGTCCGTTCAACTTCCAAAACGTTCGAAAACCAAAGAACTGTTTCCGATTGGCTGCAGGAAGCCGTGGAAGTTGCAATGGATGTTCGGGTTCCTAAAAACATTCGCAAACCGGAACACTCACTTCTGGGTTTGTGGCGTTCAGGAACCAAAACATTCAACTCGCAAGGTGTTCGGATCCAAGGTACAACTGCAATTGCTTTTAGCATTTCTATTGTGTCCATAAGTCATTTCTATGAATAAAGCAACTAATTAATATAAATGCTACTACTAATAATCATGATCATTATAATTGCTTCAGGGACAGAACTAAGCTTGAGCCTGCCTTACCGTTTATCCATAATAATGACAATTTGTGCGATGTTGCTAGCTTGCTATTGAGTTGACAACACCCAACATAGAGCGAGTAGGATTAGAAGTATACATCAACTCAGCTGAGGGCAGGGAGCGCGGGGAAATAATTATTTTTCACTGCCAGAAATCTTCCCAGCAAGTCTGCACAGCACGTAGCATCTGTTTTCCACCGAAATGAGTAGGAAGGGATGTCAAGAATCATCTAGTCTGACTACACAGGGAAGATACTCTAGAGACAAGTTTTTTTTTAAAAAAAAAAAAATAAAACAGGAGGGGGATTCAAAGTGGCGCCTGGAATAAATTGTGAAAATTGAATGCATTTGCTTCTTTTTTGCATAAGTATTTTCTGCTGGCCATGGGGGGGGGGTGTCAAGGAATAGTGCCAAGCATTGAAGCCCCCAGTGGAAGGAAGGAAGGAAGGAAGGAAGGAGCTGAAAAATTTGCCCGGCATCTAATTCTAAGCTTATGGTATAAAATTTAACAGCAGCAGCTCCAATTCAAATGGGCAGCCAGAGTGCCTTTCAAAAGAAACAGAAATAAAATACACGATATTAAAGTCACTAATTTGGACAGCAATCATTAAAAGTAGCAGTCATTAAACTCACTTCTCCCTGAAGAACTGCTTCCCGTGAGTGTAGAAAACGCTACGCTAGATGGTCTTATTTTTCCTACATATTAAAAGCAGCAGCAGTGATAAACTTTAAGAGCCTGTTCAAATGGAAATATTTTCAGCTTCAAAAATGTTTAAAATAACCTTTGCTTTAAAAAAAACCCTGAAGCCTTCCTTTAAAGAAATTCTAGGTGCTGAAATCCCAAGGGAGCAGAAAAGACTACTGTATTTATGTATGCACGACCACGGCTGCGTGGATGTTAATGCATAGCTGTCAACTTACAGATTTGAAAATAAGGGACCAGCAGCCTTGAAAATAAGGGACCAGCAGCCTCACCTGTTCCAGGCACTCCAGTCTTCCTGTCCTCCTGCAGTCTGGTCAAACTCATGCTGGTAGCTTCAAGAACACTGACCAACCAACTTTGTAACCAGAGGTTCAACTGAATAGAATCTGAATCACATGCACCACAAGGCCTATGCAGCCTCAACTTAAAATGGCTCCCTGGCCTGGCTTTGCACTGCAAAGTTTGCAGCAGCACGTGCAACAAAATGGCGTCCAGCATTCAAAAAACCCCTCAGCTTGCATTAACTAGCCACACACAAGGCATGCAAGCTCCACCCCCCAGTCGTTCTTATACTTCTTATTGGGTGAGCAACACAGCGAAGCAACCCAGTTGGAGCCTCCCTCCTCCCTGGCTGGCAGGGAGGGAGGGAGAGGAGCTGCTTCCTTTGAAATTTAAGGGACATCATTTAAAGGACATTTAAGGGACATCCATCAATAAGGGACAGCAGTGGGACATGGCGCTGGAATAAGGGACTGTCCCTTCTAATAAGGGGCACTTGACAGCTATGTGTTAATGGCCCAGAGATGGAAAGAAGAGAAAGTCCCTAACAGAGAAGAATGGCAGATCAAGTTGATTGAAATGATTAATAATAGGATCCACAAAGGGGAGGATGGAAGTCCAGGAGATTTCTTGGAATCTTGTTTTCATTATTTATGTTCGATATATCTCTGTAAAATTTTAATTTGAAAAACCAAATAATTCCCACCCCACCGAAAAAAAGGAAATATTTTCTGCTTCCATCAAAAAGAAAACAAGGAGGGCAATTGAAAGCCCCAGAGCTACTACCAAAAAATACTTTGTCCTCACTCAGTTAGCCACTTGCAAGCTGCCCTGAAGGTAACTTGAAGTGCAGAGAACACACAATCGTGCATTTTCAGTGGCTGGAGTGTCACATGTAGAAGGCTTGTGTTCAAATCCCCTCCAGCCACTAAATTCCCTAGGTAACCTTAGGCTGCTCACTGCTTCTCTCAGCTGAACCTACCTCACAGGGTTGTTATGAAGATGCTCTACAACAGTGAATAAAATATGGCTGCAGAAATCCAGCCTGGATGCCCCTCTGCTTCCTCAGGGCCATGTGACTAAAGCAACTTACAAACTGCTTCAATATTTTCACAGGCCTGGAAAACTTTCTTCTCCACGTTATGTATCTATGAAGGCTATTTTCCTTTCCAAACCACCGACTGGCTGATTCTGCCAAGGTACCCAAAGCGCTTTATGGTTTTAAAATACCCAGATACATGAATGATATAAAATGTAAATTTAGCCCTTCTGGAGGCGGCAAGATGCCATCTTTGCCTTGTTCTCTCTTTGGTGTTTGTTTACAAGTTGTTTTTGTTGATTTTTGGAAATCTGTTGTTGTTTTGTTTTTAGAGCATTGGTGGTTTGATGCATTTTTTGAATTCATTTTTATTGGATGCCTTTGAATGTGTTTGTAGTGCATGCATTTGAAATTGTTTTTAATGGGTGTATTTTAATTCTTATCAGCCGCTCTGCGTTTCTTTTTGAGAGAGAGAAAAATGGGATGTGGCATTTTAAGATCATTTTTTTAAAAAAGCTCTTAGAATAAACCATGCAAAAAACAGGACTGTTGCAAAACCAACAACAACAACAGGTTTTACTATACACTTGCTTAATGGATGTGCCATCCCAGCATACACTCATAT
The DNA here is from genome assembly GCF_964252035.2 of Podarcis erhardii. NCBI lineage: Eukaryota > Metazoa > Chordata > Lepidosauria > Squamata > Lacertidae > Podarcis > Podarcis erhardii. The sequence goes on from NC_138514.1 coordinate 11,108,953, forward strand.
CATATTCTATGATATAAATAGAATACCACAGTGAGGAACCAACAAATGCCTCTGTGGTGTAGAGCACAGGTTCCCCAGGTGCTGTTGGACTACAATTCCCATCATCCTTGGCTACTGACCATGCTGGCTGGTGCCAATGGGAACTGCAGCCTAATAACCTCTGAAGGATGGAACAGGACACCTGTCCCCAGGTGTGAGTGTTAGACCTGGCCAAGAGAGACTCAGGTGCAAATCCTCACTCAGCCAAGAAGCTCACTGGGCAGGGGCGTAGTGTGAGGGGGCCACAGGGCTGTGGCCCTGGGCATACATTTTTTGAGAGGGCACAAACCAGGTGCCCCCACACAGGTGACCCCACTTGGCCCTCCCTGGTGCTCCTCGCTGGCCACCATGTCGGCCAGCCAGGCTCACCCCTGTACAGACAGGCAGGTGGCTCAGTGTGGCCCCACTTTGCTCTGGTGTAGATGGAGTCACTTCAGCGGCAGCAAGAGCTGGGGTCTACACACATCTCTCCGCCTGGCACATGTGTTCCTGCCTCACCCATGCCCTGGGTGCCAGCAACCGACACTACACCACTGTCACAGGATGACCATGGGCCAGTTGCTACTGTTGGCCTATCTACCTGGCAGGTTTGTTATGAGGATAAAGATGGGGGTGGGGAGGAGAGCCAAGTGTGCCACATTGAACTCGTTCGTCTGGAACAGAGCAGGTCACATTGTTTGCTTCTTGTCCTCAATCTGACAGACTCAAAGGGCAAGCTGTACTAGATACGTCATGTGGCCTGCTTTTCTCAGTCTATTTCTGCTTCAGTCTCATTGTGTTTTGTACAGCCCCAGGTCCTCTCTCCCCTGTAAAAGGTAAAAAGTAAAGGACCCCTCGACGGTTCAGTCCAGTCAAAGGCGACTAAGGGGTTGCAGCACTCCTCTTGCTTTTCAGGGCGAGGGAGCTGGCGTTTGTCCACAGACAGCTTTCCAGGTCATGTGGCCAGCAAGACTAAACCGCTTCTGGTGCAACAGAACACCGTGATGGAAACCAGAGCACACGGAAACGCTGTTTACCTTCCCGCCACAGTGGTACCTATTTATCTACTTGTACTGGCATGTTTTTGAACTGCTAGGTTGGCAGGAGCTGGGGCAGAGCAACAGGAGCTCACCCTGTTGTGGGGATTCGAACCGCCAACCTTCCAATCGGCATGCCCAAGAAGCTCCGTGGTTTAGACCACAGTGCCTCCCATGTGACCTGTCAGTAGGCAGAAAGCCCAGCCTGCTCCTGCCTCAACAGGAGAAAGTTCTTCGAGCAACTGGCAAAAGACCATAGAAACACAGGGAGCTGCCATATGCCTAATCAGGCCATCAGCTGATCTACCTCAGCCTTGCATCTACAGTGACCAGAAGCATGGTCTCATGCAGTCTTATCTCCCAGCCCTACCTGGAGATCCCAGGGATTGAACCTTGGGACTCGCATGCAAAGCAGATGTTCTGTCCTTGAGCTATGGGCCTGAAGGCAGAAGACAAAGTGATGGGAGCTTGTGTAAAGCAGCAAAGGGGCTGGAGGTAAGGAAGGGACTGAGGTGCTGGCAGCCATTAAGAAAACAACTCTGTGTGCCAGGGCTGGGCCCATGGGCAGCAGTGGGGGGGGGGTAAGCCAGGGCTGAAGACTAGGCCAAAGCAGAAGTCAGCAATAGCAACAAACCCAGGAAGTCTTTAAAAGCATCAACAGCGGATCTCAGGTGTGGTTTCGGTGCCGCTCACCCTTGTGGGAAAGTTCACCAAACTGAAAGTTCACCAAACTGTAGGAACCTAAATCTGAAAGCAACAATAGACCAGGGGAGATTGCTTTTGTGGTGGATGCACTACAAAGCTGCTGACTACCATGGAGAAAGAGAAAGGGTCAATATGATCTCAATATTCTTTTTTAAAAATAAATAAATACAGGATTTCCAGACATTATTTTGGAGAGAGGATTTGCTTTACACAGAGTGAGTCCTTTAAAAGAGGCCCCGTGGATACAGAGTACACAAAAAAAGAGCCAGGCTGAGGGTCCATCTAAACCCACATGCTCTTCCCAATGAAGGGCAATCAGATGTTTCCAGGAAGCCAACAAGCAGGCTCCCTGCCCCCCGACCTCAGCAAAACGGTATTTAGAGCTCCACTTAGCATAAGAGATGCCATTTAGCTATCATTGGCAATAGGACCTCCATGCCACAAATTTATCTGGTGCTCTTTTAAAGTCATCTGACCCAGTGCCCATACCCATGTCTTGCAGAGCAACAAATTCTGCAAAATGCACTGGCTGAACGTGCTGTGCTGCTGCTAAGGGTGCTGTGAATTGTAGCTCTGTGGGTGATAAACTACAGATTCCAGGATTCTTTGTGGGAGGGAGAATGTGCTTTGAATGTACGTTGTGTACACAGGCTGAATCAGGTTTGGCTTCTTCATCTCAGTCACCAGGTGGCAAGCATCATGCACTCCTGCCGTGGTTGGTGGTAGTGAACCATTCATTTGGCACCAAGGGACCTGAGGCACTTTGTGTCTGAGCAGTGTGAGGCTCGTTTACATGATGCTACACCGTAATTTACTGTTGTGTCCAAAAATCTTCAGTAGGTATAACACTAGACAACAGACTAAGTCCATAGCTTTAGTGAAAGTTGACGTGTTTCTGTGAACAAGCATCAAACCACCTTTGCCTTCAGTTTCAACAATACAGTGGTACCTTGGTTCTCAAACACCTTGGTTCCCAAATGCCAAAAACCTGGAAGTAAGTGTTCGAACATTTTTCAGAAGCCAAACGTCCGATGCAGCTGTCGGCTACTGTTTCCGGGGCACCTGCACCAATCAAAAGCTGCGCCTTGGTTTTCGAACATTTTGGAAGGCAAACAGACTTCTGGAACAGATTACATTTGGCGCTTTTGTTTTTGCTATTTACTTTGCGTTTTTGTTTTTGAGGCTTTTTCGGTTAATTTATTTTTGTGACTGTGTGGAACCCAGTTCAGCTAATGAGTGATTGGTTGTGTGACTGTGTAAATGGATAAAAGCCCCACAACCTGATGACTATCATCAGTGCAGGTAAGAAAAAAATAATAATTTTAATTTTAATCATCTACAATATTGTCTTATTTATTTTATAGTACAGTGCATTGATTATTGCTTTCATTTTATGGATCAATGGTCTCGTTAGATAGCAAAATTTATGTTAAATTGGTGTTTTAGGGGTTGATTTCAAAAGTCTGGAATGGATTAATCCATTTTGCATTACTTTTTATGGGAAAGCGTGCCTTGGTTTTGGAATGCTTTGATTTTGGAACGGACTTCTGGAATGGATTAAGTTTGAGAACCAAGGTACCACTATGTGTGCTTAAGTGGGAAAATGGGGAAAGGGCAGGGATCAGTTCTGGAGACCATCAACAGAAATAGAAAGCATGAGTTTTCATTCTCTACAGGGCAGGCATAGTGGGCGTATTCATCATAATTACAGCAAAATAGCTGCATAGAATAATGAATGGTTATCTTGGCCATTAAAATGATACAATGATAGTATTGGTTCTAATGCAGTGATTGCAACAAGGCTTTTCAAAGCCTGTTTGTTTTGTCCTTCGGATGCGTTGCAGAAATGAATGGAAAAGAACGTGCCCGGAAATGAAATTCCATTTTGTTTTCTTTTTGCATGCACTTGGAATGAGCCCTCCAGATGTTTTAGACTACAAAACCCATCAGCCCCAGTCAGCACTGTCATGCCGCTGGGGCTGCTGGGAGTGGTAGTCCATAACATCTAAAGGGCGACAGGATGGGGAAGGCTGAATTGTTTGCATGACTTATCTGTGCACCAAAATGTCTCGGGGAAAGAGGAGAGAGAGCCATGAAACTGACAGATTGGTGGTAAGTTCTATTGAGTTTTGACCTCAGTTAGGCTGAGTCTGTTGCTCCTTGTTTAATTGCCTATTAAATGGGAAACCTTTGTCCAATCCATCTGAAAATTGGCAGGTCTGATGCCCAGAGGGAATAATAGAATGACTGCAAATTTCATGTCATTGGAATGAAAAGTACCCAAGATGATACGAGACCCCTGGAAGACTGTCTGAATCTTTCGCTGAAATCAATGGGAAATGTATAGGATGTGCACTTTTTTAAATTGCCTCTGAAATAATAGGAAGCTTTTGTTCAATCCCCTTGGAATTTGGCATCTTTGACACCCTGGGAGTTAGTAAAAGGATGTAACATATCATGAATTTTTGGACAGACAATGCCACAGTTACAGCAGGAAACTCACTGAATCTTCCATTTAAACCAGAGTTGTAGAAACTGTGGCCCTTTACATGTTGCTAGACCCCAACTCCCATCATTCCTGTTATGTATTCAGTGGTCTGTGTTTGCCTGAGCTTCAGTCTGGACTAAGGATTCTGAGCTCCTGTATTCTGATTCAATACATGTTGTCTAATCACAGAACATTTCAGGATTTGGGCCTCTGTCATTGGCCCTTGAACTCTGAGTCATGATTCGCAGTTTGGAAATTTAGACAGCCAATCATGTTGAGAGTGGGAGTGGCCCAGGCCTTCAGAAATGTATATAAGCAGTTGCTTGTCCTCTGTTTCCCAGTTATGTAGTTCAACAAAAGTTCTTGCTGTTATCACTGTGTCTTGCCTTGTGGGAACCCACCTACACTTCAGTTCCTACCATTGACCATGATGGCTTGGTCATAGACAATGGTCAAGGATAATGGAAGCTGGGATTCATTGATATCTGGAAGGTCACAGGCTCCCTGACTTTTTGTTACGAAAATAAGGGCAGAGATTACTGCAGGGATGGGGAACCTGTGGCCTTCCAGGTGCTGTTGGACTACAACTCCCATCAGCACCAGTCAGCCTAGCCAATGTCCAGGGATAATGATTTGTCTAACAACATCTGGAGGCCCACAGGTCCCTCATTCTTGCTCTAGACCACAGCAGCTTATGCCACAATAAATTGTTTCATCTTTCAGGTACCACAAGACTCTTAGTAGGAAGGTAAATTAAACTAAAAGGTAAAGGTAAAGGGACCCCTGACCATTACGTCCAGTTGTGACCGACTCTGGGGTTGCGGTGCTCATCTCACTCTATAGGCCAAGGAGCCAGCATTTGTCCACAGACAGCTTCCGGGTCATGTGGCCAGCATGACTAAGCCACTTCTGGCAAACCAGAGCAGCGCATGGAAACGCCGTTTACCTTCCCGCCGGAGCGGTACCTATTTATCTACTTGCACTTTGATGTGCTTTCGAACTGCTAGGTTGGCAGGAGCAGGGACCGAGCAATGGGAGCTCACCCCGTCGCGGGGATTCGAACCGCCGACCTTCTGATCGGCAAGTCCTAGGCTCTGTGGTTTAACCCACAGCGCCACCCGCATCCCTAAATTAAACTAGGTACATGCAAAAGAATGGCTCTCGATAAAACAAACAAGTAAGCTGGGCTGGGGCATTCGGATCCTTACCACTTAATCTCCGTTGCGTAGGTCCCCTGCACGAGTGCTGCTCGTGCACTCAGGGTCCTTGCTTTTGCGCTCTCCCCCTTTGATCTTCTTCCTAGTCATATGGCCACGGAAACTGGCCTGGATCTTGGCGGCAGCCGCGTTGGCACTGGGGTCATCCAAGGGAATATCCATGATGTCTTCATCCAGCTTGGTGCAAGCCCCTTCCTGCGAGAGAGAGAGAGGGAAGGAAGCAAAATAAACACAGGAGGTCCTCACGCCATCAGGCACATTCTTGTCAGGGACGAAGGAGAAGTACCAACAAAAGAAGAATGGCAGATGAAACTGATGGAATATCCAGAGATGGCGAAACTGATGGGAAAGATCTGAAACCAGGAAGATCAAGTATTTTCTAAGGACTGGAGTAAATTTGTAATTTATTTAAAAGACCACTGTAAACAGTTAAAATCTCTGGCAGGGATGTAAGGACACTCGTAATGTGGAACTATTTATGCTTATCATGGTTATTTAACAGATGGATAATGGTAAAAGATGCAGCAAATTTAATCTTAAACATGGAACTGATGGAGGGAAGGAAGGAGGTCCAAAGGTTCAAAGACCCTTGTACTTTAATGTTTGAAACTGTGGGGGAGGGAACAATTAAAAAATTAAAATATACAAATAAAAGTTCAGACCACCATCTTGATTCAAAATGTCATTCAATTGTATCCAAACATAGACAAAAACCTGCTCCTTGGTCTTAGGAACCAGCATGAACTGACAGCTTTCCAAGATATGGCTTTGATGTCATTCTGGACCATGGCTGTTTCTTGTCATATTATTCAAAGCAAAACAAACAAAGCAACCAACCCAGGAATGAACTAATGTTCATTTATCCCTGAAGTTCTTGTCAAGGGCTGTTTGTGCTAACTTTAATTACAGCTTGGTGCTGACTTCAACCCACCATAACTTCAGACTGCAAATAGCTATAGGTTTGTTGGAAATGACTAGGCTTTGTTGTGGTTTTGTCAGACAAGTGTGAGATTGTATTTTTTCTTTCCTTTCAAAACAAAAGAGGCAGCCAAGATTGAGGTGAAAAGCAGGAAAGGAAAGGAAAGGAATCAGCTTACTGTGTTCCTATGAATGGTTCGTATCTCACAAAGACATTATGTTATTCTAGCATATAGGACTTCATCCTAGGAGATGTCACCAAGGAGAACAGTTCTCTATGAGAAGGCATTCCTTATTTGAATGGTTCTGTGGTCCAAGTCTAGTTTAAAGATCAAGATATCATAAAAAGGGAGAGCAGGATGCAGACTTTGAGTTGCTCATCCACACCTGGATTGTTTAGGCCAGACGGCAGGTCCCCTGGCCACAGTCTTCCTCATTAAGGTGAGATATAATTTAAATTCTCTCCAGGTCTTCTACTCAGGATATGATCAGGCCAAAGCACTCATTAAACAACGTGTAGCAGTCATAGAGCGCCAATTGGATCTAGCCAGGACCCCAACTTTTATCACCAGTGAATCCACCAGGTACTTTGCCTCCCCCATGGCATATCTAACTAAACTCGAAGTCCCTTAAGCATCGGAGGGCCTTTACCCTAGCATGATGTCACGCCCTCCCCTCGGCTGTCATTGAAGGTCAATGGCTTACTTGGAGAGACAATGCCCCTGTGACCCTGGACAAATAGAAACAATAGAGCATGTGCTTCTCCAGTGCCTATACTATAGAGATGTTTGTATTAGTCTCACCTCCCCACTACTCCATAAGTACCCAGGGCGCACCAGACAATTCTATACCTCCCTGCTGCTTTCATATACCAACCCTGCTACAACCTACAAGGTTGCCAGATTCTGCACAGCCGTGTTCAAAATTCGTCGGGTGCCACAAACTAGATTTAATGAACACTCATATCAGAGTGCTCTCTAAATTGATAGCTACAGTTTTTTATATACTAACCTTTTATGCTCTTCCACATCTGTTGAATGCTCCTAAGTCTTCTTTTAGATTCTTTCAGCTTCTTGTAGTCTTTTATATAGTGGACACTTGGGTTGCGAACGGGATGCACATTCGCAATCCACAGCATTCATAACCTGCGCCTGCACATCTGCACACACGCGGGTTGCAATTTGGCACTTCTGCGCATGCACATACAGTGGTGCCTCGCAAGACGAAATTAATTCGTTCCGCAAGTCTCTTCGTCTTGCGAGTTTTTCGTCTTGCGATGCACGGTTTTCCATAGGAATGCATTGAAAATCAATTAATGCGTTCCTATGGAAACCGCCTTCCCCCGACCTCTTCTGGCGGGCGGCATTTTAAAATCGCCCGGGACAGCGGAGGACTTCTCCGCTGTCCGGGCAATTTAAAAGCCCCTGGGAAGGCAAGCAGGGGGGACAAAGACTTTTGCCCCCCGCCTGCCTTCAGAAGAGGTCCAGGACAGGCTTCGCGGACCTCTCCGCAAGCAGCGGGAGCGCTCCTTGCGGAGAGTTGCCAGCGCGCCCAGGCTTCGCGGCCCCGCCGCCCGGCTTCAGGACATCGTTCCGATGCCAGGCGGCGGGGGGAGGCTTTCTCGCCCCGCCGCCCGGCATCGGGACGATGCCCCGAAGCCGGGCGGCGGGGGGAGGCTTTCCCGCCCCGAAGCCGGGTGGCGGGGGGAGGCTTTCCCGCCCCGAAGCCGGGCGGCGGGGGGAGGCTTTCCCGCCCCGAAGCCGGGTGGCGGGGGGAGGCTTTCCCGCCCCGAAGCCGGGCGGCGGGGGGAGGCGTTCCCGCCCCGCCGCTCGGCTTCGGGACATCGTTCCGATGCCGGGCGGCGGGGGGAGGCGTTCCGGCCTCGCCGCCCGGCATCGGGGCATCCTTCCGAAGCCCGGCGGCGGGAGGAGGTGTCCCCGCCCCGCCGCCAGGCTTCGGAGGAGGTCCGAGGACAGCGGGGAAGACGAACTGCGCTTCCCCGCTGTCCCCGGAGATTTCCCTATGGGCTGTCGTCTTGCGAAGCAAGCCCATAGGGAAATTCGTCTTGCGAAGCGCCTCCAAAACGGAAAACCCTTTCGTCTAGCGGGTTTTCCGTCTTGCGAGGCGTTCGTCTTGCGGGGCACCACTGTAGTGTGATTTAGCACTTCTGCGCATGTGCAACTGCTGAAACCCAGAAGTAACCCTTTCTGGTACTTCCAGGTTTGGCGGTCCGTAACCCGAAAAAAACGCAACCTGAAGCGGCTGTAACCCGAGGTATTGACTGTATATACCTTCTGTTTTAATACTTCTTAGCTTTCCAACACGGTTTACAAATTTTAAATGATTGTACCCGACCCTACTTATGCTGGTCTATGACTGTAATAAAGATTTGATTGTTTGATTGATATAATTTAAATTATCATTGTGATTTCTAACATTGCATCTGTACCTATGTAAATTTCATGCAAATCTGCGCCTCCTTTTTGATGATGTGTTAAGGGACTGCCCAACCAGAACACCAGACTCCTTCCTGGATGGCAGGTTACTGTTGCAGACTAGATGCAGACAGAAGATGAGCTTCCTTGCTGGATCAGGGTAGTTGCCCATCTAGTTCAGCATCCTTTTCTCACAGTGGCCAACTAGATGCCTCTGGGAAGCCCACAAGCTGGACTTGAATGCAGCAGCCCTCTCTCCAGCTGCGGTTCCCATCAACTGATATTCAGAGGCATGCCACAGATCCTCCAAGCATCCCTATGTTCCAGGGACAGTCCCGGATTCACAGAAGTCGTCCCGGTTTCTGATTTGATCCCAGAATGTCCCGCTTTTCCTTGGGAGGTCCCTATTTTCATCTGAGGAATGTTGGAGGGTATAGTAGGAGGTATCTATTTCCGTTGGAGAAATGTTGGAGTTATGCAACTCCTAAGCCAAGGAGATAAGTAATTATATAACCTTTAGAAGACACCTGAAGGCAGCCATGTATAGGGAAGCTTTTGTTAATGTTTTATTATGTTTTTATATACCTGGAAGCTGCCCAGAGTGGAAGAAGAAGAAGAAGAAGAAGAAGAAGAAGAAGAAGAAGAAGAGGAGGAGGAGGAGGAGGAGGAGGAGGAGGAGGAGGAGGAGGAAAGTAGGTCGTTCCTATTTGCATCGGAGAAATGTTGGAGGGTATGATACTACCTACGGAAGAAAATAAACATCATGGCTAGTAAAGGTAAAGGTAAAGGACCCCTAGATGGTTCAGTCCAGACAAAGGCGACTCTGGGATTGTGGCACTCTTTTTGAGTTCAGGTCGAGGGAGCCGGCGTTTGTCCACAGGCAGCTTTCCGGGTCATGTGGTCAGTGTGACTAAACCACTTCTGGCACACCGGAACACCTTGATGGAAACCAGAGCGCACGGAAACACTGTTTACCTTCCCGCCACAGCAGTACCTATTTATCTGCTTGCACTGGCATGCTTTTGAACTGCTAAGTTGGCAGTAGCTGGGACACAACCATTGGGAGCTCACCGCGTGGTGGGGATTCGAACCACCAACCTTCTGATCGGCAAGCCCAAGAGGCTCAGTGGTTTAGACCTACGTCCCCTTTTACCTTTTAGCTCATGGCTAGTAACCACTGACAGCCAGGACCAAGTAGAACAAGCAAAAGGAAAAGCTTTAGCAATGTATACTGATGTATGCGTGAACATATGCCTTGAGTAAGTAGCGATCCACAATATAAGCATTGGGTGCTGTGACGTGTTGTATTTATAACTGTTTCCCTGTTTTCACCTGTGAAACAGTGGGACATATGGAACAGCCTAGCCCAGCCTCCCCTTGTCTCCATTCTCAGGAATCAGATTATATAACACTAGCCCTACTGCCACTGGATCGGAGGAGTTGCACAAGAAAAGCGTTTTAGAAATAAAAAACCTAGCCTCCTTCTCCCCCCCGCCCTTTCTTTTTGTAGTCATCTAGAAAGGCTCATCGCCCCAAATTGTGACTCACATTATGCCTCATCTGGGAGAGAGGGTACAGAAGCAATTCTGCCAAAGAAGCTAAAACACCATAATGGGATAATTGGTTACCTGCCAGAGTTGAGTTGCTGACAGCCAGCCATGCTAACTTGCACGCATGTGATATTCATTGCTGAATATATTGCATACACCTGAGCCTTGTCTATGAAATAGCACTCCCCCCCCCCCCACAACACACCTCCAGTGCTGTTCCTAGAGCTCTCACAGTGCTAAAATAGAACTATGCCTTTTAAAGAAAAGCGTCTTGCTGGCTTCAATCTGTCCTAAAGATTTAATTGATCCAAAGCTGCCTTTTTGGCTGAGTGATGGAGGAATGTATTCTATGCACAGAGTGTTGCCTAGCTGCATAGGAAAAATGTTTCCTGTTCTAAAAGATTAGATTTCTGCCATTCTTACACACAGTAACACAATTGTAGGCTTTTTTCCTGCCCACAATTGAATCACTATGATTGTTTTATCGGTATTATTGTCAGGATTCTGGCAGGGGATCAATTGAATAGAAGCCTGTATAATTAGACTTTGCAACTTCTGGACCTTCATTTATCCACAGACACCAGAAGGATGCACAGAACTTTTTTTTTTCAGCTTTAGTGTCCAAACCTCTTTTTAAAGAGATTGTGTCCAAACTTCTTCTTTCAACCTTCCCCCTAACGTTATCCTTGCAACAGCATTGCGAGGGAAGCTAACTGGGAAATGGTATCAAGGATTTGAGTCCTTGATCTAGCATGATGTTTTAACCTCTGTGCCAAAGTGGTTTTATGTCTCTGACCCCGAACTATAAACAGGGCCCACAGGCATGGGCAGGTCACACCCTGACATCATATGGCCCAGACAATTTTCTCTCTTTTTGTTTATTTTTTAATGGTTTTAAAATAGATCAAAACTACAACTAATCCAGAATGTTTTCTATATTTCATTAATGTATTAATGAATATTTATACCCCACCTACGGACTGAAGTTCTAGAGATGTCTTACAATACATTTAAAACACAATTAAACAGACAGTGATGCAAATGTTGAAATATACTAAAAAATAAAAAAAAATGTCCAGTAGCACCTTAGAGACCAACTAAGTTTGTTCTTGGTATAAGCTTTCATGTGCATGCACACTTCTTCAGATACAAATGTTGTTACGGCAGTATAAGGTGTACATAAGTCCTGCCCCCCCCCCTGCCTTGTACTCAATGTTCCTACAAATGCCATTTTGTAGCTGAATCTCCTGGCTGTTGAAGCAGCTAAATGCTAGTGCCACCAAGTCTAGGAAGTCCTCACTGGGTGGCTCCTGCTGCTGCTATAGAGGCTCCCACCGTGGTCAATCACTTCTGGGAAGCCCAGAAACAGGAGCTGACAACAGGCCTCAGGTGGCCTTAAAGGTAAAGGGACCCCTGACCATTAGGTCCAGTCGTGGCCGACTCTGGGGTTGCAGCGCTCATCTCGCTTTACTGGCCGAGGGAGCCGGTGTACAGCTTCCGGGTCATGTGGCCAGCATGACAAAGCCGCTTCTGGCGAACCAGAGCAGCACACGGAAACGCTGTTTACTTTCCCGCCTTTACTTTACCTATTTATCTACTTGCACTTTGACGCGCTTTCGAACTGCTAGGTTGGCAGAAGCAGGGACCGAGCAACGGGAGCTCATCCCATCGCGGGGATTCAAACCCCCGACCTACTGATCAGCAAGTTCTAGGCTCTGTGGTTTAACTCACAGCGCTACCCGTGTTCCTTGATGACAACATTACACCTCCCCTATTGCTTTTCCCCAGCAATATTCAGAATCAGAAGCAGGACGCCTCTGGTCCTGAAGGCAATAAACAACCATCATGACAAGTAGTCATTGGTAGGCTTATCCTCAATCAATTTGTCTCACCCCCACATTTAAAGCTCAGTTGGAGGCCATCACCATATCTTACAGTAGCAAATTTCATCATTTATCTATGTGTTGTGTGAAGATGTGTTTCCTTTTGTATCTGCTGAATCTCCTACTCTAAGGAATCTATTTCTTGGGGTCGACACACAGCAGGGAAATAGATGACTTCCTCAAAATGCTTTCCATTGCAACATGCAAACAGTGTTGAATCATAGACACCCCCAGAGTCTTCATTTCCTAGGCTAATAACAGACTGCTGAATTACACAGAGCTGTATGGCATCTCTTAGGGTTTCGCTGAATGCTACAGTAGCAACATAATAAATAGGGCATCATATAAATGTAGTGTACAAGGTGTTCCCCTAAGCCACTTAATTTCTAGTTCTGCAAGGGTCACAAGTGACTGTGATCATCCCAGTCCCATCTTTAAATCCTTAGAGCCAATCCCTCTATCTACCACGACACGTTAGGAATGCAGGAATTTGGGAAGCTGCCTTATAAAAAAAAGTGGCTAAACATGCTAATTTGGGTTTCACACGGTAGCTTATTTACCCCCACATTTCTACATCATTCTGTTCATTTTTATTTTTTAAAGTTGTTACGAAAACACACCGGAAAATTTTTGTATGCAATTTTGCCTAGCATATACAGTGTCACAAAGCAATCGTCCTTAATATAGCACATTAAAAAATGTTATTTCGACTACTGCATGCATTTTTACACACACTTTAGTATGTGAGGTTTTCTACACATAAGTTGGCTGGAGAACTACACTGCAAAATTCAGGGAAGTGCAAATTTCAAACGACGACTGTGCTTCGGTTTGAATGTTGTTTTGGGAACCGTGAACTAGATCGATCCAGTTTTAAATGCGAACTGAATTGAATGTGTCACTTATGCAGAGCTAGACTGGTTTATATTTTTGACACTGACTCTCTGGGGTTTCAGGCGGGTGTCATTTCCAAGCCTTACCTGGAGATACCAGGGATCAAACCTGGAACCCTTTACATGCAAGGCGTGTGTTCTGCCAATGAGGTACAACTCTCTTCCCTGCGGTTAGAACCAGGGGGAGCAGACTGAGCAGGTGCACAGAACACCTGGCTATAGTCTTCCCACTATAGCAAAATGTAATCATTTCTACATTTGCATCTGTACATATAAATTAGCACGTGTCGTTTTTAAGCAAATCAATGTCCTATCAATTTATTTTTGCTTCCACTCAGTCTTGAGACATCTTGTCTGCTTCGGGTCCCACCAACACATAAACCACTCCTACTTTTGGGGAAGATTTTGGTAACTTTTGCAGAAGAGCCTCAATCAATCAAAATGTTTATTCAGCTTTACGCCCATCATGAAACACAACACAACAAAACAAAGCACACCAGAAGCCAGTAGCTCCAGGAAGGGGGACAATTCATCCATCATAGTCTGCCTTAAATGAGGGTGGATAAAAATCAATGATTTTTTTTAAAAAAAAGAAAAACAGATTTTTTTATTTAAATTGTGTTTTTTTTTTTTTATTTAAATTGATTAAATGGTGGAATCCATTCATTTCAGCAGGTCAGCTATGAGTAGAAGTTTGCTGGATCTGTGTTACTAATACTGTATAGCATTAACTGATTGCAGCTAAGCAACTGGTTAGAAATCTTCATCAACTGTTTTCCTTTTATTACCGAAATCAAAGGGACTAGAGACCTACTTTTTGAAAAAGCTTTGCATGTAGGAAGGTCCAGGTTAAATCCCAGCATCTCCAAGAAGGGCTGGGGATGTCTAAAGTTGTGGAGAGCCGCTGTAGTCTATGTAGATAATATTCACCTAGAATGATCAGTGGCCTGGCTCACTATAAGGCAATTTCCTATGTCGCCATGTTCTTCTTCTCACTGCTGCACAACTTGTTTGAGGTTGAATCCTGACAAGACAGAAGTACTGTTTTGGAGGAACAAGGGGCGGGCGGGTATGGAGGACTCTCTGGTCCTAAATGGGGTAACTGTGCCCCTGAAGGTGCACAGCCTGGGGGTCATTTTGGACTCACAGCTGTCCATGGAGGAGCAGGTCAATTCTGTGTCCAGGGCAGCTGTCTACCAGCTCCATCTCGTATGCAGGCTGAGACCCTATCTGCCCGCAGACTGTCTCATCAGAGTGGTACATGCTCTAGTTATCTCCCGCTTGGACTACTGCAATGCTCTCTATGTGGGGCTACCTTTGAAGATGACCCAGAAACTACAACTAATCCAGAATGCGGCAACTAGACAGGTGACTGGGAGCTGCCGCCAAGACCATATAACACCGGTCTTGAAAGACCTACACTGGCTCCCAGTACGTTTCTGAGCACAATTCAAAGTGTCAGTGCTGACCTTTCAAGCCCTAAACGGCCTCAGCCCAGTATACCTGAAGGAGCATCTCCATCCCCATCGTTCAACCTGGACACTGAGGTCCAGCGCCGAGGGCCTTCTGGTGGTTCCCTCACTGCAAGACGTGAAGTTACAGGGAACCAGTCAGAGGGCCTTCTCAGTATTGACACCTGCCCTGTGGAACGCCCTCCCATCAGATGTCAAGGAAATAAACAACTATCTGACTTGTAGAAGACATCTGAAGGCAGCCCTGTTTAGGGATGTTTTTAATGTTATATGTTTTATCACATTTTTAATATTTTGTTGGAGGCCTCCCAGAGTGGCTGGGGAAACCCAGCCAAATGGGTGGGGCATTAATAATAATAATAATAATAATAATAATAATAATAATAATAATAATAATAATTGCCTTGATATACATGGCACACAAGCATTTAGAGATAAACATGATGCTTTTTCTTATCCACCCAAGGCATCTCAAGAACTCTTCTGTATTAGTCTGACAGCAACTCACAGAAACAAAGAATGCAATACAAAATGCAACACTTCAAATCAGCACTGTATGCTTATAAATGCGATCATACACTACTGTAAGCCCAGTTACTTTGACGGCACTGTAGCAGCATAAATGATCCGCCACCCTTAAAACCTGCTCATGTTTTAAACCTGTCATTTATTTTATTTTGGTTTTATTTTAAACGCATCAAACTGTTGAAGGCTTGATTTTTCTGGAAGCTATTTTGAGGTGCACTTAAAATGAACCACGCCACATAGTAAGCATTGGCTGTGTTATATCACGTTTTTCTCCAGCCTGTGTTTGGCGCATTAACATTGCACCGCTGGGAATGGTTACATAAGCCCATCTCCTTTTGGCGGGGTGACCATCGTTCTTAACACCCCTGCTATTTACAAGCCCTGAGTGGGCTTCCATTTTTGATGCTCGGAAAGCCTTGTCCGATTATTGGCGGACAACTTTGCTCTGCCTGTGCAGGAGAGATGGACAGACATCACGTAAAACTGCTATCTTTTATCCAGGCAAATGACGTACGGTCCAGCTGTTTGCTGCATCGGTGAGACAAGACAAGTGGGACAAGGAGGGGGTCTATTGATTAGCAGATGATTCACGACAGGAGAGAAAAAGTTACTGTATTGGCCTGAATATAAGCCACACTTTTTACCCCCAAATTCCAACCGTGAAAAGTTAACATGCTGCTTAAATTCGCGACCTTACAAAAATGGGCTTTTACATTATTGCCGCTGAAACAGACATACGGTAAAACAGAACACAAAAAAAAAAAGTTTTATTGCCAATTTGGAAGCTTGAGACTGTTGTGGAATTAATTCTAATGTCATTCATAGCTTTCCCCGTATTCTACAGTGCAGTATTGTTTTTTTATTTACACTGACGGTGCTACGAACAGGTGTTTAACCCACTTGCGGGTCCTCTCCAGTATCCATAGGATTTTCTTCTATATTTGCCATTTACGGGTGTGAGTGCCTGGGGGATTGTAGCAACTGAATAGCAATTTGCTGTTTTAGCGATTGTACAGTAACTTTTGCGGGCTTGCAAGATCAAAAGCTTAAATGGGCTCGGAGTTACAATTCTACCAACTGCAATGACTTTCAGCCTGCAACCCAATTTTAAGGGAGCGGCTTATATTTGGGTATTCTCCCCCCAAATATTTTTTTTAAGGTGCTGCTTATTGGCCGGTGTGGCTTATATTTGGGCCAATACGGTAACTGTCTATAGAGCACGTAATTAACTTATGGCATTCAATGTGGCAAAATGTGGTGATCAGCACCAGCAACAGGTTTGAGGGGGCCCTGTGCAAAATGGCCACTGGTGTTGCCCGCACCCTGTTAGCTAGTACTTGTGGACTTGTGGGACAGCACTCTGAGCAGTTCAAGGTGGTAGGTTTGGTCTAATTACCATTTTAATTTCCCAGAATCCCCCACCCCAAAGGATGACTACATTTTGTTTTGCGCTTTGTTTCAGGAAGTGCAAATCAGGAAATATGCCTTTAGGTACAAACTGAATCAATTTTCTGCCCAATCCCTAGTTGCTGCCTTGGCTATCCCTGCCCTACAATAACCTTGATACATAATTTAAAGACTTTCTCTCTGTTTTTCAACAGTGCAATGTTACTTGATAGTTAACTGATACAGAATGGGTCCTCTTGGACTAATCTGATAAGCAGAATTGGGGCGTTGCTAGGTTCTTAAAAGATTCAATGCACAAGCCCAGAGACAGACATTTGCATTAACATTGCACAGACTAATTGATATGTGCAGATGCAAATCTAGAATTTAAATGTCACAGGAGAGAAGACAAACCAACTAATTTCCCATCCATATCTTCAGATAAATTCTACATTTAATTTGCACCCCACCCAGATCAGTTCCTCTTCAATTCATTTACTCCCGGTTAATTTCCCAACAGATCCTTCTCCACATCCATTCTATTCTTCTTCAACAGCTCCCATTTGTTGGCCTCTCAAATTGTCCCTAGATAAAGTCAGCTCAAATTAATTTATTGATGTATCCCCCCACCCTGCTGAGACCACCCACCTCACTCAATTTTCCTCACACTTCTTACCCACCCAGAAACTGTCAGGGCAGTTCAAGGTGGGTTCATATGACATGGATGCCAAACCTTTTTCTAAGAATGCCCATAGCCAGACTCATTCATGGAAAGATGGCATTTAGACCTCTGTTCGTACAGAAGGTTTGTGGGCATTCTTTTTAAAGATGGTTTTAAACTGTATGTGTTCACATACACCTCTGCTGTCATACTTTCATGAAAAACTTTCTAGATTGGATTATTGCATTGCCCCTGACATTCATTTCTCTAAAGGCCCTTGTCCCAGAAATGTGATGGTCTTACTTACTAAGGAAAGCTAGCTATAACACCATACCCTTTCTCAGGTGAAAACAGGGACATCCTATTCCATAATAATTATAATTATGTTAATTAATGTAATTACAATTATTTATACCCTGTCCATGTGACTGGATTGCCCCAGCCACTCTGGGCAGCTTCCAACATATATAAAAACATAATAAAACCTTAAACATTAACAAAAACTTCCTGACACAGAGCTGCCTTCAGATGTCTTCTAAAGGTTGTATAGTGACTTATCTCCTTGGCTCGGGGGTTGCGTGACTCCATACCCTCCAACATTTCTCTGATGAAAAGAAGAACGTCCTAAGGAAAAGCGGAACATTCTGGGATCAAATCAGAAACAGAGATGGCTTCCAGAAAACCATGACTGTACCTGGAAAATAGGGACACTTGGAGGGTCTGTAACACTCGGTCACAATTCCCCACATTTTGTGGAATGGCTCAGTGTGGTATAGCATCTGCTTTGCACGCAGAAGGTCACAGGTTTAATCCTGGCATCTCCGGGTTGATTTGGGAAAGACTTCCTGTCTGAAATCCAGGACAGCTGCTGCCAGTCCGTGTGGATAATACTGAACTAGATGTACCCAATAGTCTGACTTGTTATAAGGCAGCCTCCCGTGTATGGGGACTAATTATCAGTTTGCATTTCTTAGTGCATAAAGTGTTGTTCTGATGTGTAGAGATCTTTCCTACTCTAATTAATTCAAGAGGGTTCTGGAAGCTTCTCTGTGTGAAAGGAACAAGCAGAAGGTTCATGATGTTTGGGTTATTCGTTCCGAGAAGCTGAGTACAGCTGGTCTAAACTAGTTCTGATATCTCCTCTGTCAAGGTCATGCTGAGTATAATAGTAAGGCCAGAAAGAGCCTGGGTTTCACTCTTTCTATCTCTCTTTTCTTCTGGTGCGCTGTTCTGTACACAGTATGCTTAGTGTTAAGGTTTAGACTTATTATAAGTTACAGTAGTTTTCGCTCTATAAGACACACTTTTTCCCTTCTAAAAAGTAAGGGGAAATGTGTGTGCGTCTTGTGAAGCAAATGCAGGCTGCGCTGCTAAGCCAGAAGCCAGAACAGGGAGAGGGAGCGCTGTGCCCTGTGGAGGCTTCGCGCAAAGCTAAACCAGCTATCCCAAAAGCCAGATCCCTCTTGCTGTTCTGGCTTCTGGGATTCAGAATTTTTTTTTCTTCTTGTTTCCTCCCCCCCCCCCCAAACTAGGTGCGTCCTATCGTCTGGTGCATCCTATAGAGCGAAAAATATGGTATTGTAAGTTTAAGTTAATTCTGCTGCAACTGGATTTCTTGTGGACAGTGCCAATCCTGAGTGTATTGGATTTGTAACCATTATGCTCATTTGCCTTCAGTAGCAGTCAAGCTCTGCTGGATGAAATATTAATTGCCTCTGGTCTGTTTTTTGGGAATCCTGCAACGTGTTTAAGTTTTTACTCTGCTAACTACACGCTGGAGTTCTACTCTGGATCAATATTGAGTAGAATTCCATGACACTAATGCCCTGGAGAGACATGATGTCACGGTCACTCCAGGAAATTAGAAATATGGCTTGCGGACCTGGGGAGAGGTGTTGGCGACAGTGGACCCTGCCAGGAATTGGGACCCCTTGCAGCTGCCCAAGGAGGCCAGAGGCTCACTCCGTGCCTGGTCACAGCTAATGATGAGTTACAGGAAAATAAGGGCAGATGGAGTGGGATGAGAATGCCAGCAACGATATTTCTAAGAAATGCTATTACATTGCATGGGGCACATCTCAGTGCAGAAAGGTCAACCCGCCAGAAGCACTTGCTGTTTGGAACTCAAAGACAAAACTCATCTTCCCACCTGATCCCCCTAAATGGCTCCATGTTGATGTGCCCTTTTGTTGAGACTCACCTGATGGCTTCTTCCAACTGCATTGACTCCACTGTAGAAACAGCACAGAATCCTGGGAACTGTAGTTTAGCCCCCCCACAGAGCTACAGTTCCCAGCACCCTTAACAAACTACAATTCCCAGAGGGGAGAAAATGTGCTTTACATGTGTGGTGCGTGTGCAGGATTTTTTTTTAAAAAAATTGCTTCCTTTTTTTCTGGAATGGCTCCCTTACCTTTAATAACCAAGACCATAAGAAATCCAGACAATGAAGCTGTATCCACTGGTACACTGGGAACATTTTCTCCAAATCTCTGCCTGAAATTGGATGCATTTTGTTTGTTTGCGATCATCTACTCTGAAAACTGGCATCATTGTGTAGGATCAGGAAGGAGCTGTAATGCATGGGTGGCATCTACAGTGGTACCTCGGGTTACATACGCTTCAGGTTACATACGCTTCAGGTTACAGACTCCGCTAACCCAGAAATAGTACCTCAGGTTAAGAACTTTGCTTCAGGATGAGAACAGAAATCGTGCTCCGGCAGCAGCGGGAGGCCCCATTAGCTAAAGTGGTGCTTCAGGTTAAGAACAGTTTCAGGTTAAGAATGGACCTCCAGAACAAATTAAGCACTTAACCTGAGGTACCACTGTATAGGGAAAGGACTGCAGCTCAGGGACAAAGCCATGCTCCGATCCGAATGCTGACATCTCCGGTTTAAAAGGATCAAGTGGCAGGTGGTGTGAAAGGTTTTGTCTTCACCTCAGACCCTGGAGAGTGTCACTGCTAAGTCAGAAAAAAACAATACTGAGCTAGGTGCAGAAATAAGCTGATGATATATAGCAGCTGATTTATGCAGAGCAAACCCCTTGAAGGAAAAGGAGCAGGACACAACAGTTTTTTCCTGGGCAGTTGACAATCCTCTACAGAAGAGAGACAGACAGGTGGCCAGACAGCTGGGCATTAACATGCCCACCACAACTCTGCTGATGCCTCTAGAAAGGTCCTGAGCTGCCCTCCTTGCAGCCAGTGGTGGAGGAAGACACTTGGGTGCCTGGGGCGGTGTGCCCAGGGGCAGGGCGAGTTGCCCACAGGGGTGGGGTGCACCACAGGGCCTCCAGAGCCTAACTGCCTCCTCTCACTTTGCCACACTACAGCTGGGTGGGGGGAGGCAGCGGGCGGATCGTTTGGGCAGTGCAGAGCCTGCATGCGCCCAAGCCACTGCATCTTTCCCAGGAGAGACGTGTGGCTCAGGCGCACTGCAGGCCCCACAGTGAGTGCCTCCCGGCATTTTGTCATCCCCCTCAGTGGTGACACCCGGGGCAGCCCGCACCTACCGCACCCCCCTTCCTCAGCCCCTGCTTGCAGCCCATCCCCCAACAGTGGGCATTCAGTGAAGTCCCATCATGTGGACATCACTATCAAAGATATCAAAAGAGCCCTATGTTAGCCCTCTTGGCTTCCATGCTTGGAGAAGGGAGGCGGGTGGTAGGCAGCAGAGGCAAGGCAGAGCAGTAGCAGGGCCAGAGTGCTTGTGGGTGAGGGCTGGGGATGAGCAGATGTCCCCACTTGCTCAGATGTGGGCCTTGTCAGAGTCCCAGCAATCCCAGCCCTTCACACCTGTTCTCTGCTGGTGGCACATTGTGGAATGCATCATTTGGATCTGTGCCAATGTCCTTAAGGGAGGAGAGCAGCTGAGTTAAATGGCCCTGTCCTTCTTAAAGACTCTGTTAGAACTTAACCCCTAACCATCCATCTTTCCCCCCCTCCTTTTTTTTGCATTTAATATTTGTTGATTTTTTAAGTACAGTGGTACCTCGGGTTACAGACGCTTCAGGTTACAGACTCCGTTAACCCTGAAATAGTACCTCGGGTTAAGAACTTTGCTTCAGGATGAGAACAGAAATCGTACTCTGGCGGTGCAGCAGCAGCAGCTGGAGGCCTCATTAGCTAAAGTGGTGCTTCAGGTTAAGAACAGTTTCAGGTTAAGAATGGACCTCCGGAACAAATTAAGTACTTAACCCGAGGTACCACTGTATACATCACAATTATCATTCTCCATCAGAGATATACAGAAGAAGAAGAAAATACTCAAATGTTGAAAAATGAAATAAAATTCTGTTTAAAAGTATTAAGACTTCCCTCCACCCGAACATGGGTCCTCTACAATTCTATATTAACTGCATATTGAATAACATCTAGTTCATATTTATCCAGTATGTCCATAAGTTATGTCACCTTGCAGGAGTCATTCAAGGCCTGCCAAAGATTCCAGATGTTCACAGTGATCTTTTAAGGATTGTCTGTATTTGTCCCATTCTGTGATAAATTTTTGGTCGTCATGATTCCTAACTTTCCTCATTAGTCTTGCCATCTCAGCGTACTCAAATAATTTTGTCTGCCATTCCATTTTTGGCGGTATATTATCTCCTTTCCAGCATTGGGCTGATAGCATTCTCACAGCTGTGGTTGCATACATAAATAACATCCTCAAATCTTTTGGTATATCTACGCCTATAATACCTTGGAGAAAGGCTTCAGGTCTTTTTGGCGAAGGTTAATTTAAACTTCTTTTTTAGTTTGTTGTAAATCATATCCCAAAATCCCTCCCCCTCCTTTTCTTTTGGTAATATATTTGTGCTGAAGAAAAGTAGCTGCGCTCCCTCCAAATTGGAAGGCTGTCTCCACACAGCCCTGCCCAGAACCCCAGCAGCCCACACACCCTGCCAGCAAATGCAGGCAGACAAACATATAAATAAGCAAAGAAGATGGCACACAGTTCTGCTTTCTGCAGACAAGTCACCTGGTTTCCATCCCACTTAATGCAACGAAATACGACTCTGCCAGCCATCTCCTAATTGAAATTGCTGAAAACCAACCCGAGTCCCTTGGGAGCTGCCGGCACGCCGGCACTGACATCCCCTGGCTTGGCAAATAGGATCACGGGGAAATTCCAACAAAAGCTCTAAGTGAGCGGATCATGTCCTTTCCCCCATCTAGCTCTGCGGACGTGGGAGAATTTCTGGGTCAGGCTGTTAGAAGAAATCCAGGCTTCCTCTTGACGCTGATGGGTTTCAGTCGATGGGGACTCAACTCTCATTTTACCTTGCAAGTCCAATAACCTTTGGAGAAGCCTTTTCCAAGCTGCTGCCCTCCAGGTGTGGTTGGAAGGCAACTCTCATCAGACCCAGCCAACAGGACCAGGGACCAGGGATTGAAAGCCATAGCAGCTTGGGGGAAGGCTGCTATAGTTTTTCACATCCCTAAATGCAATAAAACATCAAACATTAAAAACTTCCCTAAACAGGGCTGCCTTCAGATGTCTTCTAAAAGTCAGGTAGCTGCTTATTTCCTTAACATCTGATGGGAGGGTGTTCCACAGGGAGGGTGCCACTACCGAGAAGGCCCTCTGCCTGGTTCCCTGTAACCTCACTTCTCGCAGGAACCACCAGAAGGCCCTCGGAGCTGGACCTCAGGGTCCAGGCTGAACAATGTAGGTGGAGACACTCCTTCAGGTATACAGGGCTGAGGCCGTTTAGGGCTTTAAAGGTCAGCACCAGCATTTTGAACTGTGCTTGGAAGTAGGTCTTTCAGGACCAGTGTTACTGGTATATGGTCTTGGCGCCAGTCACCAGTCTAGCTGCTGCATTCTGGATTAATTGTACCTTCAAAGATAGCCCCACATAGAGCAGGGCATGTGAATACTTGCCAGTGTTGTGGGATGTGCAGCCGCATATGCTGCCAGCACAGAGATGGGGGATGTGTGCTCCTCTAGATGTGGTTGGACTCCAGCTCCCACCATTCCCAACTACTGGCAATGCTGCTTTGAGGCTGATGAGAGCTCAACGATAAGTCCCCCATCCCTGCCTTAGCATCTTATGGGTGATGATTGGGACATGCTTGCAACATTCCCATTCTAATAATAAGGTTCTCATCATAAGCCACACACCCAGGAACAGCATCAGGAATCAGCGTGGTTGAGCATCTGCCATGCCATCCCTCCAGTTGGGGTTCCACTGCTAATCCATCCCTGCTGCTACTTCTGCTGTTGCTGCTTGCTCACCCTCCCTCTTCAAGCAAGCAGCAAGAGGAGCATAAAAAAGTGAAGATATAATAATAATAATATTTATACCCCACCCATCTGGCTAGGTTTCCCTAGCCACTCCAGGCAGCTCTCAACAGAATATTAAAAACACAATAAAACATCAAACATTAAAAACTCCCCTAAACAGGACTGCCTTCAGATGCCTTCTAAAAGTCAGGTAGTTGATTATTTCCTTGACATCTGATGGGAAGGCATTCCACAGGGCGGGCGCCACTACCAAAAAGGCCCTCTGCCTGGTTCCCTGTAACCTTGCTTCTTGCAGTGAGGGAACTGCCAGAAGGCCCTCAGAGCTGGACCTCAGTATCCAGGCTAAACAATGGTGGTGGAGACGCTCCTTCAGGTATACTGGGCTGAGGCCGTTAGGGCTTTAAAGGTCAGCACCAACACCTTGAATTGTACTTGGAAACATACTGGGAGCCAATGTAGATAGCCATATCTTTGTCATTTCTCTCTCTGGGAGGGGATGGTAGTAAGGAATGGATTGTGTCCATAGCAGAAGAGCGGCAATGACGGTGAAAGGACCTAGAGACCAAGTGAGATGAATTAAGGTGGAATGAGTGTGTGTTTTAGAGACAGCTAAGAGGTGGGTGATGTTGTGGCCCCCTTCAGATACTTGAAGGGCTGTCGTGATGACAGAGCAAATTGATTTTCCATTGATCCAGAAGGCAGGACTTGAACCAACACATTCCATTCACAACAAAGGGGATTTCAATGAAACAACAGGGAGAATTTCATAGCATGAGCTGCAGCACAGGGGTGGAAAACCTTTTCCACCCTGAAGGCCACATTCCATTCATTGTAAGCTTCTGGGGGCCACAAGTGTGCGCTGGGGCAAAAGCAGGTGGACCAACAAATGTGAGTTTTACCACCTTTTGGCATAGTAGGCTGGTTTCTTCACACACACCCTTCTCTCCTCTATCCAGGCAAGCAAGAAGCATTGCCAGAGTACAGAAGCATATTCCAGTCAGGTAAAAACACCTGAAAAAAGGTGTGAAGCGAGGCTGGCAAAAGTGTATGAGAGCAAGGGTGGAAGTAGGCCTGGGGGAATTGCCAAAGGCCAGATAGAGAGTACCAACCTTGTGGCTCCCCACCCTTGGGAGCCAGTGTGGCATAATGGTTAGAGTGTTGGACTAAGGACCTGGGAGAGCAGGGTTCGAATCCGCACGAGGCAGCCTTGGGCCATATCAAGTCACAGCCTTGTTGTGAGGATGAAATGGGGAGGAGAAGAACCATGTACACCACCTCGAGCTTCTTGGAAGGAGAAGAAGACGTAGTATATAAATGTAAGAAAATAAGATTGCATCAGAAATCTTTTCTTCGGACTTTTTAAAGCAAGTGATGGATTACCACCAATCAGAGAAGCCATAGCAGCAGATTCCCTGACCTAGATGATCTTTGAGGTCCTGTTTAGCTCCATGATTCTATGAAGGAACGAAGCCCGCAGGAACGTACCTTGTCCAAGGGCCACCCCCCAAGCTTCAAACTGGCATCACCCACCTTCTCCACTGTTAAAAAATGCTGAAAGCCCTTCTCCAAATGCCATATCCATTGATTATGCAGTGAATTAAAAGCCAAGAGCATGTTTTTCATTTCCAGTTAAAGATATAACAGAGAAACATATTTGCTCACACAAGATAGCCCTGGAATATGTTATCAACACTTGGTGAAGTGGCCAGAGGTACCTTCTTCACAGTTCCAATGAACAGGCATTTATCTGGATGTAACTAGGGGCCTCAAGATGCATTCACCCAACCACTCGGTTATCTTAGACTTCTCCAACCCCTAGGAATGGACCTGAATCCTGAAAAGGGGGCGCAACTACCAACTCACACTCAGAAAATTTGAACACAGCACTCCTCAAAGGAGTCCTAATAAGCAGGAAATGATTGTGGGCATATTTCCAGTATTGTTTGCAGTTCCTTAAACTAGGGATGAGGGAATCTGTGGCCCCCACAGCCAACACGGTCAATGATTGGCCACATGTTCCCCATCGCCACCTTAGCCCCTTTGCCAACAGAACGTGTGAACATACCAACAGCACTTATTTTTGTGTGTGGGTTAATCTCGAAATCAAGGGTAGCCAACAGGGTGTTGCACCACAACTTGCATGGCTGGTCATGCTGGCTGGAGCTGATGGGAGCCAGAAAACCAACACTAGAAGGGAACAATGTTGGCTACCCTTGCTCCAAAGGTTGAAAAATGAAGGAAACCCAGGGGGGAAAGCTTGCAAAATATGCATGTTCTACCCAACGCTGCCAGCCTTCAAATGCTTTTCCCACCCAAAAGCGCAAATCCGATTTAAGACTTCCAGCAGTCCAAAGTTCATTGTTTTAGTGTGTTTCTTTCAAAGGGGTGAAAAAAAAGAAAAACCCTGATCCGTGAATTTAGTCAGCGGTTGCTGCTTGTTCTTCTTTCTCAGCCCCTTTATATATATATAAAAGAGCCATTATTTCCCCTCATCTCTTTTTCTCCCCAGTACAGGAGCAGAAATAAGCAGCAAACTCCCACACAGAAACTAACAGTTCTGCTGGTCCTGTTATTGCTATTTCCACACTTAGCTTTCTGGCAACTAGAAATCGCTGTGCCACACAGAGCAGCCAACTTAAAAGATCCAAAAGACAGACTCCTATTATTTAAAATATTGCAATAAAAAAGTCAATGCACCACATCTAATTTAAAGTTATTAAATAGGCTCAGGGCAGCTGGTAGAATTTCCTATCCATCAGGCAGGGAGGGGAAATTCCAAAATGTCACAGGGTTCAGGTACATGGTGTGCCATGCCTGGTTGCCTGGTCCACAACCATCTCAGAGAGGGGATCTTTCAGACCCTAAAGAAAAGACCCTAAGTAAAAGGTGGGCGTGTTCCCCCTCCCCCTGCGCCATATCAATATGAGAGTAGATTCAGAGACAACTCAGCACTTGATCACAGACTGCCATTCATAATAGTTCAGCAATAAAAACGAGCAAAACAACCTGAACTTCAGTCTTTCCCCACCAGCTTATTACATTCTAGCATGATTTTTTCTTTGCGCATTCCAAAATAAAATAATAATAACAATAATCTACAGATGTGTACGTACATTACAGCAGTCCATCGTGGGTGCCAATCTGATTAAGAGTTCCCCAGCCAACAGGAGCTAGATATACCCTGGGAAGGCAGAGATCTGTTTCCTTCTCCACTTACGAGAACTTGCTTTTTCCCTGCTGCCTCCAGAACAGATCTTTCCGTAGGTGCTGAAGTTGAGCAGAGCTTATTGCCTACGTAACCCACTTACTCTCAGCTGGGGAGCCTATCAGACCTACTCAGGCAGCTCCAGTTCTCCTCTTGCTTTTTAATTTCTCTCTCTCTCTCTCTCTCTCTTTCCCCAGCTTGTTTTACAGCAACTCCCCTCGCTTCTAACACCCTTTAAATACTTAAAGAGACAGGCAGCCCAGTTGGCATTAGAGAGCTCTTTGTGCCATAGAAACACAATCAAGAACAAACAGTACCCAGCTCGACATAGAATGGCCAATTCCACAGGTCTCTAGCAAGTGCCCAAATTATATTGTCGGTTGCCAGTGCCTGATCAGACACCAGAAAAAGAACCAGGAGGGCGGTGCCTCAAATATGAATAGCTGTATTGGTCCCAGGGTATTGTATGAAGACACACGATGCAGTGACCTTACTGAAGCTAAGCAAATATGCATCTGGCAAGCTCTTAGAGGGGAGCTGGCCTGCAGACTCAAGCCCTCCAATAGTCCCTATTTTCTAGGGACAGTCCTGGGTTTACAGAAGCTGTTCCAGTTTCTCATTTGATCCCAGAATGTCCCGCTTATCCTTAGGACGCCCCTATTTTCATCAGAGAAATGTTGGAGGGGATGAAGTTATGTGAACCCCTAAGCCATGGAGATGAGTAGTTTTACAACCCTTAGAAGGCATCTGAAGGCAACCTTGTACAGAGAAGGGTTTTTTTTTTAATGTTTTATTACTGGTATGTTTTTTACATATGTTGGAAGCTGCCCAGAGTGGCTTGGGCAACACAGTCAGATGGGCCAGGTATAAATAATAAAATAATAATAATTATTATTATTATTATTATTATTATTATTATTATTATTATTATTATTACAGTGGTACCTCTGGTTACATACTTAATTCATTCCGGAGGTCCATTCTTAACCCACTTTAGCTAATGGGGCCTCCTGCTGCCCTTGCACCGCTGGAGCACGATTTCTGTTCTCATCCTGAAGCAAAGTTCTTAACCTTAGGTACTATTTCTGAGTTAGCGGAGTCTGTAACCTGAAGCTTATGTAACCTGAAGCGTATGTAACCCGAGGTACCACTGTATTATAGAACAGGGTGTCCCTATTTTCATCAGAGAAATGTTGGAAGGTATGCAAACTGTGTGTTCAATGCCTTGAGATTGATCATGGAAGAAGGGATATAAATAGAATCAATTATGATATAAGCTATTATTATTATTGTTATTACCGTATTTTTCGCTCTATAAGACGCACCAGACCACAAGACGCACCTAGTTTTTGGAGGAGGAAAACAAGAAAAAAAATATTCTGAATCTCAGAAGCCAGAACAGCAAGAGGGATCGCTGCGCAGCGAAAGCAGCAATCCCTCTTGCTGTTCTGGCTTCTGGGATAGCTGTGCAGCCTGCATTCACTCCATAAGACGCACACACATTTCCCATTACTTTTTAGGAGGGAAAAAGTGAGTCTTATAGAGCAAAAAATACGGCTAGGGATTGTGGGAGTTGTAGTTCAGCAAAATACGGGGGGCCAGAAATCAGCCACACCTGGTCTATACCATCTGTGTGCAAACTTCAAATGTGTGCAAGACAAGCAGATGCCCACTTTTGAGAGAAGCGTGGCAGGGAGAGAACACACTCCAGTTTCCCTCTTCCTAACCTGTTGCAGATTGCAGGCTCATGCATGCTTCTCTAGGAGCCCCTTGATCTCAGTGGAACTTATTTACGTGGGGAAAAAATGCATTCAGTTACACTGTTAGATGGATTTTTGAGGGCGAAAGGCCTAAGCCCAGCTGCATAAAGATACTGGATTTCTCCATTGATTTCTTATTAACATTTGTCACTTCCAGCCCTGGGAACTTTTGAAAATAGCTTCTCAGCATGAGCCAGGAAATGACCTATGGAGACAGAGAAGTGGTTCACTCTGTTATCTACTCTATAAGTCTTTTGATCCCTTAGCAGCTGCTCCATCCTATTCCACACCCCACCTGCCTCTCCTGTTGTTGTTGTTGTTTTCACTCTCAGACCCTAAATATGCCATGCCACTGAGTACATAAAGGACTTTTTAGGAGCCTCCTCCTTCTGCGTTTTTTCTAGAGACTTTTTTGTACTTTTGCAAATCTCTGGGTTCCCTCAAGCCTGCCTGTACCTTCCTTTCCTGTGTGGGACAGACATGGTTTGTTTTAACGTTAAGGTCGCTTCCTATGTCCCTAACCAGTTAGTTAAAAGTTGCAGCCCTAGTACAATGGTACCTTGGTTCTCAAACACCTTGGTATTCAAACAACTTGGAACCCAAACAGTGTTCCGGTTTGCGAACTTTTTCAGAAACTGAACTTGTTCCAGTTTGAGTGCCCCACTTCCGTTTTGAGGGTTACGCTGAGGTCCATCTGTTTTTGCTATTTATTTTGTGTTGTGTTTTTGCTTTTTCAGCTTTTTTGTTTTGTTTCTGTGACTGTGTGGAACCCAGTTCAGCTGCTGATGGATTGATTGTGTGACTGCAGCACATTGTTTATTGCTTTCATTTTATGGATCAATGGTTTTGTTAGATAGTAAAATTCATGTTCAATTGCTGGTTTAGGGGTTGTTTTTAAAAGTCTGGAACGGATTAATCCGTTTTGCATTACTTTCTATGGGAAAGCGCGTCTTAGTTTTGGAACGCTTTGGTTTTGGAACGGACTTCCGGAATGGATTAAGTTTAAGAATCAAGGTACCTCTGTAAAAGGTTTTGATAAGTGTTCTGCAAATTGTTGGCCACTTTAACAAAGCAGCAAGAACACAGGTTTGCTATTTCATGAATACTAGAAGGTGTTTGGTTTGGACACCAGGAGAAGTGGATCCAGGAGGGATCACCATGCCTGAATGTGTGGTGTTCCTGGGGTACTATTCCCCAGATAACCAGGATGGTAGGAAGGAGGGAGGGAGTGTGGCCACGTGGTATAGAGCTTGCCCTGTATTCAGAAGGTCCCAAGTTCAATCCTAGCCAAACGTATTCTGGATAGGAAATTACTGGAACCAGCACCACTGCCTGAGAAACAGGCACCAGCTAGACAGGACCATAATGGGCAAATAATCTGCCCCAATCACTTCCTGTACTTGTGATATCAAGTGGAATTATACAGAGATAGAGACACCTGTGGGTATCTTTAAAAAAAAAAAGATCATAGCTTTTTTGCTTCAAACCAAGACAAATACACCCACACATCAAAGCAACCTTGTGGAACGAGGACTTCATTATGTAACGGCTGTGACAAACTACAGCTGACCTTAGACTAGTACAGAGATGGGGAAAGTTACGGCTCACCAGATGTTGCTGGACTCCAACTTCCATCAGCCCTAGCCAACACAGCTGATGCCCAGGGATTATGGGAACTGTAGTCCAACAGCAGCTAGAAGGCCATAGGTGCCTTAGCCTTCAAATTGCTGCTTGCTTAAGTCCACTTACGGTGCAATGCTTTCTGTGTCTACTCAGACATACGTGGGCCTAGGATTGCAGCCTTTCATATGGCGGATTTAGATCTGAACCAAGTGCATTGAGCCACTGAGTGCCAACTGCATACCCTCTAACTGTCCCTATTTTCCAGGGACCGTACTGGAATTACGAAAGCCACCCGGCTTCTGATCCGATATTGAAATGTCCCTATTTCCTTTGCCAGTGCTGTCCCAAGCAACAATAAAACAATGAACAGAACAGCATGGTGAAACAATGACTACTGCGATCGACACAAGGTAATATCACCAAGGCAACTATCAGGGGGGGGGAAACAATAAACACCCATAAAAATGGCAAAAGTAGCTTCTTTCGCAAATAGGTTTTATCTTAAACAATAGCAAACACAGTAAATAAAGAGTTCACTTGTAATATATGAGTGGTTCAGCGCTCATTTCTTCTCCTTCCAAAACAGATTTTATCTTGAACAATTGCAAACGCAGTAATAAAGAGTCGACTTTTGAATAGCAGTGGTTCAGTGCTAAGGAAAATTAAAATTAAAAATACGTTGAGAATGCATAATTAAGACATAACTTTGTAGTAAATAATATACAAGAGAAGACAGTATGTAAATGCCTTAAAGCAGGGGTATATCTACAACAGGGATGTCCAACAGGTAGATTGTGATCTACTGGTAGATCACTGGACATTTGTGGTAGATCACTGGTAGATCACCGGCTCTCCCCCAAAGCAGCTCAACATTTTTGCCCCAAAAAAACAGGGCTTTTCTCCTCCCTAAAAGAAGCTCAACAACTTTGACCTGAACCCCTAAAAAAAGGGCCTTCCTCTTCCCTAAAAAAAAACTCAACAACTTCGACCTGAAACCCTAAAAATTAGGATTTCCTGCTCCTTAAAAAACAAACTTTGACCTGAACCCCCCAAAAGGGGGTAGATCACTGCCAGTCTTTAACTCTGTGAGTAGATCTCAGTCTCTTGGGAGTTGGCCACCCCTGATCTACAAGAATAAAGGTGAGACTATAACTAGTCTATTTACACATACACAGTGAATACCCCCAGTCCCACTAATACAAAAAATCTCTGTAGAACAGCCTTTCTCAACCTGTGGGTCCCCAGATTTGTTGAACTACAACTCCCATCACCTCTAGCTAGCAAGGCCAGAGCTCAGGGATGATGGGAGTGGTAGTCCAACAACATCTGGGGACCCATAGGTTGAGAACCGCTGCTGTAGAACCTTACCTATCGCCACCTGCATGTTTCCATCCGGAGGAGCACAGAAGGAGGACGATGTCCTTAAGTTTGTTAAACCTCCTTAGGAAACATGGTCAGGGCTCACAAATTTAAAATCATAGCGGTGAAAAGCCAAGCAATGGCAGCTGTGGCTGTGAGGAAGCATCCTGTTGCATCTCCATGGCTGTGAGGGGAGGCTGGCTCTGAGGGGCAGGCAGGAATAAAGAGGGAATGAAGCAGAGAGCAAGAAGTCTTGATTTTTGTTTTGTTTTTTTAAAAAATGCTTTGTGCATCTGCATCTAATCTTACCCCTTTCTAAAATTTATTTATTGGGGTGTGCATTTCTTTTTGTAAATCTACCAAAGAATAAAATAAAATCGGGATTAAGGGGTTTTTCCTCTTCCTTCTTTCTTTTTGAAATTGTTTTTATTTGATTTTACAAACATAAATTTATAACAATACCAGATCTATATTTGCATAGATTTCTCTGAATTTCGAGACATCTCCCCCCCCCATCCCCTCCATGGGTCCTATTGTCAACATTTTCAACTGCCTATTATTTCATAATCTATATCTTATGTCTATCCATATTGTCCTTACATTAAAAGTGAAATTAAAATCCTGCTAATGTTTTCATTTGCTTACATCGGTCTCCTAAATAAATTATAATTCCCCCCCTTCTTTCTTGAAGTTTTTGTCTTCTTGGTTCCTGAGCTTTCCAGTCAGTTTTGCTATTTCGGTGCAGTCTAACAGCTTGGATTGCCATTTCTCTCTGGTAGGGACTCTTTCTTCTTCCCATCTGTGGGCTAGTAGCATCCGAGCACTGGCGGAGGAATGGGGGGGAGAAGCGCACTGCCCCTGGCACCATCGGGGAGGGGGGTACCATCACAGCTGCCCCCCGTACACACACCACACACACCCCCCACCATGCCGGGCGCCATGCTCCCGCAGACGGCACGCCACACCCCCGGGACGCATGCCACTGCATCTATGCTGCAGTTGTCACATACATAAAAAGTCTTTTCTGCTCCTTTGGGATGTAAAGGTAAAGGTAAAGGGACCCCTGACCATTAGGTCCAGTTGTGATTGACTCTGGGGTTGCGGCGCTCATCTCGCTTTATTGGCCAAGGGAGCCGGCGTACAGCTTCCGGGTCATGTGGCCAGCATGACTAAGCCGCTTCTGGCGAACCAGAGCAGCACACGGAAACGCCGTTTACCTTCCCGCCAGAGCGGTACCTATTTATCTACTTGCACTAGCGTGCTTTCAAACTGCTAGGTTGGCAAGAGCAGGGACTGAGCAACGGGAGCTCACCCCGTCACAGGGATTTGAACTGCCAACCTTCTGATCGGCAAGCCCTAGGCTCTGTGGTTTAGACCACAGTGCCACCCACGTCCCTCATTTGGGATGTAGGTACCTACAATTCCTAATAAAAAAGCTTCTGTTTGGGATTAAGGGGTTTTCTCAGGACAACGGAGGGCATTTGTGCCATGGCCCATTGGGGTGGTGGCACTCACCCTTCTTCGGATAGGAGATGCTCTGCAGGGAAAGGGACAAAAATGGAGAGGGGGTGTCAAGGAGGGTCAGTTGTGGGGGAGTGATAAATGTCCCTATTTTCATCTGAGGAATGTTGGAGGGTATGCAGTTGGTGGGAATCAGAGAGCAGAATGTTGTTGCACTCACAATCTGGGCTTCCTGCAGGATGCCGGTGTGTAGATGGGCTGCTGGCCTGATCCACGCAGGGCTCTGCTTCTGCTATGTCCTTACAGTGGTGCCTCACAAGACGAAATTAATTCGTTCTGCGAGTTTTTTCGTCTTGCGAAGCACGGATTCCCTGGGTATTAATGGTTTTTAAAAAAGGAAACAAACTTGCAAGACGTTTTCATCTTGCGAAGCAAGCCCATAGGGAAATTCGTCTTGCGAAGCAACTCAAAAAATGAAAAACTCTTTCGTCTTGCGAGTTTTTTGTCTTACGAGGCATTCGTCTTGCGAGGTACCACTGTACATTGTCAGAAGGGAGCTTTGCTGCTTATACCTAAAAGCTCATGGAAACATAACCTGCCCCTCTGTCCAATCAAGGCAAAGCGTTCAGATTTAAGCCCAACCAGCTCCCAACAGGGCTTAAATCAGCTTTCGTCCTCCAAGGAGTTTGGCAGAGAGCAGACTAAATATCTCTGCACTATGAGATCTCTTTGCAGCAGTGAGTGCCTGTGTAATTAAATCCACGCCAAGAAAGCTGGGCGAAACTTTTGTGCCTGTCTGAGCCCAAGCGAAGCGAGAGGCTGAGAATTAACACGGCTCAACTGTATTCTCTCCCATCTGAGCTCCCTGCCCACATGGAAAAAAATTGCTGCCGAAAAATAAAGGCTTGGATGTTGCTAAGCAACCTTACAATTCTCCCACTTTATCTTGCAACTGTTCGGTGGCTTCTCTTTTCTTATCGCCCGGGGACCGATTTCTAAAATAAAAATAAAAATCTTTCCACTACCAGGTGCTGAAATTTATTACACCTCCCTGCCCGCCCCCATTCTTAAGTACCAACATGTTCGTCTGAAAATCAGACGCAAAAAATAATCACAGTGTTCTCCTGTATCAGAAGGAGTAGTGCTAGCTAGTTGTCTGACCTTATGCTTCATATTTAGGCATGTTTAGTTATAAGTATTGTGTATAGTTATGCTTTCTTAACTTGCTATCTTATGCACTGGTATCTTTTCTAGAAAAAGAGGTGCCGGAACTCACCATGAACGCCTCCCTTGTTTTCTTAAAATGGCAATGGCGCCCATCTAGGAACATACTCCTCAACATATCTCTGGTGAAAATAGGGACATCCTTTCCATTATTATTCTTATTCTTATTATTATATTTTTGCCCCGCCCATCTGTCTGGGTTGCCCCCAGCCACTCTGTGCAGCTCCCAACATATATAAAAACATAATAAAACATTTTAAAAACATTTACAGAGCTGCTTTCAGATGTCTTCTAAAGGTTGTATAGTTACTTATCGCCTTGCCTAGGGGGCACATAACTCCATACCCTCCAAGATTTCGCCAGTGAAAATAGGGACATCCTAAGGAAAAGCAGGACATTCTGGGATCAAATCAGAAACAGAGATGGCTTCTGTAAGTCCGGGACTGTCCCTGGAAAATGGGGACACTTGGAGGGTCTGCCTGAGAGGTTGCCAGAACTGAGTTCTGGCTGAAAACAAAAGCCATGATGTTTTGTGAAACACTTTTAATGTTGAAAGACAGCTGCTATGAATATAGATTCATATTTTTTAAAGTGGGATAGAAATCTACTAAGTAAATAATAACATAAGAAGAGCCCTATAGGTCCGTCAAGTGAAGCCTTCCAAATGAAGATCTACTGCTCCTATCAGCCCCAGCCAGCCTTTGATGGCTGAGGCTGATGGGATTTGTAGTCCAAGCGATCTGGAAGGTGCTAGGCTGGGGAAGGCTGTTAGGTTTCTGTTATGCCACTGTGCAGTTCTTGGAGTCAGAAGACTCTGTTGACATTCCAGACTATTGGAAGTCTCACGGGAGATGGATGTTGATGTTATTGGTTTCCTGTTTCTTTGTCCTGTTGTTCTCTGTCTCTCACAGACAGCAGATGCATAATCTTTCCTGTCTTGCACAGGTAGAAATAAAGTAGCAATGTAACACATATTTCTGGCTCCTGCTGCTGCTGTCTGGGTACACTGCGAATGGAGAGCGTGCCTGAAGTCTCATTCAAAGGCTTAGGTCGTCAATCACTGTCGGAGGAGAGCCTGGATGGGTTCCAAAGATACGTCGGAGGAGTAGCCATTACAGTTTGGTCGTATGGGGGCTCCGATAGGCTGGCCTAGTCTAGGATCCTGTTTCCCACAGTGGTTTGCCAAGTGCCTGTGGGAAGCCTACAAGATGGCATGAAGGCTGCAGCCCTCTCCTGTTATTTCTTCTCGAAACCTTGTTCAAAAATGTACACTGCCTCTGAAACTGGAGGCTCCGTTTAACCATCATAACCAACAATAACTGATAGGCCTTTACCAACCAGAAATGTGTTTAATCATGCAGCAGTAAGTTCCACAAATCAATCATGTGTTGTCTGAAGAATCATTCCTGAATCTGCTTCCAGTCGACACCATCAGTTCTAGTATCAACAAGTTACTAGATGCAACATGCAGGGTCAAACTTGGTTTTTATTTTTAAAAAGCAGCTGCATGGCAAGGACAATTCGGGTCAGGACTGCTGCAAGGTGGGGAGAAAGATTAAGCCTTGTTCTCCTCCACTGATTCCCTGACGTTACTCAGCCCTGCATATGACTACAGTGGTACTTTGGTTTTCAAACGTCTCCGTTGACAAACATTTCGGTTTTCGAATGCCGTAAACCCGGAAGTAAATGCTTCAGTTTTCGAACATGCCTCGGAATTCGAACATGCCATGCGGCTTCCGCTGAATGCAAAATCCTGAGGCCTAGCTGTTGGCTACTGAGTTTTCGGTTTTCAAACGTTTCAGAACTCGAACAGTTTTCCAGAATGGATTACAGTGGTACCTCGGGTTCCATATGCTTCAGGTTCCATATGCTTCAGGTTACAGACTCTGCTAACCCAGAAATAGTTAAGAACTTTGCTTCAGGATGAGAACAGAAATCGTGCTCCGGTGGTGCGGCAGCAGCAGGAGGCCCCATTAGCTAATGTGGTGCTTCAGGTTAAGAACAGTTTCAGGTTAAGAACGGACCTCTGGAACGAATTAAGTACGTAACCCGAGGTACCACTGTATGTTAAAAAACTGAGGTACCACTGAATTTGCTTCCCCTTCACAATTTATAGCAGCTTACTGGGGTGAGGGGAGGACTGGAGAACAGCCTGAGATGAAAGGGCTAAACACCCCCCCACACCCATTCCCACTCCCCACAGACCCCACAGATTCCTTCCTCCACCTTTCTTGGCGCTGCTGCTATTTGGAAAAATGAAAATAACAACAGAGCTGCCTTCTTGTCGTAAACATGCACTGAGTTCAATGCGATCTGCTCCTTTAACTAAGGAGCAGGTCCTTAGTGTTCCATACTGGACAGAAAATCCCACTGACCAAATATAACAGGGCTTGCTTTCGACTGCAAATTCACCTGTTGAGAGGCTTGGCACCTTGGCAAGTTGCTCCGAAGAGAACTGGCGCCGGCTCCGACGCTAAGCCGTCGAACCATGTGCCGCACCGCAGCCATTATAAACACAAGCGCAATTACTGTCATGTTGACTGCAAGACTTGGCAGGTTTCGCTTTGTATTTATGTCATAATGCTGAAGGCTGTGATGCGCCGCAAATGTGGTGATGCTTAAAGGATTAATGCTGATCCTTTAAGCAACATCTTCCCTTGGCTGAGAAGGCGTTCAAAGGCGATTAGCCCGTTCTATGGAAAGCGTCATTTGTTAAGGATGCTGAGAGTTGTTAGGAGACCCCTCTTTCCAGCATATAGCTCCGTTTCCTAGCAAACAATGTCTCTTCCCAGGGAATTCTGGGAATTGTTGCTCTGTGAGGGGAATGCGGGAGGGGAGGTGTCCCTCCAAACAAGCCACAGCACCCTGAACAAAATACATTTCTCTTTTTGGGAAAAAAAAATCCAAATAATTTTCATTTGGTTTTACAAATTTAAAATTATAATCATACCACAACAAATTCATAATTTAAAGATTCTTCCAAATCTCTGGACTTCCCACCTTTGACTCCAGGGGTTCTGTTGTTACCCCTATTCTACTGCATCTTATTTAAATAATCCAATGTTTTTTTTGGTAACTCTGTTATATCCGTAGTTCTCGTTACATTGCAAGTGTTATTGCAGTCCTGCTAGTGTTTTCAGCTCTTTTCAGTGGCCTTCTAAGTAAGCTATAATTTCCCCCCATTCCTTATTAAAGTTTTGGTCTTCCTGGTTTCTGAGCTTTCTGGTCAGTTTTGCTATTTCGGCATAGTCCAACAATCTTATTTGCCATTCTTCTCTGGTAGGGACTTTCCATCTCTGGGCTAACAACATCCGTGCAGCTGTCGTCGCATACATAAAAAGTCTTTTCTGCTCCCTTGGAATTTCAGCACCTACAATTCCTAATAGAAGCACAATTCCTGGGGTTTTTTTAAAATAAAAGTTCTAAACATTTTTTTCAATTCATTATATATCATTTCCCAAAACGCTTTTATTACCTTACACTTCCACCACATATAATAAAAGGTGCCTTCTTTTTCTTTACATTTCCAGCAGATATTTGTACTTGTCTTATACATTTTTGCTAACTTATTAGGCATTTGGTACCACCGATACATCATTTTCATATACCATATTTTTTGCTCTATAAGACTCACTTTTTCCCTCCTAAAAAGTAAGGGGAAATGTGTGTGCGTCTTATGGAGCGAATGCAGGCTGTGCAGCTATCCCAGAAGCCAGAACAGCAAGAGGGATTGCTGCTTTCGCTGTGCAGTGATCCCTCTTGCTGTTCTGGCTTCTGGGATTCCGAATATTTTTTTTCTTGTTTTCCTCCTCCAAAAACTAGATGCGTCTTATGGTCTGGTGCGTCTTATAGAGCGAAAAATACGGTAATTTTCTTTCAGCGTACAGCATGCCATGAATTTCAAATCAAGATACATTTCTCAATATTCTCGGGGGGGGGGGAGGCATGGTTTCGGCCAGGGAGCGTGAGATACAAATAAAATTTGTTTTTGTATTATTATTATTATTATTATTATTATTATTATTATTATTATGGCTGTTTCAAGTGGTACAATACTACCGATGGAGCCTAACAATGGCTATGAGCTACAAAAGCTACGTAGAACCTTGATGTCTAGAGGCACTTATGCCACTGAATACCAGCTGCTAGGAGGCAACAGCAGGAGAATGTATTTATTTACCTACTTGTGGACCTCCCAGAAGCATCTCTTAAGGCCATGGTAGGAAAAATAATGCTGGACTAAATGGACCTTTGGTCTGATCCAGCCGGGCTCCTCTTATGCTCTCCCATGAGCATGTCTATAGCAGCTGGGCAGACATGGTACTTTATTATTACAAAGGTTGGGTAACTCCCCCTCCTCCCATGGGGTTTGAGACACTCACCCAGGGTGGTCCTTTGGAGAATTGAGATGTGGAGGAGACTGCTGTACCTTTAAGAAATATGGTATACACAGTGGTACCTCGGGTTGCATATGCTTCAGGTTACATACGCTTCAGGTTACAGACTCCACTAACCCAGAAATAGTACCTCGGGTTAAGAACTTTGCTTCAGGATGAGAACAGAAATCGTGCATCAGCAGCACGGCAGCAGTGGGAGGCCCCATTAACTAAAGTGGTGCTTCAGGTTAAGAACAGTTTCAGGTTAAGAACAGACCTCCAGAACGAATTAAGTACTTAACCCGAGGTACCACTGTAAAACCAATTTACACCTTTATTCTGCATGGAGGGAGTTCAGATAGGGAGTGACCTAGCTAAGCCTGGCAGGACAGCTTACTCTATGGCATTAACTCCTTCATGCATCAATTAGACTTAAGCATGCTGGCTATGTGAGGTTGGTTATCCCACATTTCTTATGCTATTATGTTTAAGACTGCTTTTAATTAGATTGCTTGAAGTGAGATGAATGTGTGTGTTTCTTTCTCATGTTTGTCAGCCAGAAAGTTTGTTTTTGGAACATGAGGCTTTTATAACACTTCTCAAGTCCTCATCGTCTGTCTTGGTGCCTCTGTCTTGCAAACATAAGGTTCCATCTACTGCAAATGTTGCTCCCCCTCCCCCTTTGTGCTGGTATGGAGGAAACTTTTGTTTTGCCACTGTTTTTGACAACATTTGCATTAAAATCATCTTTCAGCTTCTAAATAAAGACTCTTCCATTTCTGTGGCTCAGATCCCAACTCTGCTCAAACTAAGGTGATTTTGGTGCTTGTGAGTTTTATTGCTTTCAGTGGGTGTTTCAAACCTTGATGATAATCCTCTACGGGAGACTACTTTTCTGTTTGATCTTAACCAGAAGGTATCTCAGTCGCTTTCTGGACCCATCCTGGATTTGCTGCTATCCAGACTATCTCACTGCTGGATTTTTCCTTTTACCCTCAGGACATCGGTGGCGCTGTGGTCTAAACCACTGAGCATCTTGGGCTTGCCAATCAGAAGGTCAGTGGTTTGAATCCGCGCAATGGAGTGAGCTCCCATTGCTTTGTCCCAGCTCCTGCCAACCTAGCAATTCGAAAGCGTGCCAGCGCAAGTAGATAAATAGGTACCACTGCAGCAGGAAGGTAAACAACATTTTCGTGTGCTCTGGTTTCCGTCATGGTGTCCCGTTGCACCAGAAATGGTTTAATCATGCTGGCCACATGACCCGCAAAGTTGTCTGTGGACAAACGCTGGCTCCCTCGGCCTGAAAGCGAGATGAGCACCGCACCCCATAGTCGCCTTTGACTGGACTTAACTATCCAGGGATCCATTACCTTTTATCCTGCTTCCTGTTTCCCATTAAATTAGGGTCGCCATATTTCAAGAAGTAAAAAATCCGGACACAAAAAGTTGTTGTTTAGCTTTTTGGGGAAAGTTTCGAAACCCAAGACATTTTGACTATTTCCCGAAATTCCCCCCAAACACTGATTCCGTCATTGGAATTCCAGACATGTCCAGGAAAATCTGGACGTATGGCAACCCTACATTAAAGCATCAAATGGAACTAGGATATGATCATGGGGAGCTGACTTATACTGAGTCAGTCCATTAGTCCATCTAGCTCAGTATTTCCTACACAGTGAATAGCAGTGGCTCTCCAAGAAGTCAGGCGCAGTTCTCACCCCAACTTACTGGGAGATGTTGGAGATTGAAAGGGGACCTTTGGCATGCCAAGGAGATGTTTTACCACAAAGCTGTGACCCTTCCCAGTTCCTGTTCAGATAAATGCTAAATATACTTCAGCAATGACAAATATACTTCAGCAATGACAAACCTAGACAGCATCTTAAAAAGCAGAGACATCACCTTGCCAACAAAGGTCCATATAGTTAAAACTATGGTTTTCCCAGTAGTGATGTATGGAAGTGAGAGCTGGACCATAAAGAAGGCTGATCGCCGAAGAATTGATGCTTTTGAATTCTGGTGCTGGAGGAGACTCTTGAGAGTCCCATGGACTGCAAGAAGATCAAACCTATCCATTCTTAAGGAAATCAGCCCTGAGTGCTAACTGGAAGGACAGATCCTGAAGCTGAGGCTCCAATACTTTGGCCACCTCATGAGAAGAGAAGACTCCCTGGAAAAGACCCTGATGTTGGGAAAGATTGAGGGCACAAGGAGAAGGAGACGACAGAGGATGAGATGGACGGACAGTGTTCTCGAAGCTACCAGCATGAGTTTGACCAAGTGGAAGACAGGAGTGCCTGGCGTGCTCTGGTCCATGGGGTCACAAAGAGTCGGACACGACTAAACGACTAAACAACAACATACTTCAGTGAACAGATAACATGGGTTGTTGAAATATCACCTATGGGTTGTTGGCAACAAGTTGTTTTTTTAAACTTATTAATATGGAGGGCAGAAATACCGGCAGGCATTTTGATGCGAACAATATCATGTGGATGATGCAAAGAAAGAAAAAACACTCAGCATTGGGATGTATCTGGAAAACTCACAATATGGACCCATTTGATGTAAGCACCTTGTGTGGATTGGCAATGCAGAAGGAGTCACAAGTCTAGTGATGGAAGATATGTTTGTTTCTTGATCCACACAGGCTGACTCACCCAAAGCTAATCTTCAAGGCAGTGGTGGTTTTCAAACCCCTTTGATCTTCCAAGTTTCGAATCGATCCGAGGTTTTTTAATCCCCCTTAGTACCAATTACAGCTTTGAAGTAAGGATAACTTAACATGTTGTTCGTTCCACTCAGAAAACCACCACAGAGAAAACAGAACTGCTGGCATTACGAATCTTCTGGAAAGAGGAGGTTGTGCCGCAAAAGTGAGCTTGGTCATAGATGGTGAGAGGTAGCGTGGATCAGTGGGGCAGCTGCTTCAGTTTGAAGATGCTGAGGTCAGGGAGTGGCAGTGAGGTATTTGAGGACCTCCAATGTGTGCCACTCGTCACAACTTTTTGTGGTATTGGTCCAACCAGGTGCCATGGGGGGCGTGTCCAGCAGCCTTTATGCTGCAGCGCCAGCCTCTCCCCGGCCTCATTTCTCTTCGTCGTCCTGTGCGAGTCACCCACCCTCCACTCCCTTTGAGTTAGGGCTTAGGTCATTGGCCTTGCTATGGACCTTAGGTTGGTCGCCCCAGTTGCCCGGGGGGCCTGGTAGGAGTTTTTCCATTTGGCATTAGGCTTTTTGGTTTTTTCGCCTACCTCGTAGCAATCGTCACAACTTTTTGTGGTATTGGTGGGTAGGTTAGGCATTGGAATAATGTGTTGTGGTGTGTCGAAGTGCTAGGTGTGGCCATCGCCTATGCCTTCAATTTCTAGGGGTATTCCGTTAAAGGAATCTGGCGGTCGTGTATTCCGTCCGAAGCCTGCTTGGTGGGATCCATGGCACGACCCTCGGTGACATCAGGGGTGAGCCTATAGTTGGATTAGCATCAACAGGTGATGAACCCCTGGTGAATAAACCCACTTGTTTCGCGATCCAATGCCTAAGCCAATACCTTTTCATTGCTGTAATCAATAAAGTTGTGGCCTTTTCTAGCCCATTAACCTTATATCACGTGTCCCTGTGTCTTTATTTTACTTCGCGGGGGTCGGGTCCTCGAACCACAACTCAAAAAACGAAAAACTCTTTCGTTTTGTGAGTTTTTCGTCTTTCGAGGCATTCGTCTTGCGAGGTACCACTGTATGCTGGTCTGAACCAGCAAGGATCTTCTTAGGTTCTTAACTCCCACCATGGCTAACAGTGGGTGTGATGGGAGTTGTAGTCCAACAACTTCTCTGGAGGCATTATGTTGCCAACCGTTGCCTCAGAGCACCTCAGAGATATTTGTATGCTGCTTTCTCTATGTCCTGTCATGATTTGGAATACCTGCTAAAGAAGGGGTGGGAAACATTTTTTTTTTTCAATTGAAGGGGTGCATCCCCTCATGGGAAATCTTCCAGGAGCTGCACATTAGTGATGGGTGGAGCCAGAGGCAGGACAACTCTTTCCCAGCAGCAGATGTTGCCCACTTTGACGTAGGGCAGAAGGAAGGGAGCCCCAACAGTAGGCAGGCCACAGTTTAGGAACCACTATTCTATGGAATACCTGTTCCTAGTGGCATAGCGTGGGTTGCCAGTGCCCCAGGCCACACGGGGGGGGGGAGGGAAACGAACGGAATATGCATGCACATTCAACTGCCTAACAGCGTCTGCATCACCCAGATCACAGCCACAGAGATAAGAAAAGAAGAGGCATTCCATTGTCTGCAGAGGTCACTTCCTGGTTCACTTAGAGAAGCCGTTTTCAACAGAGCCCAGAGATGGAAGCACAGAGCTGTGTTGGAGAGGCACCGGGTGCCAAAATTTTGCACCCCTAGCAATTTTGCAGCTCAGGTCAGGCTTTCTTAAAATGTTAGAAGTAAATTTTGAAGTGCAAGAGCTCATCATGACTGCGCCTATAACCTAGGTGCCGGGAACTTTTGGCCCTCCAGAAGATGCTGAACTACAACTCAAGCAAGCAAGGCCAATGCCCAGAGCTTTTGGGAGTTGTAGTTCAGTAACCTATGGAGCCCCAAAGGTGCCCCACACCTGCCATAACCCCATAATAGTTTTGTTGGAAGGGGTGTGATCAGATCTGTTCTTACTTTCGTCTTTTATGGGGATGTACAACGGTACAGAGGGACCTGGGAACACAAATGCCGATTATTGCCAGGAATTTATCCACATTAGACCAGAGATAATGTTCAAAGTTATGTCCCTTCAGCATTTTGAACCTGTTGGCCATGGCTCTCTGCATAATGACCTTCTTAAGCAATCATATATAGTGAAATGGTGTGCCTGTGTGTGTGTGTAGCACGTAATTGGAAGTCTCCAAAGCAACCATCTGCATAGCAAAGGATTAATAAACCTTGGGCGATTATGATCATGTGCAAACTTATTCAACAAGTGCAGCAAGCAAGGAATTCTTGTTTTAAAAATGACAACAACAACAATCTTTATTACGGTCCAGAGACCAACAAAACATTACAAATCAATACAGAGTTCATACAGCCTACCTTCAGGTTAATCAAGCACTTTGTTTGGAATATAGGGGTCATTTGTTCTTGCAACCACCGATAGAAACTTTGCCACTGCCAAAGTTCTAGCTTTTGTCCGGTCTTCCAGTAGGAACCTGACATAGTGAGCCTCTGACTTTCCCGGGAAAGGCACCAGCAAGGGTAGTATCAATTCAGCGCTGGCCTGCTCATACTTCGCACAATGTAACAAAATATGATTTATGGAATCGATGTCTTGAGCACACGAGCAAAGTCTGTCCTGGTAGGGAACTCCTCTCAACCTACCATACAGCACTACAGAGGGGAAGACATTCAGTCTGGCCTTGGTAAAAAGCCTTCGATAGTTAGGTACTGTCAGGTTTTTGATGTAAGATGTTAACTCAAAGTTTTAAAAATGACTATTACGATACTATCGTTTCCGTTTATTTATTATGTTGGGAGTCTTTCATATGCCACTTGAGTCCAGGTGCCTATGGAGGTTTCTGGTATGAAATATGCATGGCTTGATAAAAATGCTGTGGGTGCCACGGCCATCAGAAAAAGGGGTGCAACTCTACACCAGGGAGTACTGTCACAAAAAAGGACTTGGTGGGGAACCTTTGGCTCTCCATATGGTTTTGCACTGCTTCTCCCATCTTCCCTCACCATTAGATACACTAGTTGGAGGTGACCAGGGTGTTGGAAGCCGGATGGCTATAGTAGGGTTACCAGACATCCCCATTTCCTGGGGACAGTCCCTGGATTTGCGAATAAGTCCCCAAACAAATTTTATCCCCTGAATGCATTGTGGCTCTTTAAAGACTTCACAAATTTGTGTAACCAAAACTCAACATAATCCTTAAAAAAAAAAAAAAAATCTGCTAAGTGCATTGTAGTTCACAAAAGCTCAGCCTTTAAAGGTTCAGCCTTTAGAGACAGGTGTGTGG
The DNA here is from genome assembly GCF_964252035.2 of Podarcis erhardii. Taxonomy (NCBI): domain Eukaryota; kingdom Metazoa; phylum Chordata; class Lepidosauria; order Squamata; family Lacertidae; genus Podarcis; species Podarcis erhardii. The sequence continues at coordinate 11,153,416 of NC_138514.1, forward strand.
AACCTATCTTCCCCTCCCCCACAGGTGAACTCTTGACAGGTGAGCAGAACTACCGTACCCACCTCTTGAACACCTGACCTCAGCTGATCGCAGTGATGGAGCTTTAAGCTCTGGCGGTGAGGCGGAAAGCAGGCGGGGGTGTGGCTGATGCGTGTCCCGGGGGCATGGCACCCAGCGCACGGGGGCGGGGAGCCACAATGGCACCCCACCGGGATAGTGCCGCTGGGGGCGGTGCACTCTCCCCGCACCCCTGTTCCTCCGCAGTGGCTGATCAGCTGTGTCTGCAAATCTGTTTTTGGCCCTACAGTCTTTACCTGTGCCACACCCTACATCATAAAGGGCACCAGGTGTAAAGCAGGGTGTGCCTTGGCCAAAATGGCCTGGTCAGCCAAATGGGGGAGATGCCTGAAAAGCCTAATCAGATGTCAGAGGTTCCCCACTCCTGCTTTAAGGACATTTGCCGTAGTGCGAGATCAACATGGCTATTCCTCAGGGAGAAGTTTAGAGAGGTTATCTGATGAATTTTCCTTTTACTTCATACCACAGAGAAAAACCTATATCTGAAATCCTTTGCCCTTCATCCATTTGGAACACAGTGGATGTTACCAGCTTAGAAGAAATCAGCTTGACACATGCCCAAGAGTTTTTACTCTGACCTCCTCACGATAGCACTTTATTCTCCTTTCGCTATTGCATATTCATGACGCTTGCGATAATAGCAGATGCCACATTCCTCCCTCACGAAGGGAGTTGTGACAGCCTCCTGAGATGCTGGGAAACTAAAATTAGAACCGTTAAGTATCATCTAGAGAGAAGCACATGTAGATCACTTTTCCCTCTCCTTAAGAGACATAGGAGCAGGGCAGCACAAATGTTCTTACCCTAAAAAAAAAAATTAAAAATACACCCTTCACAGAGCTATGAGTCAGAACTCTCAGGTGATCACATGTAATAATTGCAGAGACCTTGGGGATATATCCAATTATTGGCGACAATTTATTAAGTTTGCATTAAACAAGATTCCTGATGAGCTAATCTTCCACCCCACGAGCACACAAAGGAGGCAAGGAACTCTTTTGTTCTTCAATCATTGGTTTAGACATATTGTTAAGGAGGAGTGGAAAGGGAAGTGTTCGATCAAAGAAAAAATGACAACCCCCCGCTTTTGTTTTGGCAGGCTGTGTCCTAACATAACTATTATTTTTTTATAAGATACAATCTCACACACAAAAATTTAGAACTAGATTGGAGGACTTGTGGCCCTCCAGATGTTGTTGGACTGCCATGAGCCCCAGCCAGCATGGTCAAAGGTTTGGGATGATGGGAGTTGTAGTGCAACAACAGCTTGAGGGCTGCAGGTTCCTCATCCCCAGTCTAGAACAATGTTCCACAAGGTTTTGATGACTGAAGCATATCTTCTCTCCCCCATGCCCAGGAATTAGAAAGATACTCTCTAGAACAATGGTTCCAAAAATCTGCCCCTTCCCATGAACTACGTGAAAAATGTTGAGGGCTTTGATTCTTCTCTTTGTCTGTTGTAGAAGCTATAATTCACGGCACTAGGTGTCGTATAATTTTTATTTGCATTGCTTCTTTTATTTCTGATGCAGTATTTTACTGTATTGCACAATGTGAACTCCATAGAATTCATAGAATGTCCCACGTTTTTTCATAGTACAACAAAACAACAGCGTTATGTTGACTGCAAGGGAAGTGTTGCTGTCTTACCCAACTAGAATAACAGAATCATAGAGTTGGAAGGACCCTGAGGGTCATCTAGTGGTTGTAGTTTTACTAACAATATTGCAACATTAATACCTGTGACACCAGTAATTACTGGTGTGAAAATACTGTGTTGTATTCCTCTAGCTTCTAACCAGGAACACTCCTTAACTGCACTAACAAAGTAGTCAAAGCATTTACATTTTCCATCTTTTATCTGGGAGTATGTTCTGACACAAAAATATCAAAATAGCTTGATTACAGATTTTTAGATATAGAAAAGGAACTAAGAGAGAACAAGCTTATACACTGCATACAGGAATCAACAGCATCTATCTAGTCTCAAAAGAAGTACGAGGCAAAAATAAAAGCATTTTTAATAAACAGGGCAAGCATGCAATGAAAACTTAGGGTACATGGTAGTACAGTGGTGCCTCGCAAGACGAAATTAATTCGTTCTGCAAGTTTTTTCTTCTTGTGAGTTTTTCGTCTTGCGAAGCACGGTTTCCCATAGGAATGCATTGAAAATCAATTAATGCGTTCCTATGGAGACCGCTTGCCAGGCTGGCGGTGCGGAGAAGGGCTTTTCTCCCCACCGCAAGCCTTCAGGACAGGTACGGGAACAGAGGGGAAGGCGCGCAGCGCTTCTCCTCTGTTCCCGGGGCTTGCAGTGGGAGGAGGGTTTTTCCTCCCCACGCTAACATTCAGAACAGCATTCTGAAAGTTGGCGGTGGGAAGGAAAACCCTCCTCCCACCGCAAGTCTTCAGGACAGCCATCCGAAGGCTGGCGCGGGGAGAAGGTCTCTCCGCCCCACTGCCAGCCTTCGGAGCAGCCATCCCAAGGCTGGCGGCCGGAGCAGGTCTCTCCGCTCCACCGCCAGCCTTCGGAGCAGCCTTCCGAAGGCTGGCGGCAGGAGGAGGTCTCTCCGCCCCACCCCCAGCCTTCCGAGCAGCCTTCCGAAGGCTGGCGGCGGGAAGAGGTCTCTCCGCCCCACCGCCAGCCTTCGGAGGAGCCTTTCGAAGGCTGCCGGTGGGAGGAGGTCTCTCCGCCCCACCGCCAGCCTTTGGAGGAGGTCCGAGGACAGTGGGGAAGACGCGCTGCGCTTCCCTGCTGTCCCAGAGATTTCCCTATGGGCTTTCGTCTTGTGAAGGAAGCCCATAGGGAAATTCGTTTTGCGAAGCACCTCCAAAACGGAAAACCCTTTCGTTTAGCGGGTTTTCCGTCTTGCGAGGCGTTCGTCTTGCGGGGCACAACTGTACACAGGTTTTTCCTCCCAGGGCAAATAGCATCTCCAGGGAGGAGGGTTAATCCCATGCCACAGTCCCTAATGCATAACCCCTCTCCCCAACAACTGCTATTTAAAATATGTATCAGTAAGATGGAAATGCAACCATGTGTTTCTCGTCTTGTCTTCCTTGGCAATCAATCTCTGATGAAAATGGAGCATTTCTGTCTGCATTAAAATAGTAACAGCTTTTTGTTTGTTCTTCAGCAGTGTGGCTTTTACTAGAACCTTACCAAGGGTATAGTGTGCTCTCTCAATATATACATTCTTTTATTTAGTTAAGAAATTTGTATCTCACCTTTCAGAAATATTTCCTCACATATGTACTGGCCTTGTGAATCAGGCTGAAGCTACAATCTTAAACACACATTTACTCAGTGCTTTTTTTTCTTTAAAAAATGTTTAGGGGTACTCTAATTTTGACTCAAGAAAATCACCATTTTGTAGTTCAAATCGGGGAAAATAAATACAGTAAATGGACAAAAGTACAAAGATTCACAAAATGTTTAGGTGTACCCCCTGCGTACTCCCAGAAAAAAGCACTGCATTTACTAACAAATAAGCTCCACTGTAGGCAGTATGACATCCTTAAACTGAGTTGTCAAGGAAGCAGGGGTCAAGAGATGCAAGTAACCCTGGTCCCTCTTCAAAACTGATCCTGATGTTAGTTTGTATAGATCAGAACTTAAGAAGAATATCAACAGGCTGCAATGTGTTCAGAGAAGGGCAACCATGATGATAAAAGGGTCTGGAAACCAGGCCTTATAAGAAAGAAGGCTTTATGAAGGAGCTGGATATGTTTAGCCTGGAAAAGATGAGACTGAGAGGAGAAACGATAGCCATTTTCAAATATCTAAAAGGCTGTCACATGTAGGATAGAGAAAGCTTGTTTTCTTCTGCTTCAGAGACCAGGACCCAAACCAACGGATTAAAGTTATAAGAAAAGAGATTCTGATTAAATATCAGGAAGAACTTTCTGACAATAAGAGCTGTTCAACAATTGAACAGATTCCCATGAGAGATGGTGTACTCTCCTTTCTTGGAGGTTTTTAAGTAGAAGTTGGACGGCTGTTGAGATTCCTGCAGGGCAGAGGGTTGGACTATAACCCTCCGGGGGGGGGGGGGGCTCCAGCTCTTGATGATTTTATGATCTATGATTCTAAGACTGGTGAACTAAAAGTCAAGAGCCCAGGATATTAACTGAGAAACAGAAATAAGATATATGTATTTCTCTTTAAGCTTAAAGAGCGGATCACCCTCTCTTTCCTTCGGATGCTGTGGCTAATATGTATGTATACTTAAAAATTTAACCACCCCCTGGTTCTAGGGATGAAAGGAACCATGTTAAAATTGAAAATCAGTATTGGTGTTAAAACTGAAACTCAGCATCAATACCATTGGATGTAAAGTTAAAGTAGGTACTTACCAAAATCCATGATATTTTTTGGTCCGTGTTGTTCATGATTCAGATTCAAAGAAAAATTAGACATGGGTCAAAACTGGCAAACATGTTTAAATACATTTCACTTGTGTGCATTCAGCTTTAGGAGCATGGCAAAAAAAATTTAAAAAATTAAAAGGAGGTGCAAAGGGGGCAGAATTATGGGGGAAATGACTTTGACAATCCTGCCTGCCATTGAACCCCAAGGGTTTTGACTATACACAATTTTGGCTTTAGGCACAATCCCTGGAATGTAACCCCCATACAAGTTGTGGGCTTACTATATATATAAAAATCTCCAACCCAAAGTAAAGATTCCCCGCCCAGCCACCTGAGGCACCAAGACTGGCACAACCACAAAAGGTTATGCAAGGTCTGATTGTACAGGCTACGTTCATGAAAGTGCTTTGCACTTTACATCCATAGAACCACAACAACTTAGCAAATGAAATACTAAAAGAGCCATAAAGAGTCATATACCTCCTTTTGCTCCTCAATGTAGCCAAAAGGATGATGAAGTAGTAGGAGACTCACTATTTGTGCCTTAAAACAGATTCAGGCTGCTGTTCTGCTAATGAGCACCAAGAATGACAAGGTGCATTTTTGAAGGTTATTGTTTATTTCATAAACGTGACACATGCTCCTAAAGCAGACCCAGGGGCTTTGCCTTACGCCACTTCTAAACTTGACTGCTGGCAGGTTGCTGTGTAGCATTACTGTGGCTCTTTCTTTTCAGGTTCACTTGGCTTTTCCTCCTCCCTCACTTCTTCCAATTCTTCTTTTGTGGATTTTGTGTTCCTCCTTGATCTGTATCCCCTGTATGTGGCTTGAATTTTTGTAGCAGCCTCTTCTTCAGTTAGGCTCATAAGACTCATAGCTGCTGGTGGTTTCTCCACTCCTCCCTCCTTTACAATGGAAAAGAAAAACAAATGTACATGTCTAAGCTTTGCCTTTAACCAGCTGAGGGGTTTGAAGAGATATATAGCTCTCTCTTTGAAAAAGAGAGCGAGAGCTTTAAAAGTAACTCAAACCTCCATTATTCCAAAGGCTTTTTGGAAGGTGGTTTATGAGTCCTAAGGTGGGTGGGAAAACAAAATGCAACTTGTTTTGTCATTTTTTAAATATGTACTTTCCACAATATATTCACAGGACTATTTTTAGTGCTAGATGTTCTGTATGTCACTTGGGCAACTTTCCATCATTTTTTCAAAGGAAGTTTTGTCTGCTAAAAATGTGAGAATTTAGCACTCAGAATTTAGATATTACCAACTGTTCATCCTTGGGATGCAAGAAGAAAAAATCCCCTACCAGAAGAGAGGGGAGCAATGCCATAGGCTGCAGTTGCCTAATCTGTTTGCCTGCAATGGACAAAGGCTTCAATGTCATTCAAACGTTACAAATACAGAGGGTACACTTCATCCATAGTTAAGAAGTTTCAAATCCCAGTGATTTCAATGGGTGAATAGAACAGAAGCTTAAGCCTGCAAATATCTGCATACCTACCTGGAAATAATCCCCACAAACACAACAGGGCTTCCTTCTGACTAAATATGCATATCATCATCATCATCAGGGCTGGGCAATATACCAATATATTGTCCCAAACCGGCTTTAAGTCCACATCATGATACCGGTTTCATAATTTCTGACCTACCAATATATTGCGAATCATGTTATGTGTGTGTTACGCAAAAAAGTAAGATGCGAAGAAAACCATTAAGCCAGTCAGTGCCTCTACATAGCTCCAACCTTATTGCATATATTGTGATACAGTGGTATAGCAGGCGATATGTTTATCGGACGGTATATCACAATGTTGAAAACCAGATATCACCCAGCCCTAATCATCATTCTATTTGTTGCTGCATTTCCACAAAAAGAAGCATGCTTAATGTGGTTTACAACAAAGAAAAGAGTACTACACCTCAAAATCAACACTGCAAGAAAAATTTCATAGTAACATCATAAAACAACACAATAGCAATTATAACTGCATGCAAAAAGCAGTATTTCAATAATAAGAGTATAAATATAACAAGATTAAATTAACACCACACCTTCTAGCAACAGCAGAAATAACAAGGGAGCATGACAGTTTCACCTTAGTCCTATGGTGTTGCTCACACTGCAAGCCTTTTTCATAGAAAGCAATGGGACTTTAAACACTTGGTTGGGCTGTGCCTACATTTTCCCTGATGGAACTTGTTGAACAAAGGTGTAACATAGCTCTCAGTGATGAGCTGCTCCCTTTGATTGCAGGTTCAGAGATCCAACTCAAACATCCAGGTGTCTTGGGGAAATGTTAGAAATAGGGCAGGCATAGGCAAACTCTGGCCCTCCAGATGTTTGGGACTATAATTCCCATCATCCCCGACCACTGGTCCTGTTAGCTAGGGATGATGGGAATTGTAGTCCCAAACATCTGGAGGGCCAGAGTTTGCCTATGCCTGAAATAGGGCCAGCTGCCCATGATGTTGATTTCCAGAAGATTTCTATACAGATTAGGGCAATTTGCTTAGGAAAATATCCTGATGCCTTGGAGAGGGCATGGGCGTAACCAGGATTTGGGGGGGCAGGCTTTATGTTAGGGGGGCAGAACCGAGTTATCTGCAATTGGTCAGTTAGTTAAGTATTTTTATTTCTTTACTTGATTTGAGTGAGACAACTGCCCACCCCTACCTCCTCTGCCCTACCCCACTACTTACATGGGAGAGAGAGCTAATTCGCAATGTTTATTCTACCTGTATTTAAAACTAAGGACCTGACACCATCAAGCTTACCTAATATTGCATTTGCAACTGGCATCCATTCATAGTTACTAATTAATTTATGAAATGGGAAAACTTTCTATTGGAAAATTTTCTGTTTAATTTTTCCCACACCACATTGCCACTGTCTGCCACTTTATCCAAAGCAGATTTAGAGATGTGTTAACTGCTCTCACTTATGTGACTAGGCTAATTTCTCTCCCCCACCCCCACCCCCGCCATGCATTTAACCTCAAGTGAAGGATTTTTTTCAGTGCACCAGCAACTAGGGATTTGAAACTGGAATCCATGCAGGGAAGAAGAGACTCCATAGATTGCTACCGATCAGAGTCTCTGGGTTGTATCCAAAGTAGAGCTAAGTTGGTAAGTCACAGTCCTGTGTTCAGAAGGATTTCTGTTTGTGCAGCAGATTCTCCCCCCTCCCCAATCTGTTCTTGGGGTTCCCCTAACCCTCTGGAAGTCACAGGGTGCACATGGTGGGAAGATGATGGGCTGTTTTAGTTGGATGCCTCCCTCTATAAAAAGCAATGGAAATTATTTAGAAAAGTGAAAAGATCTTGACAAATTGACTGTTGCTGCATTCTATGCAAAGATTAGTCTGGCCTCACTGATTCTATACTGCCTCACAGCAGCTTTTGGGCATGGCAAGGTCAGTAGTGATTTAGCTATGTAGCAAAGGGCTGAGAATGGTCTTCAGGTTCAAGAAAAGTACAGTGAACTCATTGAAGATTGCTTACTGGCTGTGCCTCAGATCCTTCCTTCTTCTCCTCTGCTTTATCACCACCTCCTGGTGGTGCAAGTTCCTGCAAAAACAAAGGCTATTTTCAATGCACTTGCTTGCAAGAAGAGCACCAGGGTCCGGTGGTACAGGTGATACTCAGTTCAAACCCAATCAAGGTGTAGGATGAGAAGGGTCAGGGAGTTGCTCACAATCATTTGGGTGTGTGGTTTTCTCTAGATCAGGGAACTTGTAGCTTTCCAGATGCTGTCGGACTCCATTTCCACAACCAATGTGAGTCAGGACTGATGGGAACTGAAGTGTGTCACCATTTGTAAGGTCACAAGTTCCTCACCCACAGTCTAGGAAGGGATGGACTATGTGCCTTGATAGCCTCTGTGACCAAATCAACAAACACATTTGTTTTTTCTACCACCTTCCATAGTGCTGTTACACAATTGACACATTCAAGTGTTAAATGAGCACCTAGAATTATTTCTGAGCTTTTGATTCAGTTCAGGCATAGCAATTTGGGGGCGGTGGCAGATGTTTAACCTGCCCTTCCAAAGCACCACAGTGCTTCCTATGCTACTAAGCTGCCTCTGCCCACACCCTCTGGCCTGTTAGTCCCGTCCCATCCCGCCCCCCCAGTATGCCCACCATAAAATAAGACTTACATTGAAGGCATGGTTATTGTAGTATCGGTCGTCTATTTTTGCTCCCCATTCACATGGATCATAACCACTTTCTAAACAGAGTTTTGTAAAAGAAAATAAACACTGAATTATTTTATATAAAATAAGGGTCATATCCAATGCTCGTCACTAAAATTAAATAGGCATAGCTAACTTGGATCTATTGTTCTTGTGTGTCTAATCTAAGTACAGTTTGGTTGGGGACAAACCCAAAATAAGCTACCCATTCAAGTATTTAGAGTAGCAGCTGCAATGAAATGCAGGTATCAAGTAACATGTCTTGGTCTAGTTATGCACTTTCAGCTTTAGGGATTGTAGGATTTTTTTCTTTTAAAAATCTCTTAACTATTTATAGTGTACTTATATACAGCCAAGTGCAAGACAAAGGGGGAAGCAACTGCAAGATTCTCTATGGAGTTGAGTCAGGATTGTAAGTCAGAACACATGTATTTCCTTCCAAAAAAAGAGCAGAAACAACCAAGTATGATGGGTTATAGTAAATGAGTGAATGGGCAAAACAATGCTTTAAAACATCTTGTTTTCGACAGGGAAAAAGGGTCTGATAATGAAAGAAATGTAGAGTAAGAGCTGGAATGATACACGTCATGAAACATTTGCCCAATCTTACTGAGTTAAGGTATCCAATTTTGCATGAGTAGGTGGGAAGTAGAATGGTAATCAAGGACAGTTGGGTGGCAAAATGAGAAGTGACTATACTGGCTACTCATACCATTTTAAGTAACAGATGGTGCAAAAAGGAGTTAGTACATTGCAATCCTATGAACGTCTCCTGAGAAATAAACATTTACTCCCAAGAAAGTATCAATAGTATTGCTGCCTATATCTGTTTTCAGCAACTACTTCAGGTCCCACAAACTGAGAGCTGCTACTTCATTTGTACTGCTTTGGAGGACCAGCCCCATCTTGCGTACAACTGCTTATTCCACTCTGTTCATCTTCACCCATCCTAAGCAGACAACATCCACAGGTACATTAGTCACAGGCGGGAAACAATCTCAGTGTCCTGTGACCCAAACTCTTTCTTTTTAGATGCATAGCCTGCTTTTGGGCTGGAATACACAAACAGGCTTAAGGCGTTCATACAATTCAACAGTTTCCCTTGAGACAGTAAAATATTTTTAAAAACATAAACAACAAAACAAATGCTCACAAGGTTATATTTCATGGCCTCAGACCAAGGAGATATCGGTTCAAATATCCACCCAGCTACAAAGCTCACTGGGTCATCTTAGGAGAGCTACTCTCAGCCTAGTCTGCATTCCAGGTTGCAAGGATAAAGTGGGTGCACCACCTTGAACTCTTTGGAGGAAAGGTAGGATAGAAATGAAAGCCCCTTTAAAAAAATACTGAACTCAAGAAGGGGGAGGGTCAACACAACCAAGGTGGGGCAGCGGGAGAGTCCGGGTGATTCACAATAACAGATATATAATGGCATCTTCAACTCATGTGGCAACTAGACTGGTGACTGGGAGTGGCTGCCAAGACCACACAATACCGGTTCTGAAAGACCTACATTGGTTCCCAGTATGTGAGTCATGCAGGCTGGAACTGATGGTAACTGTAGCTCAACAACTGGAGGGTGACATGCTCTCTCTCCATCCCTGTCCTAAACATGACTTTTTAGACTCTTAAAAAGCAAACATAAGAAGCTTAGCCTGGCTCCCCATGTTTGGAAATATTTTTCCTGTCCTGCTTATGCAGACAGATCTGCACGGTGTCCTTAAGTTGCATAATAAAATCTGGCTTCACAATTTGTGTTTCGGGGCCAGGTGGATAAGGTGTAGAACTCACAGAACCCCATTATGAAACTGCTGATGCTGCATGCCCTATAAAATTAAAATAACCCTCCTGAGTGTCAGTCTGCCTAGCAACATCTACACGTATAGAACCAATTACATTCTGAAGGTCTGCTAAAGAACAGTGTATTTTGAAAGGAGGGTATCATTCCAAGCAAAAAAGTGTAGGCTTCTACCTGCAGCTCTGAGGCACAACTGAGTATTGCCTCTGGGAAGAGGAAAACTAATTATATGAGATGGTAAGGGGTTCTTTCTCTTGCACCCAGAACATTCACTGCTCACTAACTTCCCTTGCATAACGCTATAAACCTTCTCCAAAAGTGTCATTTACTAGACATTTTAAAAACAAAAAAGAGGCCAAATAGCTCTGAGCTTCACTGTGAGTCATCCTGCAATTAAAAACACCACCACATGTTTGTAGCTTGGTCAATCAGCAAGCCTGCTTCCTCCGGCCGGCTATTTTTTTAAAAAATGCTTCATAAAAATTCTCCCAAAGAACTAGGAGTACCACATTATCAAGAGAAGGCCACAACAACATGACATTAATCATACTTGGATTGCTGTCAAGTAGCTTCAAATGAAGAAAGGGGCTTCAAATCCACCAGGGGCTTTTTCCTTGCCTCAAGATGCAATCCTATAACTATCAACACACTTTCCTGGATAATACCTATATATAAAGTAGACAGGAAAGTCCTACACCTGCTTTTAGTAGAGGGTCAAAATGCAACAGTGTGTGAAAAACCTTCTATCTTGGGAAAGAGAAGTGTAAAGATGTGGAATCTTTGCTCCTTGTTCACAGAGCAAGCCATGTACTCTGTACTTGCACACCAAATGGCCAAGAAGGGAAAGAGGAACATGTCTTCTCTGCACCCTCAGACTTCCAGTGCATTTTCTTCTTCCCATCCCACCAATCTAGGTTTCCCATGACCTAAAGAAAATGCCTCTGTTTGTGTAAAGCTAGCACTGGGTAGTGTTTTATGGCTGCAACCACAAACAGTAGACTTTCACATCTGCCCTCCAGATGCTATGGACAGCTTCAATCATCCCTGACTATTGAGAGACTGTGAGTGATAGAAGCTGTAGTTTAAAACATCTGGAGGGTACCAGTTGAGAAAGGTTGCTGTACACACTTACCTGGAAGTCCCACTGAACACAGTGGGACTTCTGAGTAACCGTGCATAGGATTAGGTTGGTTTGGATCTTTCCTCAGGAAGAAGAATGTGTGCACATATACGTTAAACATATGTGAAATTATCTCAGTTTATGCTCACTTTCTCTTTCAATGAGAAGAGTTTCAAAATACTTGGCTGCAAAGCTTGGTATATCCGCAGGCTGGCTCCTCAAGACTTCCCTGGCAAGCCCTTCGAGCAGATTTGCAAATCCTGGAGGAATGCGTTGAGTGGTGTTGGAGAATGGAATGGACATTGTCTCTCAATAGGTTTCTATCCCACCTGCAGCTTCATTAACAAGAGAAATGCATTACTTTTGTATCTGAAAAACGGAATTTTTGTTGATCTAATATATACAGATGTTGCAGGTATTACAACTGAAGTTATGAAACTCATACATTCCCCACCCACTGCATCATTTACTGAATGAAGCGTGAACACAAATGCCTACATTATACTTAAGACACAAAAAGCACAAAATAACAATAATCATCACTGCAATTTGCTATCTGATATTCAGAAATCTGCAACGGCAGCTTTACTCTGGGGCTGCAAAGAACTCATTTAACCAGGGACAAGGTATTTAATTTAAAATAATTTCCTTTCAGGCCCACAGACTGCACTTCCTTCTCTTTCTTACTATGAGACCAGAGAAGCCATGCCGGGGGGGGGGGAGTAATTTAAAATTATTTTTAATACAGGTTCTTATATGGCAAGTGCCATATCAAGGCAAAATGCCCACAAATGAAAGACAAGAGATGTTCCTCTTCTAACATGTTTTTTGCATGAATAACTCCCCTTTTCTTCAAGAAAGGGGGTGCAGCTAGCATGAAGGAAGGCTAGGAAGGCAGCCTCAGATCTTCCTGTAAGAGGAGGGACCTCCTGCCTCAATCCCAGATGACTTCCTGACTTCATGGTGAATGGTCAGACACTGAGAGGGCTGCTGTTGTAGGCAGACCCTAGTGCAGGGCTGGGCCAGATGTGGTTATTCAGGAATTTCTAGCTGACCATCAGAATGTCCCCTGTGGGACACCCTCCCTAGCTGCGCCATCTGTAAATATTTCTCCCCTGGCTGGAATGTGTCCTTGAATACTGATGATGACTCTTGTGTGTCTAGATAGAGCATAGAGAGTGGGGTCTGTGAGTGTCTGTGTTGAAGCTAGCCTAAAAAGAGAGATGCAACCTTCCTCAAGCAGAGTTCATTTATTAATTATATATCTTGTTGCAATTTATGAAAGAATGTATACTTTTCATGTTGCAAGCCACCTTGAGCATGGTTTGAACAGTGGAAAGGCGATTATACAAATAAAATTACTGATGTATGTACACAGTGCTTTTTTTCTTAAAAAATGTTTAGGGGTACTCTCATTTTCCTATTCATATTGAAATACTGCCCCTCAATGATGCCAAACTTAGATTCACAACATGTTTAGGGGTATGCATACCCCTGCATCCCCCCCAGAAAAGCACTGTTGTACATATGCTATGCTTGAATGCATCATCTAAACACAAAAAGTATGCTATCTTCTGCAGGAATCCCCCCTTATGCAAATTTATCTGTTTATGTGATTAAAGTTCATACACTTAACTCACCAAGGTTTGATTAAGTGGGCCCTACTTTTTAAAGCTTGGGAGTACATATTTCCACTAGCTAATTGCAGTTCAAACAGATGTTTAAAAGCACAGCAAAGCAGTCAATACAAAAGTCAAATATTCAATAGAGCACCTCTGCTTCCTCAGTTCTGCCATTAGAAATAAACTCTAGGATATTAAATGACAACAGTTTGTTGTAAAGTTCTACTTATGAATTTAGTAACAAGCAAAGTCAGGGAATGCAGGAGTTACAGCAGAGATAGAAGCCTTAATTCATTCTATTCAGTACATATTAAACCTCTGCTAAAATTTCAGTTGCCTTTTATACAGTCACAGTTTACCTTCACAGCTTGAGCGAGGTTACAAATATGAGTTTGTGCACCTCTCATTACCCTAATGGATGTAATTAGAAGCGCAAGTACTCTGATATGGAAACAGGAAACAAACTCATACATTCGCAAACACTTTCAACAATGCAATCTTATACGTACATGTCTAAGTACTCCACAACAAGCAGAATTGGACTTTCTCTTAATTAAGTGTGTATAGGATTGCAATCCTATGCTAACCACCCGAAAATAAGCACCACTGAAAACAGTGAAACTTCCTTCTCAGTAAACATACAGTAATGTACTGCTAATACGGTAACTGTGATTGCAATCAAACTATACTTAAGTCTCCTTGACCTCAATGGGTTCTACATTCTGAGCTACCTGCAAAGGATCAGAATGCAAAACCTACATGAATTTGTAATTTTTATTTGGGAAAATATTTTCAATTGTAGCATAACTACTGCCTGTAGCTGCTTGCAGTCCTGAGAACACTTACTTGAGAATAAGTTCCACTGAACTCAGTGGGATTTATATTCAAGTGAGTATACAGCTTCGGTCCTGTATACCTGAAGGAGCATCTTCCCCCTCATTGTTTAGCCCGGACACTGAGGTCCAGTTCTGAGGGCCTCCTGGCAGCTTCCTCATTGTGAGAAGTGAAGCTACGGGAACCAGGCAGAAGGCCTTTTCGGGTAGTGGTACCCACCCTGCAGAATGCCCTCCCCTAGACAAATGAAGGCAGCCCTTTATCAGGAAAGCTTTAATGTCTGATGTTTTGTTGTGCTTTTCTTATATTGTTTTGGAAGCTGCCCATCATGGCTGGGGCAACAAGTCATAAATAATAATTACTATTATTTCTATGTAAATATGCACGAGATTGAGCTGCAAACCGTGGATTTAGTACCCTTACTGACACAACAGACAGAAAAGTCTACATTCAAGGTTCAATTCAAAATGACCATTATTTTTAATTTTAAAACATATATAGCACCCTTATATAGCACCCTTCATTTTGTTTAGGATTCTAGGGCAATGTACAATTTATTGGTCACTGTGCTTTATTGTTCTATCTTTGAGATCAGCATAGAAATGTCGCAGACATCTTTGGCCCCAGCAATTCCCCCAACTCGGTTTATTCTTGTCTATCTTTAACATGTTACCATTCAATATGGTTGATATTATTAATTTATGATTAATTTCTTAACCTCCCTTCACCATGAGGTCCCAGAGCAGGTTACAACAATCTAAAAATATATTAAAAGATGACTTGTAATGAGCTATACCTATTATTAGGGATTAGTGACCTGTTTTCCAATTCCATTATTTTATAATGATCTTTTTTTAAAAGCACTTCTGGAAGAAGAGGAGTTGGGCCACTTCTAGACTGTCACTAATTTCAGGTGGAATTCAATCACATGCCAACAAATGTGAATAAATGCACAATAAATAGGTTTGGAAGTGCCCTAAGTCTCCCATTTGCTGGGAATCTGCACACGATGCTCTGCTTTCAAATGCAAGAGTAACAATCCCTGGTTACATCCACAAAACTCATTCACTGAATGTTCATTTTGATCTTGATTTGTTTGCAAGGAGGTAACATGATGTCGCATGAAGCAAATTTAATCCCATACTGGCTGAGACCCTACCTGCCTGCACACTGTCTCGCCACAGTAGCGCATGCTCTAGTTATCTCCCACTTGGACTACTGCAATGCAGTCTGTGTGGGGCTATCTTTGAAGGTGATCCGGAAACTACAATTAATCCAGAATGCAGCAGCTAGACTGGTGACTGGGAGTGGCCACCAAGACCAGTCCTGAAAGACCTACCTTGGCTCCTGGTATGTTTTTGAGCACAATTCAAAGTGTTAGTGCTGACCTTTAAAGCCCTAAATGGCCTCAGCCCTGTATACCTGAAGGGGCATCTCCACCTCCATCGTTCAGCCCGGACACTGAGGTCCAGCTCCAAGGGTCTTCTGCTGGTTTCCTCCTTGCAAGAAACAGTTACAGGAAACCAGGCAACCAGATGTCAAGGAAATAAACAACTATCTTTTAAAAGACATCTGAAGGCAGCCCTGTTTAGGGAAGTTTTTTATGTTAGAAGTTTTATTCTGATTTTAATGTTATGTTGAAAGCTGCCCAGAATGGCTGGGGAAACCCAGCCAGATGGGCGGGGTAAAGGTAACAGTACCCCTGCCCATACAGGCCAGTCATGTCTGACTCTACGGTTGCGCACTCATCTCGCTTAAGAGGCCGGGAGCCGGCACCGTCCGAAGACACTTCCGGGTCACGGGGCCAGCGTGACGAAGCTGCAGCTGGTGAGCCAGCACCAGCGCCGCACACGGAAATGCCATTTACCTTCCCGCTAGAAAGCGGTACCTATTTATCTACTTGCACTTAGGGGTGCTTTCGAACTGCTACGTGGGCAGGAGCTGGGACCGAACGACAGGAGCTCATCCCGCTGCGGGGATTCGAACCGTCGACCTTACGATCAGCAAGTCCTAGGCACTGAGGTTTTACCCACAGCGCCACCCGCGTCCTTTGATGGGCGGGGTAGAAATAAATTATTATTATTATTAATGTCAGTCCCCCAACTCAGCTGCCATTATTATTATTATTATTATTATTATTATTATTATTATTATTATTATCCAGTGCGTTTCCCCCTCACTTTCTGCAGCGCAAAGGAGTCTCGCAGAGTTTATGAAATCTACTTTAAAGGCTCACCCTGAACTGGACTAGCAGCCCCAAACCAGACGGGGCAACAGCTAGGAATACCCGTAGACCCACTTACTGTATTCCCCACTGCCTGGGTTAGCTGCCCCTTCGTGTGGACGAGGCACTCTGCCCATGCTCAGAAACACTCGCCCTCTCCCGACCCGCCCCACCTGAAGGTGACGTCACAAAGTGGCTCCTCGCGCTCCGATCAGTCTTATCCCACCTCGGCCTATTTGACTGTGGGGAGCGGGAGAGGAAGCGGCGGGAGCGATAACGAAACCCCACCTCTCAGCCCTTTTTCTCAATTCGCCTGAGAGAACCTAGAGAAAAGCTCTGCGTTTGTTGTTAGTTGCCTTGGCAACCCCAAGCGGGACGGCGAGCGGGGAGGGACACGAGAGCGAACCGTTAGTGGATCTGTCGGCCGGTCGCTCTCGCGCAGCCCCGGATTCGTTCTCCAAGCCAAGGACCGCCTCTCGGATGCCCGGAGTCGCCCACCAATTGGACGACGGACCCGCCTTTCAAGCACAAGTTTCGCCCCTACCCTCACCCGCCCACTCCAGGCCTCCGCTTATTGAAACTGCCCTCGGGTTTCACCTGGTTGCCCGTTTACGCAAGGGGAAGCTCGCGGCGCGGCCAGAGAAGGAGGCGGTGGCGAGGCCAAGCCTTTTGGCCGAAGCAGGGGAGCCAGCGCTCCTGTCGCGTCTAGTCAGGGCCCATTGACTTGGGACTCTGCGGGGCGGAGTGGGGGCCGGCAGCCGCCTCAGGGGTTCGCGAAGGCCTTACGCAACAAACGGCGGCGGCGTCACGCGACGCCCCCCCCCCCATAGCCGCCTCAGCCCGGCAACATCCGGGGATTCGGGGCCGCGGCCTAAGCTGCGCCCTGTGGCGCTCGGTGGGGAGCGGGCAGGTAGAAAGCCGCCGCCCGGTGCGCCCTGTTAGGGTGCCCAAGGGAGGCTCGGGCGCCAGCGCCTGGTAGGCCGCGGGCTAACTCTGGGCCAGCCCCGCACCCGAGCAGGGTTCTTGTGAGCAATCCCATAGGTTGCTTCGGTCTTGGGGAGGAAAGGCCGGGTAAAAATAAAATGCAAAGCGATTGTTCTGGCCGAAGGGGTTAAGAGGCTGTGGGAGCCCAAGTCCCCACCTGTCATAAAAGACTCTTGAGCCAAAATCATCCTGCGCCATAGCCTGAAGGTTCTGGAATAAAGTTGCTGAAGCCTTGGACTCTCCAGAAGAAAGGCGGGCTAGAAATGCATGCTTAAATCAAGAGTAATGCTGACATATTTTACCCATTTGACATTATGGGATTTGTAGAGACAGTCGGAATTGCGATGTATCTTCATCCTTTGCTCAACAGACCATTCTTTGCTAATGTGTCCAGGTAATTTCTCAGGAGCAATTTCAGCAAGTGCTTTTTTTAAAAAAAAACAAACCATAAAATAATGGAATTGGAAAACAGGTCACTTATCCCCAGTGTCCTGCTCATTACAAGTAATCTTGCAAGTAAGTATAGACACGTGCACAATAAGAGATTATTCCTGAAGCCCAAATTTGGGGAGTCGTGTATATATTTCTGGTAGGGATGGTGGGAGCCCCTCCACCTGGCAACATCCGAGGTTTTTAGGGCCTAAGCTGCCCCCTGATGGTGCTCAGTAGGGAGCGGGCAGGTACAAAGCCCCCGACTGGTGTGCTCTGTTGGGGTACCAGGGGTGCCCAAGGGAGACTCGAGTGTGAGTCCTTCTTAGGCCGTGGGCTTCCTCTGGGTCAGCTGTGCACCTGAGCCTCTCACAGAGTTGTTGTGAGCAATCACATACATTGCTTTGATCTTGGGGAGGAAAGGCCAGATAAAAATAAAATCAAAGAGATTGTTCTGGCCAAAGGAGTTAAGATGCTGGGGTTTTTATTATTATCTATTATTATTACTTTGTTAAAATAAATTTAAAAATGAGGAGGGGAGAGACGGGGGGGAGCCCAAGTCCCCATCTGTCATAAAGGACTCTTGAGCCAAAATCATCATTCACTTATTATAGAAATTATAGAAACCATCAATTCTAGCACGCGGAAGGCTGCCTAAATTATATAATTTGGTATTTGAATGATTTGTATTAGAAATTGTATTATAATTTGGCATTGTTATCATGAAGCTCTTATTGGATTGTTGTAATCGAAAACTAATAAAAAATATTATCAAAATCATTATTCACCATAGCCTAGTTTAGGCTCTGAAGGTTCTGGAATAAAGTTGTTGGAGGTTGTGAAAACCACCTTGAGTTCTACGGAGTAAGGGTGGGATATAAGTGTGTTGTTAAATCAAGAGTAATATTAACATATTTTACCGATTTGACATGGGATTTGTAGACAGTTGATGGTTTCAATGCTGTGTACTCCTGCAATCCTTTGCTCAACAGACAATTCTTCGCTAATGTGTCCAGGTAATTTCTCAGGAGGAACAGAAGTCTAGACATGTGCTCAAAGGCTCTGCAATAAGAGGCTACTCCTGAAGCCCAAATTTGGGGAGTCGTGTATATATTTCTGGTAGGGGTGGTAAGAGGCTGGGGTAAGAAATGTTAGGCTATGATACTGCAAAGGCTACCTATTCCTATCTGTGGCAGACCTGAAGCCACATGGCTGAATAAAGCAGAAATCGTGTTATATAGCATTCTAGCTGGTGGAGGGCGTTTGTTAAAACGTGCATTACCTTTTCTGTACTAAGCTTTCAAATGGAAATCATGCCCCACCCACCCCCTTTTTTTTGCCCCAGGTCAGTTGTGAGATCACAAGGAACCTCGCCTCTTTAAGATAAAGTGGCTGCTGGAATTCTGCATGCCCTAGAATCACGTGGTGTTACTTCCTGCTTTGTTTGGTCAGAGGGGCCATGGCTTCTTCTGTGCTGCTTGTGTTGCTGTTGGTTTGGAGGGCAGGTGAGTACAGAGGGCGGGAGCTGCCCCTCACAGGAAAATGTCCTTTGCTAGGAGACATGTACCCAAAAGGGCTAGAGGGGAAATTTGAAACGGTAGCAACTGTATTCACATTAGTCACAGAACTTTCGTGTTTATTCACCTTCCTATTTGAATCTCCTGATGTGAAGGGATTGCAGTTCTTTCAAAAAACTAAACTAATAGCAAGCACAGAGAGAGTTTTTTTGTGGGAAGCGTTGGAGCACAACAACCAGAACCGTGATTCCTAGCACAATAAAAAAAAAGTGTAACTGTCACTTTTTTTTCAGTGTAACTGTCACTACCCTGTGCTTTCAGCATTTCACTTTCCTCTCATCACACTTTTCATATTAAGTCAGGGGCTTAATATTAATAAAGCAGTTCAGATATTGCTAGCCGGTGACTGGAAACAGGTTTTTTGTTTTAAACTTACTGGATTTTCCCTGGAAAGAATGTATCTGGATTAAATGGGGATAATTTATGGGGTGGCCTTTTGATGTCAATGTGGATGCTGGGAAAAGTTGCATGCAAGGTTTCAATAATAGGTTTATGTGTCTGTGTATCATATTGCAGATATCCAGCTAACCAGCTTCATCAGGGGTTTTGATGTGAATGTAACATCCCATACCATGCTTGCTTTCATTGTGTTTAGTTTTTATGTGTTTGCCTCCTTAAGTTGTATTTTGTTATTTGGCTTATATGGCTAATAATTCAGTAAAAAATACTTTCACCAAAAAATATATATGAAAAAGCATCCTGGGGAGGGGTTCTCCAAAAAGGCAAAAGAAGCATGCATATGAAATATTTTATTGAACTCTAAGAACAATTCAGGGTGAAGAAAAGTAAAATGTCTGAGGATCTGTTCCTCTTTTCACTAACAGACTTGGCTTCCTTGACAACATGATACAGACTGGCAGCTGTTTCTGCAATCAGAAAAAATCTAACTGTTGCAAAGCAGCCAGTTTCCCACAGGAACATTCCAGAGAAACCCTAACAAGAATGTCATGACATTTTGTGTTCTCCCAGGTGCTACGCTTCGTCTTGCCTCCTATTATGGCGATCACATGGTACTGCAGAAGCAACCAAGTCAGGCCGTCATATGGGGCTATGGGGATCCTGGCGCCAACATAATAGTGACTGTTTCTAAGGATCGCAACGTTATGGAAAAAATGACAGACATTAAAGGTAAAAAAGGCAGATTAAAGTGGTGGATTCAGAGCCAACAAAAAGCAGAATTGTAGTTTTTACACATTGCTTCCTTAAATTCTCAGGTATGTTGCCAACAGATGTGGTAATGACCACCAGCTTGGGTGGCTGTAAAAGAGATTAAGCAGATTCATGGAGGATAAAGCTACTAGCCGTGGGGTTGCATCCAACTATGTATTATTGCTCCATGTTTTTGTTTTACAAACCACCTTGAGAATATTTTTAGATGTTAAAGGTGGCACAAACATATTTCATCTAAATAAGTATTAGCTTCAGTTTCAGAGGCAATATGTCTCTGAGCACCAGTTGCTGTGGATCACAAGTGGAAGAATGCTATTATGCTTAGGTCCTGGCTGTGGGCTTTCCAGAGGCATCTATAGGCCACTATGGTCATGGCTCTTGGCCTGATTCATTTGGGTTCTTACATTCTTAAAGTATATAAAGCTTGCCCCACTGCCCAATCCTAACACACAGTCTCCTGAACGGCACAACTTTATTTGACTTCTTTGTGCCTCTATTGCATACTTCTGTGAGTACCAGTATGGTACAGGGATCCCATAAAGAGGGAATGTTTCTTGTGACAAAAGTTAAGCATTGATAAAATGGAGGAATCGTTGGTCCGAGATTCTGGCAATCTGTTGGCTTGGTTTAGGCATGTATTCTTTCCTTGGAACAGATTCCATATGATAATAAGCCTGAGATCTTAGGTGTCCTTTTTATGTTGAGATTCGTAGAGGCACCATTGATCCTTTGCTGAGGAGGCTCGCCGATTTTTCAGACAAGTCTAAACTTAATTTTCTCCTCTTAGGCAAAGCTCCTAAGACGACCTGGCTGGTAGCCAGACTCTGCGCCTAGATTTGTAGGCACAGATCATCCTCTAGAATAAAATAGCTTACTAGGGAAATGCTGAAATAGCCCTTTGGGGTGCCTCAGGGTCAACTTTTTATGGTAGCCCAAATCTCAGTTGTATAGGTGTATGTATATATCTCAATTTTAATTCATGAGCTATTGCTGCAATCTGCTCCAATTGTATATTTTATCTTTATGAACGCTGTTTTTATTGTGTTATGTTATGTGAGCTAGTCTTTGACCATAATAAATTATCTATCTAAGCCTGAGATCTTTGTAAATTCTCTCCCCCCCCCCAAAAAAAAGGCTCTGGGATCTGGAAAGTACTCCTGAGTCCTATGGCCCAAGGTGGCCCTTTCAATATACATATACGGCAATACTGGACGGGACAGGAATCAAATGTGACGTTGAACGATGTCTACTTTGGAGATGTCTGGTTTTGTAGTGGACAAAGTAACATGGAAATGACAGTTTCTCAGGTAAGCCACATCACTATAGAGTGCAGCATATGCTCCATTGGGAGGAAAAGTACTGATAAAGGCAAGTTCGGACAATATGCAAAGCCATGATTTCTGTTGCTTATGCAGGGGTGGGAAACTAATGACCCTATAGATGTTGCTCAACAACAACTCCCATCATCTCTGACCACTGGCCATACTGGCTGGGGCTGATGAGAACTGGAGTCTAACAACATTTGGAGGGCTAGAGGTTTCTACCCTTGAGCCAAACCTGAGCCTGCCTCCCAAACTTTGATTTTACTGTTGCTGACAAATCCAGATCTGAAACCATGGGTTCAGGCTTTCTTTCAGGTTTGCTATTATGTCTGAATTCACAGGTTGCAATTAGGGCCATTGCTTTGCTTCAGGAGGTTGCAGCACATGCAAATGGGAATGAATTTGATAAGCTTACAGGCTGACGGCTAAATGTGGATTAGAAGACAACACAAATATTGTGCTCTTGTGTTGTTCAGCCACTCCTCCGACTCAGTCAAGGCAGGGGATCCTGCCCTCTCTGGGCTGAGGGGATTGGGTGGGCTCGTTTGTCCTAGTTTCTGAGTCTCCCAATAGTGACTCCTGCTCCAGTCGGGCCTCAGGGACCTCGTTTTCTAAAGTTGCTTGTTGTAGCTCAGTTGCCAGATCGACTCCCTCCCCTCCTCCGTTTGCTTCCATACCCTTCCCATGCCAGGTACAGTCGACAGACCATTCGTGAGTGTGCAGGCTCTCCATGTTTCTTGTATCTTCTACTTTTGGTTTGAAATAGTATAAGATTTTGGCCTTCTTTTTCCTTGGGGCGGGGGGTCTGCAGCTTGTGTAAGAGAAATTCCCAGTTCTTTATAACTCTTTCTTATGAGTACCACCCCCGGACTAGATTTGGGTTACTTTGTCCTGTCCGTATATTTGAGGGCTTTGTTTTGAATTTTGCTTACCTGTATTTCAGTAGAATCTGCCCTGTTTCCTAGATATTCAATGCCAGCAAGGAGCTTGCAGAGGCTTCCCATTACTCACTCGTCCGTGTGTTTTCAGCCGGTCTTGTCCAGTCCGAAGTGGAACTGCAGGACCTTGCCAGCGTCAGCTTGCCGTGGTCTATTCCGACAGCCAGTAAGAGCCTTTTTTTTAAAAAAAGCAATACCTCCGGCAAACCATCTGAAGCAGAGGTTTTGAGTGTGTTCTGTCAAAAGCAGGCATCTTCTGTTTATGGTTTGGCCGGTGGAGTAAGAGTTGAACAATTTTCCTTCCTGAACTGTACCATGGACTTCAAGGTAAAAAAAGACCTTGAAGATTTAGTTAATGGAAGCAAGCATCTCAAATATCTCCGCCGATCAACGGGCACTTTCATTCTGGCTCAGATACATGATGATCCACACAGCCTGCTACACAGTTTCTGAGAGTGGCCAACATTAGCTGCTTCAGCAGAGCATGTAGTAGTTCTTCAGTATTCCATTCCCTGATCTATCACAGCTGTACAATGGCTAATATATGAAAATACAGCAGCAGAAATTATTTTTTGTAATACAGCATTTAGTTGTATTACATTTAGTTGCACTATTAGTTTGCAAGTTTGTATATGCTCTAAAGTTTCTTTTAACATTGCATTGAACAGAGAACCTTGGCCATGGAGACTTCAGTTACTTCTCTGCTGTGTGCTGGCTCTTTGGCCGGTATTTGTTCGAGAAGCTCAAGTATCCCATAGGACTGATAGACTCCTCCTGGGGAGGGACACCAATAGAGGCCTGGTCTTCCAAGAGGGCACTGCGGGAATGTGCAATCTCTGGATACTCTAAAAAGTAAGGAGGGTTAATGACAGTATGCTCTGTTCCTTCCAGCCGTGTTAGACTGGTTCCTCAGTACACTGAATGCTTTCCACTATTACAGAATATTGTGTGCTCACTGGCTTTGCAGCACCTCCTTCCTGTGCGGAAACAGCACACAAGCATCCACACAACCTGCGGTCCTGCAGATGGTGTTGGACTCAAACTCCCATCTTCCTTAACCATTGGCTAAGCTGATAGGAGTTGGAGTCAAACAACATCTGGAGGGTTGCAAATTTCCGTACCCCTGGCGCAATCCCATTTAGCACTAGAAAGGCAGTGCAGTGTGCCTGACTTGTGCCTAGTTTCTTACAGGTCGGATGAATAACCTTAGACCCTGCAATCATTATGATAGGAATGTAAGAAGAGTATACTTCCCCCGCCCAGAAGCCAACCAGTTACGTTTAGGAGGTCCCCAAGCAGGACACAGGGACAATAACCACTTACTTCTTTCCTCCATCACCTAGTATCCAGAAGCATGTTGCCTCTGATCCTGAAGGCAGCAGTGTAGCTCTCATGACTAGAAACCATTGATAACCTTATCCTCCATGAATTTGTCTTAACCATTGACACATATTGTGGAAGTATGGGGCGCGGGTGGCGCTGTGGTCTAAACCACTGAGCCTCTTGGGCTTTCTGATCATAAGGTCAGTGGTTCAAATCCCTGCGACAGAATGAGCTCCTGTTGCTCTGTCCCAGCTCCTGCCAACCTAGCAGTTTGAAAGCACACCAGTGCAAATATATAAATAGGTACCGCTGTGGCGAGAAGGTAAACAGTGTTTCTGTATGCTCTGGTTTCTGTCATGGTGTTCCGTTGCACCAGAAGTGGTTTAGTCATGCTGGCCACATGACCTGGAAAAGCTGTCTGTGGACAAACACCAGCTGCCTTGGCCTGAAGCAAGATGAGCTCCGCACCCCATAGTCACCTTTAACTGGACTTAACCGTCCAGGGGTCCTTTACCTTTACCTTTTTTTATTGAGGAAGCATATTCCATGACCTGGGAAAGCTGGTTTTTTCTCTTGGTTTAGTTCTAACATGGTTTAAAGGGTTCAGTCCTTGAACATGTTATCGGCATGAAAGCTTTTCTACAGTTTTGCTGTTTTATTCTGACAGTAATGAGAGAGGTGTATGTAACAAGATATTTGCACAAATAGGATGAGTTCAGTGAGGGGCATATTTTCTCTGAGGTGTACAGATACCATGACAAAATAAATGATGTTGCTAATGTATTCTACTTTATGAAAAACCATTGAAACATTTTTTGTAAAGAGTTACTTTTAAAAGCCTCTGGTAAGACATATATGACCAGGACAGCTTCAGAACAATGCAATAACATAGCCTGAGCTGTGTAAATGTGTGCTTAATCCTTCAGCACTCTCTGATCACAAATATTCAGCAAAGTGCTTCACCAGCTGGAAATCAAGCATTGGCTGCTTGCTGTAAATTCTTTTCTAATTGGTCGATCTCGTATGTTGCAGGGCTGCTTCCTTATCCATTGATTCTGGCCCCAAAGTATTATCGGTGCTCTGGAACGCCATGATTCACCCTTTTCTCAACATGACCCTCCAAGGTGTTATTTGGTATCAAGGTAGGTATTAATAATAATAATAAAATTGTTATTTATACCCCTCCCATCTGGCTAGGTTTCCCCAGCCACTCTGGGCAGCTTCCAAAATAATAATAATAAGAAGAAGAAGAAGTAATAAAACATATAACATTAAAAACTTCCCTAAACAGGGCTGCCTTCAGATGTCTTCTAAAAGTCAAATAGTTGTTTATTTCCTTGACATCTGATGGGAGGGCGTTCCACAGGGCGGGCGCCACTACCGAGAAAGCCCTCTGCCTGCTTCCCTGTAACCTCACTTCTTGCAGGGAGGGAATTGCCAGAAGGCCCTTGGCGCTGGACCTCAGTGTCCGGGCAGAATGATGGGGATGGAGACACTCCTTCAGGTATACTGGTAGGCCCCACAACAGAGTTGAGCAGGCATTGTGTCACTATAGTTACCCCATCTGGGCTATTTCCTGCTTTGTGTGCCCTACCACAGGTGAAGCGAACACCCTTATAGACACCAGTCTGTACAACTGCACATTTCCCGCACTCATAGAAGACTGGCGGAAAGGCTTCCACGAAGGGTCTGATTGGCAAACTCAGCGGTACTTTCCCTTTGGCTTCGTCCAGGTAAGTGGCCGTAGGGTGGTGGCTTGAGCCCTGAGCTATCAGCTTTGAGACAACTGCAGGAAGGCAGCACTTTGTGCAAGCAGCGGGAGGCGGTATCAATTTGTCTCCCATCCTAGCTATTTCCTACGTCTTGCACTACAGCCGAGTATTTTCTCACATTTGTCTTCAGACCTCAGCCCCCTCCCCAATACATATTGTGTAGAACCACTCACTCCTTGTCCTGACATGATCACATTGCGGGTTTCTCAACACCCTTCAATACTGCTGGTGGTTAAGTGATTCTACAAATGATGGAAGACAGGGTGGTAGGCTTTGGAATGTGGGTGCCATTCTTAGGAGCAGGCTTGAGTCTTGGATAACAGTAATTCAGGTGAATTCTTTGTGTGGCCTTACATCTCCGATGTCTTTCCTTAGCAATATGACAGTTGACGCCTTTGTCTATGTCTGTAACGCAGAAGCAGCCTGTGGGTCTATTGCAGCCAGCCGAGTTCCCTACCCGTTCATGATCTGGTGTGTATGTGATGTGTGTATGGTTCACAGTGTGAGCATCTATGGAGTAGCCATCACCACCACTGGCATGCCCTTCCCACAGGGTATGCAAGGTGGTGATGTGGTCCTCAAGTCTGGAATAGCTAACCCCCCCATGCTGTAGAAAAAACTCCCTTCTCTGTATCCTGGATCAGAAGGCAGGTTCTGGGTCTGCTGCGGGGGATGTTTCCAACAGTGGTTCCTTTTCTGCTGGCCTGTATTGCTCCTCCCACCATTGGCATAACTGTGATCCCAAAATGTGTAGGTGTCCTATTTTCCACAGTCCGTATGTTCCTGATGGGCAACATGCACACTGTTTGCTTAGAGTTGTCACTCTGATTCAGCAGGCATGGCTTCCCATAAAGAATCTTGGGAACTGTAGTTTGCTAAGGGTGCTTACCTCACAGACCCACATTTCCCAGCAGCCTTAACCATCACCAACTCCTGAAATTCTTTGTGGCTGCTAAAGTGGTATAAAAATGCTTTAGATATATGCTGCAGATGCTGTCATTAAGCCATGTCTGTCTGCAGGAAGCACAGACAAAAATAATTCTATGACATCCACAGCTGGAGATAGGTTTCGTCTCAGAATATCAAATGTTGTTCTGTGTTGCAGTTATCTACAGTTCGCTCTGTTGAACATAATGACAACTTTGCACGTATTCGATGGCACCAAACAGCAGACTATGGCTTTGTCCCTAATAAGAAAATGCTCAATACTTTCATGGCTGTGACTATAGATCTTGGTGATGAAAATTCCCCCTATGGAAGGTAAAGATAGCCCACTTTCTTTCTTCGTCCAAACCCGCCCAAACCATCCATAAAGATTTTCAGGTAGCCAAATCTCTTCTATAACAGAAGGCATCTGGAGATGGAAACCTTTGCCTCTTATTGGCCAGGAGTCTAAGATGACCTAGAATCTACACCAATGCTCTTCAGACAGGTGGAGGGAGGAGATGGATAGCCTGGGAGGCAGAGGCATGATGCAGGGGGGAGAGAGAGAGGAACAGTGGAAGGAGAAACGGGTACAGCTGCTGCCATACATGAGAACAGCTGCTGTCCCAGCTGGGTCTGGTCCAGCTGCTGGCAGAATGCAGCAGCTAGACTAGTGACTGGAAGTGGCCGCCGGGACCGTATAACACCAGTCCTAAAGGATTTTCATTGGCTCCCAGTGTGTTTCTGAGCACAATTCAAAGTGTTGGTGCTGACCTTTAAAGCCCCAAACGGCCTCAGCCAAGTATACCCGAAGAAGCATCTCCATCCCCATCTTTCAGCCTGGACACTGAGGTCCAGTTCCAAGGGTCTTCTGCTGGTTTCCTCCCTGTGAGAAGCAAGGTTACAGGGAACCAGGCAGAGGGCCTTCTTGGTAGTGGCACCTTCCCTGTGGGACACCCTTCCTTCAGGTGTCAAGGAAACAAACAACTACCTGACTTTTAGAAGATATCTGAAGACAGTCCTGTATCACGAAGTTTTTAATGTTTGATGTTTTAGTATGTTCTGATATGTCCTGTGAGCCGCCCAGAGTGACTGGGGAAACCCAGCCAGATGGGCAGGGTATAAATATTATCATTATTATTTATTACACATAAGACAGGGAAGTGGTCAATGTCCAAGAGAAGCACGGCAGAATAGGTAGGAGTAGATGGCATAGGGATCTGCCTTAAACTGAGTCAGACCATGGGTTCATCTCAGAGAGAGTCTCTCAAGTGACTGGCAGCAGTTCTCCTGAACTTCAGACACTACTCTGTTCTAACCCTGCCTGGTAATACTAAAAATAGAACCTATGATCTATTGTCTGGTATCCAAAGGACTTGTTCTGTTAGCACCCTAGACCCTCAAATCTGTTCTGGAGGGTATGGAGAACACTCAGAACAAATTAAGGAGGCATGTGTGAGGAGGGGGAAGCTTCATTGTGCAAGCAGAAATCCTTGCCCGTGGAACTATTTACTTAGCACTGCAGTGGCTACAACACTGAGTTATGCTCCTTCTATTTAACAGTAGATAGAAAAAGACAATCAGCTGAGAGACTGCATCAAGGACTTGATGAAAGAGCTTTTCATAGCGTTTGCTGATTGGTTGCTCATGGCAGCCTCTAGGAAACTGGATTAAGCACTTTTGCTGTATTCTTCCATGTACTGCATAACTTGCTATCTCTTCGAGATGTTTAGGGGGAGAATGGAATGACAAAAAGCATGGAGAGAGGGGCAGAGCCAAGGATGGAGACTGTATAGAGATGGGGGTGAGGAAAAAGACAACTAGGGACAGTGGCAGTAGGTGGACAACTAAGAGCTATTGTGGGGGGAGGGCGTTCCTCAATCTGTTGCCTTCCTTCCTCAGACAACTGTTATGAACCTCAACTAAGACAATTGTTCTCAGCTAGCATAACGTTTCTCTACATCCATGAGAGCTCAATGGGATTTTTATGAGAACTGGAAAAAATGGTTGGTTTCGTGTATTGAACCCAGTACCTACCTTAGCTCAGTAAATCTGCAGGGCTGGGGACTGAACAGAACCCCAGTAGTAATCCCCTCCTTTCTCCCCCCCCCCCCCCCGCTACTTTCCCTTGCTTTGCAGCATCCATCCTCGAGATAAGCAGACAGTGGCCTCTCGATTGCTCCGTGGTGCCTTGGCATTAGCGTACGGTGATAAAAGCATCGCTTTCCAAGGCCCATACCCTGAGAGAGTGCAGGTGGATGTAGCCCGCAAAAGTATCAATGTCTCTTATAAAGAAGATATCCTGCTTCGCCGCTTGACCAATGACACGTTTGAGGTAAGAACCGCAGGGGAAAGGGGTACTCCTTCTGCCGTGTACCATGTGAGTTGTGCTGCCCATTAGACAAGCCGTTCATTCGTCCAGTTTACTCATTCCTGAATCCAGCAGCACCAGCCTAGTTTGTGTCCCATAAGAAAGAACAGACCGAACGGATGTGGACCTGCTATATTTCTATCCTTTTATGTTTTTAACAATTCAGATATCAATATTAGATGCCAGTATTATATTATTCCCCTTAAATGGGCTTTGTAGCAACTTCAGGAGTGGAGGAATAGGATTAGACAGGGTGGGTAAAAACCAATGGTTTTTTTTAAAAAAATAATAATAATAAAATTGATTTTTATTTAAATCGGGTTTTTTAAAAATAAAATGCTTCTGGAGGAAAAATCTTTCTAAAGATAGTTTTTTTATTTAAGTTACATTATTGTCCAAAGCCTATTCATCAGGAAATAAGGATTTGTTTTAAGTTTTTCCTGTGTGCTAAAACTCGGCCTAAGCTTTATTTTAAAAAATTGTTTAACCACATCAATTAACAAACATGAGTACATATGCTATAATGTTATTGTTTTAGCTAAATAAATTGTTTAAATTGTTATTAAGGAAATAACTATTTTTCTCCTTCCAATAAAGCACAGCAGAAAAGTTGTCCAAATATAAACAGTTAACTTATTAAACCTCACAATAATTTCATAATTATCTGTCTGTGTACTGTATTTCTAATAGTATAACCAAATCTGTAATTTTTGATACAACTGTAAAAACTAGTCTGAAAACTGATTATTCCAAAAATGAAACCTTCATCTGGTTGTAAATATTAAGATTATACCCACAAGAATCTTTCTGTAAAAAAAATAAAAAATTAAATCAAGTCTTACTGTCTAGTGATTTAAATCATGATTTAAATCAAATCCACCCTGGGATTAGATGAGGAAGACAACATAGTGGGGAAAGGGTTACATGCCCTCTTGCCTAGCACTGCTGCTCCTATCTAATTTCCATTCCCCATTGACTGCTTTGTGGTGGGGGCCAGATCAAAACATCAGCATGCCTGATCATGGCTGCACTGAATAATGTGTACTTTGGCCCAGAGTCTGGTGCCAAGTGCATCTTCCACAAGCTGAAAAGGAGCTACGTGTGTGGAATGACTCTACCATTCTAGGGCTTTAGTTCCTAGGGCTTCATCTGAAGCAAGTTTGGGTAAGTCCTCTATCTCTCCCTTTGACAGGTGTGCTGCTCTGCAGAGTCATTGTGCCATTGGAGCCCAGTATCCATTGCTACCAGCGCTTCCCACACAGTGATTCTGCACAACCCAGAGTGCCCAAATAGCACCGTCGGCCTCCGCTATGCGTGGAATGAGTGGCCATGCGACTACAAGCTATGTCCTATTTACAACACAGAAGGATTGCCTGCCCCTCCGTTCATCACATTTTCGCAGAAGAACTCTGGTTGGACTATATCCTGAGCAGAAAGATGGGTGGACAATCTTAGATTTTGGCCTCACAGGCTGCCGTATGAAGT
The DNA here is from genome assembly GCF_964252035.2 of Podarcis erhardii. Taxonomy (NCBI): domain Eukaryota; kingdom Metazoa; phylum Chordata; class Lepidosauria; order Squamata; family Lacertidae; genus Podarcis; species Podarcis erhardii. Next base: position 11,183,960 of record NC_138514.1, read on the forward strand.
TCTGAAAAATTGTAGTGGCAGAATATGTTTCTCAATGTAGTAAACCTCTCTGACAGAGAGAGAGAAAAACCTTAAAATTGGGGGTTGTGGTTGCTTACTCCTCAGAAAAGATTATATAGAAGTTGCTGCTGGGGAACTTTCATTGCACTTAGCACCTGCATGAACCTTTAATGGTCCCTTCTTCACTGCCTGCTCTGAAGTTTTGCAGAAACTGCATCATCTTGGTGAAACAAGGCAAACCTGCTCAAAATTCTCTCTGTGCAGCTGTCCAAAGGAAAAGACCTAATTTGGACCACGGCTTAAGACTAAAACAGGTGTAGTGCTGCAACATAATACGTTTGTTTGCTTCTTCTAGAACATAGCTGAGTTGGCTCTCGAGGGGACTCTCTCTTGGGTTTCCCCTGCAGCTTTTGTTCCAGAACTACAATAAATTGTTCCACCTGGAGTAACACATACAACTCTATTCCACATAGGTTAAATTCTATATTGAAATGCCCTAATTTTGTTACCAGGCTTCTACTTTGAAAAAGGGAGTACGGTAACGTTAAAAGGTAAAGGACCCCTGGGCAGTTACCGTAAGTCCAGTCAAAGGCGACTATGGGATTGCGGCGCTCATCTCGCTTTCAGGCCGAGGGATCCAGCATTTGTCCACAGAAAGCTTTCTGTTTATCTGCTTTGCACTGGCATGCTTTCAAACTGCTAGGTTGGCAGGAGCTGGGACTGAGCAACGGGAGTTCACCCCGTTGCACAGACTCAAACCGCCGACCTTCTGATTGGCAAGCCCAAGAGGCTCAGTGGTTTAGACCATAGCGCCACCCACATCCCTTGCCCCCCCCAAAAGGGAGTATTAGTATTTTTCTACTTATCACTATGAAAATATTTGGCCACAGCAAGAAGCTATGGAAGTTTTTCCAGTAGAGGATTGTGATAAACTTGATTGACTTCACCACTTAAGTGGAACTTATTGCATGTCTGCTTTAGAGAAACAGAGAGCCAGCCTTTTGACTGCTGTGATCCTCAAATACATTGTGTAAACACAAAGTCTTCTGTAGAACTTCCCCCCTCTCATATGCAGATTTTCATATACGCTTATTTTATTAAAACTCATACCTTTAACTCACTAAGATTTTGTTAATTGGGCCCAACTTTTTACAGCATGTGAGGGTAAATACTTTCTCTGGCAAATTGCAGCAGTTCAAACAGCTCTTTTCAAGCACAGCTTAAAGGAGTCAGTTCAAAAGTTGGGAATATAGTACTTTGGTTTCCTCAGTTGTGCCTTTAAAAATAAAATTTAGGAAATTAAATGCCAACAGTGTGTTGTTGTAATGTTGTACTTTTGAATTTAATAGCAAACAAAGTCAGAGAGTGCAGGAGTTAGAGATGGCCGCATTCATTCTATTCTGAGCGTATTACACCTATGTTAAAATTAACGCTTGCCGTTTTATACAGTCACAGTTTACATTTGCAGCTTGAGTGAGGTTGCAAACATGAGTTTGTGCATTTCTCATTACCCTAATGGATGTGTTTAGAGGCGTAAGTACTCTGATCTGGAAGCAGAAGACTTAATACACGTTATACATTTGCACACACAGTTGCTAACCTATACATACCTCCATAGAAAGTAGAATGGGGCTTACTCTCAACTAAGTGTATATAGGATAGCAAACTTTTGTTCCCTCCATAGAAGTTAGCACCACTGAACATAGTAGGACCTCACAGTAAAAACTATTATATAAATATAATTGTGATTGCAATCAGAACTTTCTGGTGACCTGCAAAGAATCACACTACAAAATATACACGATTTTAAATTTTTATTTTGGAAAACATTAAAAATTTTGGTAAAACTGCTGTATGCAATCCTGGGAGTAAGCTCCACTAAACCCAGTGGGACTTATTTCTAAGTGAATATGCACAAGATTGAGCTGCAAATTGTGAACGTGGCAGCCTTATTGACAAAACAGATAGAAGATTTAACCTCAGCAAATCCTGACTCTGTGATGTGTGACAAATAACAAAATAAAGAATGAAATAGTTAGCAATGGAGCCAAAATGCCCCAAAATGCAAAAGGCACAGCCAGCTCAGAACTTATGGAAGATAAGCTGAATGACCGTTACTTTTATTTTTAAAACATGTATAGGATTCCAGAGCAGTGTACAATTTAGTGGGCACTTTAATTAACTTGTTTAATGGGGTTCTGCATAGAAATGCCACTGTATTTTCACACTTTGATCCTAGCATTTCCCCACACCCTCGTTATGTTCCTCTAATGTTTACAAGTCGGTGTACAAAGTGGCACACTATTCTTTGTTATTATTTATTCTTCATTTCTTAACCACCCACCTCGGTGAGGTCCCAGAGCAGATTGCAGCAATTTAAAACTACAGTGTTAAAAACAGGTTGCTGTATTTATAAGGACTCTTATAACGTATTAGTGACTTTGTTTCTCAACTCCATTATCTAATACTTAAGTGTTTATACAATGCTTGAAAGGAGAGGAGCTGGGAGAGTTTCCAGACTGTTACTAATTTCAGGTGGGATGCAATCACATGCCAACAAATGTGAATAAATTCATAATACAGTGGTACCTCGGTTTAAGAACTGCCCTGTTTACGAACAATTCAGTTTATGAACTCCGCAAAACCGGAAGTAGTGTCCTGGTTTGAGAACTTTACCTCAGTCTAAGAACAGAATCCAAATGGTGGAAGGGCACCGGCGGTGGGAGGCCTCATTAGGGAAAGCACGCCTCAGTTTGAGAACCATTTTGGTTTAAGAACGGACTTCCGGAACAGATTAAGTTCGTAAACTGAGGTACCACTGTAAATAGGTCATCTGGAAGTGCCCTGGACTTCCCATTTGCTGGGAATCCGCACACAAAAGCATAAAAGACAGATGCAGGAGCAACAATCCCTGGTCACTTCCACACAACCAGTTTGCTGAATGTTCATCTTGATTCGTTTGCAAGGAGGTAACAGGATGTCGCATGAAGCAATTTTAATCCTGCACTTTTCAATCCTGTGTGGTTCCCCCTCACTTTCTTCAGCACAAAGAAGCCCCGTAGAGTTTTTAAATCCACTTTAAAGGTGCACCCTTGAGGCGGAATCCCATCGGCCAAGTTGCAACAGTGGAAGCACTGGGGGGGGCAGGGATTCTATGGCCCTCAAGATGTTGCTGGACTCTGGGTCCCAGCAGCCCCAAACCAGAAGGGCCAACAGCCAGGAATAGCCATAAACCCACTTATTCCCCACTGCCCGGGTTAGCCACCCCTTCGTGTGGATGAGGCACTCCACCCATGCTCAGGAACACTTGCCCTCTCCTGCCGAACCTGAAGGTGACGTCACAAAACGGCTCCCTGCACTCCTGTCCGTCTTATCTCTGCCCGGCGACATCTGGGCTTTCAGAGTGGGCAGGTACAAAGCATTGGGCCGGTCACCACTCACAGGATGGTGACACTCTTTAACACGTGTGTGTGTTTGCATGTTTGAAACTAGCTGCACTTGTTTCTCGAGATACCTATCAAAAAGGACTTGGACACTCTTGCGCTGAATTTCCTGACGGTGACTCTCTTTCGGTCGCAGCTATTGGAGAGACGCACTTGGTGTGGCAGCAATTCCTCAGCCGCTACAGACCTTGCCCGGAAGCATTTGAATTGTTGCATTTCACAGAAAGTGGTTGCATTGAATGGCCGGGTGATCGCGCACCCCTCCATTGTTTTCAGTAAAATGGCCTTATTTCGCCACGATGGCAAATGATATATGGCTGGCCGATATTGCAGAGGGCTTGAGGCATTGGTTACAGATGTGAGGGTATTTGGCGGCGAGCCTTTGGGCTCTTGTGGCGGTTAGGCATTGTTTGACCTGGGGGGGTGGAGGTGTGGCCATCACCTGCCCCTCCATGCTTAAGGTTATTCTGTTAAAGGAATCCGGAGGTGTTGATTTGTCCGAAGCCTGGCTGGGGGCTAGGGCCTTGACGCGACCCCGACAGGAATACCAGGGGGAGCTTGAGTTGGTTCGCATCAACAGGGCTCCCCCTACCAGTGGCTTACCCTTTCTGGACTTCCTGCACAGTGGGCAGGAGTCGGATATAGTCAGGTCCAATCAATGCCTAAGCCAATACTGCTCAAAATTTGTCCAATAACATAAACCTAATACCTGTGTCCTGGTGTGAGTTATTTCCCAACGAGGGGTGGCTGTGGGGTCTCGACACGCAACCCCCCCTCTCTGTGGGGTTGCCATTGAAAAGCCCTTGGAAACTTCAGTGAGACTATGTTGCTGCGGCCACATTGGTGATGAGCTGGTTATACAGAGGACAGAAAATACTTGTTAGAATGGCTCCACTGGCTACCAACATTTTCTGGCACCATTCAATGTTCTGGTTATGACCCACAAGTCCCCTGTATGGCTCAGGGCCCAGGCTACCTGAATAACTTTCCTTATTATTTACTGAATTTATATACCTCCCTATGCCCGGGGGTCTCCTTGTGGTTCACAGAATAAAATCAAGATATAAAACCACAAAATACATAATAAAAATAAAAACAACAACCTAACAGCCCACAAAAATTTTTTTAAAGGGCATAGGATGTAAATCTTTACTTACCTACTAATTAATTAATTAATTATACTGCCCTTCGTCCCTAGATCTTGGTGTGTTTCACAGCATAAAAGTACAAGGTAAAAAAACAAAATACATATTTAAGAGAAGAACAGGAAGAAAGCAAAACAAGCGAGCTACTTTGAAGCTCTCCAGCACTAGTATATGCTTTTGAAATGTGTATTTGTTTTCAGACAGGCTTTCTTCAGATTGTTAACATTCACTGAATGTTGGGCATTCATTATGAAATATATATAGAATCTTCCCCGCACCCTCTCTTTCTTTGATCATGATTGTTTAAGTCCATTTGTCTCTTGAGTAAATCTAAAGTATAGGTCCGGGACAACTGCAATCAGAGAATCGGGGGAAAACATCCTGGATGTGGGTCGTTGTTTTCCAAAAAGACAAGAGAAGCATGCATATGTCCTGAAAGAGATTTCAAGACTCTAAAAACAGTTCAGGGAGAAGAAAATGTCTGAGGATGTCTTCTTCTCAACAACAGACTTGGCTTCCTTGGCAACCCGATACAAACTGGCAGCTATTTATTCAGTGGGGGGGGGATCTAACCATTGATTGGCTGTAGAGCAGCCCATTTCCCACAGGAACATTCCAGAGAAACTAGTAACAAGAATGTCATGACATTTTGTGTTCTCCCAGGTGCAAAACTTCACTTTGCCTCTTATTATGGCGATCACATGGTGCTGCAAAAGCAACCCAGTCAGGTCATCATATGCAGTGCCGGATTTACATATAAGCTAAACAAGCTATAGCTCCACTCTCTTGGGGGGGGGTCCCAATTTTTTTAAAAAAACTGGATGTACATTTCCAAAATATACATCCAAAACAAGTAAAATGGCTTTAGATACCTATTAGGTCCATAAATTACCATATAGCATAGATTCAGCACAAAAAATAGTGACAATTTGTTGTTGACAAAGGACAGCTGGACATATAAATGGCCCCATTACCTTCACAGTAGCTTAGGACCTCATCAAACCTAAATCCGGTCCAGAGGCTACGAAGATCCTGGCACCAACATAATATTGACTGTTTCTCAGGATCACAATGTTATGGAGAATATGACAGGCGTTACCAGGGCTTTGGGCTAAAGCAGATGTAAGGTAAAAGTAAAGGTACCCCTGACCATGAGGTCCAGTCGTGACCGACTCTGGGGTTGCGGCGCTCATCTCGCTTTATTGGCCGAGGGAGCCGGCGTACAGCTTCCGGGTCATGTGGCCAGCATGACTAAGCCGCTTCTGGCAAACCAGAGCAACGCACGGAAACATCGTTTACCTTCCTGCCGGAGCGGTACCTATTTATCTATTTGCACTTGACGTGCTTTCGAACTGCTAGGTGGGCAGGAGCTGGGACCGAACAACGAGAGCTCACCCTGTTGTGGGGATTCAAACCGCTGACCTTCTGATTGGCAAGCCCTGGGCTCTGTGGTTTAGACCCGTGTCCCTAAAACAGGTGTAGTGCAACATAATACATTTGTTCATTGATTCCAGAACAGAGCTGAGTTGGCACTTCAAAGGACTCATGCAGCCTTTGTTCCAGAGCTACAATAAATCATACCTTGTAGAGTAACACTTATGCCCAGGGATTTTTCTCAGCCAGAACTCACAGGAACTCAATTCTGGTTCCTCTCAGAGGGGTGCCTTTGCCATTATAACACAAGGTAGGTGTTCATAGTGAGTTCCAGCACCGTTTTCCCTAGAAAAATAGCACTGCATCCACCTCTCATTGAAAAAGCATTAAATGTACGCTGAAATGGTGAAAATGACCGGGAGGATCAGAACCAGGAAGATAAGAACTTTAATAAGGAATGGGGGAAATTTCATAAGTTACCTTGGAGAACACTGCAAACAACTAAAAACATTGGCAGGATTGTTATAAGAGTTTTTAAGAAAAATGGAAGAAATTATAAGATGCAGATGAAAAATATTAACAATGGAACTCATGGGGGGGAGGGAAGTCTAAGGATTCAGTGAATCCTATTTTGATTATGGATTATGACTGATATTTCAATGTAAATATTCTTTGTAAAACTGAATAAATAAAAAAAGCATTAAATGTGTAGAGTGACTCTGTTCCTTTTGGGTTGTATTGCGTATTGCAATACCCTAATTTGTCACTGGGCTTCAACTTCAAAAAGGGAACATTAGGATGTACATCCCTTTCTGTCACCATGGGAAAAAAACCTGGCTGCAGCCAAAAGCTGTAGAAGTTTCTCCAGCAGCCGATCCTGAGTAACTTGACTTCACCACTGAAGTAGAACTGATTGCATGTCTGCTTTGCAGGAGCAGAGAGCCAGCCTTTTGCACGCCAAAGAACTGTGACTGTTCCTGTTGTGCTAACCAGAGCAGAAAAGAAGGAACAGCTTGCTCTGGTTGCTGGGTTCATTGGATTTGAGAAAATACACGGACTGCTGCTGAGTAAGGTGTTTGGAGGAGCAGATGCACAGCTTAAGGATAGCATGCAAGCAAATATGCTTTGGTTTATTTCCCTTCCGCTGTCTGCTCTTGAGATCAGCGTAAGTCTTGTGATCGTGCGTGTGAAACAATCTCTCAGATTTTATACTTGAAATCCCCCCCCCCAAAAAGTCCTCTTGGTTATTTACCAGGGATAGGCTATTAGTTATGTTTTTTAAAAATAATGTTTAAAAACATTATAATATGTTTTTTTCCCGCACCCTAAAACAACTGTCTTATAAATTAGTAAACTTTCCTAGATATATTTCTGGTTCTGTTTATAACAACTCATGAGATAATGGATTCTCAGCTACAGTGGTACCTCAGGTTAAGTACTTAATTCGTTCCGGAGGTCCATTCTTAACCTGAAACTGTCTTTAACCTGAAGCACCACTTTAGCTAATGGGGCCTCCTGCTCCTGCCGCGCCGCCAGATCACGATTTCTGTTCTCATTCTAAAGCAAAGTTCTTAACCTGAAGCACTATTTCTGGGTTAGCGGAGTCTGTAACCTGAAGCGTATGTAACCTGAAGCGTACGTAACCACTGTATAGACTGGACTAGTGTTTAAGATGGAATATATGGATTACTTTGTGTCCGGGTTGATGTGATCCAGCTGGTAACATGGTTTCTACATCAGAACCAGGTCAGACAGGAGCACGGTCCCCCACTGATCAGTGTGACATTAAATTTAATGATTAGCTTGCAGAACAAATACAGCAAGGGAGACAATGGGCTGTAAGTAAGGTGAACATTAGCATACAACATAAGAAAGCCACTATTTTTTTTTTTCATGGAAAGGCCGTTGCACCTTCAGCAGGTTTGTAACAGATATTAAACAGGTGAATCACACTTGCCAGGGTGGAAAAGTTCGATCTGTCTGCAGTGCAACTTAAAAGACCCAGGATTCTGCCAGAACAACTGGCAGCCTAACCTTAGGAGTACATTAAGCCTCAAACAATACAAAGACATTTGCCAGCAGCCTATAGCCAGCGTGCAAGAATCGTATTCCAAATATTAAATTCTATGGACTTTGAACCCAATAAGCAAGCAAGCACTTAGGATGGTGCAGTCCTGTACCAGGAAAACATGATACAACTTAGAATCGCGATGAAAGCACACAGCACATTGCTGTACGTAGGATGGGGGCACCGGCTGTCTTTGTGTTGTAGCACTGTTCATCAGTCCCATTTCCTCTGCTGCCCTGTCTACAGTCTGCTGCCGGTTGGGCGTCTCAGTCTTCTTTAGATTCCAAGGCAGGCTTCATTTCTAGATGCAGGAAAGAAAAGATTGTGTCAAAATGATGCTGTATCTCACGGACAATGGTCAATTGACGGGTGCCATGCCTGGAGAGGAAGAGGAGGAAGGCAAGAGGGCTCGGTCAGAGCACAAAGTTAAAGCCATGCTCTTGCCTGCCTCTTCATTGCACCTGATCAGCTCAGGAGACCACAGATGAAACCAAAGCTGGGCAGCATCTTCTAAATATGGTAGTGCGTAGTACAGGAGCACCCTCTTTTTACAGTATATGTACTGTGCATGCAAGTAAATACACAAATATCAAGGAACCAGGTAGCACAGGGGTAATAATAGATAATAATAATTTTTTATTTATACCCCGCCCTTCCCGGTTCAAAAACCGGAGGCTAACAACAAATTTAAAACACTTAATTGATGCAACAAAAAACAGCATAAAATGCAATATAAAACGTGAATAACAATAAATTCAGAATTCAAAAATCAATTTAGGGGGGGAAATCCATCCAATAAACATTAGATGATCACCAGGGCTAGCTGGCTAAATTAGTCCTATTTGGGCCAGCGTGGAGACCAGTTGTGGGATCCCAGAGAGGGTAATCTTCATAAAAAGGGGAGAGGGAGGGAAGGAAGAGGAATAAAAGATCAGGCTAAGTTCAAGCTGAAAGCCAGGTGGAATAGCTCTCTCTTACAGGCTCTGCGGTAGAGAAACTTGGACTTCCAGATGTTTGATGGCATCTCCCATCGCCCTCAGGCAGCATGTCAAGGATGGTGAGCATGGTAGTCTGGAGGTTCACAGGTTCTCCACTAATGATGTAGCACATAGACTGCCATTTCCCATGTTACAGCAGTTGAAGTAACATCTTGCTTTACATTTGCCCCCATGTATGTGCTCAGGTGCACATGGCTCCCTTGCCTGCCACCTTCATCCATTGTAAAGTGGTACCTTGGTTCTCAAACGTCTTGGTTATCAAACACCTAAAACCCGGAAGTAAGTGTTCCGGTTTTCGAATGTTTTTCAGAAGCCGAACATCCGATGCAGCTGTCAGCTATTGTTTCCAGAGCACCTGCACCAGTCAGAAGTTGCGCCTTGGTTTTCAAACGTTTCAGAAGTCAAACGGACTTCTGGAATAGATTAAGTTTGGCGCTTTTGTTTTTGCTATTTATTTTGCGTATTATTATTTTTTGAGGCTTTGGAGGTTAATTTGTTTTTGTGACTGTGTGGAACCCAGTTCAGCTACTGATTGACTGATTGTGTAACTGCGAAAATGGATAAAAAAAACCCACATCCAAACAATGACTATCATCAGTGCAGGTAAGGAAAAAATAATAATTTTAATTTTAATCATCTATGATACTGTCTTATTTATTTTATAGTACAGTACATTGATTCTTGCTTTCATTTTATGGATCAGTGGTCTTGTCAGATAGTAAAATTCATTTTAAATTGCTGTTTGAGGGATTGTTTTTAAAAGTCTGGAACGGATTAATCTGATTGGCAATACTTTCTGTGGAAAAACGCACCTTGGTTTTGGAACGCTTTGGTCTGGGAACAGACTTCTGGAACGGATAAAGTTTGAGAACCAAGGTACCACTGCCTACTTGTAGCACTCCTGTGAGGAAGGTTAAGTAGACAGAGAAACACTAGCCTCAGATCACCCAGTGAGCTTCATGGGTCGAAATCTGAACCCGGGTCTTCCTAGCCCTAGCCTGATAGTCTAAACAAGGGCTGGATCATCTTTTTCAGCTGCCTTCTCTTATGGGGAACCTTTGGAAGAATTCGTGCCAGTGGTAGAGAGAAAAGCCAAACAGGGTGTCCTGAAAAGCATGTTATGGCTGTCAGGGACTATCTATCCTTCCAACAAGCTGGCAAAGCACTAACTGCTCAGCTTTTCAATTGCTTAAAGAAGCCAGAATGACCTTCGCTTAGCCAAGCCTTTTCAGCCTGCACACCCTACCAGGGAGAGGCAACTAGCCTTAAAAAAATAAAAATAAACCTCTGTCACAAGTCCCAGAGAAATAGAAAAAGATTCTCCTCAGTTGGCATTTGCTTTGCTGCTGGCAGAATCTTGCCTTCAGCACGGCAGCAGGCGGCTATTGGCGTAAGCTTTTCAGTGACACATTTGTTCACGCTACGCTGTTCATCAACAAGACATCTCTCTCCCACTAAGAGCTACCATGAGAGTGATGCTTTTTTTTTAAAAAAAAAGACTGTATATTTAATGTATAATACAATGCAGAAATACATATACTGTGATTTTTGTAAGATTACAGCAGACTAATCCCATCACATGGATGTGCATTGTCTTGATATTTATCATTCCAAAACATAAGAAACATTTCCCCATTCATCTGTTTGGCTGATTCGTATGTGTCCTTTGAAGGTACTATGTTAATTTTATCATCGTTCCAATAGGCCATACCTTATCAGTCCAATCAAATAAAGATGGTGTATTGCTCTTTCCAGTTTTTTGCTGTTATCACCACTGTTCCAGCTATTACTAAATTAACAACTACTTCCAGATTGTGGTTTTTAAGAGGTCTAAAAGTTCAACATTGGGATGGATCCAGTTAATAATGAACGATTTCATATCCTCTCCTTTTCCTCCCTCTATCTTGCTCCTCACCAGTGATCTATTCTCCTTGTGTTCCAAGAGGGTTTCCTGAGCAGGTACAAGTTTTTAATTTGTTCTTCATGTTTAACTCCCATATTCATAGCTGTGTTAGCAGTTTTATCTATTGCATCTAATAGGGTTGTCATGTGTCCTCTTTTTCCAGGACATGTCTTCTTTTTCATAGGGATGCAAGATGAGAGTCGTCATAGGGATCCATTGTTAAAAGTAGAAGTCGCCAAATGTGTCCTCTTTTTTGGTCTTCAAAATGCTCTACTTTTTCCCTCCAGGGTTTAAAAGCTTTATCAAACTTATCTGCGAGCTCTGGCATAAATTGCTGAAGATGCTTCATAAACCCTTCAGCACTCAGGGGGTGGGGGGGGCTAATTTGACAGTCATTCACACCTCCAGCACCAACTAGCAAATTTTGAAAAGCTAGTATCATTAGATCAAGTTCATCACTTTTGTGGAACTAATTAATCTAAATTGTGTCAATTGGATTTTGAATAAATTGTTACTGTTGTTAAAAGAATTTTAAGGTCTCAAATATAGAATAAAGGTAAAGGTACCCCTGTCAGTTAAGTCCAGGACAACTCTGGGGCTATGGCGCTCATCTCGTTTCAGGACGAGGGAGCCGGTGTTTGTCCACAGAAAGCTTCCGGGTCATGTGGCCAGCATGACTAAGCTGCTTTTGGCAAACCAGAGCAGCGCATTGAAACACCGTTTACCTTCCCGCCAGAGCGGAACCTATTTATCTACTTGCACTTTGACGTGCTTTCGAACTGCTAGGTTGGCAGGAGCAGGGACCAAGCAATGGGAGCTCACCCCGTCGCAGGGATTTGAACCGCCGACCTTCTGATTGCAAAGTCCTAGGCTCTGTGGTTTAACCCACAGCGCCACCCGCATGCCGTAGCAAACATAGACAAGGTGGTAAATAAAGGATTTTGCACACTTAAACGCGCTGTTGCCAGCTGGACTGCTTGTGTTCAGCAGAACAGGGTTTTTAATAATAACGGGGACTATCAGCGTGCCTTCCCTTATTCATACAGTGGTATCTCGGGTTAAGTACTTAATTCGTTCCGGGGGTCTGTTCTTAACCTGAAACTGTTCTTAACCTGAAGCACCACTTTAGCTAATGGGGCCTCCCGCTGCTGTCGCGCTGCCGGAGCACGATTTCTGTTCTCATCCTGAAGCAAAGTTCTTAACCCGAGGTACTATTTCTGGGTTAGCGGAGTCTGTAACCTGAAGCGCATGTAACCCGAGGTACCACTGTATTTCTCTTTAGAGATGGGGTGGATATCAGGGGTGTTGCTGCTTCCAGGGATCGTGCTGTTGCTCTGTGCTTTGCTGCATGTAGCCTTGGAGCTGCACTCTGAAAGGAAACCGTTTCCCCCAGTTAACGAAAATCACGGCAAGCAGTCACACTGCACTGGGTTTTTCTCCTTCCTTGGCACTTGCCATGCAAAGTAAATTTCCACAGCTTTCCACAAATGCAGGAGGGTTTGAAACACCCTGAATCCTCTCTTATACTCAACTTCTTTTTTTAAAACAGCAACAACAAACAGTAGTTGATTATGAAGCAGTTGGGATACACACTGTGGGGCCCCTATTGCACGAGTTTACACAAGCGAAGCCCTACAGTATACTTATGTAATTATCATGTGGCACAGAAGAACGTCTCTCCAAGGCCAAAAGGCAAGACTTAACCTGAGCTAAAAGCAGTGCTTTTTTTCTTAAAAAAAATAATGTTTAGGGCTACTCTCATTTTGACTCAAGAAAATCACCATTTTATAGTTCAAATCGGGGGAAATAAATACAGTGGTACCTCGGGTTACATGCGCTTCAGGTTACAGACTCCGCTAACCCAGAAATATTACCTCAGATTAAGAACTTTGCTTCAGGATGAGAACAGAAATCGTGCAGCAGCAGGAGGAGGCCCCATTAGTTAAAGTGGTGCTTCTGCTTAAGAACACTTTCAGGTTAAGAACAGACCTCCAGAACAAATTAAGTACTTAACCCGAGGTACCACTGTATAGTAAATGGACAAAAGTACAAAGATCCACAAAATGTTTAGGGATATGGGTACCCCTGCATGCCCCCAGGAAATAAAGCATGGGCTACAGGCAGGTCCCAGCATAAGCTTTAAAATAAGAAAGCAGTCCACATTGTTTGCCAATGTTTAAACCCACATGGTGCAACACAAATAGAGGAATTTGGCAACTTGGGCAAATGATGCACATAGACTTGCTGATTTTGCACATAATACATTCGTGATGTAAAATTGTGCCCTCTTTTTGTCAATCTCTCTTAAATTTCTAACTGAGGGACATGTGGAGCTGCAAATAAGGATGAATGGGTGAATTTCCCTTTCTCATTTTTCCAGTCTTAAATTCAGTGCTGAACATTTCCATATCATTTTTTTCAAAGTCCTCACTGAAATTCATCGGTGAATCTCTCCTAATAGTTTGCATGCAGTTTTGCGTGAAGTTAACTTTGTATAGCATTTAAAGGTGCCCACAGCTAAGTCACACTTTCAAAAATGTTATGTGAACCAAAACATAACCATCTTTTGTAATTTGCATTTCTCTAAATTTTGCATTTCTCCAGTCCAGTAATGTGCACAAAAATGTACATACAAGGGTAAATTGTGCGGATACTAGTGAACATAACATTAAAATATGCAATATCTTCTGCAGAATTGCATATGGCAAAAATGTCTATATTTGAATAAACCTGCTGATGAATTTTCATGACTACTTTTTTCACAAATTGCAAACAGATGTGATTATGTGGAGAACTGAATTTAAAAATGGAAAGATGAGAAACTGAAATGGACAGATTTGTCCATCTCTAATAAATCTATCTGGTCACTCCTTCCTTTTCTTTCTAAATTGCTAGCAAAAACTGCTCTGTTTACCCTGACTTTTGATGGTTAGCAGAAATGTTTTGTTTACTTGGTGCCTGTTTTGGTTGGCAAATAAAAGTGTTTCAGCTGTCTAATTTGTGGCAACTTGTTTTATGAGAAACTTGCTGCTGCACAGATGGCATGTGTATCTTTTGGTCTTAGTGATTTCTTCTTAGCTGCCCCATTCAGGGGAGAAAGTATGCAAATATTTTCATAAAGTAATGACTAAATAAAGCAGTGTGCTAAATTAGACTTCCTTCATAGTAAACAAAGAATGCTAGCAGACAGGGCTTTATATCACAAAAGGGTCGTTCAGATCCATTTTTTCTGCACGCAAAATTAATTTCCTAGTTCCCATGCATTCTGTTTTGTTCAGGCTATAGCTATGGCTATTATTCCACCGCTTGTCATCAACTCCAGTCTGGGCCAGCCCACCTATTGGGCAAGGTGAGTTAACTTGAGCGGGAAAATCCACAGGGGCAGCAGAGAGCTAACAGACTCTCTCTCACTGGAGACTGTCCAGCCTATTAGTCCAAGGACATGTAGAGCTAATAATAATAATAATAATAATAATAATAAATTATTTGTACTCCGCCCTTCCTGGTTCAAAAACCGGGCTCAGGGCGGCTAACAACAAATTTAAAACACTTTAAAACACTTAATTATAAAAGCAGCATAAAATACAGTATAAAAACATGAATAACAATAAAAATCAATTAGATAATCCCCAGGGCTAGCTGGCTGAATTGATCCTACTTGGGCCAGCGAGGAGGCCAGGGGAGAATTAGCTGTGGGGCTAAGGTGGCTACACAAAAAGCACAATGGTTGCAAGATCAGCTTGCAAGATGCAAGTGACCAGGGGGAGAAGTTGGTGGAAACCTTAATTGGGAACACCTTCATTCCGAGAATGGCTGCTTTGTTCTTTTGCTGTGATCATTAAAGACTCTTTAAATGTTAAGGGACTCTTTTCGCTTTGTCCTGCTTATCTACGGCCAAAGGAGAGGAGGAAGATGAGTCCCCGAAGCCTGACAAGACATGAACAAATCTGAGTTGTGCTGTGGTCTTTGTCCACAAAAGTTAGAAAGCTTGGCTTTCTGCTGGTATCACTTACCAATAATTTCACTGTTGTGATGAGGCGAGTTTCCATTGGCACAGAGATTCTGCTTAGGCTTCGACATCTCCAGACCAGCCAAGAGGGTCATAAAATCCACCACTGTGTCAATGTCCTCCTTATCCGCCCTGACATCCCTCAGAGTGCACAGCACGCTCAGCCTGCTGAAGGACTTGACCTCCGAGATGTTGGCGCGCAGGAACAGCAAAATGATGTTCAGGTCGTTCAGAGGGCAGGTCAGCATCTTCCTGCTGAGGAGGTCAAAAGCTGGGAGCATCTCGTAGATGGATAGGAGCCGCTTGTCCCACTGGCACAGCTGAAGCAGGTGGTAGATGACGACGGGCCCCAGAAGGACATATACGCACCCGATGCAGATGCTGGTCACCTGGAAGACGGTGAAGAAGACGAGCTTGCAGGGGACCGAACCTGGGATGTGAAGCTCATCTCTTAGCAGGCCCACCTTGATGGTGCAGCTGAACTCATCTTGGAAAAAGACGCCCACATGGAAGTAGGCCAAGTAGAAGCAGGTGGCAGCGAGGAGGAAGAGGAGGAGGAGGTTCCTTAGCACGTAGACCCCAACGAGGTAGTAAGAGCGCTGCTTGCAGGTGAGGTATCTCTCCAGTAATGGGAATTCAAAATAGCGTTCCCTGCGAGCCCTTGGTGAGAGAGAAACAAGGACTGTTTACCGTTATAGCTGGAAAAGAGCTTGGATCTGTAGATCTGGTCAATCAGTGAAGCTCTGCCTTACAGGGGAGAGAACATGATCGAGGAGAGGCTGCAATGGTTAGACAGGTAATTTTAGGCTCTGGAGTTTGGACTTTAATGGTTTTACCAGGCGGGTGGTGGTGGAATTCTTTAAATCAGTGGTTCTCAAAAGTTATCCCCCACAGACCACTTGAAAATTGCTGAGGGTCTTTGCGGACTACTTGATGTGTCATCCCCCCCTTTGGAAGTTGCAGCAATTGTAATTCACTGTGCTCAATGCTGTATGTTTTTCCATTGTATTTTGTTGCTTCTTTTGCTTCCTATGTTGCATTTTATTAAACAGTGATACCTTGGTTCTCGAACTTAATCCGTTCCGGGAGTCCGGAACGTTCCACTCCCAAAACCGTTCAAAAACCAAGGCACAGCTTCCGATTGGCTGCAGGAGCTTCCTGCACTCAATCGGAAGTCACATCAGATGTTCGGCTTCCAAAAAACATTCGCAAACCAGAACACTCATGGTGTTCGGGAGCTGATTTTTTTGACAACTAAGCCATTCAGGAAGCAAGGTACCATTGTATTACCATCTGAATCCTAAGGATTTCGGATTGTAATACCATCAAATGCAATATAGGAAATAGAAGAAGCAATAAAAATACAATGCAAAATCAATCTGGATATTTAATGTGGATTCACTTAAATGAAACTCGCAAACCACCAGTGGTTCACAAGCCACAGTTTAGGAACTGCTGCGTTATATTGTTAATTACAATCCTATCATTATTGTTATTATTAAGCCAATATATTGTTATTAATATTAATCCAATTTCTTACCCACCATTCACCATAAGGGTCCAGGGTAGGTTACAACAATTTGAAAAATACAGTGTTAAAAACAGTTGAAAGTAAGTTACAGTCGCAAGAATAGCATGGTAATGTCTGTTGCTTCACTTATACTGCACATTCAGCCAGTTGAGGGACCTGGACTTCTGCCCAAAATCACTTCCGGCAATTGCTCTCTAGGAATTTCTCGGAGAGGGAGATGCCAGGGACTGAACCTGGAACCTTCTGCATGCAAAGTGGGTGCCCAACCACCTCGACTACAGGGGTGCCAACTTGAATAAAATATTGCGAGGGTGGGGTGTGTCATTTTACATTTCTTAGTGCAGAAATTATTGATCTGATGTGTAAGAGATCTTTACTCTTCTAATTAATTCAAGAGGGTTCTGGATTCTTCTGGAAGCTTCTCTGTGTGAAAGAAAAAAGCAGAAGGTTCCTTATGTTTGGGTTATTCCTTCCGAGAAGCTGAGTACAGCTGGCTTAAACTAGTTCTGTTATCTCTCTCAGTCAAGGTCATGCTGACTATAAAAGTAAGGCCAGAAGCAGCCTGGGTTTCACTTTCTCTTTCTATCTCTCTTTCCTTCCGGTGTGGTGTTCTGTATATAGTATGCTTAGTGTTAAGGTTTAATTATAAGTTGTAAGTTTAAATCAAGTCTGCCTCAACTGGATTTCTTATGGAGAGTGCCAACCCTGAATGTATTGGATTTGTGACCATTGTGCTCATTTGCCTTCAGTAGCAGTAAAGGTCCGTATAGTTAAAGCCATGGTTTTCCCAGTAGTGATGTATGGAAGTGAGAGCTGGACCATCAAGAAGGCTGATCGCCGAAGAATTGATGCTTTTGAATTATGGTGCTGGAGGAGACTCTTGAGAGTCCCATGGACTGCAAGAAAATCAAACGTATTCATTCTTAAGGGGAAAAAAAAGAAAAAAAAATCCTTCCAGTAGCACCTTAAAGACCAACTAAGTTAGTTCTAGGTATGAGCTTTCGTGTGCATGCACACTTCTTCAGATACCTTTCGTGTGCATGCACACGAAAGCTCATACCTAGAACTAACTTAGTTGGTCTTTAAGGTGCTACTGGAAGGATTTTTTTCTTTCTTTTTGAAATATACTCAGAGTCGCAAAGTGATTTCATGCTCTTTATTCAGCTCATAGTGGTGAGGAGGAATGAATGAATGTCCCCTCAAAGTATCTGCTTTATATACATTATTTACACAATGGGCTGCACATGATTGGCTAATTCCAGGATTCTACTGTAGGCCAATCAGGTTGTGGATTCACTTCTATCTGGAGCATGATTGGGTGGTTCCTGCTAACCAATCATACTGCTGCATTGTTCTAGGACCAATCAGACTGCTGCATTCTGAATCCTATTGTTCTAGGACCAATCAGACTGCTGCCTTTTGGAGCCTATTGTTCTAGGACCAATCAGACTGCTGCAGTTTGGATCCTATTCAACTCAGTACATAACACCCCTCCCCTCTAAGTTCCAGTCCTGCCCGGAAGGTCGCATTCATAGTCCTCAAGGTACGCCGGTGGCCTACGTGTGCGTTGCGGCCTGGGGTGTTCCCTGGTCCGGGGTTCAGGTTCTGGCTCGTGTTCCAAGGATGGGGCTGTTTGGTCTGGCGCAACCGGCTCGCTCAGTCGTGGTTCTGGTTCCGGTGTCCTTTCGGCCTCGCGGGTCCTCTCTGTATTTACTGATTCTGCCTCTCCTGCTTGCCCTTGCTGCTCTATGGGCCTCACTGCCCCACTGTTCCCTTGGGACTCCTCTGACCTGTCCTCCTCCTCCTGGTTTTCTCCCGGGAATCGTCGCCGTATCTGGTCGCAGTGGCGGCGCCAGCATTGCCCCCCATCTGTTAGCACCTCGTACGACACGGGGCCCGTGACCCTGGTGACTGTGGCAGGTACCCATGCAGGGCCTGCCCCAAAATTCTTTGCGTACACTGGGTCCTGGGCCTCGAAGGTCCGGGGGTTCCTGCCTTCCCCCACCACTACCTCATCCTGAGCTCTATCGGGGTGAAGGCGGTCCAATCTGATTGCAAGGCGCCGACCCATTAGTAGTTCAGCGGGGCTCCGGCCAGTCGTTGAGCTGGGGGTGCTGTGCTGTGCTAGAAGGAATGTGGCAAGGCGGTACTCCCAATCCCCTTGCGTCATGCGGCGAAGGGTGTCCTTGGTGGTCCGCACCATGCGTTCTGCTTGGCCATTGGTGGCAGGGTGGAATGGCGCCGAACGGATGTGGCGGATGGCGTTCTGCACTGTGAAGGTTTGAAATTCTCCTGATGTAAATGCAGTCCCGTTGTCTGAGACGAGAGTGTCAGGGAGCCCGTGGGTTGCAAACAGCCTGCGTAGTACCCGGATGGCTGCGGACGTAGAAGTGGACGGTACCAGTGCGACTTCCAGCCATTTGGTGTAGGAGTCCACCACTATGAAGAATGTTTTCCCCTGAAAGGGGCCAGCGAAGTCCACATGCAGGCGTGACCATGGTGCTCGGGCAGACTCCCAGGACTGGACTGGGGCCCTTGGGGGATCTGGGCGGGATTCCTGGCAGGCCTGGCAGTGTTTGACCCAGGCCTCTATCTCTCCGTCGATCCCCGGCCACCACACATAACTCCTGGCAAGGGCCTTCATTCTTACTACCCCTGGGTGTGTCTCGTGTAGGGCTGTGAGGACCCTTTTGCGGAGGGGCTGGGGAACAACGACCCTGCTTCCCCATAACAGGCACCCCTTGTGGGCTGACAGTTCATGTTTGCGGGTTGTGTAGCCGGCGAATTCTGGCCCGGGGCTGCGGCTGGGCCATCCCCTCCACACCCAGTCCAGGACCCGGGAGATGACCCTATCTTTCTTGGAATGGTGTGCAACTTCTTGTGCCTGAATGGGGCGGTCAGGAAGCAGCTCCAGGCTCATAACCTCTTGTGCAGGTGCTGGGTCGGGGCCTGTTTCCGGTAGTGGTAGCCTGCTGAGGGCGTCTGCATGGCCCATCGCCTTTCCAGGGCGGTGAATCAGTGCATACTGGTAGCTGGCAAGGAAAATTGACCACCTGAGGACGCGAGGAGACAGCACTTGGGGGGTCTGCTTTTCGGGGGCAAACAAGCCAAGCAACGGCTTGTGGTCAGTCACCACGGTGAAGGGCCGCCCGTACAAGAAATCATGGAATTTTTTTACTCCCTTCACGATTGCCAGACCCTCCTTGTCGATTTGCGAGTAGTTCCGCTCGGTTTCGTTGAGTGTCTGGGAAAAGTATGCTACCGGTACCTCTCTTCCATCCGGGAGTTGGTGTCCCAGGACAGCGCCGATGCCATAGGGCGAGGCGTCGCATGCTAGCACCACCGGCAGCCTCTCGTCGAAGTGTGCCAAGACCGAGTTTGAGACAAGCAAGTCCTTGACTGCCTGGAATGCGGCCTCCTGGCGCTGGCCCCACACCCAAGGGGCCCGCTTGTCCAGGAGTCTGTGTAGGGGCTCCGCTACCGCCGCCTTGTGGGGAAGGAAGGAATGGTAAAAGTTCAATAATCCCAAGAAGGCCTGAAGTTCAGTCTTGTTCTTGGGCGCTGGGGCATCACAAATGGCCCGTACCTTGTCCCCAGTCGGGTGAACCCCTTCTGCATCCACCATAAATCCCAGAAAGTCCACTTGAGGCACTCCTAGTAGACATTTTTCCCGCTTCACCTTGAGACCCGCCATCTGGAAACGGTGCAGAACAGTGCGGAGGCGGTCCTCAAACTCCTCTGGTGTGGGCCCGGCAATCAACACATCATCAAAGAAGGGGGTGACACCAGGAATCCCTTTAAGGAGAGAGTCCATTAGATTCTGGAATATGCCTGGTGCCACGCTGACCCCGAATTGCAGCCGCTTTACCCTGAACGCTCCTCTGTGCGTCACAATCGTCTGTGCCTCTGCTGTGGCCTCATCTACTGGCAGCTGTTGATATGCTTGGGCCAAGTCCAGCTTGCCAAAAATTTTCGACCCAGCCAGGGTGGCAAGGACATGGCTGACCACTGGCACTGGGTATGCATGGGCCATGAGGGCCTTGTTTATGGTGCATTTGTAGTCTGCGCAGATGCGGACCGAACCATTAGGCTTGACGGGTGTGACGATTGGGGTTTCCCAGGGGGCATTAGGCACCGGCTCCAGCACTCCTTGCTTCCACGAGTCGGTCCAATTCCTCGTCTATACGGGGTTTCAGGGCGAATGGGACCCGGCGGGCCTTGAGCCTGACTGGTCGTACTGCGGGGTCAAGCTGTAGAGCAATGGGGGGGCCCGTATACTGTCCCAATTTCCCATCGAAAACCCCCGGAAACTCCTTGCATATGGCGTCCACGTCCACTTGTAAGCTCATGTGGTTCACCCCGGTGATGGCTAGTCCCAGTGGTCCAAACCATGCCAACCCCAGTAAGCTAATGTAGGGGCCCTTGACCACAAGCAAGTCCAGTTGCCGCGTCCGCCCTCGGTATTGCACCCTGAAGGTCCCCACCCCCATTGTGGGGACCTTACGTTTCTGGAAGTCCCGGAGGGTGAATGGGGCCGGCCTGAGTTTGGGACCCCCAGTAGGACACAGTTTCCTTAAGGTCCTTGCCGAGATTATGGATAGAGTTGAACCCGTGTCAAGCTCCATGCGGCATGGGGCCCCCTCTATCTGTACCTCTACATAAATTTTCTCTACGTTGGGGTGGGGCAACTGGTATACCTGGAAGTCTGTGAGCTCCGTCGAGTTGCCTTGGTGCGTTGGGCCCCGGGACCTGGGGCTCTTGGATTGGTCATCTGATGCCTGGCTTCGGGTGGGCCGAGCCCGACACACCCGGGCGATGTGTCCCAATTTTCTGCACTGCCTGCACTCTGCGTTGCGGAAACGGCAGGTCCTCCTCTCGTGACTTTCTCCACAGCTTGCGCAGTTCCCTCCTTCTCGTCGAGGCAGCTGTGGTATGTGGGCTGCTTGAGTGCGCTGCTGTACTCGGTGCACCTCCTCCCTGTCGGATCCCGAGTCGTTGGTGAGGTCTTCGTGGTGGACCCTCGGTTGGGACGGCTGGCTCAGCCGTGCCTCTTGCGTCGACCTCTCAGCAGCTTCCGTTGCCAGGGCCTCCTCCAGAGTGACCTGGAACGTTAGGTTCTTCTTAGCGTAGAGGCGTCGTTGCAGCTTCTCATCCTTCAGGCCACCGACGAGGCGGTCACGAAGCATGTTCTCCAGCTCTGAGAAGTTGCAGAACCGGGCAGCTTGGCGGAGAGAGGTCACAAACCCAGTTATGGTTTCCCCAGGGGCTTGCCGCTTTGCGTAGAAGGCATTTCGACGAGCCACCACTGAGGGCTGTGGCGAAAAGTGCCCCTTCAGCTGTTCCATTATTGTTTTGTATGGAACAGTAGCGACGTCTTCAGGCGCAAGGAGAGCCCGGGCGATTTCAAATGTCTCCTCTCCGCAGACGCTGAAGAATATTGCCCTCTTCTTGGCGTCTTCTTCATCGGTGACCCCTTTGGCTTCTAGGAGGAAGGTGAAACGGGAGGCGTACGCTTCCCAGTCTCCAGATGCTGGGTTGAATGGCGAGAAGCTGCTGTCAGTTGCCATTCTGAGTTCCTTGTGTCCCGGAGCTGAAGCCTGGATACACGGTGCGAGGCAGCGGTGCGGCAGGTGGCGGTGCTGCGGTGCTGTGTGTGGCAGTCAGCTCAGCGGGATCCCACCTTCGTCGCCAGTGAAATATACTCAGAGTCGCAAAGTGATTTCATGCTCTTTATTCAGCTCATAGTGGTGAGGAGGAATGAATGAATGTCCCCTCAAAGTATCTGCTTTATATACATTATTTACACAATGGGCTGCACATGATTGGCTAATTCCAGGATTCTACTGTAGGCCAATCAGGTTGTGGATTCACTTCTATCTGGAGCATGATTGGGTGGTTCCTGCTAACCAATCATACTGCTGCATTGTTCTAGGACCAATCAGACTGCTGCATTCTGAATCCTATTGTTCTAGGACCAATCAGACTGCTGCCTTTTGGAGCCTATTGTTCTAGGACCAATCAGACTGCTGCAGTTTGGATCCTATTCAACTCAGTACATAACACTTTTATTTTGTTTTGACTATGGCAGACCAACACAGCTACCTACCTGTAACTGATTCTTAAGGAAATCAGCCCTGAGTGCTAACTGGAAGGACAGATCCTGAAGCTGAGGCTCCAATACTTTGGCCACCTCATGAGAAGAGAAGACTCCCTGGAAAAGACCCTGATGCTGGGAAAGATGGAGGGCACAAGGAGAAGGGGACGACAGAGGACGAGATGGTTGGACAGTGTTCTCGAAGCTACAAACATGAGTCTGACCAAACTGCGGGAGGCAGTGGAAGACAGGAGTGCCTGGCGTGCTCTGGTCCATGGGGCCACCAAGAGTCGGACACGACTAAACGACTAAACAACAAAAGCAGTAAAGCTCTGCTTGATGAAATACAATTGCCTCTGGTCTATTTTTTTGGGATCCTGCAACGTGTTTAAGTTTTTAGTCTGCTAACTATACACTGGAATCTACTCTGGATCTATACTGAGTAGAATTCCATGACAGGGGGTCCACATACACCATTTGAATGACAATGCCCATCAACTCTGGGGGCCCCTGGCACCGTCAAATATTTTATGGGGGGGCTGAAGAGTTCTTGGCCCCTGGGAGTTGGCCCCTGTGCTTGGCTACACCCCTTCTTCTCAGCCATCTGTTTGTCTATTTTTTTATTGGAAATATTATTTACAACATAACATAACCCCCCTACAGAAATCCACCCTCATTAAATGTGAACAAAACATACAATAAGCATAACATACAACAATACAAACAACCAAATAAAAGACTTCCTTTATCCTGTATCTAGCCTCCTTATTTACTTCTTATAAGCTATTTCCTTTATGAATAATTATTAAGATTTTTCTAATTATAACTTAAATATCCACAAAGTCTCCTGCAGACATTAATCGAAACAAGTCCAGGTATGTATTTTAGGACACTGTTTTGTGAAGTATTCTCTGCATTTTCCCCATACTTTTTGAAATTCTTGTCTAGTGTGACCTCTAATTGCCTCTGTTAATCTAGCCAGTTCAATATACTCTAACAGTTGTCTTGCCATTCCTTTTTTGTTGGCACAATTTCCTTTTTCCAGTTTTTAGCAATTAGGATCCTTTGCTGCTCCTGTGGCATAGAGGAATATTTTCTGATCTTCTTTTGCTATACCTATGTCCGTTATCCCTAGTAGAAATGCTTTTGTATTTTTCATAAAGTTATACTTAAACATTTTTTTAAGCTCGTCATATACTATGTTCCAGAAGCTTTTGATTTTTTCACAGGTCCACCAAACATGTATAAGTGTCCCCTCTGTTTTACCACACCTCCAGCACAGATTTGTTTTTGTCTTATACATTTTAGCTATTTTGGTAGGTGTTAAGTACCATCTCTCAGCCATCATTTTGAGCTTACTTGTCATATTCCTCCCATAGCTCTTCTGGGTCGGTACCAGACTGTTGTAGTTTCACCATGTGCTGCACTAGGCGGATGGAACGGTTGTAGGATTTGTCCAGCTCATCAATGATGAAGAGCAGGTCGCAGTTCAGCGACGAGGCAGCCGCATATCTCCAGAGCAGAGAAGGCAGGTACATGGCGACTGCAATCACCAGCAAGGAATATGGGAAGACCTAGGTGGATAGAGAAAAGTACAGTAAGAACTGCTGAGGAACCAGGGGCGTGGGAGAAAGAAATACGAGGTATTGGCCCAACTTATTTTTCTAGAATACCGGTACTCTTCTCCAGGAGTTCTTTACATCTTGAAAAGGGAAAAAGAAGAAGCTTGAAATATACTCGGAGTCGAGAGTGGATTTCATGCTCTTTATTCAGCTTATAGTTGTGAGGAGGAATGGAAGTTCACCCATGTAAAAATATACATTATTTACACAATGGGCCCCACGTGATTGGCTAATTCTGGGATTCACCTGTAGGCCAATCAGGTTGCAGATTCACTTCCACCTGGAGCTGGATTGGGTAGCTCCTGTGGACCAATCAGACTGCTGCATTCTGGACCCTATTGTTCTAGGACCAATCAGACTGCTGCATTCTGAATCCTATTGTTCTAGGACCAATCAGACCGCTGCCTTTTGGATCTTATTCAGCTCAGTACATAACAAAGCTCATTGCATAGAGAAAGGGGCAGGGCCCCAAAAAACAAGAAGAACATACGTTTTAAAGAAGATTGGAAAACGTTTATTGAATATATGGGGGGGAATTGTGTGCACTTGCAAACACTGGCAGCATTCAGATAAATTAAAGAGTGTAAATACGTTTTGATGGATGTAATAATGGAATACTGAATGGTTTAGTTTTTATAAAATATGCAGGGATTTATGAGATGTAAAATGAACCATGGAAAGAGAAGAAGGGAAGTCATGGATATTTTAGGGATGTTTAAATGAGTATTCTAAATTGTAAAACAGAAAATGTAATAAGAATTATATATATTTATATAAAAGAGAAAATGGTAGGGCCATACTGCTGGCCCCCACCACAGTCTTGTATTGACAGTCTTGCCTTGCCTCTAGCCCCCATGTGATGAGTCCACACCTTTTGCAAGGTAGCCCTACGTGTGAGCAGCAAAGATGCTTCCTCTTCAGACATCTGCACTTAGTGTAAATAATGGAACCTTACAAAAAATATACTGAGAGTGTGCTAGAACCACGTTATTCAACCTTGGGTCCCCAGATGTTGGCCAATGTTGTGCCCTCCAGATGTTGTGCAACAGCTCCCATCATCACTCTCTATATAAGATTCCTGGTAAGATCCCTTCTTGTCCCTCTTAAAAAGAATTGACACGGCAATCTTATTAAAGTGAATATAAAAGTAGTTTACTCACATTCATTCAGTTCACAGTTTGATCCCTGAAGGCAGACTTATGTTACAAAAGTATATTCATATGTGGAACTATCCCACAAGGGAGTTAGTTCCTAAGTGACTGCATAGAGAAAAACAAAAATGGAGAAGAGAGGAGCAAAAGAAGATGGTGTGCTCCTCTTCCTTGCTCTTGTTACCCAGGCGGACTAGGCCAGATTAGACCATGCTCACATCTAGTCACATGCAGAGGAAGTTTGTCCCAGCTCAGGAATGTTGTACTTGACTGCAATGTGTTTTACGTCTCACAAATAGGACTGTGATGGCCTGGGATTCCGAATCAGAGGCTGAACCAGAGGAATCCCAGCCTGCACAGGAGTCCCCGCCTCCAGGGCCGGCTGATCTGGGGCAGGGCCTTGATTCTGAAGCGCCTGCACCTGTGCCGGATCCTCAGGAGCAGGCACCAGGTAATTCCACTCTGGCTCCAGAGGTGGTTGAGGACTCAGTGCCTGCAGGTGAGTCTCCCCCTGGGCCCAGTAACCCTTCAGCCTCTCCTGAACTGCAAAGGCTCAGGGCAGAGAGGTGAAGGGAACTGGTTTCTCCCAGGAGGAGTGCTCGCCTTAAGGCCAGGAGAGGCGGGTCTCCTGGGGGCCGGGACCGCCCCTGGCCTCAGAGAAGATAAAGGCCAGTCAGCCCGGTCCCAGGTTGCGGGAGCAACGTCGATGAAGAGCTGTTTCGGCCAGCATCCAGTCCTGTTCTTCCAGTGTTCCTGTCCCTGCCCGGCTTCCTGCTTTGGACCTCACCCCGCTCCTTCGGAACTGTTTCCAGGCTATTGACCCAGGACCGGACTTTGACTACGCCAACGGTAACCTTCCCCCCGGGACCAGCACAAGGACCTACATAGGGGAGGATGGGAGTCCAGAAGATTCCTTGGAATCTTGTTTTTATGATTTATGTTTGATATATCAGTGTGAAATTTTAAGTTGAAAAACCAAAAAAATTTTTTTTAACAAAAATAGTAAATATAATAATCCTTCCTTTGAAACACTAAGGTGTCCCACACTGATACCTTGAGGACCCAGAGGGATCTGGATCGAGAGTCTCCCATAGTATGGTAGTCATAGTGAAGCAAGGAGTCCCAGCACACAGCGTCGACGTAGGCTGATTGCTTCCCTGTGAAGTTGGCGGGAGAGAAGCAACTGATCTGGGAGCCTGGAGGGGAGAACAAGGGGGAAACAGAGCCATTAGCCTCCAGGGCCGTTTCTGCTGGTACTTCATCCAGCTGTTCCATCAAACTGCAGGGAAGGTGGACGCTGCTTCATTCCAGCAGTAGCAGCCTTGTGACTCAAGCAAGCAGATGGTCGTCCTGGTCAATGAGGAGAATGAGTCTGGTTCTCCCAGCAAATACTCCTCCTGATCAAACTGCTCCCCATCATGTAACCCCAACTGTGTTTTTTTCTAAAAAAATGTTTAGGGGTACTCTCATTTTGACTCAAGGAAACCACCATTTTATAGTTCAAATCGGGGAAAATAAATACAGTAAATGGACAAAAGTACAAAGATTCACAAAATGTTTAGGGGTATGTGTACCCCTGCGTAACCTCCCCCCCCAAAAAAAGCACTGGCTGCATTATATTAGCACAACCAGCCTTTGGTGACAGCCAGCCCATGGAGTGACAGTTCCCATGATTGGAAATGTAAGGAAAAAGAAGGCACCTTTTATCATATGTGGTGGAACTGTAAGGTGGTAAAAGGATGTTGGGAAATGATATATAGTTAGTTGAAAAAATGTTTTAAATAACCTTTGTTAAAAAGCCTGAAGCCTTCCTTTTAGGAATTCTAGGTGCTGAAATCCCAAAGGAGCAGGAAATGAAAGAGTTTCCATGCCTGAATCTGGTCTGTGGGTCACTAGTTGACCATCTATGATTGGCAGCAGCTAGCAATTCGATATCTTGCAATGTGGTCCCACTAGCTGTTTCTGTTTACGGTTCCTATCAGCTCCAGATGGCATGGACAACAGATTGAGATTTCTTCCAGGCCATTTTGAAGGGCGAAAAGTGGGGGGGGGGCATGCTGGGGCAGAAAGAGAGAGGTTGCTTGATTTAGGGAAGCAGGGGCAGCAACCTCAGTGAAACAGGAATGTGCTTCCCGCACCCAACCCTTCTGCTGCCGCTGTAATGGCCTGCTCTCACCACACTCGGCGAGAGGGGGAGCAATCTGCAAGGCCTTCCTGCTCATCTTCTCTGCTACAGGGGCCCTACAGATGTGCTTTTACAGCAGAGTAAGGAGAGGAATTAAGGTTGCTAGTACTTTCGCGTGCTACACGAGAACCTACCAAATCTGCAGTTCCCGTACCAATGCATGAACTGAGACAAAGCACTGTCACGCAATTTGCACTTCTAATTTTGAGATGCAATTTCTCCAGCCATAGAATGTGTTCAAAATTGTGTGTACTAGTGAAAAGTGCATGTGAAAATATATTGATTGATTGATTGATTGAATTTAAATAGCCCCCTATACCCGGAGGTTTCAGAGCGGTTCACAAAAAAGATCACAATATATAAAGTCAAAATAAGAACAATAACCCCCGAAAGAGCCACATTTTAAAAGGGTATAGGATACAGTGAAAATAACACAAAAGTGTGTTCTATTGGGGGGAATTCTGAGTAAACATGTATGCCACTGCATCATTAATCTTTCTGAACTCTGGGCTCCCCTTCTGAATGTACGCTACCTTTTTCACATACAAACCCTTGCTGCAACAAATTGTCAACCATCTGTTCCCCATGCAAAAGGGAATTGCAAGGTATTACTCAGCCTAAACAATGGGAAATTGCTTTAGAATCTATACAGAATGTCTCATTGGACCTGAAATTGATACTGAATCAGCAAAAATCAATATTTTGAGTATAATGGATTCTACAACATCTGTGTAAGAAGGCAGTGTTGGGGGTGTAAGCTGAGAGTTCCCTTTGAGGCATATGATGTAGGCTTTTCCAGTGATCTATTCCTTTTAGGATTGAAGTGGTATTGGCAAAATCCTTTATATTTGCAGGTGCCCATGTGCCTTTAAATGATACCTCTGTGGTACAGGGCTTAACAGATGGAAAACAAAAGGGGCTTTTGCGAGCCCTTGTGGTGGCTAAGACACTTATACTTCCAGCCTGGAATAGTACATATCCATTGTCTCTTACATAGTGGTCCGAGAACCTTACTACACTGGCAACATTTGAACATATTTCATATATAGGAATAAATTCCGTGTGGATTCCTATTTGAATACCTGGAGCTTTTACATTAACTTGCATGCTTCATTTAAGATTTGTGTTCTGGTGGTCACTGTATTCGCAACGTGAAATGATGGTCTATTATTAGTAGTATTATTTGCTTATTGATTCTCTTTTTCCGTCGTCTCTTTTTCTTCTTTTTTTTTTTTTAAATTCTTCTTAAATTCGCAAATTAAAAAAAAAAGTTTTTAAATTTGAATTGGACCAGAGTCCTAAGGAAGGGAGATGTATAAATATTTATACAAATGTTTTCTTAATTATCATCTGGTGGAGCCAAAATTTATTGGCTGTAGTTTCCAAAATTTGAATGTAAAATTTCAGAATAAAGTTCGTAGTTCAGATATGAATTTTTATTTTCAAATTTGAGTGCTTTAGGCTTCTTAACATAACTTTAGCAAGTGCTGAATACAGAAGCACACAAGACATGAATAACTAAATAGTATTGCACCCCAACTAACAAATACTAAAATCAAGTATCCCAGTGCATGTATAGTCCATAAATAATTTAGTGAATTATCTAGCAAACATCTGAGTGCAGAAATAACATCTAAAGGTGTTCAACTTTTTGCAGAAATGTTTTTGGAACAAATGAATTTCAGCTTGAGAATAGAGCAGGTTAGATTATGAATATTCGTAATCTTATATATGCATATGAATATTCATAATCTATGTTTCAGAGGCATTTTGGACTAGAGACAGACTAGGGTGCATTTAGTTCCTGTTGTAATCAATGCCACTAAATTTTTCACATCAATTTTAATTCATAGGCCCAAAGTGCAACTAATGCAGAGTGGATACAGCTCAGTGAGAATATATTTTAAGTCGGTTTAACTAGAACCCTGGAACAAATAGTAGCAATAGTAAAGAAAGCAAGTTAACGTACCCGATGAAAATTCCCGCGCAAACGACAGGGACACGAGCAGCAGGGGCAGCCCCACAGTGACAAACTTCACAATGCGGTCACACGAGAGCTCCAAGCGAAGCCCCTTTGCCCTGGAGCCATTCGGATCCGGAAGCAAAGCATCCGAGAGCATATACTCGCCCGCAGTGTGTGCGATCGACATGATACTTTTTGGCTGGGCCAAGCACAGGCAAGAGGAGAGGCAGCTGCTGCGATCGCACTGCTCACAAACGGCATCTAAAAGCTTGACGTTTGCGCTTGCCAAACTGAAAGCTTTATTTGCAGAGAATTAAGCACCAGACAGCTGCAAATGACAGCCTTGGAAGTTTGCGAAAGGGAAGGGTAATTACAAGGCAAGCCGGTTTTTTACAAAGCAGCGACTGCCGTCGGCCCCAGAAATAGCGCAAGCAGCATCGGAGCGTTGCGATTGCTGGGGACACCATGTACCTCCGTCTACCACAGGCATAGCAAGGCAAGGCTGGGTCCTTGTGGTTTTACATCCCTCTCTCATAAGCAGATGTTATTTCCAGCAAGCATCTGCAGGAATGTGGGGCTGTGGATTTGGTTTTACATCCAGGAACACACAGGGATGTGGGCTTTCAGGGTTAGCTGACTAGTGGGAATCGTGGACCACACTTGCATTTTCAGAGCACAGCGGTGGCTTAATCACACGCAGAACACCTGCATTCAGGGAGTATTTTTAGCCCTGTGGGATATGCAGTGGGATTGGGAAAGCCCTTTCCATATTTGATATTAAAAGGCACACTTTGTGGATTTTGCAAATCCTATAGCTTCAGGTCTTCAGTAGTAAATTGAAAGCAGGTGATCTGGAGAATTGATCCTTGGGTGGAGAAGATCAGGGGGCCAAGTGCAGCCTTCCATCCTAACTGACCTGTGGGACTTTTCTCAGACCTCCCTCTGCATTTGCAGACTCCTTTGACCACTTTTGCCTGGTTGGAATGAGCCTTTGATGGCTGGATGTGAGGGTAAAGGGGGGATGTTTGAATATGAAGAAATGAGCCTACTGCACGAGACAAAATTCTTATTTGTCCTACCCACCACTTGCGCATATGGACGCTGGGTGATGGTTCAGAAGGGAATGTGGCTCTCAGGCTGAAAAGGGTTCCCCATCCCTGGGACAGGAGGATAAAATGGTATTTTTGATTGAAATATTAGAAAGCAGCTCGGTTTCAAACTTTTGCTCTAGCCTGAGGCAGCACTAAGCACTACTACTTAGCATTTGTCATTATCATCCTAGCTACCACCCTGTAAGGTGCAGAATTATTATTCCACCCTGTTGCAAATGGGGAGACTGAAGCTGAGAAAAGGTGGCTTGTCTGTGGCCATGGCAGAGGGAACAGCTGGGAACTTCCAGATTTCTAGCTTAGTCTCTTAACTGTTCTACCAGCAACTACCAAAGCTAAAGCAATGTCCCAACCTACCCAAACGTCTCTCTTTACTAGTAGAAGTCAATGATGGGCCAGGTGGCTCTAATGCAATATTTCAACACTTGCAATACCCAGTCAAAACATTTGGAGAGCCCAGCCACTGCCAGCTACATCCAAGCTACACAGGCAGAGATTCATAAGGCTAAGCCATTTGCTTGGCTGGCTTCTTGAAATGAGTACAGAGGCATCCTTCCCTTCTGAAATATCTACCACCTCCCAGTTCTGGTTAAGACACTGGTTTTCAATCCGATATTTGCAGCATGTTTCAGTGTCCTACCAAATCTAACCCTCCTGCAAAACTCTCAAGTGTGGAATACCTTTTCCCTAACCTATGCTCTCACCCCTGGTAATCTTTGTCCTGGACATGTACACTGTAGGGTATGAGATGAAGCATGTCCTTGATTTAATCAGGACACTGAATTACATGCCTAATATCAGCACCAGCAGAGATTTTCATAGGAAGCCACAACTGCTAATATTCAAAAACTACTATTAAAAGCACATCTCTTAGAACACTGTTCATCAACTGGTGGGTTGCAGCAGGAACACTACCATTCTGTAAATTGATGCTAGAAGATTAAGAGATGAATTAAAGTTTGGGTTAAAAGTCAGTCCTGGGTCTGAAAAGGTTGAAGATACATTTTTCAGAAGACCAAATCCAAGAACCCTTCAAGGTGCCTTGTAAGAGTTGCATTTTCTGTCCATCCATTAGAACATGTTGCTATTGTTCAACATATCGCTGAAAACACTCTTAGGGTTTTTTCTTTCTTTTCAGAATTACAGCTAACACTTCACTGATGGATTCTGCAGTTCCATGGATCAATTCTGTGTTACTACAGAATATGGCAGTCATCAATATGCCACCTTCCCCCTCACACCTAAAACAAGAAAGCCATGCAAAATTATGCAAGTGGCTGGGATGCTAAATGCTTGAATCTGGTAGCTGCCACTAGAAAGGCATCTTTTGTCTTCGTATTTACAGCCTTAAATGCCACAATTTCTTATTATGTTTGCAACTGTATTGTTGCCACAAGTATCCTATATTTTGTGGTAAACAAAGCATGCAAATGTGAACTCAGAAAAAACATTTGGAACAGTTAGGGCTTTGGGGGATTTTTTTATTGAATTAAACAGCAGTTTAGGAGGAAATGCAAGAATCGAAGAGGCTAGACATGGTGCAGCAGCCAGTCTCCATATTACACTAAGGAAGAGGTTGGAAATTTGTGTTTCCCCCCCAGCTCTTATTGGTTCCATATAGTATAGTCATAGATGATGCAAGCTGTTGTCCAGCAAACATCTAGAGGCCCACAGGTTACCCACAAACCACAGGCTGTAGGTTTGGACGCTCAAGTCTGGACACAACACTAAACCAAAATATAGCTTAGTTCCAATAGTACACAGCAGCAGGAGCAGCAGCAGCAGCACTTCTGTCCCAGAACCCACTCATTTGTATTAAGCCATGGTCTGGCTGAGTGTTACATGTGAACCGGGCCTAAGAGAAAGTCTAGCTGTCTAAAGCCAGCACAGACATGATTTGAACCCAAGGGCTTCTCAACATGTAACTGACTTTCATCACTATTACATCAGAACAAACTCCAGACTGAGTCTTTCTTCAAAAAATCCCTGTTAAAATGACATCATGCCCATATTCTGTCAATTTCTTCAAGCAAGTAAGTTGTTTGTGCTGGGCTGGGTTTCAGATGCCTCGACTGCTGTCTCCATCACCATGTCTGTCACAGGACTACTGACTCTTCAAAAACCCCTGTGTGAAACCTACTGGGACCCCCGTCTTCACTTCCCATGGCAGCTGAATACAGAGCCTCAGCACTTGCCACAAAGATTCTCTGGACCGATGTAGGCTTCTAGGAGAAGCAAATCTTGCAGTTCCATGGTTGGCCACTTTAGAGTCCAAAAAGCTCTGCACTTAGTGGAATTCCAGGAACTAGGAGGTCAAGGAAATCAAGTTTCTCCAATAAAGCTGCACAGGCCGTCATTGCTTTGGTTCACTATTTCGTATTTCTGGGAACTCCAGCTTCAGTCGCTGTAAGGAGCGAATGAAGAACAGGGGTGGCTTGCAAACTAAGTGGATTTTATCTTCTTCGCTGCCATTTTTTGCAGGCAGAGTGAGTTGGCAGGCATGGAGGTGAAGTGGGAGGTGGCGAGCTTTGACTTGTTCCAAGCCCAGCCTCTTCAATGCAGCCTTCGGAAGCTTCTGCACAAAAGGAGGAAAGAAATTGTAAAATGGTAAATGGTAAATGGCAAGGATCTCTTAACTTTCCACTTTAGATCTCCAAGTGTTGGGAGGTGGAAATGCTCTCTTGAAAAGTGCAAATGATGTAACAAAGTTTTTTCTCAATTTTCTGAGAGATGTTGTTAGAAATCAACCTGGCAAGGGACCAGAATAATGGGTCTTAATGCTTTCTTGGAGATTTTGAGGATCAGGAATGATAAAAAAGAAAAAGGGTGTGCTTAGCCATGATTAGTGGTTGGCCGCTGGGGAGAACTGGACAGTTACAAACAGTTGATTTGTTCACATGGATGCATGGAGTAGAATGTAATGAACATTCTGTGCATTTGGCAAGAGATTCTCTTCAAAATTTGCAAGTACAGTGGTACCTCGGGTTACATACGCTTCAGGTTACATACGCTTCAGGTTACAGACTCTGCTAACCCAGAAATAGTGCTTCAGGTTAAGAAATTTGCTTCAGGATGAGAACAGAAATTGTGCTCCGGCGGCGCGGCAGCAGCAGGAGGCTACATTAGCTAAAGTGGTGCTTCAGGTTATGAACAGTTTCAGGTTAAGAACAGACCTCCAGAATGAATTAAGTACTTAACCCAAGGTACCACTGTATGCAGCAGATACTTTTCAGATTATACAATGTATAAAAGGAAATAGTTTATGGTTGAAGTGAATTTAAAAAGAACTAAGTTTTTGCAATAACGGTCTGCTCTGTTCTAGCTATTAGTGCTACTCTGTATTTGATTTGTAATAATAACAAAATTAATATTAATATCATAAATGGTACTGCTCCCTCTCCAAACAGATCAATAAATATGCACCTTGACAATTCTAGAAGCACTAGAGACTGCAGCATGCAGCAGGCACATGCCAAAGGATGCAGTGAATGCCCAGTTGGATTAGTGCTTCACAACAACTCAGACTAAAAGCTCTTTTTGATTCAGCCATAGCAGTGCTCTACAGATTCCAAGTCGGGATGGCAGCATCTCATCCAAATTCCTACTCCATGCGGGAAATCTAGGGCTATAGAATCTCCAAGAGTTGACTGTCAAACCTCTACATGAAGACTGCCTTCAGGTAACTGGTTCCAGAGATGAACTGCTCTTCCTGTCAATACATTTCTCCTGATGTTCAGCCAAGATCTACCCTCCCGTAACTTAAGGAGCCTTGTGGAATGGCCTTCCTGATGGGTGTCCTAGCAGGTTTCAATGTGTTTTAGTGGGTTGTTAATTCTGTTGCATGCCACCTGGATGACTTCTGGTTAAAGGCGGCATATAAATATTTTTTTTAAATAACTAAATAGCTCCATCAGGCCTCCTCTCCTACAACTGTCACATGGTTGCAGTCATTCCATCAGGATGCCTCAGTGGGAAAGTTGGGAAGCAGGGCTCGTTCCATCAGCTTTGCCGAAAGATCAGCTCCATCAGTCACTTCCTGCCCCTCATCTATTTCTATGCCAGCTGGTCATTATAACTACTATTTAAGAATTGTGTGATCTGTTTTTTTAAAAAAGAATATAAGTCTGAAGGCAGGGAATGTCTTGTTTTAATGTATTGTATGTAAGCCGCTCTGGCAACCTTTTTGGTTGAAAAGCTGGGTACATATGCTCTAGATAAATAAGTAAGTGAATAATACACTCCTTAGATCTCGCCCCCGACTTCTTGGGCAGCACAGAGCAAGCCCCTGCAGTCTTCTGTGTGACAGCCGTTCACGTAGACCAGGGGTGGACACCTGGCAGCCTATGAATATTTATCTGCATCCAAGTGGTCCTTTCAAAACATCATTGATACACAGTAAAAATTCAGCCAGGTTTATGTAGCCAGTAGCCTGAGGCTACTAGTTCCTGGTACTCTCCTACCTAAAGCATTTAGCAGCAGGTGCAAAGGGAGTGGTTGTTTGGAATGGACTGGAATTTGAAGCAGATGACAACCACCTCAGGGCAGGAGATCAGTCTACCAAATTGAGACCCCACCCACCATATGGGGGATGAGAATGCAAGCCAGGTTCCTTTCTAGAACTTGGCTGAGGCTTGAATCCTAAGCAAACTTACTTGTGGTTTAAAGACCTTTCGCCATTATGAGCCATACTTCCAAGTAGGGTTCGAGATTCAACCAGTCCACTATTTGTAAAAACCTAATGTTTTCACAGCACTCAAAAGATCATACATAAACTAATTTGATGCTTATGCGAAGTTAAAAAACTGATGATTGTTCACAATAATAGTTTATCCAAAGTAAAACATTGCATGTAATTCTTAGAACATTACCACGTATTTTAAGTCATTTCTGATTTAATACAGTGGTACCTCTGGTTACAAACTTAATTCGTTCAGGAGATCTGTTCTTAACCTGAAATCGTTCTTAACCTGAAGCACCACTTTAGCTAATGGGGACTCCCGCTGCCGCCGTGCGGCCACTGCACAATTTCTGTTCTCATCCTGAGGTAAAGTTCTTAACCCGAGGTACTACTTTTGGGTTAGCGGAGTCTGTAACCCGAAGTGTTTGTAACCCAAGGTACCACTGTAGTTAGCTTTAACTGATTTAATCTGTTGTATGGGTTGATCTTGCTGAACAACACTTACGAGACAACTATAATTAAGCAGTATATAATTGAAATAAGTTAAACACATAGTAATACTACATAAGGTTTTTTTAAAAAAAATGTGAACAATTTGCTGAACAGTTCTTCTCTTTCACTTTGAACTTGAAATGTCAGGGTCAGCCTACACTTGTCCAAAAAAAGAGTAGGGGAGGAAAGGGGAAAAAAAAATAAAATTTAAGTAAACACCCCTTGTTAAAAACAGTCCTGATAAGTAGGCAGGACTGTTCAAGGATCAAGGAACACCTGCCAATATCTGACCAGTGTGCCAATCTAATTTACAAGTAAGCAACATAGGGACGCGGGTGGCACTGTGGGTAAAACCTCAGTGCCTAGGGCTTGCCGATCGCATGGTCGGCGGTTCGAATCCCCGCGGCGGGGTGAGCTCCCGTCTTTCGGTCCCAGCTCCTGCCCACCTAGCAGTTCGAAAGCACCCCTAAGTGCAAGTAGATAAACAGGTACTGCTTTATAGCGGGAAGGTAAACGGCGTTTCCGTGTGCTGCGCTGGTGCTGGCTCACCAGAGCAGCTTCGTCACGCTGGCCACGTGACCCAGAAGTGTCTCCGGACCCAGAAGTGCTGGCCCCCGGCCTCTTAAGTGAGATGGGCGCACAACCCTAGAGTCGGACACGACTGGCCCGGACGGGCAGGGGTACCTTTACCTTTACCTTTAAGCATAGGTGTACATTGACAGCAGAGGCATAAGAGGCCCTTATTTCATTCTACTGTCTTCTTTCACTGAAGAAGCTCCGTTCATCATGCTTCTCTTACCTGTGGTGCAAGCTTGTTCCAATGGGAGTATTTATGGTCTCCAAGGATTGGACAGCCTAAGCCATAGGCCAAGTGGACTCTGATTTGGTGCTTCACTCCTACGTACAGGGGGAAGGCAAAGAGAAAAAATTAAGCACACATGCATACAAAGCCACAACCACCAATACACCCATCTGCTCATTCTTAGCAATGGGCTGCCCATACTGAGTTCCATTTGCAGTTTGGCAGAAATGGCGGTGGAAGGAGAAGAGAAAGGGTGGCTCCACTCATCTACCTCTAACATGAAGCCCCCAAAGGGAATGCCGTTCCTGCACCACTATCATGGTATGAACAAATCGCTGGTCGTTAAATTAAAAGCTTATAATTCAAGTGGCACATTCATGCCTTCCTTTTTCAAACAGCAGCCTGTATTTCCTACATGTACTTCAGCAGTAATGTGCTTTTCTGTTTGCACCGACTCTCAAAGAACAGCAGGGCTTCGCCCTGAAAAGCAACACGAGTCATTTCAATAAATAAAATAAAATATACTCCTGCATGGGTAAACACTACTGTATGCTCCACCAGAAGATTTCAAGATGACCAAACTTGCTCTGCACTCAATTGCACAGAACAAGGGGCAAATAATAATAATAATAATAATAATAATAATAATAATAATAATAATTTTTAAATGCCCAAATAAGAAAAACTGCCAGGCTTAGAGATGCTCAGGAAGGCTTTTAAGTACTCAGTGCTGATGGCATCACTCTGCAGAAGTTCCTGAGGCCTTACCTGTGACTGGGTGCAGTTCAAGGAGGGAACAAGAGGAGGAGCTACTCAGCACTTGGTACTGGGTCACGGCCATACTGGCATCTCTGTGCTTGCGGACTTTGAACATATTCCCATCCTCAGAGGACACACGATAGTTTGGCGCAAGTGTCATCTAAGCCAAAGAGAGATAAATAGATGTATCACGCCGTAGAGGTCCATCACTCATTATCCACCTTCCAGCATTTTGTCACTGAAGGATCAGGCAGCATCAGTGAATAGAAGTGCCTTTTACCAGTTGTAGCTGGTACAAAGTTAAGGCTGCTCCTGGACTGGGAGAGTATGACCCTAGTAGTTCAGGCACTGGTGACTTCAAGACTGGTTTACTGGCATGTGGAGCTTCCCTTGCTCTTGAGATGGAGTGCAGAATGCTGCAGCACAGTTGCTGACAGAAGTGAGGCCTTGTAAGCATAGGACACCTCTGCTTAGAGAGCTGCGCTGGTTGTGCATTTGCTACTGGCCAAATTCAAGGTATAACTATTACCATAAAAAACTCTTAACAGCTTGGGAACAGATTACTTGCAGGATCCCTTTACTACTCTATATAAAAAGGTACTTTACTACTCTATATAAAAAGGTAAAAGGTAAAGAACCCATGGACAGCCAAGTCCAGTTAAAGGGGAGTATGGGGTTGCAGCGCTCATCTCGCTTACAGGCCGAGGGAGCCAGCATTTGTCCATAGACAGCTTTCCAGGTCATGTGGCCAGCATGACTAAACCGTGACGGAAACCAGAGCGCACAGAAACACCATTTACCTTCCTGCCACAGTGGTACCTATTTATCTACTTGCACTGGTATGCTTTTGAACTGCTAAGTTGGCAGACGCTGGGACAGAGCAACGGGAGCTCACCCCGTCATGGGGATTCAAACCGCCAACCTTCTGATCGGCAAGCCCAAGAGGCTCAGTGGTTTAGACCACAGCGCCACCCGTGTCCCTATATGTGCCCACCTGACTGCCATGATTTGCGGAACCGGCACTGGAAAGCTGTTGCAAATCCAACTCACGCACTGCGTTGAATTTCCCAGGAATAAAGCTTAAATAATAAATCAGTGCCTTGGTGCTTGAGAGAACTGGAAAGCATCAGAAAGCCCTCCGGTGAAATGGTGTGGTTAGAAGAGTCAATACACTGCTGACAGGAAGCAAACTCACTTTATAGTGCAATTGGTTGCCCTCGGCTTCCTTCTCCATGATGGGAATATCCACCACTCCCTCTGCTGGCTTTGGTTCTCCAATGCAGATTGCCCTACCAAGATAACAAGTGATGAACAGTGCCATATATCAGCTTGTTACAGCCATCAACTCTCCTTTCAAGAGGGAAAGAAAATGAATTCAGCACTTCATTAACAGGCATTGTCCCACAGATGCAGTTCTGGAGGGGCTACTGGCTTATAAGTCGAGGTTTCTTATAAAGCTGAAGGTGGGAGTGGGGAAGAGTATATGAACCCCAGTAATGTGTCTCATACCAGTATTTTTTCTCCACCTGTCGAGTTTTGAAGAGCTGTTGGATCTGGTGTGCGGTGTCCTCATCGCGGGCAAGCACCATCACTCCAGTTGTTTCTTTATCCAGCCGGTGACAGAGATGAAGGGGTTCAGCTTTCATGCCATCCAACATCTTTGCCAGTACTGGCAGCACATCAGTGATGCACATTTTTACCTTGGGGCCACCTGGAAGGAAAGCAGAAACAGCCTTGATCACATTACCTCCAAAGAGCAATTTCTTTTCCCTTCGCAACTTCACCTGCAATGTGTGAACACACCAATATCACAGATCTAAAAGGATAATTTTCCTGAAGCCCAGATTCTCACAAGCATCTCCTAAGCAAATTGGAAAGACTGCTGGATGTCCACATAATTACACACTCATCTGTTCAATTATAGCCAGAAGCCAAAAGCTGTTACTTGAATACCAAGAAAGTGTGTGCAAAAACAGCAACTGCATATGGGTAAATTGAGACGTGCTGTATTTGCTTTGTTCTCCTTTGTCTCTCTTCCCTAGTAGAAAAAAATAGATTTTTTGTGGGGGGGGGGGGGAATTAACCCCACACCCTATTGCATTTCCCCATGAAGGATATAGTCACATACCACAGTTGCTGCCTCTGTAGTGTGTACCTTTCCAGTAGAAGTAGAAAAGACTTACACAAGAGAAACACCTCCTGAATTATTATTTGCAAGCTGGTCTGTGTAGCACTCAGAACACAGGTGGCAATGGCAGAGGCAGCTCCAACATGTACATGGAGCATTGAGGTTTCATCGTTTATAATGTAGAAGGAATGACTCTCTGGGAAGACTAAAGTTAATAAGACACTAGTCCGGCAATCTGGGAATCTCTTAAGCAGAGGACGATGAGAGAAAACTATCCTTTTGTCATCCCCTCACCCACAACATCTAATTCAGAAGGTTATACTGCCTCTCAGTATCACTGAGAGTAGGGTAACTAGGATTCTGCTCCACAGGATGAATTCACATTTAACCTGGGTACAAGACAGGGATGTCCTCTTTCGCCATTATTGTTTATATTGGTCTTGGAGGTTTTCTTGAGTTCAAATAGGCAAAATGAACTAATAAAAGGGGTGACAGTAGGTCAGAATGAATATAAGGTTAAAGCCTTTGCAGATGATCTGGTGATAACGATAGAAGAACCGACAAAAGGCGTAAATGAAGTTTTGGAGGAGATTGAACAGTTTGGGAAAGTGGCAGGGTTCATATTAAATAAGAAAGAAACTAAAATAATTGCAAAAAATATGGATCAAAGTGTGTTAGAAGCAATGCAACAACAAACAGGGATTGATGTGGTGAAGAAAGTGAAATATTTGTGAATATGGCTAACTTCTAAAAATATTGACTTGTTTCAAAATAATTATATACCGGTGTGGAACGGAATTAAAAAAGACCTGGAGGTGTGGGGACGGTTGAAACTATATTTTTGGGGTAGAATTTCAACGATTAAAATGAGCGTACTGCCAAAGATGTTATTTTTATTTCAGGCCATTCCAATAATCAAGGGGACAATGATTTTTAAAGAGTGTCAAAGAGTAATTTTGAGATATATCTGGCAGGGGGAAAAGCCGAGAATTCAATTTAAGTTATTAACAGATGCAAAGGAAAGAGGAGGCTTTGCTCTGCCAGACTTGAAATTATACTATGAAGCGTCATGTCTCTGTTGGTTGAAAGAATGGATAAAACTAGAAAATACAGGATTATTAGATCTGGAAGGATTTGATAACAGATTTGGATGGCATGCGTACTTATGATGTGAGAAAAAGATAAATCATAAAGGTTTTGAGAACCACATCTTCCGGAGATCTTTAATTGAAATATGGGATAGATATAAAAATATATTAGAACTAAGAGTCCCACACTGGTTGTCCCCGTTAGTGGTTATGAGTGTAAAGAAAATCAATATGAGAGGGAATTGGGTGACATATGGAGAGTTGATAACTAAAGAAGGAGAAAAGTGGAAAATGAAGCCATATGAACAAGTTAAAAAACATGTATTTGATTGGTTGCATTACTTTCAAGTGAATGAAATGTTTAAAAAGGATCTTAAAGAGAGTGGATATATAGAAAAAGATTCAAAATTTCAAATAGAAATAATAATGATTGTAAGATATTGTCAAAAATGTATAAAATGTTGTTGGAATGGCATACGATGGATGAGGAAGTTAAGTCGGTTATGATACATTGGGCCAGAGATTTTGGATATAATATACAATTGGAAGATTGGGTGAAAGTATGGAAAGAAAACATAAAATTTACAGCATGTACTGCGTTAAAGGAAAATGTTATGAAAATGGTTTATAGATGGTATATTACACCGGTTAAGTTAGCGAAAATGTTTAAAACATGTAAGAAGTGTTGGAAATGTAAAGAAAAAGAAGGGACTTTCTATCATATGTGGTGGGAATGTAAGAAAGTGAAGGGTTTCTGGGAGATGATATATAATGAAATGAAGAAGATGCTGAAATATACATTTGTAAAGAAACCAGAAGCCTTTCTTTTAGGAATAACGGGAAATGAAATAAATAGAAAGGATTGTAAACTTTTCCAATATGCAGTTACAGCAGCAAGAATATTAATGGCCCAAAAATGGAAACAGGAGGAACTACCGACCCTGGAAGAATGGAAAATGAAACTGATGGACTATGCAGAACTTGACAAATTAACTGGGAAGATCAGATATCAACGAGACCAGAAGTTCATCGAGAACTGTGGGAAATTTACAGAGTATCTGAAAAGTATATGTGACGAACAAACAACGCTAGTGGGATTTAAAGAAGCTCTGTGAAAGTTTGAGGAGTATTGTAAAAAAGAAAATATGATAGGGAGGGTATATCAAAAGGCAATATTAAATTTAGGGAATGTGTAACAAAAATTTAACTACGGATGACTGGCAGAGAAGCTGATGGAAGTCTAAAAGATGAAATTTGTGAAAATTGCGTGATATAGTGATATTTGTATAATTGTATTGAAAATTTAATAAAAATATTATTAAAAAAAATTCACATTTAACCTGTTGAAGAGCCAGTACAGACCTCAAAAACAAATAAAAGCAAAGACTCTGATTAAGTCTTAGAGAAAGAGATATCTGGATAGTTAGCAGGGCTCTTTGCAATGAGGAACCTGTGGTCCTCTAGATCAGTGTTCCCCAACCTTGGGCCTCCAGCTGTTTTTGGACTACAATTCCCATCATCCTTGACCACTGGTCTTGCTAGCGAGGGATGATGGGAGTTGTAGTCCAAAAACAGCTGGAGGCCCAAGGTTGGGGAACACTGCTCTAGATGTTTCTGGATGACAACCTCTGACTGCCATGCTGACTGAGGCCAATGGGAGCTGAAGCCCAACAACATCTGAAGGGCCACAGCTCCTACACCCTTTCTTTATAACTACCAATCCACTATAACAGTCTTTCAGTAACATTCTGAATCACACTGCTCATTCTTCTCACCATGAACAGGAAGGCCATAAGGTTTGTTAATCACCACAATTTCTTTGTTCTGGTAGAGGATTCCATTTTTTAGTGCCTTGGCCAACACATTAGGATGAACCCGCTGCAACTGCTTCGTTAGCTGAGCAAGTTCTTGCACCCGCCGTGATACTCTGTCTTTAGGAACCTTTGAAGGACCAGGGAAGAAAGAACAAAGTAGTTCATCAATCCTTTATAGTATCATTTCTGGTGTCACAAAATATGTATAGGCATGCATGTGCAAAAAGAAATACAGTAAGTGGTTTTTAAAAAGGTAAGAATGGAAACTACTGATGAAAAAATACACTAGATCTCTCTCTCTATACACAAACACATACACACACACCCTAATTGCTAAGAAAATAGCACTGCAACTGGAAATCATAAATCTCTGCCACCAACTTGCAACAAGCAAGTCAATTAAAGCTGTGGAAGAAGAGGTGGAATGTTTGTTTATTTCCCCTCTGGCCATTTCCCCACAACAAAAAACCCTCCCTGTAAGGTGCTTTTCCCATGCGGGTGGAAAAGCATGGTGGTGGTCTTTCAGAAAAGCAGGCACTGCAGGAAAGGAAAAACACCCTCTACTTGTGGATTCCACCACTCAAGCTAATTGAGCGTTCTATCAGGTTACAGCAGCAGGAGAGATGGGAGTTCAGGCCCCTCCACTAAAACTGTTGAAAGATCGGCTCTATTAGGCTCCTCCTCTCCGTGAGCATTTTAAGAAACAATATCTAACTTTAACAAAAACTATAAGAAGCTGTCTTTATGAAGATAACAGCAGACATATGCCAACTTGGTCCCTGGTCACTGTA
This sequence comes from Podarcis erhardii, assembly GCF_964252035.2. Lineage (NCBI taxonomy): Eukaryota > Metazoa > Chordata > Lepidosauria > Squamata > Lacertidae > Podarcis > Podarcis erhardii. The sequence continues at coordinate 11,227,107 of NC_138514.1, forward strand.
CGCTTATGCCACGATGAACTTGTGTGACTTTTAGCTGGAACACAGGAAGCTGCTTTATATAGAATCAGGTCATTGCCAGCATTGCCTGCACCGACTGGCAGCGGCTCCCAAGAGTTTCGGACAGGGTACATTCTCAGCAGCCACAATGACCTAAGTAGAACTGGATTTTTTTTAAAGAGAAAGGTATTGCTACCCCAAGCAATACCACATGTCAGAAGGTATAAAACAGGAGTCTGCATGCAGTCACATCGTATTGTTTTACGAAAGTTGCCTTCAGCTTAAAATAATTTACTTTGTTAGCTATATATTTGGCTTCCCCCATGCCCCATCAAGGCAGCAATAAGGCGGGGTGTGTGTGATAAATGATGACATAAATTATCATACATAACAATTTAACTACAAAAGTTAAATTCAATGTTACAAACAAAACCTATGTTTAGGTTTTGCCAGGAGCTTGAGTGTTTACACGATATAGAAGTATAAAGGTTGATTATTTAGGAGACCACTGTAAGCAAATGAAAACATTAGCAGGAGATTAATCTCACTTGTAATGTAGCAACCACTATGGACAATATAGAGAGATACAAAATATGGTCATGAAATAATATGCAGTTGAAAATGTTGTCAAAAAGACCCATGGAGGGGGTACTGGGAAGTCTGGATATTCAGAGAAATCTCTAAATGTGGATATGTACTTGGTATTGTTATAACTTTACGCTTGTAAAATCAAATAAAAAAGACAGAATAGAAGTAAAGGTTGGGAGTTCCAACCTCAAATTGCACACAAGTGCAAATGGAACAAAACCCCAACCCCTTTAAGTGCTGCTGAAGAATGCTGCATGCTGGGAAGTGTAGTCTTTCCTTCCCGGCGCAATGCACTCTGGGAAATAGAGTCCCAACTGACCAACGGACTCACCTCGGCCTGCTTTTTTTTCTGCTCCTGCTTCTCGGCTCGTATTTTCTCCGCCAGCTGCTGGGCGCTGAGAGGGGCGGCCGCGCCCTGGCTGTGAGAAAAGGCCCGCCGGCCTGCTTTCAAAACGAGTCGCAGAGCGCGGCGAGGGGCACCACTCTGAGCCGCCATCTTGTTTAGGGCTGTCCGAAAAAAGCAAACGGAGCCCGGATGTGGGCGTGGCCTGCGCCGCCCTCTCCTTTAGCTCGCGCGCTACCACGGCGGCAATCCAAGCAGGGCAGGGCCTTAGAAGAGGTTCCGGCCAATCTCGAGCAAGGCCCCCCCTTCCTCTCCAATGAGATAGCCGTGCGGCGTTCTCCGTATCCAATGAAAAGCAGTCCTTACGTGCAGTGGGTGGGAGAAGAATGTTGGTGCACCAATGAAAGAGGGCGGAACGGGAGCGGGCCAATCATGGAAAGAGGGCGGAGCTTGCTATTTCCTTTTCGGTTTGAACAACGGCAGTTGTGCGGCGGAGTAACCGTCGCCGCGCGAGGGGAGAAGGAGTCGGAGCCGGCGGCAGCAGCGATCAGGTATTAAGCGAAGGGCGCAGGCCGGCAGAAAGCGCACGTGGCCGGTCGTGGAAGATGCGCGCGCATTCCTTTCTGGCCGAGCCTTGCCCTCTCTCACCCCCTCCCTTCCCTTTTAAAATTCTCACAAGAACTTTGTGAGGTAGGTTGGGCCGAAAGATACACTGGTTGGTTCAGGGGTCGTCCCCTGAGCTTCGTTGCGAAGGGGGGTTTGAACGGTAGCTTCCTATCCCTGCCTCTGGTACTCTAACCCAGGGTGGGGAATCTGTGGCCATGCAGTTGTTGGTACTCCAGCCATGGGGATGGGGGGGGGGGAGCTGACCTCTCCCCCCTGAATCAAGTAAATAAAAATATATATGCTTAACTAAAAGTCGAAATAAATCAGAGTATTTGAAATCAAAATGATCTCTGGGGTCACTGGGAGGATGTTGGGAATCCCAGCCAAATGGGTGGGGTATAAATAATTTATTATTATTATTAGTAGTAGTAGTAGTAGTAGTAGTAGTTGTAGTAGTAGTAGTGGAAGATAGGAGTGCCTGGCGTGCTCTGGTCCAGTGTTTCCCAACTTTGGGCCTCCAGCTGTTTTTGGACTACAACTCCCATCATCCCTAGCTAGCAAGACCAGTGGTCAGGGATGATGGGAATTGTAGTTCCAAAACAGCTGGAGGCCCAAGGTTGGGAAACACTGCCTGGTCCATGGGGTCACAAAGAGTCAGAAACGACTAAACAACAAGTAGGATTTATTATTACATTGGTTCCCAGTACGTTTCCGAGCACAATTCAAAGTGTTGATGCTGACCTTTAAAGCCCTAAGTGGCCTCGGCCCTGTATACCTAAAGGAGCATCTTCACCTCCATCGTTCAGCCCAGACACCGAGGTCCAGCTCCGAGGGCTTTCTGGTGGTTCCCTCCCTGGGAGAAGTGAGGTTACAGGGAACCAGGCAGAGGGCCTTCACGGTAGTGGCACCCGCCCTGTGGAACGCCCTCCGGTAAGATGTCAAGGAATTAAACAACTACAGTGGTGCCCCCCAAGACGAATGCCTTGGTAGATGAAAGGGTTTTCCGTTTTGGAGGCGCTTCGCAAGACGAATTTCCCTATGGGCTTGCTTACGATTTCCCCCCCGCTTCCCCCCCTTTTTCTAAGCCGCTAATAGCCTTTAAGCCGCTATGCCTTTAATAGCCGCTAAACCGCTAATAGCGCTAATCCGCTAATAGGGTTACTTCGCAAGACGAAAAAACCGCTAGACGAAGAGACTCACGGAACGGATTCTTTTCGTCTTGCGAGGCACCACTGTATCTGACTTTTAGAAGACATCTGAAGGCAGCCCTGTTTAGGGAAGTTTTTAAAGTTTGAAGTTTTATTCTGTTTTTAGTGTTCTGCCGGGAGCTGCCCAGAGAGGCTGGAGAAACCCAGCCAGATGGTCAGGGTATAAATAATAAAATTATTATTACTACAGTGGTACCTCTGGTTATGTACTTAGTTCGTTCCGGAGGTCCATTCTTAACCTGAAACTGTTCTTAACCTGAAGCACCGCTTTAGCTAATGTGGGCTGCTGCTGCGCAATTTCTGTTCTCATCCTGAAGCAAAGTTCTTAAACCAAGGTACTATTTCTGGGTTAGTGGAGTCTGTAACCTGAAGCGTATGTAACCCGAGGTACCACTGTATTATTAGCAACCTGATTGAGTGGTAGACAAGGCAAACAGAGGAGGATGACAGGTGCCCGCCCCCCTAAATACCCCAAACTATATATCATGGTTTTGCCCAGGACTCCAGCTGCCATAATCTTTGATGGGTGGATGAGAGATGGAGCACAGCATCACCCCAAGAGCCACAGGGTCTCCATCCTTTCTCTAGTACCACACTGACCGCAGCATTAGCTCTGTACTTTTTTTTTTTTTTTTAAAAAAAGCCTTCTGTTTCCAACCTAGATCCCATCAGCACTCTGCAATGTAAGCAGCATTGTACTGCTGTAAACACTCATTGCTTCTTCCAAAGAAGCCTCTCTTGGGAACTGTAGTTTGCCAAGGGTGCCGAGAAGCTGCTAGGAGACGCTGGTTCCCCTCAAAGAGCAACATTGCTCAGAAGACCTTGGGAAGAGAAGCCCAGCACTGCAAGCTGGAACAAACCCTGTGCTCTCAGATTTTACACACGCTAACTATTTAAAGGGATGTCAAAAGAGGATTAGTGGTTCTTTTAAGACCCACTAAAAGTAGAAGCAGTGGGTTTAAATTACAGTAAGGTAAGCTTTAAACTAAAGCTGCAATCTTAAAATATATTTCCTTACGAACAACTTCCACTAAATTCAATGGGCTTAGTTCCAATTAAACTTCTGTAGGATTGTGGCCCCAATGTAAACTGGCATTGGAATAAGTTATACTGGTAAACTGCAGTAGAAAGGGATTGACCAGATGGCATGGTGCCAAATCAATGCAATAATAACAACTTTATTGTCATTGTACAACCTGTGTACAGTGAAGTAATACATACAAATGATCTTTTTCATGTGAATTTTCACTAAAGTAACTATTGAATGGCTGCTATGCTTTCTAATAGGCCACAATGTGTCTGCTCATCACATCCCTGACTAGTGGAACTGTTCTTTCTCTTTTTCTGAGGTCCTAGTAACCTAGTTAGTCCAGCTTTTCCTAGTTTTTATTTTGCTCCTTTGTTCCTATCACTTCATCCATATGGAAGAGCAGGATGAAGCTGAACATAAGGAAGTGTAGAAAGAGGTGAGTCCCAACCTAAAGACGCTACTACTTGTTTATTCTTGTAAATAAAAAAAGGCACCACACCCATATCTGTTGATATGACAAGGCTGATTCACATACCAGCTCGTGATGTGGTGGCCATATAAGAGGCCACTTACTCCTCTCCATACAGTTACCCGCCTGGTTTATAGATTTGTTTTGGCAATGATTAATTGCTTACAACTGTTGTAAGAGCTATAAACGCTTTCAGTGGTTGTAGCAGTAGGAAGAGAATGTGGAGCTAATAAAGAGATTTGCCTGTATTTTGAAAACAATTTCACACCTGCTTTATGCTATTATTTTTAAAAAATGTTTATTTCTTAAATGCAAAGCATTTAGTGGTATGCCTGTGTTCTTAAAAAGAACAAAAGTAAATAAGGATCCCAATAGGTTTGCATGAAAAGAGATCTGGAGATATCTGCTTGGAGATAAGAGATGGTGTGGAAACTTCAGTCTGAACTCGTACAGACTCTCTTTGCAGCTTGTTCTGGAACATCATTGTCTGTCTCCACACTTTTGCTGTGGCTGCTCTTAACTTCCATCTCTTCATCTGATTCCTTTTCAGAGTGCTTTGTTTTCTTAAGGTGTGGAAGTTCAATGCGTCCTCTACGCACAAAGTAACTGATGCGAGACTCCAACCCTTCACATTTGGGGCGATCCATTAATGGCTTGTAGTTTCGGGCTTTTGCTCCCTCGATTAAGGCACTGATCTGATTGTGGACCGGGGGCTTCAGCTCTCCCCACTGAATTGTGCCGTTGCTTGAACCTGAAAACATAACAAGTGCCAACGGGTCAACAAGTCCTGTGTAGCATATTATTATTCACCAGTTGCTTCTGTCCACTTTTAAATTACCCAGTTCTGTATATATGTGATCGCTACATATATGTGATCACTAGAATAGTGCCTTAGGGCCACACTCATACCTAGCAACAGTGAATACTGTTAGAATTCTACAGAACTATGCATCTCCTACCTGTCTCTGTAATCATCTCAGCAAAATCAAGCCCTTTTAACATGCTACGCAGCATATGAGTTTTAACAGCATGGTTGGCCCAAAGCTGCTGTAAATGAGTGACATTAAACTCCTGGACATTGCGATCATAGATCCACTGGATATTTTCAAATTCACAGTCATACAAAACCAGAGGAAATTCCACTGCCATGCTGCAAGAAAAGGAGAAGATAAGGTGTTAAGGAGCTTAAATCAGATGCCTGTGACTTAAAACAGGGAAGTACATGCATAAGACTGAGTAACAATCTGATATGAAACAAAGCAGTGATTAATCTTTATAGTGCTTGATTCCCGTACATGTAAGGCAATTGGTGTTGATCTTTCTGTGCCAGTAACGGGAGTGCAGTTTTTAGTGCACACTAATGCACATCTACAGCTTCCCTTTCCACCCGCTCTTCAGCATCTTGATGTGGTTTTGCCTGCAGTCCAATTGTATTATGGAGCAATGGCACTGGAAAAGCTATACTTAAGAGCTACAGAAATCCCAATTATGTTTGCCAGGGCTTTGCTAAAGACTGGCATGCATTATCATAGGCAAGACTGTGTCATTGGGAGTGATGCAGCAATACACTGGTTAGACTTTAAGGTACCAGGTTCAATCGCTATAATCTCTGATTAAAAACGGCTCTCTGATATTAGGTCTAGGAAAGACCTCTGCACAAGATTTGCATCCACTGCTAATGAGTAAAATAAACTTGTTTCACATCTAACACAAATATTATACTGGCTATATAATATACATTAATTTCTTTGCAAAGTCATACCTGTATTGTGGTTTTCGAGGGTTGTTCTCTACATCCAGCAGCACATCGATAATCTCTGGCTTTTCCATCCTTTGTCCAATCAGGAAGAGAATAGCCATCATGCAACGGACCTGGTGGTAGAGGAATGCTTGGCCTGTCACTTCAAACAGGTACATTTGGAAAGAGTTGTGCAGCTCGGCATCCTCTGCCGTAGCCACAGGCTTCACCTCTGCAGTAAGAATTGTCCGTTGAAAGTTGATTACACCATTGGCTACATCCATCTTGCATAGATTACGAAAATCATGGGTCCCCACGAGCTTCTGAGCTGCAGTATTCATGAGAGCTACATCTAGATCAGCACGAGGGAAGAAATAGCGATAGGTCCTTTTGAGGCAACTAAACCTAGCACTGAAGCTGGGGTCTACTGGGGCCCAAGCCAGTACCCGTATGTCATGAGGGAGCACTTGATTCAATATGTGTGTGTAGCGGATCTCCTCTGCAGTATTTGTGGCTGTGTCCTTCGTTGCACCCTTTGGTTTATTTACTGCTTTATCCTTTGACAGGTTTGAGCGGAGATCTAGGGAGATCACCTGAAACATTGGAGAAGGATAATATGGAGTAAAATATGCAAAAACAACACTATGGACAGTATCTGATGCCTTTATTCCATTACACTTGTGCAACGGAACTCCACACCCCCCCCCCATGGGCACCCTGCACCATCCCCAATCCTTGCGCAAACTGTACAACTGACATAGCAATACTTTGGATACAAACCTAAGGGTTAGATCCCAAGTTAGCCATACTTGGAGTAGACCCATTGAAATTAAAGGACATGAATAAATTAGGTCCATTAATTTCAGTGTGTCCGCTCTGAGTCAAACATAGCTGAATACACCTCTACTTTTTAAATTGTTTTTTTTTTTTAACGGAATCAATGAGAATTCTCCAAATATGATGGTGTTGGTGTAGGTTCCTCAATGACTATTTGGACCTGAACTGATCTGGCAGTAGGTTTTATCTTGCAGCCCTGGATAACTCAGGCTACAATCTTTTACACACTTTCCTGGGAGGAAGCCCCATTAAACGAGTTCTAATATCAGCATATCTAACACCCAATACAGTCATACCTTGGAAGTCGAATACATTCTGGAAGTCCATTCGACTTCCAAAACGTTCGGAAACCGAAGTGTGGCTTCTGATTGGCTGAAGGAAGCTCCTGCAGCCAATCGGAAGCCCTGTTGGACGTTTGGCTTCCAAAAATAGCTTGCAAACTGGAACAGTCACTTCCAGGTTTGCGGCATTCGAAAGCCAAAATGTTCAAGAACTAAGCTGTTCGAAAACCAAGGTACGACTGTATTCAGCTCCAACCAGAGCTAAGACCTCTTGAGGCGCAAACTCTTTGCTAAGCGGGAATATCACAGAAGGCAATGCCGCTGCCCCCACTTTAATTCACATTCTGTTATAGTGCTGAATCCAAATCCCCCCTCCCTCGCCCTCTGAGCAGGTTCCCTCATTTTCTGCTGTGAGTTGAGCAGGTTGGTTTCATAAAAATGGAGGTTAGACAGATGCTGAACTCACCTGTCCAAAGGCACTGACTCCCTTGTCAGTTCGCCCACAGCGGTGATAGTTGGAAGTCTGTCTGCTGGCCACCAGTCGGGTTTTGCTGAGAGCCTCAAACAGCTTTTCTTCAATAGTATTGTTGGTATTCTCCTGGCTAGCAAAGCCCTGATATCCCCAGCCCAGGTAGGCTATCTTCAGTGCCACATGTCTCTGGCCATAAGCGCTAAAATCAAATGGCCGCTGTTGCCGTTTCTTAGTCTTCCCTGCTGCTGAGAGGCCGCCTTCTGTGCCTGCAGTCTGCTTGCTCTCCAGCTTTTCTTGCAGCCTTTGCACCATGTCTTCCAGTTCCTGGACTCTCTTCAGTAGCTTCTCTGTTTCTGCTCCATCTCCGGCCATAGTGAGAGTCCCTGGGAAGGGAAAACGAGTTTCCACAATTCAAACTTTTGTATTTGCTGCTAAAGGAGAGGCTATTCAGCTGGGGACTGTCAACTTGCTATCCAGCTTTATGCTTTTATTTTCTACCTATACTGTATTGCATATTTGAACGTAATGAAATACTTCCAATATTGAATTGTGAGTGCATGCCTTTCTCCATTTACTGATAAATTCATACTAATTCCCAGTGGGCTTTTGGGACATTTTTTTTTTTTGTTTACATGGAATGCAAGGTGTAGGGGACAGAAAGGATTTGCTCTTGACACCCATGGGCTACTCCTGCATAAGGAAACCCTGCATATAACACAGGATTCTGGGGTTTTGTTCTGAAGTTCACATATTTCATGTGAGATACTGGTCCACCCTGTTGTGTCTCGCAGTTCCCAGTGTGAACTGAATGTGCACCATAAAGCATACTTAACCTCAGGGAGGAAGATTTCAAGTTGCGGGCAAACTGCCTTTCAGGGATTCAGATCCACCATGATTGATTCTCATTGTAGAATCTCTGATACATTACTAAGCAGCCTCAGGATTTGCTGGAAAATAATTTGAAACCCACTAGTATAGCTAAAAACTGTAAGACTTAACACGTTCTCCAACGTGTTAAGGGGGAACATTGTAACACAGCAGTACTCAGGATTTTTATTCAGTGTATCTGAAGAAGTGTGCATGCACACGAAAGCTCATACCAAGAACTGACTTAGTTGGTCTTTAAGGTGCTACTGGAAGGAATTTGTTTTGTTTTGACTATGGCAGACCAACACGGCTACCTATCTGTATCAGGATTTTTATTGTATCCTAAGCTGACTTAAGTGAAAGCAAATTCTTGCTAGAAATAGGTAAATGACTATTCAATCAGTGAATAAATTTAGTATAGTGGTACCTCGGTTTTTGAATGTAATCCGTTCCGGAAGACCGTTCAACTTCAAAAATGTTCGAAAACAGAGGTGCAAAGGGTGGCCTCCAATTTCAATGGAGAAAATTGGGGAAAACTCAGCAGAAAACCGTTCAACTTCTGAGGCACATTCGAAAACAGAAGCATTTACTTCCGGGTTTTTGGCGCTCGAAAACCGAAACGTTCGGCTTCCGAGATGCTCAAAAACTGAGGTACCACTGTACTTAAACTTGTTTTGGGTAGATATAAGCACACTGTGAGAATTAACATCTCTCTCTTTCAGAATCAGTGACTGCACCAAGCCAAGAGAAGCAATGGAAACATTCATGGGACTTGATCGTCCCCGCTGGGCCTCCATGAGCCATGAAGATCGGCTCAAAGAAGCTGCAATGGCATTCATCCGCCTTTGCGCAGAACAGGGAGAAGGTGATAGCCCAAGGAAGATGTGTTTTGCACCTCAGCTGGACCCCTACACAAGAGCCTCAGTGGCCTCTTTGGTCAGACCCACACTTCCTGTGAAGATTAGGCATCTTAATTCAGGACCCACCTTGCAAGCAAAGACTCCCGAGGAACCCAGAGTTGCTAGGAAGCCTATAATAAAAAGGAAAGTTCTGAGGCGAAGGCCTGATGGAGAAGTAGAGGTGACGGATGAGTCCATCACCAGCACACCAGAGACCAGCAGTCAGAGTGACCCAGAGTATGGGGAGTTGAGTCAAAGAATGCATAGTCTGAAGACTCAGCAAGAGGAAGAAGAGTTAGAAGCGGAGAGTGAGCCAAGCATTTGCCCAGAGTCTGAGACGGCTTATTCCTGGAGAACTACAGAGAGCCAGAGCCAAAGCTCGCAAAGAGAGAGCCAGAGCCGCAGCAGCACATCCTATGAGCAGGACTTGATTGTTGCTGGCCACCCAAAATCCTTCATATTACCAAGATTTGATCAGCTAAGCCGGAACAGAATGAAGACCGACCGGGTAGCCCGTTACTTGGAGCATAAGCATGACTGGGAATCTCTGCGGCTACCAGGGGAAGATCCCAGGAAAGGGGTGCGCTGGAGCATCCGGGAACAGATGCTCTGCAAGTCAGAATTGCCTCCTAGGGCTCAGCACATCTATATTCCCAACAACTACCTGGTGCCTACAGAGAAGAAGAGGTCCGCCTTGCGCTGGGGAATACGCTGTGACCTGGCAAATGGCGTGATGCCTAGGAATACCTACTCCTCCTAGAAATGCAGAGGTCTCTATAGCGCCATCCACAGGAGCATGCCTTGCATAGCAAAGCCCAAATATCTAACTACTCCAGGGAAGCAGCTGAGCTATTTTGTTTCCTTTGAAACCCTTTCAAATCCTTATTGGTCTTAAATCTGGCTTTCAGAATGAGTGTTCCCACAACACAAAATGATTTTACTTATTCGTGCTTCTTGAATAGTTGTCCCATATAGGATCATTTAGAGATTAATATTGCCTCATCAGAAGCCAGACAGAAGATGAACCAAAGTTTACTGAAGTATATGTCAATGAGAATAATCTTTATTTCTATTGCAGGATCTTTTAAACCCACTTCCTCTTCCTAACGCAATCAACATACTTCTGTATGATGTTGTTATTTTTAAAGAAAGTTTAGCTTCTAGATGTATGGATTAAATTAAAAGTGTGTGGTATAAAAGGATTGCCTCTAATTTCTCTATTGACTGGTTAATTTGTTGAGAAAGTAATATTTTATCCAGAACAGAAGGCAGGTCAAAAGTTTCACCTCATTTATCAATTGTTGTGTGGAACTGCTGTGCTACACTGTAAACAACTCTTCGCTTTCAAGTAGGTATGTGGTTCTTATTCCATTGAGAATATTGTCTTGGTTCGTATTTATGTATTTTTTAAAACAATTTTATTGAAGGTTTTTAACATGTTAAGCAATAAAATCCACCACATTTATAAAACAATAAAAATATATCAAAAAAAGAGAGTAATAATGAAATACCTATATACAGGCAACTCCCAATTTAGGTGCCAAACCTAGAAGTAGCCCCAAAACATCACTGATCGTGGAGGGGTAGAGCACAGTGGGCATCCACATGCTCCCCTATAAACCAGAATTACTTGTACTAAGGTTCTCATGCAAAGTGCTTTTCTTCTGTTCTAAGTTTCGTTCCCCACTTGGAAACACTACGGATATAATGAAATATGGGTTGCGTATTGGAGAAGACAATGGACAATTGGAGAAGATTTTAATTATGCCTGGCTGCAAGTGTAAGCACCAGTGAACACACTGAAACTTCTGAGTACAGTGGACGATCGGGTTGCAAATGTGATCCATGCGGGATGCATGTTCGCAACCCGCAACGTTTGCAACCTGCAGTAGTGCGTTTGCGCATGCACGGGTTGCGATTCGGCACTTCTGTGCATGCACAACCGCCGAAACCCGGAAGTATCCTGTTCCGGTACTTCCAGGTTTCAGCGCGTCTATAACCCAAAAAAAGCAACGTCAAGCGTCTGTATAGTGTATAGTATAGTATGACTGTATAGTGGAACGAGGAAACTGCTTTAGCCAGAAGGCTGCTTTTCCTTCTGGGTAATATACCAGTGGTGGGTGGGGCTGAAGGGGAGAAATGGGCAGAACAACTAGTCCAAATTCTTTGTACAATGGGGCTAATTTCTACACATGCCTGCACACACCTCTGTCCAGACTAGAGATGGGAAGGCCTGGATAAAACCCTGAAAGCGGTGTGTGTGTGTGTGTGTGTGTGTGTGTGTGTTAAAACTTTGGGGTGGGGAGCCCTGGTTTCCCCCCCCCCATTTTTCTGGTGTTTTCCCAGGCCTTCCTATCTCTAAGACAAGCAGTACTGTGGCATGATTTTCATGGGTAAGAACTCATTGGGTACATGAACTGCCAGAATCTGTAAAACCTCAGCTAGTTGACACTTTTTCTTCCCCTTAATGTGAAATTACAGCCCAGTTAGCTTAATGTTTTTTCCTGGTAAACGGGGAAACTGTTAACAATAAAATTATCAACCCTATAGAAGTCTTGCTGATAGCTTCTATAAGGGTAAGTCTTGTCTACCTAACCATTTTAGAGTTCTGCGAGAGTATCATGCAAATGGGGTAATCTTGGATGTGTACCTGGACTTAAGTGGTTAAAGAACACTAAGCAGAGAGTAGGACTTATTGACAGTTCTAACAATGGAAGGATTTAGTAAGCAAGGTTCTCCCAAGATCTGTAATGAAAACAGCTTTTTAACTTCTTCATAACTCTGGAATCAGGGAGCAGTGAGGTGGCCAAGTTTGCTGATGACACCAAATGGTTTAAGGCAGAGCTTTCCAAACTTTTCATGCTGGCGACACACTTTTTGGGCATGCATCATTTCATGACACAGCAATTCAGTTTTACATCATTTTGTGGCACAGTAATTCAGTTTTACTAGCAAACCAGAGGTTAAACTAAGCCCTTTCCCAGCCCGGGAGGAGCATTTGTGGGACCCACCTACACACAGCAGCCGACACACTAACATGTTACAACACACAGTTTGGAAAGCTTGGGTTTAAGGTGATTAAAAGCAAAAGGGATTGCCTGGAGCGCTGGAAGAATATCTCCCGACTGGGTGAAGGACCATTAAAAATGCATACAATCTTAGTTGGAAGGGATCCCCTTGCGGGAGTCCATTCCACTGTCAAACAATTCTGTCAGAAAGTTCTTCCTGATGCTTAGTCAAAACCATACTGCATGTGTCAGCCCTTGAGATATCTGAAGATAGTTTTCACCTCTCAGTCTCCTCTTTACCAGGATAAACATACCCAATTCCCTCAACCGTTCTTCATAAGGCTTGGTTTCCAGACCCTTTTATCATCTTGGTCGCCCTCCTCCGCACATATTCCAGCTTGTCAATATCCTTAACAGAACTGGATACAGTACTCCAGGTATAGTCAGACCAGGGCAGAATATAGTGGGACTATTACTTCCCTTGATTGGTGGAAAGTGATGCATGCTGATGCAAAAAAACCCCCAATAACTTCACATGTACTCACAGCGTCTGAACTGGTGTTAACTGGCCAGGAAGGAGATTTGGGAGTTGCGGCAGATAGCTTGAGAAAGATGTTTTCCTATCATGCAGTAGCTATGAAAAAGGCAAATTCCATGTTAGGAAAGTGATTGAAACCACCAACAGGAGGCCCTTTTACAAATCCATGCCGCAACCACACTTGGAATAGTGTATGATTCTGGTTGCCATACCTCAAAAGGCTCCTGCAGATCAAGAAAATGGCAACCAAAACAATTAAGGGAGTAGAACAACTCTACTATGAGAAAATGTTACAGCATTCAGGGGTTTCTAGCTTATAAAATGTGGGCATGATAGAGGTGCTAAGATTCTGCAAGCTGTGGGGAAAGCAGTTTTTTCTTCCTACTATGTGAAGATAATGCTAGAACACAAAGTCAACCGACACCAATTCTCTACTGACTGTTTTTTTAATTAAAGAAAACAAGTATACTATAAAAACATTAAAATATACAGTAATTGGACAATTGGACACACTGGCCCATGAGAATAGACATGCATTTTAGTGCTTTTAGCATTGGTGAATGGAGCAGCCTGATCCTGTGTACTTTTATTCGTAACTGCTATTGAGTAACTGCTATTGAGGTCAACGAAGCTAACCTGCTAAGGATTACAGCAACATCCTAGATGCATCTTTAATCGATGGGATTTCAAACCCTGCACGCAGTGAATGTGCGTAGCAGAAGATGAGCCCTGTTGGATCAGGCCGATGGCCCGTCCAGTCTAGCATCCTGTTCTCACAGTGGCCACCCACGTGCCTACGAAACGTCAGCAAGCAGGACCTGCGTGCTCCCTACGTGCGGTTCTCAGTACTTCGAACACGCGTGATCGTGGCTCAGGGTTTGAAGTCGGGCCACTAATTTCGCACAGAAACGGCCAGTGCAAGAGCTGATCACGGAAGGCTAATCAGAACAGGCCAACTAGTACCCCCCCCCCAAAAAAAACCCATATATATTCTAAGGGTTCAGAATTGTTATATGTTACAGCGGTGGGGGAGAGACGGCGATCCAATCAACACCGCCTTAAGGCTGCCTGTGAAGGCGATCAGCTTCACTAAAGGAGCGATCCTAAACGCCACTTACTCAAGAGTAAGCCCAATGAACACTGTGGGATTTGCTCCCGTGTTAAAACATGCGCCGCGACCCCCGTGTTCCTACCTCGGCAGCTTTTACACTGACGTTCGTTGAGAGCAAAAGCCTCTGAGCACAGGCATGCCGCCCCGTCCACGATTTCTCCGCAGGAAATGACGTAAAGGCTTCCCTTTCCCCAACACATGACACAGAGGAGATTTGTGGGAAATGTAGTCTTTCTCTAAAAAGTGGCCGGATTAGCCTTTTACTTCCAACAGCAGACAGCCAAATGTTTTTGGAAGGTTACAGAAGGTTATCCTGAACGGGATAGCCCTCCCCTCCTTGTTTGACCCCATGCCTCTGACATGGAGGCTCCATTTAGTTATCATGGCTATGAATCATTGAAAGCTTTATCCGCCATAGTATGTAAAGTCATGAGCTACTGAATTGAGATGTTAGGCAAAATATTACTATTTTAATTCCCGCCTCAGGGGTTGCTTCTATTTCAACAATAATTTAGAGTGTCCAGGGTGATTCTTGAGAAGGGTTCACCACAGCTTATTGCCATACCACCCTGAACACACACAATCTCGGACCATCATTATGCCTCACAGAAAAGTGCTTGGAGTTTATTCATTTATTTAAGAATAACTAGTAATAGATACCAAAGCATTGTATTCATAGCCAACATCTAAACGTTCAAAATATTCCAGACCAACTATCAGGTTCAAGTGTAAGGCCCATTGATTTCAATGGTTGTGAGTAGAAATATGTTGAATACAACCCTTGGAATATGAAGTATGGTGTAGAAATTTCATAATATCAACGTTTTTTGGGTTTTTTAAAAAGGAAAACCACCATCACCACATAGAATCACTGAGTTGGAAGGGAGCCTGAGGGTCATTTAGTCCAACCCTCAACAGGAATCTCAACTAAAGTATCCATGACAGGCCATCCAACCTCTGCTTAAAAACCTCCAAGGAAGGAGAGTCTACCATCTCATGTGGGAGTCTTGTGGGAGGCTCTTACTGCCAGAAAGTTTTCCTTATGTTTAGTCGGAATCTCCTTTCTTGTAATTTGAAGCCATTGGTTCAAATTAACGACATCAATGTTCCTATTTGATTTTTCAAGCTTATGTTTGTCTGTCTGTTTGCTGATGCCTTGAGCAGGCTTGGTCTAGAAAGGGGTGGGTGGGTGTTTCTAAATATATACATTTAACTATTACATCTTCTCAAAAGTATTATTGTTTATTAAATTTCTATACCACCCTTCATCCGAAGACTACAGGGGTGGTTGATAATAATAATTTATTATTCACACCCCTGCCCATCTGGCTGGGTTTCCCCAGCCACTGTGGGCGGCTCCCAACAGAATATTAAAAACACGATAAAACATCAAACATTAAAAACTTCCCTACACAGGGCTGTTTACAATACAGGCAACCAGTCAGAGGGCCTTCTCAGTAGCGGCGCTCGCCCTGTGGAAAGCCCTCCCATCCCTTGTCAAGGAAACAAACAACTACAGGTGAAACTCGAAAAACTAGAATATCGTGGAAAAGTTCATTTATTTCAGTAATTCAGCTTAAAAGGTGAAACTAATATATGAGATAGACTCATGACATGCAAAGCGAGATATGTCAAGCCTTTACAGTGGTGCCCCGCAAGACGAATGCCTCGCAAGACAAAAAACTCGCTAGACGAAAGGGTTTTCCATTTTTCGATGTGCTTCGCAAGACGAATTTCCCTATGGGCTTGCATCGCAAGACGAAAATGTCTTGCGAGTTTGCTTCCTTTTTCGTAAAACCGTTAATACCCGGGGAATCCGCGCTCCGCAAGACGAAAAAATCGCAAGACGAAGCAACTCGCGGAACGAATTAATTTCGTCTTGCGAGGCACCACTGTATTTGTTATAATTGTGATGATTATGGCATACAGCTGATGAAAACCCCAAATCAACAATCTCAGAAAATTAGAATATTGTGAAAAGGTGCAGTAGCTATTCAATCCATAACACTTGTAATGGGTTCAGTAGGAAGCACAATCATGGGGAAGGCTGCTGACCTGACAGTTGTGCAGAAAGCCATCACCGAGACCCTCCATAAGGAGGGAAAGCCTCAAACGGTAATTGCAGAAGAAGTTGGATGTTCCCAAAGTGTTGTATCAAAGCACATTAATGGAAAGTTATGCAGAAGGGGAAAGTGTGGAAGAAAAAGGAGCACAAGCAGCAGGGATGACCACAGCCTGGAGAGGATTGTCAGGAAAAGACCATTCAAACGTGTTGGGGACTTTCACAAGGAGTGGACTGAGGCTGGAGTTAGTGCATCAAGAGCCACCACACACAGACGGATCCTGGAGATGGGCATCAAATGTCGTATTCCTCTTGTCAAGCCGCTCCTGAACAAGAAACAACACCAGAAGCATCTTACCTGAGTTAAAGAAAAAGAACTGGTCTGTTTCTCAGTGGTCCCAAGTCCTCTTTTCTGATGAGAACAACTTTTGCAGCTCATTTGGAAACCAAGGACCCAGAGTCTGGAGGAAGAATGGGGAGGCACACAATGCCAGATGCTTGAAGTCCAGTGTGACATTTCCACAGTCTGTGTTGATTTGGGGAGCCATGTCATCAGCTGGTGTTGGTCCACTGTGCTTCATTAAGTCCAGGGTCAATGCAGCCGTCTACCAGGAGATTTTGAAACACTTCATGCTTCCTTCTGCAGACGAGCTTCATGGGGATGCTGATTTCATTTTCCAGCAGGACTTGGCACCTGCCCAAAGTACCAAAACCTGGTTCAATGCCCATGGGATTACTGCGCTTGATTGGCCAGCAAACTCGCCTGACCTGAACCCCATAGAGAATCTATGGGGCATTGCCAAGAGACAGATGAGACATGAGACCAAGCAATGCAGAAGAGCTGAAGGCTGCTATTGAAGCATCCTGGTCTTCCATAACACCTCAGCAGTGCCACAGGCATCCATGATAGCATCCATGCCACGCCACATTGAGGCAGTAATTGATGCAAAATGGGCCCAAACCAAGTACTGAGTACATATTCATGCTTCTACTTCTCAGAGGTCCAATATTTCTATATTTGCAATCCTTGTTTTGCTGATTTCATTTAATATTCTAATTTTCTGAGATTGTTAATTTGGGGTTTCATCAGCTGTACTCCATAATCATCACAATTATAACAAATAAAGGCTTGACATATCTCACTTTGCCTGTCATAAGTCTACCTCATATTAGTTCCACCTTTTAAGTTGAATTACTGAAATAAACGAACTTTTCCACTATATTCAAGCTTCACCTGTATCTGACTTTTAGAAGACATCCCTGTTTAGGGAAGTTTTTTGTTGTTATCGCATTGTTAATATTCTGTTGGGAGCCGTTCAGAGTAGCTGGGGGAAACGGGGTACCAATAAATTCATTATTACTAATTATAAAAGCACAAAAAAAAATACATCCCACTGAAGCTCCATGGGGCGGGGAGGGAACCTACACTCAAATAAGTGCGAATATGTCTTTAAAACGCGTCTCTAACCAGACTAGAGAGCCCCGCCTCGGAGCAGAGATCAAACGGACGCGCGGGCGTTCTAGAACGCCCGCGGGCCCATCAAACGACCCCCTTCGAACGCCCGTTTCTCCTCCGCCCCCTCACTTTCCCTGTCTCCATGGCAACCCCGGCCCCGCCCCGCCGGGTATAAATATTTACCAGTTTCCCATCTCCCCCCGCCCCTTTCCCTGCCTTCACGGGAGGCTCCCGCGTCTTAGGGCCTCGTGCTGCTGCGGCGACGCCTCGCACGGCCGGCGCGCTGAGATTGCCCGGCGGGCGGATGGACCAGTGGGCAGAACGGCGGCTGGGCGAGATGTGGCCGAGGCGGAGCAGCTTGGGGAAGGGGCAGGAAGCGAGTTCCCGCGGGGTCGCCGAATCTCTGCCTCAGAAAGTAAGGGAAGACGCCAGGGACTAGCGCCTTGAGTTCCTTTTCAGTTCTCTCTCTTAACAGCTTCGAGCCCTCGTTCTTCCCCCTCCGCCTTTTTTTGCGTGTCCTGCCCCGCAGTCCTTCCTTCCTCCTCCTCTTCCTCTCTCACATATGCTTGCTGGAGATGGAAGCCAAAGCTGACCCCCAATTTTATAAAGGGGCTGGTTTGCTGCAGAGAACGAAGAGGGCTCTCTGCACACGCTCGAAGGTCCCTTTTAAAAAAATTATTTCCTCACCTGTTAAGGCTGTGCTTCCTGGTAGCTCCCACAAAGAGCTCTTGTTGCAGGGTCAGGCCAAAAGGGCCATCTCAATTTGCGGGTTTTTAGGGACAGGCGTAGCTGACCTGTGTCGTTAGCTCCAGTCATTTGCACACATACCTCAGTATTGTCTACACTGACTGGCAGCATGCTCCAGGGTTTCAGGCAGGGGACATTCCTAGCTTTACCTGCTCTACCACTGAATTATGGCCTTTTCTTCCAATTTGAAGTTGTTGGCATTATATATCAGATGTCGGGTTTTGGACACTGACCTGGAAGGGCATTTGTCCTAAAACGCAGGATATAACCCATATGTGTGTGTAAAAATAAGGTAAAGGACCCCTGGCCTTTAGCACCCAGCCCAGTATCACTCTTCCCTCCCTCCCCAATGCATCAACTCAGTTATGTGACCCCTGAGCTAAGGATATAAGTACCGGTAACTCTACAACATTTAGAATACATCTGAAGGGAAGTTCTTTAATGTTTCATTAGGTTTTTATATGTGTTGAAAGCAGCCCAGAGTGGCTGGGGCAACCCAGCCAGGTGGGTGGGGTATAAATAATAAATATTATTATTTATAATAATTGGACATCTCTATTTTCATCGGGGAAATGTTGGAGGATATGCAACCAGAAACCCAATAGAAGTCAGTAATTCTGCTGCTGTTTGCTTCCTAGCTACTGCTTGTTGTCTCTGAAGACTTGACTTGGCTATGCTGATCAGTAGCTACTGACTAACCCAGGGGTAGGCAACCTAAGGCCCGGGGGCCGGATGTGGCCCAATTTCCTTCTCAATCCGGCCCGCAGACGGTCCGGGAATCAGCCTGTTTTTACATGAGTAGAATATGTCCTTTTATTTAAATGCATCTCTGGATTATTTGTGGGGCATAGGAATTTAGTCCGGCCCCCCACATGGTCTGAGGGACAGTGGACCGGCCCACGCCTGAAAAAGGTTGCTGACCCCTGGACTAACCTATCATTTATTGCATTTATATAATACCTTTTCCTCCAAAGACCTCAAGGTGATGTTTAGGGAAGCTTTTAATGTTTAATAGGTTATTGTATTTTAGTGTTCTGTTGGAAGCTGCCCAGAGTGGCTGGGGAAACCCAGCCAGATGGGTGGGGCATAAATAATAAATTATTATTCTTATTATTATACATCTTTTTCCTATTTTATCCTTGCAAAACCTCAGTAAGGTAGGATATAGACCAAGAGACAGTGGCTGCTCCGAGGTCCCACAGTGAGCTTCATGTCTGTGCGCTGATTCGAACCCCGGTCACCGCCAGCACTTTGACTGCTGCATCATACTGGCTCCATTAAACTCCCACCCCTTATTCTCCTAGTTTAGCCTTTATAATGCCTGTTTTGTCTGTTCTTCCACCCCACCCACCTTACTGTACTTCTCTTTAAAAGAAGTATGCCCCACGAAGAGCCTCAAGGTCCATAAATAGCAACACCCTAGTGGTCCCGGGCCCTAAGGAAGTTAGATTAGCCTCAACCAGAGCCAGGGCCTTTTTAACACTGGCTCCGGCCTGGTGGAACACTCTGCCTCATGAGACCAGAGCCCTGCAGGATCTGATTTCTTTCCGCAGGGCCTGTAAGACAGAGTTGTTCCCTCCCCCTCTTTATTTTATTTTTTTTCTCCTGCGATGAGGCTACATTTTAATGTTTCAATATTTTAATGTTGTATTTTAATGTTGTTTTTAAGTTGTATTCACTCAACTTATTTTTAATTATTGCTTGTTAGCCGCCCTGAGCCCGGCCTTGGCTGGGGAGGGCGGGGTATAAATAAAATATTATTATATTATTATGATTATTATAAAAGATTTGCCGCAGTTTTTTATTCACGTTATTTTATTTATATCCTGCCTTTTGGGGGGCAGTGATGGAAATTATTTGGCAGCACAAAATAATATATCAAATACAGTGATACCTTTGTTCTTGAACTTAATCTGTTCAGGGAGTCCGTTTGACTCCCAAAATGGTTTGAAAACCAAAGCGCGGCTTCCGCTTGGCTGCAGGAGCTTCCTGCATTCAATTGGAAGCTGCGTTGGACGTTTGGCTTCCGAAAAAGATTTGCAAACCAGAACACTCACTTCTGGGTTTGCGGTGTTTGGGAGCCGATTTGTTCGGGAGCCAGCCGTTTGAGTCCCAAGCTACCACTGTACATTTATAAAACATCATAGCTAAGGCAAACAAACACATTTCAGACTTGCTTGTTACCCCCCTTGTTTCATTTGGGGGGTTTATTTCTTTCTCTTCCCCCTCTCCCCACTCCTCTCTAATGCTTTAAATGGCACTGAAATGGTCTTTTAACATGTGATAAGTTTGCTGTAGTTTTTACTGTTTCTTTCGATCTTTTGCTTTGCGAGTCACCCAGAGAAGTCCTTACGGAGGCCCGTGGAGATTATCCCCAGGTAAGTGTACATTGCAACCCCTCTGGCCCAGTCTTTTCTTTAGCTTGCCTTTAGTATCTCAGGAATTATAGAGTTGGAAGGGCCCCCAATGGTGATCCACTATAATCCCTTGCAATGCAGAAATATGCAGGTGGCCCATATAGGAATCAAACCAGCGACCTTAACATTATCAGCACCACACTCTAACCAGCTGAGCGCTAACCATCAATTCCTTCCCACACCTTAATCTATAAACTTTTAGAAGTTTTAAACTGTTTGAGAAGGCTATTTTTAACTGTTTTTAGAGGCTTTAATTTTATTATTTTTAATATTGACTAAAATGTAAATTTAAGAGACACAGGCGGCGCTGTGGGTTAAACCACAGAGCCTAGGATTTGCCAATCAGAAGGTCGGTGGTTCAAATCCCCGCGATGGAGTGAGCTCCCGTTGCTCGGTCCCTGCTCCTGCCAACCTAGCAGTTTGAAAGCACGCCAGTGCAAGTAAATAAATAGGTACCGCTCTGGCGGGAATGTAAACGGCGTTTCCATGCGCTGCTCTGGTTCGCCAGAAGCGGCTTAGTCATGCTGGCCACATGACCCGGAAGCTGTACGCTGGCTCCCTCGGCCAATAAAGCGAGATGAGCGCCGCAACCCCAGAGTCGGCCATGACTGGACCTAATGGTCAGGGGTCCCTTTACCTTTACTAAAATGTAAATTTAATTAATATTGTCTCTGCCGGCCCCTCTCTGTTGCCCAAGACTTTTTATTTCTCACATTCCTCCTACACCTTTTTAACTTTTCCCTTGTTGCCTTCACCCCATTTCACTATTTCCCCCACAAGTTTCCTTTGCAATACTCCAAATTATTTTTTTAAAAAGCCATATGTTGTGACCTACCCTTAATTTTTCTTGCGTGTGCCTTGCCTGGGTGTGTCACAGGTTGGCTGTGCTAGACCAAAGAGTCTCAAAAAGCTTGTGATCTGTTTGGCTCATACTTGTAACCATTCCTTCTTCTAGTTGAATAGATCATTATCCTGTGGGAAAAATCTTGGGTGTTTTCCGCATCGTCCTGTTTCAGGTAAGGGGATCCTTGAGGGTGCTCTGCTTGTATGTTTAGCGCAACAGGTTTGTTTTCTGATCTTACCTGCCCTGAATCTTTGGCCACAAATTTAAGTACGATGCTCCTGGTAGCATCTCTTGAAACATATCACATTGGAGAGAGTGTGGATGCGTTACTTTAAAGTCAAAGAGCCTACCATCACTCATAGTAAGAGAAAGCAAGGTATGTTTCATGAAACAGATTTTAAAACACGTTGTCCAGAATGTTATACAGTGGTACCTCGGGTTAAGAACTTAATTCGTTCTGGAGGTCCGTTCTTAACCTGAAACTGTTCTTAACCTGAGGTACCACTTTAGCTAATGGGGCCTCCCGCTGCCGCCACGCGATTTCTGTTCTCATCCTGAAGCAAAGTTCTTAACCCAAGGTACCATTTCTGGGTTAGCGGAGTCTGTAACCTGAAGTGTCTGTAACCCGAGGTACCACTGTACCGTGGTACCTTGGGTTAAGTACTTAATTCGTCCCGGAGGTCCGTACTTAACCTGAAACTGTTCTTAACCTGAAGCACCACTTTAGCTAATGGGGCCTCCTGCTGCCGCCACGCCGCCAGAGCACGATTTCTGTTCTTATCCTGAAGCAAAGTTCTTAACCTGAAGCACTATTTCTGGGTTAGCGGAGTCTGTAACCTGAAGCGCATGTAACCCGAGGTACCACCGCTGTATGTTTATTTTCTACGTTCCGCTTTTCAGACATTTGTCTCCCAGAGTAGATCACCTCAAAAAAGTGACATAGCTTGTCATCTGGTTTTTTAAAAAATAGGACATGGCACACAAACGAAGGGAAGTTGAGGGCAAAGGTTGTGGGATGTAATATAAGCAGTCAAGTACAACACTTCCTGTTTGCCTAGAGTGGACACAGACAGGGGGATTTTGATCCAGCCAGTTGAACTTCCTGTTGCACCTGGTCTGGAGCATTACCAGGAATATACAGCCATACCTCGGGTTACAGGTTGCGTTTTTTGGGCTACGGACCCCCGAAACCCAGAAGTACCGAAACAGGTTACTTCCGGGTGTTGGCGGTCGTGCATGCGCAGAAGCGTTAAATCGCGCTTTGCGCAGAAGCGCTGAATCGCATCCCAAGCATCCATTGTACTCCAGTCTAAACAAAGCCAGATTGGATTGGTTAAGAAATTCAAACAAATCTACCAACTAGCTTCCTGCTATATATTGGGGAATACATTCTGCTGCTGGTTCACAAGCGTGAGATAGGAAGGATACTATTAAATCAATATATCCTCTCCTAGTATCGACAGCATTCCCACAAAGGTAGATGATGGAGACAATTTTTTTCAAGTCCAGACCCGAGTGGTGAACCATAAGTAGGGATGGAGGAGGAAGAATTTGGTTTGGTTGGAATTTTTATGCAATTGTAGCTAATTTGCACTTCTCGAAGCAAATAACGTGAAGCAAAACACTGCTGCCCTTCAAAATGTGCACTTCTCCAGTTCACCAGATGCAGTTCTCCAAGAGAATGTGTGCAAAAATGTTTATATTAGGGGAGAGTGCATGAAATAAATAAATAAATAAATAAATAAATAAATAAATAAATAAATAAATAAATACAGAATCATAGAACTGAAAAGTTGGAAGGGACCTTGAGGGTCATCTAGTCCAACCCCCTCAACTAAAGCATCCATCTCAGATGGCCACCCAACCTCTGCTTAAAAACCTCCAATGAAAATAGTGCAGTAGTGAAATAATGTGGTAGTGAAAATAATATAAAAATGCCTAACTAGAGAAAAATACACGGAAGGGCTTTTGAATTTTCATTAGGACTTTAAAAATCGCAAGCTGATGCACTAATGCTGAGAACTGGAAAAGAAATGAGAAAAAGGAGAGGATCTGAAATTGATAGAGCCGTCCCTTACCTATAAGCAGGCATTTTGTGTCTCGTTCAGCCTAGCCTGACCTCCCCTTTGTGGTGATGGGGCTTGGGTAGCAGGTGGTGCCTCGAGTTCCTTTGACCAATAGGTAGGGCCAGATGGTCCTGTCCCCTTGCTTCTGCAGCCCTAGGGCAATTGTTAGGTGGGGGAAAATGGTTCTTCATGGGAGGAAAAGAAGCTCCCTGCAGCTGCTCCTTCTCTGCCCAATAAATGGGACCAAAGGCATGCTTCACTTCAGCTCTGCATCTCTGCCGCAATGCAAAAGCATCCCCAAAGTTCTCGTGGTCTCTCTCTCTCTCTCTCTCACTCACTCACTCACACACACAAAAAATTAAAAATGTTTAGGGGTACTCTCATTTTGACTCAAGAAAAATAATTTTATAGTTCAAATTGGGAGAAAATAAATACAGCAAATGGACAAAAGGCCGCCACCAGGGGTAGCCACAGAACTGACGATTTACTGTGCTAGAGAAGAAACTAATTTAAAAAGATGTTTTAGTTTCTTCTGTTAGATTCGCAAAATGTTTAGGGGTATGCGTCCCCCTGTGTCCCCACAGAAAAAAGCACTCTGTGTGTGTGTGTGTGTGTGTGTGTGTGTGTACACACACACACACACACACACACACACACACACAGTGCTACCTTGGGTTACAGACGCTTCAGGTTACAAACTCCGCTAACCCAGAAATAGTATGTTGGGTTAAGAACTTTGCTTCGGGATGAGAACAGAAATCGTGTAGTGGTGGCAGCGGGAGGCCCCATTAGCTAAAGTGGTACCTCAGGTTAAGAACAGTTTCAGGTTAAGAACGGACCTCTGGAAGAAATTAAGTTATTAACCCGAGGTATCATTGTAATTAAATTTTCTGTTTTACAAATTAGATTATTCATTTATACAACCTTAAAATATCCATGACTTCACTTCTTCTTTTTCCATGGTTAATTTTACATAGCATAAATCCCTGCATATTTTACATAAACTAAACCATTCAGTATTCCATTATTATCAAAACTTCTATCAAAACTTATTTACACTGTTGAATTTATCTTAATGCTGCCAACGTTTTCAAGCGTGCACAATTCCCCTCCCCATATATTCAATAAATATTTTCCAATCTTCTTTCAACAAATGTTCTTCTTGTTCTCTTATTCTATATGTTAGGTCTGCAAGCTGCGCATATCACATCAGTTTAAATTGCCATTCTTCTTTAGTTTAAGTTCACCACATTTTTTTGAATGAATCTGGGGGCACTTTTCAACTTCAGCAGGAATGATAGGATTTTGTATGGGGACTGATTTGTAAATCCGGGGACTGTCCCCAGGAAACGGGGACATCTAGTAACCTTACTTTAGTTGGGACCTTGCTCGTTTTCCATTTTGGGGCTAACCGAACACGGGCCGCCCCCAAAGTTCTGATACGATTCAGAGTTGCCTTGCACGTTGTCTGATAAGGCAAACTCTTAGCCAGCTAGATAGCTGCACTTGTGACTTGGAATGTTTCTTCGCTATATTTTCTGCAAGGTGCTAGTTTGTGGTGCCTTTAATTAAAAACATGTAGGCCAGTTGTCTAACATTCTGAAAACTTTTTTAAAGAGAGCAGCGAAGGGAAGAGCGATGCAGATACGAAAAAGTTTGAGGACGATGATTGCGACCGAGGTAAGATGACAGGCAGCTTCTAGCTGTCGCCCTTGTTAAAAATTGTGGTAGTAACCCTGAGCTTCCGGCTGCTTGCAGGGAGACACGATTGAGTATTCCTCCATACCAAAAATACCCCAAACGTCTCACTGCCTATAGAAATCTTACTGTGTAAGGAAGAAGGCTAAGCTAGAGGCTTTTTCCCTGACATGCTAGCTCTCTGCCTTCAAGGATTTTTGTGAATGGAGGGGCTTTCAGTTGCATAAACCCTCTATGTCTCTTTAGTTTTTATTGTTTTCATATTGAATGTTGTCAGCTGCATGGGTTGCCTGTATTAATCAATAAACTATACAGTGTACTAAATTTATACTGTGTAAATTTAGTAAATAAATAACTGATGCATTTTTTCTTCACGCAACACAGTACCTGCAGCAGAAACTTCTCTCTTAAACAAGCTGATTAGAAAATCTTTAGTGGAGTCCTACCATCACGTAGAGGTTTTACAGCGTGACCCCAGCTCACCACTGTTTTCCGTGAAAACCTTTGAGGAACTGCATTTGTGAGTATCTACAATCAATTGACGTTTGCATTTTGTTCATAAGTTCATAAGTTTCAATTACTTTTCTTCTCTGGGCTGTGGGTCTACTCAAAATGGATAATTATATATAAGAAACTGAATCAGCCCATGCCTGCTCACCAGAAAGTGCTCATCCACCCTGTGGTCTGGTGCTTATTATGGGTTTTGCATTTCCCAGAGCTCAGGTTCAGATCCTGCATTTCGCAAAAGCTCATTTGCGAACCTAATGTGCTGCATTTCAGTATGAGTCCATTGTCTTCTATTCCTATTGACCTTGCTCTTTTTTTTATATATAAATATTTATTAAGGTTTTTTTATAAAAGAAATGCACAGATAATAGACAACATTAGTTATGTCATAACAAAATCTCATAACTTCTTTGGACTTCCTCACGTCTCCTGCTCCCACTTACATCGTTGAATAATTTTTTCAAGCAAATTATCATTCTTATTTCCACTCATTTAAAAATAGTCTAACAATTCTCCAGAAGGTTTATATTTTCCTTAATCTCAATTATCGTCAAATTCTGGTCTAATCCTATTAACCTTGCTCTTGGTTTCGGAGCACTCTTTGCTTCTATAGTACTTCTTATCCTTCCTTTTAGCTCTGTTGACTTTCTCAGGATTGTAGCCTTTCATTTAAACTTGGTGAAATATTTAGGTGTGCTCTGGTCTGAGGCACAAGTCGTAGACTGTCAAAACACAAGAGAGTGGCTGGGGCTGATGCCATTCAAACCAGTAATTTCACAGGAAGCTGCCTTATACTGAATCGGACCACCTTCCACTGGTCCATCTGGCTTAGTAATGTCTACAATGATTGGCAGCAGCTCTCCAGGGTTTCAGGTAGAAGTCTCTCCCCTGCCTGCAGAAGCTAGGGATTGACCTTCTGCTTGCATGTGCTGCACCACTGAGCTACAGAAAATGTATTATTGGAAACCAGAGGCATTCCTGTTGGGCATTGTCGGTCAGAGGGTGACAAAGAAAGACCGAACTTTTTTTCTGTATGCAACAACGGCAGCAAGGATACTCATCGCTAAATATTGGAAGACCCAAGATTTACCCACACTGGAAGAATGGCAGACGCAACTGATAGGCTATATGGAACTGGCTGAGATGACCGGCAGAATCCGAGACCTGGGACAGGAAAGGATGGAAGAAGACTGGAAGAAATTTAAGATTTATTTGCAAAAGTATTGTAATTTGGTTGAATGTTAAGAAGGATGCTAGATCTCTATAAAGAATTTGGCACCACTAAATTAGATGCAGTAATGAGGATAAGTTATTCAAGGAGAACTTAAAACTTTTTTGAACAACTATTAGATTATATTTAAAGTATTAAGATTTGGTTAATTAAGTTGATAAATTGCTGAAAAAACTTTATTGGTATGGAAGTAGGAGCAGGGGATGTGAGGAAGTCCAAAGAAGTGCTGAAACCATGTTAAGAAATATGTTTTTATTGTTTGGTTTTTATTCATTGTATTAAAAAATCTTTAATAAATATTATAAAAAAAGAAAGAAAATGTATTATTGAAGAATATTTTCTGATAACCAATACTTATGTTAGACAAGGGAAAGTTTGAGAATGGTGGGTCTGAAAATTACATTCCAGATGGTGGACTTTTGGGAGCTAGCCGACCTGACAGGAAGAGTCCGCAACCAGAAGGAGGAGGAGGACCAGGAGGAATGAATGAAATTCGAAGACTATTTAGCTAAAAATGCTAAGATAACTTAAATAGAAATACTTGCAAGTACCAGATTGGCTTAGGATTTAAATATGTGATGTTATAGAATATTATGTTTAAAGTTAATATGAAAAGAAAGAAAGATGTTACTTGACTAAATAAATTTTATGAGAAATTAGTTTTGGAAAACTGTTACAATGATATACATTGAAACTCAGCCAGGGGGATTCGAGGAAGTCACCTAATAATGTTAACAAAAGTGAAATTATTACAGTTAGGATTTATGTTTGTTTGTTTGTTTG
Source organism: Podarcis erhardii (assembly GCF_964252035.2). Classification (NCBI taxonomy): domain Eukaryota; kingdom Metazoa; phylum Chordata; class Lepidosauria; order Squamata; family Lacertidae; genus Podarcis; species Podarcis erhardii. The sequence continues at coordinate 11,254,910 of NC_138514.1, forward strand.
TTTGTTATAAATTTGGAAAACCAATAATTTTTTTTGGAAAAAAAGAAGAAAATTACACTCCTAATACTTAAGAAATGTTGGGATAGACCCACAATATGCTGTTCTATGGACCTCTCTTGCTGTTATTAATAAGCCACTTTTTGCACTAGCTGACTCCTCTTAGAAGGGGTTGATGGGAACACAACATCTTTGTAGCAGGCTCTTATTCTGGTTTTCAGGGCTTTTCATTTTGCTACCGCCCAAATCTATTGGTTCAAGACCAAATCGTATTATCTTGACGTCATTTTGTGTGAAAGTGAGCCTAGCGATTTGCAACGTGTTCCGCCATCTATCCACATTTCTCACTTATGGCAGCTCTTGATTCTCTAAAATCATGACAGCTATTCCTTTTAAAGTCCCAAGCAGTACATGGAGGTCAGGGGATCTTATTTTCTAGACTGCTAGCATCCTCCAGTTTCACTCAGAAGTACCTGAGCTGCTTATGTGTAAAACTGTTAACTTTTATTCTCATTTTAACAGGAAGGATGAACTCTTGCAAGGCATCTATGCCATGGGCTTTAACAGACCTTCCAAGATCCAAGAAACGGCACTTCCAATGATGTTAGCTGACCCGTGAGTTGGTTTCAAACAAATTGAAAGATATTCTTTGTGTTGCAGCCAGCATGGGACACACCTGTGCCGATTAACCAGCGAACTGTTGAGCTAATTCATGTTAGATTTCTGGTAGACACTGGAGTTTCATCTACGTAGAATGGGTAACATAACTTCTGTCCCCAACTGACACACAGGTTTAGGGAAGGGATATTTTCCCTCTGATTACTATTCTGTTGCCTAATAGTTTTTGCATCCCGTTATCAAGTGAAATTCCAGATAAAGATATCTTTTCAGTCTGGTTATCAACCACCTTTGATTTTTCATTCTGGTTGATCTGTGCTTTAGAAGGTTGTCACTCACTGTTTTCTGTTCTTTTCAACCTCCTTATTCCCAGTTCATGTGCTTAAAAGACTCATTCTACCAATGAAACTTGAAGTATAAAATATTATTAACACTCTGAAAAGCAAATACCAAATGTTTGCTAAACCATACTTCTATGTAAAACATTCTTCCCACTATGCCTTTTTTGTGCCTCTCAAGTATCCTTGTTGTATCTGAAGAAGTGTGCATGCACACGAAAGCTCATACCAATAGCAAACTTGGTCTCTAAGGTGTAGGGACACGAGTAGCGCTGTGGGTTAAGCCACAGAGCCTATGACTTGCCGATCAGAAGGTTGGCCGTTCGAATCCCCACAACGGGGTGAGCTCCCGTTGCTCGGTCACTGCTCCTGCCAACCTAGCAGTTCGAAAGCATATCAAAGTGCAAGTAGATAAATAGGTACCACTCCGGCGGGAAGGTAAACGGCGTTTCCGTGCACTGCTCTGGTTCACCAGATGCGGCTTAGTCATGCTGGCCACATGACCCGGAAGCTGTATGCCGGCTCCCTCAGCCAATAAAGCAAGATGAGTGCCGCAACCCCAGAGTCGGCCACGACTGGACCTAATGGTCAGGGGTCCCTTTACCTTTACCTTTAAGGTGCTACTGGAAGGAATTTTTTTATTTTGTTTTGACTACGGCAGAACAACATGGCTATCTATCTGTAACTTGTTTCAGTTACATATATCCTTCCTCATTATTATTTCGTTGAAACAGGAACACTCCTTAGGACCCCCGGCTTATTAACTCTGTAGCCCGAAAGCTGGGATCCCCTCCAAACCTGTGCCAAAGTTTCGCAGCCGTTTTGCGACAAAAACGCCACATTTTGCTGTGCCCCCTACACTGAGTAATTGATACATCAACTTGGGGCTCGAAGTTAACGGCCAAAATTCCAAAAGTGAGTCACTTCAAACCGGTGCCAAAGTTTGGTGATAGTTTTGCAGCACTCCACAAACTTGAGAAGCCCAGACCATTGGATTATTGTTGTCTGTCTGCATTAATCCCAGCTTGATTCTCTGTTTCAGACCCCAAAATCTTATCGCACAAAGTCAGTCGGGGACAGGCAAAACAGCTGCTTTTGTTCTGGCTATGCTGAGCAGAGTGAACCCACAGGACAGATTTCCACAGGTAAAATAAACTCCGTGATACAGCCTCTGGCTGCAGAGTCATCTTCAGTTCACTAATGCCAACAAGAAATTGAAATCTTTGCTATTAACCTGAGTAAGGGCTGCTTCCCTGGGGTTTGTGCCTTTTCTGTCTGGTCCACTGCTTCTGTAGAACGGCCGTTTTCAATGCTGGGAGTTTCCTAAAAACCTGGAAGCTGGCTGGCGGAAGCAAACTGCCGTAAAATTGACACACAGACTAATCTTGCAGAAGTGGAATTAAGCCTCAACATGGTAACAAAGTAATGTTGGCACCAGGGTGGATTTTATGTAAATCAAATCGATCTAAATCACGATTTAAATCACTAGTCAGTAAGACTTGATTTAAATTACTGGTCAGTAAGACTTGATTTAAATCACTTTTTTTTACAGAAAGACTCATTCTTCCTGGTATAATCTTAATATTTACAACCAGGTTTCATTTTTGGAATAATAACTTTTCAGAGTAGTTTTTACAGTTATATCAAATATTACTGATTTGGTTATACTATTAGAAATACAGTGGTAGATAATTATGAAATTATTGTGAGGTTTAATAAGTTAACTGTTTATATTTGGGCAACTTTTCTGCTGTACTTTATTGGAAGGAGGAAAAATAATCATTTCCTTAATAACAATTTCAACAATTTATTTAACTAAAACAATAACAATAACATTATAGCATATGTATCCATTTTATTTTAAAAATCCGATTTAAATAAAAAAAAAATCCAATTTTTTGATTATTATATTTTTAAAAAACCATTGATTTTTATCCACCCGGGTTAGCACAATCATCAAGCAACCATCCCACTGTGATCATCCGTGCTCGTAGCTGTGACATACTGCATAGGGAAGGGACATTTAACCAGGTTTTTTAAAAAATAAATAAATCCCATGATTCATTTGCTTAAAATCACTTTTAACATTTGTGCTGATGCACTTAAAAAACCCCCAAAAACCCAGTGCCATTGTGTGATTGCTTCAGCGTTCAAAAGTGCAAGACAAAAACGTTCAAAAGTGCAAGACAAAAAAAAGTGCAAGACAAAAACGTTCAAAAGTGCAAGACAAAAAAGTGCAAGACAAAAACATGTTGATAAACTTGCACTGAACGGAACTTCTGTTTGCTCTAAAACACTTTTTCATGTGGGTGCTAATTGAGCAGATACTTCCATTTTTAAAAACAGGCAGAGAAGCCCAAACCCAAAGATAGATTAAAAAGAATATGCTAAAATGAAGCCAGCCATAAAGTGTTACGGTGGAGGTTTGTGAAGGTAAAGGTGCATGGTCAAAACTAGCTTATTTAAAAAGACAAAAGACTAGTACTGAGGCAATCAACATCTGGTGGCGATTGCCCTTATTGTCCTTTCCTTTTAAAATAAGATTTTCTGCAGTTTGAGAAAAGATATGAGGAGCTTAAGGGAAACAGCAGAGCAGTGCTTTCAGAACTTTGTTGTGTAGATGCCCCATAAAAAGTAAATGAACAAATTGTATCTATTCCACATCTTTTCAGTGCCAGATAAACGCTTCTCTTTCTCCGCAGGCTGTAAGGTGATGTTGTTAGGTAGCTAATGTGCTGCCAAAACCTTCCTGTGGCTGTTACGGGCGTTGTTTGGTTCTGTTTTTATGCTGCAATGTATTCATATTTATGGTTTAAATATTCTGCAAGTCTGCTGGAGACTCTTTAGTGAACAAGGGAAGAAGACGTCTAATAAATAATAGTAATAGCCTAATGCTAAAGTGAAAAGGAAAGGGATGCGCGGGTGGCGCTGTGGGTTAAACCACAGAGCCTAGGACTTGCCAATCAGAAGGTCGGCGGTTCGAATCCCCGCGACGGGGTGAGCTCCCATTGCTTGGTCCCTGCTCCTGCCAACCTAGCAGTTCGAAAGCACGTCAAAGTGCAAGTAGATAAATAGGTACCGCTCTGGCGGGAAGGTAAACGGTGTTTCCGTGCGCTGCTCTGGTTCGCCAGAAGTGGCCTAGTAATGCTGGCCACATGACCCGGAAGCTGTACGCCGGCTCCCTCGGCCAATAAAGCGAGATGAGCGCCGCAACCCCAGAGTCGGCCATGACTGGACCTAATGGTCAGGGGTCCCCTTACCGTTAAAGTGAAATGGAAACATGGCCTGCATGTCATATTGGGAAAGCACTGCACCATTTCTGAAGGCTAAACTGACCTCCATCTTTCTGTTTCCTTCTCCCTCTGTTGCCTCCTCCCAAAGTGTCTCTGCTTGTCTCCCACCTTCGAACTGGCATTGCAGACGGGGCGAGTGATTGAGAAGATGGGAAAGTTTTGCATCAACATAAAGGTTGCGTTTGCCATTCGAGGGAACAGACGTAAGGCTCTCTCTTGTGGCGTTTTTTCTGCCTACGTTTGTCTTGCTGCCTAACGCTTTTGTCAGAAGTACTTTTGTTATAAAATCCAGATGTTACAGAGCACCACCCACCCACCCCCAAAGCTGTTGGTACCGTGAAATGCATACTAAATACTGCATGCCTTTCGTAGATTAGATTCGGCGGCAGCTTCCATCTTTGGTAGCAGTCCTTTGTCATTAGGTGAATGAAATATACTCGGAGTCGAGTGTGGATTTCATGCTCTTTATTCAGCTCATAGTAGCGAGGAATAGAAGTTTCCCCAAACTGTCTGCTTTATATACATTATTTGCACAATGGGCCCCACATGATTGGCTAATTCCGGGATTCTCCTGTAGGCCAATCAGGTTGCGGATTCACTTCCACCTGGAGCTGGATTGGGTGGCTCCTGCGGACCAATCAGACTGCTGCATTCTGGATCCTATTGTTCTAGGACCAATCATACTGCTGCATTCTGGATCCTATTGTTCTAGGACCAATCAGACTGCTGCATTCTGGATCCTATTGTTCTAGGACCAATCAGACTGCTGTATTTTGGATCCTATTCAACTCAGTACATAACAGTGAACTAAGTATCCACCTTTTAAATTTGCTTCCTCCGTTAAAAAAAAAAAAAGATTTCTAGCTTACCGAGATGTTTATGCCATGAAATAACTCCCCCCCCCCAACCACCACTCTAGAAATGAGTGTAAACCAGGGTAGCCATTGTTGTTGCCTGCAGGTATTGTTTGGGCTGTAGCACCCATCAGCCTCTTGGATCGCAGCCATTGTAGCAGATGATGGGAGTTGAAGCCCCAACAACTTTTGGTTTGCATCATGCTGGTTATCCCTTGTCTTGGCTGCTGTGTCCGGACTCAACGGCGTGCTTCCCTCTTGCCCCTCCCTAAATTTTTAAACCTGGTTTCTTTGCTTCTATGGCGAGGTTCTCCTGGAAGAGTGTGTTCCAGCTGGACAAGTTAACAGGGCATATGTTTACAGCTTGCATGCACTGCTTAAGTGGGACGAGGGTGGCTCTGTGGTCTAAACCACTGAGTCTCTTGGGCTTGCCAATCGGAAGGTCGGTGGTTCAAATTCCCACGATGGGGTGAGCTCCCATTGCTCTGTCCCAGCTCCTGCCAACCTAGCATTTCGAAAGCACGCCAGTGCAAGCAGATAAATAGGTACCACTGCGGCAGGAAGGTAAACAGCGTTTCCGTACACTCTGGTTTCCGTCGCGGTGTTCCGTTGTGCCAGAAGCGGTTTAGTCATGCTGGCCACATGACCTGTAAAGCTGTCTGTGGACAAACACTAGCTCCCTCGGCCTGAAAACAAGATGAGCACCGCAACCCTATAGTCGCCTTTGGTTGGACTTAACCGTCCAGGGCTCCTTTACCTTTTACTGCTTAAGTAAAGTGGAGAAAGAACTGCAGGGGATATACCTCCATGTTACTTCTCGGCACTTGGTTTTCTGCAAAATGATGGAGATCCTTTAAGCCAGGAATGGGCAGGGGGGACACCTGTAGCCTTCCAGATCTTGTCGGACTCCAACTCCCATCAGCCCCAACTAGCATCCAGGAGGACAGTACTAGCAGTTGGATAGCCCTGTCTCTGATTTAAGCCACAGGCCAAGCTCGTGCAATTGCAATAAGCATCTCAACATCAGTTTCATATATTTAGCCTTGGCGCTTGTGCTTATTCTTATTGTAAGTGTGTCGAGGAGCTGGGAGTGCGTCTTGCATCCTTGCACCAGACACAACGTCCACACACACTGTTTACCTGTGCACTTGTCCCCCCCCCCCCCAATTTGCATGCGGTTAACAAGCTGCAGGTTTGGGGAGCCAAGGCTAGCACCGTGATAACAAGAAGGGGGGAATAACAGCAGCTGTTATTCTCTAAAAATTAATTGCAATAACCCAAAATCTTTTTAGTTTAGCAAATGTGCACTGGCTGACGTAGCAAAAGTAACTCAATCTCTCTCCCAGTTCCAAGAGGGACTGTAGTGGAAGAACAGATAGTAATTGGAACCCCAGGAACTCTGTTAGATTGGTGTTTCAAGCTAAACCTTTTGAATCCGAAGAAGATCAAAGTATGTGTGTTGGATGAAGCAGATGTCATGATCGACAAACAGAATTACTCAGACCAGAGTGTCCGAATTCAGAGGTAAACGTGTGTTTGTTTTTTGGTAAGACAGATCTTGGAGTAGTAACTTACTTCTTGCTGAAATTCCTGCATATAGAACTTTTCTAGACACGCTCATCCCTGTTGGAGCATCTGGGAAGGTTTTTAACCACTTAATTTGTATTGATAGAACTTGCTTTTCCACTAATTGATTACTACTTTGGAGAAGGCATGCCCTATTGAATACTTGTCTGTGCCGAAAGCGGCTTCAGATGTAGACCTAAGGGCTTTTGTACGGTCATATTGCCGCCATGTAGAAACAATAGCATTCTTGCCTTTCTTATTGTATGTGCGGAAGCTTATTATTAACAGCCTAAGTTCCCCGCGTGGGTTACAACAATTTAAAAATACAATATTAAAAACAGTTTAAAACCAATGACCGTCACAAGAATAGGATGGGACCTAAAAATATTTACCTCAGGTGTCAAAAAGGCCAGGGTAAAGAGGTGCTTCTTCAGTATACGATGGAAGCTGTACAATGCCACCATTGCACAAATCAGTCTCATCATTTGACCCTCATGTCCCTAGACTGGCTTCCTGTCTGCTCAGCACAAGCTCCTTGTCCCTTTCTGCTTTTATATCCTGATAATGTTCCTGAATGCGTCCTCTGCTTATCCAACTCCTCTCTCAAAGCCTTTGCCCTTTCTCAAGCATTCTGGTGTCCCTCCTTTCCTGCCCCTAGTGTCCTAGGATGCCTCTACAAGGCCACCACACTCTCTGTTTTCCCCATCCCTGCCCTCCCGTAACAAACCCTAAGCGTTTGCAACTGATACAATCACCTCTGCCCTTCCTCTGTTCTTCCCCCGTGCTGTAAGCTCCTGGGCAGAGAGCTTTCCCCTTGTGTTCTGCAAAGCGCCATGTACCTGGGCATTTAAGAATATGATTTGGCTTTTATAATTGGTTTGTTACCAAGTTGGAAGACACATAGGTAGGCAGTCTTTTTCCAAGTTCATGGAAGTGCCTGAGAGATGTTCGATCAAGACCTTATTAATTGTAAATACTTCTATCTAGGAATGGAGTCTGTGGAATATGGTGCCAGGGGAGAAATTTGAGGGAGGCAGATGGGCAAAGACAACCTCCTAGCCTGCTCCCTTCCCCTCCTCCCAAGTCCCAAGAAATTAATATCACGGCCCTCTTAGAAGAAACATCTTTCAGTGGGGCTGGTGCTTTGGTTTTGTATTTATGTGGATCTGGCCTGTATCTTACATGTGTTATATAGATAAATATAGCTGATTGGAATTCCCTAGTTGAAAACTGAGAGGTAAACCTGCTTATTAGGAATGAGTAGAAATACACTGCAAAGTCTCCCTTCTTACCTGGTAACAAGTGAGAATGAAGAGGGTTAGATGTTGCCTTCTACCAAGGCAGGCAGTTGGTCATGAAGCTCAGCTGACTAAGCTGTGGGCCCCAAGGCTTTCAGGCAGCAATCCTTCCCAACCCTTCCTGAAAATTGAACCTCATATCTTCTGCATGCAAAGCACAGGCTGCATTGCTAGGCCCCAGCTGCTCCCCAGTGAGTTCAGTTCTAACAGGTAGGCAATCTTTGGCCTGCCTGATGTTTACCAAACTCCCACCATCCCTGCCCATTGGCTGTGAATGCTGGGGCTGATGGGAGCTGTAGTTTGGCAACACCTGGAGGGCCCAAAGTCCCTCAAACCTGATTTATAAAGAGGCAAAAGATTCGTGGCCACGATTTCTCTTGAGAATGAAATGCCGGCTGCTTTTTGTTTTTCTTCCTTCCAGAGCTTTAGACCCCGGTTGTCAGATGCTTCTCTTTTCCGCCACCTTTGAAGACCCTGTGCTGCTCTTTGCCCAGCGCATCGTCCCCGAACCCAACGTTATTAAGCTCCGCCGAGAGGAGCTGACCCTGAACAATATCAGGCAGTACTATTTTGAGTGTGAGAACAAGGAGGACAAATACAAAGCCCTGTGCAATATCTATGGCAGCATCACAGTCGGCCAAGCAATCATCTTTTGTCAGGTAAGGCGCCCTTGTAACATCGAGGTAACCTGGGGCCCCAGAAAACGTCCTGAGAATATATTTGGCGTGAGGAGGAATGGTGGGCCCATGGTCTTGGGATGAAAATTTGCTGACTTCCAACCCAGTCTTGCTAGTCAGATACAGCCTTACTAGTCAGTTACAGGTGGTGACCATTTTGTGCAGGAGTTCATTCCTGGACCCTGCGCCCATTGACACAGCACACGTTAGCTGGTCCCATCCCGCCCTCTTGCAGGTCCAAAAGGACCATGGGTTGGCAGCCACGCTTCAATTGGACTAGTGCAAAACGGTCGCCACTTGTACTTTGGGGGGTGCAGAGTGGGAGGGTAAATGACTCAGGACTGCAATACGTCAAGGACCGCCTCTTTCCATATGAACCTACCCGGACCCCGATATCATCTTCTGAGGCCCTTCTTCGTGTGCCTCCTCCTCGAGAGGGCCAGAGGGTGGCAACCCGAGAACGGGCCTTCTCTGCAGTGGCTCCTCGTCTGTGGAATGCTCTCCCCAAAAAAATTCTCCTGGTGCCTTCGTTACACACTTTTAGGCACCAGGAAAAAGCTTTCCTTTTTAACCAGGCCTTTGGTTGATCTGATTTACATCCTATGCCCTTTTAAAATGTGTGTTTTTTTTTGTGGGTGACTATTGGGTTTTTATTATTATCTATTTTGTGGTCTTATATCTTGATTTTATTCTGTGAACCGCCCTGAGACCCCCGGGTATAGGACGGTATATAAATTCAATTAATAATAATACAGTGGTACCTTGGTTTAAGAACAGCTTAGTTTATGAACAACTTGGATTAAGAACGCTGCAAACCCGGAAGTAGGTGTTTTGGTTTGTGAACTTTGCCTTTGAAGCAGAGCATGTTTCGCTTCCTGTTGAGTGTGTTCCATTTGTAAATTGAGTCCCCCACTGCTGTGGGAAAGCACGCCTTGGTTTAAGAACGCTTTGATTTAAGAACGGACTTCTGGAATGGATTAAGTTGATAAACCAAGGTACCACTGTAATAATAAATATAAATGGTTCAAGGCTAAATTCCTAAAAGCTGGACCTGCCAGAACAGAAATGTTGGCGTCACTGCAGGGAAGGCCATGACTTTGTGTGTCTCTTTTTGCCTGTGTTCCTTTGGCAGACGCGTAAAAATGCCAAATGGCTTCACTGGGCTCTGTCGATGGATGGGCACCAAGTATCCCTGTTGAGTGGGGAGCTCTCTGTCGAAGAGCGTGCAGATGTGATCCAGAAGTTTCGCGATGGGAAAGATAAAGTCCTCATCACAACCAACGTCTGCGCCAGAGGTAATGACTTGGACAAGCAAAAGCAAGGTGGATACTTGCTCCTTCAGCAGGAAGTGACCTTGTTTTGTGTCGCCTCGTAGGCATCGACGTGAAGCAGGTCACGATCGTTGTCAACTTTAGCCTGCCTACAACGACGTCCTGGCTGCCTGACTACGAGACCTACCTGCACCGCATAGGCCGAGCAGGTCGCTTTGGAAAGAAGGGTCTGGCCTTCAATATGGTCGAAAGGCATAATCTACCGCTTGTCTATGCAATTCAAGACCACTTCAGTGAGCATGATATTTTCATGTGATTTGATAGTGCAGAAAGTTAGACCTTGGGTTAGGGTAATCAGGGTTTGACTCTCTGCTCAGAAACATGCTCACTGGCTTTTAGCCTCTGAATTAGCTATAATTGGGAATTAAAAAGGTTGCACAGCAGTGGAAAAGAGAGAGAGAGAGAGAGAGAGAGAGAGGCTGAATTATAGTTGGGCATTTTTCCTGCCAGAAATGACTTGGTCTATTGCCTAGACAAATAACAGCATTTTAAAATAATTAAACTTTCAACATAGCAACAGAACTACATTTTTAACCATTTGATACATACCCAAATTAACAAGACCAAATTCTTTATTGCATGTATCACATGCCTTTTCTTCAGGATGGTTAAGGTAGTTAATTTGTTTTTATTTAGTCAAAAGCATTTATAAACTGCCTAATAATTTTTTAAAAATAAAACCTTCAGCAGTGTACTATATAAAAATAATTCAGTATCATTGAAACAAAAATACAGCCTGGAATCAGTAACAGGGTACCATACATGGCTGTCCCCTTTTTGCACACAACAACCTTGCGAGAGGCAGGTAAAACCACGAGATGGTGTCTGGCCTGCTTTGCTTTGGTTAGGAGGCAGGCTCACGTTGCTTCCCAATGAGCTTCTTAGCTGCTTGGGGGCCTGAAATGCTTCATAGCTGCTTGGGAGCCAGTGTGGTGTAGTGGTTAAGAGTGGTGGACTCGTAATCTGGTGAACCGGGTTCGAATCCCCGTTCCTCCACATGCAGCTGCTGGGTGACCTTGGGCTAGTCACACTTCTCTGAAGTCTCTCAGCCCCACTCACCTCACAGAGTGTTGGTTGTGGGGGAGGAAGGGAAAAGGAGATTGTTAGCTGCTTTGAGACTCCTTTGGGTAGTGACAAAGCGGTATATCAAATCCAAACTCCTCCTCCTCCTCCTCCTCCTCCTCCTCCTCCTCCTCCTCTTCTTCTTCTTCTTCTTCTTCTTCTTCTTCTTCTTCTTCCTGGTCCAACACCCTAACCTAATGAGTCCTCAAGCTGGCTAATTTCATGGGTTGAGAATATTAGGAGAAAATTCTACAGAGTTGCCCTTTTCTTTCCATGCCCGATATTTTCTCAGACAAATAAATTTAGAAATGTTGTCCCAGCCGTATCACAAGCATCTGTTGATCTCTCTGTCCACCGTGTGGAATTCTTGCGAGTCAGAGAGGGGAAAAGGCCCAGAGTATTAGTCGCCCTCCCTATGACCAGTGGCTTGTGAAGGGTTGAGTCCTTCTTTCTGCATTGGGATCCTCCTCCTAGCAAAAATGTCTTTCCTTTTCAGAGACTACCATCAAGTGCCTCGATCCAGAGGATATGGAAGCACTGGAAAAAATAGACGACTGAATTCTTCTACGGCTTGAAGGGGAAATGGTGGCTTTCCGGAATACGGCTGGGCTCAATCTCCCAATTTTCCCTAGCCTGCATGGCCAGGAGCAAGGGATGGTGGGAGTTGGAGTCGAGCACATTTGGAGGGCCTCAGGTTACCCATCCTAGAGAGTTCTGTAATGTTAAACCATTTTTCAGACGATGCTGATATTTTGTCAGAATAATAATAATTAAAAAACAAAACTCATTACTTGCCCTTGGTTTTCTTTTGCTTGCGCCAACTATTAAGACGCATCAGATGTCTTGTGTGTTTGGAAGAGCTATCCCTGAGTGCCTTTAACACTGCCTCCAGGCCACGTATGTGCCCTTTGACGCTGTTATAGATATGAACTGCTGTGATTTGTGATCTCCCTTGAGAGAAATGGGCTCTCACTTAGGGATACAGCCTGCACGTGATATAACTCCATCCCCTAGTTCAGTCTGTAGCTCATAATGCCAAGTGCTCAGATCTTTGTGTATAATAAAATGGACTCCTTGAGGGCTTCCCAATATGCGATATTAATTTGTGCCAGCAGAGGTAACTTTAAAGATTAATGAAGTGAATAGACTTCCATATTTCAGTAAAAGCGGAATGAGCAAGTTTATTATTACTGGTGATTAAGCTACCAGCCTCTAGATGTCAGTGGCTCCTTTCACTTAATTTTGTGCCCTAGGCAAATCAGTTTTGACTTCAGAAATGTGTGATGTATGGAAGGAAGAAATTAAAGAAAGAGGGAGGGAGGGAGGGAGGGAGGGAGGAAGAAGTGACTCCTATCCCAGGCCCCCTAAAATACGCAATTTGACAAGGGTTTCAGCTTGTTTCAGTGATCAGTTGCCACCATAGTTTGGGAGCCTGGGGCAGGAATGTGACAATTCTTAGAGCTTTTCATATTGGGAACTAAATCCACAAAAGCAATAAATTGGATCATGGGGCATAATTGAAGAAAGCAGCCCTCGGAATGCTTCATTCACTCAAGGTGGGACTTGCTCTTGAGTCGTCCTGTATGAAGATTAGGCAGGCAGGTTCATCCCAGCCGACTGAAGACATTTTGCTGAATATGGTAGACAAGATACTCCTTTCCTAATATGGCAGCCTAATTGCACCAGCAGTTGAATCTTCAGTGCTGGGGACAGAATAGCATCTTCCATGGCAACAGAGGACAGCTGGCTAGTGCTGGGGAGGCCCATGGCTTGTACGAATCTCTTGACCATCCTTCATGCTCACTGCCTCGGGAGTCTGCCTCACCTTTATTCTAATACAGGGGCCAGCAAACTTTCAGCAGGGGGCTGGTCCACTGTCCCTCAGACCTTGTGGGGGGGTGGACCATATTTTGAAAGGAAAAAAAAGAACGAATTCCTGTGCCCCACAAATAACCCAGAGATGCATTTTAAATAAAAGCACACATTCTGCTCAGGCAAAAACACGCTGTTTCACGGACCATCCGTGGGCCGGATTGAGAAGGCGATGCGGCTGGATCCGGCCCCCAGGCCTTAGTTTGCCTACCCATGTTCTAATACTAGGATTGGAGATTTCATGAAGAAACTCACAAACCTAGTGGGAAAGTGACAACTAATGTGTCGTTTGGGTGTGACTTGAGCTGAAAATATTAGCAGGCAATATTAGTCGACAATTCGGTGCCTGCCAGAGTCTTCCTTGTTCCCCCTGGAATGAACCGTATTCTCCAGGTTCCAAGATTTCTTGGGGGTTTTTGAGAAAAAGGTTATTTTCTAGCATTTTTAGAACCTGAGATACCTGGAAAAATGTACAGACACAACTCTTCTCCATTTTAAATGAGAAATTAACCCACAACACCCTTTTGGTGTTTCAGTTTGTTGCCCCTTGAGAAAATTTGCTGCACACATACCCATATTTGGGGGTAGAAAATAAGGTGGCAGTTGGGGGGGAGAGATATAACCCTACCCCCACCCCTTTGGCATTAGTCTTGTCCACATCTGGTCTGAGAAATGCAAACTTTCCTTTTCAAAAATACAGTTTTCTAGATTTCTATATTTTTTATTGAATTCATTGTGAGCTAGCAGCTGCTTCTGTGCCCTATGGGTCTTATTGGGAGTTGCCAACTGTCTGGGATCATGCCAGCCTGCTCTGATGCCTTTTAATGCCTTGGTCTGCAGAAACCTTTTCACAGTATGCAGGTAAACACTGTCTCCTCCTGTTCTCTAGGTGGAGCGGCTGTTCAAGACACACAGGGCAATAAAAAGATGGCAACCACCTTGTTTTTAAGAGGACAATGAATGTTGAACGCAGTGTAGCAACAGCATCTTGAGGGTTTGCAAAAAATAACCCCAGGGCAACTCGTAAAAGATGTTTATGCTGAAATAGTCCTTTTAATATACAGTGGTACCTCAGGTTACAGACGCTTCAGGTTACAGACACTTCAGGTTACAGACTCCGCTAACCCAGAAATAGTACCTCGGGTTAAGAACTGTGCTTCAGGATGAGAACAGAAATCGTGCTCCGACGGCGTGGTGGCAGCAGGAGGCCCCATTAGCTAAAGTGGTGCTTCAGGTTAAGAACGGACCTCCGGAACGAATTAAATACTTAACCCGAGGTACCACTGTACAGTCATACCTCGGGTTGAAGTAGCTTCGGGATGAATATTTTCGGGTTGCACTCTGCAGTGACCCGGAAGTAATGGAGTGTGTTACTTCCAGGTTTCGCTGCTCGCGCATGCACAGACACTAAAAATGATGGCATGCACATGCGCGGAAGTGGTGAAATGCGACCTGCGCATGCTGCAGCCGCGTCTTACAGTTTACTTCAGGATGCGAATGGGGCTCCGGAACGGATCGTATCCAGAGGTACCACTGTATTGAAAAGTTGCTCATATAGTCCCAACGCCCTGCAATGCAGGAATCTCAACTAGATTGTATGACAGATGGCCATCCAACTTCTGCTTGAAAACCTCCAAGGAAGGAGAGTCTGTTGCCTCTCGTGGAAGTCCCTTCCACTGTTGAACAGCTCTAACCACCGGAAGGTTCTTCCTGATACTTAGTCGGAATCTCCTTTCCTGTAAGTTGAATCCATTGGTTCGGGTCCTGCCTCTGGAGCAGGTGAGAACATGCTTGCTCCACCTTCCATGCGACAATCTTTTAGATACAGTTGTGCCTTGGATCCCAAACGCCTTGGAACTTGGATGTTTTGGCTCCTGAGCTCCTCAATTATGCTTGTTCCGGTTTGCAAAGGTTATTTTGGAACCCGAACATGCAACAGGGCTTCCGTGGCTTCCGATTGGCTGCAGGAGCTTCCTGGTGTCCCCTTTTATCCCTCTTAAAAGAATAAAGACACAAGAGTCTTTCCTTAAAAGTAACAAGAAGCTTACTCACATTTCAGTTCACGGTTTGATCCCTGAAAGGCAGGCTTTACTTAGTAGTTACATAACAATCTGCGAGTTTATCTCACATGGAGATTGAGCTCATGTGCTGCTGGCTGAGAGCCGGCAGACAGCAAAATTATATTAAGAGAACAAAATGGCTGCAAGAGAGCAGCATGGCAGCAAGAGAGGGCAAGAGAGAGAGAATGGCTGCGTGACTCGGCTCTTGTAAGGAGTCAGCCAGGGCCATGCCCATCTCCCAGATCACATGCAGGCGGAGGATGCTCCAAACCAGTGGAACAGGAAGTTACACGGACTGGAGTAACACCCCCCCTTCTTGTGCCCGCTTTAGGGAAATAAGGAATGTTGCATTTGACTGTTCCAATGGATTACATCCCACAAGACATAGATAGCTTTGTCTGCTCTTGCATCCAGTCCCCCCACTGAACTGTGACCTCCCAGGAGTGCACAACACTAAGCTTGAGGAATACATAATTTGACTTGGGACAAATCAACACTCGTGGTTTATAACATTAAAAATGTGTTGTTAAAATGTGACACCAGAGGGAGCTGCAGAACAGCGAGCAGCTGGTAAAAGGGAAACCGCCATTAAACATTATAGAACATTATATTTAATAACGTTTGGAAGATCAATGTAGATCCAGCCCTGGTATAAGCAATGCTGGCTTTTTTGGGGGGGTGGGGTGACTTTAGGCTGGCAGCATCCACCCCCCCCCAAAAAAAACCCAGAGACAAGTCATGCACCAGAGACGAATGGCTGATGAAGATGATGGACTATGCCTAGGTCAGGGGTCTGCAACCCGCGGCTCCGGAGCCACATGTGGCTCTTTTACACCTTTGCCGCGGCTCCGGGGCGGATACTAGCGAGGGGAGGAGGCGCATTGTGCGCCCCGACACTCCCCACTGTGGCGGGCGCTGTACTGGCTGTGACGTCGTATGGGGCCGGTGCGTGCATTAGTCACGCACCGTCCCGACGTCACCTTCCCGCCCGCTACATTGTAAGGGGCATGTACGCTGGTCACTGTTTTGAAGGGGAGTGAAGAACACACACACACAAAAAGGTAACTTGTTAATTTAACGTTTATTTCTATGAGGAGGAGTAATTCTGAGGGGTTAAACAAAAAAATAATTTAAAAAGTGACAAAAAAGTTATTTTTATAATGACGAGTTTTGCGGCTCCCAGTTTTTTTTTTTCTTCGGAAACGGGTCCAAGTAGCTCTTTTTTTCTTAAAGGTTGCAGACCCCTGGCCTAGGTGGTGAAATTGACCGGAAAAATCAGAAACCAGGAAGAGAAGAACTTTAAGAAGGAATGGGAAAGATTTATAATATGTTTAAGAGAACACTGTAAACAACTGAAAACTTTGGAAGGATTTGAATAATGCTCATAATGTATTAGAGATTATGGTAAAAATGGATTATTATTTTTTTTTTAAAAAAAATAGAAATAATAAGAGAAGCAGTTGGAAAAAGATTGATAATGGTAACCATGGAAGGGCAGAGGGAAGTAGAAGGATTCGGAGAATCCTAAATGATGATGTTGATGCTTAATGTTTGAATTTTAATTGGCAATGTAAAGTAAAGGTAAAGGGAACCCTGACCATTAGGTTCAGTCGTGACCGACTCTGGGGTTGCGGTGCTCATCTTGCTTTATTGGCTGAGGGAGCTGGTGTACAGCTTCC
Source organism: Podarcis erhardii (assembly GCF_964252035.2). NCBI lineage: Eukaryota > Metazoa > Chordata > Lepidosauria > Squamata > Lacertidae > Podarcis > Podarcis erhardii. The sequence goes on from NC_138514.1 coordinate 11,271,555, forward strand.
AGGTCATGTGGCCAGCATGACTAAGCTGCTTCTGGTGAACCAGAGCAGCACACGGAAACGCCGTTTACTTTCCCGCCGGAGCGGTACCTATTTATCTACTTGCACTTTGACGTGCACGTTGATTTCGAACTGCTAGGTTGGCAGGAGCAGGGACTGAGCAACGGGAGCTCACCCCGTCGTGGGGATTCGAACCGCCGACCTTCTGATTGGCAAGTCCTAGGCTCTGTGGTTTAACCCACAGCGCCACCTACGTCCCAATTGGCAATGGAAGACTTAATAAAAAAAGATTTGACTTAATAAAAAAAGATTTGACATGATCCTAGAAAAGAAAAGAAAAAAGAGAGACAAGACATGCAAACTTGCAATTCCTCTTTGGCTGCCTCTGATCTTCAGCTGCACAAAGTGACAATCGTGGCAGTGGGTCTTCCGTGGGTCTTGGCACCCTGGCAAATGCCCAGCCTTGCCATTCTCTGGATATAAGGCAGCTTCCGTGGGAGCTGCAGGTTAAGCTTCATGCTCCTTCCAGCATCACTTCCGTGTCCTTTGCAAAGCCATCTACTGTCCTGGCAGAACTATAAATACGCGAGTCTCTCTGGCTATGTTCTGATCACCCCATTGTACTTATTTCAAGAACAGTCATACCTCGGGTTGAATATGCTTCATGTTGAGTGCGTTTGAGTTGCGCTTCGCGGCAACCCGGAAGTAACAGAGCGTGTTACTTCCGGGTTTCGCTGCTCGTGCAAGTGCAGACGCTCAAAATGACGTCACACACATGCGCAGAAGTGGTGAAAAGCGACACGCGCGTGCACAGACGTGCCGTCACTAGTTCCGTTTGCTTCTGGATGCGAACGGGGCTCCAGAACGGATCCCGTTCGCATCCCGAGGTACCACTGTGGTAAAATCTCATACCAGAAGCAGCCCTACATCTTAAAATGTGATTGTAATTAAAGGAGCACTTCATCCCCACGAAAGAAATGCAACCACCAAATGTATTTGTTGAAACGAAGTACAAGCGCTTCCTTTGTGGCCCTCTTTTGCAGAAAAGTACAACCTTCCCTTGTTTCCCAGCCCCATTTGACACATCATTATCCCTCTGCCATCTCTAGCCAAAACAGTCTGTAATAAAAGGGAATTAAGAATGATTACCGAGGAGTCACACTGCTTCTCGGCTGCCAAATTGTTTCTTACAAATTACAATGTATTATTTTGTTTTCTCACTGAAGTATTTTTATTAGGTCGGGCTCTTGACAATTTTGTCATTTGCTGGATTGGCCAGCACCCCCCACCCCACCCCGCCAACTTCATCTTTGCTCATTTCTCTCCTGCCCCACACCCCTCAAAGACGGGTCTGTACTCTATTGGAACAAATCTAGAAAGACCCCTTTGCGAAATGACTCCACAGAGACTTTGGCTCCTATTTGCACTATGCATTTAAAACAGTATCAGGCCACTTTAAACCATCATGGTTTCCCCCAAAGCATCCTTGGAAGGGGCTGAGAGCTGTTAGGAGACCCCTGTTCCCCTCACAGAGCAACAATTTCCAGAATTCCTTGGGAAAAGGGGTTTATAGTTTAACCGCTCTGAGAATTGAAGCTCTGTGAATAGGGGTTTCCTAACCACTATGGGTTAATCCTGGGACCAGGTGGCCCTGGGACGCGGGTGGTGCTGTGGTGTAAACCACAGAACCTAGGACTTGCTGATCAGAAGGTTGGCGGTTCGAAACCCCACAATGGGGTGAGCTCCCGTTGTTCGGTCCCAGCTCCTGCCAACCTAGCAGTTCGACAGTACGTCAAAGTGCAAGTAGATAAATAGGTATCACTCCAGCGGGAAGGTAAACGGTGCAGTGCTTTGGTTTCGCCAGAAGCGGCTTAGTCATGCTGGCCACATGACCCGGAAAAACTGCGGACAAACGTTGGCTCCCTTGGCCAGTAAAGCAAGATGAGTGCCACAACCCCAGAGTCGTTTGCGACTGGACTTAACTGTCAGGGGTCCTTTACCTTTTAACCACTTTTAGCACCGTTAACACATTACAGTTCCAAATATCCTTTGGTGGAAGCCATGGCTATTAAAGTCAGATGAAAGTGCTTTAAATGTGAGGTGCTCCAAACTAGGATGGAAATGTGACTTTTTTCTGGTCCATATTGCAATATGCTCAGCCACAAATCCATTCCATCTTGTCTCTACATTGAGATTTAAAAAGGAAAACCTAAGGCTCATCTGCACTGACCTTGGCTGTGGATCAGAAGCTCATTGCATTTAAATTAAATAGGCATTGTCTACATATTGTTGGCCTCAATCAGCACTCACCTCACTTCTTTTCAACAGTAAATTTGGATTTCTCCTGCTGTAAACATACCCATAAACAGGCAGCGTTGTATAACCCCTGAACAATTTTTCAGGTGTGAACATATCAGTATGAATGCTCAGTAAGGACTCCATCCGGAAGGTCTGTGTGTATTTTATTGGTGTTGTTTAAAGGCTATTATGGTAAACCGTCTTAAAATCATTTGTGGTGAAAGGTGGTAGTAAACTCTGTCAGGTTTTGCATCCCTGTTGCCTTCAGAAAATCAGTTGGTTGTATCCAGTGTTATAGAGTGGTACCTCAGGTTAAGTACTTAATTCGTTCCAGAGGTCCTTACTTAACCTGAGACTGTTCTTAACCTGAAGCACCACTTTAGCTAATGGTGCCTCCTGCTGCCGCCGCGCCGCCGGAGCACAATTTCTGTTCTCATCCTGAAGCAAAGTTCTTAACCTCAAGCACTATTTCTGGGTTAGTGGAGTCTGTAACCTGAAGCGTATGTAACCTGAAGCGTATGTAACCCGAGGTACCACTGTACTAAGATCTGACTGACTTCAGTGAAGGGACATGATTCATTTAGGTCCATGAATGTCAGTGGGTCTAAATTGAGTAAAATGTAATCAATTAAGAACATGGTTTGATTTCCTGTCTGAATAAGAGGAAGCCTCGAATGAAAATACCTTTGAACCTTTGTGGCATTGCACCATGCTTGAGAAAGCACAAAGAGTGGGCACATGATACAGCCAGCTTGGTGAAGCTAACCAGGCCTTGCTCTGGTCAGTGTCTGAATGGCACCAAGCACAATTGCATGTATGCCACCTCAGGTTCTGTGATGGAAGGAAGGCAGACTAAATAAAGTAAATTACAGAAGAATGTTGGTCATGGAGAAAGACCTTGCCTGGATAATATAGTGCTATATTTGTTTTTGGGTGATGTAGGCACACACTGGTCATAGTTGGCAACCTCTTGGAACAGATATTCCATTCTGTGCATGAGAGAAGGGAAAATATAGCTTTGAAGATGACATTTGCCATCTGCAGTTTCGCTAAGTAAACGTATTTTTAAATCCGCTGTCTGATTAATGGGGGGCGGGGAAGGATCTTTTCAGTTAAGCAAGAGGCTTTAAACCAATTAAACAAAGCAGCCCTTATTAAGAGCGCTAAGGCTGCAAAATGGGCTGGCACCAGATGTCTGTGTCACTGGGAACCTGCCACGACCCACACAGCCCAGAGATGGGGGTCACTGCTCTGGAGCTGCCTCTTCTCTGTTGCGGCCTGTTCAGCTGGTTTTTTTTAAAAATTAATTAATTAATTAATTAGGCTTTTCAAATTACAGCTCTACAATTGCATATCCAACATACAACCTAAAAACAAGATTCCAAAGAATCTCCTGGACTTCCTTCCTTCCCTTTGTGGGTCCTATTGTTAGTCATTTCCTCCTGCATCTTTTATATTAATCCAAATCTTTCACAACTCCATTATATCCAAAATTCACCTTTAAACTGCAAGTGTCATTCCAATCCTACTAATGATTTTAACTGTTTACAATGGTTTTTAAGATAAAGTATAAAATTTCCCCATTCTTTATTAAGAAATTTGTCTTCCTGATTTCTTATTCTTCCTGTCATTTTTTGCCATTTTGGCATAACCCATCAACTTGATCTGCCATTCTTATCTGGTAGGGGCTTTATCTTCTTTCGATCTCTGGGCCCATAACATCTGCGCAGCCGTGGTCGCATGCATAAATAGCATTTTCTGCTCCCTTGGGATGATTTTGGCACCTAAAATTCCTAAAAGAAAAGCTTCAGGCTTATAAAGAAAAAGTTATTTTAAACATTTTTTTCAGTTCGTTATATATCATTTCCCAAAATCCTTTTACTACCTGTTCTTTCTGAGTGTGCAAGCTGCAACCATTTTGAGAAAATGGAAGGGCACCCTCGGTTTGCTTTGCACTTCCCCTCTGCGTGGTTGTTTGGATAGGGCAAGTAAATTGGCCCCCACTCAATATCACTTTGAAGGCAATGTACCTCTGCATACTTGTTGCTGAGAACTGGGAGCTGTTGCAGTCGGGTCCTTCTTGTTGGCTGCCCCTAGACATTTGGTTGGCTGCTGTGAGAACAAGATCCTGGCGCAGACGGGCAATTCTTACATTCTTATACCTTGCCCAAGATCTCCCCCAAAACCTGAAGCTGGCACTGCCTGCAAATGAAGGCGATGCTCATTTGAGAGTCGGTTCCGTCAACTCTGCAGGACTGACTTCCGAATAAACACGCCTAGGGACTGGGGGTTGCGTTGCGTGTGTGTCAGCATGACAGCGGAGTAGGAAATGGCATGGAAACCAGAGGAGAGTAATTTGAAATCCTGCAGAGACAGAGCCCTTTCCGGGGAATTGCATCACTGGCACTGTGGCACAGAGAAGTTTGTTCTGCAATTGCCTGCTACGTTGGTGGCCCAGGCATCAACAGGGTGAGTCAAGCCAACACCCCTCACCAAAACATTTATTTTACTTCTTGTGGAGCTCGGAAAGGAGATGCTCCCTTGGCCTGAGTTTCCCATGCGATCCCTTCTCCTGGCTCCTTTCCATTTGACCAGAATTCTTGACTAGTGAAAGCATGCTGGGTTAGGAGGGAGGAAAAGTAGGAAGGATTATGTAGTAAACATGGCTTTGGGGAAAACAGTCCCCCCCCACAAACTCTTCCCCTGGGCACTCTTTGCCACCACTTGACCAAAATCTCTGGTCGATTGAAAGACTGTTGGGGAAGAGCTTCAGAGAAAAATCAGCAGTGGGTGCAAGGGTTAAGCAGCCTTTGCATATTCTGTCCTCCCTACTGCTGCTTCACACCTTTTCAAATAAGCACTGGTTTGGGAATCCTGTGTTTACCCCACTAAACATTGCAGTTCTGCCCCTAGATAACTTCAGTTTCCGGAATACCTTTCCAACGAGCCACAGTGCTGATGAAACCAGTTTCAAAAGGTATTCTGCAGAGAGTTACCCCATGACCACTGTGTTAAACATCAGCTTCGTTGGACTGGTTATGTTGTGCGGATGCCTGATTATCGTTTTCCAAAGCGAGTACTCCATTTGGAACTTAAAAATGGCGAGCGTAATGCTGGTGGTCAACAAAAGAGGTTTAAAGACTCTCTCAAGGCAAATCTAAAAGAACATAGTGTAAGCACTAGCAACTGGGAAACACTGGCCTGCGAGTGCTCCAACTGGAGAATAGCCTTTACCAAAGGTGTCATAGACTTTGCAGATGCTCAAACTCAGGACAAAAGGGAGAAATGTGCTAAGAGGAAGGCATGCTTGGCAAACCCACACCGTGATCAACTCCTACCCGGAAACCAATGTCCCTGCTGTGGAAGGACGTGTAGATCCAGAATTGGCCTCCACAGTCACTTACGGACTCACTGTTAAAACCGTGTTCATGGAAGAGAATCTTGGCTACATGTGATCGCCAAGGAAGAAGAAGAAGCAGAACAACGTGAGACTAGGCATGAAGGAGAACTTTATTTCAATTCAATTACCCATTTCCTCACTTTCTGACACAGCACATGAACTGAAATGTGCACTTCTCTGAATTTTGCAGTCCACTTCTCCAGCCAAGTACCGACTAAAAAAATGCATCCACCAGGATGAAGTATGTGTAGAAATGCATTATATTGTTTTAGGATTGGGGTTGGTTTGGATGAAACGTGTGGGTCCCCATGAAGCCGGTGATTGAGTATCTGTGAGATGATATTTTGTAGTAGAAGGGAACCATTGAACAGGCCAAACCAGTCTTTTTGTTCAGATAATGGCCCTAGCTCAGCCTTTAAGCATGACCAAGAATAGCCCCTGTTGCCATAGAGACAACTGGAAGAAGATGTTATTTCAGGAAGAAACTCCTTTCCATTGCTCTTACCTGGCTGGGTGTCACTAGGGATGGGGGAACAATTGGCCAGGAAACTAGTCTTTGTGTTAGTCTGGTCTGTGGATGGAAAGACACAAAAAGACTTCTTGCTCTCTGTGCTGAACCCAAAGCGATCGCTTTGGGGTTCCCCTGGAAGCCTAATGTTGAGCCTAGATCTGTTGGCGTGTTAATGCTGTGAACCCTTCCATTTTATATTGTGTGTGTGTGTGTGTGTGTGTGTGTGTATAAAAAACCATATATCCTAAAGACGCCACAGGCTGCATTGACCTTCATTCTAAGGAAACTGAACTCTGGGAACCTGCAGCCCTCCAGATGTTTTGGCCTGCAACTCCCATGATCCCTAGCTAACAGGACCAGTGGTCAGGGATGGTGGGAATAGTAGTCCAAAACATCTGGAGGGCCGAAGGTTGGGGATGCCTGATCTAGTATATTAGGGGAAATTGCTTTGCAAAAATGCACATGCTAGACAAAATTTCATTTTAAAATGTGTATTTTAAGGAGGAAAAATGCTGGTTAATTTTGATGAGGAGGTTTTGTGTTTAATGCAAATTGTAGTCAAAATGTGGAGAACTGACTCTGAAGTTGGGAAAATGAGAAACCGAAATGGACAGATTGGCCCATCCATCGCTACTTGAGGCCTGGATCACTGACTCTCTGCATCCTCCCTCTGTTTGCTGGCATACTCTACCCTTTCCACGACTGGCCTGTGTCATATGTAGCTAATCAGCGGTGCTGCGGAGAAGCAGGAATGATAAACTGTTTTTACTATTATTATTTTAAAAAATTCAATCAAGTTAGTGGAGAACATTGGAAACAGCTGTAGGACTGAGTCTTGGAGCTTACTTGAAGTGGAAGTGGGGTGGCTAAGGCATCTTTGAGCCCTCATTGATGGAGTCACTTGTGTCAGGCAGCCTGACAAAGAGAGAGCCTGCACTTTCTCAACAGTACAGAGGATGGCAGGACAATGTTCGGTTGATTTGAAATGTCCAGGAATTGTAGCAATGATCATTTTTCTTCTGGTCACAAACTGGCACTAAACACATGCAGACACAGCCTTTTAAGCAGAGAAACGGCTCATGAAACAGAGGGCTTGGTTGCAAATCAGGAAGAGACCAAGTTGCAAAGGAAGGTCCTGGTTTGAATCTTGCCTCCATCGTGACTCACAAGGTAGTTTGTTTACTTATTTAGCTATTTGTAGAAGTATTTCTGTACCTCCTTATGACAAAATGCCAGGGCAGTGCGTAACGTTGAAACAAGAAGCACCGTTTGAAAAGCAGAAACAGAAGCAAAACTGCAGGCGATCATTATCAAGGTGACCGGCTAATCAAAATATCATATCAAATCAATCTTTATTATGGTCCAGAGACCCAACAAATCATTACAAAGCAATGCACAATTCAGACGGCCTACCTCCAGGTTAAACAAGCATTTTGTTCAAAAGATAGGGATCATTGATTCTTGCAACCACCGATAAAAACTTCGCCACTGCTAATGTTCTAGCGTTTGTCCTGTCTTCCAATAGGAACCTGACATAGTGAGCCTCTGATTTTCCCGGGAAAGGTACCAGCAAGGGTAGTATCAGTTCAGCCCTGGCTTGCTCGTATTTTGCACAGTGCTGCAAAATATGTTTTATGGAATCGACGTCTTGAGCACACGAGCAAAGTCTGTCCTGGTAGGGAACTCCTCTCAACCTGCCACCCAGCACTGCAGAAGGAAAGATGTTTAGTCTGGCTTTGAAAAGCCTTCAATAATTCGGTACTGTCAGGTTTTTAATGTAAGATCTTAAGTTAAAGACATGCCCATATTGTAAAAAATAAACATCTGCAAAGGACAGTTGGCATAAAAACGGTATTCAAGGGATGTCAGAAAGTAAATAGTGAGGATGCCTGATAAATCTCTGCTGGAAGAGTGGGCTACAGCAGGGGTTCCCAATTGGTAAGCCACCCAGGGGGTCTGTGGCACCATTCATGTAACAAAAACTATAATTGAGGTATCAACATTTTCAAAAGTATGGGGTACATGGGTTGGCTTTTCAAAAACAGGGGGCCTGGAGTACTTGGGAGCCACTGTTGTACAGTGTGGGAGTGGTGGTTGAGGCCATTCGGGCATCTGTGACACAGGGAACAACTAATAGTGGATTCTCTCAGTGATGGAGTTGGGCTCAAGCAGTCCTTAAGATTCCCTGGGTCCAAGTTGTGGAGGGCTTTGTATATCAATGCATGGGCTCTGCCAGTGAACCTCCCCTGAAAAAAACAAAGAAGCCAAGGAACCCAAAGCAGTTAATGAAATGCATATGAAAATTGGTTAATGTAGGGGTAGCCAAAGTGGTGCCCTCCAGCTATTTAATGTTTGATGCATTGCAGTATTTTAATATTTTGTTGGAAGCTGCCCAGAGTGGCTGGGGAAGCCCAGCCAGATGGGGGGGGGGGATAAATAAATAAATAAATAAATAAATAAATAAATAAAATTATTATTATTATTATTATTATTATTATTATTATTATTATTATTGGCTAGCACCCATTAGGGCAGAAGGCAGGGAGGTGTTAGAGCCAAATGACAGGCAGAGCCACCCCCTGAGAGGTTATAAATAAGAAGGCTTGTAGGTGGTTATGGATATAACAGCAGCAGCAGCAGCAACAACAACAACTTGTTATTTATACCCCACCCATCTGGCTGGGTTTCCCCAGCCACTCTGGGCGGTTCCCAATAGAATATTAAAAACACAATAAATACATCAAACATTAAACATTAAAAAGTTCCCTAAACAGGGCTTCCTTCAGATGTTTTCTAAAAGTCAGGTAGTTGTTTATTTCCTTGATAGGCGGGTGTTCCATAGGGTGGGCGCCACTACTAAGAAGGCCCTCTGCCTGGTTCCCTCTAACCTCATTTCTCGCAAACTGCCAGAAGGCCCTCAGCACTGGACCTCAGTGTCTGGGCTGAACGATGGGGGTGGAGACTCTCCTTCAGGTATATATAGGTACATTGGTATAGGAACTCAGGAAGGATTTGTGAGAGCCGTGTGGTCTGAGCTGGGGGCAAACCAGCTTCGCCTCTTCACACTCTGTGCTTCTCAGTAGACTAAAGAGGAACAAAGGCTTGATTACCTAGTCCCTCCCATGGTGAGCTAAGCCTGGCAGGACAGCTTATTCTATGATCTTAACCCCTTCATACATTCATGTTGGTTATATGAGGCTGGTTAGCCCACACGGCTCCCACCATCCCTGACCGTTAGCCATGCAGGCTGGGACTGATGGAAGTTGGAGTCCACTGACATCCTGAGGGTACCACATTGTCTTCCCTTGATCTAGTCCCCATGTTGTCCTCTCTGGGACAGCAGTGGCTCTTCATGGTAGCAGATAAGAGCCCTTTCCCAGTCATGCAACTTGAGAACCCATAACTTGAGATGGCAGGGATTGAACTTTTGGCCTCATGTGAGGAAAACAAAGATGCTTTATGGGCCCCTTTATGGTCTTTTGACTTGGAGCCCTCCTTGTCCCTTGGCTCAGTAAACTCAGCAAATGCCCTCCCAAAAGACACACGACACTCTACAAGCTCTGCTTGATAGATTCATGGGCAACAGATTGACTAGTTACTGTCAACCTCGTTCCATTACACATATGTGTGTTGGGGGTTGTTTTTGTTACTATAGTATGCATTTTGTGTCTGTATATTGTAAACCGCCCTGTGATTCTCTGATAAAGGGCAATATAGAAATTTAATAAATAATAATACTAACCATATACCAGCAGATATGCAGCCATGCTGGCATTGACTTGGAAAATGTATGTTTGTGTGTAAAGCACTATAAAACAAAGTAAAAGGTAAAGGACCCCTGGACAGTTACGTCCAGTCAAAGGCAACCATGGGGTTGCGGCACTCATCTTGCTTTCAGGCCGAGGGAGCTGGCGTTTGTCCACAGACAGCTTTCCAGGTCATGTGGCCAGCATGACTAAATTGCTTCTGGCGCAATGGAACACCGTGACAGAAACCACAGCCCATGGAAACGCCACTCACCTTCCCACTGCAGTAGTACCTATTTATCTGCTTGCGCTGGTGTGCTTTTGAACTGCTAGGTAGGCAGGAGCTGGGACAGAACAATGGGAGCTCAGCCTGCCGTGGGGATTTGATCCACCGACCTTCTGATTGGCAAGCCCAAGAGGCTCAGTGGTTTAGACCGCAGCGCCACCCGATGCCACATTAAACAGCCATAGCTTCCTCCAAGTAATTGTGGGAGCTGTAGTTTGTTAAAGGTACTGGGAGTTGTAAGAAGATCCCCTATTCCCTTCCCAGAGCTCTCACTTGTCTGAATATTCAAGCCCATTCCTGCTACCAGGAGGGGACCAGGAAGACCTAGAAACGTCAGGTCAGCCCTGGTGTCTTGCCAACCCTATAAGTTCATATCTGGTCTTCAGTTGAAGACCAGTTGAAGTGTCAGATGTTAGAAATGATCCTAGGCCCAAGAAAACCCAAGTACTTTGTGGGCTTTGTCAATAACCCCTCTCTATACACAATACACAATAATACTCTTTAACGGTTTGCAATGCGGAGGTCCCTTTCCGGTCTCTACACAATAAGCAGACTGAGAACCAATCTTTCTGTAAGTCAAGAGAACCGGAGAGCAAATGATTAGCAAAGATGAGGGTTTCAGATTTCGAGGTGTTATTAAACCTAACAGAGTGAGGAAAGAAGGAATTTTCATAATTATAAAACTGCCTTGGCACTGTCCTTTTGCGGCTGGCTTCCTATCTGTACGATCTTGCGCAAGTCCCAATCGGAGACAAAATAAAGAACAGTCTCCAAACACTGACAGAGGCGCCTTTAGGGGAACAGACACACCTCAGCCAGGCAAAGAAATGGCTTGCCTTTTTGACTTAATTAAACCCACGGATATCGATCTGCCTGGATCTGATTTCATAGTATGTATGAGACACTGAGTGTGCATGCTTATATATATATATATATATATATATATATATATATATATATATGTATGTATGTATCATCTCCGTTGACAGAAAGATGAAATGCGTTTCCATTTCTTGCAAATCATCTGTGTCTCTACAAGGCCCTTCTCTGTTTGGAATCAGTCCAGCTACACAGACATAAATAAACATTGATTTGGGGACAGGATTAATAATGCTTTGCTGTAAGATCTATTTATTCTTTTGCACATATGTCCCACCCAAGAATAGGAAGGGGGGGCCTCACATTCTATGTGGGGGCCCCATTGTGTTTGTTCTGGAAACTGCTGTTAGCGCAGAATGCTGCACCCAACTGTGGATGGAATGGAGATTCTGTCTGCATGGAATGTCCCTGTTCAAAGATATGCAATGGGTGCCCATTTATTACCGGGCCAGCTCCAAGATGGTAATATACTAATAGTAAAGGGACGCAGGTGGCGCTGTGGGTTAAACCACAGAGCCTAGGACTTGCCGATCAGAAGGTTGGTGGTTTGAATCCCTGCGACGGGGTGAGCTCCCATTGCTCGGTCCCTGCTCCTGCCAACCTAGCAGTTCGAAAGCACATCAAAGTTCAAGTAGATAAATAGGTACTGCTCCAGCAGGAAGGTAAACGGCGTTTCCGTGCGCTGCTCTGGTTCACCAGAAGCAGCTTAGTCATGCTGGCCACATGACATGGAAGCTGCACGCCGGCTCCTTCAGCCAATAAAGCGAGATGAGCACCGCAACCCCAGAGTCGGCCATGACTGGACCTAATGGTCAGGGGTCCCTTTACCTTTACCTTTAAACATTAACAGCGATTAACTGCTTGGGACCTGTTTACTTGCAGGATCACCTTACCCATATGTGCCCACTTGGCTGCTTTGACCTGCTGAACTGGCAGCTTTACAGGTGCCACATAATATTTCTTCCATACTTGTAAGAACTCTGTACTTTAGGGTGACTGAACTTCAGAACTCCCTGCCTATTGACTTCAGACAGGGGCCTTCACTGTACAATTTCTGGTGCCTGCTTAAGACTTTTTTTGTTTAGGCAAGCCAGTCTAAACATGTGAAGCTTTCTTCTTAGCATCAGATGTTAAGGAAATTAAACAACTATCTGACTTTTAGAAGACATCTGAAAGCAGTCCTGTTTGGGGAAGTGTGTAATGTTTGATGTTTTATCACTTTAACAACAACAACAACAACAACAACAACAATAATAATATTCTGTTGGGAGCTGCCCAGAGTGGCTGGGAAACCCTGCCAAATGGGCTGGGTATAAATAATAATATATTATTATTATTATTATTATTATTAGTAGTAGTAGTAGTAGTAGTAGTAGTATTACAGTGGTACCTCGGGTTACATACGCTTCAGGTTACAGACTCCGCTAGCCCAGAAATAGTGCTTCAGGTTAAGAACTTTGCTTCAAGATGAGAACAGAAATCGTGCTCTGGTGGCACGGCAGTAGCTGGAGGCCACATTAGCTAAAGTGGTGCTTCAGGTTAAGAACAGTTTCAGGTTAAGAATGGACCTCCGGAACGAATTAAGTACTTAACCCGAGGTACCACTGTATATAGATGAACCCTTGGCCTGATTCAGCAATATGTACAGATTCTGTTTGGGAATTATTATTATTATTATTATTATTATTATTATTATTATTATTAATTATCTGGCCTTCACCCTAAGGCATAGAGGAGAGGACCTTCTTTTGAGTCAGAGCAAAAGGAACAGTGCATGAAGACGGAACCACTGGTGTACCCCAGCTTTCCTCAGCCTGGTTGCCTCTAAGCGCTTGGAATTCCAATTCCCATCATCCCTGGCTTGGCGCTGATGGGAGTTGTAGTCCCTAATGTCTGGAGAGCACCCGGTTGTGCAAGGCGGGATTATAGCGCTGGAGCATATGATCAGCAGGGAACAAGCTGCTCAGCTTTCTGTCTCCAGCACTTACGTCTGGGTCAAAGGAGAAGCTGGCACAGCTTACCGTAAACCCAGCAAACCAGATTATAAAACTAGCTAAGCACAGCAGGAAGCACGAGCTTCTCTCTCCCCCCCCCCCGCCCTCCACGATGCACCACCTGTCTCACGATGCCTGCGGGATAGGCAATTGCAGCTCTCCCCCCCCCCCCGCCTGAGGCGCGACAAGGTGAAAGGCAAATTGGGCCACGTCGTAAGACACAAGGGATGCTGTTTAGTTTGGCTGTTGCTTCATCTGCATGGGATTCCTGACAGGTACTCTCATGCTCTTTGCTCATGTAATTTTATTATTTTCTGCAGGGTGGGAGGAGGTACGGTAATAAGCAATTAATTTTAATTAAAAGATTGGCTGTGTGGTGGAGGGGGTCTGATGCGCGAGCGCTGGGGGTGAGGAATTGCAGGTAATTTCGAGTTGTTTGCCTTGGCTTGTTTCCCTGTGCTATTTCAGCTAATTGTCATTATTTAGTCATTTGTTGCTACGGCGACAGCAGATCACTTCAGGTTGCCAAGTCTCTTAGTACAGGCTCAAACAAGGCACTTGAGGCGGAGGGGGGGCTGCGATATTTCTCTTTCCCCTCCAGCTTGCCAAAGAAACCTGAGGCCCTGCGTATTGGGAAATCCTCCAACCTTCCCTTCTTGAGAGCTAACTCCTCGCCCTCTGCGACTCCTGGAAAGTTACAAGTTCCAGAACTGAGACCCCAAATTGCCAAAGAGCAGCCAGGCCATCCCATTTTAATGGAACATGGGGATATTCATTTGAGGGGTGTGTCTGCAGCCCTCCAGATGTGGTCGGACTCCAACTCCCATCACCCCCAGCCAGCTCAGCCAATGGTCAGGGGCAAGGGGAGTCATAAACCAACATCTGGAGGCCTTGCTTTACCCAGACTTAGTCTTCATCAGCGTTGGGGAAGCTTGGGCCCTCCAGATGTTACTGGACTACCCCTCCCATCAACCCTAACCAGCCTGGCCAATACTCTCATCTAATAGGCCAAAGATTCTCAACCCCTTATCCAGATGTTGGTTGGGGGGTTCTTATGTGTACACCCCCATATAGCCCACCCCTACTGGTATTCAGATGGACATTTCCCCATTGCAAGGAAAATAAGAGGAAATTCATCACCAGGAAGAAGGATAATATTAATAATAATAATAAATTTTTATGTATACCCCACCCTTCCCAGTTCAGAAAACTGGGCTCAGGGTGGCTAACAACAAATTTAAAACATTTAATTGTGATACAACAAAAAACAGCACAAAATACAGTATAAAAGCATGAATAACAATAAATTCAAACCAGGTATGTTGTCTGGCAGATTCTAATTTATGTGTATCAAGGTAGAAATAAGTTTCAGCATCGTCAAGAGGCATGTGACCAGGAAAATTGTGCGCCTGCTCTTTCTTTACAGGCAACTTCAAGGCCCACTTTCACATTTATTTATAAACTTGACTCGGACCAGAAAGCCCTTCAAATATAGGGCTGTACTCTGCAAAGTACGACAGGTGAGATGAGACAATTCCATAGCCTTATCAAGGGCTGTTGGCCATGACCATCCCCTCCAACATTCCTCAGATGAAAACAGGGACATTTCTCACTCCCCCACAATTGTCGTTCCTTGATTCCTTGACCCGCCCCCCCCCCGCAAGAGGATTTCTTCTCAGAATAACGGCAAGTACCACTGTCACTACACCAATGGGACATAGCACACACATCCTCCGCCGTCCTGAGCAAACCCCTTAATCCGAATTTTATTTTATTCCTTGGTAGATTTACAAAAAGGAAAAAGGAAAGAAAAACACACATCAGTACATAAATCTTAGTGCTTTAGTCCTTTTTCATGATGCATCCATGATGCTTTTGTACTCATCACGGTATGGGGTTGCTTATACACAATTCGATGTGGCTTTCGATACTGTTTGAACCTGAGCATTTTTCAGGGACAGACTTGCTCCTTCGTTTCCCATCAGTGCATGCCCTGTAGCTTCCTGCTGAAATCCTGTAACGTTTTGCACCACAAATGCCATCTTCTTGATGTTTTGCCCTGCTTTTGTTGAGCTCTAGTGCAATAGTGCCCCGAGTACAATAGTAATTGGGGAAGCACCACAGAAACCTGAGGCCCTGTGTATTAGGAAATCATCCAATCTTCCCTTCTTGAGAGTTAACTCCTTGCCCTCTGCGACTCCTAGGTAAAGGGACCCCTGACCATTAGGTCCAGTCGTGGCCGACTCTGGGGTTGCGGCGCTCATCTCACTTTATTGGCCGAGGGAGCTGGCATACAGCTTCCCGGTCATGTGGCCAGCATGATTAAGCCGCTTCTGGCAAACCAGAGCAGTGCACGGAAATGCCATTTACCTTCCCGCTGGAGTGGTACCTATTTATCTACTTGCACTTGACGTGCTTTCGAACTGCTAGGTTGGCAGGAGCAGGGACCGAGCAACGGGAGCTCACCTTCGCGGGGATTCGAACCACCAACCTTCTCATCGGCAAGTCCTAGGCTCTGTGGTTTAACCCACAGCGCCACCTAGACTGAGCAACAAAGCAGAAGCAACAAAGCTGAATGATGTTGGGATGGTGCAATAGAAATCCCAAACCCATGAACTATTATTGCATCCATTACATGTTGCAAAATATAGCCACAAATACAAACAACAACCCTCCAGTCTGGAAAGGCCATTCTGGGTGAGATCAGCCTTTCCTGGCTTAATGCTCTCCAACTGCTTTATGCTACAACTCCCTTTATATCTGACCATAGGCTGTGCTGCCTGGATCTGATGGGAGTTGTAATTCAACAACACTAAAGTGTGTCAGGTTGGGGGAAGGCTGGACAAGATACGTCTTTGGTTGGATCCTCCATACATAGCTCCTGCATTCTAAAAATGCTCATATCGTTTTCTTACTTCTGAATCAATGCACAGTAGCTTTGAGGCAGCACCATACTTTTGTAAACTGCTATAATTATGCAGCTGGGGTTTATATGGGTCTAATTCCAGCCATTCAGATGTGTGTGGAGAGACCATTGCCCAGAGCACAGGCTCAGAAAAAGCTTGCTGTGACGTTCTGCGAAGCTCAGCCGAGAGTTGCATTTTTGTTGTTGTTGTTTGAAGGAAAATGACGACATTCGCAAAGGTGCTGCTTTAAATGGAAAAGAACCCCAGAGAGTTATAATTAGCGTCTGCTTGTTTTACTACCAATTAAGTTTTTTTTAAAGGAAAAAAGCAACACAGCTCCTAGCTTATAAAAAGACATCTGGGCTGTAAAGCTGTTGATATTTGCTATCATTGCCTTTGCCCTGTTTGCAGCTGGAACACCAGTGGGGCTTTAGTTTCATTCTGCAGTTCTCCAACTGCTTTCCTCTAAGTAATTCCATAAGCTTCATTGTGGCTACTCTGAAGTCAGTGGCTTGAGACACTTGCATGCTTTGGTGGGGGTAGATTTCTGCATTGCAGGGTGCTAGAACTACATAGCCCATAGGATCCCTTCCAACAATACAGTTCTATTATTCTGTTATTCTACCTCATTTCCTTACATTACATTACGCTGGCTTTTACTGTGTGTTATGATGCTTTTGGCTACAGTTGCTTTCAAACTGTCTCATTGCTGGCTTCTATTGTTTCCTTTCCTTTTTACATAGCTGTTTTTGTTGTGTTGTGCTTTAATATTTTGTAAGCTGCTTTGTACTATAGGAGGAAAGGTTGGGTATAAACACTTAACAAGCAATCAAGCACGCTCTTTGCTGTCTGCTGACTTTCATCACTAGAGGCCGCTGCAGTGCCTGAGCAAAGAGACAGGGACATGTTTGAACCTAGCGAGAGACCAGCAGCTAAATGGGTTTTGCAGGCGAAGTGGTGGAGGACGTTGCTTCAGGGTAACGGCATCGAGAATTTCACAGATCAAAATGCAGACGTTGCTTTGTTACTGTAAACCCCTTTCTCATTGCCCAAGCCCCACATTATAATACATTAGAACAGCCATCCCTAATATAGTTCCCCTTTCTGTGGCCTTATCCAGACCTACTTTTGTGCCATGTTTCTAGGCACAAGTCTGTGCTTTAAAGCTCTGTGTGCAAGTGCTTTTTTACATATAGCTCCACCACTTACCCCGCAAAAACCCACTCTTTACTGCAGAATTGGAACAAACAGCAATCCGCAGAACACCCTCATTACCATCTGTTCCGATTCAGCATTAAAGAGCAGGTTTTCTTGGGGAAAGAGGCAGGGAAAAGAAAGAGAAAAAAAAACTCATACCAGAAAAGCAAGGGGAAATGTATGTGTGGATGAACCCTGTGTTTTTGGACTCCCATCTCCCATCTTCCCTGATCATTGGCTATGTTTGCTGCAGGCGATGGAAGTTGCAGTCTGTCAATGTATGAAAGCCACAGGTTGGGGAAGTGTAATGTGGCCTTCTAGGCCTCTCCATATTGTAGCACCCTGCTTGTGGTTAACGCTTAGCTGGAATGAAATATTCAACGCAGCAATAGAGAAATTAAAATAGTAATTTATTTGTCAGACAAATAAATAAGAGGCACAGTGGTACATGGTTACCAAGCTCTGGCCTGGCCTCCTGCCATTCTGGCCAGCACTTATATTCCCTTAATCCAGCCCCCTTTGCTCCTCCTGTGGCTGCCTCTGTCCAATCAGCCTGGTTGAAATTCCTATTGGCTGTTTGGTAGAACCAATCACAAAAGATACACCCACAAAAGATACACCCACTTCCTTGCCCTTATAAGGGAGACAAAGAGCTATATATATGACATATAAGTAATAATATATCTTACATGGAATCTTAATTACCAGCTCACCTCTTGCCCTCCTTGCCCTATTGCCTTCTAAAACAAATGGTTAATCTTACATTTTTATGTTCAACAGATGTCAAGGATCTTGAGTTTCACATCAGCATTGAAAGATTTCCTTCATTTAAGGTTTCTAAACAAATGCCTGACAACTATATATCAAGACTGCTTGGATGGCGTCTTCTGTCTGGCAGGGGGGCTAGGCTCATTTGCCCCTCTGGTCTCCTATTGCAATATGACTCTATGAAATAAGAATCTAGCATTTCTTAAATCCTTTGCATAATTACATTTAAGCCAATATATTTAAGCTAATATATTTCATACATTTATCATAGGTAGCCTCTTAAAAGAATAAAGCTTTTCAAAGTAAAAAGGAAGAAACTCAGTAAAACACAGCTTTTAAAAAGAAACCTCTTCAGTGTACACCTCCCCCTTTCCCCCTCCTTTCCCAGCCAGCTAGATGCTTCTCCCATTAGCTCTTGGCCTGTCAACCTTAGGAAGAAGATATGGCTCATTTTACTGGGAGGCAAATGGTATTATTTTCCCCATTCCTAATGGTGTTTTCTCAGCCTTTTTTATCTTCTGTATCATGTAGGATCAGTGTCCTCGCTCTCAGCCTTTAATTTCCTCTTTTTATGACTTTGAGAATTGTTTTTCTACTATAAATCAATGGGGCCCCCTTGTCTTAGGAGAATGGCCAAGGTTTTCTCTGCCTGGCATGAAACATTTGAAAATCTAAGCCCATTTAATTTAGGAACCTGATCAAGATATAAGCCAATATAAGTCTTGATTAAAAATGCAGTCTATATTCAGATGCCACAATATGGCCCCTGGAACTCTCAGAATATAACTTTTAGGAATTATAGGAAATGAAATAAATAGAAAGGATTGTAAACTTTTCCAATATGCAGTAACAGCAGCAAGAATATTACTGGCCCAGAAATGGAAACAGGAGTAAGTACCAACATTGGAGGAGTGGAGAATGAAGCTGACGGACTATGCAGAACTTGATAAATTGACAGGGAAGACCAGATATCTACGAGATCAAAAGTTTATCGAGGACTGGGGAAAGCTAGCGGAGTATTGGGAATGTATAAGTGATAATGAAATAATGTTAGTGGCATTTAAAGAAGCTCTGTAAAAACCTAAGAAATATTGTAAGACAGGAAAACAGGTGTGGAAGGGTATGTTAAAAGGCAATAGTAAATTTAGGAAATGTGTAATTAAAAAGTTTAATTTGGATGATTGTCAGAGAGGCTGAGGGAAGTCCAAAAATGAGAAGATTTGTCAAAGTCGTAATGTGGTACGATATGTATTTTTCTTGATGAAAATTAATAAAATATTATTATTATATATAAAAAAGAATTCTCAGAATATTTGTTCCTCTAACGTCCTTTACTGTCACTGGCTCTCCAGCAGCGGCTGTCACTGGCTGAGAATTATTAAGTCCCCTGATCAGCCAGGGCCCCAGTCTAGACTTGGCTCCTCATTCTTGTTATTCACTTTTATAAAAATAAATATTCTTTGCAAAATTGCTAACTTGAGTAAATAGCATCACGTTTAGTTTGGCTCTAATTCTCATCCAGAATAGATGCCGCTCTCAGCTGCGTCATATGCTGGTAGCACTTTGGCATGCTGTGCTGCCATTTTGAGTGAAGAGGGAGAGAGGAATGTATCACAAAGCTAGTTTGCTTCCTTGGGAAAGGGGCGCAGCTCAGGAGCAGAGCATGTGCTCTGCATGCAGAAGGGCCCAGGTTCAATCACTGGCATCTCCAAACAGGGCTGGAATCCTTCCTGGAATCCTGGACAGCCTCTGCCAGTCACTGCAGACAATACTGACCAATCACCTGGCTCGGTATAAGGCAGCATCTGATGTTCCTATTGGTGCTTCTGAGCTGTCCCTATTTTGGAGTGGGATTCAATCACAGAATGGCAAATTCAGGCTTGTGCAATAGGTCAAACCCACTGCCCCAAAAGATAGGACTTTGTTACAATAAGGAAAGTAAGGGGGCGGGAATGCATCAGAAAGTGTGGGATACCACTTGCAAGGTTGTCTAATCTCCCCACAAACAGGGGCAGATCTACTATGAAACAATTGAAGCTTAAACTTCAGGGCCCTTAATCCCAGAGGGGCCCCAGAAGCAACTTTAGTTCATGTTGCTTAAAAGTTTGGGGTCTAGCAGACCAAATATGAGTTGTAGAACTCAAATTGGTGTGTGTGTGTGTGTGTGTGTGTGTGTGTGTGTGTGTGTGTGTGTTTCAACAGTCTCAAAGTCTGAGAGTCAGTAGCACAGATGTTGCACAGGTTTGGTGATCAGTTGTAGGACAACTCCATTGGAGAAGATGACAGCAGTTACTCAGACCTTGTTGCTGGTTGCAAAGTTCAGCTTCAAAAATGTAGGCCCACCAGAATGCCTGCTTATTAAAAAGACATTATCTAGCCTTCCTCTAAGCAAATCAATATGAATGCTCAATAAACAGGAAGCACCCTATGCTCCCTCAGGAGGGCGTTTTCCCTGAAGTCATGGCGTTCTCTATGCCTCCACTGGTATTCCCAACTTTCTCCTCCACCCTGCTGCTGTTAAGACCCACCAACGAATATTTCTGACTCAGAAAACCCAGCTCTCTTTCCCCAGCTGTTCCAATCCTGGCACGGCACACCAAGTGACTTCATTTCCCGTGAGGCTCTGCTTCTGCCATTGGAGCTCCTCTGTACGTAGCAACGAGTTCCACAACAAGAGGAGCTCAACATGGGACCAGTCAATGGAGTCACCTGCCAGGTTTGGAAGGAGCCTGCGTGTAAACAGCGAGAGTTGCACGCTTGAGATCTGCCGCAGACCCCTCTTTCTCAAGCTCAAGAGTTTCCTCCTGGCCCAGCCTCTCGACAAAAGCGCATGACTTACAGTTACATCGGTCCCCGCAGAATAGTTAATGCAGTTATTACTCTCTGGCTCCAGGAAAGGAAGATTGAGCACCACACGAGGAAGGTCCAAGTTATCCTTCAATACGTGGGACTTGTGTATGTTTTTCAACTTGGAAATGTAAGGCTAGCAGTTGGACAGGTGCCCTGAGAGGCCAGCGATGGAGAGAGCTGGATAGATCAGCCAGATATTCTCATCATGGTAATAAAATAGGGGTTCTAATAAGCAGTTGATTCAGAGTAACGGAGGCCACCAGGGAATGGACAGAAGTGCAGAATGAGGGCATAAAAAGAGCCCAGTTAGCTAAAGGTAAAGGGACCCCTGACCATTAGGTCCAGTCGTGGATGACTCTGGGGTTGCGGCTCTCATCTCGCTTTGTTGGCTGAGGGAGCCGGCGTACAGCTTCCGGGTCATGTGGCCAGCATGACTAAGCCGCTTCTGGTGAACCAGAGCAGTGCACAGAAACACCATTTACCTTCCCACCGGAGTGGTACTTATTTATGTACTTGCACTTTGACGTGCTTTTGAACTGCTAGGTTGGCAGGAGCAGGGACTGAGCAACAGGAGCTCACCCCGTTGCGGGGATTCAATCCGCCGACCTTCTGATCGGCAAGCCCAAGGCTCAGTGGTCTAGAAAGCAGAATGTGGTCTAGAAAGCACTCTCCTCACCTGTGATTCCTGGCAACTGGTATGCAGCACAGAGGGATGTTGTCTCCCACAGTGGAGGAATGAGCATGAGGACCCCTGGACTCCGTGGAGGTGATTTACCACATGTTGAATAAAGACATGCTGCTACCTAGAGAGGGGAATCCATGTAAGACCAGTTAGTCCAGAGACTAAAACGACCTAAATGCAGAGAGGTGAGACTGTCTTACCATCCTTCTGTACCCCACAGAAACACCTCTGGGCTGCAGAAGGCTCGGTTCAAGGTTATTCTTGATGTTGAGTCCATTCACACACACACAACTGCCATGCAGTGACTCATGGCTCAATGTGTCTCCTGCCTCTGTAGAAATGCATTGCGTCCAAGGAGAGGTGAAGCGCTGCATGCGATACCCAAATGCTGCCTGTGGTGTTTCAGGTGTGCTGGCAGTTCCACATGTGCAAATCATCAACATACAACATTACAATTGTGGAATGGAGAATGTACAAGCATGGACTCACCTTTAGAGTCAAAGTAGACTGGGGAGAGGTCCATGACTAGAACTTCTTTTTTTCATCGCTTAAAGGCTCTCGTAGTGGGAGGGGGAAAACTGTGTTTGACTAGGACTGGTGTACTGGTGTACTGGGGATCTTTGCCCCTCCATCATTTCCCCATCTGAAATCTGCCCTCTGAAGCTGCTACTGTGCTTGTTTCAAGGGAGGGGTGTCTGGGGCTACAATGTCAGTATGAAATGGGGGAAATATTTTTCCTTGGGGATGGGAGCTAATGGCAACTGGGGAGGGGGGTTTCTAATAGGGCTAATCATGAGAGCTGCATGGCTCCGATCAAATGTGCCTTCCCAGTTTATTTCAAGGCAGCGAGATCAGAGAGAAGATAGCTTGCAAAATTCATCCAGCTCTGCATTTATGCAAAACTGATGATGTGGATGCTTCTCCCTTGACTGGGAGTGGGTGTGGATGTCGCAGTGACATCGTCTGTCTGTTTACGGCATTGATGGGTTCCTATTTGTGGTACGATGCCCTGCAGTGATGCTGGATTCCAAATCTGCCCAAATTACAAATCCAAGTAATTTCATTTATTATGCCTCTCCACTGGATTCCTGCGGGCTTGCTGACTAACAGCTGAAAGTGTGAACTGGCTCCATCAAAAAGCTTTTGCATATTGCCTCTGGGGCAATATGACTGGTGGCCAGCGGCGTAGCGTGGGTTGTCAGCACCCGGGGCAAGGCAAGTAATTTGCGCCCCCTAACCTGGGGCAAGGCAAGTAATTTGCACCCCTAACCTGGGGCAAGGCAAGTAATTTGCACCCCTAACCTGCCGCCGCTGCCAGCTTCTTCTTGCTGCTGCCTGGGCTGCTGCCATGGGGCTCTGCTACAGCCTGCGCCCGAGGCTCTTCAGCGACTCTGGAGGCGGCGAGCGCCCCCCCCCAGATGTTGCACCCGGTGCGGCCGGCCCCTCCTGCACCCCCCACGCTACGCCACTGCTGGTGGCCCACCATTCATATTTGTGAGTCCCAACTCGACGCTGCTGTCATAGACCTCTGTGAAGCTGATTTTAAAGCAGATTTGGAACTGCTCTCCCAAGATCAAACTACCAGGGACCCCTCAACATGGTGCCACCCACAGACCCTACCTGGCACTAATCTGCACCATCGCCTGGCACTGCTGCATGCTGCCGTCATCATAAGCTGCCACCAGGTGGGCAAAGGCTGTTTGCTGCTGCCAGTGGTGCCTTTGAATGGGAGCCAAGATAGCGCTTGACTTTGATCTGCAGCTGGCCCTCACCATATTAGATTACTGAAATTGCAGTGCCTGACACAACTGATGGGACAAGTCACAGCAGGGAGGGCTGTAGGAATTCTGAGCAGGGTCAGTTTAGCAATGGGCCCTTCTGAGCAACCGGGACTTTGCCAGGTGTCCCGCTACATCCATCCCTGACATCAGCCCTCCTGATGTTGGACTCCAACTCCCATCAGTCTCAGCCAGCACAGCCAATGGCCAGGTGATTATGAGAATTGTAGTCCAACAGCATTTGGACTACACCCCCAACCTAAAGGCTGCACAGCTCCAACTCGCCCAAGACATCCAAACGCAATCATGCTAACAAGGCTCTCCTGCACACCGTGCAGAGGACAACCCAAACTGCCCACCCGGCGTGTGCCTGTCAGCTTTGTGAAAACTGGCAGGAGCAAAGAGCAAAAGCTATTTAGCATTTTGCGTTCGAAATGTCGATGGCTCTGACAGACCCAGAGGAGGGACCTGCCCTCACCACCAGGATCAGCACCCGCCACACACTCAAAAATATAACGATAATCCTTTAGCAGGTTAGAACTGCGCTTTAATTGGAATAATGACCAAGCTGACACACCTGATGCTAAAATCCCCAAATAACTGTTGCCTCCGGAGGGCTTTTTGGATTAAGAACCAACTGGGATAGGAAAAATGAAATAAAATAATAATTGCTGACAAGTTCTTCTTGGAGGGAGGTTGAGCAGACACTGAGTTTGCTAAGTGCATCTTGCAAGGATTGCCAGTCAAATACCTACACTGCTATTGTACTGCTCCTGCTCCTAACTGGGGGCCACCTTATGCTCGTGCAAGTGGTTTTACAGGCCTTCGGTTGCTTCATTTCTGCGCAAGGGACTGTCTGTGATTGTGCTAAGCAGTCTAAACTTTATATGGTCAAAAGTTGGCAAGGGACTTTATTCTAGTTCATCTGGAGATGGGTGGGAATACAGTGGATCAGCCTGTTTTCTGCTTTTCATGACTTTGGAACCAGAAGGCAGAGGTTTATCTCTGATCTTAGTGCTGTGGGATCTGAGATAAAGCTGTTCCTGCTCCCACGACTTGAACTTTTAATCACCTGCTATCATATTGACCTGCAGAGACCTGTCACAAAGGTCCATGGAAGCAGAGCCAGCCTCTGGCCAGCTCCAGCTCCACTGCACCTCAAAGTATACTACTTCAACATGTGACAATTTATGGATTTATGCCCCAAAATCTCATCCTGACAGCATCATTGCTAGCTCAGTATGGTCTACACTGGTAGAAACTAGCATTTCAGACAAAGGTGTTTCCCTGTCTTACCTGGGGGGGGGGCAGGGATTGAACTCAGGACTGGATGTATGCAAATGCATGCAATCTGCCACTTTTAATGTCTTTTTGCTTGCAGTGGCATAGTGTGGGTTGCCAGTGCTCAGGGCTGTGCAGAGCTGAGGGGGGGGGGGAGAAACAGACAGAATACTCATGCACATTCCACTGCCTAATGGTGTCCATGCCACCCAGGAAATTGTAGTCACAGAGATAAGAAACGAAGAGCCATTCCATTGTCTGGAGAGGTCACTTCCTGGTTAGCACAAGGAAGCCATTTTCAATGGAGACCAGCGATAGCAGCATGCAGCTGTTTTCAGGCAGCATTAGGAGTTGAAATTTTGCACCCCCTAACAATTTTGTTCCCTGGTCAATTGCCCATGTGAGCCCCTCCCCACACCATGCCACTGTTTGCTCAGACTTATATCTGGGTGTATGCTTGACCTTCTTTAACAATCTTGCACTTGAGTAGATTTGGAGCCCAGTTCAGTACAGATCTGGAACTGATCTTAAAGCAAATAATGGATCCATACAGAGTCGCCAGACATCAGTGATATGATTCAAGTGTGTAATCAATCTTGAGTTTGTGTTGACAGCAGCAGCAGCAGCAGCAGCTCAGCCCCTTCTCACCCTGATGGAACATTTCTTGACTACTTCATGGATACTTCCAGGGATGAATCCCTCCTCTGCGTCTTGATCCGAAGCCATCAGAGAAAGAGCCCCCTCCCCACTTGTTTTCTCTGTCAGGGAACAGCTGTGATGTTGCTGGGAAATCCTGGAGTATTATGGATGAGGTACTGGCAACTGAAGAAAACTGGAGCACCTTTTGCACCACAGAGCCATAATGCAGGACTGGAATGCCAAGGCCTTCTCCATTTGAAATATACTTCTCAGAAGAAGACATAAACCAGAACCTGGGACTGGAATGAAAAACAGATCCCTGGGCTGGAATCCGATGAGGTCTGTTTTATGTTTGGAACTTGAGGTGAAGATGAATTCCTGTGTACCTCCCCCACCTGTGGGATGGGAGTCAGTCACCCCTTTTGCATGAGAGTCAACCTCTCTAAGCAGCAAGCAGATTTCTGAGGCCACAGAACTTCCCAGAACACTGCCTTTCCCCTGACTATGCACTTCTAAGCTATGGAAGCTCTTCCCTCAAGAAAGTCCCTCTGCTGGTTAAGAACAGGCTTGAAACAACCAGATGAGGAGTGGCTCAGTGCTCCTACTGCTGTTGCTGCTGCTGCTGTATGGGTGGTCATGAGTACTGTCAGCAGTTGGAGGGACAAAGGTCTTCCATTCTTGATTTAGCCTGAGGGTTCAAGAGATGCCATCTGATGTGTAACACCTTCTGGTTGTACTCAGCTAGGAGAGTGGTTTTCAGTCTTTTACCTGAAGGGAGCACTTTCCATGTCAATGCATTTGCCCAGGGAGCCCCCTATTTGCCTGTAACAGAATCCCCGAATGCTATAGAGCAGCCTGTTGCAACAGATGTTGCTCAACCGCAGCTCCCATTATCCCTGATCACTGGGCATGCTAGCAACAGTATGCCTGATGGACGTGGGTGGTTCTGTGGTCTAAACCACTGAGCCCCTTGGGCTTGCCAATCAGAAGGTCAGTGGTTTGAATCCCCACAATGGCGTGAGCTCCCATTGCTCTGTCCCAGCTCCTGCCAACCTAGCAGTTCAAAATCATGCCAGTGCAAGTAGATAAATAGGTACCGCTTTCTGCGTTTCCATGTGCTCTGGTTTCCATCACTGTGTTCTGTTGCACTAGAAGTGGTTTAGTCATGCTGGCCACAGGACCCGGAAAGTTGTCTGTGGACAAACACCAGCTCCCTTGGTCTGAAAGCGAGATGAGCACCGGAACTCCATACTCACCTTTGGCTGGATTTAACCATCCAGGAGTCCTTTACCTTTTACCTGCCTGATGGGACTTGGTGTCTCCCCAACATTTGGAAGCCACCAGCTTGGGAAAGGCAGGTGTAGATAGTTCTGGGTCTTTTCTAGGGTGGACAATTGGTGAGGTCTACTAAGCCACATAATTTGTTGTTGTTGCTGTTGTTTAGTTGTTTAGTCGTGTCTGACTCTTCGTGACCCCATGGACCAGAGCACACCAGTTCAATGGGAAAAGATAATGTTCACATGACTGCTTTTATTGTTAAGGAACCAATAAGCTTTGAAGGAATTGTACTGGCCAGTGCTAGACCAGGATGTCCATCCTGGCTTGAATTGCTCAGCCTGCCTCCTCCTCCTCTTCCTCTCCTCATAGATCCTGCTCTGGCATCTGTGGGCACTGGGAAATTTGTAGGATGCTCTCTAAACTCCCAGAGTTGACAAGAGTCTTCTTTGTTGGTCTGTCAAATTTTATTCATTTATTCCCTCTTGTGGCTTGCACAGCACCATGGCTCTCAAGATGAACCGCTGCCTGATATGTCCCTGATTTGAGCCCAACCAGCCACCGTTTCCCTGTTCTAAGCACGACCAAAATTGGCTTCTCTTTGCTTGCTCCATCCAACTTTCCACATTCCCACATGCCACCTCCATCCTTGGCTGTGCAGGCAAACTGGCCCCCTGCCTTATGCCGAGGGCATGCAGGGTGGTAATAAACTGTCGCCATTCCACTCAGCCCCCTTAAACATCAAGCTCCCCTTCCTGTGATCCTGCAGCGTGTTCCCAAATGTTTCCTAGCTCAGTGCCTTAAAAATAGCTCTTATAGTGTTTCCACAGCTCCTGTCAAGCCAGCCTGGTTTGCAATTTCCGCTCACGTCCCCAGGCATCATTATATAGAGTAATGGAATTGAGTTTGCTAGTCCGCCATCCTCGGGGATCGCTCTATAACAAGCCAGACCTTGGAAACGTCTCCAAAAAGCCTCCTCTGCTTCCACCCGGGTCTTCTTGCGTGGATGTAAATATATGTTCCTGTCCTTAGTTACTATGTCAGTTTTAAGAGCCTCTGACCCCTCTCCGAATCAATGTTTCCTGTGTTATCTGCACAAATCCTAATTCATCATCCGCTGTCTCCAGAAACATGATCCCCATTTTGGACAAATTGCTGCCGTCCCTGTCAGAGGAGCATGTGCAAAAGTCATTCTCTCATAACACTGCTGCCTCCTCTGACCCGGTTTGTGATTAAATGTAATCCATTCCCTTCTCCTCTCAGCAACAACACAGTTCCCACTGTGCTCTCCTGCCCTTGAACTGTTCAAAGAGGGGCTCAAAACATTAACATGTTCGGGATCATGCCGCCCCCACAATATATAATGTCCAAAAAGCATGGAGGCGAAGCGTGGAGCCAAGCGTGGTGCAGCTCCAGTGGCCGGCTCCTTCAACTCCTCCTCCTACTGCCACAGAGGGCCAGGAGGACCAAAGCAGCCTCCCATCAGTGGAGGCACCAGGAGGAGGCAGAAGAGGAGCCATCAGCCATTGAAGCTACGTGGCTGCAGCATTCGGCTTCACCCCCGGTTCCTCCCCATGTCCTGACACAACATGCATGCAACATTGCCTCCCCTCCATCACCCTTGCAATCTGGCACCTTTGTCAATTCAAGTCAAGTCAAGTAACCTTTATTGGCATCACATAAGAACATTCAGAATACATTCAGAATAGAAAGGCCAGTGCGATCTCCTCGCCACCCAATGGCACAGTCACCCGCCAAAGGGCAGAAGAGGCAAGCAATCCGCCTCATCTCTGTGGGTTTCCCGCAAGGGCAGGGTCCTGTAGCAAACTTCGGCGACAAAAAATCAAATAGAGGAACTTAGCTACTGTCTTGGTGAGCTCCTGGTCTCTCCCTGGTAATAAGAAGCGCATAACCTCCGTCTCTGGTTTCCATGTTGGAATACATAGATGGTCTAGAAATTGTTGGCGGAGATCATCATACATTTTACATTTAAGGGCCATGTGAGCTAGAGTTTCCACCAGGTGGGCATTGCATGGGCAGATCCTATATCCTTCTGCTAAACCCGCAAACCTACCCCAAAGGAGGTTAGAAGGATTAGAATTGAACCTAGCCAGTGAAAAAGCCCTTCTTTCTTGCGGATTAAACAAAAATTGTAAATAATTAAGATTAAATTCCTGCACCCAAGAGAGTCGAAAATAAAGAGGGGAGCATGTTTTTTCCACAGCTGAGATTAGTTCCTGGTGATCTATGTCCCAGAGCCTAGTTTTTAACATGGTCTTGGTGACTGGGAGAGCCACAGCACCCAGGAGATCCTCTGTAAGCCTGAGTTGCCGTATCTTTGTGCAAAACAGTTGTAGCCCTGGGGAAGGGAAGGAGTCAGACAGAACTTCGCTGAGTAAGGTATCCTTGAGGTGCCTTTGTTTGGGATTGACTCCCATGGGTGGCGATCTATTGCATCTGAATAAGCTGTGGAAATGCAATGTTTCAATGCATATGGATGCATATTTCCCTTACACTTTTACATTCAAATAACAATGTCAGAAGAGATGGTTGGCAGGGGAAGCTAGCACCGTTGTGCTCATGTTGGCATCAGGTCAGTTATATGCAACTCTGCCCTTCCAGGCAGCAAGAATGTGGGGGAACATTAAAGAACAACTGACAAAGCAAAAAGAGGTGAGTGGATGGTACAGTATAAATCCACCAGGGGACACAGGTGGTGCTGTGATCTAAACCACTGAGCCTCCTGGGCTTGTGGATCGGAAGGTAGGCAGTTCGAATCCACGTGATGGGGTGAGCTCTCATTGTTCTGCCCTAGCTCCTGCCAATCTAGCAGTTTGAAAGCACACCAGCGCAAGTAGATAAATAGGTACCACTACGGTGGGAAGGTAAACGGCATTTCCGTGTGCTCTGGCACTTGTCACGGTGTTCCGTTGCCCCAGAAGCGGTTTAGTCATGCTGACCACATGACCTGAAAAGCTGTCTGCAGACAAACGCCGGCTTGAAAGCAAGAGGAGCGCCACAACCCCATAGTTGCCTTTGACTGGGCTTAACCGTCCAGGGGTCCTTTACCTTTTATAAATCCACCACTTATAAACTGTTACTGCATCAGGGTCATATTGCAGAATACATGCAGGAAAACACCAGCGTGGAGGGGTTCTTAGTGGTGAACAGTGAAACCAACACTAGCTGCCATTCTGTGAATGCCCCAGTGCTTGCTGGGGTTTCACATTTGCACCCAATGCCATACTTCAAGGGGCGGGGCCTGAGGGGGGCCCTCCAGGCCTCTGTGCCTGGCCTCAGGACTTTCCCCAGACCACGCCCCATCTCCCCTGGCCACACCCCTCACTGGCCCTGCTTCATAGAAGGCTTTTGTCTGGCTGGACAGTGTCTTTGAACTCTGACAATGCCTCTTCCTTGGCTGGATGGAGTGTGTTTAGAAACCAGCCTACTGTACAAAGGTACACATTTCATACCCTCCAACGTTTCTCTGCTGAAAATAGGGACTTCCTATTCCGTAGTAATAGTAGTAGTAGTAGTAATTTGAATAAGAATACGAATTGTTTTATTTATACTGTGCTCATCTGACTGGGCTGCCCCAGCCACTCGGGACAGCTTCCAACATATATAGAAACATAATAAAACATTAAAAGATTTCCCTATACAGTGGTACCTCAGATTAAGAACTTAATTCGTTCTGGAGGTCTGTTCTTAACCTGAAACTGTTCTTAACCTGAGGTACCACTTTAGCTAATGGGGCCTCCCGCTGCCACCGTGACACAATTTCTGTTCTCATCCTGAAGCAAAGTTCTTAACCTGAGGTACTATTTCTGGGTTAGTGGAGTCTGTAACCTGAAGCGTCTGTAACCTGAGGTTCCACTGTACAGCACTGCCTTCAGATGTCTTCTAAAGTTTGTAGAGTTATTTATCTCCTTGGCTCAGGGGTCGCATAACTCCATACACTCCAACATTTCTTCGATGAAAATAGGGACGTCCTAAGGAAAAGTGGGACATTCCGGGATCAAACCGGACAACTTCTGTAAACCCTGGACTGTTCTTGGAAAATAGGGACACTTGGAGGATCTGACATTTGTGTTTATTACTCCTCTCATTTTTGCCTTTGGCCCTGCCCGCCTCTGGCCTGTGACCTTGGAAGACTCCCCAGAAGAGAATGTGGTGCTTGGACTGAAAAAAAGATTCCCAGCCTCTCCTATGAGCCTTGCAGAAGTCAGCAAAGTCCAAGGGACAATGGTAATAAATTCACCTGTCACCTTCTCTGAAACATTTCAGGTTTCTTGAGATGGCCTTCACCAGATCAGGCATCTAGAGATTGGAGAGAAATTCATTCCGTATGCACTTAAAGGTGAGCCTAACTAATCCACACTTTCAAAAACAGTGTACTAACTTAAATGCAGCCCTCATTCAAAATTTGCACATCTTTGAATTTTGCAAGGCTGCTCGCCTGCCAAATAATGTGTTCAAAATGCATATGCTAAGGTAAGGTGTACATAAAAACACACACATTGATGAAAATAGCATGCAGAAACACATTATGTTTGGGGAAATTTTTTTGCAAAAATGTGTATACAAAAAATTGCATACAAAAATTTGGACTGTTTGGAGAAGTTTGTGCTAAAATGCTAATTAATTTTCATGAGGGCTTTTAAAAAAGGTAGGGGGGGAGAAAATGCAAAGTATTGTGGAAATGTGGAGAACTGAATTAAAGATTGGAAAAGGAGGAACCAAAGAAACTAAAGTTAACAGATTTGCTCATCCCTCCTGCCCTCTTCGCTTTCTGAAGGAGCTTGGTCTGAACCCAAAGGTCATGTACAGCACAGTCAATAAGTGGCAACTGGGCTTTGAAAACAATTCAAGTGGGCTGGAGCACATGCACATTTCAGAAGAATAGGATCAAAAAGAGGAAGAGATGGGTTTACTGCAGGGGAGAAGATGAATACTTGCTTGTCCTCTTAAGAAGAAGAAAACCAGACTAGACATGCAGCAGTTGCATGCAATTAAACAATGATAGCACACCTCATTTTCTCTGTCAAATATCTGAAGGTACTGTTAGCACACTGAGCCTTGGCCCATGCTGGCAGGGCAAGTGTGCAAAGTTGCTTCTCCTGCATGCGATCTGTGGCTGCAGCGAGTCTGCCTGTCAATGCAGCACAACTCGTCGTCAGCATGAAATTCACTTAGGAGCAAACTGGAATAGCAGAATTCCCAGCTCCCAGCATGTGCTAAGTCAGCTTCCTGTTGGAAATCAGCTGTTTATAACATCTGCGGCAACACGTGGGATCTTAATGTGGAATAGTCCCCCTCTGTCCATTCAATTGATGAAAAGGCAGCTATTCTGTTGCAGTTCGAAAGCCTCTCTGGGACAGAAAGCCCAGAGAATCCTAAATTATCCTCTAAATCAGCACTTTTCAACTTCTTCAGACCTTTTACCCCAACCTGCAACATGAGACTTGCCTTTATTTATGTCTTCTTCTTCTTAAACCATCCCTCCCCACCATATATGTTGCTTTCTCCTTTTCCCTTCTGCTAGCAAGAGCCAAAAAATGCTGGTGATTCTGGTGTGACTCCACTGTACGTCTGCTGCTCTAAATATGGTCAAACAACCTAGATCTAAGCAAGGACCAAATATTAGATTTGCTGTGTGTTATAATAATACCAGAAGAGCCCTGAAGATTCAGGCCAAAAGCCTGTCTGGGCCAGCACTTTGTCTCACCAGATACCTCTAGGAAGCCCTTAAATAGAACTTGAGGCAATAGCACTTTTCCAGTTGGGCTCCCCAGAATCTGGTATTCAGAGGCATGAGCTGACTATGAAAGCTACACAAAAGGGCAGATTTACACAGAAGACTCATATGGAACGTTCCTTCCTTCCTTCCTTCCTTCCTTCCTTCCTTCCTTCCTTCCTTCCTTCCTTTCTTTTTCAATTTTCAATTTTCAGTTTTCAATTTTATTTTGATAAAGTAATAATCATAAATAAATAAGAATAAAAATGTGCACCCCACCACCAAGACCATTTCATTGTAACTATCCAACCTCCCAAAATTTCAACACCTCCTGCGATGGTTTGACCCCTTTCCGTTTTAACAGTATAGATTCTACAAACACCCTCCATATCTCCTCAAAATCATTTCTCCTACGTATTCCCCGTCTTACCTTAATAGCACATGTTAATTTATCATTAATAGCTATATCCCACACCTCTTTATACCATTCTTCCATATTATATTTCGCTTGTCCCTTCTACTTTCTAGCTATAATAATTTGTGCAGCTGTCAATAAATTTGTGAGCAAGTCCTTCATAGCCTGCAAGCCTTCCACTCCATTATAGATTGATAATAATGCTACCTCTGGACTTTCGGCCAGCTTTAACCCAGCAATTTCTGTTAAACACCCTTTGCCAAAAAAATTGTACATATTTACACCCCCACCACATGTGAAGATAATTCCCTGTTTGCTGGCAGAACTGGCTTTCTTGAGAATGTAATGCTGTAGCAGTTGAGAATGTGTGTGTGTGGGGGGGGAAATCCTATCATTGATTACTCTCATGTTCCCTACATGTAGAAAACTTGCACATCAGAAAGGCTAGGCTTGAACTCTCATATATTGTTCTTCTGTCGGCACTGAAAAAATAATAAGAGAGGGTTCAGTTTTCCAGTCCTCCATTTTCATTCTCAAGTGGCATAGTCCCAGGAGTGCTGTACTGTTTACTTTCTTCTGATTATCTAAATATGATTGTTGGTCCAATTTCATGCTCAGTGCAAGAGAAGAGATAGCGTTCTTGTTAACTCACTCATGCACAAAAAAGCATGGAAATTTGCCTTATTGTGGAATCAGAGACTCTCACTACAAAATCAGATCGACTAGGATTGCAGTCCTATACACACTTACCTAGGAGTAAGTCCCACTGAATTCAAAGGGACTCGCCTTTGAACAGGCATGCATAGGATCACACTGTGGCTACCTAGATTTTTTAAAAAATAATATATACAGTGATCTCCCACAGTCATGGATATCTGGAGGATGCAATGAACGGATGAGCTTGTCAGCACCTCTACATTTTCAGCCTTGGCATCTTACAGACAGTGGCACTGCAGTTAAATTACTGGCAGTCATCTATATTGCATGGTCTCAGGCTAGACGGAGACTGAGGGATGAAATATCAAACCCAGCAGAAGTCCAAAGGCTACACACATCAGGCAGCAACACAGAAGGCTTATGTAGCTTGAGCCTGTTGCAATCTTGAGTTTGATTTAAAGAAGGGAAAAGAGAGTTTTTATTACATGGAGACCTATGGCTTTCATGATTCATTTTGGCATAGCTGCTTTTTATTAACGATGGGCCCCTTCAGACCGGTGGTTTCTCCATCCCCCCAGGTTTATTGTGCAACGTGTCTTTGATAGAAGAAGAGTTTGGATTTGATATCCCACTTTATCACTAGTCTAAGGAGTCTTTGAGGGACGCAGGTGGCACTGTGGTCTAAACCACAGAGCCTAGGGCTTGCCGAACAGAAGGTTGGCGTTCAAATCCCAGCGGCGGGGTGACCTCCTGTTGCTCGGTCCCTGCTCCTGCCAACCTAGCAGTTTGAAAGCACGTCAAAGTGCAGGTAGATAAATAGGTACCGCTCCGGTGGGAAGGTAAACAGCGTTTCCGTGCGCTGCTCTGGTTCACCAGAAGCGGCTTAGTCATGCGGGCCACATGACCAGGAAGCTGTACGCTGGCTCCCTCAGCCAATAAAGCAAGATGAGCACCACAACCCCAGAGTCGTCCACAACTGGACCTAATCGTCAGGGGTCCCTTTACCTTTAAGGAGTATCAAAGCGGCTAACCATCTCCTTTCCCTTCCTCCCCCACAACAAACACTGTGTGAGGTGAGTGAGGCTGAGAGACTTCAGAGAAGTGTGACTAGCCCAAGGTCACCCAGCAGCTGCATGTGGAGGAGCGGGAACGCGAACCCGGTTCCCCAGATTACGAGTCTATCGCTCTAAACCACTACGCCACACTGGCAATACAATACACAATACACAAGTGCATTGGTGCTAGATTTATATTGGACTGTCCACACACCATTCTGCTTTATGAGTTGCTTCTGTGATTCTTCTCCTCTTTTAACATATTGCTATCTGGAAGGGCTCTCTTGTGGCACAGTGCAACAAAAGCAGGGCAAGCAAACAAAGCTTGGAATGTTTGTGGTATAAAGGGTTTATAGGATTTCAGCAGAAAATTACAGGATAAGCACTGATTGGAACAGAAGCTTTGTGACTATCCCAAAACCTTTGGAGATGTAGACAGTATTGAAAAGTGGATTGTGTATGACTGTCTCAATACTGCCTTGAGCAAAAGTAATCATGAATGCACAATAAAAAGGGCATCCTGAGAGACCCCATGAAAACTGTGGCCTACCAAAGAGTGCTGTTGTTGCCATCGATCTGCCTTGAGGGACAATAGAGTGCACCTCAGGGTGAAGTCAAAACACTGTGTTAGCAGCACTGATGTGATCTCCCCATGGTGCAAGACTGGGCTCTATGGAGGCCCTGGGTTGCCCAGACAACAAGACCCCGCCCCTCCTGGCCTCCCTGATATGGTCCAAAGGAAAGCAGAGAATACGTTTGGCAGCAGCTTGGCTGCAGGAGTAGCTGGAAAGAGCTGTCAGGCTTCAGGGAATCAACTTCCTCTCTCCGTTGCAGTAGATAAGAAGATCAAATGAAAGGAATGTCTTACCAGTTAGAATCTTTAATAATCACAGTGAGAGAACAAAGAACACGTCTCCTCTAAATCAGTGTTCCCCAACCTTGGGCCTCCAGCTGTTTTTGGACTACAATTCCCATCATCCTTGACCACTGGTCTTGATAGCGAGGGATGATGGGAGTTGTAGTCCAAAAACAGCTGGAGGCCCAAGGTTGGGGAACACTACTCTAAATGACCATGCTCCCTATTAATCTATGTTACTCCCACATCTTGTAATCTGAGCTTATACCCTCTGCACTTTCTGTTCTGAGACTTTCTGAGCTCTTCTTGACCTTGGGGAGAGTGGAGGAATGCTGTCCAATGACTATGAATCTGTTAACTCTCCGTCTCTCTCCGTCTTTCTTCTCCTAGCTGTTTCCCACCCAGTATTTCCCAGCTTCTGCCGTCTGAACTATGCCACTCTGCAAACCACTATTCCAAATCTATACTGTCCTCCTGCTCCTGGGAAGATTCAGGATCCTGATCAGGAGCAGGGGGAGAGGGAGGCTCCCACCATTCCTCCTTGGTGCAGCCCTCCTCAGCACGGATCCTGACAGGAGGCATACAAGGCCTGCAAATGATTGCATTAAGAGTTTCTCTTCAGGAATACCTACTACTTTGGGGATTTGGAATGGCCACACTGATCTTATTACAGTGGTACCTCTGGTTGCGAATGGGATCCGTTCCGGAGCCCCGTTCGCAACCTGAGCAGAACGCAACCCGCATCTGCGTTTCTGCAGGTCGCAACTCATTGCTTCTGCGCATGCGCGTGACGTCATCTTGAGTGTCTGTGCATGTGCAAGTGGTGAAACCCAGAAGTAACCCTTTCCAGTACTTCTGGGTCACCGCAGGACGCAACCTGGAAACATTTAACCTGAAGCAAACGTAACAAGAGGTTTGACTGTATAGGCAATGTTAGAAGTCATGTTCTAACAAAGGCATTGATCAAGTTCATTCTGCAGCCAAACACCCTCCCCCCAATGGTGGAGAAACACACATATATTACCCTTATAAGCTGATCATCACTAAGACTGCATGTTCCCTATGGAGAAACACCATGAGGCCCGCCTTTCTGTGTGTACCATTATTAAATCCATGTCAGTACGATCCCCACGATGGCATTCCCATTCCAAGTCAGAGCCTCGGACTCTAAACTAGAGCCACATGTTATTTTCACAAGGCAGCGTCCAGGTCTGTCTTCACACTTTTGCCCAGCTGTCCGAGGGAACCACATCAAAGCAAGCGAAGTGACGTGAGGGATACACGAGCACCAAGGGCCCCTGAGCCAGCCAAGTCCTGCCCCCACCTCTAAAATGAGACATCAGCAGGGTTGGATTGCAGCGCTAAAGACAAGCAGGCAGATGAGTCACGAAAGATGTGAGTACAGCTGGAATAAGTAAGGTCGTTTGCAGCCCTCTTCTGCTCGTAGAACACCCTGAGCAAGTATCAAAAGCAACATGGCACACTTGCAAAAGTACATGGAAAATAAGGAGACTGTCAGCTGAAAGCAGCAGTCTCAAGCATAGACACTGGGCAGCAACAAAACTAAACTGGAAATGTGCAGTCTTATAGGACCTGGCCATCAGTGGTCAACATATGGACAGCAGAGCAAGTTGGCTTGCAGGGCATATGTGTTTCTCATTGTGGTGAGGATGCATTGTATTTCTATTTAAATTATAGCATATTAGTTTAGGCAAACTTTTTTTTGTTGCTGCTGCTGCATTTTCTCTTTCTTTGGGATATGTAAGTGACCTCCAAGTCATCAGTGATGCTTCTATAAAGTTCCCAGTTTGGGTGCTATTCTTTAGAGCAAGATGGGGGCAGACTTCAGGCCTGTCAGATCGACTTTCTTTTTACTATAACCCCAAGATCTACCATATACTTAGAATGAAAGAACAGGATGCATCTGAGCACATACAGAACCTAGGGGTGCCCCCAGTCTGTTGCTATTTTTAGAAGGAATTTGATCATATACCAGCAAATTCAGGATGCGCAGTTTACAGCAGCGGCAGACTTCAGGCTTTGAAATTTCAGTGGCGCCTCCTGTGATGCCAAAATTTTGCACCCCCTCCTACATCTCACATTCCATTGTTCAACATTGTTGTGGCACCCCCCTGCAGTGCCCTCTCACCTCGCACAGGCGAACCGGTCGTACTCCCCTAAATCTGCTTCCGTTGGGAGGTCTTGAGCAATAAAACTATTTCCCCCAAAGATCAGATGTTTTGTGAAAAGGGAGCAATAAAAAATTATTGGGAAATGATTTATAATGAAATGAAAAAAGATGTTTAAGACAACATTTGTATGCGACCACAGCTGCACGGATGTTACTGGCCCAGAGATGGAAAGAAGATAAAGTTCCTACCAGAGAAGAATGGCAGATCAAGTTGATGGACTATGCCGAAATGGCTAAAATGACCAGAAGAATCAGAAATCAGGAAGACCAAAATTTTAATAAGGAATGGGAAAAATTTATAACTTATCTTAAAGACCATTGTAAACAGTTAAAATTGTTAGTAGGATTGGAATATCACTTGTAGTTTAAGGTTGAATTCTGGACATAATGGAAGAGGTAAAGGATTTGGAGTATTATAAAAGATGTGGGATGAAATGATTAATAATAGGACCCACAAAGGGGAGGATGGAAGTCCAGGAGATTCCTTGGAGTCTTGTTTTTATGATTTGTGTTTGATATATCTCTGTAAAATCTTAATTTGAAAAACCAAATGAATAAATAAAAAATTTTAAAAAGAAATTGTCCGCTCCTCTTTCATCCATTCCATTTCATCCATCCATTCAGCTTTGTTGTGCACCCACAAGTTCCATTGTAGTTATACACTTGCTTTCACACATCATCTGACCTCCCCACAAACAAATCAGAATGAATGCTGAATAAAGAGAATGTATGGAAGTGCCCTAGGAATTCATTTTCTATTGAAGAGCTGAACTGAGCTCCCAAAGTCCGCTGCTGACTAATTTTTTCTCCTTCCAGCAGCTGAATTCAAGTGAAAAATGTGGGGCTATTATTGCAATTGCTGAACCACTAGCTGTTAGACACTCTTGTCATCAGAGCTGCTGCACATCGCCCAGAGATCTTCCATCAGATGCCCACCTGCCTTTGGCTCACCCCATCTGTATACTTTATGTATCTGCCTGGTTTGCTTTTGTGTTTCGGGAACAAAATGTTCATTCCAGGAAGAATAGAATATATCACTTGGATATTTTCTTACTCAGGATGACATTTATGCTCAATTTGATAGCAAACTGGTTTCCGCCGAAAATAGCTTCTTTTAAACAAGAAGAAATAGCTTCGCTGTTTTTCTCTGTGCCCATTAATGGAAGGAAGAAGTGAACTGTGTAAGACAACACCCTGATGATAGTCTGTGTGATCGAAGGCATTTATTTTGTTTTTTAAAAGAAATATTGCAACATTCTCTTTGGCAGACAGACTGCAAACAATTTCCTGCAGAAAAAGGCTGTGTACATGGACCTTTGAGCACCATGACCCAGTGATCATTGTCAGTTGGGAGTGAGAAAGGACCAACTGTCCCAGGGTTTCTTTCTGGAAGGTCAGCAATGTTAAGGCTCCCACTAGTTCTTGTTTTCAAAAATCCCTGCACACTACGATCAGCTTCTCTGAGCATGTGCAAAGTTCCTCTGGGATAATAACTTGCAAAAGTGCATCTGGCACTGTGTGTGTGAATGGAGAAACAAACAAATGGGTTTAAGGCATTAGGACCCAAGAACAGCCTTCCTAGATCAGATATCAAAGGCTTGTCTAGTCCAGTATTCCACTTCCAACAGTGAGCCAAATCCCTCTGGTAAGGCTGCCCTGGAGAGCAGAACTACCATAAGAAAATAGGAAGAGTCCTGCTGGTTCAGTCCAGATCCCCATCTAATCCAGCATTCTGTTCTTACAGTAGCCAACCAGATGCCTATGAGAAGCTTGCAAGCAGGACTAGAGTTCAACAGCGCCCTCCTATTCTCAATTCCCAGCGACTGTAATTCAGAGGAAGGGAGGACAGGTAGCCATTGTGGTTATTGGCCAAAATAGCCTTATCCTCTGCAAATGTGTCTGTTCCAAGTTGATGAGATACAATGGGCTGGAGGGTAGGTTTCAGCAGAACGTCAGGAGAAAACGTAACAGAGGTTTGACACTGGAACCAACCAATCACCCAGAGGGGGCGGGTGGCCTCTCCCTCACTGAGGGTCTTCAGGCAGAGGCTCTAGCTGGGGAGTTCCTGCATCAAGCAGGGAGCTGTACTGCCCACAAGACTCCTTCCAACTCTATGATTCATGCACAAGACTGGTTCATCTGCCAAACCACAACTGTTGTATTTATGTTGGTCGACAACCCACCATATTAACCCAACCAACAATGAGAGGCAAGAGGCTATGTTTAGTACCAGCTGAAGCTTCTAAATCAGGGGTGGGGAAGCTCAGGCCTGGGGGCCGAGTGAAGTCTCTATATCTGGCCTCTGGGACTCTTCCCAAGCTAGAACCTCCTGAGACATCTTCCTCACCACCTCTGCTTTGCGCTTTCTTTGAATGCTTTTGCCTGCCTGAGATGGGTTCTTGAACTGGAAAGTTGTCCGAAAGGGAACGTGGCTCTCAAACTGTAACAGGTTCTCCATCCCTGTTCAAAATAGTCATAACATGCAGCCAGATGGAGAGGAAGGCCAGCATTAGGTTGAAATCTGGTTTGGCTGTAATGGTGAGTCAAGGTAGAGGGGAAAGCACAACACTAGGAGAAGTTAGTAAATTGAAATTGTTCAGCAGCCCCTCACCCTGGTGAGTGTTAGAGAAAAGAACATGCTGTTTGCTGATAAAGCAGCTCAATGCATCCTGCACTACTGAAAATCATAGTCATTTCCGGCTTCATCTACAAAGGAAACCTCATTGGCTGCTTCAGCAGAGCAAACCATCACTCCTATTGTTTACACAAATTTTAAGGTGCACCCAGTAGAAGGAAGTATCTTGGAAAAACCTTTCCCAATAGTTCTTTTCATTTGCAAAATCCTTCCAACCCTGTAAATAGATAAACTTCTCACATGAATAAAGGAGGTCTAGGACAATGAATCCCATAACTAAGGTATTTACCGTTTCAAAAGAATGGCCCAGACTGGCAAGGATAAGGCAATCATCAAGCATGATCAGGTTCTTGACAGACAGGTGACAAGCCACACTCTCAAATTTCTGTTGTAGACCGCCTCTTTCTGTGACGCTGGTATGGCTTGTAGCTGGTCTTTGGCTAAGGGGTTGGGCAATTTCTTGCCTTTAAAAGTTGTTGCATGCTTTTGTTCTGGGTCATCACCCCCTTGCAAGGTAGGGAGACTCTGTTGCAACAGAAAAATAAATATCTGCCTTGCTTTGGCTGGTTCTAACCTCCACCTATTCTTCTTTGACCGATCATGGATTTACGGGATATTTGGGGAGTCCCTTGGGTGAGCTGGGCTGTAAAAGTCAACCCCTAATTTTCTCATGGCACTATCTTGAAGCAAATCAAACAGTTGCTCAGTTCTGTATATGCTCTGTGGAGGAGGGCTGAGAAAAAATGGTCATCAATGAGCTGATCAGTTAATGAAGTCAAGAATCTCCTGTCTGAACATACGGGAGGCAAGGTCTGTCTCAGACTGCATGCGACCAGATTGAAGATGCTTACTACTTGCCTCTGGGCAACATGTTTAGTGCCAAACTATAGTATTGGAGGGGAGACCTAATGAGATTCCTGGCTTTGGCAGGAACAGTGGAGCTGAGAGCCAAGGCAGCTTTAAAAGTGCGCTCTGTGGTTTCTGTCGCCGTCGAGAAAACAAACAACAGCAACGTCCCGTATTTACAGCACCCCCCCATCTCCAAGCAGTCCCTTTGTGCCTTTATTTTCATCTTTATTGAGTCAGGAGTCCCTGTTCCCCACCCCCACCCCAAACTCAGAAAATTCAGACAGGGGACAGCCTCGGCGAAAGAATCAGCCTGGGCTGGGCGAGTAACCCAAGGAAAGCTGATAATTCAACGTGTGTTTTTCTGTACTCGCTGTGTGTGGTCTGTACCATGCTTCGTAATCGTATCTGTCCCTTGGGGAGTGACGTGCCTCCTTGCTGGAAAAAGAGGCCTTGTGGAGACGCTGGCATTTGTTGCTGCTCGTGGTAAATAGCAATGTGCACGTTGCTTAGGGAAGGCACTCCTTTTGGGCTCTCTCTTCTCTCCCCCCCATTTAGAATCTGGGCTGCTTTTTGGAGGGATTCTATTTTTTGCCAAGTTCTCTGCAGCATCCCACTTTTAAGTGTGTGTGAGGAAAAGAATAAAAAAAACACCCCCAGCTCTGCAAATAAATCTATTTTATGCCCTCAAGAGGAAACAAACCCGAGAAGTAATTCAAGTGTGCTTGTGAAGCAGAGTTATAGCCCTTTTAGAGGACAAGGGAGGCTTGGGGATAACTCTCAGGGTCTTAGGCCTTTTCATATCACTTTAAATGTCTTCCCACAAAGATTTCTGAGGCCTGTAGTTTGTTAAGGGTGCTGAGAGTTGTTAGGAGACTCCTATTCCCCTAACAGAGCTATGATTTTCAGAGTGGTTCGACAGCAAATTTGTCTTCACAAGGGATTCTGAGAATTGTAGGTGTGTGAGAGGAATAGGGGCCTCCCAACATCTCTCACTACTTTTAACACGGGGTGAACTGCAGGGGAATGGAAACAGTGCTGCATGGGGTGAATAGGGAGGAAGAGAAAATGACGCATTCATACGTTATGTTTCCTCCCAGGTATCCACAGCAAAAACTTTAGAGGACTTTGACTTGTGCGGAGAGGGGCACCATTTGCTGTTCTGATCCAAGCAGCAAATTGTCTTGGGACACATTTACCTCATATGTTTACAGTGCTATGATACCATAGTCATGGCTTCCTGCTTCCAAATTTTGGGAGCTGTGACCTGTTAAGGGTGCCGAAAGTTGTTAGGAGACCCCTGTTCTCCTCACAGAGTTTTGATTTCCTGAGTTCCCTGTGAAGAAGGGTTGACTGTTAAACTACTCTGGGAATTTTAGCTCTGTGAGGGGATTAATAGGGGTCTTCTAACAATGCTCAGCACCCTTAGCAAACTATAGCTCCCAGAATT
Organism: Podarcis erhardii; assembly: GCF_964252035.2. Taxonomy (NCBI): domain Eukaryota; kingdom Metazoa; phylum Chordata; class Lepidosauria; order Squamata; family Lacertidae; genus Podarcis; species Podarcis erhardii. The sequence goes on from NC_138514.1 coordinate 11,313,884, forward strand.
ATTTGAGGGAAGCCATGTCTGTTTAAAGTGGTATCGCAGTGCTTTAAATGTACGGCATTGCATGCGGCCTTGGACCAGCTCCACAAAGTCCGCCAGGGCCTGACTTTGATGTATCCAAGAAATCTGTGAGCTGAAAAACGGGATATGACGTGTGTGTTTCAATGCAGCTGAAATGACAGGAAATGCCCTGTGAGGTAATCTTATGTCATGTGCTTGCCACAAGCTAGCTGTCTTTTCATGAGCCATCTGGGGAGGGGAGGGCGGTGGGTGAGAGGAAAGGCCACAAGGTTATTTTGTCTCCTTTTCATCTGAAATGCCCTTCTAGGACCGAACATGTCAATTTTGTTATGGCAGTTGGAACAGATTGTTGGGAAATGTGATGCTTTCTCAAGGGTGTTGGAGATGTTCTCTTCTGTATGACCAAGTCTGTTTTTTTTGTTTTAAACCATTTCATCATGTCCTCCTGACTGAAATCCCAAGATATATATACTTTTTCCTGGAAAGGTGACAAAACTTCCTGCACGATGCTTAAAAAGGAGGGGGAGCTGTCAGGAGGACTCTCTTTTGGTGTGAAGGGAGGAGAGTGAAAACTCTTTGGAAAGGACATGTGGAAAATATATAGGCATGAAGGAAAGGAGGCAGATAACCGTGGGAGGACAGGCAGCTTTATTGAATCCAAACAGGTTAAGTCACCCCAAGCTCACAGCCAGACAAGTTTAAATTAGGTCTGAGTGACTGGGACTCTTAGCGGTTCTCCAAGATAAATAGTCCTCACCCTCCTGTCTCAGAAAGGCAAATACTGGAAATTTCCATCGCAACACTCCTGCCTCTGTCTAGCAGTGCATAATCCTGTAGTAATTAAACACACTAAACAGGCTAGGCCTAAAAGTATTAGTCCAGTTCGCATGCAACGTTAAGCCAAGCCATGGGTGAGCAAGCATTCAATTTTATTTAATGTTTCTGTACACCTTTTCCCCAACAACCAGATTGAGCTCAGAGCAGCTCACAACAAGAAAACATTAGCAGATAAAAACACCACTTCCTCATACAGAACACGAGTACAGCACGAGTACAGCAAATGTAAAATGGGAAAATCACAAAACAATCACACTGGAGATATGTTAGGAATACCAGCCAATCGTGAAGCAAGAGAGAAGAAAAACAAAACCATCTCTCTCTCATCCAAGGTGTACATATTCCCTTCCCCTCTCTTACCTGAAGTTAGAAATGGGGGAGAAAGTCATCACAGTTTGAATTGAAAGGCGAATCTATCAAATTCGCACTTTCCAAGGCAACGTGTGAACCAAAATCCAGCCATCCTGTGAAAGTCACACTTATCTGAATTTTGCAGTGCAGTTCACCAAACAAACAATGTTTACAAAAAGACATGTATTAGGGAAAGGTGTGCATAGAAATGAATATATCAGTGAACATAACATACACATTTCCATTACATTAGGAGAAATTGCATGCATACATATGTAAGTCAAAACTGCATACAAAAATGTGTTTATTAACATAAATCTGGCACTAACGTGCTGATGAATTTTCATGATTAAAAAAAATACGAGAGAGAGACATTGCACACACTTTTGTAAATCAAGAAAATCTTTAATAAATAATAATGCTAATAATCTGCTCTTACCCGATTAGGGTATATGTGGTACTTTTACATTGCTGGCACTGCAGTCTTCATGAGAGCCATGTTTTTGGCTATTTAGCAAGATCTGAATGTTATAAACAAATAAAAATAAAAAGGTTGATGGCAAGAAAAATCAAATTGCTGCAGAAATGTGGAGAACTGAATTTAAGAAAATGAGAAGCCAAAAGAACCGAAAGTGACAGATCCTGCCACCCCCATTGACTGCCTGCCAAATGGTTGGAATGGTATATGCAAATATCTCTGGACCAGATCCCATGGCCAGAGTGATGTGGGTGCCATCCGCTCCACTGCTCTTTCAACACCCACCTCTACAGGTCTTGGCCTGTTGTCTCCATAAGAAATGGGTAGTGTTTCTAATATGTGGTACTAATCTCACACTGGGTCACTGGTACAATGGCCAACATCTCAAGGCGAATGCTGCTATGTAACCTTCCAGGGTCCAAAGGTTGCTTGCTGCTCTGTTGTGAACAAAGACCTCGGCCGACCCAGATGGTGTTGGTGCTTGACTTATGCTTTGATCTTGAGCAGTGCTCAGTGGGGGAAGTTTGACCTTCCCTCCCCCGCCCTGTCAAAGCCTGGATGAAAATTAAAACCACTGACCATCCCTGCAATGAATAAGTAACACACTGATACCTAACCTGGGTCCCACGTGAGCGAGATGCCCAAGGTATCTTTCAACACTCCATTAAGAGCACGGAATCTTATTTCAGTAGCTGAATGGTAATAAATCTCTCCAAGGGACCTCTGCTATTCATAATAAAACAGGAGTGGGAAGCCTTTTTTTTCACCTGAGGACCACATTCCTGCATGGGTAACCTTCTGGGGGCCACGTGCCAGTGGTGAAGCAAAAATGAGTGGAGCAACAGATACGACTCTACATTGTAGCCATGCAAAATACAGATTTGTGTGCCATATATTTGTTGTTGTTGTTTAGTCGTTTAGTCATGTCTGACTCTTCGTGACCCCCTGGACCAGAGCAGGCCAGGCACTCCTGTCTTCCACTGCCTCCTGCAATTTGGTCAAACTCATGCTGGTAGCTTTGAGAACACTGTCAAACCATCTCGTCCTCTGTTGTCCCAACATCAGGGTCTTTCCCAGGGAGTCTTCTCTTCTCATGAGGTGGCCAAAGTATTGGAGCCTCAGCTTCACGATCTGTCCTTCCAGTGAGCACTCAGGGCTGATTTCCTTCAGAATGAATAGGTCTGATCTTCTTGCAGTCCATGGGACTCTCAAGCACTGGCGGAGGAAGAGGAGTGCGGGGGGAGCGCACTGCCCCCAGCAGCGTGACCCCCAGGGTGCCATCGTGGCTGCCTCCTGCCCCCGCAGGCGGCGCGCCAGCCCCTCCCCTGCCTGCTCTCCGCCCCCAGTGCCAGAGCATGAAGCTCTGCCACTGCTCTCAAGAGTCTCCTCCAGCACCATAATTCAAAAGCATCAATTCTTATTAATCCATGCAAGCAATACCTGTTGCTACACTTCAGGACACGTTTCAGACCCTGCAAGTGCCCCTCTTTTCCAGGAATGTCCCTGATTTAGAGAAGCTGTCCTGGTTTCTGATTTGATCCCAGAATGTTCTGCTTTTCCTTAGGAGGTCAGAGAAATGTTGGAGGGTCCAGAGTTATCTGACCCCTGAGCTGCCTGAAGGCAATCCTGTATAGGGAAGGTTTTTTTAATATTTAATGTTCCATTATGTTTTTACATATGTCAGAAGCTGACCAGAATGGCTGGGGCAACCCAGTAAGATATGTGGGGTATAAATAGTAAAATTATCATTATGGAATAGGACGTCCCTATTTTCATCAGAGAAATGTTGGAGGGGATGACATTTCTGCTTGGCAAAAGCACCCAAAGGAAGGTGTGGAGCAAGAGTGATGTGGGACAGCTTCCAGAGCTAGATAGAGAGGGCTGGAGACCACATTAGATCCCTAGGCCTGAAGGTCCCAGATGAACTTATAGCATTCTGATGGCACCCTTTGATTCATTATAGAACCACCTTTGTGACAATGACTACGTGAGAATGTTTTTGTTTTGTATGTATTTTTATTAAAGATTTTCTTGGTTTAGAAAAGTATGTGCAATGTCTCTCTCTCTCCCCCCCCCCAGTAACCTTTTTTACAGATCAGTTTCATTTGTTGAGACATTAGGAAGAAGAGGGGGAAAGAGGTGGGGGGGGGAGGTGAGTGGGGGTGGGGTCGGGTGGCAATGTTTCTATTATACTTAATATATGTGAGGCTTTGTGTCAGCGCCCCTTGTGCAGGTTCTCTGCTATTCGCTTGTGTTCCTTTGGTGGTGAGAGAGGATGGGGTTGGCCTAAGGTGTGGTTGCTTGTTTGCGATTGGCTGTGGTGGTCTTTGTTTTTGTGTCTGAGTGGGGTGGGTGGGTGTTTTGGATCAGGTTAGCCATACTGATTCGTATGCTGTTGGTGGATTTTTGTCATTGTCTTGTTGGGCTGTGTATGTGATAAAGGGGAGCATTACCAGGGTGAAGGTGTTTCTCTATTTGTCCCCGTGTCAGTTTTAGTCTATTGGTTAATTTTTCTAGTAGGTCTGTTTCCATACCATTTGGTACCATTGGTCCATGCTTACTCCTGACAGGTCTCTCCAGTGTCTGGTTATGGTGTTTCTGGCTGCTGAAAGTAGGTGGGTTATGAGTTCCTTGTGGTGTAAAAGGGCATTGTTGTCTCGGAAGTTGTTTAGCAGGGCCAATTCTGGGGTGATTTTCTAATACTACATGATAATGTTGAAGGATGAGCATTGAGAGGCAGGTGCCATCCAGCATCAGGGAGGCACAAGGAAGAACATCTTCCTCCTTTGCAGAATCCAGAAGTCAGGGTATTTTTATGATGATGTTGATGTGTTCACACAGAGTAGTTGGGTCTTGCTCTGTTTTGAAGGAAGGCGTTGCATTGCAATTTCCTAGCTCTATTTGTTTCACAGCATATTTGTTTTTTTTATCTTCTGAGGGTTTTGCTCTGGATAAAGGTTTTGTTTCTGCTTTATAAGATATAGGGAGAGTTAACAGGGCATTAGCCACCCAGACACAGCTCCAATATCCAGTTTGCATTATAGTTCGCAGGAAGGGCTCCAATTCAGTGGAAGAACGTCTTCTTTGCATGCATAAAGTCCCAAGTTCACTCGCTGGTATCAACAGGCAGGGCTGGAAATGTGCCCCTGTCTGAAACCCTGGAGAGACATTGTTGGTTAATACGATACGATACGATAATCTTTATTGTCATTGTCCCATACAGAACAGCGAAATTGAAAAAAATCTACATAAGATATTCAAAAACCAACAAGCCTGCTATCCCAGCTATCCCAACCTGGTTAGCCCCCCTAAAAACTCTGATACCCCATTTTAAAATACAATATACTCCCATTGAGATGCCTTACACTGCATTTAAAACCAAAATCGCATTTGGATAGAAACGGTTTCTCAGGCAGCTAGTCCTAGTCTTTATAACCCCGTACCTTCTTCCAGAAGGCAGAAGCTGAAAGAGATAATTTCCAGCGTGCACACTGTCCTGCACTATCTCTGCAGCTTTTTTATGGCACCTGGAAGCATAGATTTGATCCAAGGTGGGAAGAGTGCACCCAATTATTCTCTCCGCAGTCTTTACAACCCTGGACAGCATTGTTTTCCCCCTGACAATATAGACAATACTGAACTGCACAGTCCAACAGACTAACCTTGTCTGTTTTCTTACGGTTATAAACTTAAGACATAAGCAGGCAAGTGCGGAAAACCTACTGCCCTACTGCTTTCAATAGGCAAGACCGTCAAGCACATCCTCGGAGCTCCAATTTATGAACGCTTTTGCTGCAGTAAGCCTTACTGAATTCAATTTCCTTAAGTGTGACTTCAGGCTTACGTCAGACAACCCTGTGGCATAGTAATTAAAGCAGAGGTTGGACTTCATCTCCCAACACCCCCAGCTAGCATGGTCAATAGTCAGGGATGATGGGAGTTGTAGACCAGCAACATCTGGAGGACACCAGGTTGGCTCCCCTTGGGTTAGAGTGTCAGACTAGGACCTGAAGCTCACTGGATGATCTTGGGCCAGTTGCCATCTGTCAGCATAACCTACCTCACAGAGTTGCTGAGAGGATAAAACTGGATAAAGTAGACTACACTACCTTGAGTGCCTCGGAGGAAAGATATACACGCATTAAATCAATAATTGAAAGACCTGCTTTGTCTGCTTTTGGAAAACACGAAATAGATTTGACTCCTGGTTATGGTTTTAGATTTGAAGCTCATGACTTAGATTTTCCTAGGGAGAACCGAATATTCTCGATCTTTATCTCGTGCTAGAGGCCAAGATGCTAAAACCAAAGAAAGTTGACTCATCATATATGAAGAAGCTCCTGCATAATAGATCAAGGAAACGAGATTAAGGAGAAGAAATGAATAATTGAAGATTAATCAGGGGAGATTCGGAGTAACCTGAGACTGATGAGGGCTGCATTTTGATGGACGAGAGGCTGAAAGAGGACCCAGAGAGACTGGCTTTCTATGTCACGGAGGTTAACAAGGTCTGTGGAGTAAGCAGGAAGTCGAAAAAATTGGGGACAGAGTGGTGAGCACTTGCTTGAAGGCTAGAGAGATGTGCCGGTTCGAAAGGAGCTAGGAGGGTCTCTGGCTTCTGGTTCCTTCCTCACGTAGTGACATGGAGCAATGGATTATGGATTGACAAGGAACCTACAAATTAGGAGCCTGCTGAAAATAATCTACATCCTTCCAACAGTGGCTTATGGTGAGTAACATCAGTGCTTTTTATCTGGACGTACTGAAGAGTACGCAGTACTTCCACCTCCCACCCTCAAGTGTTAAAAGTGTGGGTACCTCCTGTAACAACTTCATGGTGAGTACCGACATCTTTTTTTTTGTTAAAAAGAAGAAGAAGCACTGAGTATCATCTTCTTCTTCCTCCTCTTCTTCTTCTTCTTCTTCTTCTTCTCCTGCCTTTGCCCCAGGCTGGGACTCAAAGCAACTTTCACAAATTAAAACAAGGATATATATATTTTAAAAGTGAAATATGATAGTTAAAAAGTATGTAAGCTCAAATAGAATTAATCCAATATTTAAAAATCGATGAAAATACAGATAGCAACACAGTGCAGCATTATTAAAAGCCCTTTTCTTCAAAAAACAAAAAAAACCCCAAAACCCCAAAAACCAGATCCCCAAGGCCTCTCAGAATAAAACATTCACCTGCCAGTGGATGGGCAACAAGGAGGGAGCCAGTCTCGCCTCTCTGGGAGGGAGTCCCAAAGTCTGGGAGCAGCCACTGAGAAGGCCCTCTCCCATGTCCCCATCAAGCATGCCTTGAGGGTGACGGTACCAAGGAAAGGGCCTCCACCTAAGATTTCAAAATATGGGCGGGTTCATATTGGAGAATATGTTCCTTCAGATAGCCTGGGCCTAAGCTGCATAGAAATTTTGCCAGGCCAGCTACCGTAGAAAAGCCTATATGTGTCTATACCAGGGTTTCCCAAACTTGACTCACCCGCTGTTTTTGGACTACAGCTCCCATCACCCCTAGGCAGCAGGACCAGTGGTCAGGGATTATGGAAATTGTAGTCCAAAAGCAACTGGAGACCAAAGTTTGGGGAACCCTGATCTACATTCTGGATGGGGAGATTGGTGGAGCGGGGGAGAAAATTATTCACTTCATATTTAAAGGTGAGCTTATCTAATTCACACTTTCTGAATCAACATGCAAGCCAAACCTCAGCCATCCTTGGAAATTCACACTTCTCCACAGTATGCCACGCAGTTCTCCAGCCAGGTAATGTGTAGAAAAAACGTGCCTATGTTTAGTGAAAATAGCATACAAAACTACATGAGATTAAGGGAAATTGCACTGCAAATTTTTTGTCAAAATTGCCTACAAAAACACATTTATTGGGAGGAACTCACACTAAAAGGCTAGCAAATTTTCACGATTAAAGAAAAAGAAGAAATGAACCATAAATTGCAGCAGAAATGTGGAGAACTGAATTTAATACAGGAAAATGAGAAACTGAGAAAACCTAAATGACAGATTTGTTCATTCCTAAGCAATAGTTGTCAGTGCCATGGTCCATGACCAAGTATAGATAGCTATCCTGTTGTATATTATACGCCACCTAGGCTGGACTACTTTAATGTACTGTGGCTGAGACTCTCTTTAAATATGATTTGGAGAGTTCAGCTGTTTCAGAATGTGGTCACCTCAGTCCTGAAAGGCTACACATTCAGATCACTTTGACACCATATATAGCTTTTGGACACAGAGGTTCCAGTTATTTGTAAGAACTTTCTGAAAGATTGACTAAATCCAGCCAGCTGGTACTGCTGGGAGTGCCAGGTCATTAAATAAAATTATTAAGAGCTCCTCAAAGCAAACATTAGCAGTGAGTCCTTCTTGGATGCCGGGCTCTGATGCCAGCCTTGGCAACAAAACTACCCCTCCTATTTCAAGTTAACAGGGTCCAATGAATGTTTTTGCCTGAGATACGTAGCTGATGTTCTGGAACATCATAAGAAGCATAGCTTGCTATTTTATATGTTATGAGGCTGATTTTGAACTGGTGACAGCAGATTGTAGTGCAGTTATATATCTATATTGATATCCAATCAATGCAGCGGACTGGGAAATTGCAGAGCAGATGGATGCTCAGGCAGCCCAATGTTTAATAGGTGGATGGAGAGTATTCGGGGAATCATTGTTAGTATGAAAATAAAAGTGTCACTGGCATGTCCCAATTATGAATTATTGCAGGGTGCATTTGTATAAGCTGCCCACAGTTTTTGAGAAGGAGCAGGATATAAACTGGGAGCTCAGTGCTTTGTGCACAGAAGATTGCAGGCCTTATTATCTTCTGTTAAAGGTCTAAAGCAGTGTTTCCCAACCTGTGGGTCCCCAGATGTTGTTGGACTACAACTCCCATCATTCCTAGCCAGCATGACCAGTGGTCAGGGATGATGTGAGTTGTAGTCCAACAACATCTGGGGACCCACAGGTTGAGAACCGCTGGGCTAAAGTAACTGGAATTTAGGATGGACAAATATGTTAATTTCGGTTTCTTTCCATTTTTTTCAATCTTAAATTCAGTTCTCTTCATTTCTTTGCCAGTTTGGATGCTTAAATTTAAAAAAAGAACTTACAAAAAAGTAGTTAGCATTTTAATTCACCTTCCTTCTAATATTTATATTTTTGTACAGTGGTACCTCGGGTTACAGACACTTCAGGTTACAGATGCTTCAGGTTACAGACTCCACTAACCCAGAAAAGTATCTCGGGTTAAGAATTTTGCTTCAGGATGAGAACAGAAATTGTGCAGCGGTGGCATGGCGGCAGTGGGAGGCCCCATTAGCTAAAGTAGTACCTCAGGTTAAGAACAGTTTCAGGTTAAGAACGGACCTCCAGAACGAATTAAGTTCTTAACCTGAGGTACCACTCTATATCTTTTTGCCCAAAGTATACATTTTTGGGAGGAAAGCAGTACATCCAAATAAAACACACTCTTGTATGTTATCCTCACTAATGTATACATCTTAATGCATACTTTTGCCTAATTTGCATGTTTTTGTATGCATTATTTGGCTGCAGAACTGCATTGCAAAATTCAGAAAAGTGCAGATTTTAAAAGAGAGATGATTTTTTGGAATTCTGAATTAGGTACATTCACATTTAGATGTGAACTGACCTCTTCCTCCCTATTGGGAAAGTCCTCTGGGCTACATGGTTCGGTATGGTAGAATAATCCATTGTGTTACGCCATTTCCTAATATCCTCAACTAAATGAATGAGGAAGACATAGAAAGGTGTTGTCCTAAACAGCTCCTTCCACCAGCACAAAGATTTATGCTTAAGCGACATAACTTACCCCACCTTTTCCTCCTGTGTGCCCCCTAAATCTATTACTGGGTTCTCTGAACCTCCTGGGCAGATTGGGGGAAGTTACAGATTTGCAGGAGGGAAAACATTTTATTGCACTAGCATAAATCCATATGCTAGTAGAATAAGTACTGGCGCCCCTTGAGTTGTGTCCATTGCTAAACCTGATGATATCAGTTGCAAAGGGATTCCTGGAAAACTTAAGCTGCTTGTTTCCTTTAGGTCAGCTGCTCCCTTTAAAAGAAACAAAGTATGAGGAACATGTGGTCAAAGGGGTGCGCGATCGCTCGGTGCTGCTGCCATGCGGTGATGCGGCTTCGCCCATGGTTGTCTTCTGGAGTTTCACCAAGCTGGGCTCGGACATCCCCAGAGCTGTCGCAATCAGCAATGGCATAGAGTCCAAAGTGGAAAGGGGCTCTGGTGTTCTGGGGAATGTGACGTTGGATAACAGCACCCTGGAGATCGAGAACCTGAAAACAGCAGCGGAAGGGCGCTTCCTGTGCCAGGCAATGTATGGCGAAGAAGATGAGATCAAAGTCGTTTATTTCTATATTGAGCTCATTGTTCTGGGTAAGTAGCTTTGCGCGCCTGAAATGCGGAAGGATTGTTCCTTGAGAGCCTCTGCGCTTCTCTGAAAATGCTGCTGAACTATACAACTCCTTGGCCAATGATCATGTTGGCTGAGGCCTCATTAATGTCATCTCCTCTTCATTTAGGGAAGGTGAGATTTAGAGCAGAGAAGCAGCAGTGGGGAGGGATGTTTTAACTCTTCGATCTCTTGTCACTTCTCAACACCAAATTGTGTACCCCCAAAATCCCCCCTCTCGGGGTTCCATGTGTGTTTATTTTGAAATGTGTTTGGGAACCTACAAGGGGGAGACGAGCCAAGGAGAGGAATGTGGAAAACAGGGGGGAAAGAAAGGGTTTCAGAAAGGACGACTGGCCCAATCTGTTTTGAAGTTGTGTCACTTTTGAATGTGCCCATATGTATAAGACCTTTCCATCTTGTTTCTATGTTGACTTGCATTATAAAATCGACATGAAAATCCAGAATGAATTTGTTCTGCTGCAAAATATTTTATAGCAGAAGTGAATGCTTCCATGTACGCTTCCATGGAGAACCCAAGGCCAGAGAGATTGTGGGAAATTTTTTGGTTTGGGTCTCCACCTTTTCCAGGTTAAGTGGGCCCCACTGAGAGTCCTTAAGTGGACATTTGTAAAGAAACCGGAGGCTTTCCTCTTGGGCATGGTCGGCCAATTGGTACCAAAGAAAGATAAGACCTTTTTTATGTACGCAACCACAGCAGCAAGAATTCTCCTGGCAAAGTATTGGAAGATGCAAGAATTACCTACTCTGGAAGAATGGCAGACGAAGGTGACTGAATTTATGGGACTGGCAGAGATGACCGGCAGAATCCGTGATCAGAGGAGAGAGACAGTGGAAGAGGACTGGAAAAAATTTAAACTATATCTTAAGAACTGTTGCAAAATTTCAGACTGATAAAATGTTAAGGGTTAAGAAATAGAGAACTATAGCTGTAAATATTTAAGTTAAGAAAATTTTGAGGGAAATTAATTATTGAAAAGGAATGAAGGATTGCTAAAAACTTCTGAAACAGGGGTGCAGTGAAGGGGAGGCATGGGGAAGTCATGTATTGTTTATTTGTGTGTTTTTTGTTTTATGAAAATTAATAAAAATTATTAAAAAAAAAAAAAAATAAGTGGGCCCCACTGAGGACCTTTGCAAAGGTTTCCCCCCTCCCCATCCTGGAGCCAGGACAGTCTGGCAGAATGCAACAGCTGAACTCGGGTCAATGGGCAAAATTGAAAACAATATACAGATGTGCTTGGGGGGGTTCCTGCGCAAACAGCAGCCTGGCTCATCTTGATCAGAGCTGTCAAGGATCCTGTCTACTGAAAGCACCTTAGGAATGTCAGCCAGCACACTCTGGCCTCTTGAAATTTGTCCAGAGATAAAAAACGGTTGCAGCCAAGTAATTGGATCTCCGCAAAAAGAGCTAACATTCCTGCCTCGGGTGTGCTGCTCAGAAGGCCTTTCTAAGAGGCACATTGGGGAAACGTGTATCCCAGGTTTCATGTGTGTCATCCAGACATCCGGTCCTCTTGTGTATGCAGAATGATGCAGCTGGGCTTTCATGGTCCTGTATTTTGCTGCTGGTGGGGTTGGTTAAACTCAAGTTGTCAAATACTCTTCTTGTTGCTGGGGGATTATCTCTCAGAAGTATGTAGCTGCCATTCATTGCCAGCAGTTCAATTGGAGTGGCTTGTGTTTGCTTTCCGACAGGGGATGATTTAATCCTTTTCTCATCTTAAGGCAGTCAGCCTTGTATTTCCCAGCACCATCTGTAAATTAAGGGGAAGGAAAAATACATTGCAATTTTCAGCTAAGAAAACGCATGTGAGGGTGATTGGGATCCCTTCTCTCAGTCTCTCATCCCAGGATACTCACTATGATGGCTATATCCTCCCTTCAGGACCAGAGGCTAAGTTACAATATTCAAAGCTTTTCAGTTCAGAAAAAAGAGGCGAGCAAGGGAGGGGTCCTTGTGCATGACAAAAGGGAATAGAGAAGTTCCTTCTCCCTTGTAATAGTAGAACCTGGGACAATCCAATAAATGGTAATAGGTGAAAGTACTTCACAGGGTATAGTTACTTCTACAAGATGTGGCAACAGCCAAGAATGTAAATAGATTTAAAAGTGGGTGGGAGATCGACTGTTCTTGATGGGGTTACACTTCCTCTGAAGGAGAAGGTTTGCAGCTTGAGGGTCCTCCTGGATCCTTTGCTGTCGCTCGAGGCTCGAGTGGCCTCAGTGGCCCAGGATGCCTTCCATCAGCTTCGGCTGGTGGCCCAGCTACGCCCCTATCTGGACAGGGATAGACTAACTATTGTTGTCTATGCTCTGGTAACCTCAAGGTTAGATTACTGCAATGCATTATATGTAGGGTATAGGGCGGTATATAAATTCAATAAATACTACTACTACTAATTTAGATTCATGGATGATAAGTTTATCAGTGTCTAGTAGCTATGAAGGCTAATGACTCCATGCAAGATCAGAGGGAGCATGCCTTTAGATTACAAGTTGCTGGGAAACAATCACGAGAGATTATTATTATTATTATTATTATTATTATTATTATTATTATTATTTACTTATACCCCGCCCATCTGGCTGTGTTTCCCCAGCCACTCTGGGCACCTTTCAACAAGAAATTAAAAATACATTAAAACATCAGTCATTAAAAACTTCCCTAAGCAGGACTGCCTTCAGATGTCTTCTAAATGTCAGGTAGTTGTTTATTTCTTTGACATCTGATGGGAAGGGGTTCCACAGGGCAGGCGCCACTACCGAAAAGGCCCTCTGCCTGGTTCCCTGTAACCTCGTTTATTGCAGAGAGGGAACCGCCAGAAGGTCCTCGGAGCTGGACCTCAGTGTCTGGGCTGAACGATGGGGGTGGAGATGCTCCTTCAGGTATACTGGGCTGAGGCTGTTTAGGGCTTTAAAGGTCAGCACCAACACTTTGAATTGTGCTTGGAAATGTACTGGGAGCCAAGGTAGGTCTTTCAAGACTGGTGTTATGTGGCTATTGCCCTTCTTTCTTGATTTCGGCCTTTGCAGAGGCATCTTGCTAGCCACTGTAGGAAAGACGAGGTTGGATTAGACAAGTTTTTGGTCCAACCCAGCAGGGTTCTTCTGCTCTTCTTATCCTGAAGTTTGCTCATCCTTGATCTACGTTCTGTTGCTGTCATAAGAACATAAGAAAAGTCTGCTGGATCAGGCCAATGACCCATTTAACCCAGATTCCTGTTCTCACAGTGGTGCCTATGGGAAGCTGGTAGGCAGAACGTGAGTGCAAGAGCAGTCTGCCCAACTGAGTTTCCAAACAAGTGGCGTTCGGAGGCAGAGTGGAGGTAGAGCATAGTGCCTGGAAAGGGCAAGGGCATAGCTGAGCTCAAGTCTATGTTTGCTCTATTGCAGTTCCTGTTTCAAAGCCTTTCCTGCAGATGAACAATTCAACGCCCGTGGAAGGCATGCCTGTCGTGATGACATGCACAGTGAAGGAGGGGACGCCTCCTGTTACATATTCATGGCAGCGCTACACTAACCGGGATGGCACAGTATCTGTCGCAGAAACAGTGGAGGGTCTATTGAACCTGACATCATCTAACCGGACTCAGATGGGCTGGTATACCTGCACCACCCAAAATGAAGTCAATAGCCAAACCAGTGACAGGATGTACCTTGATGTTATCTGTAAGTAATCGGAGAAAGGGCCATATGTTCTGGTCTTTCCTCTTCATGTCTTTCTTCAGTGCTGGAAAGGTGCTAAAAAATACCGTATTTTTCGCTCCATAAGATGCACCTGGCCATAAGATGCGCCTAGTTTTTATAGGAGGAAAACAAGAAAAAAAAGTATTCTGAATGAAACAGTGGATGTATGATTTTTGTGGTTCATGCTGTGGCCACAGACATGATATGTGATTTGATGGTGAGTTTGGGGTAGCCCAATGCAAAAATCCTGAGAACCCATGTGGATCCCTGCTTTGTAATCACGTTTTTGCACCATTGCGGCCCCACGAAACAGTGGATTTGTGATTTTTTTTGGTGCAGGCTGTAGCCATGGACATGCTATGTGATCTGATGGTGAATTTGGGGTGACGCAATGCAAAAACCCTGAGGATCCATGTGCTTTTACCTCTCTGCTCCCAGGCAGCCTCCTTTATTGCTAGCATCCCTCATCTCCCTCCTGATCACTTGCCGATCAGCTGCTCAGCAGCTTCATTTCAACACCCCCTTCTCTCTTTCTTAAAAAAAACCAAACAGGATCTGCTTTTCGCCCCTGGGCAATTCAGCTCCAGGGACTACGCATTTGCTCCATAAGATGCACAGACATTCCCCCTTACTTTTTAGGTGGAAAAAATGCCTCTTATTGAGCGAAAAATACAGTAAATCAACAGAGCCTTCGACTTAAAAACACATTTATTATGGCATAAGCTTTCATTCACTTCATCGGATGCATGGAGGGCCTTTCCTGACATCCTTTTTATTGTGCATTCGTGATCATTTGTGCTACTGATGTTATTGGGATGATCACACGCTTTCAATATGGTTTGCACCTGCAGAGGCTCTGGGTCAGTCACACAGCTTCATTTCCAGTCAGTGCATAACCTGTAACATTCTGCTGAAACTTTTTTTTTTATAATGCAAAATATCTGGTTTATTTTTGTCCCCCTGCTTTGGTTGCACTGTAGCCCCTCTGGACAGCAATAATGTGGCAGTGTCGGGGAAGCATCACAGAACAAACTTAAGCGGAATGAATCCATTGCTAATTCACTATTGTTGTGACATGTTGCAGAATACATGCACAATAAAAAAACCAGCAGCCTGGAGTGCCATCTTGAGTTTCTGGTCTATAGAGAGAGATGGTTGGGGATTGTACACAGTGAGATCAGCGGAAAATGAAATGCAGACAGTGATAATTATGCCATTAATGGTGTAACCGATCTCAAAACGGACAGTCTTGGACAAAAGGACTTCAAAGGGAGACTGCAATGCAAAACTGTGCAATTCAAATTCATCAAGAGATTCAGCTATCCCAACAGAATGAGAGTGGTTTAATAACATTTGATACCTTGCAACAAGAAGAAAATTAATAGAAATGCTACCTTTTAAAGGAAAGCAAACAAAGAATCGAACAATTAAGTGCATGGAATGAGAGCGTCAGAATTATTTAAAGCATTTCCCCTGCTGTCATATGGGTTAATTCATTAATTAAATGGCAATTATGATGATTCCATTTATACTCATATTGAAGATAATTTTAATGCAGGGTGGTCTGGAACTAAGTTTACAGATGAGTGAATATTGGATTGTAAACTGTGTTTGTTTGTTTTCTCTCACTCTCTTATTCACTCTCAAGTTTCAGCTCTGTAACCTGTGGATTGAATCAGGGCAAAGGTTGTGTGTATGTGTGTGTTTATCACAATATATCTATGAATTAGCTTACCAATGCCAGGATGTCTAGGTTGCATCTCCAACAACTGTTTTGGTAAAAGGTCATGTCTGTGCTTTCTTCATCTCATTTCTCTCTGAGTCAAATCTCTCAATGTTCTAATTTTAACTTGGTAGCAGCCTCAGACTCTCAGAATGGGTAGTATTGTGAAACTACTTATTTATTATGTATTGAATTTTATTGTTAGCTGCCTTGGACATTTTTTAGTGCAGATGAAGAGGACCTCTCCAAATCCCTGCTGTTCCGTGATCTAAAAATTGCTGTTTTCTCCATGAAGAAAAAACCTGTGAGGAAAAATGGGGAAATTTTGGGGAAAATTTTGATCAGGGAAAGAGAGAAGGGATACATCTAAATACATCTAAATTTCCCAAGACAGGGGTTGCCAACTTGGCAACGTGAAAGATTACGTCAAATATATCCTCAAAATATACACCCTGTAAGAGAAAATGCTTTTCCTGCTCAGCTCCTGTTTGCACTGGGTAAAAGCCCTGACAATGATACCAGTTTAACATTGCCACAAGTAAATACTGTAAATCTGCTCTGACTGTCATAAAGGTAAAGGTACCCCCTGACTGTTAGGTCCAGTCGTGGACAACTCTGGGATTGCGCACTCATCTCGCTCTATAGGCCAAGGGAGCCAGTGTTTGTCCACAGACAGCTTCCGGGTCATGTGGCCAGCATGACTAAGCTAAGGCTACCAGATTCTTTTCAATGAATCCGGGGACACTTTTATTTTGTGTGGGGACTGATTTGTAAATCCGGAGACTGTCTCCGGGAAACGGGGATGCCTGGTAATCTTAGATTAAGCCACTTCCAGCAAACCAGAGCAGCATACGGAAACGCCATTTACCTTCCCGCTGGAGTGGTACCTATTTATCTACTTGTACTTTGACGTGCTTTCGAACTGCTAGGTTGGCAGGAGCTGGGACAGAGCAATGGGAGCTCAGCCCGTCACGGGGATTTGAACCGCCGACCTTCTGATTGGCATGCCCTAGGCTCTGTGGTTTAGACCACAGCTCCACCCGCGTCCCTATCTGACTGTCATAATGATGGCTAAATATATTGGCTTCTAAAGTTCACCCCGAGCCCTTTCTCTGCAGCAGGTGCACCTCTAACTAACCTCATGGTCTCTTCCATAGATGGGCCTGATGAACCAGTGATCAGCGTGGAGCCGTTTGCTGTAAACCAACATGGCTTCTCAGCCAATGAGCAAGAAGAGGTGATCCTGACATGCCTGGCATCGTCTAATCCACCCAGCCACTATATTTGGTTCTACAATAGCTCCCAAGTCTACTCTGGTCAGAAGTATGTGATCACCAGGATCTCAAGGACCCAAACAGGAATCTATACTTGCCTTGCTCAGAACATGCATCTGAATACACGTACCCAGACCGCCATTATCTTAACAGTCTACTGTAAGTAATCCCTTCTCCTCTTGTTTGGGCATGAGGCTCTGGCATGTGCTGCTGCTCCTTCCTTCCCTCTGTCTTCTGGTTTTTATTTCCTTCTACCTTTCCAAATATTGCCATGGCTAAAGAGGAGACGGGGGGAGGGATTATTTGGCATGTAGAGCATCAGTAGGAAATGAAGACCATGGGTGCCTCTTCTAGAGATGTTTCCATCTTTTGATGAACCTCAACGACAGAGAAAGCAAAGCAGAATGTCACCTGTCACAGAACAAAGAACGCTGTCACTCACGACTTTCCTTTTTTAAAACAAAACAAATCAATGGACGGCAGAAGGGTGCTGATGTCTTACTCTTTAGCTACAGTATCTTAACTGGCTTCTTCTGCATCTGAGCCAAGACAAACTTAATTTTGTTCTTTCTGGTCAGACGCTTCTAATTTGGCTTTGTTGTTGTTGTTATTGTTGTTGCAAAAAAGGAATGAAAGAGAGCAAAGATTTATTTACATCTGCATTTATTTGGAAGGAACTAGTGGAGCGAATGGGGTTGACATTTTATTAGGACTAAAAAGGGAGGATTGCTTTGTTTGATGTTCTTGTTATTATTTATGTAGCTAACAGCAGCAGTAAGTAGCCAAGGAGACTTTTTCAAGTGGGTTGAAAGGGGTTCTTCTTTGTTGTTTAATGTCTGATGCAACATTGGAAGAGGTGCTCGTTTACTCTGCAACCAGTGCACTCTCACTGCTGGTTTGGGAAGCCGTGTGCACACAACATTAACCACAATCTCTATCAAGCCGGTATCTATCTATCCTGTTGTTGTTTTTAAATGAAACACAGCATTTTTATGCATTTCCCACTAACCAGCTTCAATCCAAAATAAGAAATGGAATGAGACAGCTGTGGTTTAAGCCAGTACAGTTGTACCTCACAAGTCGAATGCCTTGCGAGTCGAACGTTTTGGCTCCCGAGCGCCGCAAACCCAGAAGTGATTGTTCTGGTTTGCAAACCTTCTTTGGAACCCAAATGGCTTCTGCGGCTTCCGATTGGCTGCAGGAACTTCCTGCAGCCAATCAGAAGCCGCACCTTGGTTTCTGAATGTTTTGGAAGTTGAATGGACTTCCGGAACGGATTCCATTCAACTTCTGAGATACGCCTGTAATTTGGACATGGCCTTAGAATCCACCTAGGAATTCTTAAACCTTGGCCTTAAACCAGAGACCAAATAGCATGATCTTGCATCCCCAGTAAGTTAATGTGGTCCTGTACTGTACCACCTAGAACTGTAGAGGGGGGGTTCTCCCTCTCTCTTTTCACACTGATAACAACCCTGTCTGAGTTCATGGCTGACCTACAGGAAATATGTTGTTTTCATGTGGGAACCAGACAGGAGATCCCCCCAGCTGTATCCTCAAATGATGGGCAGTCTATGAAAGATGAGTCATACAATTCTGCTGCACAGGTGCGTTGGCTTTTAAGGAGTACATTGGAACCAGCACTTATTTGTTGTAAGCTTGTGGACATTATTTTTTAAACACACACGAGAGAAAGAGGGAGAGAGAGAAGAGTGATAGAAATGAAGCCGCAACAAGTACATCCTGCAACAAAACATTGCAGCGTAATGTGCTTCTGTTCAATCCGTGCCATCTCCAGGATTCTCTCTTCCACCCTGCCCCACTATGGGTTTCCAACCCTATCTCGCCAGAGTCAGACACCATCTGCACAATAATACATTTACAGCAGTCTCATACCACTTTTTTATATTAATTTTTAGTTGGTTTTTCCAATTAATTACATTCAAACTCACATCTAAATCAAAAGAAATACAAGATTCATTCGAATCTATAGACTTCCCTCCACCCTTCCATGGGTTCCACATTTATCCTTTGCTACTGCATTTTTTGAAGTCATCCAGTTGATTAATTATCCATTATGTCCAAAGTCTTTGCTACATTACAAGTGTTATTTGAGTCCTGCTAAAGAGTTCAATTGTTTACACAGTGTTCTTCCAAGTACAATATAAATTTTCCCCATTCTTTATTAAAATTTTGCTCTTTCTGATTTCTGATTTTCGTGGTCATTTTTGCCATCTCAGCGTAGTCCATCCATTTAGCCTGCCATTCCTCAGAGCATCATACCGCCTTAAACAGCCGTGACTTCCCGCCAAGATTCCTGGGGACTGTGGTTTGTTAAGAGTGCTGAGAGCTGCTAAGAGACCCCTATTCTCCGTACAGAGCTACAATTGTGGTATAACAATCAATCCCTCTTCCCAAGGAGCTCTAGGAACTGTAATGCCACAAGCCCAGCCACTGGGGGGGGACGGGACCTGTGGAGATATCAAAGGAAATCACCTTCACAGGTGCATTTGAGATGCCAAAGGGAATTGCCTACAATATGCATTTGACACACTCCAACATTCTGCTGATCCAAATGGGGACGCTTGTTTGTTTTTTGGTCTCAAGCTCTCTGACTTGCACAAGAGTGTGAGACCAAAAAAAGAGCATCTTTTGGTCCAGTGCTCTGGTGTGAACCAGCTGACTTGCTCCAGAGTGCCAAACTGAAGAACAGGACATTCCAGCATCCCACTAGAAGCCTGGATAGCTCAGTTGGTTAGACCATGGTGCTGATAATGCCAAGGTTGCAGGTTTGATCCCTGCATGGACCAGCTGCATATTCCTGCAATGCAGGGGGTTGGACTAGATGATCCTCAGGGTCCCTTCCAACTCTACAGTGCTAAGCCAGGATGGCTTCTGTAATTCAGGGATGTCCCGCTTATATTGGGACGGTTGAGCAGGATGGCTGTAAGTTGAATGGCTGTGTGTGTCCATGTTGCAAGAGCCATAGATAGGAATGCCAGTTCTCGCCTCTCACCACCCATTGGGCCAACAGGGATGTGCTGGGTGCCAGGAACTCCTCGTTGCTGTTGATACCATGTTTGCCCCCTATGCACAGATCTGCCCAAGGGGAAGCCCAGCTGCACTCCGCTGCCAGCCACCAATTTCCAAGACCTTGCCCTGCGCTGTTCGTGGCAGGGAGGGTTCCCCCCGGTGCGGCTGCGGTGGGTGAAATCCCGGTGGGGAGGAAACAGCACAGCGACCTACTCCAATGCCACCCAAATCCATCACGGCAAAGATGTTCGCAACGGGACCTCTTACACTTGCCTGGCTTCTCACCCGGCGCTCAGAGATGAGACCATCTGCAGAACCACTGTGTGTGAGTAGTGACCTTCCTTCTCCACCCAGTAAAACCTTTGTCTATTATTATTATTATTATTATTATTATTATTATTATTATTATTATACCCTGCCCATCTGGCTGGGTTTCCCCAGCCACTCTGGGCGGCTTACAGCATATATAAAAACATAATAAAAACATCAAGCATTAAATACCTCCTAATACAGGGCTGCCTTCAGATGTCTTCTAAAAGTTGTGTAATCTTGAGGCTGAGGCTCATACACAGCCCTGCCTTGCACTGAAGGGCTGTGATTGGATCATGGGGAGATATCAGTTTGTATAGAGAGTTCTCTACATGCAGCGTGATTGGCGTTTAAACTTCCCCATGCCATTTTGGTCTGGGTTAACAGCAAATCACACTGGGCAATGAGTGAGCCCCATCCTAATTTAAGGGCCCTTAGTACATGAGGCTCTTTGGCTTTGGTTTTTGTTCTTAAGTCCCCAGCTCTCATTGTTCCAGTGAAAAACTTGGGAACATGTGGCATGTAGTTTACACCAGGCATTTCAAGCACATTTGAAACACGTTTCCGAGGACAATTCAAAGTGTTGGTGCTGACCTTTAAAGCCCTAAATGGCCTTGGCCCAGTATAGCTGGAGGAGCGTCTCCACCCCCATCGTCCAGCCTGGACACTGAGGTTCAGCTCTGAGTGCCTTCTGGCGGTTCCCTCACTGGGAGAAGTGGGTTTACAGGGAACCAAGCAGAGGGCCTTCTCGGTAGTGGCACCCATCCTGTGGAACGCCATCCCATCAGATGGCAAGGAAATAAACAACTATCTGATGCTGTGGGTGGCGCTGTGGGTTAAACCACAGAGCCTAGGGCTTGCTGATCAAAAGGTTGGCGGTTCGAATCCCCGTGATGGGCTGGGCTCCCAGTGCTCGTTCCCTGCTCCTGCCAACCTAGCAGTTCGAAAGCACATCATAGTGCAAGTAGATAAATAGGTACCACTCCAGCAGAAAGGTAAACGGCGTTTCCGTGTGTTGCTCTGGTTTGCCAGAAGTGGCTTAGACATGCTGGCCACATGACCCTGAAGCTGTACGCTGGCTCCCTCGGCCAGTAAAGCAAGATGAGCGCCACAACCCCAGAGTCGTCCGCAACTGGACGTAACGGTCAGGGGTCCCTTTACCTTTTAACAATGATTGAGTTTACTTATTATATAAAAAAAATATGCATCAACCAACAACAAGTTTGTGGAAAGATGGGTATTTTTGTAATATTTAGAATAACAAAGTTAATGAGAGTGTTCAAACTTACGCTGCTTCCAACTTTTCAAATAATGCTATTAGTATTCATATACAGATGTATTTATTTATTGAATATGATCTGATAGAATCCCTGAATTTGCTGTTTAAAAGATTTAATTTCAATATATATATATATATTAAAAAAACATATTCTTGCACGCATCACAAGAGTTGTGGAAGTGCATTGTTCGATCATTAAATGTGTTCTGATCAGTGCACTAAGTCTGCACATGTTGCAATTTAGGTCAGTTTGCCTTGAAACGGGAGGGCCAGACGGAATTCTCCAGCAGAATTCTGAAGGCAGTGAGCCTTGGTGAGTTGTTAAGGCTAGAAATCTGCCTCTGAATTGTCCTGTTTGTGCCACAGGGGTCCCTGGTGGGAACCCGACCTGCAGCGCTGTAGCAACGAAGCAGAACGAATTCCTCATGCTGACCTGCGACTGGGCAGGTGGAGAACCCCGGGTGACTCTGTGGTGGAGAGACTGGAAGGACCATGTGCTCGGAGGACTGAAACAATCCCACAACATCTTTGTCATGAAATCAAACGCCACCCTGGGGGGAAAGGAATTCACCTGCGTGGCAGCCCACCCACTTCTCACAAGAGCTACTGAGTGCCGGGTCCGTTTGGGTAAGCAGATGAGAACAGTACCTTTGGGATGGGGCCATAGCTCAGGGGCATAGTACACATGAAACTTGAAAAACTAGAATATCGTGGAAAAGTTCATTTATTTCAGTAATTCAACTTAAAAGGTGAAACTAATATATGTGATATACTCATGACATGCAAAGCGAGATATGTCAAGCCTTTATTTGTTATAATTGTGATGATCATGGCATACAGCTGATGAAAACCCCAAATGGTTAATCTCAGAAAATTAGAATATTAAATGAAATCAGCAAAACAAGGACTGCAAATAGAGCAATATTGGACCTCTGAGAAGTAGAAGCATGCACATGTACTCAGTACTTGGTTTGGGCCCCTTTTGCATCAATTACTGCCTCAATGCGGCATGCAATGGATGCTATCAGCCTGTGGCACTGCTGAGGTGTTATGGAAGACCAGGAAGGCTTCAATAGCAGCCTTCAGCTCTTCTGCATTGCTTGGTCTCATGTCTCTCATCTTTCTTTTGGCAATGCCTCATAGATTCTCTATGGGGTTCAGGTCAGGCAAGTTTGCCGGCCAATCAAGCATAGTAATCTCATAATTTGGGGTTTTCATCAGCTGTATGCCATGAACAGGAGAGAAATTATGTCCACCAGTGTGACTGTGAACATTGCAAGTGACAGTGCTTGGGGACTGCCTCAGGTATACTTCCTGGTGTGACTGCACCTGCTAGAATGGGCCCTTATTTTTGGACTCTCTTCCATTGAGCAACAGGCAGAAAATCAACAAATTAACCAGGAGACTTAGAGACCAGAATGAGAAGAAGTTTAAGTAAGACTGAGAAAAATTTACAACCTATTTAAGAGAACACTGTAAACAATTAAAAACTTTGGCAGGATTAGAGTAATACTTGTTATATAAAAAATACAAAGGAAAAAGTTAGTAATACAGCTAACAAATTAGAAAAAAATGGATAAACTGAATGAAAAAATGATTGATAATGAAAACTGGAGAAGGGTGGTGAGAAGTCAAAGGATTTGGAGAATCCTATATGTGAAGGTGAATGCTATGTTTTAATTGAAACTTGTTGTGTAAAACTCAATAAAAATATTTATATAAAAAAAGAAAATCAACAAGAGCGGTAGTCTCGTAATCTGGGGAATCGGGTTCGCGTCTCCGCTCCTCCACATGCATCTGCTGGGTGACCTTGGGCCAGTCACACTTCTTTGAAGTCTCTCAGCCCCACTCACCTCACAGAGTGTTTGTTGTGGGGGAGGAAGGGAAAGGAGAATGTTAGCCGCTTTGAGACTCCTTCGGGTAGTGATAAAGCGGGATATCAAATCCAAACTCTTCTTCTACAAGTGCAGTTCATTCTGCTGCAGCATTGATAAACATGCTTTGGCCCTCCAGATGTTTCTAGACTACAGCTCCAATCATCCCTGACTACTGACCAACAGATGGAAAGTCACTAGTTACTCAGCACCTTCAAGATGGCAAAAGCTTCCCCTATCAAATTCCTGCCTGGCACACAATTGTTAAAAGGGGGCGAAGGGGCACCTTTATTGCCGACTTTTCTCAGGCTCTTCCTTCCTTCTTCTTTTCTTCTTCTTCTTCACAGAACCTCCTAAGCTTGTGGTAGACAGATCCAAAGTGTCGCTGTTTGAAGGCAATGAGGTCGAGCTGGCCTGTTTGCTCGAAGGCGCCTACCTGGGATCAGAAGTCTTTTGGTACAACAACAAGAATCAGGTCGTCAGAACGGATGCTAGGAAATACCAGCTGCAGCAGGAGAATGCCTGGCTTAACTTGACCCTCCGGGACACAGAGTGGATGAAAGACAGCGGTACCTATCGCTGTGCTGCCATGAATGCTGTCGGCAACACCTCTGCCAGCATCAACCTGCTGGTTAAAAGTAAGCAGATGTGTGAAGGTAAAGTGAAAATGCTAAGGCTGCAATCCAAACCCAAGATCTGCTGGGATGTGTGGAGTTTGGAATACGCTGATCTGAGGCTGAGCCAGTTGAGCCTGGACTCAGCCAGGGTTGCACCAGTTGAAGTCCCTCATCCCAGCTCAGATGTGTTGACATAAGTCATCCATTCTGGCTGAACCAGGGCTCAGCTGGGGTAAGTTCTGAAAAAGGGATGTTCCAGGGGAGCGTCAGGGGTAGGGTGGGGCTGGGGGAGACTTGCCCCTATTCCAAACTCCATTCTTGCTTTTTTAAAAAAATCATTTTTATTGATTTTCCAATAAAAACAGCCAATCAGCATATCCGAATCATAATCCAATTTAAAATAATAAACTAAAATTAAAAAATGACCAATTATAGTCCAAATTGCAAATATTAATTTTTCCAGGCTCCCCATAGTCTGGACCTCTGAAGCATATCTCCAAATCTTCTATTCCAAACTCCAGTCACATGTCACATGACTGAGTAACCCAGCAGAATTGATGCTGGGGAAAAGTGTGGTGTAAGTTTAACTCTGTTTTAAAAGCTTGGTTCCCTCTGCCAGGTTTTAGCCAGCTTGAAATAGGGGTAAATTTCACAGCCATAATTTCTCCCACTATAAATTACGCTGGCTTCCTATCGTTTGGATTGCTCTGCTTGATGCTCTAAAGCTGGGTACTGTAGATTCAATGCATGGAGATGGGGGGATGAGATCTCATTGTGAGTCCCACAACACATTGACTGCTATTGATTGTGTTGATGCAACAGCACAGTGAATAACTCATTTGTAGACAAAGTGTTTATCCCTGGCTATATGCAACCTCCAGATCCAGGGGACAGCATCGTGTCTCCAAGTGAAAGTTTCTGTAGAGCAACAACAGGAGCTGTGGTGGTGGGGCTATTGATGTTGTGTCCTGTTTGTAAACTTCCCAAGAAGATTCTTATGCATGCTATCATAAACTCCTTGGCGTAAAGGCAGGATGTATCTGCTGTGCATTTGGAAAACTATGTATCTGGTGGGACATGGGTGGTGCTGTGGTCTAAACCACTGAGCCTAGGGCTTGCTGATCGGAAGGTCGGCGGTTCAAATCTCTGCGATGGGGTGAGCTCCCATTGCTCAGTCCCAGCTCCTGCCAACCTAGCAGTTTGAAAGCATGTCAAAATGCAAGTAGACAAATAGGTACTGCTCTGGTGGGAAGGTAAACTGCGTTTCCGTGTGCTGCTCTGGTTTTGCCAGAAGCGGCTTAGTCATGCTGGCCACATGACCCAGAAAAACTGTCTGTCGACAAATGTCAGCTCCTTTGGCCAGTAAAGCGAGATGAGCACCGCAACCCCAGAGTTGTTCACGACTGGACTTAACTGTCAGGGGTGCTTTACCTTTACCTTTTATGTACCTGGTAAGCAAATTTTGCATTATAGTTTTTGAAATCAAGGAGCAGGTTTGTCTCTGTTTAGATACAGCTGGACACCATTTTGAATCAAGATGGTGGACTGAAACGTTCCAAACTGCATACATTTGAACACCTCTTAAGATATTGTAACCAAATTTTCCATTATGGTTCCTGAGATCAAGGAGCAGGTTTTCTTTCTTTTTTAAAATTATTTTTTAATTAGTTTTTAATTACAAGAATCCAAAATAAGCCCCATTATATCTATTTCAAATCACAATACCAAATCAAATATCAATTAATCAAGTTTCCAATTGTATAATTTTGGTGGTTGCCCACATGCTAGAATCACAGATTTGATAATTTCTTTTAATTCTGCTTCCAAAGTCTAATTTAATCCAGTTACATTCCAAACAAAATAATAATCCATATTCAGCAGCTGCAATATTTAGAACTTCTATTCGTGTTAACACATTCAATAATCTGTTAATCTACAAGTGAAGATCTGTATCCTTTTTACTGCGTGTAGTAATTATTTGTCCATATTATTTGTTTTTATCTTTGCCAAATGTTGTGCTCTCAAGGAGCAGGTTTTCATATGCGTTGGGGTACAGTGAAATACCATTTTGAATCAATATGGTGAACTGAACCTTTCCAAACTGCACTGAATTTTTGATTTCTTGGAATTCCCAAGCAATGGCAGGTATGAGGTTTGCCAAGACTCACTGATGGACTGAATACGTTTTTCCTCCTTTGCAGAGTACCCCTCCCCGCCCAATGTAACAATCAGCAAGCTGATGTACACTCGCCACCGCACAGAGGTGGAACTGGAGTGGCAGACCCAGGGCTCGGGGAACTTGACCAGCTTTGTGGTCCAGATGAGGGAAGCAAAGAAGGCTCCCAAAAACCAGCTGGCCAGCAGCTGGGAAACAGTAGTCAGCGATATTGACCCTGACACCCGCGACCAGAGGCTGGGTGGGCTGGATCCTGCAATTGTGTATGCCTTCCGCATCTTGGCTGTCAACCACCGGACGACTGGGCACCCCTCTGAAGTAAAGACACCAGGTGACGTGGGTAGCTAGGGTGACAGCATTCCTCTGCAGACTGTGACAGAAGTTAACTTGGGAGCTGTGATGACCCCCTTCCTAAGGGCCACATGGTAGATTCATGTGAGCTGGGGGAAGAGCTGGGCATCTGAATGCGGGGGGGGGGGGCAAGCTTAGCCCTTTCTCCCAAGAAGCAATCAATACTTTTCGGATATGTAAAAAATAATATGATCGGTTGGTGGTTTGTTTTAATGGGACTGTTGCAATAAATAAACACATCTGTTTATTAGATTCGAAGGCTGTTGGGTTTCAGCTCTTGCCTGGGAAGACCCAGATGCTACACCTGCTAGGGATATACTCAGACTTTGATTTGCACAGTCTGCTATATCCGTATAGTCTTCTGAGTGTGAAATATACTCAGAGTCGCAAAGCGATTTCATGCTCTTTATTCAGCTCATAGGGGTGAGGAGGAATGAATGAAAGTCCCCTCAAAGTATCTGCTTTATATACATTATTTACACAATGGGCTGCACATGATTGACTAATTCCGGAATTCTACTGTAAGCCAATCAGGTTGTGGATTCACTTCTATCTAGAGCATGATTGGGTGGTTCCTGCCAACCAATCATACTGCTGCATTGTTCTAGGACCAATCAGACTGCTGCATTCTGAATCCTATTGTTCTAGGACCAATCAGACTGCTGCGTTTTAGATCCTATTGTTCTAGGAGCAATCAGACTGCTGCAGTTTGGATCCTATTCAACTCAGTACATAACAGAGTGATTCAGAATTTAGTTTAATATTTTGTATTGACAATTCGTAGACTGCTCAGTCACCATTGATCTCCAAGTGATGTAGCTGCAGTTACGTCTCACACTGATATGAACAGGTTAGGAAGAGGCTTTCCATCCATGCCTTTAAAAACCCAAATGCCAATCCATTTGGTGCAAAGTTCTAATAGTTGGTTAAAGGGACTCTGCAGAAAATATATCTTTCTCTAGACCAGGGGTGGGTTGTTGGAGTAGCATGGACAATGGTCAGACATCACAAGAACACAAGAAGATCCTGCTGAATCAAGCCAATGGCCCATCTAGTACAGCATTCTGGCCTCATAGTAGCACAGATGCTCATGGAAAACCTGCAAGTAGGATTGAAGTACAAGAGCCCTCTCCCTTCCTGTGGTCTTCAGCAACTGGTTTTCAGAAGCATTACTACCTTCAACTATGGAGCCAGAGTACAGTCATTGTGGCTAGCAGCCGTTGATAGCTCTCTCCTCCATGAATTTTTCTTCCATCCTCTTTTAGAGTCAGACAACATCTGGAAAGCTGCAGGTTCCTCACCCCTGCTCTAGACTGAAGGAACTTTCCTCCATCTGTTCAGAGCTTGGCTGTGCAACAGTGTGAATTGGCTGGTCCTTGTGTCAGTTGTGAGCCATTTCCTCATCCCTAACAGAGCAGATTTCAAGATGTAAATAGGGAGTGTGTGTTGGGAGAGAGCATAAAAAAAACTGAACAAACATTAAAAGTGGATAATTTTTTCGAGTGGTTTTTTTTTTTTTTTTTGGAGGGAAGCAACTGCCCCCTTCTCAAACTGTGGGGAGCATTTCAAAGCTGGAGGTGGTACGTGTGCCAGTTGAGGGCTGCAAAATCTGAATCCACTTCACTTGGAAGTTAGGTGTGTGTGCAGTTTACATGAAACCCTGTGGCAGTTTATCTAATAATTCATTCTCTGCGTCTGTCTGGTGGAGGTGGTGGGTTAAATCACAAATGCAACATGATGGAGCAGAACAGCCACAGGGAGAGGATGGCAGTGGGGAAATCTCATTGTGGGGAGAGTAGATGTGTTGCATAGGCTGCCCTGTGAGTTGAGACCCCATTGCTCTGGGACACAGCACGTGCTTTGCATGCAGAATGTCCCAGGTGGTAGGATCAGGTAGTGGCAGATGATAAGGAGGACCTACCTGAGGCACCCTGAAGAGTTGTTGCCAGTCATAGCAGACACAATCCTGGGTTAGCTGGGAGCCAAAGTCAGGTTGGATGAGAAACAAGTTAGAGGGGGAAGTGCTTCTTGATAATAATAATAATAATTTATTATTTGTACCCCGCCCATCTGGCTGGGTTTCCCCAGCCACTCTGGGCGGCTTCCATAGAAACCAAAAATACACTAAAATATCACAGATTAAAAACTTCCCTGAACAGGGGAATGTGAGTCTGGAATGTGATTGCAGTGACCAGAAAGAACCTGCTTCTTGCCATTGCTTCTCCCAATGCCTTTGCTTTTGCTCCCTCTCTCTGTGTGTTCAATTGTGCTGCTGTTGCTGATCTTCTTTTGCATCGGGGAGCGGCTCAGCTTCCTCTGCTTTTCCTGTCTTGCTGCACTGCATGAGGCTGGATTTAGATTTGCAAAACCAAATGGTGCAGGCTGCTGCATGCCACAGGGATCAGGCGGGGCAAATTATATCTGATGGGTGAGTTGGGTTTTTTTTGGGGTGGTTTTCTTTTTCTTTTTGGATGGAGTTGTCATTCCTGTGCCCCATCATCTCTTCTTAATTGCATGGTTTGGTTAATCCTTCCTGCCATGGATTATTTTCCTTCGTCTTCTTCTTCTGGGAAGTGTTCTCCGCCCTCCTATCTAAGACATGCCCACCAGGCCCATTGGAAAGGAATTGCTTCTTCGCTTGCTAGCTTGGGGTTCCTCCGATATAAACCCCTGCCTGACGTTTGAGTGGGTTTGACAGAGCTGGGCTTTCGCTGCAAGATCTCACAAACATATGAAAAATGAGATCTCTTGACAAAGGAGGAAAGGCCCAGGTTATTTGATCAGAGATGGAAGATCAAGATTGCATCCAGTGGATCATCCCTCAGCCTCTCTGAATTCAGCCAAAAGTTCTGGATTAACAGGCTCTGTAATGTCCATAATATATACAGTGAGAGCACATTTAAAGCAGATTACTTCCTTTAAAGAATCGTGGGGACTGTACTATACCCCTCACAGAGCTACACTTCCAGCACCCATAACAAATTGCAGTTCCCAGGATTCTTTGGGAGAATTCACATTGCTTTAAATGGATGGGGCGGGTGTGACTTGTCACTGGGAACCTTTTGCAGAATTCTCTGTCGCACAGAGAGATTGTGTGTCGCTCTTCTCAACACTTGTTGCCCTCCAAGTGTTGGGACTCCCGTCAATCCCAACCACTATGGCCAATGGCCAGGAACGATCAGGACTGTAGTCAAACGGTAACATCTGACGGGCACCAGGTTGGGAAAGCCTGATCTGAGCACTGAAAGCTCAGATGTATGTGCAAAGGTGTCATTTTAGATGTTCAGCTGATCACACAGAGGCTGGTGGCAAAGCCCATTTTCCCCACCCATTATATGTATTCCCTGGACGCCCCATATTGCATAATAGGGCTTGTGATTGTGTGGTGCTGTAGAGGGAAGATACAGTTTGCTGTACCATACGGCAGACACACACACACTGCAAAATTATGTCTGTCTCACACCAGTTTGTTAACTGTCAGTGGCTTCTCAACGTTCTCATGGGGTACTGTAGTTTGATCAGGTGCTCTGAGTTTCTTAGCTAGAAGCCTTTGGATCTCCCATACGGAACAACAGTTTATAGGATTCCTTGTTCCCTTTGTGGGGGAGGATCCTTGTTCAACCATTTCCAGGTCCTAAAGGTACAACTAGAGAACAGCTTCTCATGGTCCCAGTGCAGATTTTGACATGATCAGCTGTTTATTGTAAAATCAGCTTAGCTCATTTGCTCACGTTTGTTATGGCAGGTGGGGGAAAAGGGACACTTGGAGGGTCTGTACTGGAGACAGTATACAGCCAGCCATCATAACTCCTAGAGAATTGAAGAAACAGCACTCAACTCTAGGACTGTGGTGCCCCAGAAACTATTTGTGGAACTTAGTTTATGATGCACACAGCAGTGTTTACAGGGCCTGTAAAAGGGCTTCTCTTTTGGGTTCCTTGTTGACCTGGGAGCCAAGTTCCACCTGCAGTCCAGTTGTTCTGCCTTCTGCCCAATATTCCCTGCACATCTTGGCTTAACTCTGCTGGTGCCAGGCGAAAATGGCTGCCTCTCCCCTCCATATGGGCAGCAGCTGTTGCAACAAGTCTGGGTGCAGGTCGGGGACAGCTTTAAGGAAGGTGCAAAACCAAAACGAAACACTCAAGAAAAACAAGCAAACTATTTTCTTGGGAAAATGGAGGAGATTGGAAACAGATGCGGCAGCCTGGAATGAGCAGGCTCCCTGGGAGGAGCCTGAGGAGAGTTTGTGTAAAGCCTCACTGAGGGCTTCCTTTAGCAGAGAAAGAATTCTCCAATAGCACAGTGCTGCCAAGGACCAACTGGTATGTTAATGTCGGCAATCTGTGATTGGCTTTTATGACTCCCCCCCTCCCCGCAAAAAAGCTTAAAATCAGCTTCAGGAGAGTAATGGGTGAATCGGATTGAGGCAGAGGTGCTTCTGATGGTATCAGGGTGGTTGTCAGTCACCCAGCTTTCGAACCTCATTTCCACAGGCTGGAATGCTGGAAGCCCCTGTGATGTGTGATGCCGAGATCCATTTGCTATAGCATGCTCTGGGGTCCTGAAGATCCGGTCGTGTTATGACTCTGTGGCCTTCAACAGCAGCTTCCTCTCTCTTGCAGCCGACCCTCCTTTTAATGCTTACCCTGCAGTGATTGGTGCCGCAGTGGCAGGAATGATAGTGGCAACAGTTACATCCCTCCTGGTGTTCCAGTACATCATTCGGAACCGGGAGAACAATCCAAGTGAGTGTCTGACTGCTGGGCAATTGCCCTCCCTGCTGCTGCTAGCTCAAGGGGTTCCACAAAGACCTTCCAAGATTGGGGTGTTATTCAAGGGCAAAGAATAATGGGCCTTGAGTCATGGGGAGGTGGGGGGGGGACCGCAGGCCCTGTGGCTGAATGTGGCCCTGAGGCATCTCTATTTCACCCTCGGGATTCTCACTAGACTTCCCCCTTTTCTCCAGGATACACCTCTTGGTGTAGGGATTATCTTGGTACACATTAGAATCATAGAGATTGAAGGAACCCAACCCCCTGCAATGGACAGTCTCCCATCCAACCTGAAACCATGCCGGACCCTGCTTAGCTTTGCAAATGTGCTCACAGTTTTATTCCTGCACCACTAGGAGGGCATATGCTCAGCCTCTCCCCTCGCCCCCATTTCTTTATGATGCGCTTACATTTTATCTGTTTTGTGCCACAATTGTGTTTCGACTCTGTAAGCTGCACTGAAATTGTTGGAAGCTGCTGCAGGTCAGTGTTGACAAGACAAGAGAAAGATGGCCTGACTTGGCGCAAGGCAGTTTCCTAAGTTCCTCCTCTTGCTCAGCAAGTGCAGCTGAAGTCTGATGTGGAGCGAAGCAGGGAGACAAAGAAGTCAAAATAGCACAGCCATTCAGGGCCACAACCAGTTTGTACTGAGCTGAAACAGGGTGGAATAGATGAGGCAGAGAAAGAAAGAGAGGCAGAGAGAGAAAGGCAGAAAGAACTGCCAGTGATGATAGATCCACCATGGAAAGATCCACCATGATACCTACAGCCCCCAGGTTAGTGACCATTTGGATGCAACAAAGGTATAATGCCAAAGTAGGTCAAGTGAAGTGTTTCCTCTAGCCATGCAAAGTCACGAGTCCATCCTGCTTTTGCTCCAAGCAAGTGGCTCATTGCTGCAGGACAGATTTATTTCTTGGACTGGAGAAACCTGGTGGCCCTCCAGATCTTGCTGGAGTCTGACTCCCATCAGCCTCTACCAGTGTAGCCAATAGTGTAGCCAGGTTTAGTGCTCAGGCTTGTGCCCTGGGGAGGGCACTTCACTGCTGCTAATGCAGCCATTGGACTTCACCCCCGGAGGCACACTCCACTGGCTCTCGAGACAGATGCCAGCCAATGGCACTGTAGCTCAGCAACACCTGTTCTCCAAAAGGTTTTCCACCCATGCTACAAACATGTCTTGTGAGGGTGAGCCTCATCTCTGAAGCTCCCTTTTCCTGGGTTTTGAGGATGGGGTTTAATTTTGCCCCTGTTCCTGCAACATAGTTCTAAAGATGTGGTCTCTTTGCTTTATTATGTTACAGGGTTACACGACCTGCTCTTCAGAATGTAAGTGGTATCCTCTATTCTTTGCCTTTTATGTCCTCTGTCACTCATCGATTCCTGCTCTCTCTCTTGTTGACTTATGTTAGGGATAGCCAATATGGTCCAGCCTTACAGATGTTGGACTATAACTCCCATCATTCTTAATCATTGCCTATGCTGGCTGGGGCTGATGGGCGTGGAGAACAACGTATGAAGAGCAACCCGTTGACTGCAAGTGGTCTGCATTCACAGCTCAAACAGCTACACCCCATGGAACACTTTATGCCAAAATAAATGTGCTTCCCAGAATTTTCCTTTGCTAATTTTGATGTCAGAGCTTGTCAGAGTTGGGCTGTAGGCAGCTGTTGAGTAAGAATTGCAAGCCACGAATCATAAACCAGGAATCGCAAGACAGGAATCAGAGACAGCAAAGTCTGTTGTGGCCCTGTCAATGTTCCAGTCTGAACAAGAAGTCATAGAATTGGAAGGGACTGTGAGGGTCTTTGCATCTCTTCCTGCAGTAAGTCAATGGCAAGCTAGGTGCTTCAGGAGCCCTTGCTGCAACTATGGGGACCCTGAAATTCTCCAGATGTTGTTGGACTCCAACACTCATCAGCTCCATGCAGCATAGCCAATGGTCAAGGCTGATGGGAATCAGAGTTCAACAAAATTTGGAAGACATCTGTTCCTCCACCCCATCTTACTGCCCAGAATATACTGTGACTTGCCACCTAAATGGCTCAGCAGATGGGAGGAATAATGAATTTCATGGCTTTGCAGAGTGTATATACGTTAGTGTGTACACACACTTCCAGATAGCCTTTAAATATTTTGTCAGTGCTGAGTATCTACTGCCATTTGATTTCAATGTTTCATATATGACCTTGATGCTTATTTTTAATATTTGGTTGTTGCTATTTTGTGCACTAGCTGTCAAATTTAGCATATATATATATATATATGAGATTGTATTTATAATTTTCATTTATATATATTACAACAATTACTCAACCATAATTTTAACATAACTTCAACTTCCTTCCCCCTCTTTTTGTGGTTCTTTACATTTATTTTCATCCTTTGCCGCATACTCCAAATTATCTTAACTTATTATTTTATTCATCTATTCTTATATATATATCTCATATATATTTTTGAAGCTGCAGGTTTTTAGAATAATCCTGCCAATGTCTTGATCTGTTTACAGCTCATTTGTAAGTGCTCAATAAACCATTTCCATTCCTTTCTAAAACATTTGTTATCTTGATTTCTTACTCTTCCAGTAAGTTTTGCCCTTTCTGCATTAGTTTCTGTAACCATTCTTGTCTCGTTGTGACCTCTTCTTCCTTCCATTTTTGGGCAAATAACAATTTTGCAGCTATGGTGCCAGGCTTAGCATTTGGCAGAAGATGTCAGTTGACAGAGACCTTACAACAAGAATGTTACTTGCCCCCAAATGGAAAGAAGCAGAAGTCTCAGTGAAAGAAGAATGGATACAAAAATTTACGGAATATGCAGAAATGGCAAAATTACCGGAAGAATAAGAAATCAGGATAACAATTTTTTTATAAAAGAATGGAAATGGTTTATTGAATATTTCCAGATAAATTGTAAACAGATAAGAACATTGGCAGGATTATTACAATAACCTGCAGTTTCATAAGAGTATATTTTTAAAGAAGAAGAATCAATGGGCAAATTAAGTAAATTTGGATATGCAGAAGATATTAAAAATAAATTTAAGGAACCGCAGAAAGAGGGGGAAGGAAGTCAAGTTTTGACATGTCAAAATGATTGCAAAATCAATGAAATGTATAAATATGAAAAGGAGAGAGAGAGAGAGAGAGAGAGAGAGAGAGAGAGAGAGAGAGAGAGAGAGAGAGAGAGAATTTAGGAGATTTTATATTGGACACTTGCCAGAGTAAAACACTTAAGAAGAGCCCAACCTCCACCCAAGCCTAAAGAACCGAAATTGTGAACACATGATCGTAAGAATAGTATGGATGTGAGAGAGCCAAAAGACTTGAGATGTTTCTAGCTGTGTCTTCACTTTTTCCTTCTATGTCTCTTGTGTACACATCCCTTTAGGGCTGGCGGAGAAGCCCGTGAGCACATCAGCACTCCAGAAGATGCTGAGACAGCAGCAGGGATGGAAGGAGGGACCAGTGAGCACCTTGGAGAGCCTTCCACGGAAGCTGAGGAAACAGCAGCAGGTAAACGGATGGCAGACCTCCACCATCACCGGATTAACAAAGTTGACTTGCATCCAAACCAGGCTTCTACTTGTGGGAGCATCCTCTAAGTGGAGTTCCGCTCATGTGAAGCTCCCACCAGGAGAAGAAGTGGTGTGGTTATCCCTTTTCTTGGAAAACCCATTGTGCCTCTGAAAATCTACTCTGGAAGACGGGCAACCACAGTAGGAACTGGTGACTCACATGTGTGGACAAAGGCACTACTGATCAACGAGTGCAGATTTTACAAGTCCTTTGACATAGTGCAGTTCATCTATTCAGACACTTGGTTTCTCTGGAAAGGAAACGGTTGCTTATTTATAAGTACATAAATGTCACTGCCATTCCCCGTTTTGAAGAGGCAAGCTCACTTTTAAACTGAACGGCAGCTTGCCTCTTTGGGAGCGGCAGCAACATACAGTTTCCTAATTAAGCACATGAATCTGTTTTCTCTTTTTGTAACTGAAGCCGGAATTTTGTATGTCGAGAGTTTGGTTTTCATTGAAAAATATAGGAAGCCTCAGCGCCCTCCTGCCCTGCTTTTGTTCAGTCACATTCCACGATGCTGACCGTCGTGCTGAGTCACTTCATTCGCCAAAGAACACATGTATACAAAACAAACTCCTTGCACCCAACTTGCCATGGTTAGGCGTTGTTTCTGTTTTCTTGCAAGCACAAAACCTGCATTTCATTGGGACAAAGTGCCGGACCTAGGAGTCAACAATTTGGGTCAACAATCCCTCCCTTGTTTTCCCCAAACACTCTCGTCTTGCAAAAATAGGGGCTGGTTCTCTGCCCCATGTTCTTTTGCAAAGGGAAAGGGAAGGGATTTCTCTGAAGTGTTCAGAAGTGGTACAGCTCACCTGACTGGGTCTTGCTAGGAAGTGAGCCCTGTGGGAAGAGTCTCATGCTGCTTCCCACGAGCCGCACTTCCTGGAATGCCTTGGGAGGGATGCAACATGCAATGATGTGGCAACGCTGGTGAGAAATTACAGAGACAGGACAAGAGCCTCACACAAATGATGCAAATGATGTGGGGCTAAATGGAAAAGCCTTGGCAACCTCGAAAGGTTTAATTGAGGTAAGGGGCAGGCTTCTCTTCAGAAAATCTCTCCCCATCTTACTTTTTGTAAGGTTTTCCTTTTGCCCCCATCCACCCATCCAATGAATGGTCCAAGGAAGGAAGGAACTTGGTAACAGATTTTGTGATTCAAGGACCTGCCACCTGCTTGGGGATAAGAAAGGAACATGGACACAGTATATTAGGTTAATGGGCTAAAAAAGGTCACAACTTTATTGATTACAGCATGTGAGAGGTATTGGCTTAGGCATTGGATAAAACAACAGAGCGTGACTCCACCCCCTCAGGGAGGGGTGAGTCTATCAAGGGTTAACCACCAGTGGGAGGAGCCTGTTGATGCAAATACAACTGTAAGCTTCCCATGGTGTCACTGGGGCTCGTGCCATGGCCCTAGTCACCAGCAAGGGCATCGGACAGGATCCACGACCGCTGGATTCCTTTACCGGAATACCCATAAAGTGGAGGGGTAGGCGATGGCCACACCCTGCCTCCCAATACACAAACATATTCCAATGTCTAACCGCCAATACCTAAAAGTTGTGATGATTTGCTACAAGATAGGCGAAAACCAAGTGGCCGGTGCCAATTTGCCAGTTGGATAAAAATTCCTACCAGGCCCCTTGGGCAACCAAGGCGACCAACCACAGGTCCATAGCAAGGTCAAGAACCAAGCAATGAACTAAAGGGAGGGTGGGTGGGTGATCCGTCAAAAACTAGCAGCGGAACGAAAGGGAAGTGCTGCCACAGCCACATGTGAGCGGCAAAACCCCTCCCCCAAGCCTCCACCTGACTGGTTGGCTAACTGGGGGCGTGGTGTGGCAGCCAGGCCAGCTGGGCAGGGGCTGGAACACCCCCTGCCAACGTGGGAAACATCTCCTGCTCACAACTACTCCCCTCTGTAAGGAGGAGAGGCTTTAGCAAAAAATTACAGAGACCTGTATATCCAAACCAAATGTTTGTAGCACCAAAATGTACCTTTTCTCAATTCAGAGTTGTCAACATGCTGCTTTCAATCTAGGTTTGTTCTAGATCAGGCATCCCCAGACTTAGCCATCCAGCTGTTGTTTGACTTCAATTCCCATCATCCTTGACCACTGGTCCTGTTAGCTAGGGATGATGGGAGTTGTAGTCCCAAAACAGCTGGAGGGCCGAGTTTGGGGATGCCTGTTCTAGTTCTTGCTGTCCACAAGGCTGGGCATGGCTACTTGATACACATTTGACAACCTTCCTTTGATTAGATTTCCCCTGCCTTTTCCTCACTGTGCATGAGGCAGGTGAAAGAAAAAGGAAGTGGTTGCAATTTTGTTATATGCCCACTCACAATGCCATTACGCAGATGTGGATATATCCCCCAGTTGCCAGGCTTCCTACATTTCTTTCAAAATGGACACATGGCAGGGTAATACAGAATCAAATAGCAATGAGTCCTTCTCTTCAGAAAGGGACTTATTTCTCAAGAAGCACTTTTCTGGGCAAAAAAGAAACATGCAATAGGTCTAGATCGTTTGCGGGCTACATTAAAAAAACCAAAAAACCCCTCAAGTATGCAGTTTCAATTAATTCTAGAATAGAACGTCATGTGTACATAGGCAGAAACTATTGACTGCCTTTCGTTTTTAAAAATATATATTTTATTTTTCATTTTTTAAAAACAACATTCATATACATTTAAGACATTTTCAATTTCTATACATCTGGGACTGCTTAGATCCCCACGCCTGGTTTCCAATTTTCCTTTTCATTCTATCACATATAATTACATTTATCTAATCTGTTTTATCTCATTTTTTACCTTAAATCATATTACATTGTAAGTGTGATAACAATCCTGCTAACGTTTTTAAATATCTACAGTGGTCTTTTAAGTATCTACAGAATCTATCATTCTTTTCCTCACTCATGACTATTTTTTTTTTTAATCATCTTGTCTGATCTTCATGGTCATCTTTGCCATTTCGGCATAATCCATCATCTTGGTTATCCACTCTTCTTTGGTTGGGACTTTCTCTTCCTTCTACTTCTGGATGAGCAGCATTCTTGCTGCTGTTGTCGCATACATAAATAGTCTTTTTAAGTCTTTTTGCATTTCATCTCCTGTTGATTGCCTTTCCCCCATCAGCTCACAAGCAATGGCATAGCTAGCTGCTCAGGCACCCGGGGCGGCACAAATGCCCTAAACCTGGGGCAGGGCAAGCCAGGACAGAGCATGCTGTGCAGAACCTCCACGGAGTCCACAAGCCCCACGCTGCCATTTTGGGTAGCGCAGAGCCTGCAGGACGCCTGAGCCACCGCATCACTCCCCAAGAAAGAGGTGTGGCTCAGGCATCCTGCAGGCCAGGCCCCACATCCACCCTCCTCAGTGATGACACCTGCGGTGACCTGCACCCACCACACACCCCTTCCTACGCCACCTCTCACGAGTACAGTGGTACCTCAGGTTAAGAACTTTATTTGTTCTGGAGGTCTGTTCTTAACCTGAAAGTGTTCTTAACCTGAAGCACCACTTTAGCTAATGGGGCCTCCCGCTGCTGCCGTGCGATTTCTGTTCTCATCCTGAAGCAAAGTTCTTAATCTGAGGTACTATTTCTGGGTTAGCAGAGTCTTTAACCTGAAGCGTATGTAACCTGAAGCATCTGTAACCCAAGGTACCACTGTCCCTTATATATTTTGTGCATGTGTTTCTTCCTTTTACAGAGGTTAGCCCTGGGGAGGCTACAGAAGCCCCAGAGGATTCGGCCGTGGCCCAGGAAGAAGCCCCAGGTCCAGCGCCTGTCCCAGAACCCACCGCTGATGACCCTCCAGTTAATGTGACAATCACAGTGACCGCCACCCCATGACCACCAGGAAATCTGACTCCCCGGTAGTCAAAATAGCTTGGTGAGAGCTATTCAGGTCAACAAGGGGAGGACAGTGATATGGGGGAGGATTGCAATGCTTGGGAGAAACTGGAGGGAGATATCAGACCACTCCTTGAATCAGGCAAGATCTTTCTTGTCACAGATCCTGAAGCTTCTTCCTCTTTGAAGGCAGAAGGCCACATCTAAGCGCTAGCCACAGAATCAAAAGGGTCCTTGCAGCAAATAAGGGATAGCCTGTGAAAAATCTGGAGGATGCCTTCCTTAGAGAAAGAGGTGTGCTTCTTTCCTTCCTCTTTGTAGAAGCTGGCTGGGCAGTTCCTGGTCTAGGAATGACGACGGGGAAGCCTCAGAGGTGCCACTTTAGTTTGCATGTGGTTACTGAAGATTCAGAGACCTCATCTGGGAGACCTGGGACAAAATCCTGTTATCCAACAGATGCTGGTTTCTTTGTACATTAGTGGGTGTGCAGAAAACCATTGCTAATGATTGGTTGCTGCTGTTAAACAGTCTGATGCACTGACAGTGTGGAATCTTTTTTTTCCTTAGTGGGAGAAGGAGGAATC
Source organism: Podarcis erhardii (assembly GCF_964252035.2). Taxonomy (NCBI): domain Eukaryota; kingdom Metazoa; phylum Chordata; class Lepidosauria; order Squamata; family Lacertidae; genus Podarcis; species Podarcis erhardii. The sequence goes on from NC_138514.1 coordinate 11,353,169, forward strand.
TGAAAGTGCCTGGGATATTAAGTAGGTGTGTTGTCCCTGGGCTCCTTTAGAAAACGATAGAGTCCTAACCCCCTCTCTTCCTCCAGCATCTCAGAGGTTACTCACTTAGATGAGAGTCTAGTTACTCCAGCTTCACCTTTAAGGCTAAATACACCCTTAAGATGTACTAGGGAAAGAGCTGCCACCATTTGCTGAGAAGCAGAAGCTCTTGCTATCCGGATCAGTTGCTTTGGATTAATACAAAGTTGCACTGTACCACATCAGACAGCTGGTTCATCTAGCTCAATATATTTTCAGGGGCAGGGAGGAGGAGGAGAAGGAGTTTGGATTTGATATCCCGCTTTATCACTACCCTAGGGAGTCTCAAAGCGGCTAACAATCTCCTTTCCCTTCCTCCCCCACAACAAACACCCTGTGAGGTGAGTGGGGCTGAGAGACTTCAAAGAAGTGTGACTGGCCCAAGGTCACCCAGCAGCTGCATGTAGAGGAGCGGAGACGCGAACCCGGTTCACCAGATTACGAGACTGCTGCTCTTAACCACTACACTATGCTGGTCCCTCGATAACATTCATCACTCCTGGCTATTGGCTATGCTGCCTGAGGCTGATGGGAGCATGCAGTACATAGCATTTGGAGAGCATCACATTTGCTACCCCTCAGTCTGCACTGACTGGCAGCACCACCTCAGAGTTTCAGGACTGTCCCAATCCCATTTGGAGATGCTGGGGACAGAACCTGGGACATTCTTCATGTGGCCCATGTCCTCTGCCACTAAAAACCGGTTTCTCCGACAGTTAGGTTCAAACCAAAAGGTGCAGGTGGCTATTTAACATTACACAAATTACAACCGCAGAAATGGAAAGCAAGACCTTGCTTCTAACTCAATATTTGTCTTAGGTGGTTTTTTTTTTTTTTAAAGTTTACTTGGCTGCCAGCCTGCTTTAAACCTCAGACCTATTTCTCTAATTGCTGGCTAGATCGAAACCACCAAGCTGTTTTCTACAGCTCCCATCCAAGTGGAACTTGTTTAAGTCCTCAGCTGACATTAAGCAAACACATTCAGTTTGCAAGATATATAGCAGGCTGAAGAAATGTTGGTTTTGCCTATCTCAAAAGGATGCTTGCCTCTTGGAGACAATGACAATTGTGATGGGATCTGTGAGCCATTGACTGAATTTTGGTTGTTCCGATGAATGGATATCTCCATGAGTGCAAGGGTTCATCTACAGTTCTGTTTGCCCCACCACTCCCCCCCCAAAAAAACCCCATGGTTTAGCACTGAATGGGAACAAAGGGCAATTGGGTTTCCCCACAGATTGTCCTTGGTTCCAAATCTCTGATAAAGTGCCAGTTTTCCAGGGGACAGTTGCTGGGCAAAGGCAAAACTGCCCAAAGCCATACTTTCTAGGCATAGGACAAGGGGAAGTGCGAAGGAGCCCAAAGAAAGGGCCCAAACTAACCTAACATCCAGATCCTAAACACATTTACTTGGACAAAACCACACCCACCTGCCTGACACCAGACACCACAAGATGTGGGGCAGGTAGAAATGTGGCTGCAAATGTACCATCAGAAGCCCTAAAGTGTACTCATGATTTTGTATTGGCAAAGAAGAGTTGACGGGCAGTAGAGCCAAGGCTTCTGGATTAGCCTACACTAGGGGCCTGCCCATAGGGAACTCCCTTGTGCACCCAATGTCTGCAGAAAGCAGGTGTCAGGTCAAGTGCTGCATTTAAATAACTCCGTTTAAAAGATATAGAAGCACAGTCCCAGGTCGGATCTTGCCATTTTGGTAGAGATAGATGCTATCCTTTCTCCCCAATGGTCATCCTACAGGTTAAATTCACTCTTATGGGTGCCCTTTGGAGATAGAGGAGCAATAAAAGTCTTGTGGTGATTGCGGTTTCAGTAGAAGCTGCCCTCACAGCTCTACCCATGTCTGCCCCTTGCAACTAGCTGACAGTCACCTTTGTGTTTGATCCACAACAACGCAGGGAATATTTCTTTGCCATAGCTATACCCTCCCTGCCACCCCTCCCGTTCAGTCTTGCTTGATGGAAATGGTTGGACGAATCTATTGAAATGGGTCTGACGTCTCTGCTCAGCCTAGACTCTCAGACCACCTCTTCCTTACTGTCTTTTGAAGGAGGCTGGGTAGTCTGTCTGGAGCCCCAGGTCCAAGAAGAAGTGTGGTAACCAAGGGACTAATTTCCCAGTTTGGGAACCCCAGTGCGATTGTATCATGCACCCATTTCAGGGCTTTGCAAAATTATTTTGCTCCTTGGGAATGGCTGCGTCCATCTCTTGCGCAGATATGTGACAACACCTAAGTCAATGGCTATAGGTTAGCTGTTTGGAGGTGAAGAAGATTCTTTTTTTGGATCTAGTGGGGAACCTGTGACTCTCCAGATGTGTTGGATTCCAACTCCCATCATCATTGACCATTTGGGCTGGGGCTGATGGGAGCTGGAGTCCAACCACACCTGAGGGCCACTGATTGTCAATCTCTGGTCTAATGTGGTGATAAATGGCCTGAACACCAAGGAACAAAAATGGATGGGCCACTGGAAGAACACTGCACTTTAGAGCTTATTCTGTATAATTCGACTGGAGGTGGAGCAGTTGCACGTTGGAATGCTCCTGCACATCAACAGCACCTTGAATGCTGAAAGTGAGAGAATCTCCTACCAAGGTAAGAATTCTTGTCTTTTGCTAGGCTGCATTAGTTCTTCTCTACCCAGAAATTTGTGGGTGGGAGAGAGTATTCACCCAGGCAGTTCAACCCCCACATCCCACTGCCTGACATGGTATGGTCCAGGGAGAAGGATAATTTTAAGAGGTCTCTTGAGCATGTGATGTAAATCACCCCAAAATTCATATACCCAAGAACCATGTGCAGAAATCTTCACCCAGTCAGAGCACCACAACTCTTGCCAGTGGCATCATCAAGACTCTGGAAGAGGTATCCAGGGTCCCACTCAGCAACATGAGCAGGCAAGTTGGCATAAACAGAGGACTGGTTTCCCGTAGCTTGAAGTGAAGTGAATTATACACATCACTGTCTAAAAAGTGTTGTCACTGTAAGACAATAGTCCAAAATTACTGCACCACAAGTTATTACTAATGATACCCCACCCCAACCCCTTTGTCACCCTTGGGCTTTTTCCTTGGGGGGTAGAGTTTGCCTGAAAAGACTGGGAAACTGTCTAATCTGGTCCTGAAAAGTGGAGCTAATAATTGCTCTACAGACAAAGGCTGTAGCCATGGCTCTAGGTTGCTTGCAAGTCCTTCCTGCAATGCCCTTAAATGCTGCCTAGGTAAGTTCTGTAAATGCTGTGATTCCTGCTTTAAATGGAGATGCCAGGGGCTATGTCCATGTCTCATGCCTGCATATGCAGGCGCGCACACACACCACACTATGCCACCAAGCTGTGGCTCAACACACTGGCTATTTGTTGCGATGAGTTTCATCAGTCAAACAGCATCACTCCCTTGGCTGATTTCAGCTCATGAACTGGCCACTGTTACTATTTCTCCTTCTCTGTTTCCAACATGTTGTGACCTTTGAATCTTCTGTTTAAGATGGAAAGGCAGCTTATACATTCATGTACTGATATGTACCTGCTCTCCCACCCCCCACCCCGAAATCAGCACAGTCATTCCTAGGTGATTTATGGTGGTCCAAATCTTAGCAGGTGGAGGAGAGGCTGAGCTGATGATGATAAGGGACAGGGGAATGGATTGAAGAGCCAGTTGTTTGCTCAGCTCATTGTTGAAATGAATGAGAAAGGGGGTGGTTAGGGGCACACATGCTAACAGAAGTTCTGACTGCACCAGATTAATCCCTCCTAGTTTTAAATCCAGTGCCCCAAAGAACATAGGATGTCAACAGCTACTTTAACCATAGGAGACATTCCTTTCATTGTCTCCCAAGAGGACAGTCAGAAAAAAACTGTGGGAACTGCCAGCCCCACAAACACCCAACCGGTCTCATCTGCCATGGAATCCCTGCATCCTCTCATCTCTCATTAGCGACTTGCCTGGGCCAATAAAACAGGAGCCCTAAGCAACTGGAACAATGAGACTCTTCAGCAAACAAGGGCCGGGCAAAGACCCAGACATATCCGCCCCCCCCCCAGCTTGTCTAAGGGATCGGTGGGAGACGGCATTCACTACCCAAGCAATCTGCCTGCTTGCTATCACATTTCTGTACACAGTGCATTTTGTTGTAGCAACCTCACCACCACAACCACACAGACATTCTCTTCTAATATCTACACCAAAGAAAAGTTTGTGCCTCGGTCACTGGAAGCCCAACTCCTGTGTAACCAGTTTCTCTGCAATTAAAAAGGCAGACCACCACATTCTGCCTTTCTGTAAGGTTCCCTAGCCCAGAAATTGGGAACATGTGGCCATTCAGATCTTGTCGGACTCTCTGTTCCCATCAACCACAGCTAGCATGGCCAATGGTCAAGGATGTTGGTGGTGAGTCACAAGTTCCTGACCTCTGCCTGAGTCCAACAGCTCCTTGTAGCTTCAGCCATTGTCACTGGGCTCCAGACTTTGTGAAGATTCCTTTCCTTTTAAGGGTTGCATTTACACCAAGTACTGCTTTTGCTCATCATTGCCACGCAGCTAGGAAATAATTCACAACTATGAGATTCAAATCACAGGAACCCACTCTGAGGATCTGGGTCAGGGAACACTTTAAAAGCAGGTTCCTTCAAGGAATCTTGTTTTGGGGTATATGTTGAGGCTGCAACATCTACTGTCTCCGTAGGCCATGACAGAAAGTAGGATTCCATTTCCTACCTTCTTAAGAGCGATCACAGGATTTGTGGAAACTTATTTAGACAGGCAGAACAGCAGCTCAAAAAGTTGAAACAAGGAGATAGGGGTCATCCAAAGTACCAGTGGAATGCATTGACCAATTATATGAGGATGGGTGGACAAAGGAGTGATATAGAAGCTGTAGAGGTGTCGCTGCAGGTCCAGTTTTAAGGCAGTGGCTACTCAGAGATAGCTGGAGAGGGGTCTTGTAGGGAATTTTGAGTGCAGGATTTCTGGTGTAAGATTTTATAGACAAGGCAGTCTGACCAACTGCAGGGAGCAGTCTTGGTGCAGAGCAGTTTCACAGGCTGATTTGACTACACTACACTTTCCCTTAGAGCAATCTAGGAGCTTCTCAACTTATGTCCTTCTCTTGAGGTGGTGAGGAGGGAAGAATGCATTCAGGTCCTGCTTCCAAGCTTCTCCCAGGCATCTGGGTGGTCGCTATAAGAACAGGATGATCAGCAAGCTGGGCCCCTGGCCTGATTCAGAGGGTGGCTTCTTATGTATATTTATTCATCTTTATAAAAACACTTCTAAACTTCATTGGGGGCCCTTTTCAGAGTTGAGTTGTGGAAGATAACTGAAACGCCGCAAACATTAAAGGCCATTTAGACAGGTAACACAGATGCACAACAGGCAATATTAAAAATACACAAGGCTTGGCAGTATACACGTTATGTGAAAAAGGTGCAGTTTGCTTTTGGTCCCTGAAATGGCATCCACTTCCACAATTATTACAAGCCTGTTCTAATTGTCTGCTGGAAAAACTGGTCCCCAGAGGAAGGCAACCATCGTAAGTGCCTGGGTTGATATTTTATATGAAACCTCCACAGCAGTTTCAAACACCAATGCGGTGTAGCAACAGCTGGTTATAGGATGGCAGTGGCAAACACATGGAAGCACTGTACTCCTCAAGCGCAGCCTTCCCTCGCCTGGTGCTCTCCAAGTGTCAAGCTATAACTCCCATCAGCTCTAGGCAGCACAGCCATGGTTAGGGAATAATTGGAGTTATAGTTCAATACTTCGGAACGGCACCAGGTCAGAGAAGGCTGGCCTATTGTCACTATTTAAATAAGGTGTGTGCCAAATGGTAGATTTGAAATTAGTTATTATTTGTGATGATGATTATTATTATTCCAAATGTATTATCAAACACCAATTTAAACACCATGAAATAATGTATGTATAAACTTATGTATAAACTAAAAAAATCAAACTTATAGAGGGCAGCATAAAAATAACCCAATTGATCTATTGGGTTCAGTAAAAAATGCTTGGGGAAATAAAAAAGGACTTCATCTGTTGTAGAAAAACTATCAGAGTGGCTGCCAGAGGAACTTTTCTGGGGAGAGCATTCCAAAACCAGGGCACAACAATTGAAAAGGTCCTGAAAATATCCCCATATGTCCGGGGTAAACACATAGTATACTAACCAATCATTTCATTTTATGATGCGCAGCTGTGTGTGTGTGTGAGTGAGAGAAATGTTGTGTGTACAACTACTAATACCAAAATAACAATAACAAAGCAGCGTTAAGCAGTTAACTTACTTGGCATAGCACTTGGAATCCATAATTCTGGAGAATTCAGATTTAAACACTGGAGACTGAAACACCAGACAGCAATTGTAACTATTACACCAAAGCAGCAGCATTCTCTTTAATATTAAAAACAAGGAAAATCCTGCCCAATCCTACATCATTTAAACATATGTACAATTTTCTTTTAAAAAAAAGAATATTACAACTTTTAAAGGAAAATATAGTGTATTTTTTTCCATATGATACAAAAGACATGCATCTTTAAAACCATTTATTTGCAAAAGAACAAGAATTACAAATATTAGAACGCTTGCTGCTTAGACAGCAATACTTTATTTAACCAAGTTGCTTTTAAGAGATTGGAGGGGGATAAGACCTTTTATAATGAAGACCAGTATCCCTTAACCTGGTACCCTTAAGAAGTTGTGGGACTCCATCAGCTCTAGCCAGTATGACCAATGTTTTGGGATTACGGAAATTGTAATCCAGCAACATACAGAGGGCACCAGGTTGGGAAACACTTCAGTTCCAAAGGCAGGACATATGCCATCAAGAAAGTTGTTCAAAAAAAACTTGTCAAAGCTGAAGTGGTTTCCCAGCACTGGCTCCTTATATTGAAGTAAGGAGGACAGATTTCAGTGGGACATATTTGCCAATTTTGTGCTTGGATTTACAGACTTGCTAGTGCCATGCATAACATGGATAGCTGTGGTATAATAATATATCGCTGCATCAGTTCTTGCCATTTTAAAGTAGTCAGAAGCCCTTCTAATGAGTCAGAGACCTTATGGATGAACAAAAGGAGAACATCTAACCTATCGCAAGCCAAAATTGTGCATTTTCTTTCTGCTTTAACATAATCTGCATCTTTCCATGAGGACACGTGTCAGATGCCAAACTACTGATGACAGACACACAGCATTTCGTCTGCGGCAGTAATATATTCTGATCATGAATTTTGTATATGAGAAATATTCAGGGGAAATCTGCTAAACACTAAAAGCATGAGAATGAATGTGGAAGTTTAGACTTCTACTTGATTATTTGGTTCCAAAGCTCTGTGAAGACATGAGAACTAGAAACATTGAGAAGCTAGCATTCTAAAGATTTTAAACAAGATGCTGTAAGTCTCATGAAAGTGCTTTGTGAGCCATTAAAAAGTCTCACAAATTTATTGTGCTTAATGAATTTGAAAAGGCAGTGACAGCTTAAGTGGATACCAAGTAGGAAGGCACATTATTATCCATCAGTACATGCAAAAACAAGATTTTCTTTGTTTCCTGACCAGGAGTCACTAGTTAGAATCTAATATGGAACTGAATAAGCAAGTGGATCAGAGAAACTTGGCCACTTGTCTATGCTTTGCAAGGTTCATAATTACACACCTATGATTGAGGGAAAACTCACAATCCCCCTAAAATATAAAGGCAATATATAACTCTTATAAATAAAATACAATAAAAAGGAAAAACACTTAAAACAGTGTCACACAATATAAATAAAGCAGTCCTTGATGAGATTCTACTACAACAGATTACAAACTCTTCCCAGCCTCCAAGTATGACTTTCTCAGTTCCACATCGAAAGGCTCATGTTACCTGCCTGGACTCTATTGAATTGAAGTGGCCTCGTATGACAGAGAAGGTGCCAGAATCCCTTAAATTCCCACATCAAAAGTACTCTGACATTCTTGCTTTTTGAAAAGGCATATATAATAATTGTCTCCAAACCAGCTGGGACTTTGCTTCCACCAGGTCACATTCATTTACTAGTTGTCACTCCCCCTCTAAGGCTTTGAAAAGTAATTTCTCAGAAGTGTCCAGCCATTAGTTTAGTTTGGAGATGAGCAGCAGAGATGTTCTGTGGGCCTAATTATAAATTGAATCAAGTCTTGTTCTAATTTCCTACAAAGAAAGGGGTCCTTGCACAGTAACCCAATAAGCACTGCAAATTCTCATTAGGGAGCCTTATTTATAATATTATATAATATACATAATATATTATATAAAATAATCACACACTATATACACACACAGCATTTGACAATTGCTGCAACAGATATAAAAATACAAAGCTTGTTTTTATCGCACGCGCGCACACACACAAAATACACACACAAATGTTACTCAGTATGGTACATTGCACCTATGAGCACCTCTGCTCTTGTGTAAGGGGCTTGCAATTACTATTCAGTATATTTGGCCTTTCCTCTATTCCCCCCCTCACCCCTTCTTCAAATGGGGCGTTTCTAGTTCCTGGATCTAGCTAGGAAAATGAATTCATATTGCCACGAGGCAACTGCAAATATAGAGTTATGTGCCTCCAATTCGTGGAGCTGTTTTACAAGTGTAAGTTTGTTTTATTTGTGCTGGTTAAAACTGGGAGAAGGTGGAAATATGCAGCTAGCCTAGTGACGTCCACATTGTGCCCTCAGCTATTTCTGAAGCACAGGCAACTTTCTTAAAGCTACATATGCAGGTGTTGTACAACTTGGCTGCAAGTCTGACACAACCATTGAATAGTGTTGGGCGCTGCGGGGAGAAGCAGCTATTTTGTACTCCAAAAGAAGTGAAACAAGGGTGTTAAGCATTCTGCATCACCCCCAGCCCCGACTGCCCTGATTTTACACCTATTATCCAAGTTCCATGAAGATACACAGAATAATCATGGTAATTATTGGGAAGCTCCTCACCCCCCCCCAAAAAAATAGTTTATTCAAGTTGGCAACCCTGGGAAGGTGTAAGACAAAGGACTTGAGTCTGAAGCTGGTGCCTAAACCAAATGAACAAAATGTTCTAGAGGCCTTACATTCTAAGCTTGATTGTGTAATGCTCCAGTGTATTTATAAAGCAGCCTAAACAGAACCCTTTTCTGGACCAACTTCTGGCAAAGGGTGAGTTTGTATGATCTATTTCATAGAATGTGTTGCTAAACTTAACTACCAACAACTAGCACTTTTGTCCCCATATCTCCCTCAATACTGCTCCACCTTGTGAAAGTGAATAATTATAAAGGTTCTAACTGTGGATTAACCAGGACAACTCTTCTCAACTTCCTCCATTCTGGCCATTTCCCTCCTGGTGTTTCCCTCTCTAAGCTGTTTTTCTTAATGTGGACTGTGTATGAACTTACCCTTAAAGCAAACTCCAGAAACACACTTTTTTTTGGGGGGGGGAGATAGGAGGGAGCCATTTCCAATTCAGAACAATTTTGATTGCTTTCCTAAATCACTGACATCAAATTCTCCCCTTGCTTTTTTTAACCCAAGCATGCTACAAAGCCTTTCAAAAAGCTCACCTAACTCAAGTAGGAAAATGTGCCCTGTACATTCTCCTTGATGCACAGGACACATAACAGGAACATCAGGAAACAAATCAAAATGCTTTAGAATGGCAATAGGGGGTGCCGGTGCAAAATACCCATGCTCAACTCTTCCACCTAGCAGTAAGGGTTATATATGTGTCTGCCAACCATTAATCGTTGCCCATGTTGTGCCTTTCACTATCTGGAACGAGTATGGCAAGAACTTCACACCTCAACTACTACATTCACTTAAATGAGCCTCTCTTCAGTCCTGCCATTTTCCAACAAGTTTTCGCTAGCACTAAGTGAGAACCAGACTTCCATTGAAAGTTCCATGTTTTTTTCCACTTTAGGGTGTTTAGAATTAGGTGGCAACAGTTCATTAATAAGCTGTAACAATTTAAATTTCCATAGCCAAAAGTTCATTCTGTTTTCATTTGCACTGAACCATCCTGTGGAGTTATATCACCAAATTGTAAATTATAAACCGAAGATAGACTTGGATCTGAACCAATCCAATAAGTACTTCTCCTAAATGTTTGCACTATAATGAAGCTGTATTGTTCCAATGTCCGTGGAAAACATTTTAGTATGTTTCCTGTAATGACAACATACCTTCAGATAGTCACATTGGTGTCGTGCTGGGAAGGAATTTCTCAAGACATAAATAAAATGAAAAGGCAAAAGGCTTTCTTAAAAACATACATTCATAGGACACTACACAAAAAAATAAATAGCATCTTTTATAATTAACATCCTGTTGTAAGTCTCTTTCAGCGACTTTGCTGTGCAGTTACTGGCTTTAAGTGGGGAGGGGAAGGAGGTCAGTTCCTTAAGTCTCTTGTACTTGGAGCTGTCGAAGACTCCCCAAACCGTCCAACGTAACGCCATTTGAAATCCCTTCTGTCTTTTCATTACAGTCTTTTGAAAGAGGCTGGAGAATAAGGGGGCTCCAGCTCAACATGTGATCTGATGTTTCCAAATGTGCACTGTGATCTGAAAATTAAAAACGCAGCTATTATCATCTAGTTGTCTATTAGCAACTTCAACAACCATCAAATTTATCAAGAGACTTCATACAAGCTCCAACAGGCTGGGAAACAAGACTACTATTTGATGAATCATCAACATCCCTCCCTCCCCCGCTGTCCTGCAGCTCTTCTATCCTAAGTAGCTAGTTTGATTAATCTTAGTTGCTGAAACACAAGATCACAGCTGAAGGTGGTCTTGGCAGAGATTTAAATAAATTAGCACAGTGTTTAAAACAATTTAGTCACCACAAATAATCCAAGGAGAGTACTGGATGAAATCCATTTTTTAAAAAGAAAAAGAAGCCCGCAGTTTAAGCACCACAGCACCAAATTCCATAACATGCACACGGAACCACAAGAAGCTTAAGTATTTAATCTCAGTCTGAGTTTGGTTTCTGTGTTAAATTGCTCTGATTATAAATAAAAAGCAACTGCCTCGGAGGCAGCTATATATTTCCACAATTCCCAAAATACTGGCGTACCTTCTATACAATCTGTACTGAGAGGATTCACATTTTCTTGGTCACAGGAGTCCCGAGGAGAGGGGGGATCCACTTTCTCCTTGCCGTCTTCCTCTGCCTCAGCGTTGCATCCGGGGGTTGTGGATGCTAAGCACATCGCAACCATCATATGATTCAAAGGTTTCATTTCTAAACTGTTCTGCTGATAAGGTGCTACGATGGGCATCACAGCTGCAGGGTTGCTTCCAAAAGTGCCACTGGTTTTAGTGAAGCACCTAGAAAAATTCAAACACGTTCATGGAAAATGGCTCACTATAAAGTATACTGTAAATCACTTTGTGATGCACCTTATAGAGTGATTCATAAATGAAATAAACAATGTTTCATTACGCAGTTGTACAAAATAGAGGGTTTTTTATTTTTTTAAAAAGACAGCTCCCACTAAGTGCTCTCTTACACATTTTAAAATGGGGTATTTTTCTTTTTTTAAATATAAGAAAAAGAACTTCAATATCAATTTGCTCTTTCAATTGGTAACCTGACCTCTGTTAAAGTGCTGCTGATAGAGTGATTACATTCAATATTGGATTCTTCAGCACTGTAAACTTAGAAAGTGAGAACATGCTTTCTAAGCCTTCCCAGAAAGAATCTTTGATAATTCTCTCTCATTCTGGATTGTGAAAGACTAGTCAAGCAGGGAAGGAAGTCAATTCCTTATAGCGGAATCTACTTAGCCTTTGAACAACAACAAAAAGGCATCTTACATCTAAAATCCTTTGTAGACATGCCCAGAGCTAATCCAAAGTGTTGGGAAACTGCCAGTGCTATAAACGTTTGCAGCTGGAGAACCAGCTTCTAAGGACACTGAGGTGGTTATCAACTTGCTTTTTCAACTTTCATGATATATGCTAACAAGTACTTAACTATATTATTTGTAACTAAACAAATGAGAAACCAAAGCACACCCATATCTATTTAGGACAGGCATATGAACTGAAAATCTGGGACACAAAGCATGTGAACAATTAAGAATATTCTCCAAAACTATGATAGAAGTAGCAAAAATATTTTGACACTGCACTTCATCCTCTCATATATACATGTTTACAGTGATTTAAATTAAACCTTTTCTTGTTACAGGGTTTTTTATGAGAACTTGAAATAAAACATAGAAAGCATTCTTCCACCAAGTAGATGAACTACTGGCATATACATTCTTTGAATTCATTCACTTTTCATTGACTATGGTTTGCTAGCTCTCCATAATTATCTCCTAGGAAGAAGATGATTAACATGAAGCTCTGTCTTAAATTATTCCTTGGCAACCACACCACTTATTCACAATGGCTGTCAAAATACATCCTAAAGCTACATAATATTTAGCTTTACAGACAGAAAGCTTATTATGTGGAACTTTCTTTAGCCACAGAAGCAGAATCATAATTATAAATGCTTTGTTATTTATACAGTGCCAACGACGTGCTTTGCACTTTACGGAAGCAACCAAAAAGTCGCCCTGCTGCAAGTAGCTTACAATCTAAATTTTGTCATGATGAGAGACAACAGAGCTAGGAGAAGGCTAAAGGGGATGAATGTGAGCAGATGGAAATACACAGAGACTGTGTTTTGGCTTGTGATCAAGATTAAGAAGTTAAGGCACAGGATTCACAGAAGAGGTGGATTCAGAGGAGGAATGTGAATGGAGAGAGATAAGATTCATTTCACAAATGGAACACTCATATGGACAAATACAACACAAGCTGCAAGATTCTTATTTGCAGGATATTTAAAATGTGTCTCAAGTTAACAAGCCATCTTCTTAATTTTTTTAAAAAAACTTTCAGGCTCCCTTAACCTTGTACGTAGTGGAAGAGTGTCTAGACAATGTAGCACAGAGCAGCATATATCTTTCTGCGTCATGTGAGAACCTATGCACTTGAACAAATGGATATTCAAGACCTTAGCAGGAGTGCTATTGCCCTTTTTCCATATCTGTATTTCTGCCAAGACAAGGAACTAGCTGCTGCTTGCACAAGTTACCAGCCAGCGTCTATGCCTCTGGAATGGTCTTTGGGAGTCAACTGGTCCCTTCTTTAATGCCATTTACCGTATTTTTTGCCCTATAGGACGCACTTTTTCCCGTCCAAAAATGAAGGGGAAATCTGTGTGCGTCCTATGGGGCGAATACAGGCTTTCGCTGAAGCTTGGAGAGCAAGAGGGGTTGGTGCGCACCGACCCCTTTCGCTCTCCAGGCTTCAGGAAGCTATCAGCAAGCCTGGGAAGCTGCGGGAGTTCCCGCAGGGCTCCCTAGGCTGCGGATAGCAGCCTGCCGCCCGGCGTGCAGAATACCCTAAAGCAGAGCGCCCCGTGCGCCGGGCAGACATCCACAGTGTGGGGAGCTCTGCGGGAGTTCCCGCAGGGCTCCCCACGCTGCGGATAGCAGCCTGCTGCCCGGCGCACGGGGTGCCCTGAAGCAGAGCGCCCCACGCGCCGGGCAGACATCGGCCAGCCCCACAAGCTCGGGGCACAGCGGGGAGGCACAGCGCTGCCATCCCGCTGTTCCCCGACCTGGTTTTGGGGGGGAAATAAAGGGGGGGAAATACCTTTATCCCCCCCCCCAAAATTAGGTGCGTCCTATGGGACGAAAAATACGGTATGTGAATTGAAAAGACTTTCTTCTGCCACATTCAAACCTGATGCTGTATATTTTTAACAGTTCTATTATTGGTAAGTTGTTATGTTTTGATTTACAGTTGTGAGATGCCTTGTGGGTTAGGAGTTTTTATAAATTCTGCTGCACGTGTAAACCTAGCCTAAAAATACTTCTGGAAGGTATCCAGGCTGAGACTTCAATGGAAATCTAGAAGGGAGTTCCACATCTGTAAGGCAACAACGAAGAACCTCTGTTTAGGAGCCTTTGCTCTTCCAATAGTATAGTCAAAGTGCTGGTTTCCAAATGTATATTTAAATGCGCATATCAAAACAATTGCAACCTCAGCCCTACCTGAGCAATAGGATCCTCCCCATATCCTATCCTATTGCAAGAATCACAGAGATTCCCAAAAAGAATCACAAATACAGACAGCAGAGGCAAATGCTGATGCGCACACTGCGGTCTACCATAATCATGAAATTAACTCTCCTTGTGTATTTTTAACAGAAGACCTGTAAAATCCGACTTTTGATAGTCAGCATAGATCTACTACTACATTTTTGTCTGATTCTATTTGAAAGGATAGTACATTTGCTTTAAAATTTGCTACGCAGAATGGCTTGAATGCTGGGGGATAACTTTTTCTTTAAAAAAAACATTGTTTGCTTTGTGCATCTAAAGTAATAAACACATAAATACGTGACTGACTCAAAACACAGACAACTGTAAGTAGAGATTGTGCAATCCTGGGATCATAGTTACATCAGTCTTTGATTAGAGAAGACTGGGATGACTGCACCACACTCAATACTAAGAAAAACTGACACCCCAGAACTGCTACACAGTTCTACGGTACAATCATCTATTTTAGAAGCTGTGCTTACTTAAGTTGACAGCAAAGGAATTAAGAATGGCTCCTGACTAAGCCATTTAATTTCCGCTTGTTTTACACTGAAGGGCAAGAAACTGGCTATATTCTGGAATGAACAAACGTAAAAATGTTTGCATGAGGGTTTTCCCCTTACTCCACAAACCACTAAGCTCAAAATATACACCCGACACAAGGAGTGCTTTTTATCTTCTGTAAAAGAGAACTATTACCCCAGGTGTATTTAAAACAGTCTGACCAGGAAAACATTAGCATTGATCCTCAAATGTTGAGTTTGTTTGATCTAAGGGCCCAAAAGGGTCAGCTGTGTGCAAAATAAGACCAAATTAACCCTGGTAATCAACCAGGGCATTCCACGTGTCCCCTGCAGACAGACAGTGGTTTCTCGCTGACTACGGTGTGCAATGTTTGCTAATGGAAAGTTGCAAAAATCAAGGGTAAGACTAAAGAGATGTTGACTGAACAAGCTGCGACTTCTCACTCCTGCCACCATGGACCCCAAAGAGTTACTCTTGAAATGTGATAGTCTCACTAGTGCAGCCTCTGGTGCACCTAAGGGAGCTGCAGTTGAAATGAGAAAGCCAAAGAATTCAGGTGCATGTGCAGAGATGCTTGGCAGCATACATGGCGGTCTGATTCGCCAACTCGTTATTGCTGTGGTCATTTAAGAAACTTGGGGGGGGGGGGATTGGCACCTTTTACAAAAGAGTAAAGTGGAAACATCTAACAATGATAATATTATACCCCATATAACCTCTGCTTGGATTATCTTTATTACTAGTTCTATCCAATCACCCAGTTTCTCTTGATGTGCACATGCAGTTAGCTTCTTTTAGAATAATGAAATAGTCTGTTGCATCATGAAACTTTCAGCCTAAAAATGATGAGCTTGTAACAGCTGTTCTTTTCTGACATTGTGCTTCCTAGGAGCATTTTTCTGTGTCGATGGATGGCCTTTGTGGCAACTAGATACTATACATTTGAAGATGGAACTGTTTTAAGGACTCTAAAAGCAGCCAAATGTATCCAGTGCTAAGCAGGGAGCCACACCCAACCTTGTGGCTGGTTCTTGGACAGCTTCATTTCTCCTGTTGACTCTTATGTGAAATGACATATGTGCATCTGAAGAAACTGGAAATTCTCTTGCTAGATTCTACATTTTGGGGTGTGGTGTTTAGCCTGCCATTGACCTGAAGTCTCAGGAGAAGGGTTCGGAGATACTTTGCGGCAAAATGCAGATCCTGTATTTTTGGAGGTACTCAGCTCATTACCTAACTGCATGCCCCATCCTCACTACAAGGATAAGAGGTCTGTTAAAACACCTTCCTTACTTCAAAACTGTCAATCCAGTACTCCCATTTTGCAACTGGAACATACAAATTGAGCAGATAATCCTCATTTCTTGTGTTTGTTCTGTTTTGCTGTACAGAGCTTGGGGACTTTTGCCTTATTTTGGGGCCTCTTCACAGTAATAATTCAATATAAAAGGAAGAAAACAGAGTGCACCTGCTGGTCTATCATATACCAATGCACTATCATAGAGGGAACAAGCTACTCAAAGATGTTCCAGTTGGGAAAAGACTGGAAGGTGCTGGTAGATGGGGAAGATAAAAGAGAATGGATGGCAAAAGAACTATGCCTCTTGGAAGCTTAGCTTACAAACTAAGCTATGAGGATCCAGAGAGAAGTTCCTCTGGGTGATGATATTCATCCCTTGTTTGGGATGTTTGAGACACCCATGTTGAAATCACAGTGGTATAATAACCACAATAAACCTAGAAGATTTGTAAGCTCACCCATTCATTTGCAATGGCAAGGTAACAGAACACAAGATTAGATTATTTTTATCCTGAGGCAGCATCACCAGCTGCTATGGTACCTGTTTCTGGACTCAAAGTATCCGAGAAATCCCAGGAAGCTGCTGTTAAAGTGCCAACATCTTAGGATGTACATTTCCATAAAACGTAACAGCTTTTATAAAGAAATCTTGCATAGTCTTTATGCGAAAATCAGGGATAAAAAGCAACCTCCACTTGAAAGCCCCTAAAAAGCATAGGTCTAGTAAGCAACTGGAGCAGACGCAATCCCAAAGCTCACTTTATTCTCTCTTCCCCGGTTTACTACCTGTTATTGTTCCGGCAGTTCCGGCAGTTCGCGCATTCTGAAGGGTCTGTCTGAGGCATAGCTGTGTATACACCACCACCCTAGATAAATTGGGGGTTTGGGGAGGGGAGAGAATAACAAATCAGAATAAATTCAAGCCCTTAAGCATGCCATCTGTTACAATTAACAACAACAGATTCTATTCTAATTTGTAATGAAGTTTGGCATTCATCAAAAAGACAGAGCACACAGTATTGCAAAATTTGTTTTGCAAAGCCTAACTTTCAGCATGTATGCTACAGCAAAAACTAACAGCTGTAGCTTGCCCATGTATGTTGTAATTTCCTTGGCTCTATTTTCAGCCTGTAGTGCCCAACTCAAATTTGACAAAACTGAAAATGCTTCACACAGAGATGAGACATGAAAGTAACTTCCTTTCCAATACAGACTTTTGTCTGCTTGTGGAGACAAGATATACATGTGGCTAGTATGATGAATACATCTTGACTGATTTTCTTGTAATTAATCTGATTAGATCAGCTTGCTTCACCAAACTCAGTTTTGAAATGTTCTTTATTTTCACAGATGCAATAATTCACCAGCCAAGAGTGATTTGGGGTTTGGGGGTGAGAGGGATTTTGAATTGTTGGTTTTGGCTGCAGAATCCTTTACAAATAAAAATGCTAAGATTAACACATACCTCACTGCTGAATGCAAGGGAGATGCAGGTTTGAGGAATATTTGAAAATGAGGTAGTACAGGTGGCAATAAAAATCCTTATTTAACTACTCAAGACTGTGAAAGACCATTTTACATCCAAGACTCAAACTCTACTGAACAAATCTTTCTGTCCAATATTTGACCATGAAGACATCCAAAGCAAAACTGCTCCTGCACACTAGTTCTAAGTTGCTACATTTGCTCAACGCAATAAATTTGCTCACTAGTAAATCATGAGAACTATAGTTCTGTGTGTGGGTCAGAGGGCTTTAAAAGAACGTACTATATAGCCACACAAAATTCCAATTTCATACTCCAATTTAGCCCTGGTGTGTTGTTTCAAGATGAAGAGGACAAATTAGAATATTATAGGCAGATCCTCACTTTGATATTATGGATCGGGCAAGTACAACAGACACATGGTTCTCATTAAGTTGAAGAGTGTCTCTAAATGTCAGTATGCAGCCCTTTGAAATATACAAAACCAGTGAATAAGAAAAGAAAACACCTTTGCTTTGGATTATTTTATAGGCATGCATGCTGAACTACAGATTTCATATTTAGTTTAAAAGGTACTACAGAGCATACTCAGGTTGTGAACGTGATCCGTGCGGGAGGCACGTTCGCAACCCGCAGCGTCACATCTGCGCATGAGGAGGTCGCGTTTTGGCACTTATGTGAATGCACAAAGTGCGATTTAGTGCTTCTGCACATGCGCCGAAACCCGGAAGTAACCCGTTCCGGTACTTCCAGGTTTGGCGCGGTGCGCAACCCGAAAACACGCAACCTGAAGCGCCTGTAACCCGAGGTATTACTGTATTTTTATTCAGGATGTAAATGTCAAAGTGAGAATCAGGCCTTAGACAAGCATCTAAAAGAAAAACTGGTTAACACCTGTTTTAGGTTTGTGTCCCTGGAATACCCCTATACAGACAATAGACAATTGTTCTGTTTAGGTTCACATAGTCTGGATATATCCATCACTTACAGAATGCTTATAGAATCATGTTTTGATACTTGTAAAATCAGTGTTTGGGTTGGCTTTTAAAAAGAATGAGAACTTATGAGTTTAAGAGTGCTGCAAAAAGAAATAAGATAAGGCAAGGTTATCTGAAGTGGCAACTCTTGCTTGAGCAGCAATCTGTTTCTCCCTAAAATGAAGCTCTTGTGTTCAGTTACCAAAAACAAACACTAGTCCTATATTCCCTACCACCCTCAGAAGTATTCTTACTCAACAAAAATTGAACACATTATTTGTTTCCCCATAAAATATTCAAACAGTTTTGAGCAGGACCAGTGTTAAAAAAAAGATTAGCTATTTAGATAATTCCTTAGGGAAACAAATGAAAAAAAAAAAATCATAATACAGGGGCCTAATCACAATCATTCTTAATAATTTCAACCGAAGTCTCAAACATTCAGAATGCAGATAGACTTATGGTGTGTCAGAGCAGGACCAGGAGAAGGGATTTCTTGATTTATTAACCTAAAGTTTTGGCACACTGTAATGTAATAAAGAGCCCTGCTTAAAAGTTAAACCTGAAGTGGGGCTGTAGGAACAGCCTGGTCATAAAGCTAAAGGTTCTGGCACAATTAATGGACGAATGTGAGAAGTCTCCAATAAGATCACAAAAATCTCCAAGCAATGTAAGTGAGTGGAAGGGTATCCAATGTGTAACTGCCATTATTACTGTGATGTAGAGCTAAACTGAGAATGCCTGAGGAATAATTCCACCCAAGCACCTTCATCAAAGTTGGGCTGACAGCCTTCAAGAACAAAAAACAACAACAAAGCAGAATAGTACATGGGAAACTACACTTATGCAAGTTACCTCTATCTATCTATATGCTGGTTCACACATAAAAAATCACCATTGATGACATGCACATATATAATATAAAAATAGATCAGTAAAAGCACAACTTTCTTCAACCAAGTCTAACGCAAAACTTTCCAATGGTGTTTGTTCATCCCATCAGGTTCACACATGCATGCATAACATCTTTATTCTGAAAAACTTGGCAGAGTCACAAGAAATGATGAGAACTGAAAGACAGCATATTTGCTATGCTTGATCTTTTAGCCAACCTTTTTGAGCCTCTCTGTAATCACCAGGTTAGCAAAACATTAATATTGGGTGTTAAAAATGCTGTTTAAAAATGAAGATTCTAACCCCTAACAGTGCAGTAAAAGCTTATGAGTTATGTAAAAAAGGGGGTTGGGTGGGGATAGAGTTTACAAACAAATCCATATATTCAGATTCAAAATATAAAATTAACTGAGATGTATGGAGATGTCATTTGAAATACATGTGCAGTTCTCTTGTAGGGGTCTGAAATGATTAATTTTAATGTAACATACTTCTATGAGGTTACTTCCAGCAAGTTAAGCTTCAAAAAGCATGCCATGTTGTGGAATTTTCAACATATTTTTGTTAAGTGCTGAATGCTTTCCATTTCCTAAGATTTCATTTTGTATTATGTTCAAGAAACAGACCTCCAACATCTAGGGCTTACTTACATTTCCGAGGTGGTGGGTGTGTTCATATTCCATGTGCGCTCTGGACAGGGAATTAGTGTGCCTTGGATAAACAACAGTTCCTCCATTTACAGCACCATTCATGATTCCATTCGTTCCATTAGGAACCTTGTGATGGAGGTGAAGGCAACCATTATTATGGTTTCCATTACTGATAAAGTTTCCATGTATGCTGCCATTGATACGACTTGTGCCTGGTAATGTTGTGTACTCAACCATTTGCCCATTGATATCAGCACGTTGGTAAAGGTAACCAGGAGGATCATACTCTGCAAGAGTGAGGATTGGGAGAAAATGCTTAACACTTCAACTCTTCAACATGTTTTTTATCTGAAAAGGTTACAGATGAAAACGTTTTACAGCTAGCTGTTCATGGTAGAGTTTACACCCCTAGCACTACAATGCCTTAAGCCCTTTGCAGATTGTAAAACATGTTACAATCTGACTGACAGAGTTCAGATAGCAGATTACCACCACTGATAATTAAGGGGCTAACACAGATTACATGTTTTGCATATTTACCACTGTTTGGGGAATCTGACAGCTTTTGTGGCATAAAGACACTTATTTTATTGCACCAGCACTGTTCTTAACAATGCAATATAGATTGTTCTGTCAGATCTATAGTTATAAGAGCCAAGTAAAACTGCTATTATTATATTTATTTATATCCCACATTTCCCCCAGACCAAGACACAATTGCTATACCTTATGAACATTTAGAATACCAAAAATGTAGGAACAGGAAGCATCTCCCTTTCCCAGCAGATTTCAAAGAAGACTGTAACTATGTAAGTTGGCCATTAACCATATCTACCAATATCCTCTGAAAGTGAAAATATAAAATTCTCCTAGAATACATTTCTATTGCTAAGTTGGAATGGAAAGTGAAGGCACGGAGTTAGGCTCTAATCTCTATGTTTCATAAGAAGAATAAAGCGATTTTTCAAATTTGTTCCCCTCTGTTATTCAGTGGTGATCATAACAGCAACTGAAATTCACAATAAATGTTGTGGTGTTAGGTTACATGGCAAAAATATTGTTTCATTAGGTTTGGTCCAGCAGAGGATATGAAAAATATTAGAATTAACCTACTCTGCATGGCAATTTGCTGGCGATTCTTCCACAAGCACATAGCAATGAAGGCTATCAGAATAAGCACCATCACTCCAAGGACACAGCCCACAATCAGGTATAACATGTCACTGCTTCGGACGGGACCATTTGGTTGACCAGCATTACTCCCAACTCCACGATCAGGAGAATTTGGTGGTGTGCTAAGGTCCTTCACTGGGTATTCTGATGCTCCAGGTGTGCGTTTCACTAATGTGGAGAGAGGAGAGTATACAATAAAACACACATTTAAAATAGCAAGTCTACGAAGTGTTATTAATTCTATAAGTTAATCAAGAGCTGCAACTACTGCAATCCAAAATGGCATAAAATATGATGGTAGAACATTTTTTATGTTCATAAGTTACTTGATAATATATATTTGTTTTGGAATTTGTTTACCCTCAAGTCCACACATGTGTCACTGCTTTAGCTTCTTTCACACTTTCACACATCGGAATAATGAACATTACCAGAATGTAAAGGGTGTGTAAAGTAGTTGACAAAAAAAGATAATGGGCCCATTTTTGTTGTCAAATATCAATGCTTATGATATTGGTATGAACACATACCAATATATTCTGGGACAGGTGTGCATAAAATTTATTAAAGATCCTTCTTCTACCCTTACTAGTATCCCAAAATTTTATATTTTAAAACTGATCATAGTTTCAAACATAGTTTGCTTTAAAAGAAATAAATTATTTATTGAACAACAAGGGTATTGGGTAGCTGATGATAAATCCTATGTGTCTTTCTGAACCCAGAAACTGAAGCCGTCTTTTTGTTTACAGCAATAACAAGCAAGAGCATTAGCTTGAGATAAAGTATGGGAAGATAGCACAGTTTTATGCATTGAATTAGAAGCTCTCTCAAGCACTGAGGTTTGGTTTTGATGGTAGAATGTGATTTCTAAAAGCCCATATTGGATTACATATAGTGTGCTAAAATGGAATATTCATTTTCATGAAGTCAAGAAACTAACTAAAACATCTGAAATATTGTGAAAAATATTTGAAAAGAAATGAATTCTTACATAAGTATGAAGATTAAAGGTAAAGGTACCCCTGACCGTTAGGTCCAGTCGCAGACGACTCTGGGGTTGCACGCTCATCTCGCTCTATAGGCTGAGGGAGCCGGCGTTTGTCCGCAGACAGCTTCCGGGTCATGAGGCCAGCATAACTAAGCTGCTTCTGGCCAACCAGAGCAGCGCATGGAAACGCCATTTACCTTCCTGCCGGAGCGGTACCTATTTATCTACTTGCACGTTGACGTGTTTTCGAACTGCTAGGTGGGGAGGAGCTGGAACCAAACAATGGGAGCTTATCCCATTGCAGGGATTCGAACTGCTGACCTTCTGATTGGCAAGCCCTAGGCTCTGTGGTTTGGACCACAGTGCCACCCACGTCCCAAGTATGAAGATTAGGGAACAGCAAATATATGGCTATTGGTTTAGTGACAGAAGAAAAATAACAGCTCCTTCTCACCTTTGGTCTCACAGATCATCACATTGCTGTAGTCACTTTCACCTCCTTCATTGTAGCACTGCATTTTAATATCATAAGATGTTTCAGGTTGCAGGTGACTTATCAAGTGCCATTGCTTTGTGCCTAGAAAGAAAAACATACAGACATGTAGCATGTTTGTTTCACAATTTGGAAAATATAAACTGAGCTAAAAAATGTAGGAACTGTCCTTCCAATTTGAGGACAACAGGTAAAAAATAAATGACCCATTGCAATTAAGAGCTAAGATAGCAGGCCAAAATCAGTCTTACATACACAAATATGCATATAAGAAGAATGTAATTTACTACTAATAAAATGTCTACAACCTTCCTGAACATGTTTGTCTCAAAGATGGAATGTAGCATCTATTTAACATAAAAACCCTAAGGGCAAAGTCTGAATCAGACATGTAAATAAAACTGCAATAAGAAATATTTGGCAGAAAGTGGTTGTTTTAAACTTTGGAATTTGGCCAATACAAAGCAGTATGCATGGACAGCCATGGATCACAACATGCTATGATCACAGAATGTCTATCTTAAAGAGACTCATCTCACCCCATTGTTGATGACCTTCCACCATGCTATTAAGATCTGACTTAAAAATTAAATAAAAATAAAGAATGCAATAGGAGCCTGGTAGAAAGAGACACTGTACTTTTGACTGTAGGTCTTGCTGTTGATACAACTAATCACAATATGATACAAAGAGTAACATGAACCACCTCCACCTTTGTTATAGCTTAAGCAAGACTAACACCATCTTGTTGCAGGCTGACACCATAATCATGTATTCTCACTGTAATCATGCTGACATGCAAGCTTAAGAGAGGAACAGAGAAAAAGCAAACCACAAGAGGGTGTGTAAAGGGCAGTTTTAGGAGCATGCTAGGCCATGACATTTAAATGGAATAAACAAAAAAATGCCTAGCTAGCTGAAATGTGGAAGCATCTGTCTATGCAGTTAAGCTGGCGCTATGAAGAAGAAGAAGAAGAGTTTGGATTTGTTATCCCGCCTTTCACTCCCTTTAAGGAGTCTCAAAGCGGCTAACATTCTCCTTTCCCTTCCTCCCCCACAACAAACACTCTGTGAGGTGAGTGGGGCTGAGAGACTTCAGAGAAGTGTGACTGGCCCAAGGTCACCCAACAGCTGCATGTGGAGGAGCGGGGACGCGAACCCGGTTCACCAGATTACGAGTCTACCACTCTTAACCACTACACCACACTGGCTATCACACGCAAGATTGTATTACTGGGAGTTTTGCAAGTCTAACCTATATGTATAAAAACTGTGTGCAATCAGAGATAAGGATTCAGCTTCTGATCACTTTTCTGATTGCTTGTTGTTACCTTTTCTGCTCAAGTAAGAAATTAAATTTGCTTTTAGAGAATTATTGAGCGTCACTTGTCGTTTTGATAGTGAGTAAAGGACTCAGCTGTGCAACAGACCTTAGGTGAGGTTTTCCCACAGCACTTTCCACCATGCTATTAAGACTTGACTTTTTAAAAAATAAAGCATGTGATAGGAGCCTGGTAGAAAGAGAAACTGTACTTTTGTCTGTAGGTATTCTGTTGATACAACAAATCATATGATAAAAGGAGTAACATTTTGCTAGCCACCTTAGGGTGTGTGTGTCTTTTTTGGAAAATATAAGTGTGTCACTTAAAGGCAGAAAAGTGAAGACATCACAAAAAGACTTGAAGCCACTCAATTCTATACTTAAGTCTAAGAACATACTCCAGAGAACCTGAGGAAAGCAGTTTACCAACAGCATGACTAGCTGTAGACAATTTTTATGTACTATGAAAATATATGAAGTAAGAAGGCCTTTGATATTCAGCATTGGAAATTCTAATCCAAACAAGTTCATTTAAGAGAATGATTTTACTGTGTCTGGCTGAAAGTCAATTTTTCGTTTAGACACCACCTGGTGTTTTCTTCGTACTCATAAATCACTTTCAGTCTGTATGCTCAGCCTTATGACAAGTTTTAATAAAGAGGAACCCACTATATTATAATTAAGATGGTTTAGATATGCCTAATGCTTCTTAAATGTCGACATCGTGGTCTATTTCTGCTGGAACTGCTTCCACCTAGAACACAGACAGATCTATAAGATACAGCCTTCACAGGGAAGAATAGTATCAAGATGCTACTGTATTTCAACAGCACCCAAGTAGGGGTGCTATTTACACAATAACCCAATGCTCTTCTTTGCTCCACTTAGAAAGGTGGAAGTAAAGCCGAGTCGTTTCAGTTGGTGCTTCCCTTGATCTCCACATACAGTCCGACAAAGGTGAAAATGGGCCTTTATGTGCACAGATGCTTCGGCACCACCTGAAACATTGATCAATCACGGATCTCAACTGCATGGAAGGCTCCAGACATGTACACACACAGACACCTAATTCTCACCTTTGCGTCAATGCATAGAGCTTGAGTCAGCCAGTGTAATTCTGCTTCCCCTCAAAATCACACTCGATGTGTGAATCACATGCATATACAACTATTGTCCCTACTGAAAGACTGAACCAACAGGAGAACAGCACTGTTGTACAATACAGCCTGCCAATATCTGAAAGTCTGTGTGTTTAACTGCTTTGTTGAAGAGCCTTAGAGGTGACTGTTTCAAACAAATCATAGTTCATTTATGTTTGCAGCTTATATCCTCAAAAATGAATACAGGCTGAAGCAGCAGACTAGCTTTTCCCCAGGAACTCAGTTTTCCAAATCTTTCTAAGCTCCATCTTCTCATTACACCTCAAGCATCCTTTTAGTAATTACATCAGGCTTTAGATTTTCCCTTCAAACGTTTACTAGAACTGGAATCAGTACAAATATTTTAACTCTGTTCCCATATATTGAAGCAAGGAAAATGTAAGCAACTGTTATCTGAATGCACTTTGAGTTTTTGACACTAGCTCCATGAACCAAGTATGGAATGCAAAATTTCAGCACAGGAGACAACAAAAGGTTTGGTGGTGCTTTTGTTGAACAAGCAGAAAGACAGAAAACTACTGACTATGTAATGAAGAACCAAATGCAAACATCAGGAACTTTAAAAATAAAATCAAGCTAGCATGTGGCAACATATACAGAAAAGGCATCAAAGTTTTGAGACAATCTCAGAAAGACAAGACTGATCATGAAATGAAACCTTGGGCTACTAATGAAGTCACAACCATTGCGAAAACTTTACTACTGAGTGTTTGGAACTGAAAATCCTGTGCCGAAATTTACTTATGAAAGGTACAAAAAAGAAAAAGAAAAATACAATGCAGCTGCAGTGATCCAAAAGGCGTGCACAAGAGATTCCCCTCTCTATATTTTCCTACATAACTAAGGCTAATTTGAACATTTAAATCAATAAGTAGTTGTGGATATATAATGTAGTAAAGAAGAGTTTGATGTATAACATTTCTACCACTGTGCAAATTTCTGTTCAAGCTTTGGCACAGCAGAGCAGCTGCTAGTGGTTTCAGGCTTCCTTTAAGATTTCAGAATGCATAAACCTGAAAATCAGGAACAAGCAAATTTCACAGCACAGCGGAGCTCACTTAAACATTTATAAACACAGATTCTGTGTACCAGAAAGGCTACAAGTGAAACACTGAACTTCTTCCAAGGTAATAGCTTAACCTCTCAGTTAACATAGGTACACAGCAGCCCTGTAGCATTGTAGAGCAATATTAATATAGTAATAGATTCAAGCATGGCAACTTGTGGCAGCCATAGCCATTCTATGCAATTGTGAGAACAGGTTTAATCTTACATAATTTTTAAGAGCTCATAGATGCACTAACAGGTGTTATCAGGGGAATTCTGTAGTTGTCAGTGCTCAACCAAATGCCTGTTCCTGCGTTAACGAATGTAATTGGTTTATATACTTTCCCACTGTACAGCTCATAAAATTAAGACCTACAAATGGATTAAAATCCATCCAATAAAATCAGCTGCTTATACTGTATATTAGTGTTATGAGACTAAATCTGAGAAGCCAGTTCTTTTCCAGCTTCAAGCACGTTAAGAGATTTAACACTTGAATTAAATAGAAGAACAATTGCAGTATAGAAAATTTTGCAGCTTATCTCAAATTGGTAACCTAAAAGTTAACAACATGGCATCTTTATAGTAATGGGACACTGAATTCAAAAAGTGAAGGATCATTCATTCACATGAACAGCTTCCACACAATCCTGTTAGACCATAATGAGATTTATGGATCATGTGCGAAATTTATTATGAGAACTAATACTCCACAAATATAGTCCCACTGCAATTTCTGTGACAAGGGTTCAAGATCTGGCAGATAGTGACACAGGGAGGAAGAGATATTTGTTACAAACAACTATTAACCATTAGTTTTGTGTGGCTGCAACAGAAGCAAATGCAATTCTGGAGTGTACTAGTGAAAGTTCCTTTAGCAAAGAAGCTATTGATCACCTGGTACAAGACACTGAATGAAAACATGTTTATTCTAGTGCCTCAACTCTAGTTCACAGGAATCAGAAAGGGTTCTCATCCCCCCCCCATTACACTTTGGCTTTCTTAAATGTTACAAAGAGCACAGTCCTTTATACAGAGTTGTCTATTTCTGCGATGTCTTTTTTGTGATGTCTTTGTTATGTTTTCTTTACATTAGAACAGCATTTGGGTTGATGCTTTGGAGGGGGAATAAGAAGTACTGTAATTGGAGCAATTCCTTGCATAATCAGAGTAAAATGTATCTTACCTTCCACAACATCCCTCTTGTAATCACTATCATTGTCACTATCTGTTGGCCGGTAATAAATATAAAATCCTTGGATGGGTGTGTTGTTGTTGCTTGAAGTGATATACTAGAAAAGAAATATTAAAACAACTGAAATTCCAGAACTACAGTCAACAAGGGATATATTTTCCTGGGGCAGGGGCTGAAAGACAATGTTAATGTAATGCGGGAAGAGACAACGGAACAAAAGTGGGCTTTAAAACAGTGAGAAGTATTTTGTGAATACAGTTCTAGAATTTTAGCTAAAGCTATACTCTCATTATTGTTTAAAGGTTTAAAATCTGGAACCATTCCATTCTGGGTTCACACCAAATTAGCTTTGGTCATCTTGAAGGATGACCTTTATCAGGAGAAGGGCAGGAGTAATGTGACCCTGTTGCCTTTACACATGGATGAGGATCAATGAACTAAAGCTGAGGCCCTATGGGTAAGTGGTTCATGGTTCTGGGAAACAGAAGAGTTGCATGTTCGGGATGGGGCTGCTTTTGCCTGAAGGAATAGGTATCTAGCCTGGGGTATACCTAGATCTATCTCTGTCACTGGTGACTCAAGTAGGCTCCATGGCTATGAATGCCTTTTTATAGCTCTGGCTGGTATGTCAGCTATGACTGTTCTTAGAAAGGCACAGCCTAAGCCAGTGACCCATGCCTTGGAAATTCTGAGATTGCAGTATATAATGTATTCAATGTGGGGCTGCTCTGAAGACTGTTTCGAAAGTTGCAGCTGGTGTACAATGTGGTAACTTGGTTGCTCAGTGGAGCACCATACTGTGGGCATGTAACATCCCACTTGAAGAAACTGCACTGGCTTTCAATTTGCTATTAAACAAAGTTTAAGGGTCTACTGCAATTTATAAAACCTTAAACAACTTGGAACCGGGTTGCACAAAGGAATGCTTCCTCCCATATAGACCTGTCCATGCAATGAGATCAGAAGATGAGCCCTCTTAATGCACCTTCCAGCCTCCAGACCACCAGGAAAAGGGCTGTTGTGACGGTAGCACCTACTATGTGGAACAGCCACCCTACAGAGTTACAGTAGGCACTATCTATATTATGTTTTGAAGGAGTTTTTAAGAGTACATGTTCACCAAGGCATTTTCCTGAGTGCAATACTGGTTACTAATACTGACTGCACATACTCAGCATTTATACTGTGCATTTCAAGTGCTCACTGCTTTTCATATACAGCTTTTGGTTCTCAAAAAGTCAGTTTAGTATAATCCACTGATTTGTTGCTTTACAGAACAGACATTTGATCTAACGTGAGATGCAAGCAAAATCAATTTTTTTCATGGTGCACATAAATTGATACTTACAGTCCACTTTAACATGATCTGAGTGTCGCTGACCGCCTCAGTGTAAGCAATGTGTGGTCCTGTGATGGGTCGGTTGGAAAACCGATTGGTAAAGCCAGCTACCTGATAAGGCCGAGAGGCAGAACTTCGTGGGCTCTCCCCGTAGTTATTAATAGCAATCACACGAAACTTATATGCAGCTCCTTTCATATGGCAAAAAAAGAGAGAACTGAGCATTAGATGAAAAGATAAAACCCAGCATTCTAGAAACATAGAACAGAAAGATCCAAATGACCCTTGTTGTAAGGTTATCTTATACTATTTTTCTCACTTACTATGCTGGACATCCCTTCCTGATAGAAAGATCCAATCTAGCTAAATACTGGATGAGATGTTATTTTCCACCAGAAAAGATATGGCAAGATGTGAGCACATGCCTGCTCTCTATACCAAGTTAGGAAAGTAAAAGCTGGTCAGTGACTTATTCTCATGCTTATTATGAAAATGCTGTTCAGATGCTTGACTAAAAAAGTTTGTGATAGTTAAGACACAAGGACTGCTAATTTCCCTGAATGTTATATAACATTGGTGGCATTAAAAGCAACATCCTATAGCTTAACGGGATGTTAACTTGGCTACAGCGCCAATGCAGAAATGCATAATACTGACTGTGATCTCTCTTGAACAAAAAATGCATATTAATACCTGGATCCAAACTTCCAACTTCCACTGAAAGTTTGGAAGGGGAGATGTTATCAGCTGCAACCAGCCACTCACTGTTCCTGTTCATGCGTTTATATTCTACTTTAAAGGCAGTGATGGGTGATCCACCATTGGCACGTGGGATCCAAGTGACATAAACAGAAGTCTCTGATGCCGTGGAAATAGTAGGTCGATCTGGTGCCTCAGGTACTGAAATAGGAAATTGAGAAGGCTTCATAAAGATTTAGAATAGTTAGAAGCACTTGATTTCTATACCCAGATTTTATTTAATAATGTGTTTCAGTCAAGTGAGAAAGAACATACTCAAATGTGCATTAGTCTTAAGCCCAGAAAATCCTTTCTGAAATGCAAACATGGAAGATCATTTCAGTTTTCAAATATGGAGATAATTAAAGCTTCTTAGGGGGGAAAATAGCTAATTTGGCAATGTAGTCTATTGTATATAGACTACGTTATGCCAGAACACTGTATTATGTCAGCGCACACCAGTCCTGAAGCATTAGCACATCATCAGAAACCAAGAGAATTGCATAGCTTAATTCACAACCACAGAAATAGACAGGGTGATCTGCTGTGTCACTACTACTTGGTACCAAACTGAAATAAATGTATTGCACAGAAACCTCACCATTTGCAGAACAGAAAGCCTACAATCTAAACTGAAATTCCTAGATACAGTAACTATAAGAATAAAGCCTTCATAAGTATCAAGAAGCTTTAAGACCTCTTAGAAACAAGTTAGCTAGCATTCAAAACCATGCATATTATATTAATACTTACTGAACTCACTTGAAGTTAGACAGCAGTGGGAACAGAAAGAATGGAGAGAGGTGGTGTTAGTAAGTGTGATTATAACCATTCTGGCAGACATATCCTTCAGTCTTTACTTTATTGGTTCATACACTTAAACTACATAGAGTACAGCATAGAGAATTAGGATATAATTTGGAAGAGGAAGATACATAGTTTAACCATGAAAAGGTTATATATTCTTAAGGCTATTTTCCAGCTTGTCATCTTCTACCACATAGGACAGACAACACATGCAAGCGCCGACACTTGACTATGTTGTTTCACATCAATTTAACTATGAAATGTTAAATTATTCTGTAAAATTTAGCAACGACAAAAGTGATGGAACATACATTGGACTCATTTTTTAGTAAATGAGTAGGACATCTCTCACTAATTATAAATTCCATTAATCCTACCATCTCAACATGCTAATTATAAATTCCATTAATCCTACCATCTCAACATGCAACCCAAAGACCATCACAAATAATACATTTTGATTATACACTGGAACCCTCTTCATTACACAACAAATCATATAGGAAATCAGGAGGATAAATATATCATGTAATGAGTGAGGAGTCCTACTTTCTGGAAGGTTTGGATTAATCAAGGATTAGGCTCCCCACACTTCAGCTGATGCACAGAGAGTTCATTCTTGGACAAACTCTGATGAATCGGGGGGACCACTGTCTATCATCTGATGACATAATGTGTATACTCTGTCAAAGTTGGTCCACAAGGTGGGGGTCGACTAATTGGCAGATTAAATACTGCTTTCCAGCTGCAGTTTCTATCTGCCTGGCACCTCACATCACATATGATGTCAGGTTTGAGGCAAGTGGATGTGGTTTGGTGAAGCTCCACAGACCAGAGGTTCTCTGCCCCAATCTAGCTTACTGCAATCTACTCTGACTGGAAGCACTCTCCCAAAAGCAAAGGTCTTACCCAGCACTGCTACCTAAGATCTTTAACTGGATGTAGAAGCTGCCTTATACCACATCAGACTATCGAACATCTACTATCAGTACTGCCCACACTGAGCAGTGACAATTTTCTAGGTTCTCAGTCTTTCATAATCAGCTACCAGATTTTTGTTTTAACTGAAGATGCCAGGGATTGAATTTGGATCCTCTTCATGCAAAGCATGCATTCTGCAATGAGCTACGGGGCCTTCCCAATTCCACAAACAGTTTAGTGCTCAGTTGGTGTTCTTTTAAGTTGCTATACTGTCATTCAACTAGAAAAGTCACAAATTGAACACTTACACATAAATGACCTGAAAATGAGATGAACAGCCAGAGAACATTCAGGAGGGTTTCCACACACACTCACACCCCAAACCGTAATGTATGCTGCAGTATAAAATGCACAGACAAAAATCTGAATGGCAACACCTACCTCCACTATGTCGAGATGAATCTGGAAGGACCACTCCAAAATTGTTGGTTGCCCCTTCTTGAATGACAGAGTGCTTAGGAATACCAACTGGTTGAGAGGGAGCCTGTGTATTTTTTGAGGAGGAGGTTCTTTCTAAGAGAGAATTATGTGCTCAGTGAGTGGAAGAAACCTTGCTAGTCAGTCAATATCCTCTCTTATGGCATGTTTTGAACCAAGTAGTAAAGGTTTATAATCACACACATCCTATACAATTTTTATGCCATTTGAGAACAGCTTTCTGCCCCATGGAAATAGGCAGCAATACTATTGAACCTAAATAATATTTACACTACAGAAAACTGAATATGCCATGCTGTTGATGGTACATCAGTTTAGCCTTTGCTATAGGACAGCCCGAATCTACAAGTCTGTTTCAATGGAACTTTGGGAAGTTCCCAAGGAAAGCGTATTCTCATTGTGAAGAGATCCTAAAGTGCCCTTCTATGTATGAAAGAGCACAGCCTCCCAATAATGCAAGAAAGGTGATTTTGCCAATCTGCCTTCATTCCTGCAGCCAGCCAACCAGCCAGACAACTTTCAATACTGTTCCCAAGGGACCCCCACTCTACCAGAGTAAATTTTCCTAGGGGCTAAAGAGGAGAGGAGAAATTTGCAAAAATCACCTTCCTCCCCTTATACAGTGGTACCTCGCAAGACGAATGCCTCATAAGACGAAAAACTCGCAAAACGAAAGTTTTCCGTTTTTTGAGTTGCTTCGCAAGACGGATTTCCCTATGGGCTTGCTTCGCAAGACGAAAACGTCTTGCAAGTTTGTTTCCTTTGTCTTGCAAGTTTGTTTCCTTTTTCTTAAAACCGTGCATTCACTTCGAGGAGCAACTCATAGCACGCGGTGTGGTAGCCTTTTTTGAGGTTTTTGAAGACTGGTGATTTTTGAAGCTTTTCCAAAGTCCGTGCTTCGCAAGACGAAAAAATCGCAAGACGAAAAAACTCGCGGAACAAATTAATTTTGTCTTGCGAGGCACCACTGTATCAGCAAGTGCTGACATTGTTCTGTGAATGGAAGATCACTCACAGAATCTCAGGGTTCTACTCAGACTGCAGATCTATGTTCAGTTCCTGAATCCTGGTTCAGAGCAAGTACTGGACATGGAGTTCCAATGAGACTGCAGCCACTATCTTTGTTTTTTTTATGGGTATTATAGGTCTCCACAAATGGGAACTTTAGAAAAAAGCCCATCAACTGCAATGTATTTTGAGTACATGCTTACTTACCTTTGCTAGTACGGAAAGTAAGCATGGAAGGCTGGCCTTCACCGGCCACATTTCTGGCTACCATCAAGACTTCATAGAGACTGGAAGGTTCCAGTTCTGAGAGAGAAAGTTCATTTTCGCTTCCAGGGACACGAACTGTATTCCAGTTGGTAACATTGAGATTATCATCCAACTGCAAAAAGGAATCACAAGAGGCTAAGAGCAAATAAACCGCTATCTGAATCTGCTGCAGTTAAAAACAGGAAAGAAAAGTCTAAATATAAGCTAATACCTTAGTTATTTCACTATAAGAAAGTGAAAACAAGTAACTGATGTGAAAGAGTTTTCTTAATGACTTTTCCTGCAAAGCTTAGAGCAAGCTTTAGGAGCAGAGACTTGAATGCACTGGGACATGGAGTTTCCTAATCTTGCTAGGATTTCTGGTTTTCTCCCCAAGCTTCTGGGCAGTATTTAAGGAGGTTAAATTGGAAACTCCCAAGGCTCTATTTCATGTTGCCAGTAGCAAAGGAACCTTAAACTTCTTCATTCCTAAATAGCTACCTACAGATCCAGATGGATGTATCTCTCTTTGGCCTAATATTATCATCAAATACCAGAGTTCTGTACCATGTATGTGTGTGTGTGTAACATAAGCCCTGTTTGTTACTAAAAATGATGGCAGTCCAACTCATCCAATTTTCAAAAAAATGAAGCACAAAGTTTATCAAATATAATGCAATTTGAACAAGTACCTTGCGGTATTTCACAAAATAGGCATTAATTGGCTGACCACCATCTTTTCCAGGGCGCCATACCAGATTGTACTGATCTGGTTTAAGAGTCTGTGGAGGACTGAGAATGATCGGAGCTTCTGGTGGAGAAATGCCACTGGATGTTTTTTCTGTAGCGACTTCTTCAGTAAGAATCTCTGTTGGAGATGAACTTTGAAGGCCCGTATCAGAATCATAATCTCCATCTCCTTCATCACTCTGGGCAATTTCCACAGGAGCTATTTCTTCTGCTTTTGTACTAGCTTCGTAGGAATCTACAGAAGGAAGTTGAAGGTTAGAGATAAGCAGTGAAAGAAAAAGAGGCACCAGAACTCTCCACAAACGCTTCCCTTAATCTCTTATAAGGGCAATGGTGTCTGCCTGAGAGATGCCGAAACTGAGTTCTGGCAAGTTCCAGCTGAAAAAAAGCCCTGGAGATATGCATGGATTCCAATGTTGTTGGTTTGCAAATACCATCAGCTCCAGCCAATAGCCAATGGCTAGGTATGATGGAAGTTGTAATCCAACAGCACCTGAAGGGCATCATTTTGGCTACCCCTGCCCTACAGAACAAAAAATATTGCTTTGCTTTTTGATCTTTACCAACAAATATGAAAGACACGTTCTTGTGGCACAGTGAGCCAGTTTGCACATCACACAAAAGCATAATTAAATATAAAATAAAAATAACACTCAGATTTAACATGAACAAGCACTGGGCACCGGCACACAAGTGAGTCATACCTTACTTTGCTCCTTCCCTGCTCCTGTGTTTTCCACGCCAGGAGGAAACAAACCACAGCCCTGGCTTAGCATTCTGTGTGAACTAAAAGTCATCGTTTATTTCCACCCGACCAACCACAACTGTTAAGTCAAGAACCCTGGTTTCCATTCATGGGTTTGCTTGGCCAGAAACATAGCATGATAAATTGCAGAATATGTATGAACAGCAACAGGCAGATGCTCCTGACCATCCATTAGATGTATGATTTGTCCAAATCCAATAAAATAAAAAGTTATCCTGACAGTACTTCAGCCAAAATATCTGCACACTATTGGAGCAGCAACTTGGATGCCACTTACCAACGGTAAGGAAAGCTTCGGAACGAGCAGTCCCATATTCATTAATTGCTTCACAGGTATATTTCCCAGCATGCTCTGATGTTACAGGCTGAACATATAAGGAGCTTGATCCACTGCGAGACATGATGAAGTAGGTTCTGTCTGAAATGGAGCTGCCAGTTCTTGCTTGGGAAGATGACTTCCGTGGTTTTGAATATAGCACCTGTGAAGGATGGCTGGTAATCAGCCCATGACTATTGTACCAACGGATTACAGGCGGAGGCAACCCAGTGGCATTGCAGGACAGTGTGACTGTGTCACCTTCTGCTACTCTGCTGTTTGCTGGCAGCGAGGTTATAGTTGGCTTGAAGCCTCTGTCTATTAAAAATATAAATATAAGATACAAACTCATATTATAATAAAATACAGTACTGTTCTTGCATATCCCGAAGCCAGCACAGTCATAAAGGGGGCCAGGGGGTAATATATGGACATCTATGCACATAAAAGCTAAGTAGACTGCTTTGGGCCACAAACACATCAGAACCCACTCATGCAGGTGCTGTGATTGTTAACTACTCTAGTAAAAGAATATTTAATATGCTGAAGAGAAAGAAACTGAAAGCTTTCAAATATGCTCCCTAAACTAACACATCAGCAAGAAGTATTATCAGAATTCCATTATTTGAGATCCTGCATATATAAGTTTACAGCTGGAATTTAGTTTCAATTGGCAACATCATCAAAACCATTAGCAACACTCTCAACACCATCAAAACTAAGAGGCTAATAAATTTAGTCTGTCGCAATCTCATAGCTCACACACTAGGTGGCCTATCAAAAATTGGCTAGTATTTGATCAGTGGACTACAGTCTACTTTGCAACACAAGAAATGAGGTCTACCATTTTAAAGCGTAACTTGTTGATCAGAACAATTTAGGAGAATAATCCCAGGAAGCAACAGGCTATTTTCATGTTAGACTGAAAGATGTCAAAAAGAAAAGCAGAAGTTTATAAACAGAAAGGTGTTTGATGTGATTTATTTTTTTTACCTCCTTGGGAATGAAGTCTCCCAGTAGACTGCACAAATCCAATGCCATTGTTGACTAAACACTGATACAACCCTGAATCTTCTCTGGTGAAACCATTAATTCTCAGCTTGTTTCCTGAAGGTAAGTGCCGTGAAGAAAGATGGACAGGAGCTGCATTATGGTACCAGGTGAGGTTAGGTGTCGGGTTTCCATGTATTTCACAGGAAAGATGTATATTTTTACCCAGGGACACTAACTGATCTTGCAATCCTTTTGAAATTGATGGTGATTCTAGAATGGAAAAGAAAATGCACATATGATATGCTGCTTTCATTCTGTTAATTTCACAATAGCATGTCTCATGGACCATAAATTTATTGCTTCAAAAAGACTCGCCAATCAAGCATTTTGCCACTGCATATCTTACCAAGTACATTCACACTGTAGTTTACATGTTTCACAACTCCGGACTTGTTATCCACCACACAGGAGTAATTTCCAGC
Organism: Podarcis erhardii; assembly: GCF_964252035.2. Classification (NCBI taxonomy): domain Eukaryota; kingdom Metazoa; phylum Chordata; class Lepidosauria; order Squamata; family Lacertidae; genus Podarcis; species Podarcis erhardii. The sequence continues at coordinate 11,389,468 of NC_138514.1, forward strand.
ATCTGACGTATTAATCGAGTCTATCATAAGATGAGAGTGAAGCATTCTCCACCTGCCTTTAGTGAGTACATCTTGGTCATCCTTATACCAATGGACATAAGAAACAGACAGCCCACTAACAACACATTCCAACATCAAAGGATTGTGCTGAGGTACTGTCAAAGTCTGAGAAGTGGTGGGATGAACAATGTGAAAGTTGTCTGAGGAAGAGCCTAGAAATTGAGAGGAAAGGATACATGAGTTCTTTTCAATTGGGTGTTCAAGACTCTCTGGCTTCCTACATTCTCATCAAGGCATTATGTTTCTATACCATTTTATAAACATGCCAACATAACCACCCACTGTTGACCCTAGGCTGAGTGAAGATGTAACATTTGATTGTACAGTAGTTTGTTCCCTTCAGCCTGGTTAAATTTCCAAACATTTGCCAGGCATAGCCAAGCTAAACCTTAAGTAGTACACATTAGTAAGATCTGCTTATCACTTTTCTTTCTTTCTTCATTTCTCTGCTTGCAAACTGCTTTAACCATAAGAATCTACCTTACACGAAGCCAGACTATTGGTTTATTTAGCTCAGTATTGCTTATCATGTCTGGCAGCAGCTCTCCAGGGTTTCAAGGTGTGAGCATTTCTTGGTCCTACCTAGAGAGGCCAACTTTTTCATGCAAAGCATATGCTCTGCCAATGAGTTGTGGCCCTTTGCAATGGTCTGCTTGATGCAGATGCAACTCTTAAAAAAGGTTAATACTAACTACAATTTACAAACACACTCCAAATTATGTTTTCACATCCATAATAATAATTTAGGTATTTAGATTCAATGCTAAATTTTAGTCCTATCACATTCAATTTTAGTCCTATCACATTCAATACTCACTGCTGATTATGAGCTTATGTCCATTGGGTTCATGTTTAAGATCATCAGTGACAGGGTTATATGCTGCACACTTATAGAATCCTTTGTCATCTGAAGATACATTCAAAATTTGCAGATTTCCAGATGGGAGAATTAGGTAGTTTTCTAGGATAAAATTGGGTTATTATTAATTAAGTTGCTATGGACTGCACACTCAAGTGTGCAGATTAATCAGTGTTTACTGAAACAGAAAGATAATGTAATGACCAAAGCTCAAATTACTGTAGCAATTCCTAATGGTCAGGAAAACAGACAGAAAGTGAAATCCCTCTATATTCGTAGACACACACACACACACACACACACACACACACGTATATATCTATGCAAAAGTAAGTTCTATGGAGTTCCATGGGACTTATTCCTTGGTAAGGGTGCTCTGGATTGCAGCCATTTATATCTTTTTATTACACAGTCTCACCTGTTGATTGTTCCAGCCATTTCCCTCGTACACGGAAACGAATATGTGCCTCTGGACTACTTTTTGGTGGCTTGCAACTGATTAAAGCAGTATTCCCTTCTTCCGCAACAATTGTGTTCCTCACTGAGGTCTCAAAATCATCAAGATCTAGAAGAAAACGTAGTTCTTTCTTTAAAGGTTCAGAAAATACAGCAGGATCTACTTCCAAAGTTTTGGGTTTAATAAAAAAGTGGTGCTCAAGTCCTGATCAGAGGATATTTCTCAGGAGAGAATGTCAATGCAGTAACAATGAAGGAAAGCCTTAAGTTCATGTGTGTCCTTCCCCTCCCACTTTACTAAGCACAGAAATTAAAGTTCCAGCATCCAGCTCAGTTTGAAGTTTATTTTCTACAAGCTCTGTGTGTGCGCACACGTATGTGCGGGGGAAGAATATACCTCAGTCTGAATCTCCATTATTACTGTATTGACTGTCTCCTGAAAAGCACCATCTAAAAATTCTTCTAACCTTTTCGACCTCAACAATGCTATATCGGCATTTTGTTCCTGCAATGGAAGATAATTAGAACAGCAGAACAGAAATTCGACAATGTGTAGAATATAGTGCTGTTGTACAGTATTGCCATGCCAGTTTTCATCGGCTAGGTTTGCACAGCACATTAAACCATTGTTAAAACAAATTATGACTGAGTTTGAATGAGCAGAGTTGCTGGTGCATACTGCTGAGAGTACACATGTCTTCTTCCTCCCCGGCTCCTGCTGTACTGCAGGGAAATAAGCCATGATCTGGTATGTCATGTCATCTGAACCCACTCTTGTGGTTTGTTTATCTCCAAATAACTTTGGCTTCCATATGTTGGGTTTGAACAACATGACATGCAGCGGCAAGGAAGAAGTGAAGTGCCCATGACTTCAGCAGCATGCATGAACATGCTGCTCCACACTGGTTTCTTTTAACTATGGTTTAATGTGATGTGTGAACTGGGCCACTGTTTTGTACAATTCTCAGCTTATGATGCTAGCTCACTTATGATGCTAGCTCACTTAAATGCCAATTCACCTACCAGTAGCTCCACCATTGCCATTTTCACCTCCAAGAGGTACGGTACACTTAGATATATTCACAATTTATTGCAACCAGTAGAGTTTGTCAGTGCTAACTGACCTTTATAAGCTCTCAAGGGAATCCTGCTATGGGTCAATACTCTACAAAAACCCTAACCCTAACTCTACAAAAACACTTACCAGTCTGAATTATGAGAAAATTTTCTCTTATGGATATTTGGGATATGATTCATATACACAGCATCTTTATAAAGGAGATTCTTTAACTCAGACTTACAAGACAATTCAAGCATCTTACTTCTGATCCCCAAAAGCCAAATCATCCTCAAGTTGGAAATACTTTTGAAAACAAGAGGGGGAAAGGTTTTCAAAAGACAAATATAAGCATGGGATGATTTTGTTGAGGCCTTTTAACTTTCATTTAAGATTGTATTTGCAAATCTAATTTTTTTACAGTTGATTATGGTTTATAATGTAAATTATGGCAATTCCCATGGAATTAACAAGCTTTTGTTCCCCTCCCCTTTCAATTCAGGTAAAACTGATCAAACTTGCACCATCTACCTAAAAACTAGGGGGTGTTTGGATAGGCCTTCAGATAAAGATTTCTTCATTTAGCACAAACTCCCTTTCTAGAACATGTTTATAAATTGCAATATGAGGACTGAATTTTACTGGAAGAAATTAGTAATAGTTTCTTTCTATATTATGTAGTTAACTTCAAGAGAAAAACACAAAATAGATACTTTGCTTTACTATGTGCTTCTAACACAGAGGTCACCCCTTTGTCCCAAATAAGGCATGTTTAAAGACACATAAATTCCTCCAAGACGTTAAATTCATGGATGTGGCAAACAAAAAAAAATGGACAAAATAAAAGGAAACGTTATAAAAGAATAATGTGCTCAGTTTTACCATAAATAAAAGTATAACTTACAGGCAATAGATACTGTTGCAGGCCTGCTGATAATTGCACCAATGCTGCTATTGACTATGCATTGATATACACCAGAATTTGAAGGGCTAAGGGAGAAGATTGTAAGGTATCCTGGCTGTGAGTCTACTTGCTCCACTTTCTTGTGTAATTTCTCTCCATTGAATAGCCAAGCTACATGAGCTGTAGAGGGCTCAGCAGTACAATGAAGCTTTACAGTTGCACCAGGTTTCTGGATGATAGAAAGTGGCTCAGAAACAAAGTGAGGAATCAAGTCTAGAAAAGAAAGACACACACACACTCAGTGCAAACAATTCCTTTAGCTGTTAGCAGTTTTGAGTATGTATGAAAATGTGGACTAAACATTTGGTATGCTGCAGGTTATATACAGTACTGCAGTTTAGCCCAAAGGTCCCCAAAGCAGTGGGAAACATTAATACATATTGATGCAAAAGAAATATGCAATAAAGGTACAATATAGAAAACACAACAATCAAAAGAATATAAAATAGTGTCAGGATTTTCAATAGGCAACATCATGGGGGGGACCCCATAGAATTTTTTTTTTAATGTATCTCCTACAAATACAGACCAGTTTATACTATTTCTAAATTTATATCCAACCTCAATATTTGTGCATTTGTTACTCATAAGCACTACAGATTGGAACAGAAAACTATTTTGAAGTTAAACCTTAGCTCAATATGAGCATTTTTACCACTCTCAAAATCAAGTACAGTGCTAGACAATGCAGAAACCGTTTTCATTATAGTGAAGCCATATGTGGTATCATCGAGTTTAATTCTAAATCCTTAGACTGATTTTTAAAAAACTCAGTTTTAAATACAGAAAGTAGTATAATATTTTGGCTTGATTATCAGATATTAACAGACACTTCAGGTACTTATATCCAGGAAGGTCTTTCTGATCCAATTTATCCGTCTGTATCATTGATATGAACAGATCCACACATGTGGTTCACTTTTTCTGCTTCTTGTAAGTATACTGTATCTCTCTTTAGAATCCATATTAGTGGGCAGTCTTTGATGGGATGTATCCACGCGGGTGGCACTGTGGGTTAAACCACAGAGCCTGGAGCTTGCCGATCAGAAAGTTGGCAGTTCGAATGGTTAGGTTGTGCCCAAGTGAAGAGCACATAATACAGTGGTGCCCCGCAAGACGAACGCCTTGCAAGACGGAAAACCCGCTAGACGAAAGGGTTTTCCGTTTTGGAGGCGCTTCGCTAAACGAATTTCTCTATGGGGTTGCTTCGCAAGACGAAAAAATCTTGCGAGTTCCTGCGGTTTCCCCCCGCTTTCCCCCCCCCTTTCCTAAGCCGCTAAGCCACTTATCAGCTGTTCCGCTGATAAGCCGCTTAACAGCTGATCGCTAAAAGCTGCTAGACCGCTAATAGCGCTAATCCGCTAAGCTGTCAATGGGCTTGCTTCGCAAGACGAAGAAACAGCTAGACGAAGAGAATCGCGGAACGGATTCTTTTCGTCTTGCGAGGCACCACTGTATAGGGGCATGGCAACAGAGATCAACCACCAAAATGTCTGGAGGAGAACATTAGATATATATGACAGTTTAGGAAGGTGAACTTACCTGAAGCTGTAGTTGAGAAGCAAATGGTAACTATAAGAAAAAGTAGTTCTTGTAAAGGTCCAGGATCAGGATGCATAGTGCCAAGTTAGAAAGTGTTGTGGCAAAGAGCTTCAGATTAATGAGAATCACTGAAGAGCCTACAAAAAGAATAGGCGTGTTATTATTATTATTATTACAATTCATTTATTAATACTGTAGCCTTCTAAATAATTTGTCTCAATGTGATTTACACATAAGAAAATTAAAAACTGTTTAAAACACAAAAACAAATACATTTAAAAGAATACTAAAATCCTAACAAGTGAACACTTGTAGTAAAGACCCATTTATCCACCTGGATAAGCCTATCAGAACAAAAATGTCTTTAATGGTTTCTTGAAAGTACAGATAGTGGACACTTGTCATATCTTAACTGGAATGCTATTTGATAGAGCAGGGGCGGCCACACTATTATTTACTCAATCTGTACACTACATCCATAGATCTTTGGGTGTTTCACAACATAAAAAACAAGATTAAATACACAAAATACATTTTTAAAATGAACAAAAATAAAATAAACCAATAACCCCCCTCCCCTCCTTCAGATCGTATAAATCTTTCATCTTTTAATATTTACAAGTGTGTAAATATGATAACTGTTTTACAAAAGGAAATTCTCTCAGATGTCTTTTGTCTAGTTGGCTTTTGTTAGTTTTTAAAGTCTAAAAATAAGGTTGGTTATTTCTTCATTCCATAATTGCTACAGTACCATTTCCACATACTTATACTAACAAGGAGGAAGGAGTGACACATGTTGGAGGATACTATTTAGGTATTTATTTTATTACTACTGTTTTTCATCTGTTTTTCATGTATGAAAATGTTGTGTTCCATTTCCAGCTCCTGAGTTTCTCCTCAGCATCTCTCAGTGCTAGGAAAACTCTAACTTGCCCTTCCAATGCATTTGCTGTTGTAAAGACAGTACACAATAGGTAAAAACAGGAAAAATCAAACCTACTACTACCACAAACCAATATAGCAGCAGCAGCAGCAGCAATGTTGCTAAAAAGGCTGACATAACAGATAAAAGTAATCTAAAACAAGGGTTTGCCACATTAAATTCATTAATCAGGTATGTCAAATGCCTGCAGAATAGAAGCATTCTGATGGGACAGTAAGATGAGGCCAGAAAGATTGCATGAATAAGATGTAATATGGTACAGCCAAACAGATGATGTCATGAGAATGATACACTGAAGGTCGTTTGAGGGAAGGCCTACTTCCTTTCTGTCAGTTGGAAAGGAGTGGGGCAAGGGGAAAACCACTCAGACCCGTGCTTTCTAAGAACAACACAAGCAGAAGTGTGGATGAGCCCTATGTTGCTTTCCTTACCAAAGAAGGCCATAAGAGATCTCCAAGTTGCTCAAGGGAATTCAGTTTTTAGGAGTGAAGTCTTTGCATGTGTTCAACACACTGCATTTACATTTTCAACTCTGTTTTAAACAGATGTTACATACTTTTCACTAACTGTTTCCAACTGCAATACAGTTCTGGTGTACCTGAAAGTCATTTTAGGGTGGACAACATGCCTAAAGGGGTGGGTGGGTGTAAAGGTGTCCTGTAGTGTTTTTGTTTACTCCAGAGGTATTGCTAGCACCAAATCTGTCAATTATTTTCCATGTCTAGTAAGGAAAGGGTTTTTTAAAAATGGCATAAAATGAGGTATATAATTGCTGCATTGGAATGTTCAATGTAGAAGTGAACTATACTCAACCAGCAGGAACTCAACATTTTATATTACCATTTGCTGGGTAATTTTCTTACTGAAAAGAGAAAAACTCACTTAAATAATCCAAGGTATTTAGTTCATTTTTATTTGTGATCCTTCAGAGTTCAAGCTGTACAGATGGAAATAACTGTGCATTTGCTTGTTTTTCATTTATTCAGTAGTAGAACCACCTGAGCAGCATGTGAGAAGTAAACATTTAGAGAACTTTAAGAGGATGAGAAGCAGTGTTTGCGCTATCTGCCAAATCCTTCTACCATCTATTTATGTAAAGAGTGTAGTTGAAACTACACTCATCATCATCAACTTTACCCAGTTATTTCACAGGCTTTGTATACAGAAAAATTTCAAAAGTCATCCAGTGGACCATATACATATCTATGCTATACACGCTCTTTAATGTACTGATTTTCTAGGATTGTCTTTATTTTTAAAAATCAGTGTTGTATTAAATGAAACATGGTTTACAAAACATCAGTTGTATTCACATAAGAAACCATCCAATGAAATAAACAGTCTGAAGTGGACTTTTGTGTTTTTTGTTGCTACATAGTAAGGCTATATGCTCTTAAACCTGCTTGTCAAAAATGGCTACAAAATGGTTTATATCGGACAATTCATGTGATGGTAAGCACTGTGCACAAATGAAAGAAAGTACAGGCCCTCCTTTAGTTTTACAAAGGGAGAGACACACATGCAGAAGGGACTAAAAGAAAAAGGTAGAGGAAGAAAAGGGTAGAGGAAAATCAACAGTTTGATACTGCCAGAATGAAGACACCTAGGATCACTGGCCTTCCCTTGTGAATATTCTGGCTGGAATAGAACCTGTGAAACTAACTCAATGGTCCTTAGTGTTCTGGTAAGAGAGGGAAGCCAGTGTCATCTTCTTCATACAACTGCAGTCACAGGTCCTCGTAGTTGGTGTAGAGTTCTTTCCATTAGGGAGATGGAAAGAAAATATGGCTGATGGCTAGGGCCAGGCTAGTCCTCCCTTTGCCATGATACTCTGGGATGGAGGGGGTACAACCTCCCAATGGTCCTCACTCTTCTGGCTAGTGATAGAGGGCAAAGCATACTTACACTTGCAACTGAAGTCAACCATAAGTTACATTCTCCAATGCTTTTAATTCTAAAAGAGCAAGGTTACACCCTCACCATAAAGCACTCATATCAATTTAACAGCCATGACTTCCTGCAAAGAATCCTAGGAAATGTAGTTTGTTTTAGGGTGCTGACCTCACAGACCTGCAATTACCAGCACCCTGAGCAAACTTCAGTTCCCAGGATTTTCCATTACCCTTATAACAGTATAAGAGCTTTAAATGTAAGTTGTGGATGTGACCTAAGTTTCTAGCCCATATATTTTGAAGGTAAGTTTTAATGTGGTGGGCAATGCCTGATAAAAATCCATGATTCCTGAATGCTTGCCATATTAAATTTTCAGTGGAGCATGAATGCTTAACAAAATGTATTATGAAAAGTAGAAGTAGATTCACACAACTTGTACATGTCACAAATTTTACTGTTTGCTATAAAACTGAACATCCAGAACACACCCAGTAGTATTTATAGCAACATGTTTAATAAGAGAAAATAAATTATGTTGCTTTTCAAGAAGTTTACTTTGTTGTTTAGTCGTTTAGTCATGTCCGACTCTTCATGACCCCATGAACCAGAGCACGCCAGGCACTCCTGTCTTCCACAAGTTTACTTTATGATTGCTTATTAAAGAATTTCTTTACTCCCACTTTCTCTTCATCCAGTAACCACTTAAGTGGCTTTGTGACCAGAATTTCTTTATTATTGGCAGATTAGTTTCCATATAAAACAAAATGTCATGTATGTTAATTTCTCTATCAGAAAACAGTAATTCACAAAAACAAAAGGCTTCTGATTTAAGCATCATCTCAATCAGGGCAGCTAAGCACTCATCATGAACTACATTTTGGCACGGTATTTATTTACAAAAGCATTTCTATTTTTGAGGGCAGCAAAATATTCTGCCTTTCTACCATTTGGTCTATGAGGCAGCTTACAAACAAAGCAATATAAAACATCAGTAGAATTCTAACCATTTCCCAAGTAACAGCTGTGTTAGTCTTTTGTGGTTCTGGCATAAGTACTTGTTGTCTTTAGTCCACCTCATCAAACATATGAAGTGTTACTCCAAGTTACAGGTAGATACACACATATTTACACGCATATACCCCATTGAGAGGGACTGTAAAAACTAAGGTCAAAGGAAAATGAAATGCAGAAAAAAATAGACAGTGATCATTACATACTTGACAGTGGTAATTCACAAAGTGTACTTGATGACAGAAATTCTGGCACTGGAAAGCTAATCTGCCTCTGAAGTCCCTTTGCTTTAGGATGGGCACTTTGAGGTCATTTACAGAAATATCCCCCCCAATGGGCTTTTGAAGACTGTCATATCTGCTGTCAGATTCATGTTCACTTATTCTTTTGCACAGAGATGGGCTTTTCCTCTGTAGAATGCAGAAGGGCACCGAGGGTAGATTTTTCAGTTTGTTTATTAAAAGACTTCTATTCCACTTTTCATTTACAGAAAGAAATACCAAAGCAGCTCACACAATAATAAAATGCAACAAATCCAATAAAAATAATCAGTACAATCATACCAATGACCAGTATTAGTAATATTAAGGGTCAGGGAAAAGATGAAAAGATATGTCTTCAAATCAGTGGCAGAAACACCCCAAGGTTGGTATTTCCCTGATTTCAGTGGGAAGAGCACTTCATGTGGTAGGTGCCACAAAGGAGAAGGATTTCCTTGCACAACCAGCAATTGGATCTCTGTGGTTCATGGTAAAATCAGGAGGGTTCCATCTGCAAACTGCAGCGAGTGACTATACTGCAGTAACTGCAAGTCTGTACAGGAGAATGGAGTCCTTCATATATCATAATGAGAAATAAGCAGGTGAATCCTAACAAGTTCAATATTTTGTTTTTTAAAAGTCAAAATATGTAGATAGTCTGACCAATCAATATTAATTAAGCTTAATAAGCAGCAAAGTCTTCACACTGTACTGAAAAGACCACAACATTGACACCACACATACACATCCCTGGGAAGAGCTCCCTACCTGAGTTGCCTCTACTAAAAAGACACACTCCCTGATCACAAGTGCCAACTTGAATAAAATATTGAGGGGGGCCAGGTAAGCCCCACCCTGCATAATTGATCACATGACATGGCACATGCACACCATTTGAATGGCAATTCCAATCAACCTTCAGGGGCCCGCCTCCTTCAAATATTTTATAGGGGGGGGGGGGCTAAAGGGACCTCAGCCCATAGGTCATGGTCCCTATGTCCCTGATAGTTACTCGTCTCACTTCATTTCAGAGAAATATTGACTATGAGCAACCTGACTGGATTTAATCAGTGCATTATTGACCCTAGGCAACTGCCCAGTAAAGCTGAAGAATCATGTCATTAAGATGGAAGACATAAACGGAAATGTGTACCATAGGCTTATTGGGGCTGATCTCACTCTGATGATTCTTGTACTGTAAATATTATCACCCTGGAGACAGTGTGGATCCAGGAAGGACCCTACAACAAGTAAGCTGCTAAGAACAGTTCCACAGGTTCACCTTCTTGAACCTCCCAGCAACATCCATAGTCAATGGTATCAAATTCGACTGAAAGATTGGAGGAGGGGGAATCAACATTCATGGTATCCAGATCTCTACAACAGCATAGGTCATCTACCAGGGTAACCACAGTACCGAAACTCAGCCTGAAGCTGAAAGGAAAGGCCAACAACTTTGTTAAGTGACAGGTGTCCTTTCATTTGTCATCACTGATCTCTCTATTGGTCATTTCAAGAGGTCAAGATTTAATGAGTCTACAGATTGAAGTCTGCTCATCTGTAAAAGTTGTAAATCTTCAAGAAAGAGGCAGCATGAGATGTTACATTTATTTCAGTCACAGAATATTATTTTGGACATTAATCACAATTTCTAATATTACAAAACCTGGATCATTACCGTACTTATTCCTTATTTATTATGTTAACTGTCCATAGTGAACAAAATTCTGAACTGGAGAATTTACTGCAGAATCAAATCATCACTATTTATATTTAACTTTAGTTCAGAATTTCAAATCAAATGAGTGAACAATATTTTTAGAGATATTTGCAGGAAATTCTGCAGTTAACATTACAATCCTAGCAAATATTTTCAGATCATTTTGTGCACATGATTAATACATTGTTTTGTACCATCTATATATCTAGCACCAAGTTTTCAAAACAATTCAAAAATTAGTAAGATCATGATTCCATTCCTAGAAGCCAGACAATATTGCTTTTGTTACCCCAGCTCTAAAATGAGCTTTTGATAAAGTGGCTAATTTGCTTTAGATGAATTACAACAAAGCTTCTTTGCCCTTTGAGAATATTAACTGAATGAATAATAAATCCATCTATATGGCGCTCAACAGTGTTCAACACACTTCAGGTACATTTTTTCTTGTCATAATACTTTAAAAATCCATGAATGTATGTCAGTACTATCTACATATTACGGAAGTGAGGGATGGAGAACTGAGAGAGACAGCAAATGACACCAACAGTGCAAGTCAATGCCTTTGAAAAATGGAAGATTTTAAAATTTTGTGCGACAGAGAAATTTCAACTTATGAAAGTTGCTTATTTCATTCTGTTGCAATTTCAGAGTTTTGTATGATCTTAATCTGTACATAACACTGTGTGAAGAAACATCATGTCACACTGCCCCCCTTGCATCAATGAAAACCCACAACATCTTGTCAGGAACAGCACACGTTTTTAAAAGTGAAAATTGATTATTAAGTTTCACACTGAGCCACCTTAAAAGCAAAAGTAGAGACATCTACATTATTTAGAGAAAGGTATTTCCTTAGTCAGTGGCATTTCATTAGTCACTGGCTCCTCCGTGATTCTCAAAGCCTTTGATCACAGTTTTCATGATGTTTCGTCAGACCTCAGGAATACAAGTGTAACAGCTGGCATATGCAATTCACTAGGCCTTATTTGTTTACAAGGAGTGGTTAAACATCAGCTAGTAGCAACTGACTAGCTGCCCATCAATTTTAACTGCTAACTCCCGGGTTCATTTCTTCACTCTTTTGAGAACTGTAAAATCTCTCGATGCACATTCATGTACAATTGACACTAATACATTCTCTCACACAGGGATGTGGGTTTGGGATTTTTTAAAAGTTGCTGTGCATTAAACATTGAAAGGGAGAATGGAAAATCAGGGAAATGTAAATTTAAGCAGATTTTAGATGTTTAATAGACACTACCAACTACCAAATTATACCTAGGAAATATAGCACCTTTGGGGTTTGTTACCCTACGCCCCCCACCTTTTCACAGGCTCAATCAAGTCGGCCAAGCATGTAAACTGATCCTGTCGCCAGCAAAAGCATTTCCTTTCACTGTGGTCAGCCAAAAACAGAGAAGAAAATGGAAATGACTTGAAGTTATGGCACCAAAAAGACCAGACAAGCAAGGAAATAATCAACTCCACATGAGTCACTTCTAGCCCATCACAATGAAAAAGGCCTATGACTAACCCCAGGAAAGGTCATCGAGACCATGGGGGTCACATGAAGAAAAAGGCAATAGTGAGAGGCTGCCAGCTGCAATAAGAATCAGTGTGTTCCTAATTACATTCAGAAAAGAAGGGATTCAGCTCAAATAATGTTTTGATTTAGTCACAACCTAATGTAAAAGGCAGGAACTACAACTTATATTTTTGTGTATTACTAGATTAAAAGAAGTCAGGCCTCCAACATGCCTGCGGACGAGAAACTTGCAAAAGTGATTTGAAAAGTCAGATCTAGAAGTACTTTGGGAAGAGAGAAGTTAGTCTGTTGGTTTCCAAGGTTCAGTCCTTCAACTAAATTTGCATTTTCAATATTTGTACTAGCCTTTCACAAATCTATGATACTGAATGGAACAAATAATTTACCAGAAGTTTTTCAAACCAAGAATGAAGGCAGGATATGTGTGCACACACCTAAATTTTCTAAATTTAGGACAAAAATACAATGTGTGTAACAAGCTAATTTGAATTACACTTTAGAATCATAATATTATTTCAAAAGTTTAACATTTTTAACCATTTCAGGAGAATTTTTTGTTATTCGTTATTTTTGACACTTACAAGGCAGGCTTTAATTTATCAGAAATTTGGAGATGGCATCACTTATTTATTCCAGAATCCTAGGTGTGTAACCTGATCTCTGAAGCACCTGGGAGGGACTTATTTAGCGTGCAGTCTCCATCTTGTAACTGAGTCTACAAGCTGACCTCTTGGTCTCATCTCTGTGTAAACATCTTATTTGTATGCTGAGTTCTGGGGAACTCAAAAGTATGCTACACTTTTGTGACAATTTGGATGGTCCCAATGAAGATATTACGAAACTAGTGGAGAAATTGCCATATTTTACTTGTGTATCAGCCTGCCTAACTTTGCCTTTTTTCTTATTATTGTATGTCATCTTTAGTAAGCAAATAGAATGGCAATTAAGAAATAATAATAAAAAAATTGTTCTAAAATTGCTAGACCAAACAGAAGACAGTCCTCAAGCCTGCTGTCTTTTTCCACAACTGCCATCTTTCATCTATTACTGCTAGGGTAGCTCTTCCAACACCTTGCTTGGGGCAAATTAAGAGCTGTATGCCCTGAAGGAAGGCAGAAGTGAAGAAGCTTAAGGTAGGAGGCTCATTATCAGCTCTTGAAGGGACCACCACTTGGTCTAAGAAGAAAATGTTCCATACTTTGTACCATTTGTTTGTTTTAGTATTTTAAAAATGCAAATAACATTGGAATGCCTTGGAAGAAAGCTAGTACTGCGTATCAGTATAACAGTGTTAGAAACTGAGATATGAAAGCTAGGAGCTAAACCTAGGTTATGAGCGCCTAAATGGACTGTCAAGGCACTTTTTAAATAACAAGAATCCTTCTTCCTACCCACCCCCCTAATGTTCTTAAGAGGGTCTCTTCTCCAGTCTTCAGAGAGTAGCTGGAAGTGGGGAGGCAGAAAAAGGTCCTCCTTTCCTTCAACTATGAAGTTTTAATCTGAAATCTTTGGCGCAGTACTGCGCCCAGTCTTCAGAAACTGCTCGCGCAAATGAAATTCCCTGTTGCAAAATGTGCCTAGAACAATGGGCATTTCAAACTCTGCAGTGAAATCAATAAATAAGAATGTATAAAAAGTGGTAGTTTCAATGCAGGCTGCAGTCATAAGCTTTTATGAAAACCCATTTAATTAATAAATTTATTATAGGTATGTTTAGTAACAGCTACGAATTAACTAATCGGTTTATTATCCCTCTCTCATCTTCCTCAAATAAATTAATATAGCATGGTTTAAATATGAACAGACAAGTATATGCATGTCCACTCAGAAGTAAGTCTCACTAAGTTCAATGGGCTGACAGCAACTGAGTTGTCTGTTGTCTGGCTATGCACATCTTACTCCCTTCGCCCCCCCCCCCCAACTTCTGGATTTGGGTCATTTTACATTCCAAGAGCAGAAAGGGTGGAGTTAGGTACAGCAACTAAATCTGAGGTGTGTGATATCCCTTATATTATTCATGATAAATATGGACACTTGACACAGAAAAGGCAACCAGATGAGTACAAATCTCCACGGGCCACAAGGGGGAAGGGGATGAAATGAATGCCTTTTCAAAATGATATGGAAAGGCAGGAATGTGGAAAATTTCCTCATCAAAATCCAATACCATCTGCTGTAGGTCACTGTAACACTCTGAACGCAACCATTAAGAATATATGTTTAAGCAAGCTTTATGCTACTGTGCGCACAAGTACTACCTGAGAGATAAATTAGACAGAAAGAAAGTGACTTGCTAAAATCATGCAGAGAGATCCGATAGTTATTCAGGCATTTGAACCTGCTCACCTTGGGCAACTAGATGGCTTGTATGTGACACCAATAGGAAATGCTTTAATTGTTTGTTTTGAACATTTGTATACCACTGTTCTTTAAACAGTTTACAACAGTTATACATAAAAAGTACACAAAATTACAGTTTAAAAAAACCCCCGAGAACAGCAAACTACTACAGAAAGATGTACTGTATGTGTAATTGCCAGCATAAGCCTCATGGAATAGAAAAAAATTCAGCAAGCATTTAAAACAGGGGTCAGCAACCTTTTTCAGCCGTGGGCCGGTCCATGGTCCCTCAGACCTTGTGGGGCGCCAGACAACATTTTTGGGGGGAATGAACGAATTCCGATGCCCCACAAATAACCCAGAGATGTATTTTAAATAAAATTTAAATAAATTACATTCTACTCATGTAAAAACACGTTGATTCCCGGACCGTCCACAGGCCGGATTAAGAAGGCAATGGGGCCATATCCGGTTTTAGGTTGACTACCCGATTTAAAAGCTGAAAAAGAAGGTACCTCTACTGGTAGTGTATTCCACAAGTATTCCAGGGACACAAAAGGCTTCTTGTTACTATCAAATGATCCTCGTCCACTTAGGAAACAACTAATGATGCCACTGCAGATTATCTCAGGGTTCAGTCTGGAATGTAAGGGTTCAGGTGGTCCCTAAGATAAATTAATACAAGGACCCAGAACCTGACTTAGTAGCAGATTGGCAGCAATGCTAATGTTTTAATTATGTTGTCACATGTTGTCAGCCATATCCCCGGCTGGAGCTTCCACACAAGACCCAAGGGCAGCCCCACATAGAGCACATTGTAGTAATCTAGCCTAGAAATTACAAATGCATGGACTATAGTGGTTATGCTATCCCTGTTCAGGAACAAATATGCCTATTTTCATTTGTTAAACGTGAGATATCTATATAACCCAGCAACAACGTTATGCCTTCATTTATGCTCTGAATTAAAGTTGATGAGCAACAAACTCGCTTCCAAGTTTATTTCACTGTTCTAAAACAAGG
Organism: Podarcis erhardii; assembly: GCF_964252035.2. Lineage (NCBI taxonomy): Eukaryota > Metazoa > Chordata > Lepidosauria > Squamata > Lacertidae > Podarcis > Podarcis erhardii. The sequence goes on from NC_138514.1 coordinate 11,405,142, forward strand.
AAGGAATCAAGCAGTCAACACTCCATTTATACATATTACAAATATGATATTGTCCACCCTGCCCCAAATTTGGAAATCACTGTGCATGTAGTAATCATACGTATCAAGGTGTACTGCTCTGATTATGTGACTCCCAACCCCAAGACACTTGTTGGTCCCACTCTTTATTGGCATTTCAACATCTTGTAAAAAAAAACACCTGCTATTTTTTTCATGCCTTTGCTATTGTGATTATCTGTCCCTCCTACTAGTGCTCTGATGGTGACCATATGTTGCTTTAAAGCTTACTTTGTTGCTGTAACTTCATTCCTAACCTTGTTTGATTTTAATAGTATATTAATATTTACCACTTTGAGAACCTTCAGTTCTCAAAGTGGTAAATATAAATTTAAATTAAAAACAGAGGCAGGCACTAAAGATAAACCAAACTCTAGAGATAAAGGGTGTACCAAGCACTTTTTACAACCTTGAATCACAGATGTGCACTAGTAAAAAAAAAATTCTAGATTCTACAAGTCACAACACTTTCCTGGAAAAAGGTTTAATTTAAAGCAACAGGTAAAGTGTTCCACTGATTCACTATGACTAGACTAGGGTGTTTTGTTTTTCGAGTCAAGTTTCAGCATGAGCTAGTAGGAACAAAAATATGCCAACTTGCCACAAAGCACCATTTCATGTTTCATCAAACACCACAACCATTTGAAGGAACTCTTGAACTTTTCCAGGGAGTCTATTTCACAGAAACTTAGAATCATAGAACTGTAGAGTTGGAAGGGACCATGTGGGACACCTAGTCCAACCCCCTGCAATGCAGGAATCTTTTACCCAATGCAGGAATCTTTTACCCAATGTAGGTCTCAAAGCTACAATCCTGAGACAAATTCTCTGTGGTCAAGTTACTGTGAAACAAAATACAATGGTGGCTTATTTCTGCAAGTATTAAATTCACATAAATCCATCTACTACTGAAATTGAAAGTCACTATGAAAATCTTGTGTCTTGCAACATGAACCAGGCTTATTATAGCTGAAGAGAAGAAGGCTACAAACAACTGCTACAACACTAAACACAAAAGGACAGAACCAAATGCAAAAGAGCAGAGAAAGAGGGAAACCTCAAAATAGTACAGGATAAAGGAGAGAACTCAAGTAAAACAGTAAATTGTCCAATGAGCATCAATATAAACCCTCCTCTGAGGCATTATAATTCACCTTAAACTAAATTTACACCCCCAAGGAACGTTTCAATAAAATGTAGTAAATTGTCCATTTACTCTTTTATTAGAGTTCACTACATTTTTCCAGTCCCATTTTGAGACTTTCTTTCTTTATGCCATACAGAATGGTAACAGAAAACTTTGAAGAGTTTTTTGCAACCCTTAAAAAAATATTGATTTAACTTAGAAATTATAACCATTGATTATGACCAACGACCAATGAATACATATTTTAATGTATTTCCTTGCTCCTGACTTTTCAACATTTCTATTACAGTTTAATTCTTGGAAACTATAAAGGCTAAGAAAAGTTGGGCAACTCATCATTGTAAGACTCTGTGGGTCACATAGCTAAAAAAACTGTACACATTTTGCTGACATGTTGCCAACATGATTACACAGCTGTGTAAGAAATTCTAATCATGGTGTGATGCCTAGAGAGAAATACTTTTCTCCTATGAAAAACCAAAAAGCTGTACATGTTTCGAAGCTACATAGCGGCCACCACCCATTTATCTGAGCCACACTTCAAATGGTAAGCCTTTTACATTTTGCCTTGAGGTCTATAAATTTTCATTCTTGAACTCAACTCATAGGTCAACTAAATTACACATCTGCAAGCTATAGAAGGAATAGGGTAGGGCAGGATTTCAACTGTTTTAATTATTCAATTGTTATAACGAGACACACAAAAAAGCAGCTTTGTTCTAAAACTTGGCATGCATATGGCCCTGACTATGTAATGCACACTAAACCATGTCGAACACATCTGGTTCTTAGGTATGGCCAATGGCAGTCTAATGGAACTTGCACATGGAATACAGATGCGGCCTAGAGATATAATAGAACCATCTACCCTCTGACCTAGAAGCATGATTCTCTATATATTATTCCACATTCCAAAACATTCTGACTAAAGTATGTCACAAGAATGGAGTAGAACACACAAGGTATGCCATGCCAGAAGTGCATAAACAACCCACTAACAGTCCACACATCTCAATAAAGCAAATCAAGCACGGCAGTACAGGTAACTTGCAACTTGTGTGCATTTAATGTGTGAAACTTGTGTGCACACATCCAGCTTTATGTGCTTGGCTAAAAAATAAATGAGTGGACGGAAATGGAATAGGTGTCTAGGGGAAAAGGCTTTGGCAATCTTACACACCCACTCAACCCAATGTGTTTTGACTATATGCGATTTTGGCTTTATGCACTGTCCCTGGAGCGTAACCCCTGCGTAAGTGGAGAGTTGCCTGTACAGAAGAAGAAACCCAAGGAGACTGTTGGTGCATTTTCAGTAAGGAAATTCTTTTAGCTTTACAGTGCCATACTCCATTCACTAGTGTAAGCAATCAGTAGTTAGATACTTTGCATTCAAAAAGAAAGCAAGCTACTAACGTGTACAACAAGAACAAGGTTTGAATCCAAATACGATCTCTCAAGTAGTCTCAAATTCAATCGCATGGAGAGAAAAGTAAGATGAGCCAACGTAGAGGCCTGAAGACCTATTAATTAGGTTTGAAAGAGTAGAAAAATGACATTAAAGATCATCCAGATATGATGAAGGAAGACCTAGAGGACAAGTGTAGAGACCTGACATTTCATTCCATCACAATGCTCAGATGCTTCAACACTGTTCTTTTGGGAAATTCCATAACTTAAATGACAGGAAGAGACACACACATAAGAGACTGCTGGATCAGGCCAGTGGCCCATCTACTTCAGCAGCCTGTTCTCACACTGACCAACCAGATGTGTATGGAAAACCCACAAGCAGGATCTGAGCACAACATCACTCTCCCCTCCTGTGGTTTCCAACTTTGGAGGCAGAACATATCCATCAGGGTTATTATTATTTATTATTATTGCTTACATTTATATGCCACCTTTATCTTCCAAGGATCTCAAGGTGGTGTACATCAGTGTTTCCCAACCTTGGGCCTCCAGCTGTTTTTGGACTACAACTCCCATCATCCCTAGCTAGCAAGACCCAGTGGTCAGGGATGATGGGAATTGTAGTTCAAAAACAGCTGGAGGCCCAAGGTTGGGAAACACTGGTGTACATGGTTCTCTCCCTCCCCCCCCCCCATATCATCCTCACAACAATCCTGTGAGGTAGGTTAGGCTAAGGTAGATCATCCAGTGAGTTTCACGGCTGAGTAGGGATTCAAACCCTGCTCTCCCAGGTCCTGATGCAACACTCTAACCATTACACCACTGTTTAGCATCCATTTTGGCTAAAGAATGATTGTGTTCTGCTATTAAGTATCCACCAGTCATTAAGCACTTGTGCAAAGGTATCTGAACTCTACTCTAAAATAACTAATAACTTAATTTTCAACTGTACTTACACTGACATTGTCAAGAAACTATGGCAACTCTATAAAATACAGGCCAAAAGTAAGCCAGCTTATCAAGTCTTATTTTCTGTTGCAACTTGTACTATAGATACTATTTGTGATCCATAAAAGGAACATATATCTATTAAATCCACACCTGCAGCTACAATTTATAGCCACCCAGTCATCTACTACTGTCTTACATCATAGGTAATTAGAATTCACTGAATTCATGGCCACAGGGAAAATACAAGTCCCATGAATGGGAACACAAAGCAAACACGAGTTCCACAGAATTTCAACCAGCATATGGTAGAGACGAATTAAACCTGACTCAATACAGAGTAAGAAAGGAGCAACTGTTAAGTTTTGACTTCATGTTATTTATTCTATACTTCACTGACATTTTCACCAAACTCAGTCTTGCTTGCATTTTGTTGGCATATATACTAGATTCAAATGAAGTGGTGGGCCACACTTTTTAACCTCCTGTAATTCTTTCAGGTTTTGGGAAACCAAAACCCAATGCAAATTTCCAGGTAACTCAGCAGAAGATTCCATGAGGAAATCAAGCTTTAATGTTCCAAAATGTATCTCAACAGCTTCATCAGATCATAGAACAGCAGATTTACAACAGTATCATATCAGTATTCCTTCAACAATGCAGCAGTCTTATTAGAAAGATTTCTTGGATTGAAGGCTACAGTTATTCTACAATTTACATGGTATCAACATTGTTTGTACAGCCCCTGGTTTATGTGATATAATGCCAGAAATAAATCCACTTACTGGTAGGCAAGTCTTGCACCAGCAGTCAAATGCTTTATAACTTCTGTGATTGCTAAATGGGGATTTGAAGAATTAAATTAAGGATTTGTGATTATTTGCTTTTTAATAATTTCTAATATTGTAGCCTCAGGTATTCAAGCAACAACTTGATTGTTATATTTAGAACATTTTATTTAGATTGCTTTATTTAGAACATAAGCAAAAAACAAAGTCTTGCGGCATCTTTAAAATTAATTTATTATGGCACATGCTTTCAAGGACTAAAGTCCACTTTATCAGATGTATGGAATATGATGCTGAATGAGTAGCTACAATATAGTACACATGACTATAGAGAAAGAGACAAAACATTAGCTGTCAGATGAGCAGAAAATGAAATGTAAGAAATGCAGATGGTGAAAAATGTATTAACACTTAACTGTATGTAAAAGAATTACAATGAGCAACATTGCTTTGTGAACAGTAACATACACATCCTGGCATTGCAAGTTAATCAACACCTCTCTTTGTTCAAGAACGGTCAACTTAAGGTCAGTAACAGAGTATTCTGTGGTGGTGAAATGTTCTCCAATGGGATATGGTCCTTTTTGATGTAATATTTGTGTTTTCTCTCTCTTTCTTTGCATAAAGGCTACAGACCTGTTTGCCTTTTGCTGTACAGAATGCAGAAGGCCGTATGTCATATTGGAAGACAAGCAGGTGAATAAACCCTTCATATTGTGGTTAACATCATTAGGTCCTTTAATATCTATTTTATTGCATCTGTATCTGGGCTTGTTGCAGTGTCTGATCCTTGCATTTGTGCCTCTGTTAAGTGGGCTGCTGGCAATGGTGAGCAGCTGATTCAGGTTAGGGGGACTGCCGGTGAATCAAGACATGCCTACTGCCAAACTGCAAAATATCGTTGTAATGGATGATGGGTTGGAATAGTCTTAGCTGGGAGGTATAAGGGGCAAAAAAGTGGTGTTCTGACACCTTCTCCATATCTGTCCAGTACAGGACAGGGTTTCATAGAATGCTGGAAGAAAGAATTTCCATAGGCAGGAAGAGGCAGCTCACCTCACCTCCTCTAACATGCCCTCACAGGGAGCACCATCAGGAGGCTGACACTGGATTCCAAGACTTATTCTTCTAATAGTTCAATTTAGGACCCTAGAGGGCCACACCCAATGCATTGGCTGGTACAGAATACACAAATGTGCCCACAGTTACTAAATAGTAGACTGAAAGAAAATTTCTCCTCACTTTTCCTGATACATGGCCTCCATCATCCATGTTTATCTCCCATATCTGTCTGCCCAACTTATTCCATCACCCTCCCTTACTGATATGTCAGCTGACTGCATCATGCTTTCTCTTGTGCCAACATCATGCTTCCTGCATATATGCTGTGAGGGGTGAGGAGAGTATGTTCACTGCCTATACTGCCAACAAAGGGCTCAGGTAGGAAGACAGGGATGACGATCACCACTTCTCTTCCCTCACACTCAACAAACTTGCAGAATCAGAACCCACAACCTGCTGCTTTCTCACGTCTAAGATCACATACATTTCCTGCCTGGTTATGACTGCCTTAGAGATGCCCAGACCTCAATGGACTTGTCATAAAATCACAACCCCATTGTTGAAGCAGTGAGGTACGTAAACCCTCAGTGCACTGTGCATCTCTGCCTCACATGCATTCTGAATGCCCAGCAGATTAGCTAGACTCCACCCCTGATTTTTCAGAACAACTGTCTTCCGCATACTCTCTGTACAGCTTACTTACACCAATCCCCTGCTTTGCCACTTGCCACCTACTTTTCTATGGATACAAACATACAAGCAGCCCTGCTGGATCAGACCAAAGGTCCATCTAATCCAGCATGCTGTTCTCTCAGTGGCCACTAATTTCTAAAACCTTAATGTCAGCCGTCCCCAACCTGTTGCCCGCCAGATGTTGTTGGACTTAATTCCCATCAGCCTCAGCCAGCTGGAGTTGTCTAAAACATATGGAGAGCACTAGGTTGGGGAAGACTCATCAAGACCGCTGTAGACAGTAGCCTCATGTAAAACCCTACAGGTAGCAAGAAAAACCATTTTCAGTAGAGACAGAGAAAGTTACCTGCTATTTACTGATACGTTTGGCTGAAGTTCTTGAGCATAATAAACCATCAAAAACTGGAATCATAAAGCAAATGCTACATCAGTTACCACACAAAATATAGATTGGAATACTCACTTATGACACATTTCTAAGGCAGACATCAGTACTACATAAAATGCCCCAGGCTACTTTAAGATAGTTTACTTTACGTTAAAAGAACAGACTTGGCTGCAATGCTAAGATAGCATTACATTTTAAAAACTGTGCCCTTTCTTCAAGTCACTATCCGAACTTGTTTCTGTGGTTTTCAATTCATAGTTTTATTGTGCCAATAACTTGACATGGACTGACTGCCCATCTAGTTTTTAAAAGCTTTAATCTTCTAATGTACAGAATACAGTGCATATATTTTTTGTACTTTGATAACAAATGCATGTGTGTGCAATTCGTGCTTTGGTGAACCCATTCTAAAAGAGAAAGCTGAAATCAAGAATCTTGAATTTACATTCTAACAGACAGATAGTAGTGCTTGTATGACTCCCAAATTACTGTTTTCTTTGTTTCCCTAAAGTTATAGCTGTTGTACTATCAAACATGAAAAGTGTCTACTACTCTAAAGTTTCCTGAACAGGTACTGTATTCACAAGTAGTGCTGCCTTTGCAGCTGACCAGCAGAGGGAGTACGTCACAGCCAATGTTCTGCATAGCTGAAAAGAATTTTGTAAACACCACAAACTAGATAATTTTACTAAACAGAAATAGAGAAGATCAATGCTTGCAGATCATGAACAGAGAATGCCAACTTCTCAGAATAAAAATTGTGTTGGAAATTAAATCTTACTTTCAAATGTTAGGACTACACGATTCAGTTGTAATCCTAAAATATTAGCTCTTGTGTCAATCAATATAATACCATTTTACCATTTTCCCACTGTTTTGTGCTTTTACCAGGCTGACATTTAAGCTATTTATTATACTTGTTAGCCCACATCATACCTAATTATGCTTAAATGAAACTTACAAACAAATAATATTTCAATCTTACTTCAGAAGTATATTTCATGCAACCGATTGAATTACGTAAATCTAAGGAACTCCTTACATTTTTCTTCCCCCTTCATATGCTCTATTTTAAAATATCCAAATGATAAACTAGAAATGCTACTGGAAATGTTTGTCAGTGCAACTACTAAAATTGGATTCCAAACTCAGACAGTACCAGAAACAATCTTAGCCAATACTGATGTTCAGTGCTTTTTCCTGGGGTGATGCATGCCCCTTAACATTTTGCAAATCTTTGTACTTTTCTCCATTTACTGTATTTATTTTCCCCGATTTGAACTATAAAATGGTGATTTTCTTGAGTCAAAATGAGAGTACCCCTAAACATGTCTTTAGAAGAAGAGAAAGCACTGCTGGTGCTGTAAATCAAATCAATACAATTTCCACATTTAATGTACATACATAAATAACAACAGAAAATCTAAACCCTGAAATTAGCACATCCTCCAAGAATCATGTTAAAGAATAAGCTTCGCTTCCTAAACCTTTTCAATTAAAAAATAATGTTCTAAAATTGGAGCAGGTAGAGGGGAGTATGTATTTAGAGACGGGATTGTCATCCTTAAAAGTAAGCCACATTACACAAGACTACCTGTGCAATCTTTGTGATTATGTTCAGGCAAGGTGCAATATTCAATTGCTAAGTACCTTAGTTGTTTTAATGAAGTATGTCTAAAAAATAGACATAAATTCCATGTACAAATTGTAAATAGAAACAATGGACCACATAAGAAATATACCATTCAATATAGAAATATGATAATCACCAAATGATCAAACATGTATAGTGCAATCCATATATATTCTTGCATACAAATCATATACCATTTGCATATGTTATCAAAAATTTAAGATAAAAAGATAATGAACACAAACTTGGAACTATTGAGAAATGCTTCAATTACCAGTATTTTTCCTGTGGGGGAAGATGAAAAGTATACAAATAAAAGGTTAATTACCAAGAATCTGTTACTTATTCAGACTTTTTTAAAAAAAATCAGTGTGATCAAAATAGTGCTCTAGAGGCTTCTCTCAGCAAAAATCTATGCTTTAAACAGTACCACAAATATGATTAAAATAATTAAAAAACCAAATTTATATTAACTGGCAAATAAAAAGTACACACCATTGCCTGTTATATTCTATCTTATTAAAAAGACTCACCCACTCCACAAGTCTAAGTGCTTGCACTGATAATGGTTTGCCACCGGTTTGCTTCTTCAGACTGAGAAATAAGTGATGGTTTCAATAGTAAGGGTGGTTGAACTAATTTCAGTGCCTTAAGTAAAGTACAGTTCTCTTTAAACATCAGTGTCTAACTATTCGTATTCTTTGGGGTTGGGCTTTTCTCTCACTAGATAAGCTGTTAAGTCATGCCTTGATTTTAGATCTGCCAACATACAGATTCTTCTGGTGTAGCCTCCCCCACTCATCATCAAGAGTGATATACTTCTTGTTCCATTTTCCCCACCCCCACCCGTATTACAAAAAAAGGCACTGCAGGGCAGAAATTCCTCAGGTGCTTGCTAATGGAATTCCCAGGGTCTATGAGCCGCTTCGGGGATCAAGAGATCTCATAGCCCCTGCTGGGGTAAGAAGCAACGAGTCTGTTCCATTTAATCAAATACAGAATGAATTTTCAGCCCTATTCACTAGGTTGTCTCCAGGGCTCCAAAAAAGCACTAGGGAGCAAGAATCACACTAATGTGGCTCTTTCAGGCAGATATAATTAGTTTGATTTTAAAGAGTCACATTAATATCACCTCAGTACTATTACCCAGATTGTGCGTGACAGCGATACTGTACATCACAAGGCTGAAAAAGGGAACTAAGGAAATATAAAAAGAATCATACAAAATGTTACATATTCTACAAAGGGATGTTTCCTATTATTGCATGCTGCATGGTTTCATTTTAACAGCAAGACATTCATGCTTAACTCTTTGAGCATGAAAACAAGCTAGCAGTGATTAATTTTTCCTTTAGATTTTTAACCTTCAAAATGAAATCTCTTTGTACATGACACCGATGTTGCTGAATACTATGAGTTTTGAAAATCATGAGATATATACCAAATGGCCCTGGGAAAAAACTTTTATGGCTAAAAGTCAAGGGATATTTCACAGTTAGAGAACATTAACATTTAAAATAATATTGCCCTAAATCCTGTTTAAAATGCGCTGCAGACAGACTACAACCATTATTACTTGTGAAAGGAAACTGTCAGATAATAGGTCATAATGAACTAGATTCAACCCCTAGGTTATGTACATGCTATAACTAAAAAGAAACACTCGCCCCGCAAAAAAATGTAAAAACACATCAAAATAGGTCTGCATGTTTTTTATCCATCATGGAAAAACATCAGATTATAGGCCTCCTAAATTGAATTCAGTACCAAGTCCTCTCTCACTTTGACAGTAAAAGGAGTACAACAGTTCTTGCTCTGGTACATAGAAAACTCATTCTGTACTGTTTTGCTGACCTGGCTGTCTAAACAATCAATTTAATTCACTTGAAAGTCAAACCACCTGCTAGACTGGGCAAGGATTATGAAACCTACAAACTAAAGCAACATGATACAACTCTTTACTGTGTCCTTTCTGAGAAAACTAAATGACACTATAGTTTTCTTTCTCAGGAAAAATCATATTTGAATACAAAGTTTTAAAACCAGCCAAGCCTCTGCTAAGAGTGATACAGGGTTAAAATCACAACTGATCTCCTTTTGACACAAACACAAGTGTTTTGACACAGAATCATAAATACTCTGCTTAGAAATCAATAGAGATAGCCTCCAGGAACAGCAGATTGAGGCATCAATCTCCTGCAAGTTTGGTTAATTAAGATGCTGAAAGAACTTAATGCTAAGAATTCTCTTATGTAAACCCACAAGTCACAGCGAATTATGTTCCTGATTAAGTAAGCAAACTGTTCCTCTGAAATTAGGTACAGTACAGAGAAACAAACTTTTCTTATTTTATAATATCTTTCTTCCACACAACTCATTTGGACACTATGCAAGTTTAACATGTGCATAACAGATAGCGGCAATGCAGGCTGCTCCTGGTAAGAATGCTTTCTAGTTGAGCAGCAGTTAACAACAGTTAATTTAAACTTTCCAGACAAAATGTGATGTTTCATCTCAGCCCAAATGAGAAGAACTCCCAACATGTAGCTGCTATAAATACTTTTTAAGAAAAACAAGATGCAGCTTACAATTTCATGTTCATAAAGAGATGTGCCAGAACTTAAAACAGTTTGAAGTTGACAACCAAGCTTCTCAATCACATTTCCCATTGAAGTGCCAGGAACTGCTTTTGGCACTATCAAAAGCAAGTTTCTGATCAAGAAAGCATCAGAAGACTGCAGACATGGCAGCTGCTTAGGATCCAATTATCTGTTTCTGTGGGATTTGGTCATGGATATACAGCATCCATGCCTTAACCAGAAGGAACAGAATATCTTCCAATTCACACAGGTAATCACAGGTATTCTTCCTTCCACATGTACACACTAGAGCTTTTGAAACTGCATCATAAATGACAGGAACACAATCAGGTAAGACAAAATAAAAAAATTCCTTCCAGTAGCACCTTAAAGACCAACTAAGTTAGTTCTAGGTATGAGCTTTCGTGTGCATGCACACTTCTTCAGATACACTGAAACAGAAGTCACCAGACCCTTCTATATAGTGAGAAGGTGGGGAGGGGTATTACTCAGAAGGGTGGTGGGAACAAAGTAGGCAGAATAACTTTTTTACATTAAAGGAAGTATAGGATATGGGGGCAGAAGACATAAAAAGTGATGTCTTGTACTGGGCTAACTTATTTTAAAGTAAAGTAATCAAGTGCAAGAGGGTATATTCATACCAATCAAAATATTTCATTCATTGTCAGGTAAAAATGAAAGTTAAGAAATTGTTAAGCAGAATCATCTGCCTCCACAACCCCCCCAACCCCTTTCACATTTATAAATGGAACCAGGAGGCGCTGGTTATTCCAGAACCCCAGTGTTAGTTTGCATATGCACTCTGCAGAAAAGTACAGCTGAGTAAGAGGTGCTCATCCCTTTGTATATAGGGGAAAAGCTTGGATGCACTCAACAACAAACAGATCTTTTCTTCAAGTGCCAACCTTAGAGGATGGATACCGTGATATCAAAAATGACACCCAGAATTAAAGACTAAAGTCATAATGCTTCTTTCTTTTCACAGTTCTAGGATTTAAAAAGGTACTTCCACACCAATTACTTCCCCCTGGGCAGATGCATGAGAAACTATTTCAGATTAAGCAAACTTTATATCCTCAAATTCCAGAGGAGTAGACATGGTAGCTTATTAAAGCAAACACATATACACAGAAGAAAGTCTTGGGGCACTTTAAGAAGCTTTATTATCAATTGCATTCATTAGATGCATTTTTTCAAAAAAGAGACCTAAAGTACCTTGTAACATGAAACATGCATTAAAACCAAATATAAACACCAGAATACAATAGAAACCTAAGCCTCACTTCTGTAACATATTTAAAAGCAATATACTTATTGTGGCATAAGTTTACATGGGCTACAGAATCCCACTTTCATGAACTGTGGTCCAACTTAGATGTGGCTGGCTGGATCATGCTTCAGGTCTTTAAATAATGCGGCACAACTTAGAGGAGCAGGTTTATTATGGCAGCAGCTTTCGTGAAGCTAACATCCCAGATAAAACTGTCTTCCAGGTGCCATGAAACATTGCGGATGCTCCCGCCTCAGCGCAAAACCTAACTGCTTCTTCCCTTGATTGAGTGGGCTGCTTGCTGCACGTAGCCCACACCAGCTTACTCGCACAATAAATCAGCGAGCCTTTAAAGGTGTCACACATGTGCGCACGTGTTTATTTGTTTCGCACATTGATGACCCGTGTTGTTGGGTTTTTTTACAGGGTGTGGGGGTGCTGTGCATTGGGGTGGGGGGTGTCCCCGCCAAAATCAGCCTGCAGCTAACACCCGGCTCTTGCTCCGGATCCGATTCGTTTACACGCAAACGCGCCCCACTTCCCGGTTCAGAGTACAGTGTACGACGATCCTTTACACGTAGCCTTAAAAACGAACCGATTGTAAACACCGAGCCTCACCATTTAACTGAAGAGCACCTCCTCCTCCTCTCTGAGGGCCCTCAGCAGCTGCAGCAGCGTCCCCCGGCCCTACACTTTGCCCTCCTGAGATGACCTGTAACTCCAAGCGCGCATTCACACGTACGCGCGCGCACACCCAGGGCTGGCCGGGCTCAAGGCATTCGGCCCGAAGCCCCGGCACTTCTTCGGCCTCTCTTCATCCCCTCACCGGCTTTTAACACCCCCATCGCAGCCAACCCGCCCCCACTCCCCCCCCCCGCCAGCCAGCCAGCGCCACGGCTCCCCTCCTTCTCACCTCTCCTCAGCGGCAGCAGCGGCGCTGCCTGCGCCCATAGAGCCCTCGCTCCCACTCGGCAGCCGCCCCCCAGTACATTCCAGAGAGAGCAGGCGAGGCGGACGGGACCCTCCATCCAACACCGACCGACCAACCGGCCAGAGCAGACCGTCCCGTCCCGTCCTGCGCCGCCGCCGCCGCCGCCAACGAACAACACACGACTCTCAAGCACTGACGGACTGATTGACTGAACTGAGGGAGGGAACGCGCGCGCGCCCGCCCGCCCGCCCGCGCGAGCCAGCCAGCAAGCGACAGGCGCGCGCTCGGCTCCGCTTCGCGAGGGTAGGTGGGTGGGTGCGTTAAGCCCCGCCCCATGGCCCGCTCGCGCCCGAGCGCAGCCTCTCACAGACGGAGAGGGAGGCGGAGGCGCGCGCTCGAGGCTCCGCCTTCCTCCTGCTCCTCCTGCTCCTCGCCTCAAGCGCCGCCCACCGCGCTCGCTCAGCCAAACGGCGGTTTCCTTTGCCTTCCCGCGCTCCTCCCTCCTCCCGCCACCGCAACACTCTTGGAATGTACCAATGGCGTAAACAAATGGAAGGTGGGGGGGGGGTGCGTGCGTAAATGAGCGAAATCTCAATCCTGGCCGAGCCGCGTCCGTTGCTTGAGAGCGGAGATGTGAGGGCGGCGACTTTGTGGAGGAAACGGCTGGCTTCGAAGGGGGGCGCCGCCGCTTGGAAGTCCGAGGAAGGAACAGCGAAGGTGTTTCTCTCTCCCCACCTCCCCCCCGTACGAACATGGGCGTTGCCGTCCAGAAAAGGAGGCGGGGCTGCGGGAATGTGTAACTCTGTTTGACCTCGTTTTCTCAATGAGATCCAGCAACCTGTGAAGTTTGTGTATGGTTTGCTGTGGGCTTTATCGCTGCGCACATTACTGAGATGAACGCTGCGATCCTAGTGTCAGAAATAAGCCCCATTTAGTTTAGTGGGACTTGCTCCTAGGTAAGCAGGTGTGGGATTGCAGTGTTGCTCCTTTATAAAAGCCATTAAAAAAAAATTACGTGCGTTATTTATTCATAGAGGCAGTGATTTTTTTCGGGGTGGGGGGGACGCAGGGAGATGCATACCCCTTAACATTTTGCGAATTTTTGCACTTTTGTCCATTTACTGTATTTATTTCCCCCGATTTGAACTATAAAATGGTGATTTTCTTGAAGCAAAATGAGAGTACCCCTAAACATTTTTTTAGAAAGAAAAAAAAGCACTGCTGGTGCTATAAATCAGATCACTACAATTTCCACATTTAATGTACATATACAAATAACAACAGAAAATCTAAACCCTGAAATTAGCACACCCTCCAAGAATCATGTTAAAGAATAAGCTTCACTTCCTAAACCTTTTCAATTAAAAAATAATGTTTAAAAATTGGAGCAGGTAGAGGGAAATATGTATTTAGAGAAGGAATTGTCATATTTTTTTTTTGGTGGGGGGAAGCATTGCATAGAGACATATGATAGCAGTTTAAAGTGGCCAGAGCACCACAGGGCTCACATATGTTAGAGGCAGTGCACTGCAGTGGTTAGAGTGCCGGACTAGGGCCTGGGAGACTAGGGTTCAGATCCTCCCACTCAGCCATGAAACTCACTGAATATCCTTGGGTCAGTCACTCAGAGCCCCTGCCCCTGAAGAGTCTGTCTGGGAATTATGCATCATGGAAGAAAGGAGAGATATAAAGGTAGCAATTAAACAAAAATAAACAAAGGGCAACTTGCTGCTGGGTCTGCTTGATGGCCTGTAGCTGTAGACAGGTGAGCTAGTAAATTATCTGAAAGTCTTCTGCAAGGCTGAGTTAATATATTTACCAGCAGCAGCATGGAATGCTATATATCAGAGGTTCAGTTTTATGCCTGATGTCCCCAGAGGCCACAGTGATGATATGCATAACAAATTCTGAAATTAAAAATGGCCATGTGTCATAAATATATAAAGCCACTCATTTGCTAACTAGAACTTCTCTCCTTGGGGAAGCTGAAAACCTTGAAAGGAGTGCCACGGGCTTGATTTTTTTGCACTGGCACAAAGCCAGTGTAATTCTAATGCCATAAATAAAATTCTACACTTGATACACAGAGTACAGTCTCCTGCTCTCATTTGCTATTTTGATTCCTTTTTTTGCCATACTTACCCATTCATAATGAAAGGAAAAAATTGAAATGTGCATTCATGAAATTCAACGCAGTATCTTATCTTTGCTCAAGAATGCATGAATCCCTATTCTTTACGTATTACCGTCCCAGGAGTGATGATCTTACTTCCTAATAGCTGTAGCATTTGAGTAGCTCCTGCAATAACTTGTTCTGATCAAGTTTACCTTTTGTCACTCATGCAAACATACGGTCCTGAACATGCCTTATGTCTCCGATACATGTTTATTTGGAATTAAGACCATTGTGTCCAATGGGGCTTGTTCCCTAATAAGTTTGTTTAGCCTCCCCAGCTGTCTGTCTCCTTTAACATATAGAGACATGGGGAAGAACAGTCATAAAATATTTCTAAATCTTCAATGACAATACACCATGGGCAATTCAGCTAGCTCCAGCTGGGGTGCTCATTTATATAGCACCCAAAAAGAGTGGAAATGTATCACCTCAAAAGAGGACACAGATTTGCAAAGAACTTACGTATCTAATTTATATGTAAAAAGTAAAGGTAAAGGGACCCCTGACCATTAGGTCCAGTCGTGGCTGACTCTGGGGTTGCAGCGCTCATCTCGCTTTATTGGCCAAGGGAGCCGGCGTACAGCTTCCGGGTCATGTGGCCAGCATGACTAAACCGCTTCTGGCGAACCAGAGCAGCGCACGGAAATGCCATTTACCTTCCCGCCAGAGCGGTACCTATTTATCTACTTGCACTTTGACGTGCTTTCGAACTGCTAGGTTGGCAGGAGCAGGGACCGAACAACTGGAGCTCACCCCGTAGCAGGGATTCGAACCGCCGACCTTCTGATCAGCAAGTCCTAGGCTCTGTGATTTAACCCACAGCGCCACCCGCATCCCTAATTTATACGTAATGATGTAAAATTAGGAAGCATTGCTATCATTTAACTAAAATACATCTCACAGTAGTGGGAACAACTATGGCCAGGTGTCTGCTTTTTCTTCTGTTCACTGTTGATCTCAAACTTCATGGCACCTGCTCACCATTCTTGGGGTTCTTTCTCTTCAAACGAGACTTGGACGCTTCCAATAGAGGAGTGTCAGCCTAATAGAGGATTGCCCATTGTAAATTAGGGCATACAACCACCCTAGTGACATTATACGTCATCTGGCTGTGGTTAGAATCCACTTGAACACTGTGGAGTTGACAACGAAACAAACAAACAAAAACCCAATAGAAGCTTGTATTTTTCCTGTCTAAAAGAAGACAGATTGTGGCTGCTGCATGTTTGGCTGACTTTTAGGCGTTCTAAAAATAAGCATTTTTGGAAGGATCAACGTCGCTAGACAAAACAAGATTCTTTGTTGCAGGCCATATATATTGACATTAATAGTGAAGCGAAAACAAAGGGTTTAAATTAAGCAAAGCATTTTCAAAACCCCACCTCCACCAAGTTTTAAAATAAATACAATGGAGTCTTGGGGGGAAAGGGGATCTCAGGAAATGGCTGGCTCTTATCCAGGTAAGTGCTTATAAATTGTAATACTATTAGTGAAAACATTTCTTTCAAGGAGTGAAAATAAAAGGTTGTTGCTTCCATAAGAATTCATGGATAAACTTTATACCAACAGTGTACTCCTAACCAATAAGATATGCACTAGGATGCTAGGGAAGGGACTGACTATCATTGCCCTGCCCAACTTCTGCTTTTTGCTGCTGCCAGCCTCCTCTGGAGTAAGGATTTGGGAGCCAGCTGCATGTGTCCTCTAGCCTGGTGAGAGGACCCCTCCCCTCTGAGCTGTAAGCCAAGCTGCTTGCAGTACAGGAAAACTAGAAACTTTATTGTCAGTTAACTCTTGTTTTGCTTTGTATTTACAGTACTTAAACCTATATTGTGGTGTGTGTGTGTTTTGGTGATACTGAATTTATTCTGTGTTTGTTAAATTGTCGTTTTTGAAATTTACTGACATGCTCTATATTTTGTATATTTGTATTTTGATTTGTGGATGTTTGCTGTAAGCCACTTTGGGTGCAGCCCATTGTGGAAGAGTGGCATGTAAGTAAATTCAACCAACCAGGTCTACTGAGAAATAAGTCCTGCTGAAGTCAGTGGGGCTTGCTCCTAGGTAAGGGGGTTAGGACTGCAGCCTAAATTCTTACACAGATCAGGGGAAGCAATAGTGCTACTCTATTCTGCCTTGGCCAGATCACACCTGGAATGCTGTATCCAGTTCTGGGTACCACAATTTAAGAAAGATATTGACAAGCTGGAAGATGTGCAGAGGGGGGCAACCAAGATGATCAAGGGTCTGAAGCTCTGAATGGTTGATGGAGTTTGGTGTGTTTAGCCTGGAAAAGAGGAGACTGAAATGAGATATGATAGCTATCTCAAGGGCTGTGACTTGGAAGACGGAGCAAGCTTCAAGTTTCAAGAAAGGAGATTAAACACCAGGAACAACTTTTGGACAGGAAGAGCTGTTGGACAAGAATGGACTTCTTTGGGACGTGGTGGACTCTTCCATCGGAGGTTTTTAAGCAGAGGCTGGGTGGCCATTTGTCAAGGGTGCTTTAGTTGAGATTCCTGCATTGCAGGGGGTTGGACTAGATGACCCTCGGGGTCCCTTCCAACTCTACAGTTCTATGATTCTACGATGCTTGGTGTGGGATACCACTTTTGAATACGCCCACCACCACCAAATGAATAAAAACAGACTCCCTGTAAATAAATAAAAACACACACAAAGGTCTGTATAGTTAAAGCCATGGTTTTCCCAGTAGTGATGTATGGAAGTGAGAGCTGGACCATAAAGAAGGCTGATTGCCGAAGAATTGATGCTTTTGAATTATGGTGCTGGAGGAGACTCTTGAGAGTCCCATGGACTGCAAGAAGATCAAACCTCTCCATTCTGAAGGAAATCAGCCCTGAATGCTCACTGGAAGGACAGATCGTGAAGCTGAGGCTCCAATACTTTGGCCACCTCATGAGAAGAGAAGACTCCCTGGAAAAGACCCTGATGTTGGGAAAGATTGAGGGCACAAGGAGAAGGGGACGACAGACATGCTCTGGTCCATGGGGTCACGAAGAGTCGGACACGACTAAACAATAACAACTTGGCCATTTTGCCCTTTGTACTGGTTGTCTATTTGCAGGGAGTTCATAAACAGAGTATTCCCATATGTGATCTCCCTGCATCTCAAGCTGCACCTTGAAGTGCTGCTCTCTACCACCACTGATTCTGCTGCATCTGTAGATCAGGCCAGAGCCCGGTGATAGGAAGAGGAGGTTATCATACACAGACAGCAGAGGGCAAGGAGAAATCTGAGGTCTAGCGCCAAGGGCCTTCTGGTGGTTCCCTCACTGTGAGAAGCCAAGTTACAGGGAACCAGGCAAAGGACCTTCTTGGTAGTGGCACCCGCCCTGTGGAATGCCCTCCCACCAGATGTCAAAGAGAAGAACAACTTCCAGACTTTTAGAAGACATTTGAAGGCAGCCCTCTGTAGGAAAGCTTTTAATGTTTAACAGACTACTGTATTTTAATACTTTGTTGGAAGCTGCCCAGAGTGGCTGGGGAAACCCAGCCCGATTGGTGGGGTATAAATAATAAATTAGTACAGTGGTACCTAAGGTTAAGTACTTAATTCGTTCCGGAGGTCTGTACTTAACCCGAAACTGTTCTTAAGCTGAAGCACCACGTTAGCTAATGGGGCCTCCTGCTGCTGCCGTGCTGCCGGAGCACAATTTCTTTTCTCATCCTGAAGCAAAGTTCTTAACCTGAAGCACTATTTATGGGTTAGCGGAGTCTGTAACCTGAAGCGTATGTAACCTGAGGTACCACTGTATTAGTACTAGTATTAGTATTAGTATTAGTATTAGTACTAGTATTAGTATTAGTATTAGTATTAGTATTAGTATTAGTATTATTAGTATCATCGCAACAGGGAGAGCCAGGTAAAGAGCACATTAAGCTGCTAGGGCTCAGGAAACCCCTTGGTTTTCAAGGACATGGAATAGTTCAAGAGGCAGCCCTGCACCTCATTTCTTGGAAGAGCTGTGGTTCAAATCCACCTGTGGCTGATGTGCTTCCTTTATCCCAGCCCAGTCCCCAGAAGTTTTATGGGTGCTATTGGAGAAATAGGAGGCAACACCTTTTTTTGTATGTAGCCTATGGTTTAAATATCTTTCCTTGAGGTGTAAGATAGATTCCAAATGAGCTTTTCAAACATTTTATCCCACTCTTCTTCCAGGAGCTTAGGATGGTACCCCTTTCCCATGTTTTAAGCCAAAACAACCATGCGAAACAGATTAGGCTGAGAATAACTGGCCCAAGGCTACCCAAGGAGCTCCATGGCTGGGCAGAGATTTGAACATGTGTCTCTCCAGTCTAAATGCTCTGTCCACTATGCCCTACTGAAATAACTTTGGGCTCTTTTTGAGACTGTGTTTTTAAACACCTGGGTGCTGCTTCTGGCAGTTTTAAGAGTTTATTTCACATTACATCAGTTTTCAAATGGACTTGTGGCATGACTAAAACGAAGTGTGTGTGTGTGTGTAGTGGAATTGCCCTTGAGGATGCTGAAATGTTTCCTTACTCATCAGACAAAATTAGTTAATATTTTGCTGAGTTTGCTGCATTCAGCCAGCAAATCTCTGCAAACAAAACAATGACAAAATAAGACAAATCAAAAAGTGACTTATTTGCAAGGAACAGAAGACATGGCTAGCATGTTTTCTCTATATCACCACTGTTAAATGTGGCTTGCTTCACTTAGATACTCCACTTGCCTGCTTCACTTAGATACCCCTTTTTAAAATTTCTTTGCTCCGTAGAGAATAATGATGCTAAGGGAGTGAATCAAATCCAGTCCCCTGCCAGGATGTACTCTATACCCCAGCATGGTGCTGTCTCTGCCTCTCCTCCAGTTCCCTGAGGAAAGGACAGGCCTGCTGACGACAGCAGCTAAAACCCAGGCAGAGATCCTTAAAGGCAGGCCACAATGCAATTTTCTATGGTCTCAGATTAAACGTCCTTTCTCCCCCGCTACCTGTCTGTCGGAGTGCTGCGGAGGGGATGTATAACCAGCGGAGGCTATTCATTCACCTCCGTTCACATCCTTCTACCTGCATTCCTGGATGTGCTTCCCATCCCACATTTATTTCAGCTGGATTTGTCAGAAGCTTAACTCGGAGCTAATTAGCACCCTAGAATGGCTGTCTTTTCTACTAGGGTACCTCCACAAAAGGTTTACCTTGTGATTAAAGTTGGGTGCCTCGGGACAGCACCCTTGAATGCATCCTTCTGCATTCTTTCAGAATTAAGCCTGGAGGAGGAGGGTGGAGTGGTGGGGGAAAACACCCACATTTTCTCTAATCCTAAGAAAAAACAAAAACAAAAAAAAAGCCCTGAAAGAGGACTTAACTCCTTTCTAAAAAGTTAAATCACTTAACTCTGCCTGACCTGTTGCCAGAAGCCAGGAAGCTGAACCAACAGAGCTTCTGTCTGTGATCCTTCAGCACAAAAGATCCTCTCCTTCGGGGCTTTGTTTTTATTTAGGTGGAGTGACTTGCCTTTGACACCCCAGTTCCCCTCCTTCAATAAATCCAAATGACTGAAAATAACAAGGGCAGAGCCCGAAAACCACTTGTAACCGCTATGTCACTGAAGTTAATGGGATTTACAAGTTTGTGAATGGTTTTCCAGGCTACAGCAAAACTTGTTAGGAGATTTCTGTTTCTTCAGTAAGAAGGTATTATATTGGGTGAAACTGCTATGCCAAACATTGCATCTTGCAAACGCACACACTGCATCGTACTTGGGTAGCCTCAATTAGCTCTGTTTGTTTTTCTCTGGGCTTTTTCTGGGAAGCAGAAGAACCAAAATTATCCTATAAAATAAATAACAGTGTAGCCCAGTGTGTTTATTATATAACCCAGGCTTCCTCAACCTCGGCCCTCCAGATGTTTTGACACTACAATTCCCAGCATCCCTGACCACTGGTCCTGCTAGCTAGGGATCATGGGAGTTGTAGGTCAAAAACATCTGGAGGGTCGAGGTTGAGGAAGCCTGATATAACCTGTATATGAGGGAAAAAGACAGCCACCTGCAAGTTGAACCTCTATCTAATGATGGTCTTGATAACTGGGCAGAATCTTAAGGGACTTGGCAGTTCTTCGAATAAACCCATTCCAATGGGCATGTTTAAATACTAGTAAATGTTGAATCACAAAGTCAACATATATTGATAACCTGCGTAAATCTCAAATTAAGCATGGTAACTTCATTCATCAAAGCACACTCAGCCCCCTTTGCCACACACAGTTTAAGAATCACTAGTGGGGGGAAATTTGTGCTGAGAATCTATAGTAATCCCTCAAACCACATGTTGGAGATGGGTTGACGTTCTCCAGGCCCAGTCCTGGGAACTCAGAAAGGCCTAGTTTCTTCTGCACCTGTGTGCAGAGACAGGCAAGCTGATGTTGCTAGCAGCTGGGATAGAGACATGCTGTTTTTGATGACAGCTAATGGTGAGTTTCTTTTACTCCATGGCAGAGCAGCTGCTTTTGGCCATGAGTTTAAGCATCAGTTGAATAGATTCCTTGTACTGTAGCTAGACTCTTAATGCGGTGACTCTTGCTGTAATTTTTAAAAGGTCCATTATTCAATAATTCCTTGTCCCAGGAGAAACTACAGGAGCAGAGGAAGTGGACACCAAAATTGCTAAAGGTAGGCTGTAGATAGCTTAAGGAGAGTGCTGTCTGTGGCTCTTGACAAAAAAGACTTCATGTGGCCCTATGGAAAGATGTTGTCTTACTATGACAATGGGCACCGCACACACTTTAAACAAACATTTTGAAATAAGACTGGGAGGATACTAGAAAATCTTTATTGAAAGATATGATCTAAGAGGGCTTTCTTCCCACCATCCAAAACTCCATTACTCAGACACCAATGACTCAGCCACACCATTTAAGAAGATGTATTATTATTATTCTCAAACTGAAATTTATAGGCGATTAGATTAAAAACTAACATGCCATATTCGTTTCTAATGAAATAAGATTTTTGATTAACGACCTGCTGTTTAAAGCAATCCCCTTGGAATGAGCTGTTCTCAAACACTAGCTATGCTGCCAGCCGCACACAGCCTCATGCTCACTGTAGGGGTGTTTGGGTATGTTTTAAAATCTAATTACTTACTAATCAACACATTCTCAGAATGTGTTTCTGCCAGATGTAGGGTACTGATATGACCACACCAAGAGGGGAAATTGACCCAACTCAAATCATGTACCCCAGTGGCTCTCCACATGTCGTTGGAGTCCCATCAGCCCCAACCACTATGGCCAATGGCCAAGGACAACAGGAGTTGTAGACCAACTGCATTTAAAGGGCCACAGGTTCCCCACTGCTGTTCTGGACCTTCCCTGGTGGGCTTATATTCTCTTTTTCCATCAATAGACTCACCCACCTGTGGGAACCGTATTTGGATAAACATCATGATGCAGAAGGCACTCACACCGAGATTCCCCTCTACACCTGCAATGCACGCTGAAGGTCTTCTTCATGGTGGATCTCCATTGTTGTATTGGAACAAAGAGCTTGGGGTGGGATCTATGTTTTGCTCAGAGTAGACCCAACATAATTCATATGACCAGATTAGGCCCATTCATTTCAATGAGTCTACGCAGAGTAAAACTTACCTGTGAGAAATGGCATCTCCAATGTGACCACAGAGCTTTGGGAAACCACTCTACTGTTCACCATCTGCCAGGGCCATGAAATTATTTCAGCTGGATCCATTAATGGACCCCACTTCCTGTGCATTCCCACCACTCAGACCACACCACACTTTGTGGTGACTCCAAGTAGGTGGGGCAGTGGGACTGTGCTTGCTTGCTAGCCTTGCCCTATACCTGAGTTCACCATAACCTGTGAAAGGGCCTATATCAGGAGTCACCAATTCTGTGCCCGGGGGGGACTGTGACACCTATGAAGGCTTCAGAGGTGTCTCTGGACAAGTGGCCGAGACTCTGAGCTTTCCTTTAAAAAGAATAAAGAAAAAAGCTTCTAGCATTCCTTGAAAGTTATGGGCAAAAAATGCGGTCACCTTCAAAGCTCTTTCTGTGAAATGAGAGTGACTACCATGCATCTTTTTCCTGGGGGTGGTTGTCCCTCTCATTTTGTGTTATGCCACGCTACCCCAGATAAACCATTTTGTGTTGTGCCCCACCCTCTCCATGACAGCCATTTTGTGACTGGTACCCCAGCACCCTCTCAAAATTCAAAATGAGCCCACTAGTCCAAGAAGGTTTGTGACGCCTGACCTACTTGCACACCCAGAGAGCGTAAGCACGGACTCTGCTAACATAATTGGGATTCTGCCTATTCAACGAGCTCTCTGATCACTGATGCTGCTGAATACTGTAGTAAGATACATGCTTTGCAGGCAATAAGTCCTAGGCTGAATCCTTGGTATCGTCAATTAAAAGAATCAGGTAGCAGGTGATGGATAAATGTAGCTCAGTGGCAGAAAACATGCTTTGCAGACGAAAGGTCCCAGGTTCAATCTATGGTATCTCCAGGTATAGCTGGAAAATACTCCTGTCTGAAACTTTGGAAAGCCACCATCTATAAATATAGATAATAGTGAACTAGATTAACCCATGGTGTGAATTGGCACAACCCTCTATCAGCCAGAGTTGATCAGTGGGAGTCCTCCATATATTGTTGACTCTACCTCTTATCATTCCTTGCTTAGCATGGCCAACAGTCAGGAATGATGAGAGTTGTGGTCCAGCAAATCTGGAAGGCCCCAGGTCAGTCATCCATGGTGTGGAAATAATTCTGACCTAGATAGATCACTGGCCTAAGTCAGTATAAAGTACTTTCCTGTGTACAGAACCTACATACACATAAAGTTTGAAGTCAAACACATGCAAGGAGTGGAGCCAATAGGCTCTCTCGCAGACCCTCCAAGTGTCCCTATTTTCCAGGGGCAGTCTCGGATTTACAGAAGCCACAGTAGTTTCTGATTTATCTGGAATGTCCCACTTTTCCTTACGTCATCCCTATTTTCATCAGAGAAATGTTGGAAGGTATGTATGTGCAAAGAGTCGCAATGAGCGTCATAATTATTGTGGAAAATACTGAGAATCACAGTTGCTCTATGATAATCTCAGAGAAGTACCAAAATAACTTGCCTTGGTTAGCTACCAAAAATCTGGTTTCGTCCTGTAGGTTTTGGTAAATCAAAAGTACTTTGACTCTGAAGAACCTTGTTTTCATTTTCAAACCCAACCAAGTGAAAGTTTCCTAACCACTAACACAAGAACTCATGTAGGATTATTTTAAAACACACACACAATACAACGCCCGCCCGCCCGCCCCCACCGTGTGGAACACTGGGACAGTTTTTTAAATAAATGTAAACGCCCAATTTGTAGGACAATTTTTTTAAAAAATTAAAGAAGGTAAAAAGTATGTACATTATGAGTCATTGGGCATGCTTGGTATCTTTTGCACTTTCAAGCATGGCAGTCCTTTGAATGATGAAAATGTTTTGCTAACAAGTCCTGGCAATGTTGTTTTTTGGTCTGCTCCCCCTTCCAGAAACGGCCTGCAAATTGGCACAAAGAGTGCAAAGTTGGCAAGACTTTTTGAGATCATATCTTGAGCATGCCGTAACACAAAGCATTTATTCTGCAGCAACTGAATACAATATTGTTTGCTGTCCAAGACTTCAAGAAAATCTGCAATCTGCTTTTTCTCTTTCCACATTCAGTATTAAATTCAGTGTGCACTCACTCACTCTGACACACACACACACACACACACAGAGACACACATACATTCTTTTTAAACATCTTAATGTTTCAGCTTGCACCACTTGTGCCTTTTTTCCATTTTGGCATGGCATTACAGAGACGTTTTAAAAGGAAGATGGAAATGTGAGAATAAATCTGTGCAACAGATTTTTTTAAAAAATAAAGGCAAATAGTTTAACAATCATCTATAGAACAACAGGAATTGCACTCCATGCCAGCTATTGGGGGGGGGGGGCGTAAATAATTACCATGTTGTTTGCCTTTCATATAAGCTTATAATAGCCTTAAGAAAAAGAAAAGGGGGAGCTATGGAAAAAAGATGTCTTCTTACTATTTTTTTCTTTAAAGAAATGAATTTTTCTGTTGAGAAAGATTTAAGGATCCTTAAAAGAAGGGTTCAGGTCTGAGTGCAACCAAAACTGGACTGCTGCAGCACAACAAGGTAGCAGAGCAAGCCATTGGCTACAGTGGCGGAGCAAGTCGATCGGGCACCTGGGGTGGTACACGTGCCCTGCACCCGGGGGCGCAGCCAGCTGCCCGTGGGGCGAGCTGGGGCAGGACGCTCTGTGGGGCCTCTTGAGGAGTCTGCCCTGCCTCCTTCCACTCAGCTACCCTACAGCTGAGGGGGAGGCAGCAGGCGGACTGTTTGGGCCACCATGTCACTCACAGGAGAGACACGTGGCTCGGGCGCGCTGCAGGCCCCACGGTGAGTGCCACCTGGCATTTTGTCATCCCCCTCAGTGGTGACACCCAGGGCGGACCGCCCCCACCGCCCCCTTCCTCCACCCTTGATTGGCTACGTTCACATGTCATTATAAGCTGGGATTTCTTGATTATCGCAAGCCATCGGAGGGTTATGTATCCACATTCCTTGCACAAAATACAACAGCAGCAGTACACCACAGAAGCATCTGTTGTTAGCTCAGTTGGTTAGAGCCTGGTGCTTATAACACCAAGGTTGTGGGTTCGATCCCCATATGAGACAGCTGCATATTCCTGCATTGCAGGGGGTTGGACTAGATCAGGCACGTCCAGCTCTCAAGAGACTGCAATCTACTCCCAGTAGAAAATAAATGGCAGTGATCTACCTATTGTCATTCGAGAGGGGAGACGCCAGAGCTGTTGAGCTTTTTTTAGGTGAGCTAACAAATGACAAACGGATGCCCATTAGATGCAATGGAGGGATAGAGCGAGGACAGCGGGAGCCAGAGACTTTCATCACAATGCTTTTTTCATCCAGCGATCAACAGGGATCACACACTCAACTGCGAATGACTGTGAACATCTGGGGATCTACCTGCCGATTGTGGTCAAATGGTTGGACATCCCTGCACTAGATGGTCTTCAGGGTCCCCTCCAACTCTGCAATTCTATGAGCCTATGAGGTGTTTTGCCTACATTACAGAAACTGCCACCATTCATGCTGAGGAGGACCCTCAAACATCAAGCAAACGCCTCTGGCAGAAAGTAACACCAACAGAGTTTTTAAAAAGAACCACACTGGCTGTGTAAATATTCACAGATTACTCATTTTTTCCACAGGTGCTGGTAACTTTTCTGGGAGTGAATAAACTAGTGGCATGGCACCAGTGATCACATGACCGTGCTGAGTGGCATAGGAGCTCCTTTTGGCCATTAAACTTCTTTCCCATGAAGCCTCAGCGTCACATAAATACCCCAGCAGCCCAAGGCTTAGTCAGAAGACACACAGAATCATAGAAGGGACCATGAGGAGCATCTACTCCAACCCCCATATGATACAATCCACTTTGATGAGCCCAAGCAGGCCTGGCCTTGGTCAGCTTGGATGGAAAAATGCTCTGTAAGTTGCCTTGCATATTTGAGAAAAAGGGCAGCTATGTAGAGAAATGACTACTGTAAAAATATATTGAAATATATTCAATGTGGATTTCATGCTCTTTATGCAGCACATAGTAGTGAGGAATGCAAGTTCCCCCCAAATATCTGCTTTATATACGTTATTTACATAATGGGCCGCACGTGCTTGGCTTATTCTGGGATTCTCCTGTAGGCCAATCAGGTTGTGGATTCACTTCCATCTGGAGCTGGATTGGGTGGCTCCTGCGGACCAATCATACTGCTGCATTGTTCTAGGATCAATCAGATTGCTGCATTCTGGACCCTATTGTTCTAGGATCAATCAGACGGCTGCATTCTGAATCCTATTGTTCTAGGACCAATCAGACTGCTGCCTTTTGGATCCTATTCAACTCAGTACATAACACATATCCATGCAGTGGTGTAGTGGTCCGGGACTATGGCAGGTTGAAGATAGGGTTCCTGTCTCCCCCATTCTGGAGCTGCCCCATCAGCACGAAAAATGAGCTTTTCAGCCACTGAGAAAAGCCTTCACACCCTTTGTGCTGATCAGAGCCAATCAGAACGAAAGTAGGTGAGTCGGCCACTGAGGATTGGCTCCTAGGGCTACCCTGAAGAAGATGCGTCGGAAGAACTCAGAAGAGGAATTTTCCCGTATGCTCCAAAGCTTAAGCATTTAGGAACATGCACTGAAAACACAAGGTGTTTCTGTTTCAAGGGAATGTTGCGCAAGCTCTGTTATATCATAGAATCATAGAATCATAGAATCATAGAGTTGGAAGAGACCACAAGGGCCATCGAGTCCAACCCCCTGCCAAGCAGGAAACACCATCAGAGCACTCCTGACATATGGTTGTCAAGCCTCTGCTTAAAGACCTCCAAAGAAGGAGACTCCACCACACAGCTTGGCAGCAAATTCCACTGTCGAACAGCTCTTACTGTCAGGAAGTTCTTCCTAATGTTTAGGTGGAATCTTCTTTCTTGTAGTTTGGAAAGAAACTACATGCAATGAAACTTCAAAGAAAACACAGCTAAAGTAAGGTTACCAGATTTTTTTTCAATGAATTCAGGGACACTTTTCAACTTCAGTAGGAATGATAGGATTTTGTCAGGGGACTGATTTGTAAATCTGGGGACTGTCCCTGGGAAACGGGGACGTCTGGTAACCTTAGACTAAAGGCACTCTGAAGGAAGATATCGGAGCAGTGCAAATTGTTTGCCCAAGTCCATGCACAAAAAATTGATTCACGCATAGGGATCTGCACTGATAGTTGCAGATCCCTTTTTTATTATTATTGTATAATTATAAGATTACTGTATAATCTTAGAAGATTTTGCAATCGGGAGAAGAAAAAGCTAAGGAATAAACCCTATACAAATCCTGAGTGGGGTTCCTAAGGCCTTACAGTGGGATGACGCCTTATATGCCTCCTTCTGGCAACGCCTGCGGCCAGCGTAGTGCCATGCAACTTGTTCAGTTAGCACAAATATTTTTGCTTGCGGAACTTTTCCTTTTCCCTTCCCCGCCCCATCCCTTTTACATGAAAAGGCAGATCCAGAAAGGCTCGCCCTTAACAGATCCAGCTTTATTTCTGTCGCTGGAAGGCTGCATTCCAAGGATGACTGCAAAGCAAGGATGATGTTTAACCTAGCAGTCTAGAATCCCAAAGCATAATATTTACAGCAGTCTTCTTGCAGCAGCAATTACCCTCATTAACTCCGGGCTCGGCCACTTGCCTCCTGTACTACGAAGCAAAACAAAAGCTATCCAAGGCAGGAATACAATTGCAGGATGCATCAGTCAGAAGAGGATAATGGTGCTCCTCAAAGCCCTAAAAGGTTATATTACTGGCCCCTGGTTGTAAAAAGACGGGGTGGGGGGAGTAAGTAAGTAAGTAAGTAAGTAAGTAAGGGGAAGGGGTAAACAGAGATGTTAACTCATCCAATCTCTTCCAACTAGTAGCTGCTGACAACAAAGTTAAAAGGACAGAGGAGAGAGATTGATGAGTCCAGGAGGTGTTTTTACTTAAAGCCTGTAAAAGCTGTGTATGTGTCACTCAGAAAAGCCTATGCAATATTATACACACCACCAAATTGTGGAGCTTGCTGTGTGTATCCCAACAGCCGCAGAGTCTCTGCTTCCAAAGCAAACAAGATTTCAAGATTTCTGGGAAGTGGTTGGGTGGTTTTTTTAGATACGCTCTCTCTCTCTCTCCCCCCCCCCCCGTCTTTGCGTAACACGTGAGATGTGTGGTGAGACACCTCTGACTGCTTATCAGCTGAAATGCCTTGTATTATTTAGGAAAGTTCAATGCGCTAGAATTCTTGGCGGTCTAGACATTAGGGAAATGATAAGGGCGAAACAGGGCGAGCCACGTTTCTATGGAAACAGGAAGTGGCAGGATTCCCCCCCCCCCAAAAAAAATGGCTGCTGTGTTGTGAATGGTGGACTACTCCATCAGAGAGTGTTTACTCTTTGCTTGTCTATATAAATAGCTACTGCTGTTTTAAGTTTTTGTTGGGGCTTTTGCACTGTGAAAGGATTCCACCGGCCAAGAATAAAATAAACAGAGCTATGGGCTTCAGGCCTCTGTTTTTGTTTTCTTCTTTAGATAGCACATTGCTTCTCTCACCATTTGGGATTACTCCAGATTTCCACTGTCCGCGATTCTCTTCTTTGTTTACAATGATTAAGCTGCATTTTAAAGCCCCATAAAAACAGACACATTTCATCACTGTGACTTGCTTAAGGGTTTTGAAAACGACTCCTCTAATAAATGCTAACTTCCCGATGAGGACAATTATTCTTGGTGGATTAAAGGCCAAATAAACAGGATCAAGAACCCGTTAATAGAAGAGCTTCTGTGCTGAAAAGAGACTGGGAAGCGGAGGCTTGGTGAGGTCTGCAGCTCCTACAAACGGCCCACATTGCGGTTATTTGGGGCACTGCATGTGTTCCTACCTGTTCAGTGTGATAGATCAGGTTAACCGTGATTCCAGCGCAGACTCCTGACAGCATGGGATGGAAAAGCCCTTGTAGGCTAGATATGGTCTGAGGGCTTCCATTGGGCTTCCATTGACTATCCTTCCCTGATACAGAATGTTTCAGGAGGTGGTAAGCACCACTGTCGCCACCAGCAAGTCTGATCTGGAATATATCATTCCCTTTCTTCTCTCAATACAGCAGTCATCCCCAAGAAGAAAAGTAAGAACTGGTGCGGTGTACATTGCCATGTTCAAAGCAGTTGCACATGCCTAAAGGATTGCAGAATAAAGCTCCTCTCCAATGGGAATGTTTAAGCAAGGGCTGAGAAGCACTGGTTGTATAGACCATAGCAATTGTGGGTTGTATTAGGGTTGCCATATGCCCGGAATTTCCTGGACAGATCTGGAATACTGCAACAGTGTCCGGGCGGAAATAGGTCAAATGTCTGGGAAAATCTGGACATATGGCAGTGCCCATTTTCCATAGAAATAGCTCAAAAATGGCATTTTTTGCGATTTTGCCCAAAAAACTCAACAACTTTGGGCAAAACTAAAAAAAATCTCAACAACTTTTTCATTGTTTGAAATATGGTAACCCTAGTAATATCCAATGTAGCGTTACATTAAAGTCACTTAGCTAAGGCTGCCATATGTCTAGAATTCGTCCGTTGGGTCCGGGAAGAATTTCCTGGGCATATAGTAAAATAAACTTTTGCGTCTGGATTTTCACTTTTTGAAATATGGCAACCCTGTTGGAGGAGACTCTTGAGAGTCCCATGGTCTGCAAGAAGATCAAACCTTTCCATTCTTAAGGAAATCAGCCCTGAGTGCTCACTGGAAGGACAGATCCTGAAGCTGAGGCTCCAATACTTTGGCCACCTCATGAGAAGAGAAGACTCCCTGGAAAAGACCCTGATGTTGGGAAAGATTGAGGGCACAAGGAGAAGGGGACCGCAGAGGATGAGATGGTTGGACAGTGTTCTCGAAGCTATCAGCATGAGTTTGACCAAGCTGTGGGAGGCAGTGGAAGACAGGAGTGCCTGGCATGCTCTGGTTCATGGGGTCACAAAGAGTCGGACACGACTAAATGACTAAACATCAACAAATACGGTATATGTGTCCCACAGTCAAAATGTTTGAAATATATGCTGTGGCAAATAAACCACATAATTGACCTGGGACACCCCGCAGTCGACCAGTAGATTGCGGTCAACTGGTTGGACATCGTGAGCTATATCATTCGTGGAACTGGTGCAGTTTCTTCCCTTCTATTTTCCTCCTGTAGGAGGGAGATTGTTCCACCATAGCGACAAAATGGAGAAACACAAGGGCATCCTTCTGCCATCGTAAGAACCTGGCAAAGTACTGGATAAGGTCTAAATCTTCCCGTTCAAGATTTAGGATTGCCACCTTCAGTCTGCAGCCCCAAAATAGCAGCCTCAATATCATTCTTGGCATCCAGTCATTCCATGTGGTTTTATTTTTGAAGACAGTGGATCAAAAGACCATCTTTAATTCCATGCAAATACATGCTGGATGCAGGGAAGCCTCCCGCATTCCCCTGCTCCAGCATAGATCAGAACAATAACTGCGGCATATTCAGAATCCTCTCGACATCTAGTGTCTCTCTTGCACAGTTTACAGGCCTACATAATGAGAAAAGGAGCAGCTTGGATCAGTCTCTCCTCTAGAGAGAAGATACTTTTATCACTCGCTCATCATCACAACAAGTCCTTGTCAGGCCCCATGTTGACAATCTGATCAAAGCTGCCAGAGACAAAAATAAATGAATTTCAAAGGCTGCCACTCAGACATGCAGGAGTCTCCCCAGGCTTCAAGTGATGCACTGAAGCTCTCATTCTCTCTAGTCCGATGCTTGTTCTGTAGTCTTTAAGGCTCCAAAAATCCATCACCAGCGTAAGGGCCCATTTTAACTTTGATGGGTTGCAAGCTATAAAAGCCAGATTTGCTTGCTCTTGAAACAGCCTTTGTATACTCTGCTTCTAAGCACATAACTTTCATATGCTACGGCACGGCTCATTTCTATGAAAAGGTCTTGTGCTGTTATATAGAAGCTGTTCCAGTATTTAGCAATTTCAAGACTCCTTGCATCTTATTTCTTGCTGACCTCACTAGTGACAATCTCTACTGCTAGGCAGACACACTTGTTTATTTATTTCCCACATTTTTATCTAAGGAGCACAAGATACCATACCTGGTTCTCCTTCTCTTCATCTATCCTCACAATAACAGGTTGACAGGTTGGGCTGGAAGGGACGTGGGTGGTGCTGTGGGTTAAACCACAGAGCCTAGGACTTGCCGATCAGAAGGTCAGCTGTTTGAACCCCTGCAACGGGGAGAGCTCCCGTTGCTCGGTCCCTGCTCCTACCAACCTAGCAGTTCGAAAGCACGTCAAAGTGCAAGTAGATAAATAGGTACCGCTCCGGCGGGAAGGTAAACGGCATTTCTGTGCGCTGCTCTGGTTCGCCAGAAAGCGGCTTAGTCATGCTGGCCACATGACCCGGAAGCTGTACACCAGTTCCCTCGGCCGATAAAGTGAGATGAGCGCCGCAACCGCAGAGTCGGCCACAACTGGACCTAACGGTCAGGGGTCCCTTTACCTTTACCTTTAGATTGGGCTGGGAGGCAGTGACTAGCCTAAGGTCACACAGTGAGCTTCCTAGCCAAGTGGGAATTTGAACCCTAGTCTCTCAGGTCCTGGACTGACACTCTAACCACTACACCATACTGCCTCTCATATTATGCACCTGTAGCTGTAACTCAGGATAACAATTCATGCATCTGGTGAAGTGTAGTCCATGAAAGCTTATGTCGTAATAAATTTGTTGTTGCCACAAGATTCTCTGTTGACCTTATTAGTCCCAACTTTCCAAGCTGACTATTAGGCAATATCAAGCTGCCACACTATGGGATATCTCTGCAGAAGGTTGGACTAGATGACCCCTGGGGTCTCTACAATTCCACAATTTCATGAAAATAAACAGGCACACATCTGTCTTGGAATATTAGCCAGGCTTTATTGACATAACTACTTGATTTTTTTACCTTCCTACTAATTTGGGCAGGCTTTCCCCCTCTTCCTCTCTCCAGGGCCAGGTCTAGGTTTAATGAGGCCCTGGCCTAAGCTACTGAAGCTAATGGGCCCTTCATAGGTCCAGCGGTCCTTTGTCAACAATTCTCGCTGTTTTTTGTGTTGAATGTATGCTATAGGGTAATTTATGGACCTAACAGGTATCTAAAGCCATTTGCACATGCAGAATGTAGGCACCCTATATATAGAAATGAGCAAACCAGTGATATTTTAGGGAGCAGGCTAGCACCCAGGGCCCATTATGTACATCATAGGAGCCTGCACAACACAAAACACTGTTGCTGTATGTAGGTTTTATTTTATTTGTTTTTATCTTATATTTTGGAAGTGTACACCCAGTATTTTTTTCCTTTAATTTTTTTGGGGCCCCCAAGAGAGTGGGGCCCTAAGCTATAGCTTGTTTAGCTTATACGTAAATCTGGCGCTGCTTCTCTCACAATATTAACATGGCAAGCTGAACATGGACATCACATCAGTATGAGCAGATACTGATGCCTGGCATAATCATGAGAAGTTATATTGATTTTCACAGCAGCCCCATCCAAGACAGCTACAGCCCAAAATATACCTCGGGTTACAGACACTTCAGGTTGAGTGATTTCGGGTTGCACACTGCGCCGAATCCAGAAGTTCCCAAACTGGTTACTTCCAGGTTTCGGTGCTTGTGCATGCGCAGAAGCGCTAAATCGTGCTTTGCACATGTGCAGAAGCCCCGAATCGCAACCTGCGCATGCGCAGACACCGCGCTGCGGATTGTGGATGCAGCAGGTTGCAAACGTGCTTCCCGCACGGATCACGTTTGCAACCCAAGCAACCACTAGGCTGCCAAGTGCAGGGTGTAGGCAGTCAATCAATCAATCAATCAATCAATCAATCAATTTCCTTTATTCGATCGATAGTCAGAGATAAGACACAATACACAATTATAAACTAAAACATCATAGGGGTACATAAATAAGGTAGGGCCACAGTACTAAACCTCTCACAGATAACCCACATCAAAGCATTCAGTTATACGTTTCCGACACTTGAGTGCCAGGAAAAGGAATTTAGCCACTGACAAAGTTTTCTTCCCTGAAGACTTATTTAGCAGATATGCTGTCTGCTTTCCTCTTTGTCGGGGACTGAGCTGAGGTAAGTATGGAGTTATAAGATACTGTCTTAAATCGTTGTAGAAGGGACAGCTCAGTAAAATGTGCTCTGTGGATTCTACCTTACCCAACGCACAATGGCATAATCTCTGGTCATATGGGACTCCTCCATATCTTCCCTTCAGAACCGCCGAGTCAAGAACATTCAGCCTAGGTGTAGGCAGTCTTTTCTTCAAATGGCCTGGGACCTTTAGAAATAAGAATCCATACCCTCCAACATGTACCCGATGAAAATTGAAAATAAGAACGTCCCATTCCATAATGATAATTTTACTTTTTATACCCCGCACGTCTTACAGGGTTGCCCCAGCCACTCTGTGCAGCATCCAACATATATTAAAACATAAAGGTAAAGGGACGCCTGACCATTAGGTCCAGTTGTGACCGACTCTGGGGTTGCGGCGCTCATCTCGCTTTATTGGCTGAGGGAGCCGGCGTACAACTTCCGGGTCATGTGGCCAGCATGACTAAGCGAACCAGAGCAGCGCACGGAAATGCTGTTTACCTTCCTGCCGGAGCGGTACCTATTTATCTACTTGCACTTTGACGTGCTTTCGAACTGCTAGGTTGGCAAGAGCAGGGACGAGCAATGGGAGCTCACCCCGTCGCGGGGATTCGAACTGCCAACCTTCTGATCGGCAAGTCCTAGGCTCTGTGGTTTAACCCCTATATTAAAACATAATAAAGCATTAAACATAAAAAACCCTTCCCTATGCAAAATTGCCTTCTGACGGCTGGTGGGGTCAGATAACTCCAAACCCTCCAACATTTCTCCAATCAAAATAGGGACATCCTAAGGAAAAGTGGGACATTCCAGTATCAAATCTGAAATCGGGACTGCTTCTCTAAATCAGGGACGTCTCAGGAAAATAGGGACACTTGGAGGGTCTGAGAATCTGTAGCAGATCCCCTGGTGCTACTTTGGTGCTAAGAAAAAATCACCCCTCCCGCTGAGCATTCTGGTCAGTACTAATGATTGGATGTTTCTACTCCGAGTATATTTTTAATATCTTTACATATTTTTATTATTGTATTCTGTTCCTGTTGGAAATTGCTTTAGAACTTTTGTTGCAGGAAGAGATAAATAAATTTGATAAACCTAAACCCAGAAGGGACTGGCCCCCCTAGCAGGTGGGTCGCTATTGCTTACTGGGAGGTGGAGGCAGCAGGAAGGTCAGCGTGGAGCAAACACGCTTGCAGGAGCGCTAGATGGGCTTCACCACTGTGTTTGCGCCACATCAACCTCCCTCCCGCTTTGCCCCTCTTCCTCCCCTCTGCTGTGTTACAAGTAGCTGGTCCACAGATCAAACTAAACCCAGGAAGCAGAAGTGTGAATTGTCCCTGGGATATTGCCTGCTGCTTTGCCCCTTAGCTTCAATGCCCAGAGAAAATTACCTGTCCTTGACTGTCTCTCAGGCCGATCCCCCCAGGAGGTGACAATAGAGCTTCTGGCTGATAAATACCTACAGATTATACACCTGGTAGCCAAATTTGCTCTGGCAGATAAGAAACTCCATAATGCTCTCTTATGTTAAAATTTCATGCTGTAAACTTTTTATAGGGTATGTTGTGCGATTTCAGAGGAAAGCCTTGCCTCACCCTCTGCTGTACATTGTAAAGGCCTTTGGCTATGCACAATAAATCAATTGGTTTACTTTTGGAAATCCAATGTTCCCCCAATACAGAGTGCCTGGCAGAGCATGCACGCTAATAAAACTCCCCTCAGAATTGTCCCCGAGTTGTGGGATCTTTGCTATTGATTTGTTGCAAACGAAAGAACAAATTTAGCACTAGCGGCTCGCCTCCAAAACAGTATCAATTTGCTACCTACTTTGGGCGCGAGCAACTGGGGAAGGTCTTTTGTAGAACAAGCAGGGTTGAAAGGCATGGGAGCAGTGGAAAAAGTAGGGGAGCTGTGCTCCTGCACAAGAGCCATTCATTCCAAGAGAATTTACACCGAAGGTATTCCCAATGGACTGAGCCCTTTGTCTCCTTCAGCCCTCCAGGACCAACATGTCAACACCATCTATAGACACATGTTACCCTACTGCTCTTGAAATACTACCCAGATGTATTCCCACTCTCACATGCCCAGCACACACAGAGAGATATACACACACTTGTAAGATATTGCTGGCAGACCTTAACTATACATCTGCAGTCTTTGAATAGGCCTTTAGGGTGGAAGTAGGATTATTCATAAATATATTATTGTAAGCAGAGCCCTGTTGCCTGGCCCCATTGTTCCGCAACAAAGCCCCGAGAACCCAATAGCTCAATAAATGAATAACTTTTATCTGCTTGGTTAATACCAGTACATGCATACTGGATTAATGTCCCCTTACTTCTTAGCAAAGAAAGAGGCTCATATATTGCCCAAAGCATTTACATCACTTAAGTGGGCTCCATTTGCATGATAATCACCTCTTTGGGGGGGAATTACTGCTTAATTAAAGAACAGCAGTCACTTTAATTAGCATGTCTCCATGCTCCCTGGTACTTTGCATGGATTCAAATGAGCTGCTCATTAAGGCCTGGCATTGATACAAGCTACGCCCTTTGGCCGTGATCTAACTAAATTAACATCAGGGGACAAACCGCTTCATGGTTCAGAAGGGATGACGGACAGCTTGTTTCTTCATGTCTGTCGCACATGGTCTACACGGGAGATCGCTAACTCCCAGAGGGGGATTTGGGTGAAAATGTGAGGTTTTGAAATAACTTGATAAACAGCTGCTCCTGAAATTGTTATTAAGCAGTCCTGCTAGCTAAATGCACCAAAAGATTCCGATATGTTTCACCTGAGGTAGGAAAACACCACATGCTACAAATATATCCTCCGCGTTAAACCATCAGAAACATCGTCTTTTTGATAGGTGTGAAGTCATGTACAATAATAATTATATTCTCATTCTACCCTTCCTCCAACAAATGCAGGCCTTTTATAGTGTATGCTATTTATAGTGCTATAGCTGCTCTTTGATCCAAAGTTTGACTTTGTAGCTGGTTGTCTGCACCTTGCTTCCCATGTCGTTGTTATCAGAGAGTGTGGGGTTTTCCTTTCCACATGAATGGCAAATTGTTCCTGAATCCATGGCTGTAAGCACATCCCTTAAGTTTCCTCGGGTTCCTCCATCCAGTAAATACTGGACTTTAGAGCATGCACAAGGGGATAGCTATTTGGGGCTTAAAAAAAATAAAATAATGCCCCATATTCTGAAGTTCTAATCTTGTGGGAGTATAGGATATTAGAAGACTACAGGATATTAGACTACAGTTTCATAATCATTATAATCAAGAATGCACACTAATGCAGAAAAATTAAACCCGCAGAGTAAAACAGCAACAGCCCATTCAAAATGGACAGGAAAATCAAATTGCCCAAGGTTAAAGAAAATGCTTACCTTAGCAGTTCTTACAAGCCTTGAAAAACTGCAATGTTGTTGTTGTTTTTTTTTTGAAAAACTGCAATGTTGGTGCTCGCTTCGGCAGCACATATACTAAAATTGGAACAATACAGAGAAGATTAGCATGGCCCCTGCACAAGGATGACACGCAAATTCGTGAAGCGTTCCATATTTTATTTTTTTTTAAAAAAAGAGAAAAACTGCAATGTTGGACTCCAACTCACATCATTCCTGGCCATTGGGCATGCTGGCTGGGGCTGATGGGAGCTGGAGTCAAGACCGGCAGGCAACAGGCTCCCTCCCCATCACTGTTCTCAAAGAACAGGTATCTTCATCATCACAACCTTTCAAATGAGCAGGCCATGGACATCTGGCTCAATGGAAAACATTTATGCGTTAGCTGCAGATATGCAGACTCACTCTGTTGAAGTGAGAAAATTCTCAGTAAATGAGGCACGGAGAACAACCTGGGCCTTAGAACGCTTTTTATTTTAAAGCTAAATACATGACCTGCTGGAGGAGACTCTTGAGAGTCCCATGGACTGCAAGAAGATCAAAGCTCTCCATTCTGAAGGAAATCAGCCCTGAGTGCTCACTGGAAGGACAGATCCTGAGGCTGAGGCTCCAATACTTTGGCCACCTCATG
Organism: Podarcis erhardii; assembly: GCF_964252035.2. Taxonomy (NCBI): domain Eukaryota; kingdom Metazoa; phylum Chordata; class Lepidosauria; order Squamata; family Lacertidae; genus Podarcis; species Podarcis erhardii. The sequence continues at coordinate 11,443,146 of NC_138514.1, forward strand.
AGAAGAGAAGACTCCCTGGAAAAGACCCTGATGTTGGGAAAGATGGAGGGCACAAGGAGAAGGGGACTACAGAGGATGAGATGGTTGGACAGTGTTCTCGAAGCTACCAGCATGAGTTTGACCAAACTGCAGGAGGCAGTGGAAGACAGGAGTGCCTGGCGTGCTCTGGTCCATGGGGTCACAAAGAGTCGGATACGACTAAATGACTAAACAACAACAACAAATACATGATCGAAAAGTCTCTGATAATAATAATACAGTGGTACTTTGGTTCTCAAACTTAATCCGTTCTGGGAGTCCGTTCAACTCTTGAAACTGTTTGAAAACCAAGGCGCAGCTTCCGACTGGCTGCAGGAGTTTCCTGCACTCAGTGGGAAGCCGAAGAAGCCTCATTGGATGTTTGACTTCCGAAAAATGTTCAAAAACCAGAACACTTACTTCTGGGTTTGCAGAGTTTGGGAGCCAATTTGTTTGGGAGCCAAACCGTTTGGTAACCAAGGCACCACTGTAATAATAATAAAAATGCTGAAGAGGCAGGCATCTGTACAATTTGATGCTAAAACTTTACAATTGGCAAGCAAATGCACTCCCACCAGTATTGTGCAGTGAAATGTTTCACACCGGAGCAGCTAAGGCCAGAGGCGCCAGTTTGCGAGGGCGATGCGGGGGGGGTGACATTGTGCGTGTGACATTACAACGTCCTGACGTCACGCCTCCCTTCCTAAGCTGGGCAGAAGCTTCCTAGGCTTTGGGAAAGAGGCACTAGGCTTTAATACCATAATACTCTAATTTACCGGGAACATTTAGGTGACTAGCCACACACCCTACACTGGGACCTGCAACACTTCCGAGCGATGAGACTCTGCATGCTTTCCTTAGAATACTATCAAGGGCATTCACAAGTTGCCTGATTTTCCATTTGTCTCGCCCCATAACATTTCAGGGTACTGAGTATGTTCAATCCTTATTAGGCTACTTAAGTATCACCAAGACTGGGCTACTGAGAAACAATAGGCTTGGATCCATTTTCCCCAGCACCTACCACCTTTGTTTACTGCAGCAGCTAGACTGGTGACTGGGAGTGGCCACCGAGACCACATAACACTGCTCCTGAAAGACTTACATTGGCTCTCAGTACATTTCTGGACACAATTCAAAGTGTTGGTGCTGACCTTTAAAGCCCTAAATAGTCTCAGCCCAGTATACCTGAAGGAGCGTCTCCACCCCCATTGTTCAGCCCAGACACTGAGGTCTAACGCCAAGGGCTTTCTGGCAGTTTCCTCGCTGCGAGAAGTGAGGTTACAGGGAACTGGGCAGAGGGCCTTCTCGGTAGTGGCACTCGCCCTGTGGAACGTCCTCCTATTAGATGTCAAGGAAATAAACAACTATCTGACTTTTAGAAGACATCTGAAGGCATCCCTGTTTAGGGAAGCTTTTAATATTTGATGAATTATTGTATTTTAATATTTTGTTGGAAGTTGCCCAGAGTAGCTGGGGAAACCCAGCCAGATGGGCGGGATATAAATAATAAATTATTATTATTATTATTATTATTATTATTATTATTATTATTTATATAGAATAGTAGCAATAAAATATAGTGATAAAATGTAGTAGCTGGGAGGAGTTTTGAAATTATAACCAGTACCCAGATAACACCCTTTTGTGTTATATATATATATTTGTCCAGGCAACCTTGTTAGCACATTAAAATAGGTGTGAAGTTTTTGTTCCCCTTATCAATGGCTTATTAAGGTTTTTCAATGACAGTTGTAAATGATAACTACAGAAATGAAGGGGGGCGGAATCTATCTAAAATTAAACTTAAGGTTTTGAAATGACAGCCTTCGGGTGGTAACAAAACGCCTGGGAAGAAGAAGATATTCTTATAAGGAAATGATGTCTCTGTTGCTCCAGTCAGGGGTCTTTGCAAAATTACTGAAAGATGCATAGTTAATTTCTCTCTTGTAAAATGACAATCGCGCCCCCGCACCCCTAGAAGTGGGCTATCAATTACAACAGGCTGGTTGAAGATGTCATTATTATATGGAAACCATACAAGCCACCAGCAGTACAGACTGGTGCAAAATTATCATGCCAAAGCAGCAAACATGCCTTTGACTGTTGTTTTTGTGGGCTACAACCAGGTAAGTACAACACTGTGTAAGCAAGGGCAGCCTCTCTGGCCCCACCTGACTGCCCCAGAAGTCACAGTCCTCTCATTATGTCACACTTCAGAAGGAGAGGTTCCCACCTAGAGGGAAGTTAATAGGAGGAGGGACGGAGCTTTGAGGAGCTTATAAAAGAGACTTAAGCAACATCCTTGAAAGCCTCTTTAAAGTGAGCCCTATTCTTCGCTGCTCTTTGTCTGATTCACTCATTTGCTCCTCTCAATGGGGGATGAAGCCATGTTTTATCAGCTAGGTGACATCAGGCACAATGCTGATATCAGAAGCCAGGCAACAGCCAAATGAAAAATACACCCAGCTGTTCCAAGAGTGAAATGGCAGTCCTGGTCTGCGGAAGCTGGCAGGGCACCATGGGCTTTTGCAACACTCCTGAACTGCTTTGCTTCTCCCCTCCCCAGCTGTGTTTTCCAACACACAATGCAACCGTCTTATGAAAGGGGAGCCTTGGGTGCTTTCAAATGGACTGTTAGCAACCGTGCTGCTTTGAATCCCACCGGGAAATCTGCTGCGAGTTCCACCCATCCGGATCCAGGAGGAAAACCGATTTTGCTGGAATCCAGCAAACAGATGATTTCACATACACGTTTCACTTTATTTCGTTTTCTAAATTGGTATCCAGCTTTTCCTCCAAGGATCCCAAGGCAGTTATCGTTTCTCTCCCCCTCTTTTGTTTTATTCTCACAGCAATCCAGTTAAGTAGATGTGGCTAAAATATATGACACTCAGTCAGTTTGTGGTTGTGAGGGGACTTGAACCCATCTCCCAGGTCCTGGTTTGATACTCAAACCACTACATACTAACTCCCACATGTTAATGTTGGTATATTTTGCTTATAGGGAGTTAAACAGCAGCATGAGATTGTTCCTATACTTATACTGTAGTTAGATCATGTTTGCACTGCAACATGGAGATTGTAGTGTTTGTCCATGGTGTGGATAGTAATAATAATAATAATGCCATTATAGGTGAAAATGTTGAGAGAATGCCTCTTAAACAATTACAGTTTTAGGGGGTGTCCATGAGCAGACTGCTCTTTTCTGTGCTTATAGTGTAGTTAGATCATGTTAGCACTGCAACATGGAGGTTGTAGTGTTTGTCCTCACTTTGGACATCATTATAGGTGAAAATGTTGAGAGAATGCCTCTTAAACAACCACAGTTTTAGGGGGCGTCCATGAGCAGACTGCTGTTTTCTCTTTACAAGCATTCAAGTAAAGCTTTCTCTGAATCAGAGGACTTTCCTTTCCCAGTACATTTTGCCCTGCAGTTTAACGAGCAGAAGTGTTCCCGGCAAATGACCGTCAGGTGTAAGCCTAAAAGAGGTAGTCCAAAACTAGACAAGACGTCATTCATGCAATTTGCAATTTCTGGAATCGCTTTTTAAAAAGTTAACAGCAGGTGCTGAGTCCCAGACCCTGGCCAGGAAGGAGGGGGCTTTAACCCTTTGCCGCCCACTGTGGTCCTGATCCAGATCGCCTGCCTCGTGCCTGCCATTTGCATCAGAAGGAAAGCTCCCATTTGTACCAAGGGGAGATTTAGGGGCTGCCAGCCCAGTTACACCTGGCATTTGCAAAGCATAAATCACAGAGGGGAAAGGGGGCAGCTGAAGCACATCCAATGACCCGTTGGCGTCTATCCATGATGGAATAGAGGCCTCTCTCAGCCACCCGGGGGCCATCTCCGAGAAATGCCATTTTGGAGTTAAGAAGGACTGCAGCTCAGTGGTAGAACACCTGCTTTGCATGTAGAAGGCCCCTGGTTCAGTCACTGGCATCTCCTGCTAGGACTGGAAGAGTTCCTTGTCTGAAACCCTAGAGAACTGTTGCCAGTCAGTGAAGACAGTGCTGAGCTGTTATTCAGTATAACACAGCTTCCTCTCTCTCTCTCTCTCTCTCTCTCTCTCTCTCTCTCTCTCTCTCTGTGTGTGTGTGTGTGTGTGTACACCCACCCTGCTGGATCAGACTCAAAACCATGGGCGTGGGGGAGACAGGACACCCACCTGTCATCATTCTCTGTCTAGCAGATTCAGAATGAAATATCTCAACAACAGTTGTTTTAAATTGCTTCCTTTTGACCCCAAGTGCTCATAAAAACCTGTCAAAATCTTAAAGCCATTTGACAACTAGGAAGCTAAGTAAAAAATTAACACCAGGGAGTACCTTTCATGCCGTTAACGAGTATATTTTGCAAAATTACAAAGAACGCGCCTTTCCCCCCATCTTATTATTTTTTTTAAAAGTCTAAACTAAAACAGGGACGCGGGTGGCGCTGTGGGTTAAACCAGGGCTTGCCGATCAGAAGGTTGTCGGTTCGAATCCCCGTGACGGGGTGAGGTCCCGTTGCTCGGTCCCTGCTCCTGCTTCAGCTATTTCAACTGCTCTTTGCTGAGTTTCTTCTGCTTCCCCATGGCATACCATAGTTCAGCTTCGGAGTCGAAGCTCAGTTGGGTTGCCGGTTGCATTGCTAGAAATGTGCCACAACATCATCCAGGTGACCTTTGGCTATGCCCATGCCAAAGGCCTATTAAGTCCAGCATCCTCCTTCCTCCATTGGCCAGGCAGATGCCTCCTTCAGTCCTATGCGGAAAAAACAAAGACTACGGCCTTCCCCTGCTGTTGCCCCACAGCAAGGGGAATCCAGCGGCAATGCTACTTCTGAACATGAAGATTTGAGACACTGCCAAGGGCCGGCATGGTTGGGCATCCACCCTAGAAGGGAGCCCCCTGACAAGAGCTCTTCTGGGCCTGCTCCCCTACCTGTAGCCTGCTTGATCACCAGACGCCAAGACAATGGCAGTGGGGAGTAGGTGGGCAGGAGATGCCACGGATCGCTTGCTCACTGGATCTCTGCCTGGCAAGCAAGCAGGCAGTAGCCATGATGAGGGAGAATGGTGATGAGCAGGTAGCCTGTGGCAGGTGTCTTGCCCAAGGACCAGGTGGGGGCCCGTCCCGTTTTGCCGCCTGAGGCGAAATGAGAAGGTGCTGCTCCTCTGTGGCTACTGCCCTGCAACCAAAGCTCCACTTACTGGGGTCATGTGGTGGTGTACATGGTTCTTCCTCTTCCTGATTTAATCCCCACAACAACTCTGTGAGGTAGGCTAGCCTAGGAGGCAGAGACAAGACCAAGGTCACTCAGCGAGCTTCATGGCTGAGTGGGGATTTTACCCCTGGTCTCCCAGGTCCTAGTCCAACTATATTACATGGGCTCTTTCTTTTCGGCAGCTTATGTTCTACTCTTTAACAAACAATATTTTGGTGGTTTTGCATGTGTGTTGTATCTTCTGATACTTATTCGCTCATTTTCAAACAACATCTCTCTGTTTTGTGAATTAAATCTTCTTTTGTACAGCTCCCTGGATTCTTTTGATAAAGAGCAGTACAGAAGTATTAAATCCAGGGCGAGCTCTGAACTCGCCCTTTTGAGTTCCGCCTGCCCAGAGAAAGATGTTCTCCCTTTTGTTCTCCCTTCTCAAGTTCAATACTCAATGCTTGCCAAAAGGTAAATACTTCTGTTCCCCCACCACATCCGCCTGCCCTGCCGCCATGGGACTAAAAATAGTGAGACCTGGGGAGTGGGGGTAATTTTCAGCCAACCTGGTTTTCATTGCAAGAGGAGAGTCTAATTTATTCTGACCTGTGCCCATTCGCTTCCCATTACTGATTGGAGCCTTTAAACTCCCTTTCAAGCTTCAAAAGAACAAAAAAAGGAGGGAGAAGTAACCCCAGCCCCCCCCAATGTTTCGCAAGGTCACGTTAACCAGTTTGCTGCTCAGAGATGGATATGATCGGGGTGGACTGGAATCACACGAGAGAAGGTGGCGTGGTTTGAAGGGCACAAAGCTCTGCCCATTTGCAGAGCCATAAACGGAGGCCGTGACACAGAATCGCTAGGAATGGCAGATAGAGGTGACCATTTCCAGAGGGACAGGGCTGTGTCAGTCTGGTGTCCAAGGTGTTTCGCCACCCGAGGCAACAGGCAAGATGGTGCTGCTCTCCTAAGTCAATGTACAAAAGCCAATCAGAGTGGCGCTCGGTTCAGCTGTGGCAGTGAGGCGGCATCATTTGAGGGCTAGCTTTGGGGGTACACAGCAGGCCACTTGGCTCAGACAGACCTGGTCCACCATACCTCACTGCTGCTCCCTCAGCAACTTCTGCCTGAGGTGGTCATCTCACTCCGTCTAACGGCAGCGGAGACAACAGCAGAGAGCAGCACCTTAAAAGCAAACACAATTCAGTGGTACTTCGGGTTAAGTACTTAATTCGTTCCAGAGGTCCGTTCTTAACCTGAAACTGTTCTTAACCTGAAGCACCACTTTAGCTAATGGGGCCTCCCGCTGCCGCCGCATGATTTCTGTTCTCATCCTGAAACCAAGTTCTTAACCCGAGGTACTATTTCTGGGTTAGCGGAGTCTGTAACCTGAAGCGTATGTAACCTGAAGCATATGTAACCCCATTTAACCATGAAACTTCCCTTGGACCATTTACCATCTCTCACCTTAACCAACCCCATAGGGTTGTTGTGAAGATAAAACACAACCCCAGTGAGGTATACGATTTGGGGGAGGACCTTGAATGCTGGCTTGAGTTCCTTGGAAACAAAAGTGGAGTTATAGATCTAATCTGATATGCTAGCAGCAAACTCAGCATAGGTCGTAGGGGAGGATGCCTGGTTTCGTTTTCCAGCAAAGACATATACTGTTGTACCTTGGAAATTGAATGGAATCTGTTCCGGAAGTCTGTTTGACTTCTAAAACATTCGGAAACCAAAGTGCAGCTTCTGATTGGCTGCAGGAAGCTCTGATTGCCAACTGGACGTTCGGCTTCCAAAAAATAGTTCGCAAACTGGAACAGTCACTTCCGGGTTTGCCACGTTCAGGAGCCAAAACATCCGAGAACTAAGCTACGATTGTAGAAAGTGCGACTGTAGAAGGTTCTTGGCAAATTGTCAAGCCAGTCCATTGTGCAGTTCATACAGCTAGAATAAAAATACAGTACTTTCAAAGCTGCTGTTCCATTATTGTGCCTCTCATTAAGGTTTTGCCTCAAGTGATACCCGATAGGCAGCAGAGCTCTTTGACAAACAAATGTTATTGTTTCTAAATGATTCTTAATGTTTCCTGGATGGGGGATTCACCTGCAGAGACCCTGGCCCCACAAATAAGTGTGCAAGAAACAGCAATTGCAGTTTTGCAAAGACACCATGGCAGAAAAATGAGAGGAAGCACCTTGGGGTGCATGGGCTGCATACACACCATATACCGTATTTTTCGCTCTATAAGACGCACCAGACCACAAGACGCACCTAATTTTGGAAGAGGAAAACAAGAAAAGAAATATTCTGAATCTCAGAAGCCAGAATAGCAAGAGGGATCGCTGCGCAGTGAAAGCAGCAATCCCTCTTGCTGTTCTGGCTTCTGGGATAGCTGCGCAGCCTGCATTCACTCCATAAGACGCACACACATTTCCCCTTCCTTTTTAGGAGGGAAAAAGTGAGTCTTATAGAGCAAAAAATACGGTATTTAAAAGCGCATTCTCTCACTTACGCCTCTTTGAATCCTGGGAACTGTATTTTGTTAAGGATGCTGCAAACTGTAGCTCTGTGAGGGGCAAAACAAGAGAGATAGCACACCCCTGGGTGCTTCACCAGAACTGTTGAATTTCAGCCTGTTGTGTAGTGGTTAGCTCATCCCCAGTAAAAAGGGCCAGCCCTAAATAGGACAGGGCATATTTTAAAAACTTTTACTTTTCAGCTGGGGTTCAGCTGGACTATGCCCACAATAAAAGGCGCATCGAGTAAAACTGCTTCCCCGGTGACCACTAGGTCATAATGCCCCATCCAAATTCTGCGACAATAAGAACCGAATGCCACACCCAGAATAAACGGTGCACATTTTGTAATTGCTTATCTGATTCTGATTTATTGCAGTGTTTTAGGTTCTTTTTGCTACAAAATGCTGTGTTGGGGGATTTATTAATTTACTTTGCTAAGTATTAGCATGGACATTCTGCATTTGCACAGATTCTCAGAATACACACAACCAGTCCTTTTTTTTCTGGGGGGGATGCAGAGGTACGCATACCCCTAAACATGTTGTGAATGTAAGTTTGGCCTCATTGAGGGGCAGTATTTCAATATGAGTAGGAAAATGAGAGTACCCCTAAACATTTTTTAAAGGAAAAAAAGCACTGGACACAACCCATCCACTGTTTTGCTGTGCTTTCAGCAGCTGCCATCCACCGATTTTCATAGCGCTGATGTCCATGAGCACTAGAAACTTAACAAAAATAAAAGAGACTATTCTCTGAAACAAGGGGGGGGGACATTTGGGGCAGACAATGGAATTATTAAAGCTAGTTGGGTTTGTTTTTTTAAAACCAACCAACCTTGGGTTATGATAGTGAGTCCAAATTAGTCACTGAAAGGCAAGATCTATTTTAGATAAAGCCTAAACATGCCAAGGACAGTGGTACCTCGGGTTAAGTACTTAATTCGTTCCGGAGGTCCGTTCTTAACCTGCAACTGTTCTTAACCTGAAGTACCACTTTAGCTAATGGGGCCTCCTGCTGCTGCCGCACTGCCAGAGCACGATTTCTGTTCTCATCCTGAAGCAAAGTTCTTAACCCGAGGTAATATTTCTGGGTTAGCAGAGTCTGTAACCTGAAACGTATGTAACCCGAAGCGTATGTAACCCGAGGTACCACTGTATATTGTTCAGTCACCGTTTCGATCCACACAGCAGAATTTAGAAGCAAATAATTTAGAAGTGAGAGTTGGATGCTGCGATGGAGCAGGATTCCGGGTCTCTGCCGGATCCTTGTTTTGCACCCAGTATTCACTGCGCCCACCTCAACGGAAACCAATCCGGGACTTTCCGTGTTTTGTTCTCCCGAGGAGGGACATGCCCCTCGAGCCACAGTGAGGATCATTTTTCTCCAGATGACCCTCCATTTCAGTAATATGATAGTCCTGTCATGGTTCCAAGCCCTGATTTTGGCAGAACAAAGCCACAGTGCATCTTTCACTCCTCCAGCCAGGGAATGCAGCTGCGGGTCAGAGCGTGACCAATCAGGAATGAACATTTGGAGCGCATCTAATGCAGTTTGTACAGGGAGCCTTTCATGCATTCATGGGAGTGAATCTCACAAAGCAGAGCTGACATTGCCTTGCTCTTCCAACTTTGATATCTCACACCCTGCTCTGGGATAATCCGGCAGGACCAGACCCAGCCCAGCTGAATAACAGCAGTGTCCTGGCTGGAGCGCTTTTAACGCTGAAAAGCAATCTCGCCGAAGATGACGAAGGCTGACTCTTCATTACACTTGGCTGTACGCGGAGGAGCCTAGTTTCTGACCCCCCCTTCCTTCCCCCCAGGAGAAACGAGGAGCCTGAGAAACAGTCTCGACCCCAGCTCGGCCCAGAGCTGAAAAGCGAGCCAAAGTCTGGAGTTATGTTTCCGCTACCTTCCCGCAGAGCACGAGATTGATGAGAACAGGAGTCCATAATCAACTTGATCCGACCCCTGTCCTGTACCATGAGGGCCCCTTAAAGAAACACTGTCACATTAGAATTAATGATTTTTTTGTTGCCGGGCCCGGCCTGCCAATCCTTAGCAATTTAAAACCATGCTGCCTCAACAAGGCCACTTTTTAATTAGCCGGCAGAAGGGGCGGGGCTCTACACACGCACACAATCCAAAATAATCAATTTCAAATTGCCAAAGCCGGATCAGCATGGGGGCAGCACGGGGGTGGGGGTGGGGGCGAGGAGGAAGGGGAACAATGCAAGCGAGCCCACACTCCCAAATCATCCTGTCTCCCCGATTCAGGCACCATTCTTGCTTCTAAGCTGACTCGGCTGCAGAGTCTCCCTTGTTCCGCGCATTAAAAAGCAACAACCACAAAACGCAAACACACACACACACACACCATCAAAACCCCCCAAAACCAAGCACTCGGGTAAATGGCCTTTGTTTGCTGCGGACAGATCGCTTTGTCACCTCAAAGAAAGCGATCTTTAAACTTTCAACAGATTGTAAATGGGCAAGGCAATTTTTAATGCGACACCCTCCCCACTTTTTTCACACACCCCCCCCCCCTCAGCCCACCCCCTCGCTCCCAGCCTGACATGTTCGGCCGATGTCCTCCTGCGGTTTATACACTGAGGTTTAGATTTCATGACCTCTTTGTGGAGAGTATATCTGGGGACGCGGTGAAATGAAAGGGTTTTCGAGATTTCCAGTGGGAATGCGAATATTATTCCTGGCCGGCTGCCCGTTACATTGTGGCATTCTTAGCGACATGATCTGATACGGCATAATGATTGAGACTTGTATGATGGAGCGTTTTGTTTTGCTTTTTAATGGGAAGGGGGCACCGAAGCAGGAGGGACCGCTGCTTTTCTGCAAGGTGAGGGACAGGAATCATTCGGACGGTGGATTCTGTATTTCTCTGTGTTTAAATGTGTGGCATGTGTGGGTTCTTCCAGACCTGCAGAGGCCTTTTTCTGGAAGGAGGTGTCTCCTTTGGAAACCTTCCTTAGATATATGAAGGTTAACATAGGAGACAGCAAGGTCCATAAAACTTTAATGTAACTTTTACGCGCTAACAGCTTCTGTGGTGGCAATAAAAACCATATCAGTCAAATTGTTGGTGCCTAAGAAAACACAGCTGCTTTCATGCCACACCAGAGCACTTGCAGGAGAAAATTTATTGTGGCTGAATAAAACACAATGCAGACCACAGTCATTCCTGGTGTAAATCTGTTGCGTTCGGCGGAGCTGGACCAGCCACATCTTTGGCTCGCTGTTTGTAGTGATGAAATGAAGAGAGGCTTGTTTGTTTTTCTAATTAAATGAAAGGCAAATGGTGTTAATAATGCTTGGGGCCAGATCCTAAGACATGGTGCACTAGATGATGCGCCAGAAAAGAGACTACAGGTAGGATATACTGTATGCAAAGAAGAGGTTTTGCACCTGCACAGCATGACAAACCAATATAAAGGTAAAGGGACCCCTGACCATTAGGTCCAGTCGTGGCCGACTCTGGGGTTGTGGCGCTCATCTCGCTTTATTGGCCGAGGGAGCCGGCGTACAGCTTCCGGGTCATGTGGCCAGCATGACTAAGCCACTTCTGGCGAACAAGCAACTAATTCCAATTGCAGGAAGACTCAAACCTCCTAAACAGCAGGAGATTTATAGCATTTGGGGGGTCCGTGCTTATGAACAAATCCCATTTTCTAAAAAAAAATTCTTTTTGTCATAATGATGCCATCATCACATTTCAGACCAATACAGATGTGCATTACACACACACACAAACACCCCCCCTAGTTTGTTATATAACTAATACATCCAAAGTCTCAGCCCAACTTTATAGTTAGACTGTTTTACTCTAATTGTCACACAATTAGTGTACCCATCATAGCTCAGTTGGTTAAGAATGAGACTAATAATCTCAAGGTTGTGGGTTCGAGCCCCATGATGGGCAAAAGTTCCATACATTGCAGGGGGTTGGACTAGATGACCCTCGTGGTCCCTTGACACGACAAGCGACACCCTCCTTCTCAAGGCCACACCCCTCATTGGCCTTGCTTCACACCTCAAGTTTTATTACCCAGCTGGAATGCATCCTTGAACTCTAATCATGCCTCTTGCCTGTCTGGATGGAGTGCAGAGGTATACAGGTAATTCATATTTGTTGCTCTGCCCACCACTGGCATGTGACCTCTAGGAGGTTGCCTCGAAGGGAATGTGGCCCCAAGGTTGGAAAAGTTCCCCATCCCTAATCTAGGATAAGCCTGGCCGAAAGACCAAGGAGGGAATTCTGCTATATAAAAGTAGGGCTATGATGAGCAACCAACAGCCCTACGGCCACACACAGACCTTAGCCTGATTTCAAAAGTCCTCTGCAAGTGATCTGTTCAGACCTTTCGCAAGATGTCTGACCCCCCAGCTGACAGCTGGGCAGGGAAGAGACTGGGGAGGAAGAAGAGAGAAAGGTGTTCAGTCCAAGCTCCTGTGTACTGGGCTCAGGGGTAACCCGTGAAACACAGTCCAGGACCAGTCCAGAATCCAAAGGTTCCACTGGGAGTCAGTCCAACAGGGTCAAGGCAGGACACGAGGCAAGAAACCAGGCAAGGACAGGTACAGGATCTTAGGGAGGATCTGGCATACAGCAATGTTGCTCCCACAACCTGGGGCGAGGTCCGACAGCCTTTTATCTTTGTCAGGGTAACAGCCAGTCCTGATCCCCCAGCAACTCACCTCCCTGTTTCGCCCGAAGGAGAGCACTCCTCCTGCGAGTACTCAGGTCTCTCCTTCTCTCAGACCTTAGTCTCTGCAGCTCGGGAGACGTCGGTGGGTTACTAGACCCAGGGGCCGCCTCAGCCTCCCCTGACCCAACCGGTAGTGGAGCAGCTGCAAGTGATGGCCCAGCTGAAGGCAACGAGGTAATCCCCACATCTGGAGCCAGGGCAGGCTCAGGCCCCCGACTCGGCCCAGCTGGTGTTTGTTGCAGGGGAACCTGTGCAGACTGGGACTCTTCAGGATCAGGCCCCAGCCTTGGTTCAGATGATGCCTGAGGCGAAGGATCTGGTGCAGACTGAGACTCCTCTGGTTCTGAATTCAAGCCCGAGTTCCAGGCCATCACACCCTGTTAGCTTTAACCACCACTGCCTTTGGTCCTTCCCACCAACAACTTGTGGGTCCTGACCCTCAACAGAAAGGTTCTCTGTCCACGAAATAAAGAGACTAGCCTTTGACTGGTCTGTAGAACCATGGGAAGAAGAGCACAGCTTGTGTAAACAACTTGCTCTGTTGCCTGCTGTTTTCATTATGAGATGCTTGGAGAGGGTGAGCTGTGTTTTGCTTGGGGAACTTTCCAGGTCAGGAATAAAGGAGGGTCCCTTATTTTCCCATCTCAGTTCCTAGCGACAGGAATTGCTGTTTTAATTGCAGAAGGCAGATGCAATTGGGCCATCTGTCTTGGGCTTGGGAAGCTCGGCCGACGGGCAGGAACGCGAGGTTTGCCTTGAGAGAAGCAGTAAGGATAAGCACGTGAAAACGGAAGAAGGATGGCTCCTTAAATGATTAGCCAAGCGCGGTGAGTCCAGCTGGACTTTATCAATCACTGTCAGGCTTTTGTCCTGCATGGCGGTCAGTTGACCATGAGGGTAAGGGGCAACTGCAATGAGGGTTATTGTTTCAGGGAGATTGTTGCCAGTTCAGCTAGTTGATTATTGCAGATGGTGCCTGCTGTCCAAACAGCACTGGTGCCTTTTCCCACTGGCAAGATCCAGGGAGCAAAGGACCTGGAAAAGGTGAGTATTCAGATCGAACCACAGGCAGATGTACAAGATGAGCCAGGAGCCAATCGACAGAGTCGAAGCCAAGGAGCAAGCTTGGGGACTCAGAACCAAGGAAACCATCGGACACCAAGGAATACCATGGAAGACTTAAAAGCTACAGGAAACAGGACAGGAACTTTATTGCCTCTCTCCAACAGGAACAGAGCAGCAACAGGAATTGCCTTACTCCACCCAGAGACAGGTCAGTTCAGCGCCACCTATTGACTATACTACATAATGACACTATCCACACCAGGAACCAGCAGAATCAAACGCAAGCCTAGAAGAAAGCAGGTGTTGTTGTTAGAATTCCTGATCTATGATTGCAGTCATGGGATGTTTGTCTATCACATGACGGTGTATGTTTTGACTCCACAGAGTGGGAAGTGACGGAGACAGGAGGTTTGTGTTACTGTGTTCCGTGAAGTGCGACTATTGTCTTTTGTTCTTTTTCTCTTTGCTGTCTGATGCTAGAGAGAGAGGGAGCCCTGTTGCAGTGCTCTGTATATGTTTATATGTAAATAAAGTAGATTAGCCAAAATGCTGAGTTGCTGAGGTCTGTTATGCAAGGTGCAAAGACTCTGTGGATCCCTAAGTGTGCAGGTGTTTGTTGGCATCAGTCGCTGTGATGTTCGGGCAGAAGAAAGCTTTTGAAGCTCCCGAACAATCGACCAGGAGGGAGAGAACATGTCAGTCGGGCTTGTATCTCTGCCAGGTTCCTACTTGAGGGTAGGCTGAACTCCTGACAGTTGGAACCAAAGATAAGTCCAAATGCAGGGCTGCAGGGCACAGGTGCAGAGCATGCAAGGCCACATCAACACCAGGAATGTCTTGCTGCTCAGGTGAAATAAGAAGGTGCCCTGTGACCAGCTTGGGTGGACAGAGCTAGTCCAGGGTCTGAGAGTACTAGGCAAATGCTTCAGCCCATCGTTCTGTAGTTTACCTGGTGATGCACCTGCACAAAAATCTGAATTGAAGATGGGGCAACTCCTAACCATGACAAATAGCATGTGTTTACAACTCCTTTTAGGGACACGGGTGGAGCTGTGGGTTAAACCACAGAGCCTAGGACTTGCCGATCAGAAGGTCGGCGGTTTGAATCCCCGCGACGGGGTGAGCTCCCATTGCTCGTTCCCTGCTCCTGCCAACCTAGCAATTCGAAAGCACGTCACAGTGCAAGTAGATAAATAGGTACCACTCTGGTGGGAAGGTAAGCAGTGTTTCCATGCGCTGCTCTGGTTTGCCAGAAGCGGCTTAGTCATGCTGGCCACATGACCCGGAAGCTGTACGCTGGCTCCCTCGGCCAATAAAACGAGATGAGCGCTGCAACCCCAGAGTCGGCCATGACTGGACCTAATGGTCAGGGGTCCCTTTACCTTTACTTTACAACTCCTTTTGGAAGGAGAGCAGCCAAACCACCTTCAAAGCTTACTAATAGCTGTGGAATGATAGAGGACCATTGGAGTTTTCTTTCCCTCCTTGCCCAGAAAACTCCTCTTTGGGACCATGGAAACAGGACAGGGATGTGGAATAGCTAGCTTCTCCAGCCCCTGCAAGTACAGGAGCGAACTGAGACTTCTATCCCAAGCAGCAGGCTGAGTAATTCAGTAATGACATGATTTTTTCCACTGAAGTTGCAGGGAGCAGAGTTCTGCTATTTGACAGAGTGTGGGAAGGTGCACCCCCGAATTTGGAGAATGTGGCACTTCGAGGAGAGATTGGCGTGGCTGCCTGCCTAGTGGTCCTGCCACCGATTTCTGGCACAGGCTGTGAAGCCCATGACAGGGGACTAGCAGTCCTTTCGGCAGCATTTGAACTAAACCCGCATTAGCTAGACAAATAAAGAAATAAACAAGTAGGGGAGGGAAGATTCTGTTTGCACAGCCGTGACCTAAAGTCGGCCATTTACGCAAGGTCAGGAAAAGAGGCCTATTTGGTCTCAATCCCCATCCACTTCCAGCCCACCCCCCCCATCCCCGGCCCCATCTGCAACAACAAGTAAAGGAGTGTGAACGCTTTGCCATAATAATATCCCTAACCTTGCCCTGAAATGCTTATTGTTAGATTATTATCAGCAGTTAGCACTTACCCGAAAGAAATCAAGGCAGCAGGCTTCCCAGGGGACCTCCCAGATGTGTGTGTGTGTGTGTGTGTGTGTGTGTGTGTGTGTGCTGGGGGAAGAGGAAACACTGGACAGGGTCACTGGAAGCATGCCTCGAGGTGGCAAAAACGAAGAGTTTACACAAGGAATTAAGCGGCAATTGGGAAGAGAGGGAAGTAGCAGCATCCACGAAGGCAGACTTACCGTGGCAGGCTACCGTTTCTGGAATGGTCCAGTTTTGCCAAGGAAGTCTCTCTGTGGAGAGCAGAGAGAAGAGAATCAGCTGTGTGGTACCCAGATGGCAGACACCTACACTTGTCACTGGAAGTTGACACACAAACACATACGCCCCTATGTGGTGTTTCCACGCAAGGATGCTTCCATGACTTGTGAGCGTAACTGGGGAGGAAAATTCTACCTCACCATCGCCTCCAACCACTTTGCCTGATTCAGGTGGAACAAAGAGCTAGGTGCCACCTACACTCCAAATATCCCATGGCAGCTCCCAGCAGCTTCCTATAGATGTTAACAGCATGGGCGACAAGATTCAACTCTGCAGGACAACAGAGAGCAGCTGAGGTGGTGCTGAACACTAACTTGTCATAAATGTATTTTCTGCAAGTGGCTCTGGAGGCAGGAGTGGAATAATAATAATAATAATAATAATAATAATAATAATAATAATAATAATAATAATAAATTATTTATACCATGCCCATCTGGCTGGGTTTCCCCAGCCACTCTGGGCAGCTCCCAACAGAATATTAAAAGCACAATAAAACATCAAACATTAAAAACTTCCCTAAACAGGGTTGCCTTCAGATGTCTTCTAAAAGTCAGATAGTTGTTTATTTCCTTGACATCTGACGGGAGGGCGTTCCACAGGGTGGGCGCCACTATCAAGAAGGCCCTCTGCCTGGTTCCCTGTAACCTCACTTCTCGCAATGAGGGAACTGCTAGAAGGCCCTGTGAGCTGGAAGTCAGTGTCCGGGCAGAACGATGGGGGTGGAGACGCTCCTTCAGGTATACTGGACCGAGGCCATTTAGGGCTTTAAAGGTCAGCACCAACACTTTGAATTGTGCTTGGAAACATACTGGGAGCCAATGTAGGTCTTTCAGGACCAGTGTTATATGGTCTCGGCAGCCACGCACAGCCACCAGTCTAGCTGCCGCACAATGTCCCCAAGTTTCTAACTTCCTGAGGTTGACAGTTTCAGGAATTGTCGAGAGATCAAGGCTTGTACTGCCCCATCTCTCTCCTGATCAAAGCAGTTTCAGTGCCATGATCAAGCCAGACTAGAACAGATCCAAGTACGCAGTTTTCTCCAAGCATGCCTGAAACTGGACTGCTACCATCTTCCCTAGCATCTTGCCCCCAGAAGACCACCGGGCAATGGTTATTTTAACATCTTGGGGTCCACGGAGGTCTTCTTAAGGAGCAGGCACACCACTTCCTCCTTCAATGCCAATGGCATTTCCTCTTCTTCCTTCTGTGAAACACTAATCACTCTCTGGACTCGCCCGGTCATCCTCTTACAGGTAGCTCTAAGAAACCAAGATGGGCAAGGGCCAAGGAGGCAAGCGGTCGGCTGCACTTCTTTAAGCTGCCTGTCCACCTCCTCAGGCCATAATAAAAAAAACTGATCCAATGTGGATGGAACAGACATTGGACTTGCTCGAACACTGGTATCCAACTCTCACTGAACCTAAGCACAGTCCTGTGATTAAAGTCAAAGAATCAGAGGAAGAATAGTTAATTACTCAATATAACAGACATTAAATCTGCATAAATTTCAGACCCTCCAAGTTCCCCGCTTTTCCTTAGGACGTCCCTATTTTCATTGGAGAAATGTTGGAGGGTATAGAGTTATTTCAAAAAGTAAAAATCCGGACACAAAAGTTGTTGAACTTTTTGGGGAGCGAAGTTGTCTTTTTTTGGGGGGGGGGGTGCAAAGCTATTGAGGTTTTTTTTTTGCAAAACTTCAAAGAATGAAAAATGAAGTTTTGGAGCAATTTTTATGGAAATTCGCCAAAAAATCAACACTTCTGACATGGATTGCCATATGCTCCCAGTTTTCCCTGACATTTTACCGCTTCTCCAAAATTCTGCCTGGACACTATTTTCAATGGATGAATCCCGGATATGTCCGGGATCCCAGACGTATAGTAGCCCTATGTCTGTAGAAACAGAAACCCCATAGTTGTGTGTGATTGGAATGCACGCTTCTCTGAAAAAGAAAGATTAGTCTCTATTGCTCCACCTACTTTTGCCTCTGGCCCCACCCACTGTTGCCTGTGGCCGTTCCCATCAGTGGTGTGCAGTCCCTGCAAGGTTGCCCAGGAGGGCATGCAGCTGAAAAGCATTCTCCACTTCTCAAAAACCACTTGACCCTCTACAGCTTTAAAGAACACACCCACACCACACATTTAAAGCATACTAGTATCGCTTTAACAGTCATGCTCCTCTCCCCACCAAGAATCCTGGGAACTGTAGTTTTACCCTCCCCCATGGGGCTACAGTTCCCAACACCCTTAAAAGCTGTGGCTGCCAGGATTCTTCAAGGAAAGTCATGTGCTTTGAATGTTTGGTGTGGATGTGGCCAGGGCCATTTAAAAAGTAAGAACCTGATCAACCAGACACACACTTTTAGCCAACCAAAACGTTTCTAGCAACTTTAATTGCATAGCTGTTTCCCTTTTTTTCCAAATAGGATTCCTCGCAAGAAAAGGGAAAAGTTGACAGCTATGAAATTGCACCAATTCACCAGCAATTCATTGCAGCCCTTTTTACAGATACTCAGAAGTGAAAGAAAACTTTGGTTTCTTGTGTGAGTGGGGTGTGGGTGTGTTTGCATCAGCTTAGCCAGATTGATTCGAATGCTGTTGGCGGGTTACAATCAAAAACAAGCAACCACACCTTAGGCCAACCTCCAACCTCTCTCACCGCCAAAGGGATACAAGCGAATAGTAAAGAGAACCCACAGAGGTGATGCTGACACAAAGCCCCACACATACACTAAGTAGAATAGAAGCATTGCCACCTGACCCCACCCCACTCACCATTCTCCCCTCTACCTCTTTCCCCCTTTTCTTCCTAATGTAATACTAATGTCTCAACAAATGAAACTGATCTGTAGAAAATGTAACTTGAAAAAGAGACATTGCACATACCGGTACTTTCGTAAACCTACACACACACACACAGTGGATGCTCGGGTTGCGAACGTGATCTGTGTGGGAGGCACGTTTGCAACCCGCAGTGCTGCATCTGCGCACACACAGGTTGCGATTCGGCACTTCTACACATGCGCAAAGTGTGTTTTAGCGCTTCTGCGCATGCGCGACGCCAAAACCTGGAAGTAACCCGTTCCCGTACTTCTGGGTTTCGGCGCATCCGCAACCTGAAAAAATGCTAGCTGAAGTGTCTGTAATCCGAGGTATGACTGTACATATCTCTCTCTCTATATCTATCTATCTATCTATCTATCTATCTATCTATCTATGTATCATCTATCTAATCTATCTATCTATCTATCTATCTATCTATCTATCTATCTATCTATATCTGTCTGTCTGTCTGTCTGTCTGTCTGTCTGTCTGTCTGTCTATCTATCTATCTATCTATCTATGATATATATATATAAAGAAAGAAAGAAAGAAACCCTTCCATGCTTCCTTTGGCCCCAGTGAAGCCTTAGCAAGAGGCCCATTTCAGCGTTCAGCGTTTAGCCTGGTTGGTTTCCTTGCATCCAATGGAGTTGTTCTTCTGGTTTTTAACCAACACTGTCAACAGGGCAACAGCCCTGCGTCCGTAATTGAGCTCATTTGAAAAGCAGTCATCATATTAAAATTGCAGCTGTCATTTTCCCCATGAGCTCTGCTTCCTGAGCTCTTGCGAGCAGAGCAGTCCCCAAAAACTCCCTAAGGCATACCTCAGCTTTGAAGCACGCAAGGCAGGAAATTAAGAACTGTCTTCAAACAAAATCTCTCGACTCCTCCAGGAATTGAAAAAGAGACAATTTCCTTACTGTCTCCTCTCCTTAAACACAGAACAGGATTAAGGTAATCTGGGGCCTTAGGACCAGCAAAATATGACAACCCCCCACCCCCAATAACACCCCCTCTCCAACCTCTGCCCTACTTTAGAGCATTTGGGGATATTTTTCAGAACTGAAGGAGGGAACGAGGCCGGCGGGAGAGATCAGAGAATAATCACTGATAGGGTGTTCTTGCATATATGATACAGAGCAGCTATACGTCTGGCATCAAAGTTTTTGCAGGAAAGGTTAAAAACATAGCCTAAGCACAGCTTCAGATAGTCAGAGGCATCAATGCTTCTGAAGACCAGTTGCTTGAAACCACAGGAAGGGGAGAACGCTCTTGTGCTCAGATTCTGCTTGTGGGTTTCCCATGGGCGTTTGGCTGGCCACTGCGAGAACAGGGTGTTAGGAGGAAGGTCTAGGTATGGAGAGGTAGAGCCAGCAGGAGAGCCCAGGAAAAAAAGAAGAGGCAGAGGACTGAGAAGCAAGAAAACCAATAAAAGATAGTTGGAAGAGAGTGCTCCACTGGAGGTAAAGAAAATGGGAAGAGGAGCTGGAAAAGGTGACCAAAACTGATAAAGAAAATGGGATGTGTTGAGATGCGCAGGACTCCAGAAGCTAGGGAGGTAGAGAATCATAGGGTTGGAAAGGATCACGAGGACCATAATAATAATAATAATAATAATAATAATAATAATAATAATAATTTATTTATACCCTGCCCATCTGGCTGGGTTTCCCCAGCCACTCTGGGCGGCTTCCAACAAAGTACTAAAATACAGTGGTCTGTTAAACATTAAAAGCTTCCCTAAACAGGGCTGCCTTCAGATGTCTTCTAAAAGTCTGGTAGTTGTTTTTCTCTTTGACATCTGGTGGGAGGGCGTTCCGCAGGGTGGGTGCCACTACCGAGAAGGCCCTCTGCCTGGTTTCCTGTAACTTGGCTTCTCGCAGTGAGGGAACTGTCAGAAGGCCCTCAGTGTCCGGGTGGAACGATGGGGGTGAAGACGCTCCTTCAGGTATACAGGACCGAGGCCATTTAGGGCTTTAGAGGCCAGCACCAACACTTTGAATTGTGCTTGGAAACGTATTAGACCAGGGGTCAGCAAACATTTTCAGCGGGGGGCCGGTTCACTGTCCCTCAGACCTTGTGAGGGGCCGGATTATAATGGGGGGGGGGGAATGAACCAATTCCTGAGTTATTTAGATCTGCCTTTCATCAATTCTAGTGCCATCTACTGTTGGTCTCCCAGTCTTCCATCCTACCAGTCCCAAGGGTCACTAGCCATTACAGTGGTACCTCGGATTACATATGCTTCAGGTTACATACGCTTCAGGTTGCAGACTCCGCTAACCCAGAAATAGTACCTCGGGTTAAGAACTTTGCTTCAGGATGACAACAGAAATCGTGCTCCGGCGGCGCAGCAGCAGCGGAGGCCCCTTACCTAAAGTGGTGCTTCAGGTTAAGAACAGTTTCAGGTTAAGAACACACCTCTGGAATGAATTAAGTACTTAACCCGAGGTACCACTGTACTGATTAACAGATAACATGAAGCAGTACATTCATGAAAAGAAGCTGTGAGACTCCTAGCCAAACTTCAAACCAAGATCAGCCAGAGGTTTGTACCTGCACTGCAATGATCCATCAAATGCGCATGTAATTGGTATTTATTTACAACATATTGTAATGTGTGCAAAAGTGACATCTCTTTTGTGGCTTTCAGGTCTCTCTTCCCTGCTGAGCATCC
Source organism: Podarcis erhardii (assembly GCF_964252035.2). NCBI lineage: Eukaryota > Metazoa > Chordata > Lepidosauria > Squamata > Lacertidae > Podarcis > Podarcis erhardii. The sequence goes on from NC_138514.1 coordinate 11,464,563, forward strand.
TGACAACCTGTCTTTAAAATTCATTCTCCCTTTAGCTCAACTTCCTCTGTCAAATGATGTTCTGTGTACAAAGCGCGGTAAGCATCACTCCCAAACAGTTAAAAACGGCTTCCCAATTTCAGGGCCCCAAATGTCAAAGTCAATTTTCTGTTTGGCCCTTGTAGCAGCCTCAGAATAGCACCGCCTCCTGCAACCTGGTGCCACATAGATGTTTTGGACCACAGCTCTCATCAGCTCCAACCAGCTCAGCTGCTGTCCGAAACATCTGGAGGGCTCCAGCTTGGGGAAGCCTGACATGGCATTACGCTTCCCAGTCCCAAATAAGAGTGTTCTGCTCTTTCCCTTCCATTGCCTTTAGCACAGCGAAGGAGACAAGTCAAACAAACAAAAGTTATAGAAACTCAGCCTTCTTGTTTATGAAGTAAAAACAATGAAAGTGTCACTGGATTGTAGCGAAAGAGAAATATTTATTCAACAGGCACATTACGCAGCCAAAAAGGCCACACACACCAAAAAACGGTTTCTTAAGAAGCTGCTCCTTGCTTCCAGCATCTTTGCGCACAGCCGTGTTTGCATCCTGGTAGCCATGGTAACAAAGCCTCACCTCCAGGCCTCCCTTATTCTCTAGCTCCTCACCCCTGGGCTATCTTCCCTTTGTCTCTGGCATAGCCTCTGACCAAGGCAGGTTTCTGCTGACTGTCACAGCACCGGACTGATAGCCTTTTTGCACCGAAGCACGCTTGCTTCCCATACTTTACCTGTCAGCCACTGCCCAGTTGGAGCAGCAGCAGGTTGACAAGGGGATTGGGAGACTGGGCATTCCGGTGTAATTCAGTTACGGAATCAGAGACAGAATTCCTGTTCTGCTTAGCATTAGCCATTAGCCACAGCCGCCAGTCTGTTCGTTTCCAAAGCTGGCCTGACATATTCTGCTCTTTAGGACAAAACGGTATATGGTGCCTTATCCCACAAATTGAAATTCAAAGCACCCAAGCCCTTTCAAATTATTTTGATACTTGACTCTCTCTCTCTCTCTCTCTCTCTCTCTCTCTCTCTCTCTCTCTCTCTCCCTCCCTCCCTCTCTCTCTCTCTCCCCCCCCTCTCTCTCTCTCTCACACACACTCACACAAACATGTACTTATGTATACAGTATATAAATTCCTGGATTAATTTCAGCTTATGGGCTGCAAGTTGGTCACTTACACCCTAGCTTATTGCTTTTCCACTTTCTCTCAGAACTTGTGGGGGCCTGGACTATATTTTGAAAATAATAAAAATAAATGAACAAATTTCTATGCCCCACAAATAACCCAGAGATGCATTTTAAAATAAAAGCACACATTCTACTCATGTAAAAACACGCTGATCCCCAGACCGTTCGCAGGCTGGATTGAGAAGGCGATTGGGCCAGATCCGGCCCCCGGGCCTTAGTTTACCTACCCATGTCTTAGGGGGTCCATGGATCCTAACTGACAGACGACACCTCCATCTCTGAAGGCATCTTTCACTTGAAGGACTGTCCGGCTGGTCCAAGTTTGTTGGCAAGTTGTTAAGGGTGCTGGGAATTGTAGCTCTCTGAGGGAGTCTTAACAACTCTCAGCACCCTCAACAAACTCAAGACATGACTGTTTAAGTGGTATAACAATGCTTTTAATGGTGTGGATGTACCTAATTGTGCCCAAGTTGCCCATTTACAGTTAGTATCTGGAGAACATACTGAGCAGGTACACGGGCCAGCTGGTCCCCATGTTCCTTGCTCTGGGGAAAGGTATTTCAGTCATAGTCATTATTTCAAAATTCGCACATCTATACACATAAATTCACAGATGTGAATTTTATGCAGCTCTGCGCCCTCTTTCCCTCTCCCTCTCTTCTTAAAAAAGAAAGTAAGTAAAGGACCCCTGGCAGTTAAGTCCAGTTGCGAATGACTCTGGGGTTGTGGTGCTCATCTCGCTTTACTGGCTGAGGGAGCTGACGTTTGTCTGCAGACAGTTTTTCCGGGTCAAACCAGAGCAGCGCACGGAAACACCATTTACTTTCCCGCCGGAGCGGTACCTATTTATCTACTTGCACTTTGACATGCTTTCGAACTGCTAGGTTGGCAGGAGCTGGGACTGAGCAATGGGAGCTCACCCCGTCTCAGGGACTTGAACTGCCGACCTTCTGATCGGCAAGCCCTAGGCTCAGTGGTTTAGACCACAGTACCACCACTCTTTTCTTGGCGATGTGCAAATGCCCACCCCGAGTCAGCTAGGCAGGGGATGCAACCCCCAGTGGTCCCATGTGGGCTTCCTTCAGCTCTGTGGAACCCAAAGAGGGCTCAGGCAGTTTGAGCTACCCTACACCTCTGTGGGCACTGGAAGGGCTGAATCAGTTTGCCTAGCTCCTCAAACCAGGGCCATCTGGCTGTTCCCTAGACAAACAGCTTATGCTTATGATTCATATTGGTTTTGGTCACGATGCATCTGAATCGCCCACAAGCCTGGGAAATGACAGCACGCCTCTCCTTAGTGCAAGACAAGTGTGACAGAACCTGCTCAAGGTCCATAGTACCCACAGTGACATACATACGCCCTGGCCAACCTTTCTTCCCACAGGAAACCTCTCTTTTTTCTCATAAAGGACTGGCCTCGCTTCCAAAGGCCATGAAAACCCCATTGGCTACACAGCTGGAGACCTCTCAGTAAGTGGCCGCCACTCGTCTCTTAATAACCAAGGGAGAAATTATTTCAGATATTGAAAGTGGATCTTTTCAGGGGTGGCTTAAGGGCAGACAATAGCTCCGGCCCGTATCATCTCTAACTCAGGCTGACAAACACATGGGAGGCTCCTTGTCTGCGGCTTTGATGTATGCAAATCCCACTGTCGGCTGGGCTGGGTCCACGCCTACAGAGTCTCCTGCTGCAAGACTTTTGCATGCAAACAGGGCCAAGGGAGCAGTTTTTGCAGGACAACAGCTCCCCACTCTCTGCTTCATGGGGGTGCAGGTCCAGGTGCTTCTTCGGGACACAACACGGGGGGTTGGGAAGTGGGGGGCCTTGAGCTTTGCACTGAGGTTCCCACAGAAGACTGAGACTTTCCCATAGCATCCTTCAGGCTGACACACACAACAGCAAAGGGAGACAGAGGCTTGCATAGGGCCTGAACCCATAGGTGCAGTATCAATTTTCTCACTGTGAAAGTTGGTTGCTGCGAATCACTCAGCCTGGTGAGAAGACCCTCATTCCTGCTGAACTGTACTTAGACCTGAATGCTGCAGGCTCTTGGAGCACAGAGAAACTAGAGCTCCTCACCTGCAATGGATTTGGTTTTATTGTTATTAAGGGCCAATGCACTAGCAGACAGGTGAGTTTTAAAGTTGTGCAATGGAGGAACCCATCGCATCAACTGCACTGGTGGAAAGTCATTGTACAACAGATTGCACAATCTGTTGCACAACAAAATTACCGGCAAGCAGCCTTCTATTGCGCCACAACCTTTCTCTCGCACAAATCATTTTGCCGGTGGGACAAGTATGCCGCTAAGTGACGTCAGCTTAGTGCTGTATTGGATGCAACCCATAATTTGTCAGCTTGTGGCTGTAAATTCAATATGCAAATGTTATGCAAAATTGACTTGCTCTTGCTTTTGGTGATACCTAGCTGGCTACTGTAATCCGGAGAGATGCTGTGTTTACAGATGCTCACACTTATGGATATAGAGGGAAACTGGTCAAGAGTAAGGCCACATGACCATGACATGCCAAAAGGTGCAGCCTGGGAAGATCAAATATTCATAAAATAGGCATATGACTTAAATCATAAGGAGGGACAGAGGAGACCCAGCCCCTTTCCCTTCTGTGCTGGCCTCCTCAGCTACTGTTTTGAAAAAGGCTACCATGTTTGTGATTGGACTAAAATTGAAGAGGATCTTGCAGATAACATTATGCATTTCCCCCCAGAATTGGAGCACTGGATTAGCACAGTGAGCATTCTCAATAACAGTGGCCAGGGAGAATCAACCTTTCAGGCACTGCGAGGTTCATTTATCATGGGTGTGGCATTGAAATGGCCAAATATAGATAAATTCATCGCCTGCAAAGGCCCTGACTGGAAATATGAGATGCTGAACAAGCAGCTCCTTCCGCCGTGCTGAGGCTCGATGGCAGCTTCCTCTTTGTCCGGACCCCTGTTTGCCCACATTCCCCACAACACAACCTCAGTTGCCACTTGAAAGGGGGGAAACCAAAGAGCGAGCCAGTACTGCAAGCTAAAGCAAACAGCTTGGCTCTGCCACTCATCAGATCTCTCCGGCTAGCATCTAACCACCCACCAGACCACAAACAACTCAGGAGGGACTCAAATTAGAAGGAGGGCTCTGGAGCAACAAGGGCAGGTGGCCTTCTGCTTTCAGCACCAGCTCCCGAGACTCGGCCTTGAGTATCCAACCCCCTCCTCCACTCACCCCAAGGGGTTCCCCATCCATCAAACTTCTTAAACAAGCCAGGCCATTACTTTAATTCCAGCTGTGGATCTAGTTACACTCCCAGGCTGCTCCATTAGCTGCCAAAACAGAAACTGTCCCCTTGATAAGTGAGGCGGTTGGGGTGGGGTGGGGAAATCCAAACCCAACAGGTTGCTGTGGAAACACATTCCAGCCCGTGGGGCTGTGTCTTTGGAGGTCAGGACTCTGACCTTGTGGATTGCCTCCGGGCCGCACATTGTGCTCCGTGCTCAGGAATGATGGCAGATGCTGCTCCATGTAATGTTGTGTTGTCAATCTGGGGAGATCCCACTCGAGGCACTCTGCTTTGACACCTGTGCAAAGGAATAGTGGCCTCCAGCCTCCTCCCTTGTTTGAGATGGGCTCATTCTTGGCATTTTAGAGGCAGATTCTTGAGTGAGGGGCAGTGGGAGCTGTGAGTGTCCAGGTGATCGGATGGAGAATTCTAGGCATGTGATAACTAGCCACAGAGGCGCATCACTTGTATGTGTGTTCATGGCTCAGAGAGGCTTCTGGTTCCAATGCTTGCCTCCACCTCCAAACTGTGTTTTACCCCATCCAAAAAAACTTTAATAAAATAAACTGTTACAAGAAAATAAGCATAACACAAATGATAGCCCAAACACAAGATGCATTCCACTTCCCTGGCCCCAAGCAATCAACTTCCATACTTTCTCAGTTACTTGGTTAAATTAATTTAGGCCCTGAGTGGTGTCACACATGTTCCTTTCTTTCCGTTTCTTGCTCAGCGCAACACTGAATCATTGACTTTGTAGTCTTAAATGTTCCATGCTTCTGAGTAAGAATGGAAAAGTTGTAAACTGGGGGCACATTCAATAACTTAAATGGGTCTTTTTGGTGCAACATGATGGCGGTCAGAGGATCAGACTGCAAACGGCATGACAGGTCAGCATATTATGAAAATATCCTTGACAAGTACATAGAAATGTTAACCGTCGGCCGATAGCACCCAAGTAAAAAATGTGTAATGCTGTGGATCTGAAGGCAGGAGACTAAAGGTGCAAAATCAAATCCTCTGTCAGATTTCAAGAAAAGCTTTATGAAATTTCTACAAGGCTGTCGTCGTTTTCTCAGCAATATTCCAAACGGACAGAGCCAAGGGCTGTGTGACCTGACTCCTAATATTGTCAGGTTTTGAGGTTTTTATGCTTGGCAGACAGAGACCTCCTTAAACTGTCTGCACGCTAGGCTTCCTCTAGTCTCAATCCCATCTCTATCTCACAAGCAAGTTTCTTCATAGCCCAGCAGGGCTGCCTCTAGCTTTCAGCTATATGTTTACATTTCTCCTCTACAACCACCAGCCTGCATTGCCTTTTATAGGCTGCTCTTACTACACACATAACACTGTTATTATAAACATAGCCCTGGTCGTCTGGGCACCCTGGCCACTGGCACATGCCATGGCTGCTCCAAAACAAACCGCAGTGTTACCCTTACGCAGAGCACCTTGCAAGGGGCATGTGACCTGGCCCTGGCATTTCACAGCTTTTCATCAACAAAACTCTCTTCAGTTCAGCAGACCGAAGGCAAAGGGAATTGCAAGGATTTACAGGCATATTACGGTTACATATGCATATCTGGTGTAGGAAAACTGAAGATCAAATTACCAGTGATGTCTGCAGAAAGCCAGGAATGGGGAGCCTGTGGCCCTCAATATCTCTCTGGCCCTCAGAACTCTCCCTAGGTCACCCCCCCCCCACTCTGAACCACTCCTTGTGTGGTTTTGCCTGGCTGGAATATGCCTGGCTGGGAATGTGATAATACCTGCTGCCTGACTGAATAGAGAGATATGGGCACTTGCATGCAAACCTCTAGCACCTGCGTGGCCAGAATGCAGCAAAGATGAAAGTCACACCCTTTGACCACACCCACCACTGGCATATGGCCCCCAGAAAGTTGCTCATGGAAGAATGTGGCCCTCAGGCTAAAAAAGGGTTCTCCATCCCTTGGTTTAAGCCTAGGTCTGCCCCCATCATGTTCAAAATGTGGGATGGGGCTCAGTGTCATGGAAAGTGGGTGTGCATTTGAGAAGATCCCATGCCGTTCCCATGGCTTGCCTTCCCACAGTCCATCACCAGAACTCCTCCTTGCTCAGTCGGCCTCTGATTCTGAGAAGAGTGGGAAGATAACTGTCATGAGGGGAAGATAAGCTTGGGGAATTGAGGGTGCCCATCTTCCATGCATCCATTTGGCGCTCAGAATAAGTATTTTGTTTTTAGCACTGCAGGTTGTTTAAAGTGGGGGTTATTATTATTATTATTGTTATTATTATTATTATTATTATTAGCTTTTCTTGGTTTACCAAAGCACGTGCCTTGTCTCTTTTTTTCTGGATTAAAGACTTTTCTACAAATCAGTTGCATTATATATGAGACATTAGTTTTGTATTCAGTATGGAGTCGGGGAAGAAGAGAGGGAGGAGAGGAGGTGTGTATAGCGTTTTGTATAGTGCACATGTGGGTTTTGTTTTTTTGGGGGGGTTGGTCGGTGTCAACTGGATAGGTTCTCTTTCTATTCACTTCTTACCTTTCCTTGGTAGTGAGAGGGGTTGGGGGGCCCAGGGTGTGGTTGGTTGTCTGTAGTTGTCTGAAGTGAGGTTTGTTTGCATTTGTGAGGGTGGTGGGTGGGACTGTTGGGTCAGGTAAGCCATATTGATTGGTATGCAGTCTGTGGGTTTTCTCGTTGAGCTGTGCATGTGATAAAGGGGAGCCATACTGGGATGAAGGTGTCCTCTTTTATCTGTCCCCGTGGGGTGGGGAACCCAACCCAACCATTGCTTTCCCTTAGTCTGAACTTTCCGGGGCCCTCATGTAAGTGGTGGATGGGGCCAAAGGCAAAGTATACAGATCAACCAGTGCAGGTTTACCTCTGTTCTGGAGATAAGTTCCAGCCATACAAAAGTGAGGCCCTGCTATGCTGCATATACATCCATACAGGCGAGAAAGATTATAGCACTTCAAGGATTGATTGGGTGATCGATTTGTCCAGGGAGTAGAAGTATTCCAGATGAAATAGCATGTGTGTGTGGGGTGGATGGCCATTGTATTAGTATTGTGGTTGCCTACTGGCCAGTGCCAGTGCCATCATATTTCCTTCTACTTACTTCTGGTTGTATGTGGGTGAAGCTCCCATCGATATGGCACATCTTTGCATGCAAAACTTCAGTTGTATGAGGAGTTACTCTTTGCATCTCGACCCTGTTACTGGGCCTCTGTTTGTTTTTAATATTCAAGTTATTTCATATTGCAAGGAAACCTAGGCTTTTATTTTTCTAAGGGAATGTCAGGAGGTATTTTCCTTGGCTCACGACAGCGCGCTCTGCCGTTGCCATATAGTTCACATGCCAGAATGAATGTTCTTGGCATTTTTTGCTCTTAGGGGATGGCAGGAGGTATTGTTTTGGCCAAAGGTATGGAAACAGTCACTACACATCCATATGAAAGAATGCTTTGCTTCAAAAGGGGAGCCGAGCTGTCTGTAACACAAATCTACAGGCTAGAGAGAACCACAATGGTGACCTAGTTTGCCCTCCTATCAGAGATGTTTCATTTACCACTCCAACCTTCAATTCTAACCATTTCTGATGGAATTTCAACACGTCTTGGGACTTTCAGCAAATTCACAGAATACCAAGGCTGGTGAAAAATGCAGCCTACTAACTGAACAGGGTTGCTTCTCCCCACCAGCAAGACTGCTGCAGCTTTTACCTCTGCATGAAAGGCAGAAACCAGGCAAAGCCTTTCCTTGCATGCAGATTCAGCATTGGGACAGGGTTTCTGTCTGCCATACAGTTGTTAAATGTGTGATATTTCTGCCAGGGGCTTGGGAGAATGAGCTATATGCACTGAGGGTAGATTGAAAGCATGTGGAATATGAACACATGGTCAAGTTGACTATAATGCTGCCATTGAGTGGGCTGGATGGCTGTGCCCCATAGAATATATCCAGGAACATAGGATGGTGCCTTAAACAGAGTCAGACCATTGGTTCTTCTAGCTCAGTATGGTCTGCACCAGGGATTAAGAACCTGTGGCCCTCCAGATGTCATTGGATCACCATATCTGACCATGGACCATGCTGATGGAGGAGGCTGTAGTCCACCAACATCTGGAGGGTAGAGGGTTCCCCATCTCTGATCTACAATGACCAGCAGCAGCTCTCCAGGGTTACAGACAGGGGTCTTCCCCAGCCCCTGTCTACCTGGAGATGTCAGGGGGTGAATCTGGGACCTCTTATATGCAAAGCATGTGCCATTGTACCATTGAGCTATATTCCTTCCCCACATTTCTACAATGTGCCAAACTTCAATAGATGCAGTCTCACAACTTCTCTGTTGAGCACACCAACTCTTGTTGATCCCAGGGTACTTGATGGGGTTGGAAAAGTAGCGAATGTGTTCTAGAAATCAGGTTCTAAATCAGGAAGATTTAACCCCACATCTTGAGTTCAATCATGTAAATAAACAATCTTTTTATTTTTTGTAAACGTGCCTCCTTATTATAATCATATTGTTCATTTGGTGTAAAGTATGAAGGTAAAGCATGGGCTCAACTTTCTTCTGAGCCCCATGCCTTACCTTTTTGCAAAACATAAACTATTTGGGGGAAGCAGCAGTAGGGTGGCAGGAGGCAAGGAACGGGTCAGTCGTGAGTTGTGGGATACGTGAACAGGTAAAGACAAGCACCAAAACTATCATTTGAACACTGGAGCCTCTGGCAGATACAGCACATGGTTTAAAATATTATTTCAATTTCCTTGAGGACTAGAATTATATTGCATGGTTTGGTTTTTTAAATCATGGATGGTGGCAGTGTCAGGAATACATACAGCAACATGTATTTATGCAGGAAATTCTATGCATGCAACACTGCAGAGTTTATGCACATGTATATGTGCAATTACAATGGAAATGTGTACATTAAACAATGTGAGAAAGAGTTCTCAGGTCTTTTGTGCAAGTTCACCCTATCCGATATCCTGTCTCATACTGTGCTGACTTCTACTGCTTTAGAGGAAAGCTGAGCAGAGGGAAGGCACAAAATATTAGGGGTGAACAGTCCTATCTTAACATATATATGTTGGAGCAGATACATGATGCTGTGGGCTCCCTTTGCCATAACATACCTGGGATGCGTAATTTTTGAGGTTTGCCATGTGCATCCTTGGGAAGGGACCAAGGTGGTAGAGTAAATGCTTTATATGCAGAAGATCCTATGTTCCAACCCTGTCATATTCAGGTAGAGCTGAGCAAGTTCTTTGTCTGAAATGCTGATGAACTGCTTCCAGCCAGTGGAGACTAAGGGTAGCTAAAGTGTTGCCCTCCATACATTGTTGAATTTATGGCAGGAATGAAAAAAATGTGCAATATGTGGAAGTTTAAGCTTTTCTCCATGCCTACAATTCTCAGCTACCCCAAGCAGCATGGCCAATGCTCAGAGATAATGGGACTTCCAACAATCTCTGCAGAACACCATGTTGGCCATCCCTGATGTAGATGTAACTGAGCTAAATGGACTAGCTTCCTACTCTGATCTAAACAGAGAGCATTTGGACAAAAATAAGAAGAAACAAAACCCAAACTCCTAACCATCCAGCCCCACTTGCTACACCTTATGAAATATAGGAAACAGATGTGTCAGTCAACCAGAGGTATGCCTACATCAGCTGGTTTGATGTTCAGGCATTATTATGGATCCCAAAGCAGCAAAGTTTTGTGCTCAGGTACTGCACACACCTGGGCACAGGTAAGAACCACTGACACGCCATTACAATGTATCCTTTTCCTATTCACCTCTACTTGGAATGCTCACACAGCTGTAACTGCATTCATCACAACACAACCCATCATCCTTCATATATCAAAGGCAATACTGCACCAGAGATCCCACAGCTCAGGGAAGCAAACATTCCCAAGGAGTGTCTTGGCAACACCTGTGGAAAGACAGATCATACTTTCTTCCCCTCAGCTCACCCACACCTCTAAGCACACTCTGATTTGTCCAGCAAAGAGACATCAAAGAAAAAGAAGAGGAGACATTTGTCTTTTATTAGGATAATTAATTCAGGCAAATTACCTGGACTGGTTTTAATTACTGAAGTATCTCAAACGAGCTTGCACCTGTCTGACTTCAGGCAGCAGATCTGTCCCCACGGACAACCAGAAGCGACTTCTCTGAATCCTAAACGGCAGACAGAAGCTTGGGGCTCTGTCCAGCATATGACACATTACGTTTAGTATGAACAGAGCCCCTTGGTGACTGGAGGAATCCCTCATAGAGCTGCAAGACTTTCTCACAGAAGGAGCATGTGGAGGCTTAGACTGTAAAACAGGCCACCACCAATTCTGGGTCCCCAGAGTCCTTCTGCGAGGGTCTCATGTTCCCTCGGGGACTACAACTTTCTGTCATTGTACGGAGAGGCTCCAACCACACAATCTTGATGCTCTCATCAATGTCTCCCCTTTTGCTCTTCTGAACTGGAGCGTAAGAAAGGCAGCTCAGTGCAGCTCTCCTGTTGCAGTTTGAAGAGCAAATATTTTCCTACAGGTTTGCTTGTCGACAGGCTGCTCGCTTCACAGGAAGAAAAAAAAAAGAGGGAGCGAGAAAGCAGCAAAGTGAAAGAGCTTCAGCTCAGGTTGACCACCCTGAGGAAACCGGGGAAAGAAGGTGCAAAGAGAGAGAGAAAGAGAAGGAAGAGGGGACGAATTCACCTCAGCCAACTCAGCGGCTTCCCCTTCTGAAAGCTGAAGTGCTCACTTACCTCCTGCTCTGTCGGTGAATTCTTGTCCAGTCTCAGAGCCTCTCCTGTTCAAATCACGCCTCTAAGGCACCAGACACTTTTTCTTAACATTTCCTTCAAAGCAGAACCCACCCCCCCAGCCCACCATGGCTCTTTGCCCAGTCGTTCTCCATGCGGAGCCAAGAAAACCTCACTCAAGGAGAAAACAAAATTACTTGGGAATGATGCGAGCAGGAGGGATGGTTCTCGTCTTGGGTTTTTAGGCTCCGTACCATCCGGGTATACAGCAGAGGGGGACTGTATAAGGGGGGGGGAGAGAGACAGGGGTGTTAGGGGGAGAGAAAGAGAGCTCTAAAATTGACAACACATGGCTGTTTCTTATCCTAGGGCCTAGTAAATAGGTCTTTCATGCTGGGCCAGTTACCACGGCAACAAACATGCAGGAAATATTCCAGATAACTAGAATAGTGGCAAAAAACATGTGTTTTGGATAAAGCATCCCCCCCCCTCCTTCTCCCATGGCTTTATTCATTCGGCTGCTCCACACAAGCTTGCCTTTCAGTGCAGACACCTTCCTTGTGTCTGGCAGGGGTCAGAGGCTAACCTTTGCCACAACTAGGAAGATGAGACCCATGTTTTTTCTCCAGGGGAGAAAAAGAAATAGCGGTTTCTTCCTGCCGCCCCTTGTCTTCAGATGAAATTGAACAAAGATGCTTGCTGGGAAACTCTCGAAGGAGATTCTCCTTGGCTACTTGACTCCTGCACATATAGAAGAGAACTTTGTGGTTCCTAGGGCCAAGACAGCCAATAGTGATGTTGCTGGGGGACAACTTCCACCATCTCCAACCATTGGCCATGCTGGATGAGGTCCATGGGAACTGGAGTTGAAGAAGAGCTGGAGGACATCACATTGGCCACTGCTGCCGTAATTGGCCAACAATGAGTTCCGTTTTGGACCCCTGCATGGTCTTTGATGTGTCATGGGTATTGAAGGCCACACCCACACCACCCATTTAAAGCACTCCAGTACAACTTTAATAGTCATGGCTTCTCCCAAAGAAAACTGGGAACTGTAGTCTGCTAGGGTCTCATTTTGCTCAGGTCAGTTCTGTGTCCAGGGTAGCTGTCTACCAGCTCCATCTGGTACGCACACTGAGACCCTACCTGCCTGCAGACTGTCTCACCAGAGTGGTGCATAATTTAGTTATCTCCTGCTTGGACTACTGCAATGCGCTCTACGTGGGACTACCTTTGAAGCTGACCCGCAAACTACAACTAATCCAGAATGTGGCAGCTAGACTGGTGACTGGGAGTGGTTGCCAAGACCATATAACACCGGTCCTGAAAGACCTACTTCTCTCCCCGTACATTTCCAGGCACAATTCAAAGTGTTGGTGCTGACGTTTAAAGCCCTAAACAGCCTCGCCCCAGTATACCTGAAGGAGTGTCTCCACCCCCATCGTTCAGCCCGGACACTGAGGTCCAGCACCGAGGGTCTTCTGGCAGTTCCCTTGCTGTGAAAAGTGAGGTTACAGGGAACCAGGCAGAGGGCCTTCTCAGTAGTGGCACCCACCCTCCCATCAGATGTCAAGGAAATAAACAACTATCTGACTTTTAGAAGACATCTGAAGGCAACCATGTTTAGGGGAGTTTTTAATGTTTGATGTTTTATTCTGCTTTTAATATTCTGTTGGGAGCTGCCCAGAGTAGCTGGGGAAACCCAGCCAGATGGGCATGGTATAAATAATATATTATTATTATTATTATTATTATTATTATTATTATTATTATTATTATTCCTCCACTCTTGCCTCTAGAGCCACTTGCAGAAAATACAGTTATGACAAGTTAGTGTTCAGCACCACCTCAGCTGCTCTCTGTTGTCCTGCAGAGTTGAATCTTGTCGCCCATGCTGTTAACATCTATAGGAAGCTGCTGGGAGCTGCCATGGGATATTTGGAGTGTAGGTGGCACCTAGCTCTTTGTTCCACCTGAACAATAGGCATGGCACCCAGCATGGTGTAACTGATAAGCCCAGTCATTATAATGGTATCAGTTTGTGCTTAATGAATTGTCCAGGAGCACACAGCCCTTGTTCACACATAACGCTAAGCCAAACTATGGTTTAGTGTGAACAAGCAAACATGTTGGTTCCCCAAAAGTAGATCATGTGCTCCTTGGCTCCTCCTAGGTTCTTTTGCTGCTGTGCAAATACATGGTGTGCTTAGCATGTCATTTGAACCTGTCCTTGTGGTTGACGTCTTCCAGAAATTGAAATACTTTATTGACACTTGTACAACTTGTATACAGTGAGATTACACGAGCACCCCCCACTCAGCTCTCTTAGTCTTAATTCCCCTCGTTTACTGACGCACACCCACCAAACCTGAAAGTCAGTTGCCTTGTTGCTATCTTTTCATTCAGCAGCCTAACAGCCCAAGGAGAGAAGCTGTTCTTTACCCTGTTGTTGCGACTAATCCTGCTTCTATATCTTCTGCCTAAGGGCAGGAGATCAAGAAAGTGCCGGCCAGGGTGTGAATCATCCCTGAGAATTTTCCTCACTCTCCTGAGGCAACGTTCTTCCGGTATTTCATCCAGCGGATTCACGGGACAGCCCATAATATCTTGTGCTGTAAGAACCACAGGACGCAAATCGAAGGTCAGACTTTAGTTTCAGCTCATGGTCATTTGAAGCATGAGTCTGGGTTTGTATGACACACCATGGCTTAGCTCAGTACAGCACAGCAGCAAGTTGACAGGGCAGGAGCTACGTGTTTGCTTGTTCACACTAAGCTGGGGCTTGGCTTAGCATTATGTGCAAATCAAACTATTGTTTTTGTGAAGCTAAGCCAGTGAAGGTCTGGTCAGTGACCTGGATGGGAAACCACTGTAAGTGCAATGTAAGCCTTGGAAGTATATATACATATTTAAAATGAAAATCAATCTGTAACGCATTCACTGTTGACACAACAAACGCGAATGATAAAAGCCACACAAAACAGCTGTTTAATAAGCATAGACAAACAGTGCATAACTAGGTATGCAACTAATTTTTGAGTGCTTTTTGCGCTCATGAACTCAGCTGCATTAAAAGTCCACATTGTTGGCACCAGCCCAGCCCAGCTGACTATAAACATAAGTACAGATTATTCATGAATGTTTGAAAAATCTCTCCTTGCCCCACTCTCACACCCAGTGCTTTTTTTTACTAGAACAGTGTTTAGGGGTACTCTCATTTTCCCACTCATGTTGAAATGCTGCCCTTCAATGAGGCCAAACTTAGATTCACAAAATGTTTAGGGGTATGCATACCCCTGTGTCCCCCCCCCCCCAGAAAAAAGCACCGTTCACACCCATAGGGGAAAGCAGAAAGAGAAGGTTGGGAAAGAAGTGTCAAATTGTCTCCACAAGCACCAGTTATCCGGAGAAAGGGTATTTTTGATGAAGAGATGCAGGAATCTCAGAGATAGAGCATTTCTTCAAAGCCCTAAAGAATCCTTAATTTGGAAGTGTAAAGGACTTCTGTTGAAGCTTTGTCAATCAGCTGTAATGGAAAAGGAACCTGTCTAATAGATCACTGCCATTCCCTGTTGTGGTCATCACATTTGCTTTAAAATTTGGGCACTGCAGTGGGCTGCCTGGCATATGCATGGATGTTTTAAGTAAGTCATGCTCAAATAATGGCCATATGTGTACAAGGCAAGAAAAGGGGCTATCAGGGCACTCTGTCAGGTTAGCCCTGCATTTTCTAGATGAAAGGCAGCCTGGAATCATTAGTGTCTTGACTGGGTCTGCTGATGCCAATTCCATGACTGGGCCAACACAACAGGTGTGAGGGAGATGCCTTCTTCCACCTGCAGCTAATGACCATCTGAAGGCAATAAAGCTGATTCTCTCTCTCTCTCTCCTTCCCATTGATCTTGAGCCCAATCCTAAAGTCTTTGATCAGCCCCTAACCAGCAGAGTTCTCTGGCATGAGCCCTGGCCATTTGTCTCCAGTAAAATATGATTTGAAGCACGTGACGTCATTTACAAACACACACCCTGCAGTGGGAATGTTATAGGCAAAGTCTGGGAAAGCTTCTAATTTAGGGTTGCCATATTTTGAAAAGTGAAAATCTGGACACAAAAGTTCTGTTGTCTTTTTTTTTTTTTTTGGCCAAAGTTGTTGAGTGGTTGTTGTTTTTTAGTTTTGCCCAAAATTGTTGAGCTTCTGTGGCAAAATCACAAGAGAGAGAGAGAAAAGAATAGGTTTTTGAGCTACTTTTAAGGAAAATCACCCCAAACGACACTGCCAACATGGGTTGCCTTACATCCAAATTTTCCCAGACTTTTTTTTTGCAATTTTGATCTGAACACTGCTTCTGACTCCAGTATTCTGGCTATATCCGGGAAATTCCAGACATGTAACAACCCTATAGGGAACAGCCAAAACCTGCCCTCCCTTACTTTGCTGTGAATGTTACCTGCCTCTACTCCAGGGATGGATAACTTGTGCTCCTCCAGATGCTGTTGGACTACAACTCCCATCATTCTTGACCACTGGTTGTGGTGGCTGGGGCTGATGGGATCTGGAGTCCACCAACCTGTGGAGAGCCAAGAGATTCCCCATCCTTGAAATATACTGCGGTAGCTGCAATGTATCTGAAAGGCCAGCCTGTGGTCTATATGGCCCCTGAAAGCCTAGCCAGATGTGGCATTAAGATTGCACCAGGGCAGGTCCAAGACATTTTGCCGTATGAAGCAAAGGGCAAAACTGCATTCCCTCCCATCTCTCTTGTCAGAAGCCAACTGCACTGCAGTCAAATCTTATTTCAACATGGGATAGCATCCCCTACCACACCTGAGACAGCAGGCCAGATTAGGTGGTGCAGGAGAGGACAAATGGTAGCTGAGGGGAAGGGCTGGGGGCTTAGGAGAAAAAGCCAGAGACGGCTGCACTTGTTTTTACTGCTTCCCTAAAGATCTGCCACCTGAGGCAGAGCCTAATGGTACAGCCAGCCCTGGAATGGACTTTGGGTGCTGGGTTTTTGCTTACTAAATAGCAGTTACGGACTCTCCAATTGTCCCTATTTTCCAGGGACAGTCCCGGACTTACAGAAGCTATCCCTGTTTCTGATTTGTTTTTTTTTTATATAAATATTTATTAAGGTTTTTAAATATAAAACATAATAAACAATCTTACTTCTTTCACAACAATTTCATCACTTCTTTGGGCTCCCTCACGTCTCCCGCTCCCATTTACATCGTTAAAAAATTTTTTCCAAACAAATTATCAACTTGTTTACAATCTCATGTCCACTCACACATATAATCTAGCGCTTCTTCCAAAAAGTTTTATATTTTCTTTAGTCTCACTTATCATCAAATTTAAATCTAGTTTAGTGGTGACCAGTTTTTTATAATCTAGCATCCTTCTTAACATTCAACCAAATTACAATGTTTTTGTAAATACATCTTGAATTTCTCCCAGTCTTCCTCCAACTTCTCTTCTCCCAGATCACGGATTCTGCCGGTCATCTCGGCCAGTTGCATATAGTCCATCAGCTGCATCTGCCACTCTTCCAGTGTGGGTAGATCTTGAGTTTTCCAGTTTTTTGCGATGAGAATCCTTGCTGCCGTTGTTGCATACATGAAAAATGTTCGATCCTTCTTTAACACCTTCTGGCCGACAATGCCCAGAAGAAAGGCCTCTGGTTTCTTTGTGAAGGTATACTTAAATACCTTTTTCAGCTCATTATATATCATTTCCCAGAAGACCTTCACCTTAGGGCATGTCCACCAGAGGTGAAAGAATGTTCCTTCATTTTCTTTACATTTCCAACATTTATTATCAGACGAATGGTATATTTTGGCAAGTTTAACTGGGGTCATGTACCATCTATATATCATTTTCATAACATTTTCCTTCAGAGCATTACATGCGGTGAAGTTCAGCCCAGTGGTCCACAACCTTTCCCAGTCCTCAAACATAATGTTATGCCCAATGTCCTGTGCCCATTTTATCATAGCCGATTTAACCATTTCGTCTTGTGTATTCCACTTTAGCAGCAAGTTATACATTCTAGATAATACCTTGGTCTTTGGTTCTAACAATTCTGTTTCTAACTTCGATTTCTCCACCTGGAACCCTAACTTTTTGTCATTTTTAAAAACTTCTTTAATCTGAGCATAATGTAACCAGTCTCGCACCTTATCCTTCATTTTCTCCAAACTCTGCAATTTCCAATTGTCTCCATCTTTTTCTAATATTTCCCAGTATTTTGGCCATTTGGCCTCCATATTGGGTCTTTTTCGGGCCTTGGCTTCCAGAGGTGAAAGCCACCTTGGAGTTTTATTTTCCAATAAGTCTTTATATTTTGTCCAGACATTAAACACTGCTTTCCTGACAATATGGTTCTTAAAGGCCTTATTGATCTTAACTTTGTCATACCATAAATATGCATGCCAACCAAAAGCATTGTTAAAACCTTCCAGATCCAACACGTCAGTGTCTTCGAGAAGTAGCCAGTCTTTTAGCCAGCAAAAAGCTGCGGCTTCATACTACAACTTTAAGTCTGGCAGGGCAAAGCCCCCTCTTTCTTTCGCATCTGTTAATATCTTAAACTTAATTCTGGGCTTTTTGCCCTGCCAGACAAATCTAGATATATCTTTCTGCCACTTCCGGAAGCACTCCGTTTTGTCCACAATCTGTAATGTTTGAAACAAAAACAGCATTTTTGGCAATACATTCATCTTAATAGCAGCAATTCGGCCTAACAAAGAAAGCTTCAATTTTGTCCAACTATCCAAGTCTCTCTTAATTTCAGACCAACATTTTTCATAGTTATCCTTGAATAGACTCAGGTTTTTTGCTGTTATGTTTACCCCTAGGTACTTTACCTTTTTAACCATAGTTAATTCTGTTTCTCTCTGAAACCGTTCTGACTCTATGTCTGTCAAGTTTTTTCCCAACACTTTGGTTTTCTGTTTGTTTAATTTAAATCCCGCCACCCGACCAAAGTCCTGTATCAATTGTAATACTCTTTTCGTACTAGATTCTGGCTCCTGCAGGGTCAAAACTAGGTCATCTGCAAAAGCTTTAAGTTTGTATTGTTTCGCTCCGACCTGAATCCCTTCCACCAACCGGTCCCCTCTAATCATATTCAAGAGCACCTCCAGAACCGAGATAAATAACAAAGGGGAAATCGGGCAGCCTTGTCGTGTTCCTTTTTCAATTTTGAACTCTTCTGTAACCACATTGTTAACTATCAGTTTGGCCTTTTGTTCTGAATATATTGCATCAATCCCATTCTCAAACCCCCGTCCCACTCCCATTTCTTTCAAATTTCCCTTCATGAATTTCCAAGAAATATTATCAAAGGCCTTCTCCGCGTCTATAAAAATTAACACTGCTTTTGTATTTATGTCTGTTTGCAAAAGTTCCAAAATGTCAATAATGTTCCTAGTGTTAGCAAACATATGTCTACCTGGGAGAAAGCCTGCCTGGTCTTTATGAATTACTTCATTAAGAACTCTTTTAAGTCTACTTGCCAAAATGTCTGCAAATATTTTGTAATCCACATTCAGAAGGGAAATGGGACGATAGTTTTTGAGTTGTGTCTTTTCAGTTTCAGATTTTGGTATCAATGTGATAAAAGCTTCCTTCCACGATTCCGGCGCCTTCTTCCCTTCCATAATTTCATTGCAGACCTCCATCATTGGTTGGATCAAATAATCTTTTAATGTCTTGTAATACTTGGAGGTCAAGCCATCTGGCCCTGGAGATTTGCCCAGTTGCATGTTCTGAATAGCTTGTTCAATCTCTTGTTGTGTTATTTTGTTATTCAGGATTACTCTGTTTTTTTGTGACAACTTTGTTAGTCCATTTCTTTCCAAAAATTGTTTAATCTCAACCTCATCTTGCGGCCCTTGAGTGTATAATTTTTTGAAGTATCTCTGGAAGCACTTTCTACTATCCCTGTTTCTGATTTGATCCTGGAATGTCTTGCTTTTCCTTAGGGCGTCCCTGTTTTCACTGGAGAAATGTTGGAGGGTATGGAGTTATGTGACCCCCCGAGCCGAGGAGATAAGTAACTATACAACCTTTAGAAGACATTAAGAACTTTGCTTCAGGATGAGAACAGAAATCGTGCTCCGGCAGCGGCAGCAGGAAGCCCCATTAGCTAAAGTGGTACCTCAGGTTAAGAACAGTTTCAGCTTAAGAACGGACCTTCGGAACGAATTAAGTTCTTAACTCGATGTACCACTGTATAGGGAAGTTCCTTAGTGTTTAATGTTTTATTATGTTTTTATATATGTTGGAAGCCGCCCAGAGTGGCTGGGTAACCCGTTCAGATTTCAGATGGGCAGGGTAATAATAATAATAATAATAATAATAATAATAATATAGGACGTCCAAATTTGCATCAGAGAAATGTCGGAGGGTATGTTGTTGCCTGGGTGTGTATGATCATACCCAGGGCATGGGAAGCAAGGCTATTTTAATAGGAAGAACACATAATTGTTGACCTTTTTTAAAGGAATCCATCGACTCTCAAACTATGGGTGGCAGCCTGCTAACTTTTACTTGACTCACTGAAATGAGTAGACCTAAAGTCAGTTACGTTCAATTCAGTGGGCCTGCTCTGACTATGACAAGTATGGGATACAGCCCTGTTTCACTGGAAGATTGATTTTTTTCTGCTTTCAAAAATCCCATTGCACCCATTGGATCTTGCTCAGCCTGAGATGGAATAAACAAGCAAACAAGTCTGCTTCTGCTAAATTATCAGCATCCTCAGCATGAGTGCAACTACCGATACAACTAGACAGTTACGAAACTCTGCTCCCATTTGCACTTCTGGTTCCTTTAGACGTGATGAGGGTTTTAAAAATTCTTTCTCCCCAACCTGATTTTGCTAGCTGTCCTTATCCTTTTTCCTAGAGGGACAAGTCCAGTGCAGCTGAGTTCTTAAGGCTCTGCTTGGGCATTCTGATTTTTTTTTTTTAATGTATACCTAACTTTCCATGATGTTTATGCTGAAAGCTGCCACCCCACCCCACACTCCCCAAATGTCTTAGACTGACACATTTCTCTCTCTTTATTTATGATCCCAATTAAAACCCTGCCTGTAATTTTACCTCCGGAAAAAACCTCATTCGGTCCAGACAGCTCTGCAGAGAGTTACTCATGGCGCTCTCTCTCTCTCTCTCTCTCTCTCTCTCTCTCTCTCTCTCTCTCTGAAGTTTTCCCACTCTTGGACCAACACGGCACATATCATATAGGTGTTCAGAGTCAGCTAAACTGTCTGGCTATACCTTCTAAGCAGTGTCATGGTTTGCAAATACAATGTGCTCCAATTGTTCCTATTTCGCAGGCACATGAAACATTTTTTGGGAATCTGTTCCTGGTTAAAACAAACACCTGAAGAAAACAACACGAGTCCCCCAAACCTGCCCATTTCTTCTTCTTCTTCTTCTTCTTCTTCTTCTTCTTCTTCTTCTTCTTCTTCTTCTTCTTCTTCTCTGGAGATTTGGAGAATTTGGAGAATGTACTTTAACCAACCATCTTGGATCCTACAACCAACAGGCAAGGCCTTGCTGGTGGTGCTGCCACTAGGGAGATGCCTGGTTGGTGTTGACCCATAGCAGGGCCTTTTCAGTGGTGGTTCCCCAGTTTTGTCTTGCCCTTCCTAGTGTGGTAAGCCTGAGTCCATCGTTACTAACTTTCAGGAGGAATTAGAAAACATTCTTCTTTACCCAGTCATTTGGTAGCGGAAGAATACCATTCCTGGCAATCCTAAAAGTTGTTTTTAGAATTTTGTAAATAATTTTGTTTGTTTGTTTTTAAATTCTGGATATGTTTTCCACCTTTGGCTTCTTCAGGAAGAATGATGGAATATAAACTCTCTCTCTCTCTCTCTCTCTCTCTCTCTCTCTCTCTCAAGGCTGCTCACATGTTCACACTGAACACAGGTAGAAGGTACCTCTACACTTGTACAAATGTATGTGTGAAAGAGTGTACACTTTTTTTGTGCAGCTTAGCTATAGGTTATTGTGTGAACAGGTAAACGGATTGTATGCTCATTAAATGTAATGAGTATTGTTACAGTATTGTTAATATGAGTTACTATATTTGCCATTCTCTGGGTATTAGCACCCACCTTTGTAACGCTAGTGCCAGCACAATTCTTTGCACATTTACTTCTAGAGATAGAAATAATTTTCTCATCCGGTAATAATACTGAACCAAAATGCAGTCATCTTTGAAATTTACACTTTTTTGAATTTTGTAATGCAGTTTTCCAACCAAGTAACATGTAGGAAAATGCATGTACCAGAGTAAAGTGTGCATAAAATTGCCTATATTAGGGAAAATATCATGCAAAAATAGCATACATTTGGGGAAATTGTGGGCAAAAAAATGTGTATCAGGAGAAACTGGAGTAGAATACTGATGTATTTTCATTAGGACTTTTTAAAAAAAGAATTTCACACTGATAGGGGCATATGGGGAACTGAATTTAAGGTTGGAAAACTGAAAAACTGAGAGAAACCAGACCCCCCCCCCATTTTAAAAATTAATTTCACAAATCGAACCAAATTAATTTAATTTAATAAAATTTCTTAAAATCAGGTTTACCGCTCCTGTTCCAATCAGAGAAATCAAAATTGACACAGTCACCTATCTCATTGGGTCTTACTCCTAAGTATTTTTTTTTTTAGGATTGCAACCTGAAAGTTCATTTTCTATCCCAGTCCAGTTATAAAAATCCTTGGCTACTAAACTGCAATTTACTTGCCAGAGAACATGCTTAGGGGCTCAGGAAGCCTCCTCATGATGAGCCTTCCTACAAGAACCTTCAATTTGCAAACTGTCGCGGGGAGAGTACAAGAGCTGAAGACTACCATGTCCTCACTCCCAAGGTGAGGGTCTCCCCCCACCCCTGTAATAGGCCTGCAGAGGGCAGGGGGTGCAAGAAGATTCTCAAGGTTTCAGACTGTACGCATTCCTATCCCTTCCATCTGGGACTTTTTGCATTTTGTATAAGCCTTCGCTTCCTTGTGCAATTCTCTTCTTTCAGGTTGGTCCTGATAAAGGCATGTGGCTTTTGTAGGGACCCCTCCCCTTGCGACACACATACGGACCAACATGGCCTTTCCATAGCCGTGTAGAAGATGGAATTTCAGCAGGTGCATCCTTGCCCTCTCTTCACATCTGGCTACCCTATCAGCCCAGGATTTATGGCTCCGGAACTGAGAACAGATACCTCACACCAGTCCGGCTCCTTTCCGACGCCTCACACAGTCAAGTTTTGCTACCTTCTGGGTAGATTTGGAGGGTGTTCCTGAGAAGACCGGGGCCTCTTCCAGCTGTGAAGGTTGTTGGTGCCAAGCTCCAACTGCTTTTCAGATTAGGTATTGTTAAAAGGGAACAGAAATCAGAGCAGAATTTCTCCCTGGAGCTGAGATGCAGAAACAACTGCATTGCAGATGGAGTCTTTTGTCTTTTATTACATATCAAGTTTTTATTTTTTAAACAAACCACACCCAAACTGGTACTTTGTCTTTCCACAATGCCCCCCCCAAATAACCTTGTGAATTACACTGTATGCCAGTGGTGTCCAAACTTTTTTCAAAGAGGGCCAGATTTGATGAAGTGAAGAGCTGTGAGGGCCGACCAATGGGCCGACCAAAGTTGTTGACCTTTTTTTAGGATTGAAGTTGTTCAGCTTTTTTATGATTTTACCCCAAAGTTGTTGAGCTTCTTTTAGGGTTTAAAAGACACTTCTTTTTTTAGGATTGAAGTTGTTGAGGTTTTTTTTAGGTTTCTTAAGGATCTTAGCCCAGGAAATAAACTGCCACAAGGGCCAGATTGAACCGACCAGTGGGCCGGATTACATCCCCAAAACGGTCATTGGACATGCCTGCTATATACCAATGCTGTTGAGACAATTTGGCCAGTGGCTACAGTTCTCTTGAAAGGATCACTTTAAGCATGGGGGATAAATTCATTTCAGTTCACATTTAAAGCAGAACTGACCTAAGTTGCACTTGGCAAAATAACACAGGAACCAAAATGCAGCCATCAGCTGAAATTCACACATCTCTGAATTTTTCAATGCAGTTCTCCAGCAAAGTGATGAGGTCATAGCTGTCAACGTTTCACTTTTTTAAAGGGAAATTCCCTTATTCCGAATAGGATTCCTCGCAAGAAAAGGGAAAAGTTGACAGCTATGGATGAGGTTCATTGGTTGGTTGGTTGGTTGGTTTAAATGCCTGTGTTAGGGCAAAGGAAGTCCACAGTAGCAGAAACAGCTTACAAAAATCTACTATATATTTCAGAAAGTTGCTTTTTCTCTATGCGTTTAGACACCTCTTATGATATCATAACCAAATTGGGTGTGATGGTTCCTGAGATCAAGGTTTCCCCTCTATGTTTGGATACGATTGGATGCCATTTGGAATCAAGTGGTCAAAAAACATAACATAGCTTCTTGCATTGCCATGTTACCAGCGTAGTCATGCTGCCAGCACCTTTCCCCCAAGGGATTGTGACAGTTTTAGTCTAGCTTTCGGACACCAGTCCTCCTCCTGCATCTTTGGAGGAGGATGCTGTACCCACTCCCTGTCTCTCAGGAGACACAGGTACCCCCATCCTTCATCCAGGTCCTGGGGACACCAGTAGAGGCTTGAACAGATTTTTTTTTCCCAGGTGGAGTGTTAGATTGCTTGCTAAGAAATAGTTTGCTACTCTAGGTTTTGCCTGCGCTATTGCCTGCACAGAAGTGCAAGGGATATGTCACTGTTGGATCAATGTGTGGGTGGGTGGGGGGCAGCTGCCCACCCACAAATCAAGTAAATAACTAAAAATACTTACCTAAAAGTAGAAATTGTAGAACGATTTTGACAGAGTTTTCTAGCACTTGGGGCCAAAAGAAAGTTCATTGGATCCTGAATGCCTTGCAAGTTGAACGTTTTGGCTCCCGAACGCCGCAAACCCAGAAGTGAGTGTTCCGGTTTGTGAATGTTCTTTGGAACCCGAACGTCTGGCGAGGCTTCCATGGCAGGAGCTTCCTGCAGCCAATCAAAAGCCACACTTTGGGTTCCGAACGTTTTGGAAATCGAGCGGACTTCTGGAATGGATTCCATTAGACTTCTGAGGTACGGCAGTAATTTAAAACAATTGTTGTTGAGATATTTCATTCCGAATCTGCTAGGCAGAACCAGACAAAGGATGATGACAGGTGGGTGTCCTGCCCCCCAACATAAATCCTGGCTACGCTCATGGATCAATGTATTCTCTTGAGTAGCCATATTACCTGCTATGCCTTTGGGTAAAGATGTGTATTGCCTAATGCACTTTTGAGATATTGTTTAGTATATGTATCACATGGATCTGTGCATATAAAGTTTTGGAAAGACCCATTATCTGAGTTTGGGTTCTTCACTGACACCCTTCCCATGGTAGTTTAATTTATGGCCTTGTTTATGGAGGGGAAAGGGCCAGGTGTAGGCATCTGTGCATGCGAGGTGTCAGGAGTATGGTAAGGATGGAGAAAGAGAAACATCTGCCATGCTCTTCAGAATCCAGATGGTGCCTTGAAATGCACATTTAACTAGCAGAGTATACAGCTTTGCCATATGTACAACGTAGACAGGTGAGTCATCTTTTAAACGTTCACATCTAACCTCGGGAGGAACTTATGAGACATACCCAGAGAGGGTTAAGTAGCAGACTCATAACGTACAGCAAAGGGCCTGGAGTGCAGGCAAAGTGGGGAATGTTCAAAGATGTCTGAAGAGGACAAAAAGCAGAACGAGATCCTGTATCTGAAACTGAAGCTAGGCAGACTATGATTTGGCACACATGATACGAACAAGGAACATAACTAACCTCTGGAACAAATTCACTAGGGGATTTTTTTATCTGGAAGGTATTTGAATCCTGAATATGTGTTTGCAGCAGAAGTTGCGTTTTAGCACAGCTGGAAATTATGGACACTGTGAATAGCTTAAAGGGCATGTGGTACTCATTCAGCTTTGTCATGTTCTCGTGGTATAGGAAGGGGGAAGGAGGTAGATCAGGTAATATCATTTATTGGACAGGCATTATATTAGGGGAGGGAAGCCCTCTTCTCAAGGGCCACATCCCTTTCTGGGAGCCATCTGGGTTCCACATGCCAGTTTTAAGTGGAGCCAGAGGCATTGGATGGGACTTTTATCTTTGTACAGTGGGCTAGTTTCAAACACACTATCGTCCAGCCAGGCAAACAGGAGGCATTATCAGAGCTCCAGGCCACATTCCAGCCAGGGAAAAACAGACAGGCAGTGTGGCCTGGGGAGGGGTCTGAGGGCTAAATAGCTAAATAGAGGGGCTTTGGGGCTGTATTTGACCCCCCTGAGTCTCAGGTTCCCCACCCATGCATTTCATAGTTGGTGCCCTTCTGCATTGTCCTTTTGGTGCCTGTAGTGTAGAAGATGTTCCTTTTTTGTATATAAGGAATGTATTTATGTACAGGTATATACCGTATTTTTCGCTCTATAAGACGCACCAGACCACAAGACGCACCTAGTTTTTGGAGGAGGAAAACAAGAAAAAAAAATATTCTGAATCTCAGAAGCCAGAACAGCAAGAGGGATCGCTGCACAGTGAAAGCAGCAATCCATCTTGCTGTTCTGGCTTCTGGGATAGCTGCGCAGCCTGCAATCGCTCCATAAGACGCACACACATTTCCCCTTACTTTTTAGGAGGGAAAAAGTGAGTCTTATAGAGCAAAAAATACGGTATATATTACAAGGGACGCAGGTGGCATTGTGGGTTAAACCACAGAGCATAGGACTTGCCAATCAGAAGGTCGGCGGTTCGAATCCCGGCGACGGGGTGAGCTCCCATTGCTCAGTTCCTGCTCCTGCCAGCCTAGCAGTTCGAAAGCACATCAAAGTGCAAGTAGATAAATAGGTACTGCTCTGGTGGGAAGGTAAACAGCATTTCCGTGCACTGCTCTGGTTCGCCAGAAGTGGTTTAGTCATGCTGGCCACATGACCCGGAAGTTGTACGCCAGCTCCCTTGGCCAATAAATTGAGATGAGCGCCACAACCCCAGAGTCGGCCACGACTGGACCTAATGGTCAGGGATCCCGTTACCTTTACCTATATATATTACAATGAGTAACAAAAGAGAAATTTAAAAATTCTCATGGCAAAACATTTTGTCTTCCACCTTCATCATTTGCTCTGATAAAAGTAATGCCGTTTCTAAAGTGGCCGTCATAGAGCTATGAGAATGGGATGTTCAGAAGGGCTTCATTCGCTGACGCTAAGCCATGCTAGTACTATCCTCTTGGTTGAGGCCATGCAGTGTTAATGTGTACATCCAAAAGTTCTCCCTTTTTGCTTTTAGGAGCTGCTCAGAGTGGCTGGGGCAACCCAGACTCTCCAAGTGTCCCTATTTACCAAGAACTGTCCCGGATTTACAGAAGCCGTCCCAGTTTCTGATTTGATCCTAAATGTCCCGCTTTTTCTTAGGACGTCCCTCTTTTCATTGGAGAAATGTTGGAGGACATTAAATAGGACATTCCTTTTTTCATCCGAGAAATTTGGGAGGAGATGTCTGTTTTCATCGGAGCAATGCTGGAGGGTATGGAATAGGATGTCCCTATTTTCACCGGAGAAATGTTGGAAGGTATGGTGACCCAGTCAGATTATAATAATTAATATTGCTAACATTGTAGGATCAGTTGGAACCTCTAGAGCAGGCTTCCTCAAACTTGGCCCTCCAGATGTTTTGAGACTACAATTCCCATCATCCCTGACCGCTGGTCCTGCTAGCTAGGGATGATGGGAGTTGTAGGCCAAAAACATCTGGAGGGCCGAGTTTGAGGAAGCCTGCTCTTGAGCATTTGCCAATAAATCTCACAGACTGTGGTTCTCATAATTAAAGTGTTTAGCAACTTGGTTCTCATAATTAAAGTGTTTAGCAACTGTCTGAAGCTGTTGTTTAAATGCATTTGTTATGGTCTGTCTTCCTATCTGCTTGTGCCTCAGTAGCTGCTTTAGAAATACCAATTTATTATTTTCTAGCCACTTCTGCAAAGTGGTGAGAGTGAAACCATACATTTGCATTCCTTCCCACTGTTCATTCTCCAGCCTGCTGACACAGATCACGGGGGGCAAAGTGCTCCCATTTCCAGGTTTGTTCAGTCATGCCTGTGCTTTGGCTACAGCGTTGTCAGGAAACAGCCTGGACTCTGGGATTCTGCCTCATTGGTGGGGGGAACTCTCTCCCGCGAACCCAGGTTCTTACATAATGGCAAAGCCAGAGATATTTGAGGAATGCCCTCTTCATGAATTCTAATTTGGACTCACCTGATTCATTCAGTACCTCTTTGACTAATGTGTGGATGAGAATATAACTATCCTTTGGATTTTGTGCTTTTGTAAATTTCACAAAACAATTTTCAGCAATGAGAAATACAATGCATATAAAAATATGTATTTTGGGATAAAACCTGCTTAGAAATGTGTATTTTGAGGAAAGAAACTCATTTAGGAATGCGTGCTTTGTGAGCAAATAAATTCAAAAATACCTATTTAAATATGTATCTAAAATTAATGTCATGGAGTGGACTTATAAATGAACACATGTGAAAGAGGCAAGGAAAAGGACTGGAAGTTGGTTGGTCCTTCTATCAACTGCTGCTCTTCATCCAACCCAAAGCAGCTCAGAACCTTGTAGGTTAGAACAGTCTTTCCCAAACAGGTACCCACCAGATATTTGTGTCATTTAAATTCTACTCAATATTGATCCAGAGTAGATTCCAATGTAAAAAATGTTGCAGGATTCCCCCTCAAAAAACCAGAGGCAATTGTATTTCATCCAGCAGAGCTTTACTGATACTGAAGGCAAATGAGCATAATGGTCACAAATCCAATACATTCAGGATTGGCATTGTCCATAAGAAGTCCAGTTGCAGCAGACTTAACTTAAACTTACAATAACTTATACTGTAATAAGACTAAACCTTAACACTATATATAGAACACCACACCAGAAAGAAAGAGAGACAGACAGAAAGAGAGAGCAAAACCCAGGTTATAATAGTGAGGCCAGAAGGAATTCTGGCCTCACTATTATAGTCAACATGACCTTGACCGAAAGAGATAAGAGAACCAGTTTAAACAGGCTGTACTCAGCTTCTCTGAAGGAATAACCCAAACATGAAGTTTCTTTCACACAGAGAAGCTTCCAGAACCCTCTTGAATTAATTAGAACAGGAAAGATCTCTACAAATCAGATCAATACTTTCTGTACTAAGAAATGCATTTGGCCATGCTCAATGGCCATGCTCAAAGGTGATGATGTCAGTTGTAGTTCAATAACTTCTGGAGGGTATCAGTTGTCAGAGTCCTCTTCACGTGAGGAAGCGGAGGACTCTGAAATAGAGGGGAAAGGTACACAGAAGTGCCTTCTAGAAGTGTAGCCACCTAATGAGCCTACAGAGCCATTGTCCCCCTAGTACTGCTATCCTTGGACTTGGAGAATTCCATGGAGGAGTCGGTGTGACTGGAGAATCCCTCTGCTCTGTTGCGGTAAGAAAGTCATGGAAAGGGCTGGGCCCCTTTAAGCAAAGCAACACTTTCCAGTATGTGCAGGGCTCACAATGAGGAGGCAACTGTGCTGCTACTCTATAGGGCTGAGGCTCTGTTTGCTCCCTGTTAAAACAACACATGAACTCTGTAGCTCAGAGCAGAACCAGAGGTGGGTTCTACCTAGTTTCGCTTTAGAGTCCTTTATTCCATTTTCCTGAAATTACCTTACCTGGTCATTTCTATTCCTTATGTGATCTTCCACAAGACACAAAAGCCACTTCTGGGTATCTGGTGAAATCTAGTGGGAGTTTCGCAAACATTTCCATGTCATTAACAATTAGCTTCTAGGAGAAAAAGTCATTTTCAGCCTCATTAACTTAGAAAATCGTGGGAGTTTTGCAGTGCAATTTCATGTGATGGAATTTGGGGCACTATCCCAGCATACAGTTCTTTACCATCACTTGAACTTTAACATGACATGGTATATTGATTAAAAAGCCACTGTTCCATGATGCAACCGGGTGGGTAAGAAATCAAATAAATAATAAAAAGATCACAATGACATCTTCACAATAGCAGCATATTTATTTAGCGGGAGTCATTTGAACATTGTTATCATCATTATTGTATAAAATTTTGTTGCATGGTAAAAAAATGAATACAGTGGTGCCTCGCAAGACGAAATTAATTCGTTCCGCAAGTTTTTTCTTCTTGCGAGTTTTTCGTCTTGCGAAGCACGGTTTCCCATAGGAATGCATTGAAAATCAATTAATGCGTTCCTAGGGAGACCGCCTTCAGACCAGGTCCGGGGACAGTCTTTCCCCGGACCTCTTCTGAAGGCTGGTGGGGGGGGGAGGACTTTTCTCCCCACCGCCAGGCTTCAGAACAGCCTTCTGAAGGCTGGCGGTGGGAAGAAAAGCCCTTCTCCCGCCGCCAGCCTTCAGAAGAGTTCCTGCAGGGCTGCCTAGGCTGCGAATAGCAGCCTGCTGCCGGGTGCGAGGGACGCTCTGAAGCAGAGCGCCCCTCGGGTGGGGCAGACATCTGCAGCTTGGGGAGCCCTGCCGGACTTCCCCACAGGGCTCTCCAAGCTGTGGATAGCAGCCTGCTGCCCCGCACGAGGGGCGCTCTTAAGCAGAGCGCCCCTCGGGTGGGGCAGACATCTGCAGCTTGGGGAGCCCTGCCGGACTTCCCCACAGGGCTCTCCAAGCTGCGGATAGCAGCCTGCTGCCCTGCACGAGGGGCGCTCTTAAGCAGAGCGCCCCTCGGGCGGGGCAGACATCTGCAGCTTGGGGAGCCCTGCCGGACTTCCCCACAGGGCTCTCCAAGCTGCGGATAGCAGCCTGCTGCCCCGCACGAGGGGCGCTCTTAAGCAGAGCGCCCCTCGGGCGGGGCAGACATCTGCAGCTTGGGGAGCCCTGCCGGACTTCCCCACAGGGCTCTCCAAGCTGCGGATAGCAGCCTGCTGCCCCGCACGAGGGGCGCTCTTAAGCAGAGTGCCCCTCGGGTGGGGCAGACATCTGCAGCTTGGGGAGCCCTGCCGGACTTCCCCACAGGGCTCTCCAAGCTGCGGATAGCAGCCTGCTGCCCCGCGCGAGGGGCGCTCTTAAGCAGAGCGCCCCTCGGGTGGGGCAGACATCTGCAGCTTGGGGAGCCCTGCCGGACTTCCCCACAGGGCTCTCCAAGCTGCGGATAGCAGCCTGCTGCCCCGCGCGAGGGGCGCTCTTAAGCAGAGCGCCCCTCGTGCGGGGCAGACATCTGCAGCTTGGGGAGCCCTGCCGGACTTCCCCACAGGGCTCTCCAAGCTGCGGATAGCAGCCTGCTGCCCCGCACGAGGGGCGCTCTTAAGCAGAGCGCCCCTCGGGTGGGGCAGACATCTGCAGCTTGGGGAGCCCTGCCGGACTTCCCCACAGGGCTCTCCAAGCTGCGGATAGCAGCCTGCTGCCCCGCACGAGGGGCGCTCTTAAGCAGAGCGCCCCTCGCGCGCGGCAGACATTCACAGCTTGGGGAGCCCTGCGGGGAACTCTTCTGAAGGCTGGAGGCGGGAGAAGGGCTTTTCTTCCGACCGCCAGCCTTCAGAACAGCCTTCTGAATGTTGGCGGTGGGGAGGAAAAACCCTCCTCCCACCGCAAGCCCCGGGAAGAGAGGAGAAGCTGCGCGCCTTCTCCTCTGTTCCCGGACCTCCCACCGCAAGCCTTCAGGACAGGTCCGGGAACAGAGGGGAAGGCGCGCAGCTTCTCCTCTCTTCCCGGGGCTTGCGGTGGGAGGAGGGTTCCCCGCTGTCCCCGGAGATTTCCCTATGGGCTTTCGTTTTGCGAAGCAAGCCCATAGGGAAATTCGTCTTGCGAAGCCGCTAAAAATCGGAAAACCCTTTCGTCTTGCGGGTTTTTCGTTTAGCGAGGCATTCGTCTTGGGGCCCCACTGTATTTCTTTCATTTGTCCTCTAGTATACCTTAATTTTTGAGCTATTTTTTCAGCAATAATTATGGAGCAGATTTGTCTATACTGCACCACAATTCCTTATTTAATCCCTCTTAATATTTCCATGTTAATGCGATAATCAACCTGGTGGCTAACAATAAATATAGAATTATATAGAATATAGAATTTCCTTATCCAAAGCAGCCTCTTTTGGACCATCTCCAGAAATGCTAATAAAGAGATTGGTATCCAGTTTACATTACGACTTGTTTAATAATTGGTTCTTGAGTTTGATTTTTCTTCCTCCCTGGTCCTTTTGACTGGTGTGTGTGTGTGTGTTTGTAGTAGTTTTATATGGTAGACCTGCAAGCTGGACTGTCTTTTCTTGTTTTGTTTTTTTATTGATTGCATGTAAGCTAATCTGGGAGCCTTTTGGGCTGAAAAGCTCTAAACAAAATAAAAACAAAAACGAACAGATCAATTTCTTGGAACATGTTTTGAGTTGATGCCTAAACCTTGGCCATGTGGGGGACAGCTGAATCTCAGTCGGGAGGGAGCCCTAAAACCATGGGGAAGGGTGGGTTGGCTGGCCCCACAGATTTCCTGAAAAAATTCTGCACACATTCAGGTGGGTGGAATGAGTACACCTATTTGTATCTTTTCTTATAAGGCAGATTTGTATTGATACACTATTTTTCAGGTTTTGCCCCTGAGGAAGAATAGTGATAGCTCTAAATGAAGAGAGCATTGGATTTACTATTTTATTGGAAAACAGGGGAGGAAAAAAGGTTATCATTTCTGAGCCAAAACCACACATGTTCCTGGGAATCATTCTCCGAGTCCACCTCCTGTTTGATCACGGCAGTGTCAAAAATGCTGACCTCTGACCCAGAAGATTAAAGAGGATAGCACCTGGTCTTTTGGAAAGCCCCGGGATAAATATATCCTTTGTACTTGGGCTAACAATGCTTTCTTAAATCCCTAGAGGAACTCAAACCACTGGCAGTGGTTGAGTGGGGATGAAGAAAAATGGTGGAACTAGTAGAGAAGTCCTGCCAGAGAGGAACGACTGAGAGTGTATTGTAAATGAATCCATTTGAACCATCTGGATATGTGCTGATGGCTACCAGAAATGGTATTACAATAAGTCCAAGACTAATTGTCAACTCTGGAAACAAATAAAAATGAGAGCTCATTGGAATTCAAATTTCTCAATAACACCACTGCAAAATAACAATGCTACATAAACAAGAAAAGGGTAAACACTCATCAATTCAAATATCTTGAATGTGTCTGCTTTTTGAGCTCCCTTTCTGTGAGCTTGCAAGCAGAACACTTTATTGTATTGTACCCTGGGAACTGCAGTTCCCCATTGCCAGCCATGGAAGAGAGTTGCTTGGAACCTAAGTAGCCCTTCCTCCCCACCCCCCCTTCTCTAGGAACAAGAGCTGCTCTAGCTTTGAATGGGGAGTGAATCCCATAGGAAACGTTTGCAATAAACACTTGTGGGAATTCATCCAAATAGAGAAGATAGGCACACACAAACCCCTACCTGCCAATAAGAGTGGAAATATTGACATGTGACCTGTGGATTAGAATGGGTGGATAAAAAAGGGCCTTCTCCATCTCCTTGCTCATGGTGATCCCAATGTTCTTCCTTTTCAAGTAGATTTCTTCCACAGCAGATTGGCTCTAGACATTCTTTGTGATTTACAAGAGCCCCTCCTCATTAGAATCGTCGGTTGAACTGACCCAAGCAGGATGATTAAGGTCTGTGTGGAGATAAACTTTAACCAAAAGTATGCTTTATGGAGATCGAGAAGCAATAAGAGCTTTGGGAATGGCGCAGCAATTAATTCGGAGTCGCCATCTTGCCAAAGGATTTATAGCCGAGAGAAGGAACTGTTTTCAGACTGCATTCCTGGTGAATCTCCTCAGAGGTTTTGAGAAAGGAGGCAGATTGGTGAAGATTAATGATGCTAAGACTGTTTTGATGTATGGAAGTGATGTTACATGGAAAACGTCTGGATATGGCTACTGGATAAAAAATAATAATATCCACGCAGGATTACAAACTGTCTAACCAGCTTGTGGAGACTATCAGAGGTCACAAAGAGAAAGGAAAAATATATGAAAATAACAACAAGAGATGTGGAAAAACAAGAAGAAAGGACTGGATAGTACTGTGAACATCATAAGGTTAGATTTGTGGACATTAAAACAGCAGTAAGAAGCAAGAAGTTGATTGGATCCCCTTCAGAACTTGAAATATGGGTACCCCCAACATAAATTTAAAATTCGGCTGTGTAATTTGGAATTTATGTAATTTGGTTTGATTTGATGTGATTGGTCGGTTAATAAAAAATTATTCTTAAAAAAACAACAAAACAGATTGGCTCTAGACATTATGGTTGGCTTCATCTCTTGAGACCTTTCTCTGCTCCCAAAGGGACAAATGGATCTGAGCCATCTTTAGCATTTGAACTCTAAAGCCTTCATCCCGGTTTCATTTCTTCCATAATTTGATGTTAGGTTTGGATTAAAGTATTTTGTAAAGCCATTGAAACATGAGGTAGAAAAAGTGTGTGCTTGCGTGTATCTGCAAAAGAGAACGAAGGAAAGTGAGAAAGATTGAAGCGGTGGTGAGAAGGGAAGTTTCCACAGATTGGAGCATCGTTTGCAAGATGAAAGACTACAAGCAGCTGTAGCAGAATGCAAACGAATGGTTTAATCTCACCAGTTCTCTCCTGGGATGAGTTAGCCGTATAAAGATGGATCGGCTTCTATTGGCCTCAATAACCCATTACAAACATTTCTTTTTGATTTACCCAAGACCTTTTCTTCTCAAGGATCAAGACACACACACCCTCCATTTTTTCTTCATCACATCTGGCATGCAAAGAAGCCAGAACATCTCCTCTGGCTACAAGCCAAGTGGCTAATGAATAAGACGGGAGCCATAACTCTCCAAAAACTCAAGATGCATTTTCAGGCATCTCAGATTAGATGCAACGAGCAATGAACTGGATCAAAGAGTCTGGGAAAAACAACAAGTCCCAT
Source organism: Podarcis erhardii (assembly GCF_964252035.2). Taxonomy (NCBI): domain Eukaryota; kingdom Metazoa; phylum Chordata; class Lepidosauria; order Squamata; family Lacertidae; genus Podarcis; species Podarcis erhardii. Next base: position 11,498,856 of record NC_138514.1, read on the forward strand.
TAAAATTGGCCTGGGAAAGTGATATTCCAGCCCAAATCACAAAGCTGCTCATGGAGCTGCATACTTTCTCCGAATCTGCAGCAAATATGGGAAACAAATGGACACCAAGCCAGAGTGATTCACGTTTGTCTGTGGATCTCTATTGGAGACTACTCCCCAAGAAGGGAGTGGTTTTGCCATGGCTGGCTTTACCATTCGAGAGAGTGAGGCAGATGTCTCAGGTGGCAGAAACAGGCGATGGGAAGCAATGGTGACTTGTTGGAGGACAGAACTGTGTGCACCACAGGGCCTGCTCTGTACTTCTCAGGCTAGCCTATTGTCCTCAGGTGCTGTGGCAGATACTGTTCCATCACCAGAGCTGAAGGAAGATTCAGTTGCAAATCTGGTGGGGTCTTATACACAGAATGGGAGAGAGAGCGAGAGCTCCATCTTGCCCTTTGTGTCAGGCAGTAAAATGTCTTGTATCATGGCATGGGGTGTATTCTGAACTACAAGTGTAAGGGAGGCAAGGAGACCAGTTAAACGAACGCCTCTTCCTTCTTAACTTTCCCACAGCCACAAAGTAAATGATTTTCTTTTTCTCTATCTGCCTCCACTGAACAGCTGTTTGACCTTTTCGACTTTAACTGGCCCAACCTACTCTCTATATTGAGGGGAATATTGTGGCACTTAGGCATGGGCCAAATAACAAGGACTCAAACCAGATTGTCCCATTGCAAGCTGTGTTTATTTCTTATGGAGTCTAGAAATGGCAATGTCAGCCAGTTTGGGGAAATTAATTTAGACCCATAAGTTAAACATAAATTGAGCTAAATGCATCCAGCTATACCTGTTCTAGACAGTGTACCTGGACAAGGCAACACTTGTCATTTGCATTCCTCAACTGAGCTTCTGGGCACCTTTTGTTTTATCCTGGCTTATGCTGCACTACTCATCTGTGCCCTTGAACACGTTCCAGTATTCTAACTTTTAAAAAGTGTTTCAGTCCTTTTCATCTCTTGTACATTTTTGACTCCACAGGTTTCTTCAACTCCCCATCTTTCTAACTACTCTATTTGTAACTCAACTTACATGCTGTATTTTCACTTCCCCTCTCAACCTTTCAGCCAATCAGAAGAAGAGAAGGGTTTTGGTGAACTTTCTATCTCCCCCATTTACCAGGTTATTAGGACGATCCTTTAGCCCTTCTGTACAAAACATCATCTTGTATTGTTGACTCTTCCCGAGCAAAACACCCCCTGTACTTTTAACCTTCCTGTGAACTTTTGACCCTCCTATACAGGAGTTTTTGAAAGGAAAAAGCAATCATTTCACAACCTAGGTTTTACAGCTATAATCTCAGCACAAAATGGTAGAAAGTCCTGCTCTTTCCCAGACCAGTCCTAGCCACTGCTTACCTTTGCCAATGTTTTCAGGAAGCAATCTATCTTCCTCTACTACCTGACCCTGGTTTATCAGGGCCAGTGTAGGAATCCTCCTTAGTTTTTAACTCCCTTCCAAGCTTCCAGTGTGCCACTCCCTTCCTCCTTTCTGCTTAAAAAGTGGGTAGGTCAGTAGTCAGCAATCTTCCTGGCAAGTGTGCCCCACACCAGAGCTGTTTCCAGTATAAACCGGGTGGTGTTGTGGGTTAAACTACATAGCCTAGGACTTGCTGATCAGAAGGTCGGTGGTTCGAATCCCCATGACGGGGTGAGCTCCCATTGCCTAGTCCTGGCTCCTGCCAACCTAGCAGTTCGAAAGCATGTCAAAGTGCAAGTAGATAAATAGGTACTGCTCCGGCGGGAAGGTAAACGGCGTTTCCGTGTTCTGCTCTGGTTCGCCAGAAGTGGCTTAGTCCTGCTGGCCACATGACCTGGAAGCTGTACGCTGGCTCCCTCGGCCAATAAAGCGAGATGAGCGCCGCAACCCTAGAGTCGGTCACGACTGGACCTCATTGTCAGGGGCCCCTTTACCTTTACCTTTAACGTAGTATTATTATATCAAAGACATGGTGCAGAAAGCACCTGCAAAAAAGTCTGTAGGGGCCCTGAAACTAAATTTCAAAGACGAAACAATTCTCTTACAATTGGAATGAGGAGAGGGATGCTCCAAGAAGCCGAATTTATTTTGTAAACGATCAAAAGGCAAAGAAGTGCATAGCGAGAAGGCAGGTAGAACGAAACATCTGGAGGAACAAGGATTGCTGCCTCATCCTCTGTCTTCAGTTACTGTGCACGGAGCACAGTTTCCAGGGCTTAAAGTGCACCTGCAGATCAACTCAGAGCAGCAGGATCCAAGGAACCATTTACCTGCAGCCAAGCTGCTATTCCTGCAGCCCCAGGACACTTTGAAAGGATCCCAGACAGGAAAGAAAAGGATCTTTGTGCAATTCACTTTTGCCCTCAAAAGAAAAAAAAAAAAAAAGCTGTGCGTGTGGTGAGGGTGGGGTGGGGGGGAGTGAAACTCTCAACTGCCTCTTAACTTCCTGCCTCAATAATGTACAAAAATCCAGTAAGCCCTCCCCTGCCTCTTTTATTCTCTCACCTGCAAAAACAGCTTAGCAGCAGGAAGGACAACATCCCACCAGGGCAAGTTTCTATTGTAATCCGAACAAGTAATCTGAACGAGTGGCCGAACAAGCAGAAGGAAGGGAGTCTCAAGTAACACCAAATCAATGGGGACAAGTGTGCATATGGGCTGGCTTAAAGGTGGGCCAGACAAAATTCATTTTCCAGAATGCCGCCATCCTTAAAGGAGCATAGCATGTCCATCGCTTACAGTGTGTTAAGAGTTCAGCCACCATGCCGGGTGTATAAACTATGACTGAGCCAAAAGTTTACCACTGAGGGAGTTGAGCAAGTAAAGTTCTTAACCCGAGGTACTATTTCTGGGTTAGCGGAGTCTGTAACCTGAAGCGTATGTAACCTGAAGTGTATGTAACCCAAGGTACCACTGTAAGTCATATATTTCTTCCAATCTTTAAGGAAGTCCTGGTCTTTCTGGTTCCGAATTCTCCTAGTCAGCTTTGCCAGTTTTGCATACTCCATCAGTTTTATTTGCCACTCCTCCTTTTTTGGTGCCCACAGGTCATTTTCACGTGTGTTGCTCTGCCCACCTTTGCCCCTCCCTACTGTCACTGCATGGCCCTCGGAAGGTTGCCTTAGAAGGGAATGTGCCACTTTTGGGCTGAAAAAAGGTTCAATCTCCTGGCCTAGGAATTATCTCAGCCCAGCACCCTACCAGATGGTGGAAGACGATTCGCACCCCGAAGCCCATGGCTTCCCTTTGCTGCCGTTTATTTTCGTTCTGGTTTAGAGAGAGGACTTGTCAGGCCTGCACCTGCCTTCCTCTCTCTTCTCTCTTCCCTCTGCCCCAAGCCCAGCTCCACTCAGCTAAGTAAACAAACACAGCACTTGTCCTGTTCGCAAGCTGCTCTGTTGGCAATCTCCCTCGTCCAGCCCCCAGTCTAGCAACACTTCTAAAACAAACACATGCACACTCACATGCAATCCCTGCTGCTGCTGCTGCTGCTGAATGCAGTTACCAGAGATCCCCTCCTGCCTCATACTAGTGCAATGTGTGCAGGATCTCCGGCAGTGGAGACACTGACCGCTCTCCGAAAATAAACACAGGCTGAAAGTATTAGCACTAAAATAATAGGGGCAGCAGAGCCCAGTGCCACATCTCTCCCCCTCCCTTTCTTTTTCCATTACAAGGAACAGAGTCAAAAGCAGGAAGCCACCTCCCTCCCAGAACTCACAGAGGTCTCTCCAGAGAAGCAGAGGAATCACTACCCAGAGTGGAGCGCCGTTTAGCTTGGCAGCCTGGCCAAGACAGACAGAATCTCAAAGTGTGTTTTCCCTTCCTAGGCAGAACATTAACTCCCCAAGACAGAATGATGGAGTTGTTCTGATTTCTACATGCTGGCGATGTAGAGGCTGTTTCTCCTGTTGTGGCTTCATTGCTGCCATGTGGTGTCCAGTGCATCAGAGATTACAAGCTGTGCGATGAAAAGGGGCAAATAATGCAATTTCAGCCCAAGATACAGGTATATAACATTGGAGCATGGTTGTTGGAAGGATGAGCATGGAAGGCAGAAACAGTAAAACATCTTGCCGTGCAAATTAAAAGCATTATGCACTATTTATTGTGCAGGATCAATGTGGCCCAAATGTGCTGATCATGAATACTTCAGTCAGCTTAGAGCCCTACAAACCGAGGTGAAAAGTTTTCTATTATTGCTGCTCCTTAGCTCTTCCAGATGTTTGTTCATCATTAAAGAAACATGCAGCTGTGCCTCATTGAACTATATCTACTATTTGCTATGTGTGACCATGGACAAAGGATTTGTAGTTCTCCGATATATTTTTCCAGGATTTTCTTAAGCTGTGTTTTGCTTGACATTCCATTATATGTAACAGAACTTGCACATCATTCTCTCAAAATTGAAGCACCTTGTGTTTTCAGTGCTCCTAAATGCTTAGTTTTGGAGCATAAACAACAACTCCTTGGCATTCTTCCTGCACGGCCCTAGGAGTCAATCCTTAGTGGCTGACTCACCATATTTCGCTCTGGTTGGCTCCAATCAGCCCAACGGTTAAGAAGATTTCTTCTCAATGTCTGAAAAAACTCACCTTTCCTGCTGATTGGGCAGCTCTAGGTTGCTGAAGACAGGGATCCTGCTGCATAAACAGGAATGGGGCTTTGACCCACAGCAACCCCAGACACCTCTGGTGAAGAAAGTACATGCTTTGCATGTGGAAGGCCCCAGGGAATGTGCTTCTCTGAAACCATGAAGACCTGCTTCCACTTGGTATAAATTAGGGGCAGCCAGTGTGGAGTGAGTGATCCAGCAATCATCTGCCCAAGCCAACCACATAGCCAATGATCAGGGATAAGGGTGGTCCAACAACATATGGAGGACATCCCATTGGCTAACTCTAGTACAGATAAAACTGAGCTAGATGGGTATGAGACAGTTTCCTAGACATGCACTCTAAGTATGATTGAAATGGTTTGGGTACATCATTGAAACTCCTATAGGAAGCTGCCTGCTACTGAGCCAGGCCATATTTTGTGCCTCTCCAGACACCCCCCCCCTTTTTACTGTGCATTCAGGATAGTATTAAGTCAGTTATACACAAGCATGCTTTCAGTAACGTTTGTGCCTGCAGAGGTTTTCAAGTGGACATACTGCGTTGTTTCCAGTAAGTGCATGTCCCATAATTTCCTGCAGAAATCCTGTAACATTTAAGGCCACAAATTGTTCCAGGGTTATTTTCTGTTAACTTGGTTTTGTTGCATGCCCCTCCAGCACTAATGAGGTAATATTGGAAAAAGTGTCCCACAGCAACTAATGAAGGCAGAGGATATGTGGAATGGCCTGTATAAACCCACCATGAATGCTCTACTATTGCATCAATGGCAAGTTGCAGAACACAACCACACTGGACCCCACAACCCGTCTGGAAGAGATATTTGGTCTGAAACCATTGCAGTAAACATTATGTTTAGTGTGTGAGAGAGAAAACCTCTCCTCGTGAGATGGGCGAGTCTAACTTGATATTGTATTTGCAGAAAGTCAGCTCCCCTTTTAAAAAAATAAGAGTACAAACAAAGTAGTTTTCTTATAAAAGAATTCATGGGGTGTGTATGTTGGGGGGGGGGGACCAACCTTCCCCTCTAGTTCCCCAGGATCTACTGACAAATCCAAAGGATGGAGAGGAAGTGGCTGTCATTTCACAAGTGTCTCTCCCATATGCCTGATATTAATAAGCCTAAGGGGACAAGGGTTTGCAGGGCAGGAGAAAAGACAGGCTGGGGTGGGGTGAGGGGTGGGGAGAGAACCGTGGATCAACAGTCCCATTTATTTGACATTAATCTCTAATGTAAACACACTTCCTCTTTCTAAAAGCTAACTTTGTGCTGCATTCTCAAAAGAACAAAGTACGTGTTGGTACAGACTTCACGGCTACTGAAAGTAATTTTTTTTAAAAATCTTAATTTTCCTCAACACCATTTGGTATTCTGTGTGTTTTCAACCTTGTTATTGAAAAACTCATCAGTATGCTGCAGAACAGTTGCCGATTTGCAACCATATTAAACAAGCACCGTACTTAGAAATGCAGCCCTTTATATGTCTACTCTGTACTAAACTCCACTGAGCTAAGCAGAATGAATTTACAGACAAGTGTGTGTCTATAGTGGAACCTCGGTTCCTGAACTCCTTTGTTGTTGTACATTTCGATTCTCGAACGCCGAGAACCCAGAAGTAAATGCTTCCATTTTCAAATGTTTTTTGGAACCTGAACATGCGACGCAGCTTCCGCTGGGTGCAAGAAGCTCTTGCAACCAATGGGAAGCTGCACCTCACTTTTTGAATGTTTCAGAAGCCGAACAGGTTTCTGGAACGGACTTTTTTCGAGAACCGAGGTACCACTTTATATAGGAATGCAGCTTTCTCCAAAGTTAATCTTTCTCATACTCTTTCTGTTTGCCCAAACCCATGCATTAGGGATGGGAAACCTTTGGCCCTCTGGCTATTACTGAACTACAGTTCCCACCACTGCCCATGCTGGGATGGGGCTAATGGGAAATGGAGTCCAAGAACAGGCTCCCCACCACTGACCTACATCGTCAAGGGTTTGACCATTGACTCTAGGCTATAGTTCTCTTCAGCTGCTGCCAATAAGGTTTAAGGCATCCCTGGAGCAGGGCCAATGAGGATGGGCACCCTAGCTCTGCCCTCACCCACCACCATCTCTGAGAACTTCACAAGCACCATTTGGGTGGGAAAGTGGCAAACAAATTTAGCAAATAAATAATAACAAGCAAGCAAGCAAGCAAGCAAGCCAGGTCCTAATGCTTTGCTTGAAAAGCACAAGTGATTTCATGAGTTCTTTCAAACCTCAGGCCCTGGGGTTGCAAAATCAACAATCACTTCATTAAACAGAGACATTAATTTTAACAGCTGTATGGCAGATGGGGAGCAGAAAACACAAGCTTGGGACTTTCCCCTCTGCTTTCGTATTCCCTCCCTCCACCCTGCCCCAAGTATTAACTACAAGACATCTCCTCCCCACTCTACTCCCCTGCCCCAGCCTACAGCTATAATATGGTTTATGTGAGGATCAGAAAAATAAACAGAACATAGCCGGGACTGTCCTAATGTGCTAAATTACCAAAAAAGACATAACAGATTAGCAGAGGGGCTCAGGCATGATGGAGAGTGGCCAGAACTTCCCATCTCTGGGAGTTATTTAGTTAAGGGTCGGTTTTGCTTTCCCTGCTTCTCAGGATGGATGACAGCCTTCATCGAAACCAGCGGGGGGGGGGGTCTCTGAGTCAGAGACAAGAGTTTATAATGAAGGCAGGGGGGCAAAGGAAACACTGATGCATTTTGTTTGAGAAGCTTCCGCTGAGACTTCTTCGGTGGGGTATTGCAGGCCTAAGTAGCAAGAATGGCACGCTCACCAGCCATTAACATCTTTGGCCAACTTGACCTCTCTCTGGAAGGGTGAAACAAAGCTGAGCCACCATTGTGGGAACAAAGATTTATTCCGGCCACAGATCATCATGTATGAAACAAAAGCCTAAATGGGAAAACATTACATAAGCATTTCTGTAACTGTATTTGCATTTACAAAATAAAACTAATATTTAAAAAAATGGCAAAAACCTCAATTGGATGGGATGCATCCAATGCTACTCCTACGCAGAGTAGACCCACTGAAGTTTATGGACATGACTAAAGGCTTGTGCACACCTCAGTTTGCCCTGCCACTTTTCCCTGGGAAAACCCAATCTTTAGCACTGAACAAATGGCAATTGGGTTTTCTGTGGATTTCCATTTGTTCCGATTTGGCACTAAAGAGCAGGGTTTCTGGGGGGAATTGGCAGAGCAAAGGTAAAACCACTCCATCCCATGCCTAGAAAGCACAGGATAAGCACAAAATCTCTGGGACACATTCTTTCTAGGCATAGGAAAAGCAGAAGTGTGGAAGAGCCTTAACTTAGGTCCTTCAATTCTAATAGGTCTACTCTTAGTAGGACTTGATTGGATGCAATCCCACATTGCTCGCTCTTTCTTTCTTTTTTACGAGTGGAAAACATCATACTTGAAATTCTCAAATCATATTCTTTTTGCATTTGACTTTTCTTTTTGGCAAAAACTTCAAGTTGATATCATTGACAGAAATAAGGCACCCAATGAGCCCACTCAAAGATTCTGTCTGTAACTGCAGTCTGATCTCTACATAAAACAGTTAGCATAATAAAACAAGTGAAACAGACTAGCTTCTCTAGTCTCACAAGGATTTAAACGGGGCCTGATGTCTTCCTTGTAGTAGAAGAACAGGAAGGAAACACACAACTGCAACATGGGCATCAGGACAACAAACAGCGGCTTTTGAGAGGGAATTGTTTCTATTGGAGAAATAGTGCAGGATGCAGCGGCAGTGTGCGTGGTGGAGTGTGGGTGGGTGTGGAGCTACCTACCGAGCCTGACATCATGGCTGCTTACCTGGCCAGGGCTGGGGCAAGGCAGCTTTGAGGTCAGGGCTGTGCTGTGATACAAAATTAAAGGTGAAAGGTGAAAGGTTCTGGGTGGCGCTGTGGCCTAAACCACTGAGCCTCTTGGGCTTGCTGATCACAAGGTCAGTGGTTCAAATCCCTGCAATGGAGTGAGCTCCTGTTGCTCTGTCCCAGGTCCTGCCAACCTAGCAGTTCTAAAGCACACCAGGGCAAGTAGATAAATAGGTACCACTGTGGCGGGAAGGTTAACAGCGTTTCCATGCATTCTGGTTTCCATCACGGTGTTCTGTTGTGCCAGAAGTGGTTTAGTCATGCTGACCACATGACCCAGAAAGCTGTCTGTGGACAAATGCTGGTTCCTTCAGCCTGAAAGCAAGATGAGTGCCGCAACCCCATAGATGCCTTTGACTGGACGTAACCATTCACGGGTCCTTTACCTTTACCTTTTATCTTACAAAACTAAAGTAATCATACTCACCCACTCAAAATGTATATATATGTGTGTGTGTATATTGACTAGCAGAGAAAATGAGGTGATGGGGGTAAAACAAAAAGGCAGCAACAGCTCTGCAAATGCTTCCTTCATAGCTCTGAAACGTTATCATCTGTGCATAGCCATCTATGTTGGTGAAGCTGCCAGTGCAGCCAGGAGTGTGTGCTGCTGTTTCTGTTTCTGCTTCTCCTCCTCATGCAGTTGCTGCTCAGATGAGCCTCCCAGATGGTCTTTATTAAATGGATATTCCAATGTTTCCATCATGGGACTACAAACTCTCGCCAAGAATGTTCGGTTCTGGCTCCTCTTGGCTGAGATTTACTCTCCTCCAGGATTGTCAGTTTACAAATGACCCAGGTACCTCCTGGTACATGAGATTAAAAGGCATCTGTTTGCCTGATAACCTTCCCAGACTCCGATGAAGTATGTTGCACAGCCCCGCATTCACAAGTAGCAGGAACTGCGGACGTATGGGAATTGGCCATCTAGAGCGGTCTGAAATGGCAGATTGCTTAAAAGCACAGAGAGTCTAAATTGAAAAACAAGGTATGCTCATTTTCCCAGGGTAGCAGTGGTGGAACCTGTATTGAATTTCCAAGGACTGGAGGAGAAAAAGAGGGTATAATCTAACAGTACGTTGATGTGGAGGTATACAGAGGTGTATTCTGAGTTGAGCAACAACAACAGGTATGAAGTTCAAGGAGAAAAATGAAGATTCCATGATAATGTTAAGGTCACATCAAGCGATGGTTCTGCTTTAAGGCAAAACCAAGCAAGCAGTTTAGTGCTAAGTATCTGTAGGTGGGGTAACTAAGCCAGCTGTCATGGGTAAAATTTGGAAAGTCTGCAACATGGGATGGGGTGTATGGGGTATTAGGGAAGAGGTAGTACCTCTAGTGAGGGACACGTTGTGATCCTTCTGGGATAGCTTGTCCATCCTTGGGCCCCACCCTGCACTCAGCTCTCACCTGTGGCCCCCTGAAGCTGTCAGCATGTGATGGCAGCCATACCCCCAGGAAATGGCTTCAACTGACTGGTTAAATCAGGTGAGGGTAGCCAAAGGGTTTTGAACACTTAATGAGTTAGGGACTTCCTCTGCATGCGAAGACAGGCTCCGGTGGATTGAGCGGACGAGACCAATAATGGGTCCAACGGTCAAGAAGGGGGTTTCTGCATGTGCTGCAGAGGAAAGTAAGGGGCAGATGAGACTCATCAACCTGGGGAGGTAGCCCATCTAGGAGAAGAAAATATCTGATCCTAAATTTATACTGCCTTGTGGTATAGTTTCAGGAGAGGCTAAGGAATAAACCCCACACAAATCTGGAGTGGAGTTCTTAAAGAGGGTTGTACGGAGGATCTGGCTGGTGCCAAATGTATTGCTCTGCTTTCCTTTGGACCACATCAGTGAGGCTGGCAGGGGGGCTTGTTTTTTATGCAGCCCAGGACCTCCATACACACTGCCCAGGCTGGCGTCCCAGAGAGCTCACTTTGGTGCTGCTAACACAGTGGTTTGACTTCACCTCCAGAGATGCACTCCATTGTCTCTCAAGACAGATGGGTGACAACAACAACAACATGGGCATATGCAAGATTACAGTGCAAACTTATATGTGCCTATTCAGGAGTAAGCTCCACTGAGTTCAGCGAAACCTACTCCCATGTAAGTGTCTAAACTGGGTTGCTGTCTTAATGACCTACCAGTATATCTTAGATTCCAATGAAGGAGTAGAGGGCTTCCAGCCTGTGGACCAAATGCAAGACTCTAGAGCTCTCTGTCCAGCCCACAAGTATTTTCTCAGACTACACCCTTCACAGCCCCTGCTCCGAATCCCTCCTTGAATATTTTTGCCTCAGTGGAATGTGTCCTTGAATTGTGATGTTTGCTTGAATGGAGGATGGAGAGATGTCAATAGGTGTGTCTAAACCTCCGACTTTCATTTGGCTGGAGTGGGTGGGTTTTGTGGATCCCCCCCCCCCACTGGCGTGTGCATCACCAGGAGGGCTTTAAGCCCTGGATGCGGCCCTGCAACTGTTACATCCAACAGATTGTATTATTCCAGGCACTTTGGGAAAGTTCACTTGAGTAAATAATTTCATTCCTATGGATATAGACTGGTAGAAAGACAGAGGTACCAGTGTGAACACACATCACTGATAAGAGAAAAAAGATGTATGGAGGAGAGAAATTTAACTGCCCCATAAACCATCTGCTGAAAGTTGGTGAAACACCCAATTGACGTCAGTGGTGGTCCTTTCCAAGAAGCAAAGAAAGATCTCAGGGCTATGTGAGTAAATAGCAGCAGAAGCAGAATTTGTGGGGCCTGGTTCAAGGGAGCTGTAACACAAACAGAGAGATGCCTTGAGTGAAGTATTTGCACATCAAGCAGATGGGAAGACAGCAAGAGGTGAAACGTCTGTCCACAAACATTCACAAATTTCCCCTCTGTGAATGGTGAAGGTGAATATTTGTATTACAAGTGTTTGCATTTATTATATTTGACCCCCATGGAGCAAGCATCCTGGTTGAGCCCGTACAGTCATACCTCGTGTTGCGTCCGCTTCATGTTGTGTCTTTTCATGTTACATCCCACGGCAACCAGGAAGTACCGGAACGGGTTACTTCTGGGTTTATCCGCTCACACATGCGCAGAAGTGCCAAATCGCGCCGCGTGCCTGCACAGATGCAGCGCTTTGAGTTGCAGGCATTTCACATTATGGACGGGCCTCTGGAACGGATCCTGTCCGTAACACGAGGTACCACTGTATTTAAACACGAGCATCTCCTGGTCCTAGTCAAGGGATGGGGAATCTGTTGCCCTCCAGATGTTCCTGGACTCCAGCACCCATCAGCCTCAGGTAGCATGGGAGTTGGAAAAACATAAGGAAGTGCTGCTACCTCTTCCTAGTCAAACACTCTGCCCACAGCACCAAACTGACTCACTTCTGGATGCGTTTTCAGAACCTTCTTCATAGTGGTCTCCCAATCTTTGATCTACCTCCTTGCTATAAATACAGCTGTTCCCCAAAGTGGATAGTTTTAAGAACTGTGTAAAGACTTTTATTTATTTCACCAGGCATTTGCTTGAAGAGTTTTTTACTCTTCTGTTTTAACGGATCTTTTACCCTGCTGTTTGCTATGCAGCTTATGGAATTTTATTGGTGTTTTGTTTTTTTTTTTAAGAAAGGTTTTATTTGTATTTCTTTTTTGTGGAATATAGAGCAAGAGGAGCTCAGTTGGTAGAGCATGAAATGCTTAATTTTAGGGTCGTAGGTTTGAGCCTCATGTTGGGCAAAAGTTTCCTGCACTGCAGGGGGTTAGGCTAGATGGCGCTTGTGGTCATTTCCAACTCTACAATTCTATGATTCTATATACAGTGATACCTCAGGTTACAGACGCTTCAGGTTAAAGACACTTCACTAACCCAGAAATAGTACCTCGGGTTAAGAACTTTGCTTCAGGATGAGAAGAGAAATCTCATGGCGGCAGTGGGAGGCCCCTTTAGCTAAAGTGGTACCTCAGGTTAAGAACAGTTTCAGGTTAAGAACGGACCTCTGGAACGAATTAAGTTTTTAACCCGAGGTACCACTGTACTGCTGCCTTCGCGCCGCCAGAGCACAATTTCTGTTCTCATCCTGAAGCAAAGTTCTTAACCCGAAGCAATATTTTTGGATTAATGGAGTCTGTAACCTGAAGCGTATATAATCTGAGGTACCACTGTATATTCAAATCCAACTAACTTCTATTCAGAATAGACCTACTAAAATTAATGGACCCTGGGTTCATCATGTCTATTAATTTTATTGGGTCTACTCACAGCGAGAGAACAAAGAGACCATTTCCTAGGAATGGCAGTGCTCCCAATTCAGAGTTTCACCCACTTCCTCCTTAATCACCCAGGTCTCTACTGCATCTTGTAACCTGAGCTCGTAATCTCTGTGCTTTCTGTTCTGCCACCTTAATCAGCTCTTTTGGTGGAGGAATGCTTTCCAGAGATAGTGAATCGATCGATATCGATTTATTGCATTAGCCGTGGCCATAGCATAATATACATAGAAATAACAAGATAAAATGGGGGTGGGGAAATAAAAGTGGATGTCGTCCTGGGCGAAATACTTTGAAAGGAAAAAAAAAAGGGGGGGTAACAAAAGTAACAGGGGATTTAAAACATACGGCTAGCCTTGGCCTAAACCTGTTTGTTTTTGCAAGTCACCTTGGACCCCATATTGGAGAAAAAGTTGGATTTAAGTCTTAATAATAAATGAATGAATGAGGAAATAATAAATATTCAAAATGGAGATCTAAATAAATAAAACAATTTTCATTTTCAGTAGAGGGTTTTCAGTAGCAGTTAACTTTTATCAGTATGTGTTTGCTGTCTCAGGGGTCAGCAACCTTTTTCAGCCATGGGCCGGTCCACCGTCCCTCAGACCATGTGGTGGGCCTATATATATATATATATATATATATATATATATATATATATATATATATATTGGGGGGGGGGGAATGAACAAATTCCTATGCCCCACAAATAACCCAGAGATGCATTTTAAATAAAAGCACACATTCTACTCATGTAAAAACACCAGGTAGGCCCCACAAATAACCCAGAGATGCATT